>NC_134573.1:44685739-45897614 GCF_050947875.1 Dermacentor variabilis | reverse complement strand
GTGATGCGATCTACGGCATTTGTGCGGTGCCCCAAAGCTGTCGGCAATCTACACAGACGGTTTAAACGCGGGAAAAGTTTACCGGTTGTTGTAGTATGCGTAGTATAGAACCTTCATCAGCGCGCCATCCGCACGCTACTCGTAACCAGCGAATTCTGTCAGCTACGTGAGATGGTCGGTTTCTCTATGTGTGCGAAAGAAAGAAGGGGGAGCGCAGCGTCCTGGCGTGAGCAGGCTTTCCAACACATGCAAACTTTACACTTGCACTGCGTTATAGTAGCTGCATGCAGGCTGTTTCACAACACACGTGCGAATAGAAAATTCCCGGCGCTTGGCGATGAAACCTGCGTCAAGAGTGGGAGATAAACATGCACCTTCCGTTCAGCATGCTAACACGAAGGAGAACCTAAAGCACGTATTATTCATAAACTCCGGTAGTAATCGTCACGGAAGTGGTTAGAGCACAACACTGTTGTTCTTGAGCGCTTGAAGTTGTTTCGCTTTACAGCAGCCTCCCACTTAGCTGAAAGCTTCTTGTCTTGCAGGAACTAATGGAACATCGTCGCGGCCGCTGGTGTTCGTGCAAGCGTAAGCTGCACAGAACGCCGGTATGATCGACGTACAAGTTCAATTCATGCTGCGCACGTCAACTACCACTCATATATACACACAAACAAAGGAATGTAGGGTCGAGCGAAGCAGATTAGGACGGCAGGCACGCAGAAATAAGCCCGGTCAGGCACGGTCGCGGAGACTGCGAAGGAGCGGAACACCAGTGCTGATGTCACTACGCCGCGGTTTCCGGTCTCCGCTCGCATCGTCAGCGTCAGCAGCAGCGCGCGGCGCTCGACGAGGGGCGGAGCTTTTAACCGACGACTGCGTCGCTCCTAAGTGAAAAATCCCCCCCCCCCCGCCAAAAAAAAAAAATTATCTGCATGGTTTATAAGGTTCCGGCATGCGTATATGAGCGGCTTATTGAATTCGACAGACTCTTCAGCTTTCCTTTAAAAGAACAAGTTTAAGGAAGGGAAAAAAAGAAGAGGAAAAAAGAAAATTGCTCAGCCATAATTGCAGTGCCGTGGTTCTAAAGCGCACCCGCGGTAGAGGAACGGAAGGAGATATAAACGTGCGTGGCCATGGTACGCACGCGAAAGACTGCCTTAATAAATTTAGAGACTTGAGAATAAGTTACGTTAACCACAGATAACATGGCAGTCATCATTCGAATACGACAAGAGAAATTATTGCGACATGGAGAATCCCCTTGAACTAAGTATGGTTTCCGAGAGAAATGCTTCTAAGTATTGAACATTTTAAAACATGAGGGAATATAAGATAGTCTCCGCGCTTAACGAGAGGATGGCGTCCGCACGAGACTACGCAAGGCACCTTACTGAGACATGGAGCTCTGTGGCCGGAATAAAGCCCCTTTTTCCAGCCGGCCAGGCGCAGATCATGTGCGCTCCTATCGCCCAAGGTTGCGCGGACATAATAGTTTGAATCGAGCGGATCTAAAGACTAGGAAACGCTTAAGCAGGTGCGAGGTGGGCGCGGCACGCTTAGCGTGGGAAGCTCGTCCGAGTAACTATCCCAAGGAGTGCTGCTCACGACAGCGAAATACCCTCGTCTAATTATAATAACCCCAATATGAGTACTTTCGTAAAGAGACCGGCGCAGAGGGCTGTACTACGAGTGCTAGGACTGATAATTCTCTCTCTCTCTCTCTCTCTATATATATATATATATATATATATATATATATATATATATATATATATTGTACAGGAGAAGAACGAGCAGCAGGCACTGCTTCGAGAAAGGCGACGACAACGAGAGTTTGGAAGTCTTGTGCCTGTGTTGCCGAAGCTCTGTGTCCTCTCGCTGCGGTGCTCTGCTATCTGAGCGTTTTAGCACTCGAACTATAACGCCTCTTGACATTTGGTGGACGTGCTGGGCCCTTCCCAAACCTGGAACTCCACAGCCGGACGCTCCCTACCGTTTCTGCCATGCCTCAGGACGCCGCGCAGCCCGATCGTCCCCTGGCGTCGCCTGTCGTCGGCTCCCGTGCTCTACGCCGACGTGATCCTCCGGTATTCAGCGGCAACGACGACCATGACGTGGAGGATTGGCTCTCGTCATACGATCGCTTGAGTGCGCATAACAAATGGGATGACAAAGCAAAACGGACTATCGTCATCTTCTATATTTCTGGAGTCGCTAATCTCTGGTTCCGGAATCGCGAATCCAACCTTTCCACCTGGACAGCATTTAGCCATTGTTTCAAAGAAGTCTTCAGTCGCCCTGCTGTGCGCAAGCTTCGCGCTGAACAACGCTTGCGTAGTCGCGCTCAGCAAAAGGGTGAAAACTTAACCAGCTACATTGAAGACGTAGATGATCTTTGCCGGCGCATTAATCCCGCCATGCCCGACTCTGAAAAGATCAAGAATGTCATGAAGGGCATAGAGAATGACGCTTTCCAAATGCTATTGGCGAAAAATCCTCAAACGATTGGCGAGGTCATTACACTGTGCCAGAGCTACGATGAGCTCCGCAAACAACGCCTAAATACGCGCCGAGCTGCCGCGCCCGACGACGCGATTTCGGCTTTAATTGACACTTCCAGTGCTGCTCCCGCCCACTCTTCGTTCCTCGACCGAATCAAGCAATTCGTTCGCGAAGAATTCGCGCGTCAACTGTCACTGCTGCCTGTTACCCAGTCGTCTGAGTCCTCTTCGTCCCCGGAACTCCGACGCGTCATACATGAACAAGTCACTGACGCACTACCCCTCGCTAATCAGCCACCTTCACCGCCGGTTCCGCTCAGATACGCTGCCGTCGTCGCCAGGCCAACACCACCGCCGGAAGTTGCGCACTGCACCCCCACAAGCGGCTTCTACGCATCGCCTTCTCCAGCTGCGAACTATTTGCCCAGAAGCGGCTTCTGCGCGCCTCCGCAGCGCCTACGCCCAGCTCAGAACTGCGTACAGCTACCTAGGCCTCCTGTTGATAATCCGTGGCGTACCCAAGACAACCGGCCAATCTGCTTCGCGTGTGGCTTTGCTGGCCGCGTGGCATGGTTCTGCCGCCGACGGGGTTGGTATCCTCCCGATACTGCGAGATTTCAAGGGAATGCACCTGACTCCCAGTCCCGCTATTCGCCAGCAGTTGCGCACTTCGCTCCTTCATCTCCTGTTCCCTGAAGCTTCAACACTCCTCGGTCTCCATCTCCCCGTCAGCGTTCCCTCTCCCCCATCCTCCGCCGCCCTCCAGCTGTGGAGGGAAACTAAAAGGCGCAGTTCCGGAGGCAAGAACTGCGATCTCCTCGAACTACTCAAGCCCTCGTTTATTCCCTACGAACGTCATTGAAGTTTTTGCCGAAGGTGTCGCCGTTCACGCGCTTGTTGACACGGGTGCCGCAGTGTCCGTGATTGCCGACCAGCTTCGCCGTACGCTCCGGAAAGTCGCGACGCCGTTTTCTGTCATTTCGCTACGTACAGCAAGCGCTGAGCCAATTGAGCCCTTAGGAACATGTACCATCTGTGTCGCCATAAAAGACAGTTTACACCACATTGAGTTTGTTGTTCTTCCCCGCTGCTCTCATGCCATCATTCTAGGATGGGACTTCCTCTCATCTCATCATGCTGTTATTGATTGTGCCCGTGAAGAACTTGCGCTGACTCCATTTTGCGGCAGACCTTCTGAAGATTTGCCTCCATCTTCTGCTCGGGTGTTCGTCGCCACCGACGCTGATATCCCCCCTTTTTCTTCCACTCTTGTACTCGTTTCCTGTGCTGCTTTCTGCGATTCCGCAGTTCTTTTCACGCCATCTCAATTTGCTGCACGCTGTCATCTATTCTTGCTTCCCTTTGCCCTCCTTCCCTTTCGCCAGGGCTCCAGCGCACTTTACGTTTCGAATCTGTTTTCGTGTCCATCAAGCTTACATCGTGGCGAGTGCTTCGGTTTTGCTGATGAATTCAACACGAGCTCTGTGTACGATGTGCCTGATGACTCGACTCCTCTTCACGTTGACGCCATGGCTCTCCCTGTCTCTGCGCCTGCGCCTGCATGTGACCGAACGTTTGCTCCATTTATTGATCCTAACCTCATTCCGAGTCAGCGTACGCAGATCGTCGACCTTCTTAACCAATTTCGAACTTCTTTCGACCTCCAAAAACAATGTTTAGGATGTACCTTCGCAGTTGATCATCACACCGACACTGGCAGCCACGCACCTCTACGCCAACGTCCATACCGTGTGTCCGCGACGGAGCGCCGTGTCATCGATGAGCACGTAGGATACATGCTTCGACGCGGCGTGATACAGCGATCACACAGTCCCTGGGCTTCTTCGGTAGTGCTGGTCAAAAAGAAAGATGGGACTATTCGTTTTTGTGTGAACTATCGACGACTAAACAAGATAACCCGGAAAGATGTCTATCCTCTTCCCCGTATCAACGACGCACTGGACTGCCTCCAAGGCGCTGAATTCTTTTCGTCCTTATGCCCCAACCACTGGCACGCGCCGGAAAGCTTCGGAGCGCCGAAGGGTCAAATGCGTCAAAGCGTCGGTCGGAAACGCGGCGAAGCGGAACGTCGCGCAGCGATTATGTCTACTGCCGATGCTAGAAGTTTGCCGACGCGCGGCGAAGCTGCGCCGGCGTGCACCAATGAGAGGCTGCGACGAGTCGCACGCGTCAACCAATCGAAGGCTGCGCAGCCTCCGGCTGCTATGCCTGTAATGGCCGCCCAAGCGGAGGCTCCGGCATCAACGATCGTCCGGGTTTTTTGGACGCACGACGCGCGCGACAGTGTTCCTAAAAGACAGTGTTGTAATAGTAGGCCGACAACGACACGACCGACCGACCGACGACAGTGGGTTGTGGCAGTGCGACGTGGATCCGAAGCGACTTCGAACGACGCCGACTAATCCAACCTGCCCACTGGGTTCCGCCGGGCTCAGTGCGATCGTCTGCTAAAACAGCCAACCGAATCACGATTACCGCAACGTCTGTGCTTGTTGTGTGTGTATTTTGTTGTGCCCAAAACGAATGGAAACATGTTTACGAGTTCCGAAGTCCGGATAATCAACACTCGCCTATCGCCGATGTTGTTTACGTTACGCGTAGTCCTAGGGGGTCCATCGAGTTCGTAACTGACGAGTCAACGAGGCCAGCTAAGAAACTCTGTCGAAGGAAGTGAATTTTCAGGTCCGTTTGGTGCTGCAGTGATTTAAAATATGGCACTCCTGACTTCGTGTGATGTGTGATGTGGTGAATGAACCGTGTGGAAGTTGGGTTGGTCAACCGCGGCGTGTTTCGTGTGGTGTCGGTTGACTCAAGTGTCACGGCCAAGCTCTGCGCTGTTTCCAGTGGTAAAGATAACTTCCAAAAGCGAAATACACTAGTAGCCGAACTATTACAAGTACTTACATAATCAGCCGTGCCGCCTGTTCCAGCTGACACTGCGCTCTTCTATTCGGCATGTGAATCCAGTTCAGTACAAGTTCACTTTTTGTGGTGACGAAGTGTATAAATTGTGAAAATAACCTGTTTATATATTTCTTATACTATGCAAATGAGCTGCTCCCATACATGCGAATAAGTGCTTCAATAGTACGACTTGGCAAAGGGCAACGAAAGACTCCTATTAAAACCCTCTAATTCTCAAGCTTGTATTAGCTGACGGTATGTCATTTCATTAATGTAAAGAAAGGCAAACTTGATATCTGGAAACCAGTTACAATAGAACATGGCCCTTACACTGTGAAAATGTTTTGTAGCAATAAACTCAATGTGAAGGCCTCCAGATGCGGTGTTGATGCATCAAAACAACCCAGAATAATAGAGGTGCTCCATGGGCTAGATTTGGCAAAATCAAGAATTGGGGGGAGACAAGATACGAATTACTTAAATTTTAGCTATTCTAGTTTTTTTTTTTGTGAGTGCTACAGGTGTTTCAATTCTGTTTTGCTGATTTTCTCAGAAGCCACTTTTTCATGTTTCTCTCATGCACCAACAAGCATAATTATATTGACACGGATGCTTTATCTGTATCCGGTTACCGTATTTCACCGGCTAAAAAATGTTAAAACGTTATCGCTCGGTGCAGGATGCGCCTGAACGTATCGGAAGTTTCGCGAATGTTATCGATGGTTCTGTCTGTTGTCGACGAACCTTGCTAATCTGATTGCATACGCGACACGAATTGTGTTGTAGTTTCTGGAAGGCGCGCGGGCACCAGCGAATAGGCTGTAACTTTCGACGAGTGACGTATGCAAACCGACGCGCTTGACCCGCAGATGAGATTTTCTACGATTGCCGACATTGCTCGCCGCTATCGTTGCGATTGAGCCGGCACTATTTATTTACCGTCACTACTACGTGGCAATATTTCCAACACAGATTTTTTTTCAGTTATACCATTGCACGCTTAATTTTTACATAGTTGGCTGTGCAAAAAGCTACCAAAACATGAAATGGTACAACAGTTTTTGATATATGGCATCGTCGTGCAGGTGTTTGCAAAGCGATCTTGCAGACAGACGACGCGCGAGCGCTGATGTCGATATTTTGTACACTATTGTTACTTCAAAAATAAAAACGAACTGTTGCGGCAGGTGTATATTCATTATGCAAACGTGTTTTTTGTATCTAAAAGCACATACAGATCACAACCTTATTGTTTCAAGCTTAGTTTACAGCAGGCTGTTTTAGGCCGGACTTTGACGGATGAAGACGGAATAGTCCAGCAACAGTGCGCCGCAGCCGAGGAGCGAGCTTCGGCGCGCGTCGGAGCTTGTCTCCAGTGGTTGCGCGCCCTTTCCCTTGTTGCGTTTCGCCTGCGACACGTGGTTTTGCCGGCGCGACTGCGGCGGGGCGGCAGACATTTTGGCCCGATCGTCGTCGCCACAACACTCATCGCCAGGTGTTTCCAGGCGCGACTGCGGCGATGCGACCGCCTAGGGATCATCCTCGCATTCCAGTCATTGTGCCCGAAACAGGCGATGCCAAAGCAGGGATCTCATTCCAGTCATTGTGCCCGAAACAGGCGATGCCAAAGCAGGGATCTCGTTCCAGTCATTATGCCCGAAACAGGCGATGCCAAAGCAGGGACCATCCTCTCATTACAGTCATTGTGTCCGACCGGCAGCGCCACGACAGGGTGCTACGAGATCGTGCTCGACATGGTGCTACGGCATCGCTACGACAGTGTGCGTCACCATTAGCCCATTGTACATTCACGTGCTCGTCTTTTGAGGGGTTCCTTCTTGCCCTCAACTGCGAGAGTATAAAAACAGCTGCCCCCGGACGCCAAAAGGGAGGGCTCCGATTTCTTCAGTTGAGTGAAGTGCTCTCCCGTCTCTCTACTACGGTCAAACCTGACCGCCAACTCTTTGCGATGTTAAAATAAACAAGTTGTTTCGTTGTTACCAGTCGACTCATGCTTTGCCGGGACCTTCGGATGCTTCCAGTTGTACCCCAGGCCGCCAGGCCAACGCTACCCTTGGGGCTTGCGACCCAGGTACAACCACGGGCGTCAGCGCCGAGTTCCCAACAGATCGTACCAGCGGTCGGATCCAAACATCTGATTGGCAGCGGTGAGATCGCCTACGACTTCAAACAACTGTCTGCCAGCGGTGAGACAGCGACAACGGAGGCCAGCAGCAAAGAGATGCAGTTGACTGTATGCTGAGCAGCTCAACGACGATCCGGGAGCAGTGCAACGAGCCCTGTGTGACGACTGGTTGCCTGCAGCGGAACGACTGCGCGGAATTCCTGCCTGCGAGGTTTGGTGAGTGCGGGACTTTCTTCTTCTGAGCTTTGCCAGGCTTTTGTTAGTGTTAGAAACAGAGCTGGTAATTGTGGTTGTCGTTGCTGCCGGGTTAGTTTGCGGCAAGACAATAGTAAGCAGTAGAGAAAGCAGCATTCAGAGCAGCCATGGATTTGAAGTCGTTGCGCAAACCGAAATTGTTGGAGCTTGCAAGAGAGTTGGGTCTGGATGTCTCAGACAAACTAAGAAAACCTGAACTGCTAAAGGCTATTCTTGAGTTAGAGGCTGAGGATGACGAGCTGTCGGAATGCCTTGAGACTATTGAGGAGAGGTCAAAAAGACAGGAGCGCGAACTTAAAGAGCAAAAAGAGAAACAGGAGCGCGAACTTAAAGAACAGAAAGAAAAAGAAGAGCGTGAACGTAAAGAACAGAAAGAGCGAGAGCAACAAGAGAAAAAAGAAGAGCGCGAACACGCTTTGGAAATGAAGCGTCTCGAGGTAGAGATGGAACGCGCTCGTAATGGAAGTCAGGCACACGGTGCAGGAGAACGCGTATTGTTCAAAATGACGGACCTGATGCGGCCGTTTAAGCTTGGAGAGGACATTGGTTTGTTCCTGGTTAACTTTGAGCGAACGTGCGAGAAGCAGGGGTTCTCTCGGGAAACGTGGCCACAGCGCTTGCTCACTTTGTTACCCGGCGAGGCGGCCGACGTAGTCGCTCGCTTGGATAGAGAGGAGGCAGAGGATTTCGACACAGTGAAATCGAGTCTTCTAAAAAAGTACCGGCTGTCTGCGGAGGCGTTCCGTCGGAAGTTTCGGGAAAATGAGAAAGGCAGAAGTGAGTCATATACAGAGTTTGCGTATAGGCTTATGTCGAACATGCAGGAGTGGCTCAAAGAAGAGAAAGCGTTTGGTGACCACGATAAAGTTCTGCAGTGTTTCGGGCTAGAACAGTTTTATAGTCGGTTACCGGAGAACGTGCGATACTGGGTCTTGGATAGGCCAGACGTTTGTACGGTGGCTAAAGCCGCTGAGCTAGCCGAGGAGTTTGTGACGCGTCGGGCTCGCGGAGCTAAGGATGGTCAAAAGGGTGAATTTGGCTCGAAGTTCGAGAGGCCGAAGTTCACACCCATGAGAGCAAAGGGGAACACGCGTAGTGCGGATGCGAGTGGAAGCAGTGCGACCGAACCTAAGGAGACGGCGGCAGCCGAAGCCGAACGCAGAAAGCGGTTCGAGATGAGGCGAGCGGGCGTTTGTTATACGTGCCAGAAGCCAGGTCACTTTTCGGCGCAGTGTCCGGAAACAACACCAAAAGTTGTGTTTTTTTCAATAGGCAGCACTGACGAGAACATGAAGCTTCTCGAGCCTTACATGCGAGACCTCCTCGTGAACGGGAAAGAGTGCCGAGTGCTTCGCGATTCCGCAGCTACGATGGATGTAGTTCACCCATCTTACGTAGAACCCCATATGTTCACGGGCGAGTGCGCGTGGATCAAGCAAGCCGTGGAAGCTCATAGCGTGTGTCTGCCAGTAGCAAAGGTGCTTATTGAAGGACCTTTCGGAGCGCTTGAGACAGAGGCGGCAGTGTCATCTATGCTGCCACCCCAGTACCCGTACCTATTTTCAAACAGGTCCGATCACCTCCTGCGCGAGAAGGGGCTTTTGTTTGGTGAAGCTAGTGTTCAGGCCTTAACCAGATCGAAGGTTCGGGAGCTCGCTGCAAAGGCGGTAGTTGCGGGGCCGACGTTATCAAACAACGAAAAGGGGTCAGAGGCGCAGCAAGCTGATATTCCGAGCACGCCCGAACTGAATAAACTTGAGTCTGTAACGTTAAAGGCGCCAGATACTGGAGAGGAAATGCCCGACACGGGAAAGTTAGAAGAGCTATCTACTGATTTGCTCATCGCGCCTACGTCAGACGGACTTGATAGGTTGCTAAAAGTCAGCCGGTCGGCTTTGATAGCCGAGCAAAAAAAAAGGATGGCAGCCTGGAAAACGTGCGCTGCAATGTCAAAGAAGGTATCGCCAGGAAAACTGCGCGTTTTGTGGAAAGGGGTGGAGTCCTGTACCGGAAGTATCTAGACCGCCGAGGAGTGGAGTTCGATCAGCTGGTCGTGCCTCAATGCTATCGTCAGGATCTGTTGCGCTTGTCACATGGGGGTTCGTGGTCCGGACACCTAGGAGTTAAGAAAACTAAGGACCGTCTCTTGCAAGAGTACTATTGGCCAGGGTGTTTTCGGGACGCAGACCATTTCGTGAGGACATGTGACACTTGTCAGCGGGTGGGCAAACCAGGGGACAAATCGAGGGCGCCGTTGAAATTGGTACCTATCATTACGGAGCCTTTTAGACGGCTCGTTATTGATACTGTGGGACCTCTGCCGGTAACAGCCACGGGGTACAGACACATTTTGACTGTGATCTGCCCAGCGACAAAGTTCCCTGAAGCAGTGCCGCTTAAAGAACTCAGCTCAGTGGAGATAGTCAATGCACTACTGTCCATATTTGCGCGAGTTGGTTTTCCTGCAGAAATTCAATCAGATCAGGGCACAGTGTTTACTAGCGCTTTGACGACAACTTTTCTCGAAAGGTGTGGGGTAAAGCTGTTACACAGCTCAGTGTACCACCCACAGTCGAATTCCGTTGAGAAGCTCCACTCCGTCATGAAGCGCGTGTTGAGAGCCTTGTGTTTTGAACATCAAACTGACTGGGAGCTGTGTCTGCCTGGGGTGATGTTTGCTTTAAGGACCGCGCCGCATGCAGCTACGGGGTTTTCGCCAGCTGAACTGGTGTACGGTCGCTCGCTTCGATCTCCGCTTCGCATGCTTCGAGAATCATGGGAAGGTAGGGGCGACGACCCAGTCGTGGTGGAGTACGTACTTAAGCTCCTCGAACGCTTAAGAAGGGCACAGGAGTTGTCAGGTGAAGCAATGACAAAGGCCCAGCAGAGGGCCAAGGTTTATTATGATCGGACAGCCAGGGCCCGTCGTTTTGAGGTTGGCGATGAGGTCATGATATTGCGCACATCGCTAAACAACAAACTAGACGTGCAGTGGGAGGGCCCAGCACGAATTGTTCAGAAACTGTCGGACGTTAACTACGTGGTAAGTCTGCCAGGAAAGCGGAAAGCACAGCAAGTTTACCACTGTAATCTGCTCAAACCTTATAGACAAAGGGAAGCAGTGGTGTGCATGATGATAAACGTTCCTGAAGAGCTTCCGGTCGAGCTTCCAGGATTAGGCTCAGTGACGAACAGGGAAGACACCGGTCAAGTCATTAGTGACCTTATCAGTAAAGCACCGCTGTCGCCCGAGCAGAAAACCGAACTACACCAGCTATTACAAGAGTTTCAAGGTCTGTTCTCTGAGAGGCCTGGTAGGACTTCTGTACTTACTCATGATATAGAACTTACCTCCCCAGAGCCAGTACGATCCAAGGCGTATCGGGTGTCACCCCGCCAGAGGGATATTATGGAGGCTGAGGTAAAGAAAATGCTACAGCTCGGTGTTATTGAGGCAGGTGAGAGTGATTATACCTCCCCTTTGATTTTAGTTGAGGTACCGGGCAAGGAACCTCGTCCTTGCGTCGACTACCGCAGGCTTAATTCCATCACTAAGGATCAAATTTATCCGATCCCTAACATCGAGGAGCGCCTTGAGAAAGTTAGTAGCGCTCAGTTTATTTCCACCCTAGATCTTGTCAGGGGTTATTGGCAGGTTCCACTTACAGAAGAGGCTAGTAGGTATGCGGCGTTCATTTCACCAATGGGAACATTCCGTCCTAAAGTGTTGAGTTTTGGTTTGAAGAACGCGCCATACTGTTTTTCAAGCCTCATGGATAAAGTGTTACGGGGACAGCAAGAATTCGCTTTACCGTATCTAGACGACGTAGCGATATTCTCCGCATCCTGGTCTGAGCATATGGCACACTTGCGGGCAGTGCTAACCCGCCTGCGCGAAGCGGGCTTGACAGTCAAGGCTCCTAAGTGCCAGATAGCACAGGCCGAGGTTGTCTACCTCGGTCACGTGATTGGTCAGGGTCGTCGCCGCCCCTCTGAAATAAAAGTGGCCGCTGTGCGAGACTTTCCGCAACCGCGCACCAAGACCGATATTCGGTCGTTCTTGGGTGTCGCCGGCTACTATCAGAGGTACATCCCTAGGTACTCTGATATCGCGGCTCCCCTGACGGATGCTCTAAGAAAAACAGAGCCTCAAACAGTCGTCTGGGACGAGACAAAGGAAAGAGCTTTTAGCGCCCTAAAGAGTGCCCTAACAAGCCAGCCTGTGCTACGATCGCCAGACTATACAAAAGGGTTCATTGTTCAGTGCGATGCTAGTGAGCGAGGCATGGGCGTTGTACTGTGCCAACGGGAAAATGGAGAAGTAGAACACCCCGTCCTGTATGCTAGTCGTAAGCTGTCCAGTCGTGAGCAGGCGTATAGCGCCACCGAGAAAGAGTGTGCGTGTCTCGTGTGGGCCGTTCAGAAATTGTCATGCTATCTAGCCGGCTCGAGGTTTATCATTGAGACGGATCACTGCCCTCTCCAATGGCTGCAGACCATCTCTCCCAAAAATGGCCGCCTCCTGCGCTGGAGCCTCGCTTTACAACAATATTCCTTTGAGGTGCGTTACAAAAAGGGGAGTCTCAACGGTAACGCCGATGGCTTAAGTCGAAGCCCCTAACGTAGGAATCAGCCTCAAAATTGTTTGTTACTGATGTTTTCTTCCTGAGGCAGGATTTTTTTTTTAACATATTGCTTTTGTTTAGTGTTTCAAAGTGATGATATGCTTTCTAGTGCAATTTTTCAATTTGTGGACGCGTTCTGAGTGATGCTAGACTACTGTAAGGAACTAGGCAGTGGTATAAAAAGGGGAAAGAGCCTGGCAGGGCTTAGTGAGGGTTGTGCCGTGCTTGCTGACTGAGCGGTTGAGTTTCAGCGTAGTTCTAACGCTTGCCGGGAACGAGAACAAAAATGTGAACTCTCCCGAAGTCACTTTGCAGTGTCCCGTGCGAACCTGAACAAGAGAACGAGGCCTTCTCTGTGCGCTGCGCTCAAGAAACGTCGAGGGACGCCCGACTTCGGTTATGAGCATCATCGAGCGACATCCCTCCGGACAGCGGATGCAGTCCCCTGTCCATCGGGATCTCCTTCCCCCGGCGGGGCGGTCTGTTGCGTTTCGCCTGCGACACGTGGTTTTGCCGGCGCGACTGCGGCGGGGCGGCAGACATTTTGGCCCGATCGTCGTCGCCACAACACTCATCGCCAGGTGTTTCCAGGCGCGACTGCGGCGATGCGACCGCCTAGGGATCATCCTCGCATTCCAGTCATTGTGCCCGAAACAGGCGATGCCAAAGCAGGGATCTCATTCCAGTCATTGTGCCCGAAACAGGCGATGCCAAAGCAGGGATCTCGTTCCAGTCATTATGCCCGAAACAGGCGATGCCAAAGCAGGGACCATCCTCTCATTACAGTCATTGTGTCCGACCGGCAGCGCCACGACAGGGTGCTACGAGATCGTGCTCGACATGGTGCTACGGCATCGCTACGACAGTGTGCGTCACCATTAGCCCATTGTACATTCACGTGCTCGTCTTTTGAGGGGTTCCTTCTTGCCCTCAACTGCGAGAGTATAAAAACAGCTGCCCCCGGACGCCAAAAGGGAGGGCTCCGATTTCTTCTGTTGAGTGAAGTGCTCTCCCGTCTCTCTACTACGGTCAAACCTGACCGCCAACTCTTTGCGATGTTAAAATAAACAAGTTGTTTCGTTGTTACCAGTCGACTCATGCTTTGCCGGGACCTTCGGATGCTTCCAGTTGTACCCCAGGCCGCCAGGCCAACGCTACCCTTGGGTAGCGTTGGCCTGGCGCCTGGGGTACAACTGCGCCTTTGACGCAGCTTCCCGTACCCTGGGGTACAATAGGGGTACCCTGGGGTACAATAGCGCCTTTGACGCAGCTTCCCGTACCCTTCTATCTTCTAACCTCACCCCCCCATAATCCGACATTTTGACCCAAGCGCACCGACAGAAATACACACGGATGCCAGTGGCGTCAGCATTGGCGCTGTTCTTGCACAACGAAAGACTGGCTTCGATGAATACGTTGTTGCCTTCCCTAGCCGCGCACTCACGAAAGCGGAAGCAAACTATTCCGTTACAGAGAAAGAATGTGTGGCTATCATTTGGGCCATAACTAAGTTTCGTCCTTACCTCTATGGCCGCTCGTTCGAAGTCATCACGGACCACCATGCACTCTGCTGGCTGTCGTCTTTGAAAGATCCCTCAGGTCGCCTCGCTCGATGGGCGCTTCGCCTCCAAGAGTATGATATTCGAGTGCTGTACCGCTCTGGCCGTAAACATTCGGACGCGGATGCCTTGTCTCGCTCCCCAGTGCCAGACCAGCCCAATCATCAAAAAGTACAAATATGCGAGTCCTCCCTCACCGCCACGGATATGCTTTCGGAGCAGCAGAAGGATCCATGGATCGTTGCTATGCTGGCTTTCCTGTCAGACCCATCAGTGCCTTCTACTGGCCGTGCATTGCGTCGTCAAGTCCACCACTTTGCTGTTCGTGACGGGCTCCTATACCGCCGTAACTACCTCTCGGATGGGCGCAAATGGTTACTCGTGGTTCCTCGGCATCTACGTTCGGACATATGTGCAGCGTTTCACGATGACCCGCAATGCGCACATGCAGGAGTACTAAAAATTGGCAGAGGCTTAGCTTGGCTAAGCCTAGTGGATTGCAAAAGCAATCTTCTGTTCAGGTTGTAGAGTTCCATACTGCTCATCGAACGTGTAGATGCAGTCACGTCGCCATTTAAAGCATCCATAAGGCTTGCTGTCGAACGATCAGGTGTCGCCAAAGTCGCGTGAGCATTGAGAGCACGCATGATACTTGTAGATACACCCAGATCAAGAGATGTTGAACGCATTCGCCTGGCTGCATAATATGCACGCCGTTTAGCTAAACATTGTTCCCGCTCTTCATCCGTTTCTTCCGCACGCCGCCGCTTCTTAGCTGCAGCACATCGTTGCAGCTTCACTTATACACATCATCCGACATACCGTGGAGGATTCGCTGGGACAACTGCGCCGAGCCGAGTTGGGGGGCCGCTTTTCCACAGCTGGCATGACGTCACGCACAGCGAGCGCCCCTCGCTGCAGCGGCGCGCAGCTGCAGCATGGATGATTCGCTGGGACGATCGCGACGAGCCGAGTTGGGCCCCGCTTTTCCACAGCTGGTGTGACGTCACACATAGGTCACGCTGAAGGTCAATGGTGGATTCTCCGGGACGACGCCCAAGAGCGGAAACCTCGAGCAGTATTGCTTTCGCAATAAAACAAGCGTGCGCCTGCGAATTCTTTATTACTGGCGCGGGATGTACCGATTCGTCCGCCAATATGTCCGCTCCTGCCTCGCGTGCCAACGCCGCAAGAATACCCCTCATGCCTTAGCTGCTGCACAGAAACTATTGCCTTGTCCAGGACGGGATTTGACCGGGTCGGAGTGGATATTTATGGGCCCCTTCCGAGTACTTTAGATGGCAACCACTGGGTGATAGTGGCGATAGACCATCTCACACGCTACGCCGAAACTTCGCCTGTGCCCCACGCATCTGCGCGAGATGTTGCCTGGTTCCTTCTGCGTAACATGATACTTCACCATGGAGTCCCCAGAGAATTGCTGAGCGACAGAGGCCGCATCTTTCTGTGAGATGTTATAGAAGCCCTGCTGAAGGAATTCAGTGTAATTTACCGTACATGTACTGCATACCACCCGCAAACTAATGGCATGACTGAGCGGTTTAACCGCACTCTTGGCGATATGGTAGCCCTGTACGCCGCCTCTGACCAAACCAATTATGACCGAATTCTACCCTTCGTGACGTACGCTTATAATACCGCCACACAGACCACTACAGGATTTTCCCCGTTCTTTCTTCTTTACGGACGCGAGCCTTCCTGCACAATGGACACCATCCTTCCGTATCGCCCTGACACAATGGAGGCTACTACCCTGTCCGTGGCTGCTGCACACGCGGAAGAGTGCCGGAAGCTCGCCCGCACATTTACTTCGGAAGACCAGCAGCGACAGAAGCACCTTCGGGATGTTCCCTCTACTCCGGCACCCTATGCCCCTGACTCACTAGTCTGGCTTTGGGTTCCCACTACCAGCCCTGGACTTGCAGCCAAGGTTCTGTCCAAGTACCGGGGTCCCTACCGTGTCGTCAGTCAAACGTCTCCTGTGAACTATTTGGTAGAACCCCTTGAGCCGCCTTCCGATAAGCGCCGCCGAGGGCGCGAAATCGTGCGCGTTCAGCGCCTCAAGCCGTACTTTGACCTACCTGTGCTATCTTGCCCGTGGGTCGCCGAGACGGCTCCTCTTCTCCGGGGAGGCAATTGTACTGCAGAAGAACGAGCAGCAGGCACTGCTTCGAGAAAGACGACGACAACGAGAGTTTGGAAGTCTTGTGCCTGTGTTGCCGAAGCTGTGTCCTCTCGCTGCGGTGCTCTGCTATCTGAGCGTTTTAGCAATCGAACTACAACGCCTCATGACAATATATATATATATATATATATATATATATATATATATATATATATATATATATATATATATATATATATATATATATATATATATATATATATCATTTATGGGATCGAATGCGAGCGCTGTTCATTTGTTTCTGCGTGTAGTAGTTCAGAGAACGAGTTTAAGGGAGGAAAAAAAAAAGAAGAGGAAAAAAGAACATTGCCCAACCATAATTGCAGTGCCGTGGTTCTAAAGCGCACCCGCGGTAGAGGGACGGAAGGAAATATAAACGTGCGTGGCCATGGTACGCACGCGAAAAACTGCCTTAATAAATTTATAGACTTGAGAATAAGTTACGTTAACCACAGATAACATGGCAATCATCACTCGAATACGACAAGAGAAATTATTGAGACATGGAGAATTCCCTTGAACTAAGTAACGTTTCCGAGAGAAATGCTTCTAAGTATTGAACATTTTAAAAGATGAGGGAATATAAGATACTCTCCGCGCTTACCGAGAGGATGGCGTCCGCACGAGACTACGCCAGGCACCTTACTGAGACATGGAGCTCTGTGGCCGGATCAAAGCCCCTTTTTCCAGCCGGCCAGGCGCTGATCACGCGCGTTCCGATTGCCAAAGGTTGCCCAAGGTCGTCCAAGATCGCCCAAGGTACCAACACAAATATGTTATTTCGATGTTAAGATAAAATTGACATTACATTGAGATAATTAACAAAACCCGCACTTTTCTCTGGTACTGAAGACATAGGTAAAACATTCTTCATTGAAAAGAAAGCTAAAAATAAGAGTACTGATCAAGTATCCTAAAGTTAGTACTATATATGTTGTCATTACTTTTTATGACTACGCATAAGAGAGTTTTGACGACATTACAGTGTTAAATACGCTAATACAATCTCAGCATATCTTATCATGCACTGTGTACGAGCAAATTTGAGAAGACTGCGCAGTTTCGTATTCATAATTATTCGGAGTTGGAAGCAAACAGCCTGTGCCTTCACATGTTCCTATTTTAACGGCATTTCCTGAACTTTTTCAAATGTACGTTCCCATTGGTAATGTATTGAATGCATAATTTTCATGAACTACTGCTTTGTCCCGCAAGATATAGCCGCGCTTCGATCGCACGGAACCGCATTTCAGCCTCGCCTTCGTGACCATGTGAATTGACCTTGAAGAGTCCTTCGTGCGGTCTATTCCTTCAATGCAAGAGCGGCGAGAAAACAGCGCTCACAAAGATATGAGCCGTCTGCAGATCCCTTTCAAGATACGGCGCGCGGCCTTGAAAAGTACGCTATTTTCGGCGGAGTCGAAGCCTTAGCTCCCGCGCTGTCTCCCTGCTTTCTTCCATATATGGCGTGCGAGATTGAGCCGCGATGGTCAGTTCCCCTTGCGCTTGGTCTCGAAATGCCCAGTTGCTGCCGGAGCACAACGCCTCCCCCCCCACTCCCTCCTTCCCATCCCCACACGGCCTTTCGCTGTTTGCTCTCCGCTTTCTTCCTTCGCGCGCGCCAGATTGAGCCGCGATCGCTGGCTCACCCTCGCACGTTTTCGCTCGCACATACAGCAATCGACGCGCGGCGACGATTTTATCGCCTTGGATGTTATGCGGAATCTCATGGCGATGCCGATGGCAGAAGTGCGCCTGGAGTCTTCATGTAATTGCTATCGCAATAAAAACATGCAAATGTAAAGCCTGGCACAAGCAAGTGTAACATCTTAAAGATTAGTGGTTGAATAATCAATTTCTATTTCCTGCGGACTCACCGATGGCCTTGCAATGCACATATAATCATACTTATGAATAAGCAATACTTCAGCAATCACCCTCGCTATCCTATCTTTGTGTCTTGACAGCAAGCACCCTGGTTTTATTTAGCCACTGTTTGCACTTACACTGTTTGCAATGTAGGCAGAGTTTCGATGACGGCTGCCCTTTTAAAGAAGCTCTGTGGCCCCTTAATGGTTTCTTCAAACACTGTCCTGTTTGGCGGTGAACCACTTCCTGCAGGGCAAGGGAATGTGATACACTACACCCTTACCACACTCAACCAACCTTTCCCGGTGTTTAACGACACAATCGCTCCGCTTCTCTGTATTAGCTTCAACCTTCTTTCCTATCGTTTCTCAAATGCCGCGCAACTAGTTTTTTGCCAAAAAACGATGTTTAGGCCGAATCTACTGCCCACCTTTTTCAGTTCTGGTCACTCGAAGCTAGTGAAGAACGGTATTGCCGCATCATGTTTAGAAGCTGCCTTGCACAAGTTTTGCCCGAGTCGAATGATTGAAGCTTTTTCTAATCACCTCAAAGGCTCAGGCAACCAAGTTATTTATTAAGCACATTAGCCTTCCTCAGTGAAATGTTATTGCGGAAGTTAAACTTGGAAGCAAAAGGTGTCTTGACAAGAGAGACCAACGCTAATGATAGGCCAGTCGCGAGAATTCCATATCTACACGCCGTATCTCACCGCATGAAAAAAAGGTGGGTAGCTGATTCGGCGTAAATGCCCTCTTTTCGGGAAGAAAATAATTCTGCTGCATCTGTGCAGCGGCAAGATGAAAGGTTGAAGGTAATACTCAGAAGTGGAGTGATCGTGACGTTAAACAAGCGTAATAGGTTGGCTGAGTGTGGAAAGGGTGTAGTGTATCACATTCGTTTGTCCTGCGGGAAGTGGTACATTGGCCAAACAGGACGGTTTGTGAATAACCGAATGATGGACCACAAAAGCTTCCTTGACACGTCAGCCGTCGTCGAATCTGTGCCTGCATTCCATAGACTGTAAGTACAGATCATCTTACATCTAAACACGACCAAGGGCACAAAAGTTTACCACGAGACACCACAACGCCTTCATCAGCGCCTATTCATAAGTAAACGCAGCGATGACATTGACTGTTGAAGGGCCAACAAAAGACCCCTCTACCTGCACCTTACAGCCTGAAGTAATGAGGAAAAGGGCCGACGTCGAATGCTACGGTGGGAACGGCTTCCACCTCAGATTCCCAGATTGCTACGCGCTTGCTAAATAAGCGGGCGCGAAGTTACCACATCGGAGGCGCAGTTAGGAGGAATGGTGCGATTTAGTGGGTGGGATATTTCGACCGATTCAACGATTGCCATCAGATTCCCTAGTTTATTTTCCTAGGGAAGACGACGGTATTAAAAGCGGAAACCTTTCGTGCAGTAAGGGGTACTGACGTCTTGCGATGTGAATTCAGACGTTTAATATATTCCTGCATGGAGTGGGCTTCCATATCTCGAGCCAGTGCAAATAATGTAAAATAAACCCTCTTCTTCATTCCTACTACCGGACGTACTCGTCAATGAGCTTGGGAGATTCCTGGCCTAAATGCCAGCTCGTGCCGCAACAACCGTTGGTAAGTAAAACCAAGGTGCTGTCATGACACAAAGATAGCAAAGCGAGGAGGATTGCTGAAACATTCTTTAGTCATATGTCCGCTGACATGTTCGTTGTGAGGCCATCGGTGAATTTGCACGAACTAGAAATTGATTATTTAACCACTAATCTTTAAGTTGTTACGCGTGTTTGTGCCAGGGCATACATTTTGCGTGTTTTTCACAATAAACCATTGTTGCTGGTTAGCACACGTTCGTGTTTTTCTATCTCGTCCCTGTTTGTTTGCGCCATTCTTCCTTGGGTCTGTTTAGCACATGGACAAGAACATGCCGCCATGAATCAAGAGCATTAAGCAGCGAGCACCACGGGGTCCACCGAGAGAGAAGAGGAAGCAAAGGGAGCTGGAGAGAGTACACGTTGATCGGGACTCGAACGCGCGGCTTGCTTGCTGAGGTGCAGGAAGAAACCAGACAAATGGTCCAAAGCCGGCGGGTCCTCTACCCAGTCGGCATGATTGTTCCCGACGGCGTGGTATTCTCCATCGCTCAGCTCCATTTTCTTCATCTGCTCCCTGGTTGGATCCCGTGGCGCTCGCTGATTAGTGCTCTTGATAATTATCTTTATTGCTCCGGCACGCGCCTTTGCGCTGAGGACTTCCGTTCGTGTTCGTCGTCATCTTTCAAACACTTAGGCTGTCTGCTGCACCACACGCACGTGGATTTTACACCTCACATCAGGCACGAAACAGGCTGGCATGGTCCCCACAGCTTAACATCTGATATGCAGGGTGTCCCACCCAACTAGCGTGCACCAAAATTTAAAGATATGTAAATGCCACGTAGCTGGACAGAACCAAGGTAATGTTTCTTGCCGTCGCTTGGAGATATATTTTTTTAACGCCGCCTAATGACATTGGTCATGATTATTCAACTTCTCAAATATTATAATTAGTTAAAAGTGCCAAGGAGAAAATTGTAGAGCACCATGGAAAACTCCTGATACGACTCTCTGTTGCTCAGCACGTGCTACATAAATGTGCTTTTAACAGCGTGAAAGAGCCCCGCGAATACACGCAAAGTGGCTCGAGTGGCCAGTCGCTCTGCAGTTTTGCATGTAATCGCGAGCATGTGCATATATTTATACATTGGTGCACGATAGTTGGGACACCCTGTATACATAAGCAGTGAAAGTTTATCTAGCCGGTATGGTACGAACTTCATCGTGGCTAAACCGCGCATGGCGAAATGCGAGAACACCCGTGTACTTAGGTTTAGGTGCACGTTTAAGAACCCCAGGTGGTCGAAATTTCTAGAGTCCTCCACTACGGCGTGCCTCACAATCAGAAAGTGGTTTTGGCACGTAAAACCCCATAATTTAAACCGCGCAAGGAAAACACGTACGCGGGGAAAAAGGGAAACACATGGCGCTGTATTGTCTTCTTGTTCCCCGTGCACGTGTTTTCATTGCGATGCTTAGCCACAGTGATGTACACAGACGACCGCACCAAACGCGCACCTGCAGTAACTAGGACAAACGCTGCGAAGGGCTTTTATAGGGGAGGTGTAAACACATAAAGGCCTATGGGACCCGTCGTCTGCTCGGCTCTTCCGGTTCAACAGACGGCGGTTCTGGCGCATGATTCTCCGTTCGCTGGGCCGGTCGTGCTTGCTGATGAAGGTGCGCAGAGATGTGCACCTTCATCGCAAGATATCATCCATGCTGCTAGTTTCTAGATTGTGTTATGGTCGGATAAATGACTGACCGCGAAGTCTTAGCGTGGGAAGTCGTTTAAAATATTTTTCTCGCCGATCGATCGAACACGTGAATTAGTTATGCGTGCTGTCGTAGTCTCGTGCTTACCTTGAATAACGGATGTCACTTGTTCTCACGTCAATTCTATTCGGGTCGAGGACGTGACCGATTTTGTAACATTTCAATACTGAATGTCAGATTTGCGCTAGAGCCCGTCTTATACGCTGACGTCTTCACCGGTCGTAGCCATTGAAAAATCGCTTTGAGTGAGTGCGCACAGCTGCGGGGTTGTCCTAACAGACCAATCAAACGCTTTCCTCGTTCATAGGTCACTTTTGTTTGCTTGAAAAACGAAGAACATTTCCTACGCTGAGCGGCTTGTCTTACCTAATTGGCTTACAAGAGGCGAGGAGTACGCTCAAGTTGAGAGGGATTCGATGGGGCCGAACCACTGCACTGAAAATCGATAGCCTGACGAAGAGTGTGGTGCCGGTGTCTGCGATTGGTCCGC
The DNA here is from genome assembly GCF_050947875.1 of Dermacentor variabilis. Classification (NCBI taxonomy): domain Eukaryota; kingdom Metazoa; phylum Arthropoda; class Arachnida; order Ixodida; family Ixodidae; genus Dermacentor; species Dermacentor variabilis. Next base: position 45,875,662 of record NC_134573.1, on the reverse strand, counting down.
TTTCTCTTAGCTTGCGACGGCTGGGCGAAAGTCGCGGCGGCATGCAACGGAAGCTTAACAGGGATGCTAAAACGGATCCTCAGCAAAGAAGAGTTGACAGAACGAGGTCATAAACGTGCCGAAAGTGCTCGATAACGTTACATGGCCGCTCAAGAAGTTTTATTATACGCAAATAAACCCATGCTCTCAGGCAAGTGCGAGTAGTCAGAGCCTGAGGGATTGGCGGCAGCCATCTTTTATTCCTTTCGGAACGGGGCAGCCTGCGGCTATTCAGAAGAAAACTCCATTTTGTTCGGCATAATAATACATCTTTAATGCGTACACCTCACTTTGACGCGCTGAGTTTTTGTGGTTTTGTGACGTTGCGTGACAGGCAGGTGAAGTGGGTGCAGCCCGAAAGCTTTTGACCAATAGCCGAGGGCTAATGGCTAAGAGGCGTCAAATCAAAAACAACAATTTTTCTTTCGTTCGGTCAAATCATGCATAATCAGTGTGTACACGTCATATCAGACGGGGAGCTATCGCGGTTTTCGTGACGTCACGTGACAGACAGGTGAAGTGGGGGTGGTAGAAAAAAGTTTTGTCCAAACGCGTAGGGCTGATTGCAGGATTGGAATAAAAAAGTTAGGAATAGTTTTACGTTATAGCGCCCCTGCACCTTTCATGAAATATACGAGAAAAATTACGGTCTACGTCTTTCGCATTCTCCCGGTACACCTAGCCCGTCTTGCATCGAACAGCAAATTACAGTCGCTATAATATGCAAGGTGTTCGCATAAATGGTGTTCCAAGACATTCGTGCCAAGAAAAAGCTTGGACTGGAAAAGCTTGCCGACTTATAGTGCATTCACTACTAAACCATGTATACTTCAATCAGCCCAGTGAAATTCAGATGAAATAAGTAAAAAAAAAAGGTGTGGTCGTTGGCACGAATGGAATTCACTTGAGGACAAGAAAGTGCGACTCCCTGTTCAAGATAAGCATGAAAGTGCAACAGCGCGTAAAGCTAATTCACGTGTTCTCTCCGTGCGGCTAAAAGAAGGTACTTTAAATTACTGCCTATGCTTAGATTTCGTGGTTAGTCATCGAGGCGACCATCACAGGCTCTAGAAATTAGCAGCGTGGGCGACACACTGTGATGGAGGTGCACAGAGACCAAGTGCGACCGGCCCCGCGAACGGTGAATCATGGGCCCGAACCGTCATCTGTTGAACCGGAAGCGCCGAATTTACGACGCGTCCCATGAGGCTTTACGAGTTTACGCCTCACTTAGTGCTACGCCTGGCTACAGCTTCCCGATCGCATGCTGTAGTATGGTATAAGTGGAGCGCCACGACCTCGCAAGTCGGGTGGTGGATTTGTGCAATAGAAAGTTCTTGGAGACTCGTAACATAATCTAGTAATGTTGGTTATGGCAGCGCTCCAACTGATTCAAAAATCATAAAGAGGGAGGCCACTTGTTTCGCGACCATTTCTCTGAGATGCAGCAAGACTGCCACTCCACGGTGCAATTGGAAGGGATGCAGAGGGAGCAGCCCTTCTTTTGAGATTTTGAACACCCTAGATAGGAACAAACACGCAAAGGTAGCTAATGGTTCTTCAAGAATGGGTTGTCTTCTGGAGCATCAACGTTAGTAGACAGATTTTGTCGTTTGCGGCTGCAGGGAAGGCACTGTCTTCAATAACCGAGGTACCATTAAACTACATATAAAGATAAAAATACGTGTGACTACAGCACACATATCCAGCCTTTCATTAAACAATACATGCAACATTCCTGACTAATGGACGGCCATTGTGGCTTCCAGTAACATTATAGAAGACACGCACATCTGCACTTCTCATGTGCTGCCTGTTGTCAGAGTTGTCGGACGATCTCGCCGCTGCCACCAGTTGAAGGGGCTTTAGGTCGTAGGGAGGAACTTGGGAGGAACTAGGCGTACAGGGTTTATTTACAGAATTTACATTTTAAACAAGAGATACATTCGACAGTCTAGCGCGGCTCCCAAATGGAACACGCAAGACCAGCATACAGCACGCAGCTTACGAGCACGCTCACGAGCACGATGATGAGCACGATCACAGAGCACGATGACGAGCACACAGCTCACGAGCACACCCTAGCAGCCGACAAACAGCCGCTTATAAACACTCCGTGCTCCCTAGATCCCTAGGTGAGAGAAACGGCAGTTCACCGCCAATTCGTAGCGTCCCACGTCATCGAAGTGGACCCGCCTTTTTGGAGGAGGAGGGCTCACGTACGCACTTTGGAGTCCCAGAACCCGAGTTGGAGCGCGTCCTCGTAACCAGGTGGTCACGCCTGACCCCAGCCGGCGCCTCTAAATTCCAAAGCTGGCTTTCTCCTGTAGTCGCCACGGGTGTCAGCAGACTGTGACGAATCCTGGGGCCCACGTACCGCAAAGCACCCTTTTGTTAGGGCAGCTCTTCTTGCTACAGAGAGACCATGAAGACCCGGCAATTCAATCAACAATACACGGGGCGCCAAACATGGCCCGACCTGCTGCCATCGCCGATTCTCCGAACGAGACGCATGCTGGATTAACGCTGCCGTAGTCTGCAGTTCTCCGAAGGGCGCAACCACCGCAGGTCGATCGAAGCACGGGCAGCGGGCTGAAATAGCTTTGCAGAGCAGTACCCCTGCAGGCCGATCCTAACACTGTGAATGCATAAAACTTCACGCCTGCGCTCCCTTTTTCCTTACCAGAAATGTTCAGCACACGCTCCATGAGTGCCTTGCACATCGTGCACGTGAATGTGCAGTGAAGCTGCACATAAAATTTAGGCCCTTGTGCCTTGCTTGTGACTTTCGGAATGCCTACTTACAGCTGTCAGGTCTAGTGATGTACCGGAGCTGTGTTCTGCGTGCCTTGAAGCGCTATTAGGATGAAGGCGCTCTCAAGCTCCTTATAGTCGTTGGATGGTAGCGCTCCTGAGCGAGCTTGCTTCTCTCAATAGAGGGAGAGGGAGGGGACGAGGAGGCTAGGCGAAGGGGTAAAATTTTTTTTTACCGCAATTTACGGCAGCAGCAGGAAGGTTGAGTGTGTTGCCCCCCCGCGTAATTACTCCCACATGCCCTTGGATATATTATGTGAGGTCTCCCGCTAGCTTTTTGCAGTAAGCACATAGGTTCACGCAGACGGAAGCGCATGCGCATAGGCCTTCGTTCACTGGCACACACATGCTGACACATTTCGCTAGCTCTAGGAAAGGACCAGATGCTCGTCGAGCGTATTTGGCCACCAGCTGCAAAAGCTTGAAAAGAGCGACAGAGCAAGGCACTGCGACGCAGGTTATCCCAGTTGGTTGCGTTTTTCCTGAGAGCAGCGAACGTAAGACAAAGCCGGAACCCACGCCGAACACTCAACGTAAGAAAACCGCCTTTTATTACCGTTCTAGTTGTGTTTTAGCGCGCTTTAGGATCAGCATGAAATCTCGACAGCTACACCGGCCATAAGAGCCACAAGTATATGAGAAGTATCAGCATCTCGGCTTAGCTGTATCTCATTCGGCAGCCTGCAGCGGGTAAGACAAAAGTTTGACAAAAGTTTGGAAAAGGTTCGCAGACATGCTGAGCTGGGCTTTGTATGATTAGCGGCCGCTTAGTCGAAGATGGCCGTAACCACAATATTCAATTTTCTGAAATCAACCAATACGGTCCTGTGTAAAAACCTGTTTTCCCATATGTCAAATTATGTTATTAAATATGGAAGTTGGGGAAGAAATAGCTTTATTAAGTAGGGTAGGATCTGTGTAAATGCGTGTGCCGCAGCTGATCATGCTTTTGCATGTACTTCTTCACCTTGGTGGAATGCCTGTCTAGCGCGGATACCCCAAAAACAAGTGAAAGTCAGTGTAAACTTCTGATAGGGGAAAACGTGTTTTCTACCTTGCTTGCTTATAGCAAGTGGCACAATCTCGATTGTTAGCCACTCTGAGGCTTTAGCCAGTCATCGTAGGGCTTTTATCTTGTTAATTAAGAGACAGACTTGTCGACAGGGGGGGTTGCACTGGTATGAGTTATATAAATAAATTGAGAAACTTCCTCAAAAACATCCGCGGTGTACACCGAGTCTTATACTGATTGGAGCGAGGCCCGTTTTACGCATTCGCAAAAGTGCATGCGGACAAGCTTCAGCCAAGAATAGGAGCTATTGGTCGATGCACGACTATAGTTTAGCGCGAAAGCGTTAAAGGGCCCCGTATCGCAGAAAATCCGGGTTCCCGCCTCCAGCGTCGACCATCGTTTCGGCAAAAATTATTCCGAACCAGGTATACACAACTACAATTCTATCACCAAAGTTGCCCATACGTTGTCATTCATTCTTTACAAAGTTATTCCTCGGAATTTAGCCTAGCCAGGTGACGCGAGTAAACTCAACGTCACCTGGCTCGGCCCACTCGGGGACTGTCAGGGCAAACCTAAGAGCCCTCTCGCGGGCCCTCTGGACTGCCAGGATTTGAGAAGTCTGGTCATACGCCTTAATAATCTTCATCATTTCCCCTTGGGTGAAAAGGGGACCGGCAGAGGCGCAGCCCTACAGGACATGCTCGAAGTGTTCGAGTCTTGTCATCTAAACGCACTAGGGATAAACCATGGTTTAACACTCAGCTGCGTGCTCTGCTGCGACGTCTAAGGCGAATGTATAGGAAACGTAAAAAAATAATTCTTTGGAAAACAAGTGTGAGCTAAAAAGATTGAAATTTAATTTTCGAACTCTAACTAAACTAGCTAAGAATTCTTACTTCTCGAGTCTTGGTATGACGTTCGTAGAGGACTCGAAAGAGTTTTGAAAATACGTTCGTCCCAATGTTAAAGAAAATGAATCTATTCCTCCTCTAAAATATTCTCGCACAGTCGTTGACGATGATGCGTCAAAGGCAGCCATCTTTAGCAATTATTTTTCGTCCGTCTTTAGTCAAAGTTATTCGCGCGTTGTTAACACGGTTTCTTCAACTGAAGCAGAAGTGTTGCCCGAGGTCACTTTTAGTGTGCCTGGTATTCGAAAATTCTTAGAAAGTGTCAAACCAGCTAAAGCATGTGGCCCAGATGATATTCCAGCAGCCATAATAAGGAACTGTTCGTCAACGTTATCTTTGTACTTTCACTGTTTATTTCGGAAGTGCTTAGTTCAGAAAGCACTACCTCGTGATTGAAAATTAGCACGTGTTAAGACTATTCATAAGAATAGATTGAGAACTACAGGCCGGTGTCTTTAACTAGTATAACATGTAAAATATTTGAATACGTCCTTTATAGCTGTGTAATGACACATTTGGTTAAGCATAACCTTCTGTATCCTAGTCAACACGGATTTCGACAAGGTTTTTCTTGCTCAACGCAGCTTGTTGAGTTCACGCATGATTTGGCTCTAGCAATAGATAAGCATAAAGTAGTTTACTGTATTTTCTTGGACTTCAAAAAAGCATTCGATGTTGTTCCTCATGACTTTCTTGTTAGTAAATTACGGGGCAATAAACTGAATGAATCTTTTATTGCATGGATAGTCGAGGGCTCAGTTCTGGGCCCTCTTTTGCTTCTGTTGTATATAAATGACATTACTATTGGCCTCAAATCTTCGTACAGAATATTCGCGGATGCCTGTTAAGTTTACAGGACTATAGAGAAAAAGCGTGATTCCGAATACCTGCAGCATGATTTGAATGTAATAGCATCCTGGTGTGCCCATTCAGAAATGTCGTTGAATGTTAAGAAGTGTGTTCACGTCAGCTTTACAAGGAAACATTCGTACCAGTTGAATACGTATACCGTAAATAACGCTGCTTTAAGCACGGCCAGGGAATATAAATATCTAGGAGTTTATTTAACGAGTGATTTGAGGTGAACTAGGCACGTTCGCCACATGAAAGTTAAGTCTGCACATGTTTCGGGTTGTTTAAGACGAAATTTCAGCGAACTTCCATCTAACTTAAAAGAACTGTATTTCACTCATGTGCGCTTATTCTTAGAGTACGCATGCGTTTGCTGGGATCCGTATACCAAAGAGCTGGCCGATACGCTTGAAGAGCTACAGAATAGGGCAGTGCGATTAGTTTTAGGTAATTGGGATCGTCAACTTAGTATGAGAGAAAACAAAACTAAACTTAAATCGGAAGACTTGAAAGATCGTAGACGAAACCTCAGGTTGAAATTTTTTTCATAATATCTACCATTCCAAAATTGAAATAGATAATGATAAGTACATCCAAGCGCCGTCCTACATACCCCTAGAAGGGACCACAGTCGTAAAGTAAATGAATTTTCCTTTAAAGGTTACGTCTTGCGCTATTCATTTTTTGTTAGATCTATACGTGAGTGGAGTGATCTTCCTGCTATGATTGTATCCGTTGTCTCTAATGAAGATTTTTACCACGCTTTGTGTAATTAGTTTCTGTGTTATTGGTCTGAAATATGATGCTTATTTTTATGTATCCCCCGGCTGTAATTCCTGCAAAGGCGAACGAGGTATGAAATAAATAAAAATAAATAAATAAATAAATAAATAAAACCACCACACAGGGGGCAGTCAGGGCTTGGGAACCGTTCGGGGTTCATTGTGTGCAGTGCCGCGGGGATCGAGTGAGTGCTTGTTTGTAGAAGTGTGAGAGTGACTGCCTGGGCCCTGCTCAGAGAGAAATGCGCCATAGGCAGCAGTTTTCTTGAGTGATAATTATGCTTGCAGATCTCGTTGTACGAGCTAAGAGGCTCGGGTCGCCTGGAAGAAAACGCGTTACCCGGCGCATGGTCAGTCAAACCCTGTGCAGCCGAGTGCGCCTCCTCGTTGGGGTTGATCGAGGCACCCTCAATTGTTCCATGGTGCGCAAGGAACCAGTGCAATGAGTGATCTTTGAGGTATTTAGCATTTTGGATGATGCGTAGGGCCGGGGGAGCCACCATTCCCATATGAAAGGCCCTGGTAGCGGCCTTGGAGTCCGAATAAATCGTGTCATGTACGACATTCGTCAATGCAAGAGCAACTGCGACCTGTTCTGCAACGCTGGAACTAGAAGTGCTGATGGTAGCGCAGTTGAGGGCTTTGGAATTCCCGCCGATGACCACTGAGGAGAAGGCTTCTTCTTGAGCGTACGAAACAGCGTCTACGAAGCATGTTCGATCCTTGTCCAAGCGGGCGCTTCCGAGCAGAGCTTTGCCCCTGGCTCGTCTTCATCCTTTGTTATAGGTTGGATGCATATTGTGTGGCGTCCGGGGTATGGAAATCGCGGATCGCACGTCGGTGGGCACCTTCACAGCGTCGGGACCGACTACCGTGGGGTTACGTCCCAGCATGCCAAGTACGGCTCGGGCTGCTGGGGTACCAGAGTCTGACAAACCGAGAAAACTCTTGGGCTTCAACAATTTCTTCGAATGTGTTGTGGAATCCCAAGATTAGGAGGTCTTGTGTATGCGTTCGGACTCGAAGCCCGAGGGCAAGCTTGAAGGCTCTTGTAATTAGGTCACTGATCTTGTTGCGCTCCGACACGAGCCAGTTGTGCATAGTAGCCCAATAAGCGAGGTGGTATAGCATGAATGCGTGGATAATCCCAATCAGATTGTCCTCCCTGATTCCGCGGTGTCTGTTGGCGATTCTTCGGATCAGACCGAGGGCGCTTTCGGTCTTGGAACAAATACGTTTGAGGGCGGCTCCATCGGCCCCGCTAGAATAGATAATCGTTCCTAGGACCCTGATAGTGCCCACCCGCGGATCTGGGGATCCGTTACCGGTGAATAACGTAATGTGGCTCTCCGTTGCTGGCTTCCAGGACCGGTGAGAACCGCCTTTTGGGCCTCTTCTTGTAGAGCCATAGCTCAGATTTAGCGGGCGCTTGCCTTAGCCCGGTGGCGATGAGATACCGCTCCGTAATGTTTGTCATAGGAAAATTTTTTTATTGTCGTTTAGGAAATCCAGTTAGGATTCCTTGCTTTGTTTTTTTGTCAGGTGAACATGTTTGTAGTTATTATACATTTTTAATTACATTGACCTGTATGTACAGTGTATGTATATTGCTGTATGTGAATTGTTGTAGTCTTCCTGAAAAAAAAAAATTGTTTGTACTCCGTAACACACCATGTCGAAACTGTGAACGCAGGGTGTCTAGGGCCTAGTCAGGTGACCACGTTTGTCACCTTTAGCTCTCTTCATCTGGACAACTGTACATTGTCTAAAATTCAATAAAGTCAAGTCCAGTCAAGTCACATCGATGGACTCTTGCAAACACCCTCAACGTGACCCTCACATCCGTTGAGTGGTGGTGTCGTTCGCGTAGATCATGTAGTTAATGGTCGGAATCTTGTTAAAGATCCTCGACAGGTTGGTCATGGAGATCTTGAACAGAGCCGCGCAGATCACCGCCCCCTGATGTTCCCTTTGGCCCAAGCTCAATTTCGTGTGTCATAAACTCGTCAATTTGTACTTGGTGTTGCCATCGTGCAGTAGGTGCCTGAGGAGTCTCCAGCTTTTACCGATCTTCAGCTGACCCTCCACTGAGTCGCACAGCTCCTCCAATTGCTGCTTGCATAGCACCTTGCAGTGAGCCTCTATCGTCTTGTTGATTTCGGAAATTTTCTTGCGTAGGTCCTCTGTTATGGCGCTGAGTCTTCCATCGCGCGAGCAGTGCCTGCATGGCTTCCAACAGATGCGCGAGCCTACTGTGCATCCTGTCCACCTCCACAACGGTTGTCACCTCCTTCTATTCTAGGCCCTTCTATTCTATTCTATTCTAGGCTAGATTCTAAGCCCGTATCCTGAGTGAGGTCGCGCTCAGAGAGCGTGGCTCGGAACAAGTCCTAGTCAGTGAACTTAAAGGTCCGCGTCTTGTTACGGGCAGCCTTGAAGAACGCTTCGATGATGCAATGGTCGCTACCGAGGTCCATGGCTGTGTCGGTCCACTTGACGTTTTCCAGGTTCAAAGGTGAGATCCGGAGTCGTATGTCCGCACACCGAGTCCCCTCTCCTGGTCGGAAAGCCTTTATCGGTTACCCTTCTTCGTATTGGTGCGATAGCCCCAGCCCTGATTCTGGGCATTGAAATCCCCCACGACGACTAGAAGTTGACAGCCGGCAAAATGCACGGTCTTCTTGAGAATATCACCAGCCCTGTCTCTATGAACCTATAGGGTGCTCGGCAAGGAGTTCGGCCATTAGGTACTCGACCCTATTGTCCGCGGGACCGAGGTCTCACTGAATGCACATGAACTTTTTACTGACCAGAGTAGCGACCCCCTTTCCCCCTTCAGTGGAAACCGCCGTTAGGAAACTGGGGAGCTTGATGGGTGATGATGTGATCGTTTCTTGGAAGGCTATTACTTGGGGTTTGTCCTTTACACTTTTTAGGTATTGTCGCCGGGTCGCTCGTTTGCTGACGAACCCTGCGCAATTGCAATGCCACATTGTTATGACGTTAGTTCCGTTATCGATGTTTGTGCTTGGGGATGGATTGCAAAAGTGCCGAATTCAGAATGGCACCCTGCGTCGGTGAGGCAATGATGCTGTGCAAGTTTGGGACTTGTGCAGTAGATGTGCTTGGGAAAAACCCGTCGCCGGTGCCCCTCCAGCCTAAGTATACTCGCGCTAAGGAGTCCAGGCCCAGCTGAGGGCGCGATCATTTCTTGTACGAGAGAGAGAGACCTGTCTGTATGTTGGAGATGGCGTTCTTGAGCTCAGACAGGAGTTCTACCGTCTCGTCTCCCCTCAAGTAATCCAGGGCGCGACGCTTCACTGCAACTGTCTTGGGGGGAGGAGGGTCTCCGCCATGTCCATGGCCGACGAGCTTGCGGCAGGCTGAGGAGCCGTCGGTGTGAGCGCCAATCTTCGTATTTGGGCCATCTCGGCAGCTTGCCGACTGATTTCCTGCTTGAACTGAGCGTTTTCTTTCCAAAGACTATCATTGGCACGCCTAAACTCTTCGAGCTCGTTCGTGAACAAACAAAAAAAAAAAGACACCTAGAGCACATACCTTATATGCTAGCTCTTCTCAGACTGAACTATTAAAAGTGCGAAACAATAACAGGAGATCGGCCCACGCAAGAGGCCGCGTTTCTAACAGAAAGCTTGTGCATAGCTTTTTCCGCCAGCGTTTCCCGTTAAAATTTACGTTGCATAAGCTGCATTTGCTGGGAAGCGTGAAAAGTAGTCAGGGATCTTTGAATGGTATTCCGTTCCAATCTTAAAGGCGAAGCTTAAGCGTCCTTCCAATATTTATTTTATGCGATCTGCGCTCTGGCATTTCTGTGCACATGGAGGCCCCACATTATAATTCATCCCTGCTTCATTTACTTTCACGTATTCTAGGAACTTAAGATCGAAGTGCTGCAAGGAGCCGCAGACTTGTACCCGTGGCACGACAGGCGCCTGGAATGGTGCGAGTTCTGGAATATGCATTGTGCGGTGTCCTGGTGGTGGCCAACATCTGCGTCGGCCTCTACTTCTCCTTCCGAAAGGCCGAGCATAGGCGTGGCGGCGCTTCGACGACGGCGGAAGTGTTCTTGGGAAGCCGGATGCTCAAGACCCTCCCACTGGCCGCCTCGTCCGTAGTCTCTCTATTCTCATCAACTGGCCTTGTCGGCTACTCGGGCCACTACTACGCCTACGGATGGCATATGATGTGGTCCTACCTGACTCCCTTGGTGTTCATTCCGCTGGGAACGCACATGTTTGTACCTGTGCTTTACCGCCTTCGCATCACGTCCATATTTGAGGTAAGTTGTCTGAATGATTACGAAAAAGGAAGTCGCACTGGTTTCCACTAGCAAAATATGCAACTTGTCATGCGGAGCCTATCCATACTGGATGTGCTAAAATTTAATTATGGGGGCTGTTTTTCTCTTTGCATGATCATGGAAGCAGTTTCTGATAGGCTTTTTTTTCTCGAGTGCATGTTCCCTAATGTTTTTCTCATTTGCACTGCTAGGATAACTCACAAAGATTGCGTATCTGTGATCAGCTTCAATAATACGATAAATTAAGTACACTTCCACAGATACATGAAGATAATCTACTATATTGCACTGCGTCCATTTGATATGCTGCCGCTGTTTTTCAGAAACTGTGTACCGTTGTAGAAACACGCATCGATCGATATAGTAAAGTTGTCCTGCAGTCAAACCTCAGTTTTTCCATGATCATGCAGTGCGCCTTTTTGTCGACGTTTTGGACATTCTCTACTGTTTGTTCGGTAAGTCTCACAGTGTCGCAAGGTTGTTTTTGCGGTGTTCAACGCTTTAATGCTTTAGAATTATTAAGGTACTTTACGAACCTTCCGAGAACGATCTATGTTTTTATGTATGTATCTATTTATCTTTGTATATAACCGCTATCGCGTCAACCTGGGTCGCTCAGTAGTCCGTGGTTGAATGGGTAACGCATCAGGCTGCTGTACTGAAGGAACCGGTTTCGAAACCAACCATCACACCAACGTGTGGAGGGCAAACAAGGGTGCTTGAATAAAATTCAGTTTTATTGTACATTCAATGAAAGGGATTGTTCAGATACAACATACGCTTAAGAAACTGGCTGACTAAGAGAGCGGCTGAAAGGAAGACTGAGAAGTGGATAAGTTCTCTCGGCACGAGCTTGTTTCTATCTTGGTCTCTGGCTGGCCTGCTCTAGTAAATACATTGCAAATAGTATTTTTCACCTGTGCTTTTTTCGCACGCAGTACTATTAAGGCCGGAGTTCTTGAACCGCTGCACTAGGAAAACCCAGCTATCTCGCCTTGTTTTTGTGAAGAATAAATGCCGGTAGTGTTTTACCATGACTAATCTTGCAGCGATAGAATGTATTCAAGAGCATTGATATGTACACTGAGCAGCGAGACACCATTTGTCTCGCTGCTCAAATGGATTAAATTGTGCTTTAAAGAACAAAGTTAGCGCCCCTTCCCCCTTTCCTCAAGCAATTAATATCTAGTGAGGAGCAGTGGGAGGCTGCCTTGCGCAGCTCCAGGCCCGGTCTTCAGGAGGCCATCCTGGAGTGGGCTGAGAGGATAAAGGAGGCCTACTTCAAGTAGTTCCTCCTCCCACCCTCTATTCCATTGCCCCCTTCCTTTTAAAGAGGGATAAATAAAGTTTTTCATCATCATCATCTCAGACCTTCGGAGTAAATGGTGCCTTCTGACCACAAGCCACTTTTGAACAAGCATACACCTAAGAATTTCATTGAGCTTATATTATTCCTTCGATGCTAAAAAACTTTATTGCTATTGTCTTCTTTATTAGCGTTGGAGTTACATGTGCATACTTCTATATCTTCAAAGATATCTCATTTGCTGTACATTACTTCTTCGCTTCAAATGCATACGCAGTCGAGTACAGTTTAATTTATTGCACACATTTGAATGCTGGACACAAGAATCCTCGTATAATCGTATTTCACAGGACAGGACATCGACACTATCATTGATACATAGAACAAAATGAAGTCTCTACTGTGATGTCTATGGCACATATGTGATATATCTCTTCTTTGAGCATGTCTATTTTATTAGAAATCTGTTTTCCTTGTCCTCAAAATATGCTATAAAATTGACCAAAGCTGCCTTAAGTTTCTGTACTAACAAGTTCCAGCAACAATATTGAGTCATACCATATGGTATGTTCTGCAGAAATCCAAGAAGATGCAATGAGTAATTGCCTAATATTATAAAATAGGCCACCTCATCTGGAATAAATCTTAGCCAAGAAAGTACCATTATTTTAAAATAAATCATGAAATTATAGCAAAATATTCAAGGAAGGAAGGAAGGAAATCAACTTTATTCAGGTCCTGCAGGCCACGAGAGCTTTGGGCTCTCATGGAGTGGGTGTCTCCCACGACGGAACCGGGAGGTTGAGTTTCCTGGCGGCGTCGTGGACCTGCTGGACGGCCCAGAGTTGGGGAGCGAGTTCTTCGCTTCGGATTGCTTCTTCAAACTTGCGCTTGTCCTGTTCGTAGTTTACGTGAGCTTGCGAGCACGGCCAGAGTAAATGATATACGTTAAGGGATGTGTTGCAATTGGTGCAATGAGACTTGTCGTAGAGCTCAGGCATGTAATGGTGTAATCTGTTTTGAGTGGGGTATGTGTCTGTTTGTAGCATTCTGAGTGTAACCCCTTGAGCTCGAGTGAGCGTGCGGTGTGGCGTGCTATACTGTCTGCGTTGTAGATAGTAGTGTTTAGTGCTTTCATTGTATGTAGTGGGCGCGTCCTTATTCTCCGAGTGGTTGGGTGAAGCCGCGCGGTCTGTAAGCGCGCGCGCAGCCTCGTGTGCCGCCTCGTTAAGGTTGGGGACGTCGCCGATCTTTGGTCCTAAGTGTGCCGGGAACCAGTATATGACGTGGTTCTTAATCTCTTTCTTTGAAACAATTCTGAGAGCCTGTGCGCAGACCGTGCCCTTTTGGAAAGCTCTGATAGCGGCTATGGAGTCGCTGTAGATATGGGAAAGATTGTCGTCGGTGAGCGCAACAGCGATCGCAACCTGTTCGGCCTGTTCAGGCTTCCTTGCAATTACCGTGGCTGCATATCTTGTGGATCCACGGCCGTCCACAACCGCCACTGCGAAAGCTTTTTTTCCCGTGTATGCCTCCGCGTCCACAAAAGCTGAGCGTTCACGGTTCGCCAAGGCTTGGTTAAGAAGGAAGTGTCCTCTCGCTTGTCGTCTGCCCCTGTTGTTTTCGGGGTGTACGTTTCTGGAAATAGGGCGGACCATGATCTTGGCACGGATGTCCCGTGGGAGGTCCGCAAAGTCTTTTTCTATGTTTCCTTGTGCAAAGCCTAGCTTCTCTAGGATCGTGCGCCCCGGAGGCGTCGTCGAAAGCCTAGCAAGCGGGGCGCGCTGCTGGGCTTCGGCAATTTCTTCCAGGGTGTTGTGCATGCCCAGGTGGCCCAGCTTCTCGTTGCTGGTGCTGGTTGGAATGCCGAGGGCTTGCTTGGTGACCTTTCTGATTTGGGCATTCAGTCTGTCTTTTTCAGATCGTGTCCAATTGAGCATTGCCGCAACGTATGCGAAGTGACAGGTGACGAACGCGTGTATGAGTTTGATGAGATTATGTTCCTTGAGGCCCCTGTGTCTATTGGCAATTCTCCTGATGAGCCCAATAGCGTTGTTGGTTTTGGTGATGAGCTTCTGAACCGTAGAGGCATTGACGTCTTTAGTCTCTATGATCATACCCAGGACTCTGATTTTGTCGACGCACGGTATGGCGTGTCCCGAAGTGGTTCGTACGGTAATTTCTTGATTATAATCGAAGTCTGACGAGTATGGCCTGCGGCCCTTCTGCGTGGGTCTGCGTACGAGCAGCTCCGACTTGGTAGGCGAGCATCTGAGTCCTGTGGGAATTAGAAATTCTTCTATGGCGTTCACTGCTTCTTGCAAGATGTCCTGCACCATGCCCGGGGTTCCTTTGGACACCCACATGGTGATGTCATCTGCGTATATGGTATGCTCGAGCCCGTGGATCTGCCCTAGTTTCTCAGCAAGTCCCGCCATAGCAAGGTTGAAAAGCATAGGGGAGATGACCGGGCCTTGGGGAGTGCCCCTGCTCCCCAATCACTCATACCTGTTACGTCACAGCGAAATTTTTCTTCGACACCCATGTTAGCAATCAACAGAAAAGATGCTAACAAAGGTGGCATTATGTTTATATATTAGGTAATTAAGGATATATTAACAAGCACTTATAAAAGGAATAGAGTTTGCTGAAAATTGTGATACTTTCGCGGAATAGATATTCGCGAGGTAACACACACTGATTGAATTGAATTGAATTGTATTCCGCAACATGAAAAAGTTGCGAGGAGGACAGCTAAAAGCTGTAAAAACAGCTTGCGGAGCCCTGACTCTTTATCACACGGGGAAGCATAGAAGCGTGCGGCTAAGGGAGTACAACCTACTAAGAGGAAAGCACTTACAGGAGTTATAAAACATCACTTGTAAAAAGGATTATACAGTTAGTATGATTGAAACTTGGCAGATAATGCTCAAATATACAGTGACAGAGTTCCCGCAAAACGATGTGCTTGGAAAGCCATCTTCCCTCCATCCGTTTTTAAAATTAGGCATGATGTTAAAAATATTTATTTGGCGGTCACGAATAAATGTGTGTATGTGGCACCGAGAAAAGCTGGAGCTGAGATATATTGAAGGCCTTGTGGAAGGTGTTATAACACCCAGCAGCAATGTCACTTGATCAAGAACGTTTAGGAAATCTATCCAGCGTTCAAGTGAATGAAGTCAAGTGAATTGTGTCGCGCATTGTCCAGCTACTTGCAATTGCGACAGCAGTTAGTTGTTTCGAATGTTTTTTTTTTCTCCGTGTGCCCAGTCTGTGTGTCCGGAATTCGATTCCGCTGCCCTTTTATGTGTCGTGAATAACGACATCTAACGACAGTTTTTGTAGTCGACAGGCCACCTACACGAAAGCCTCACCTTGCGACCTCCAATTACCCCAACTTTCCTAATTTCATAACCCCACCTAGTTTTCTCACGTCTTCGACAGCGTTTCACTTCCTTTGGCACCCATTCTCTAACTGCAGTGGTCGACTAGTTATCTACTCTACTTATTACATGGCCCGCCCAGCTTTATGTCTTTCTCTTAACGTCAAATGGAACATCGGCTATCCCCGTTTGCTCTCTGATCAACATCGCTTTCTTCCTGTGTCTTAACGTTACGCCTAACATTTTTCGTTCCATCACTCTTTGCGCAGTCCTTAACGTGTTCTCCAGCTTCTCTGTTAACCTCCGAGTTTTTACCCCATATGTTAGCACCGGTAGAATGAAATGACTGCAGACTTTTTCTTTTCAACAGCTGTGGTAAGCTTCCACTCGGGCACGCCGTGTGCACTTTAACCCATTTTTATTCTTTGTAAATTTCCTTATCGAAAGGCTGACTGGTGATGCTGAATTATTGTTCTGGTGCAAGGACCATTATATTTGTCTTCTGCATAATAATATCCAACCCTATTCGTACACTTTATTGGTTAAGGGCCTCCATGCTCTGCTATAGTACGACCCCAATATTACTGAACAGGACAATGTCACCTGAAAGCTGAAGGTTGCTGAGATACTCGCCATTGATCCTCATTCCTTAGCCTTTTTAGTCTAATTGCCAGAATACTTCTTCTATGCATGCAGTGAATATTATTGGGTAGATTGTGTCTCCTTAGCTTACTGCTTCATTGATAGATAACTTTCCACTTGTGGAGAACCAAGGTATCTCTGATATCTCTAGTGAATCAAATATCTTTTCATAACCTATAAAAAGTCATATAGAAAGATTGTTTGTACTCGGCAGATATCTTAACTACCTGATTTATGACATGGATGTGATCTATTACAGTGAACACATAAAGCCAACAGACAATGAAGCCAAGTAACGTATCGGGGAGTGGGTGTAATTGAAATTGAAATGTAGAAAAAATAAAGAGGAAAGGGGAAACGATGGTGGACGAAAAGATAACGTGCCGCCAACAGCAGCCGAA
Organism: Dermacentor variabilis; assembly: GCF_050947875.1. NCBI lineage: Eukaryota > Metazoa > Arthropoda > Arachnida > Ixodida > Ixodidae > Dermacentor > Dermacentor variabilis. The sequence goes on along the minus strand of NC_134573.1, from coordinate 45,859,193 downwards.
CCCACAACCTCCGCATTACGCGCGCATTGCACTGTCAAGTGTGCTACGGTGACGGCTCTTAAACCGCCCACTAACTTGGGTATTTTTATTATGGGAACTCCATCATCGGAGACAGCAGTCGGCAAAGTGGAGGAGAAAGGTGCTGCAGAGCCTCAAAGTACGAGCCTCAAACCAGTACGAGGCTCAAACAAGCGCGAGCGCTGGTTTGAGGCTCGGCTGGGCACGGCCGACAAGGACTGGGGACTCCTGGCGTGGGCTGAGGGACCACGCCGTTCCGACATTGGCGCCCGTAACGTAGGGCTGCGGCTTCGTTCCGGGACGGACCGTGATCTTGGGGAAGAAGGCCAGTTGCGACGTCTGCCTGGCCTGGTGCGTGACCATCTTGGCGGTACGAGTTGCAGCTCTGGCGTTCGCTGAGGAGCGTTTCCGCCGGCTTCTCCTCTGTCGCCGTCATCGAGTCTGGCATGGGACGTGGAGGCGGAGCGGTCTCACACGCGCTGCTGAAGCCCCCAGCGCCACCATTGGAGAAGGGACCTGCCGGGGCGGTTACTGCTTTAAGGCTATACAGTAGTGCTTCAACGCGGCAAGTTGTCGAAGCACGGAGACTACGCGTGGCTCCAAACCAGGCGGCGAAGCCGCATCTTCGCGAAGCGTACGTCCGGGAAGCCAGCCAAGTTTGGGGCTTTCGGGTTCCTGGAAGACCTTGGTGACTCGGACGGTGCCTGCTTTGTCGATCCTCGTTCAGTGCAGCAGTCTGCAAGGTTTTCCCGCTGCCGGGGGTGCTTTGCCGTCGCTGTAAGCCGCCGTGGGCCAGTGCCATCGTCGCCTTCGCAGAGGGAGGTGCAGTTTGGAAACACCACCATCGGAGCCAGCAGCAGGACAAAGTGACTCGTGAGCGCGCGCGGTGGTTCGAGGCTCGGCTTGGCGCTCTAGACCGCGGCTGGCCAGACCTGGGGCCTGCAGGCGTGGATGACTGAGGGACCACGCAGTTCCCACAATGTTTACTAGATATACCCCTAGGAGTGCTAGCCAGCGCCACTCAGAGCCAAGGTAGGCGGATGTGGAACACCCTTACTTGCCCGATGGCGTCAATCTCAGGAGAGCGGGCACGTGGCTAATAAACCGTCGCATGCTACCTAGTGATATCAAGGATGCCCGATTCGAGCCACCCGCCATAAATTCTTTTCTGCATTTTTCTTCTGCGTCAACACAATCATCTCGAACCACGCATTACTGACCATGCAAGCCCTCCGCATGGCGCCAAGAAGTTAGTGAGCTAGTTGAATTTATGAAAGTAAAATGCCTCAGAAAATTCGTTATATGCTACTTGTATAAAACCTACAGACATGATAGTGTCGGACTGAAATTTGAATGAGCGAGAAAACAAAATTCTGCTATGCAGTAACTAAAACACAAACGCCTTTTCCGGCTGCTGTATGAGGTCTGTCTAAAAGTAGAAGTGGCGCGGCTCGCTCGGTTCGTTAAAACACCACAAAAAAAAAAAAGAACCACTAAGCTCGCCTCCGTGCATGGCGCTTCCCACCAGCGTTTCAAGGAAAACATTGCTGTTACATAAGCTGCAGTTCCCGGGAAGCATCAAAAGCAGTTAGGTATCTTTGGCTGCTATCGCGTTCCGCTCTTAAATGCAAAGCTTAAGTGTCCTTCCAGACTTGAATGTGTGTGCGCACCTTTCGTCACGATAACCCCTGATAAGACAATAAATGTCTTCGTACTTTCGTTCCAAATTCAGTGTCACATCTGTGTCGTGCGCTAAAGAGCGTCGCTGGTCATCCGCCTTCACAGAGTGGAATGGCTCATGATTTCTTTTTGTAGAATGTGCCTTCCTGAAGCCGGCCTGTTCCCTTGGTTGACTGTAAAAAAAACGTTGCCCTTATTCTGTTGGACATTATCTTGATCAATACTTCATACAATGCTGGAAGCAAGCTCATGGACCTATAATTTTGAATTCTTTAATGTCTCCCTTCTTATGGATTAGTGTAATGTTCGCATTCTTCTAGCTCTCTAGTACACTTGAAGTCGTAAAGGATTGTGTATGAAAGGCGGAAAGGTTTCCAAGCATGATATCTTTTCCATATTTTATTAAATTAAATGTTATCTCTTCTCCGCCAGCGCTTTCCCCCATTTCATGTCTTGCTTCTAACTTCATCTCTAGTTATAGAAGGAACCTTTGTATGCTGCATTACTTGGAATGAAGTTAGCGCGGCTTCTCTGGGTACTGTACATGTCAGTATAGAATTCAGCTGCGTTTACTTTATCATCAAAATTGCTGATGACGTTACTCTGCTTATTTTTCAGAGCATTCATCTTGCCGTCTTCTATGCCAAGTTTTGTTTTTAGTGATCTTATTGTGCAGCCATTTTAAGTAATTCCTGAATATCTTCTACATTATAATTTGAAACCTTCCTATCTTTCTTCTTGTTGATCAGTTTTGACAGCTCAGCGAATTTTATCTGATCGCTTGAGTTGGACACATTCATGCTTTGTCGTTTTTTATATAGGTCCTTTGTTGCTTGGGATAGTTTGCCTACTGGTCGCCTTGGTGCCTTACCTCTTGCTTCAATTGCTGCTTCTGAAAACAACTTACAGTTTTATTCATTACTTCTATGTTGTCTTCATCTTCTTATTTTAAACCTGCGTGCTTGTTTGCGAGCACCAGCCTCCATTCGTCTGCTTTTATTCTTACTGTGCCTAGGTTGGCGTTTCTTCTTGACTAATTTTACTGTAGTTCTCTTGAAGTTTTGCGAAATCCTAGACTTCACTGACCAATGGTCACTGCACTTTACCCTACCTATCACTTATACATCCTGCACCGTGCTGTACAGAGCCGATTCCTTTTGCTATGCTGATCGTGTTTCACCATGATCGATTAAACAGAAGGCTGCACATGCTTTTCTTGCATTGACCTGTGGAAGTGCTTTTGGTAGGTGATACAACAAGAGACACCAAGCAGCACACCACATTCACGACTGCGCATTTGTAATATATGGAAATTATCGCCTTATTTTTCGTGGAAAAAGCTCGCCTAATTGGTTCAAGAGATGATGAACACTGCTGTTAATCCTGATATTGGACTGTTCTGTAATGCCTACGTGGATGACTCTTGTTGCCTGAGACGCATCAGTAGACCATATCAGATTTCCTTGTAAAATATCACAGATATTTGCTACCTTCATCAGAGGCACTTACTAGTCGACTGACGCTTAAGGAATTTTGCATTTGAGTGACGTGCTTCTGCAGTTTGCTCACGTACGTGGAACATGATTCCGCGTAAACATTATTATTTAAGATATTTCCAAAGCAGCAGAATGTCCAAAGCAGCAGATATGTCCAAAGCAGCAGAATGTCGCAGGCGACATTGTGTAGTTTGTGCAGCCATTCTTCTTCTATAAGTAGATAGAAGTGTTTGCTTCTATCTATTTGCAGTGGTGTTTATTGGAATTTTCGGCTAGAATAAGTGGTTTAGGCACCAAAAATTCGCTTGAAATACGATTCCCGTGAGCACTGGGATGGCGCGGCATGCTGGGATGTCCCTGAGTAATGGTGCAAAAACAGCTCCAGAGAGAAACAATGCGATGCCTGGCTATACTATATGAATTTTGAAACAAAGAAAGTGACAGAGAGCATTTCGGTATAATAAGTTAAAGTTAGGAAAAATATTACAGAATACTAGCATCACCACAATTTGAACCTCTCATTTGCGAGATCATGAGTACTAGCAACCAACCCAGAGGCTAAACCGGAACGACGTGTAATGCGGATAATTTATCATGTCAGCAAGCACAGTCAGTTTTCGTTCGTGTTGACATATCGTGCACAGACGTGGTAGAAACACTTTCTTCCCATAACTAAACCTTGCACCAGGTGCGTAGCCAGGGAGGGAGGAGGGGGCTTATGGAGCTTCAGCCCCTTCTCCGCAATTTTTACTTGCTGTCATGCAGCACCAGACGAAACAACTCCCGGCGAAAATCATTCGGGATTTTGTCTAGAATGGACTTTTTCATGCTCGAAAAGACATTTCAGCGCGAACACTGTGAAATCGGGCTGGATTTCGGGGCAACGCCCAGGCACTGGAAGTCACTTAACGCAAGACGACCCACCCGAGCACAAAGTTTTAAGGGTGTTTTGATGGCCAGCGGGCTAGTCGCGGAATCTACGGAGCGCATGGATTTCAATTACGAAACTTTATGCGCGTTAAGTTCTCATAAACATTTGACGCGAAAGGTGCATTGACATTTCCAAAGTCGTGCTTTAGATTTTCGATTTCGGAAATTTGTGGTTTAATGTTGTTATAAACATTTGACACCAAAGGTGCATTGATTTTCCTAAAGCCGTAAATAGGGCCATACAACGAGACAAGGCGAATCAACACACTATCAGACAAGTTGACAAAGCACGCAGCGAGGTCCGATGAGACGAAGCGTTGTGGTGGTTCAGTTTTGCCGTCACTTCACAGAAAAGAATATGAACATTTCTTTTCACTTGCGCCAAAGCATCAATGTCAAGACACTAAAGCCAGCATATGTAGCTACGTTCTTATTTATTTTTCTACTTTGACTTTTATTCGCAAGGAACACATTGAACCTCTTCAGTTTTCTTGTTCTCGCTACCTGCGGGCTGCAGGAGCCAGCCAGAGCGCATGCGTTTTTTTTTCGTGTTGCCCCGACCACAGCGCACGCACTTCGATGCGCGTTCGTTTTTCTCTGCCCGAGTAGATTTTCGCCTGGCACAGTTTTGGACGCTTTCTGGCTAGCAGACGCGAAAAAGAAACTATGGTCGCTCGCGCCATCACTGCGTGAATTCCACGGATCCCAACGCGTTCGCTTTGGGGCAACCTCTCCGCAAAGTCTTGTATCGCCGGTGTAGGATACCTAGCAGTATGCATTTGGCTCTCTGTGGACCAGGCGGCTCGAGTTTTCTTCGATATTTCATCCGTAGCCACATTAGCTGCCCAAAGTTGGCATTCGATTGTGGCCAGCATGCTTTCCTTTGCATTTCTTCATTTCGGTGACGTCACTCCGCAAAAGAAAACAAACAAACAAAACAAAAGACATTGTGTGGCTCAGCGAATTGTGGCATGGTGAAAATACGAGTTTGTTACTTTTTATTTAGTTAAAAAAATGGGCCACGGGATGCTTCAGTTGCCGGGTACTCTTATTATATTATTGCGATAGCAATTATATGGACACTCCAGGCGCATTCCTGCCGTCGCAGTCGCCCTTATGTTCCGCATAAAGTCCAAGGCGTGACCGCGCATCGTGACCGCGCGCCGCAAGCTGTACGTGCGAGTGAAAGCGTAGGTGGGGAGGGGGAGGTGCCATGGGTCAGCTGACGATGGTGGCTCTGTTTTCTGTGCGCAAAGGAGAAAAGCGGGGAGGAAGCGCGCCACCTCCTGTCGCGCGCGATAAATCAGGTTAGCTGGAGGGAGGGGGAGAGGGGGGTTTGGCTGTGATCTATGAATCTGTGGTTGCGCAACATGTTGATTTGCCTTATTTCACGCACTGTATATAGCAACTTTTTCTTCGATACGTAGATTTATTGGAGACTTATACGTATATTTAAATATCTTGTTGGGAGCTTTTGTGTATACGTGCAGTGAACTTTGTTTCCAGTGACACCTTTTTGCCTTTTATCAAGCTGTATCTTGGCATTTGCAGGTTCCATTGTATCTTCGCATTTCTAATTTACGAGGACCAGTCAAATGAAAGTGAGCCAACCCACTTTGCGCAATAATGGTTCGGTTCATTGTCTGCGAGGCATGCGCGTGGCACACAGGTATTTGTCATTTACAAGAGTGACACGCAGGTGTGAGGATAAATGTACTTTATTGCTTTCATACACTGGTTTGAACAGGGTTGCGTGACATAATGGACGCTCCAAAGGTTGAACAGCGTGGTGTCGTGAGCTTTTCGACAGCTGAAGGTGTTTCCCAAAAATAATTTAGTAGCGGTATGGCGGCCTCTTATGTTGAACGTTGTATTTGATTGGCCTCTGTGAAGCCCGTGAGGAAACGGTTCAAAGAAGAACTTGAAAGTTGCAAAGACAATCCAAGACCGGGCCAAAGCCACCGTCCAGTCACTCCCAAAGCAATTGCCGAGGTTGACGAGCTAATTCGACAAGAACAGAAAGCATCGATGAACAGGCAGAGCGTGTGAACATCAGTCACGGTTCGATTCCCACCTTACTTCATGAACATCGAGGTTACTGGCTCTTGTGTGCGCAATGGATGCCCAAGATTTCGAACCACGACCAGAACATCTGATCCGGTATCACAATGAGGGTGACGACTTCTTGTCTGCAATTGTTTCCGGGGGCGAATCATGGTACCACTACTACGAGCCTGAAACACGACGGCAAATCTTACAGTAGAAACACTCGAATTCACCACCCCAAAAGGAAGCAAAGGTTGTCATTTCTGCTGGAAAGGTGCTGCTGACTTTTTTTTTTATTGTTAGGGGTCATTCAATAAAGCAGTACCCATTCATTGATCCATTAGGGGCCATTACTAATCGAATTTGCTAAACCTGGAGAGCCTATCAATTGCTTCCGATATTGTGGAACGCCGGATCGGCTGCGTGTCGTAGTCAAGAACAAACGGGGTCATCTTGCTCGACGAAAATACCCGTCCTCATGCAGCTGATGTGGTTAACACAAAAATGGCAAAGTTGAAGTAGCAAACGACGCAACATCCGCCATACAGCCCATACCTGTTGGCTTGGAAATCCCACATTTTCTGGCACCTGAAAAAAAAAAAAACAGGTCAAGGGAACCAGATTCGTGTCGGACGATGACATAAAAGAGTCAGTTACAGAACTTTTGAAGCAGCAACCCAAGGAGTTTTATGAGACGGGAATCACGCGACTCGTTAGTCAGAGGGAGAAATGCCTAAATGCTCATGGAGACTATATTTAAATAAAGCTTAATTTTACTCGCCCTCGTATATCTTGCAGAACTCCTGCTTTTTATATGGGCTTTCTGTTGCGACTATAATTTCGGTGCAATTACAATAAACAACCGGTAACAGCTCCTCTTGAGCAATGAATTGGAACGAAGGACAGTGTCATTGGTGTTTTTCCCTGGCCGTTGCATATGTACAAAAATGTAAACAAGGTTCTTGACTGACAAAGTTTCATTAAAATATTTATCTTGAACTTCTTCATTTCACGGTCTTTACATTTTTCATATCAGCGGCATGCACTGCTTTGGTGGTTTAGAAATGATATAGTTTTGAAGTTCGCGTGATATTTTCTTTACTTATTAGATAGACAAAACACGTGGAAGCATTGATATATTATTTTGGGTATAACTTTAGGGACATACGAGTATATTCTTTTATGAAATATTGCATATTTTACTTGCCTTGACAGTGCGCAGCGTTAAATAATTCGCTTGCAGCATTTTTGGCAATTGCTAATATTATTCATGTATTTGATCCCTCGATAAATTCTGTAAGGAGGAGGCCGAGCTGCAACGATAGCTCGCCCTGCTCCCGAACGAAGTTTTTAGCTACACCACTGCCTTACACCTCTATCAAGCAGAAAAAAAATATATTGTCAGTATGCAGTAATGTGCCACAACACTGAGTTTACTTTCGATTGGTACTTTAACTAGGAAAAAAATATCTCAAATGAACTGCCGACTCGGGACGCTCTATGGGCTGGTACAGCCTATGTGGATAGCCGTTTCTCACTCTTCGTACCAAGGAAATGCAACGCGATCTTAGTTTAGTAATGCGAATCGATATGTCTGTGTAGTCACGTATTATTATATTATTTAGAGAAGCGTCTGCGAGCGCGCCTGCATTGCCTCGGCGGCAGCACATTTCCCTCTGCGTACCGCATCGTCGCTCACCGCTTCCTGTGTGGACACATTAGACCTGAAGTTCTGCCTCCGTTCCACCATGCGAAACTGGATGCACAACAAAGGTGTGGCCGACGTTAGGCAAGTACCACTACTTCAACTAATCTTAGACGACGTTATACGCTTGGCCCCTTGCGCACGAAGTTCCTTGAGTTTGGCAACACGCTGCTGCTGGTCGTACTGCCATTTCTTTTCCGTCTGTCGTTGTTCGCACCGACGCTGCTCTACGGCAGACTTACGAATATGCGCAGCCGCAACGATGCTGAAATCCTTCGCTAGGCTACTTATCCTTAAGAAGGCCCCCGCCGTTGGGTTGCGCCGATTGATATCCATGCACACGGCGCCATCCGCAGACGCGCTCGGTTCAGTGGCGTTAGACCACGCGCCCCCTTTTCCAGGTGCCGTTTGAGGTCTGTTTGAGTGGCAGCGACCGCCAGATGGCGGTGCTGTTTTTGGACAGGGTTTGCCATGATGTCGAGGACGGAGCACACACTTTGCGGCACATGCAACGGGCAGAGCGCCCATGCACCAAGGACGGGTACATTGTGTACACACGCATGTCGCTGCGCACGCACGTGTGTGGCAGTGCAGCATACATCCTCATTCTTGTAGACCCTCCGCCATGCAAGTGCCGTATTGAACCGTTTGATTTTTCAAAGTAAATTCCGTCCGAAATTCTGTAGCTGCATGCATGACAGACAAGCTGTAGACATCATGCTCCTAGCTTCAGACTGTAATTCGAATATACGAGAAAACACAATTCTTTTACGCGGAACCTCAAAGACAAAGCCCTTTTGGAGCTGCCGTTTGAGGTCTGTGTGAGTTGCCGCGGCCGCTAGATGCCGTTACTATTTCTGGATGAGCACGAGGTGACAAGAAATCCCGACCAACTAGAAGCTAACAGCTTCGATCTAAAAGTGGTTCATTCAAGATTGCTAACACCAAGGATACCAAGGCTTAGCGAATGTGGCGTGCGCTGGGAAGCACCAGGTCGGGGGTTCTATACGCGGCCATGGCCGCCGCATTCCGATGTAGACAAAATCCAAAAGCACCCGTATACCGTACATTGGGTGCATGTCAAAAAACCGGAGTATGGTAAAACTTTATTTAGAAAACCGGAGGTGGTCGAAATTACATAAAACACCAGAATTATCACTTTTCATATCAGTAAAGACCTCTGTTCCTTATTTTCAGTGTAAGCATTGCTAAACAACATTTTTTATCTGCCATGAGGTTAATGACCATTCATTTTCCATATACTGCGGGGACTTTCTTGCTATGTGCTCCTCTGCCGAGCACGACGTCAAGGGTTTATTTCTGTGGCAAGCAGGCCGCATTCCAGCGGGTATAAAATGTGAAAATGCTCGTGAACTTTGCTTTTTCTTTTTGTTCATTAGTTCGTCTTGTAATGCTTTATTAACACTTTTGGGTACAGCTTCACAACAGACTGCTAGAGGTGAAGCAGTAACGTGTTTCACGAACTACAAGCGCGTAAGTCGCATTTGGTCTTATAATTTTTCTTGCACATTTAGTACAATAAGCTACCTCATGAGAGTGAACAAACCAGCTCGCTGCAGAATACCTCTGTAAGACATGGCGGCGAAAATTATTTCGAAGCCTATCTCTCAACTAAACGAGTGCCTGATAGCCCTAGAGTTATTTGCGACGTTAGACCGCCTAGTGCGATTCGATACATATTAGTTTCTTTTTTTGTTATAAACATCCATGGCCATGTCCCTCCGTGATGACTTTATTGCCATTTTTTTTAGTAAAGAATGGTTTGCTGTATTAAATTTTCTCTACAGTTCCCAAGTTGGAAGCTGCGATGTATATTCGTGGAACTTGTTAAGCCCATAGGCGCCTCTCTTCCAAGCCTTTATTATTGATCTGCTACCTCATGTGGAACAGAGTTCGTTTGCTCTTATCCTGATTTAGCAGCTGTAATTGACGCAGAATAAATGGAAATACGAAAAAGCTACAGAAATTCTGAGAATTGTCTGCGAATTCGTAAAGCTTGTTTGACTCGATTGTGACTTCGTTTTTGCTTAGTTTTGCTTTTCCTATGCGCGTCTACCCATGGCCTTTCCGGCGAAAGAGAATTCTTAGACATTAGTGGTTGATTGTCAGATGATCTCGTAGCATCCGCCCTCTTAAGTGCAATCGTACCGATGGAGCCGGAACGCCGGGCTCGAAAGGTAACAACTGGCGCAGTAATACGCGAAGCGTTACGTGAGGGGAGAGTACAACGCCACGATGCCATGTCATCTTCGCTGTCGCTCTCTCAAGTCGGTGTTATGCGTGCGTTCCTTATCCACGCAAGCTCTCGCCTGCGTTCTGACTGCGCCTTGGTAAGACCCAATGAAAACGCGCCAAGCGTCTCAGCTCACTCGCTTGCCCACGAGGTGTTCACCACTCGAAGGGCGCTCAGCAGTGTTCAATTGGATATTAGGCCACCATAAAATCTCAAATTGGCGCTCCTCCAAATTTAGGTTGACCCATGTCCGAATTTCAAGTTGGCATTCTCCAATGTTCATTTGACCCACCTCCAAATTTCACTTGGCTCACGCGTAGATTTCAACTTGGTCCCCCCCCCCCCCCCACCCCTAATTTAATTTGACCGACCCCCTAATTTAAGTTGGCTCACCCTCGAATTTTATGTTTGCGCACTTGCTCACTTCAAGTCGGGCCGCCCCCAAATTTAAGTTGGCCCACCTCTAAGTTTCAACTTTACCCAACCCTGAATTTTATCCATAATGTTTAAAAGAGCGCTAAAGACGTACAGCTGACAACAGAATAGAGGATGGGACACACATGGCGCTGACTTACAACTGAGTTTATAGGAAAAAAACAAGAAGGCTTTTTGAAGCCTTACATCAAGCGTGCGCGCATGCTTCATATGAACCAAAAGCGAGGCACGGGTACATCGATGCAGGCAGGCCGGTTTGAAGGATTCGGTCCTTGTCTCATGTGCAGGTAAAATCCTCAGGAAGCTTAAGCCATCCAAACGCGATTTGTAGCAGCGTAGTAGTCCGGTTGAAAGGAGCAAAAAAGTAGCGGTTATGCCCTACGTGCAGTCTCTCTCACACAGATTTAAAAAAGTGGGGGCCAGATATGGTGTACAAGTTTTGTTTTCAGCTCCTAATAAAATTGGTAAGGTGAAAGCAGCTGTCCAAAGGAAGAGAGAAGGAACAGGAAAGGACACAGGCTGTAATATAAACCATGAAAGAAAACCCGTGACCTGTAAGATTGCTGTTGTTTACCAAATACTTTTGTCCTCCATCCTTACGTACACAGGGAAGACAGGCCGATGCATTCATGTGAGGCTATCGGAGCACCATAATTCTTTAGACAATAATTCTACAAACCTTGCAAAGCACTGTTACGGATGCGAATGTAAGCCGTTCTTTGATGGCACAAAAATCATGTTTGCGCACAATGATAGCAATACAAGAGAAATGGCCGAAGCATTTCACATAATGAGAAAAGGTAGTGGGTGTGTTATTCAGCTTTCCGTAGCGTTATCTGAGAAAGAAATGGGCTTGTTGAACATGGGTGAACAACGGTGTTAATCTCACCCGCGACCACGAAGCAATGTTTTCGGAATGACAAGTGGTTTTTATTCACATCGGTGTAAGGCTTCCAAACACCGTCGCATTTTTTAATGAACGCAGTTGTAAGTCAGTGCCGTGTGTGTCCGATCTCCTATTCTGTTGTCCACTGAACGTATTTCTTCTTCTTCTTCTTCATCATCATCATCATCATCATCATCATCATCAGCAGCAGCAGCAGCAGCAGCAGCAGCAGCAGCAGCAGCAGCAGCAGCAGCAGCAGCAGCAGCAGCAGCAGCAGCAGCAGCAGCAGCAGCAGCAGCAGCAGCCTGGTTCTGGTTACGCCCGCTGCATGGCAAAGGCCTCTCCCATACTTCTCCAACTACCCCGGTCATTTAGCTATCTAGCGTATTTAGATCTGTTTTTAGACGTTATGGAAAACCACCAACTCACCCAATCTGCCGTTCTTCTTCAGCCCAAGCTTTATGTTGGCCGGGCCCCAAATTTCAGTCGACCCACCCTTACTATAGCTTCCCCAAGCATTTTCAATGGAGCGCTATGCAGCTCTATGGTTATTCTCTTCTTATATAACTTTTTTGCTCTAAATTGTTCATTACCGCATTAAAAGCTACCAATCATCAATATCCACACTATCATAACAATTAAATGTCTTAACCTGGAAAATTGTGTATTTTGGGGCTGATACAAGGCATCACACTTTTCGCGTGACATGGCTGGGGAGCTTGCCAAATGCTTACGCATTAAAAAAAGCGCTGCATGTCTACCACCAATATTCTTTCTCCGCCGAGTCTGTTTTTCACACCCATATATCCTTAATGTGCATCAGTTTGTTCAATTCACTATTCTTGTGAGGCTCACATTGTTCTGGGTAATGTTCTTAATGTTGTTGTGGCCACGCTTTAATTATTTCGGTTGCTAATCAATCATTTAAATACATATAGCGTTTGCTAAGCGGTAAGACGGCCACATTGAGACATTCAATCAAAACTTGCTGTTAAGAACTAGACAACAAATTAGTTTCTAGCGAGTTACTGTAAAATTTGATTAGGTGCTATGATATTAAAAAGGCAATATGCACAGAGAAAGAAGGAAGGGCAACAGATGAATTTTTATTGCCATTTATTTTGCTGATTGGCCTAAAGAGAGTCGGCCGAGCACTGTACACAAAAAAAATGAGAGAAAACAAACTGTTAAAACAGACCATTTGTAGTATAGAGTGCAGGATGGCTAGACAATTCAACGTAATACCCGCCGTTACTCCACAGGAGGTATGCTTCGATTATCAAGTTTAGTGTCATGGTTTATTTCTAATATCAAAGTACCAATATCAAAGTATCAAAGAAACAAAACTTCTACGTTATAAAACATTTAGACCTATAATTGAATATGCGAAGGTTGTCTGGGACCCTTACACTGCTATAGATATATCAAAAATCAAAAGAATACAGCGTCTGGCAGTCATATTCATATTGGATAAATATCGGCTGTCGGACTCCCCTTCTCAACTTTTTGTAGAGGCAGACCTACCGACATTACAGGCTAGAACCATATATGAAAGACTTAAATATATTTACCTAATAATTCATCATCATGTTCATATCAGGTATACAAACATTTCTGAAATTCTTTCCGGTGAAACCACTAGATATCATGATTCAATGTTTATTCGTTCCCCTGTTATTCATACTGATTGTTTCAAGTATAGCTTCTTTCCAATAGCTATCAAAGAATGAAACTCCGTGTCGGAAGAAGCCGTTTCATTCTCATCAATTGATTTCTTCGCAAAACACATTGGAGATATCCTAGTTTGTAAGTAATATACTTTACTTTGTGTCGTTGTTATCTTCAGCGGTTTATGCTGTTACCTCTTGGTGTTAATAATTTTAATTTATTGTCCCTTCTTGTGTTTCAATGTACAATTTCGCATGTACAAAATATTTGATCTGTAAATGTTCGTATTCCCCTCCTGCTATAGCCCTGTGTAAGGGCTGGCAGTATCTGTGAATAAATAAATAAATAAATAAATAAATAAATAAATAAATAAATAAATAAATAAATAATATTCGGCAACATCTACAGACGAATTCTGCAATGTTAACTGATACTTGAGCCAAACATTTTGCGGCAGTGGATGCTTCCAAAGAGTGCGGGTACATCAGTGCACCACGCAAGCCACACAAAAAGTTGTGTTAGAGTTTATACTATAAAAATGGCGTGTTTTTCTGATTCGCGAGGCAGCGAGGCATTGGCTTTACAGCCACGAAATTTTTATTCACTAAGAGAAAGGGAGGCCGTTAGGCTCTGACGAAGCACATAAATTATCCACGGCCTCCTTCACTGCTGTGAAACAGAACTCAGAAATAATAGACGTAGTGTCAGATAGCAATACACCTGTATGCTGGTACTGGAAGCAGTCCTGCCGCTGCATCCGTTTGTCATATACCTTTCCAAGCGTAGTTTTCTCCTGAATGACCACGTGTGTGACGCCTGTTGGCACTTGACAATATATCCAGCGCGCAGGCAGACAAGCTGCAAGCACAGGAAAAGAGCAGCCCTGACATCAGAGAACATACGCCTCGGTGACCTCATTTTGTATATGCTGTCAAAATTTGACTTTATGAAAGAGGTCGCAAGATTAATTTCATAAGTGTACTAGAAAAAAAGGGTAGAAATCTGTTGCAGTAAAGCCACACATAGCGTCAGTGCCAACTTTTCTCGAGTGAAATGATTTTGCCTGCATGGAAATTGAGCTTGAAAAGAGAGTTTAGGATAATAAATGCCACCGCTGAACGGGCCTAACTTTTGGTGTTTTTACGACTATTTCATCGATAATGCCGTTGGAATAACGATGCATGACATTCGCCCAGGGTTCGTTGGTCAATGATATTATATTGTCGCGTATACCCTGCTGAAGTATACACGCTGAATGGGGATCCAGGCGTTTGTACTTCACGAAACGTAACCGTTGTCGCGCAATGCCGAGCCGAACCTCGTTCTCTTCCTCTTCAGTCCCCTTGCTGTGCCACATGATGTGGCAGTACCCCCTCTTCAAAAAAATAATAAGAGAATGAAAACACACGTAGGCTTGATGTGAGAGCGCCGAGATGGCCTAGGACAAACACATAGGCTATAATCACAATCACTGTGGTGTGCGATATAGTCACAAGGCACTGAGCGACGAGCAAAAACAAAAACTAACCTAAGCGGCTGAAAACTTCGAATTTTAGGGGCTATGGTACGGTTTCAACCGCACAACATGCACAATCTCAGATGGCGGTTATCAGCGTCGGGGAGGCTGGTTTCCGTGAGGAAGGACTTCGTAATTAACATCACTAATTCGCTGCAACACTTTGTAAGGTCCGAAGTAGCGACTCAAAAGCTTCTCGGATAGTCCTTTTCGGCGCACGGGAGTCCAGACCAAAATTTGATCACCACGTTGCAACTCGACTTGTCGATGGCGTAGATTGTAACGTTGCGCATCGATGCTCTGTTGTTTCTTTATGTGCACTCGGGCAAGCTGACGGGCTTCTTCCGCGCGCTGCACGAAGAGTTCGGCATCTTGGGCGAGGTCGAGATGATCGATTTTGTCGCACGGCAGCATTGCTTCTAACATAGGCTGCACTTCACGGCCGTAAACGAGGTAAAACGGCGTGAAGCGTGTTGTTTCTTGTGTAGCGGTATTATAGGCAAAGGTTACGTATGGGAGTATCTCGTCCCACGTCTTGTACTGTACGTCTACGTACATAGACAGCACGTCAGTCATCGTTTTGTTCAGTCGTTCGGTCAAGCCGTTTGTCTGCGTATGATAGGCAGTTGTCCTTCGATGGATTGTGCAGCTGAGTTCAAAAACGTCTTCAATAAGTTGGGCTGTAAAGGTTTTGCCTCGGTCTGCGATGACGTGCGATGGGGTGCCATGCCGTAGGACGATGCTCTGTATGAAGAACTGGGCAACCTCGGAAGCTGTGCCTCGAGGCAACACCTTTGTCTCAGCATACCGCGTTAAATAGTCTGTGGCGACGATTATCCACCTGTTGCCCGAAGATGACAATGAAATGGGCCCAGAAGATCCATGCCGACCTGGTCGAAAGGTTTGCCAGGTGGGTCAATCGGATTCAGCAATCTCGCAGGCTTCACAGCTGGCGACTTTCAGCGCTGGCATTCACGGCAGGCTTGGACGTAACGCTTAACACACTCGGCAAGTTTCGGCCAGTAGTAAGGTTTGCCCACTCTATCAAGCGTTCGCGTAAAGCACAAATGGCCAGACGGAGGCTCGTCATGAGAGGCGAATAAAACTTCAGCACGGAGGTCTGCTGGAACGACCAAAAGGTATGTCTTGTTGATGGCAGCGGAGTTCTTATACAAGACGCCATGTCGTAAACAAAAAGACGTCAATCCTCAGCGATGTGCCGGGGTATTGATGGGTTTCGTCCTCCCAGAAGTTTGAATATAGGTCGTAGTGAGTCGTCTGCGCGCTGCCGTGTGCACAAATCAGTAACGCTTACGGCCCCAAGGAAACCGCCGTCGTCCTCAATGTCTTGGTCGGTAGTGTCGATAGGGGCGAGCGAGAATGCGTCAGCGTCTTCGTGCATGCGGCCCTACTTGTACACGATGGTCACGTCGTACTACTGCAAATGTAGACTCCACCATGCCAGTCGTCCAGAAGGGTCCCGCAAATTTGCAAGCCAACATAACGAGTGGTGATCGGTTACAACTTTGAATGGGCGGCCGTAGAGGTAAGGTCTAAATTTGGTCAGCGCCCATACGACGGCAAGACACTCGTTCTCAGTAGTGGTGTAGTTGGTCTCTGCACGCGATAGTGTGCGACTTGCGTAGGCAATCACTCTTTCAATACCTTCCTGCCGTTGTACAAGCACCGCACCAAGACCAACGTTACTGGCGTCTGTATGAACTTCCGTGTCCGCGTCCTCGTCAAAGTGGCCAGAACTGGTGCTGACACCAGATGCTGTCGAAGCTCAGTGAAAGCAGTCTCTTGATCTGAGGCCCAGACGAACGATACATCGTCCCTCGTGAGTCGAGTCAGCGGTTCCGCCATCGTCGAGAAATTTTCGATGAAACGCCGGTAGTATGCACAAAGGCCCAGGAAGCATTGGACACCTTTCTTGTCGGTCGGTGTTGGAAACGTGGCTACAGCGGTAGTTTTCGCGGGATCGGGGCTAAAGCCTTCCGCGCTGACCGCATGTCCCAGAAACATAAGCTCTCTGTAGCCGAAGTGACACTTCTGAGGCTTAAGGGTGAGGTTAGCCGATCGGATGGCTTCGAGAACTTGCCGCAGTCGTTTCAGGTGGTCATCAAATGTCGCCGAAAAAACAACCACGTCGTCGAGGTAGACGAGGCAGGTTTGCCACTACAGACCAGCGAGAACGGTGTCCATCATTCGCTGGAAAGTTGCTGGTGCCGAACAGAGCCCGCAAGGAAGTACCCTGAATTCGTAAAGGCCATCTGGAGTGACGAAAGCAGTTTTTTCGCGTTCTCGATCATCTACCTCAATTTTCCAGTAACCGCTCTTTAGATCGAGAGATGAAAAATACTTAGCTCGCCGCAACCTGTCTAAAGAGTCATCGATACGTGGTAGGGGGTACACGTCCTTCTTGGTGACATCGTTGAGGCGTCGATAATCAACACAGAAACGAAGCGTTCCGTCTTTTTTCTTGACCAAAACGACCGGAGACGACCATGGACTGTGTGAAGGCTGAATGACACCATCATCTAGCATCTCCTTGACTTGGGCTTGAATTGCCTCACGTTCTTTCGGCGAGACACGATAAGGCTGTTGTTTGATGGGGCATGCGTCGGCGGATTTCGTTATTCGGTGCTTCGTGACCGGCGTTTGGCCCACCTTAGTAGACCGAGAGAAGCATGCGCGGAATTCGTCCAGAAGTTCTTGCAGTGCGTTCATTTGGTCGTCCGTAAGCTCGGAG
The DNA here is from genome assembly GCF_050947875.1 of Dermacentor variabilis. NCBI lineage: Eukaryota > Metazoa > Arthropoda > Arachnida > Ixodida > Ixodidae > Dermacentor > Dermacentor variabilis. The sequence goes on along the minus strand of NC_134573.1, from coordinate 45,841,807 downwards.
TCTACATCGATGCCTCTGAGCGAACCGTCGTCTGTGTTCACTTCAGAAGCAAAGCACTCGACGTTGTCCGTTGATGGTTCGGCGTAGGCGACGGCAGTGCCACAAAAAATGTGCCGATCCTCAAAGGTAAAGTTGGTAACGAGGACCGCTGTCTGGCTATCACGAAGTTCCACAAGGCTTCGCGCTACACAAATACCTTGGGTCAGCAACATAGAAATGTTGCCTTCTACAATGGCTTCACCGTCTTGTAGCTCGTCGGACTTGACCGGAACCATAACACTCGCACGCGGTGGTATCGTGATGCTGTCGTCCGAAACGCGAAGTGTGGATCTGTGTCCAGCGGCGTCGGTCTGTGTTGTTGCCCTTTGCGTCGAGAAGTGCTCGCGAAGGTCAATAATGGCGCCATATTCCCGGAGAAAGTCGATCCCAAGAATGAAATCGCGGGAACACTCGCGTAGAACCAGACAAGTGGCGAGAAAAGTAGCACCGCGAATTTCTACTCTTGCCGTGCATAAACCAAGCGGTGTGACGACGTGGCCACCTTCCGTACGAACTGGTGCCCCGTTCCAGGGCAGCGTAACTTTTTTCAGAACGCTCGCCAGTTTGCCACTAAGAATGGAGTTATCGGCGCCGGTATCTACAAGTGCACTCATTTTTCTGCCGTCGATCAACACAGGTATGTCCAGTGAAATCTTGTTGGCGGGAACTGGTTCTGGCGTCGTCGTGTTTTCGTTGTTCTGCGGTCGGCACGATTCGAGGTCTTGAGCGCGTCGAGTATCAGCGGCCCCGCCTCGGAAGGTCGCTGACGTCAGTTTTCCCGGCGTGGACTTGGTGATCTCCCTTGCGTCGTCCTCGAGGTGGTATCACGAGCAGGGAAATATCGCCGCGGTGAGGGTGAGCGTGACTGCCGCTGCGATGTGCCCGGCCTGCGCTGCTGCTCGATGAATTCTGCGATGTCGGGAGGCCTCTGGCCTAATCTAGGTCGAGGCGAATCGATGGAGAAACACCGCAGGCCGAGTCGTCGATACGGGCACTCCCGATGCACATGACCAGCTTCGCCGCAGTAGTAGCACAGCGGTCGTCGGTCGGGTACTCGCCAAACCTCTGATTTCCTCGCGGGCGTTCGGCTGTCGTTGAAGTACGGCAGCGGAGTTGTCGGAGCGGCTTGCGCCGATTGCAACGCCACTGGCGACACAACATAAGTAGGTGCGAAAGCTTGGGCGGGGCTCGGTAATGTTTTTGTGTAAGTCTTCCGCCGGGACTCACTTGGCAGAGGTGGCGCTTCACTGCTGGAAAGAGATGCCTGCAGTGCCTGTTGTACGTCGTTGCGTACGACGCTGGCGAGAGAGCGTATGATGGTGCGTATGATGGTACGCGAATGTACGTACATTCGTGCTGTGGCGGCACGTCGGTGCGGCCGTGCTGATAAGCTGCAGACCAGCTGGCAAGGATGCGCGCGTCCGCTCTTTCGCAACTGCCGGGTGCCGCTCCCGTGACGGCGCCTGCGGCAACTCCAGAGGGACCGGGGGCGGAATGCACCCGGTCCCTCTGGTAGGGCCTGGTGCCAGACCTTCTGCTGCCTCGCTGGCCTCGGCTCCCGCCTTCATTGATGGCGTGGCGAACAATGCGGTCAGGTATGCTCACATCATGTTTCTAACACCTACGTTTCCCTCATCCACTGCAGCACACGACTTATGCAATTTAATTAAAACTAACGTGGACCCCATTAAGGAAGAGCTCGGAGAAGTGACCATTCGTAAAACACCGCATGGTCAATGTTGTCTAATGATTTGATTTCTGTGCTGCGCTTGCGGACAGCGATTGCAAACGCAATACCATTACGCACACATCCATGGCGATCAGGATGGCACGGAAACGTAAACAGCATGTTAAACTCACCGGTGTTGACCCCGACGTCCCTGCCATCAATGTGATCCTGCAGATCACCGGGCGCAACGACGATTTAAATCTCGATCCTGCCCTGTTCGCGGTGCGGGTGTCATTCCAGGAGCGGTCGGGTAACTTCATCCACATTCATCCGGCCAGTTACCGCGATCTCATGGGCCGCGGGTGCGTCACAGTGGGTTGGATGTCTTCCTCTGCAGTCGAAGACTTCCACGTTGCCACATGCACGTTTTAGGCCTCGTATGGCCACCCCCGACGCTGCCACCCCGTTAGATTACCGATAACGTTGTTTGCACGCGTTGCGTGGGACCGCATTTGGGGGAGCAATGCACTGTGCGCATGGGGGATGCGGCAGTGTGTTGCAGTGAATGTCGACGGGCGGGCAAACTTGCTTGCCACCCGACCCGCGATAAATGTTGCCCTCTCTTAGTCAGTCGGGTTGCCCGTATGAGGGCTAGAAGTGATTATGGATAGCCCCTTCTTGGTCACTTTTTGAGCTCAGTGCGGCGGTCCTATGACGTCTGCGGCTGCCGACGAGGTACGCGCTTGCGGGCGACCACGCGTGGGCCTGTAGGGCTCGCGGGCGTGTGTGGTGCCGCCGTGCCCTTTCCCTCGCCTCACTTTGGTGGTGTAAATTTTTTCTTGGCTCACTCTTTGTTTCCGTGTCCTTATTTGTCTTTCGTTTCTTCGCCTTACTACCTGTTTTTCACGTATTCCCCTGCCCTCTTGTTTGATGTGGTGGCTGCCTGTTGCCCCGCCGGCATGTGCTCTCTTGCTCGATCTGCACCGAGGGGTGTTTCTGCGTGGCATGTGTTGCTTCCCTTGTATAGTTTATGTTGTTGTGGTTGTGCTGACGTGGTATATTTTGCTGGACTGGCCACTTTGCTGCCCGTCATGGATAATGATACCCGGATCAAATTCTTGTAGGATAGCCTTGCTAACACCCGCGATGTCACTAAGTTGCTCGTCCATCATATGTTGACGGCCAATTTCTCGTTCGTGGTGGTTTCCGAACCATACACGTGGGAGCACAAGATCCCCAACTAACCGCGTGAAGTGAATCCGTTCCACGCATCAAGTAACCCGCGTGTGATTGTACTTGCAGGCGCACTTCGCTTCGACCTTATTCCCTTTGCATCTTTCTGAGCATGTAGTTGCGCTCCGATTCGAAGGGTGTTTGTTCTGGTGACGCTCTACGCTCCGCCTCATAGGCCTCTTGATCCCACTGTAGACAAACTGAGCCAACTTTTCTCCTGTCACGCTCAGAACACATTTGTTTTGGCCGGGAATTTTAACCCCGACGCACATTTTGGGGACCGGATGTTGCTCGATTTTCGTGGGGCGTTACTCTTCCAGTTTGCATGTGCCAATAATTTCACCATTTTAAACGACCCGACTTGCATCCCCACTTTTGAGGCCCCTTTGCATGGTCGTGGATTGATGTCTCCCTTGTGTCCCTTCCACTCACCTGAAATGTCTACAGTTGGTGAGTATCTGAGGCCGAAACCCTGTCTTATCACCACTACATTGAATTACCGCTGTTAGCCGGTGCGATGCCTCACGAACTTCGCGCGCGCTCAGATTTTGGAAGGTCTCCGGAGGGATGCCTGGTTTGAGAGCGTGCGCCAATGCAGTTTTTCATCAGAACTGGCACTCGGCCTCGTTGTGGGGCGGTTTCATTCCAATTACGATGCCATCTACAAGCACTTCTTGCGTAAAGCCAAGGTATGCGGTCCTGGAGCAATGCCGTGGCGGACTCCCCAATAGGGAGAGGAGCGGTTTCGGGTGCGAGCGATGCGTCGCAGATACCAACGAGCGGTCAATTCGGACCTGCGAGAAGTATTTCGTAGGAAGTATACAGGGGCGTTCGCGCTGTACAAACAGCATATTCGGCTCACCAAGCAGGCGGCGGACAAAGCCTTTTGTCAGACCATTACAATACGGAACAGCATCTGCTTGCCGCTTAAATTAGCCTTCGAGAAGCTTCCTCCTGCCCCGCACCTTTCCCCGCTCGAGTGACCAGATGGCGTCTTTGCCGTTTCAATATTGGAGTCTGCCGCGCTTTTACTGCGAGCCCATATCGCTGAGGACAATCGGGCTGCTGACAGCGTCTTTCACAGCTCAGTGTGCAGCCTTACTGATTGCCCTTACCCGTTAATACCAGATGACTACCCCTTCAGGGTGACGGATATTGAGCACGCTGTTTACTCGGGGAGCGGCACCAGGGCAGGACAAGCTCACCGCCATGTTTGTTCGAGATTTGTTTCAGGTACAACTCCACATTTTTCTTCTCCTATTTATAGCGGCTCTATGATTGGGGCATTTTCCCTCCCGCTGGAAGCTGGGTCGCATAATTTTCATCCCGGAACCCGGCCGGTCGCCTCACCTACCTTCTGCTTATCGGCCCATCGTAATGAATTCCGAATTCGGCAAAGCTTTAGAACGCTTACTAAATTACATTCTCTACTATATTCTACATTCCCGTCACATCTTGTATGCCCACCAATTTGGATTCACACATGCGCGTAGTGCCCCTCTAGCCCTTTACGCCTTAAAGGGCCCCTAAAACGGTTGAGACAAATTTTGTAGACGCGTAGGGTACAGCTTAAGTAGAACATTCGCACCACAATTTATGTGACGCGTTACGTATTAATGGAGCTACAAGAGATTACAAGTTACCCTCCTCCCTAGCCATGCTTTTCCTCCTCAACTCGTTCGCCGCGCGATCGGGGCTAAGCTCCGCCTTCACTGGTTCTGCGTCACGAAACGACGTCACATCATCCACTTCCGGTTGTTTTGGAGCCCGCCACCGCCCGCAAGAAACCTCTCCGCTAGCCGCTTGGCCGTCAACCCCAAGCGAGAGCTATCGAAGCAGCGTGCATTGCGAGCATCCTGTCATATCGCCGAAAGGGTCCGGTATTCCGGTAATCACACACTAGCTGAATATTTCGACGGAACGGTGGAGGCATAAACTCAAGTTGATGAAGGAACTTTAGCGTAGACGTACCGGAGCTGCCTGATCGGTCTCCACGGTCCAGCCACCCGTTGGCGCAGAGCTTAACCAGCCAAAGAAAGAGCTAATATTGCTCTAACCAAACGTGAAACATTTTAAACATTTACAAAAACAACGTGTTAATGATTACACTCCTGCGAAAAATTTACACCAGCAGCAAAGAGGAATACATTTTGTTACTGCTACTGTGTGCGGTTGATCTCTATGCCACCAGGTGGCTGCACCGTGCAGACCATTCACATTTTCGCATCTGTTCATCCCCTGAACGACAAGCAAGGGGACACGGCCAGGCCCTGTCTCCTTGCGCTTGCGTTTACCCTAATACCGGACTCGCGAAACGCTATTGCGTTCTTCCGGATGCAAGTGACGGCCGCAATCGCACAAATCCTGGCGCCGATCGGATAGCGGCAGTCCGATGCGCTGCAGCCAGTCCGCTCGTCTACTGGCTTGCAGAGCCACACGATGTCGCAGCTGGACATATTGCCAGTCGCTACGTTTGCAGTCCACAACGCAACAAAGTCGAATCATAGCGCTCGCGAAAAGACAGACACTGACGGCGGAGCTCTTGTCAAAGATGGAGCACATTGTAACACAAGCAGACGACACTTGCTATGTGCCGGAAGTGCTTAAGTCTACTGAAAAGTTTTTCTTGTGCATTCTCTTTATGTTACTTTCTTTTTATAAAAACAAAGTAACTAACCTTCCAAATGTTACGAACATCATTTGTTTACCATAAAGTTGGAAAAATTATCGATCACACGCCCTGGTCAGCCAATCGGATAGCTCGCCCCACTGACGTCATGTGGGTGATTTCGGTCATATGGGTAGGGGCGGCTTAAAATTCTGCCGAGCAGTGTGCTGCGATTGGCAGCGATGTGCATTTTCAAAACCTTATAATAAATTACACGCTTTACGAGGGGCACTTAGATGTGTCAATTAATGATCAAAAGGACCTACTTTAACGGCTCAGTACGTTTGTAGAAAATCGTCAAAATCGTTTCAGGGTCCCTTTAAAGCAGTGGTTGAGTACCCTGAAGGCTGCAAAAACTCAAGCAGTCTTAGTGTCGCTTGATTTTACGGGTGCTTTCTTTCGATAGCGTGTGGCATGACGTCGTTCTGCTCTTCTTTCGTAAGAACAGATGCCCCAATAATCTGTACCATCTGCTGAAGTCCTTTATGACGGGCCGTCAGGTCGTGTTTCGAACGAAAGCTGGGGGAAATGTCGTCCCACCCTTCGATTGGCAGCCCGAAGGGTTCACCCGTCAGCCCTATTTTGTGGAATGTAGTCATCCACTCCCTTCTGGACATCGAGTTTCCTGATGGAGTACGTGGACAACATCTGTGTAAGGGCGCGATTCAGCCGTTCAGTGAGTCCGTTCGTGTGCGGGTTATCTGCGATTGCAAGCTTGTGTTCGGTGGAGCATGAACGAAGTATGTCTTCCATAACTTGGGACATGAAGTAGCGGCCACCATCTGTGAGCAGCTGCCTTGGCGCGCCATGGTGAAGAATCACGTCTTGAACTTAAAAGCCTGCTACATCTGTAGCACAGCTGGTGGGCAGGGCACCTGTGATGGCACAGTGCGTCGCATAATCTGCGGCCACAGATGTCCATTTGTTCCCTTTTATGGATGTGGGGAAGGAGCCAAGAAGGTCCGCGGCGACACGAAAGAAAGGCTCCATGGGAACATGGATTGGCTGAAGGCGGCCAGCAGGTTGCGCACATGGCGTCTTTCTTTCGACGCTGGCAAGGGTCGCAAGTTCGCAGAGAGCGGTAAAGACCTGGCCAGAAGAAGCGACGGCAAACTCTGTCGTAAGGGCGGGAGCTGCCAAGGTGTGCGACAGTCGGTGCGTGGTGGAGCTCAGGAAGAACAGTAGAACAGGGATGACAAGGGACAACTAGCAGTAAATCTAGTCCATCAGAGTTGATTTTGCGTCGATAAAGAATGCCCTCATGGGGCACAAACATTCTGTTTGAGCGATATGATTGACCTGAAGTCAAGCGCCCAATGCTCGACCAGAGGGATTCGTACTTTCTCTGCTCAGTAACGACATTGCGAAAATCAGAAATAGCCAGAAGGCAAGTTTCGGCATCCTGTTCGTCGTTGCCAGGAGGATCGACGAGACGGTTAGACAAGCAGTCGGCATCTATATGTAAGCGGCAGGACTTGTACTGGCATCGATATCCTACACCTCCATCAAATGTTACAAAGAGGAAGGCATATGCGCAAATGTATGTACAACTATTTACGTGGGGAAAGTTGGTGGTAATCGCGCAGGCTGGTGCGAATGTCACGGCTCCAGGAGACAGTCTAGCACTTTCTTTTCGTCTCCCTCTTGCGCGCAGGATCCTCCAACCATTGGAGAGAACCGTGCGTGCAATATCCAACAATATCTCCGTAAAAATATCACCGAATAAATTGAACAAATAATCAATCTCGAATTCAGTTAAAGTAGGGCACGAAAATTGTAAAATATTGTTAAATGTTCTGAAATGACGCAAATGTCCCAGGGAAAGGAGGCCCTAGAGGAAAGAAGTGTGTTCAAATGGGTGAACCGTGTTTGGGCCATGAAGACTCCAAGGACGAAGCCCGAGATCAGGACGCCCCTCCGCCTCGCAGGCAGATGAAAGCATAGATTTCGTGCGTTCTGTTGTGCTGACCGCCGAATGACCGCTACATTGATATCAGCAGCACTTGATTTGATAAGGTCGTCGGTTCACCTCATTTTGACGGAAAATAAGAAAACGAGAAATGGTTGTGCCGACGTGGTTCCGAAAATGGTAGCTCTTGGGCAAAAGTTGCGGCGAAATAAATGTTGCATTTATCGGAAAACTTCAGACGATGCGCATCAATCCTTGCAAATAGTTGCTGCCGCCGACTTCGATTTGTGAACACGGCATAAAACTGCAGTACAAGCTGTGGAAAGTGCAATGCCAACGACAAACAAGTGAGGAAGAAATCAAAAGTCAAGGATGATGTTGATGGTGTTTATCGTGTTTATCGTGCATAATATTCTTCACTAAAAATGTATACTTCAAAGTTAAATGGTCAATGCATCATGTTACGTGGCGGTCCTGAAGCACCTACAATACATTGTGCGCAGTGCGCGACAAAATTTGTCAGAAAGGTGGCCCTGGATTTCTGTAGCCAATAATGTCCTTGCACACTTTGAATTGATGGAGTTTAATTTTTGTGAATGCGATTTCATAGGTGTGTTGATAAGTCCTGCCTACAAGCCCGATGATGAGCAAAGCGAGAACAAGGTGAAATTGGGAGCCAACGTTTCGACAAGTGGACTTGTCTTTTTTTAGTCCACTTGTCAAAAAGTTGGCTCTCACTTTTCCCTTGTTCTCGTTTTGCTTATCGTTTTGAATTTCCATCTCCCGCCTTCCCCCTGTTTTCCCTGGGCAACTAGCCGGATGGAGCTCCCCAGTGAATTCCCCCCCTCCCCTCCCCCCCTCAGATGCTAAGGTGCGCTCTTGGAGCAGTAATGCAGGGATGTAGCGAAAACTCCAAAGGAAGTGACATAACTCCTACTGCACCCAGCCGAAGAGGAGTTACACGGGTGTTTCGAGCAATGCAAGAAAAGGTGGAAAGAGTGCATTGTGCGTAATCGGGAGTATTTTGAGCGTGACCACACTGTTGTGTCTGAAGCTTCGTGAAATGATTTTTTTAAACACACTCCATGTACATTCGAGACGGACCTCGTAGAGCTAGATCATGGCAGCTGGCATGATTTCAGCTACAGAGAGGCAAAGGCATGATGTAATGAAGTACATGGCATAATTCGAGACAGAAAAAATAGTAGACGGCGGAGCAGCTGACGCCAACAAGAGTACGACAAAATAGAAGGAGAGGTCTCATGCTACGCAAGGAACAGTCGCTCCTGGCAACGCGAGTAAACGCCAGTCGAAAGAGATCGTTCGAATGTCGTTCGACCTGGTGAGTGCGACCAGAACCACAGGGACAGATGAACCCGCATCTACAGCTGGTGTTCTGAAGACCGGGCTGCCGTATACACGACGGGTAACGCTTGGCGTAGTCTCGAGAAGAGCGAGGTAGGGGTAATACGAGTTTGTTGCCGTCTTACACTCGAGACTGCTACCGTCGTCCGTTCGAGACTACTACCGGCTTCTAGTTTAGTTAAAGAAGTAGGGTTGGTCGGCTCAACACTGAAAGAATGGGCAGACGAGTAACGCACACGTGAAAGAGTAGCGCGTGACGCGCGTCCAGCTGAACGAAATGCGTCAGAAGAATAGAAGCAGGATGTAGAATGGCAGTTGCAATACAAAGTACTGGACCTCATGTTAAAGCTGCTTGAGCAAGATGGGAGAGCGGCAAGCACGGTTACTGAGCTAACAGACAGTACATTAGTAAGCACTGCCTAGAGCTAACAAGGCCAACATAAGCTCATTCCAGCATTTATTGAAGGACGTGATGACCTAGATGCGCATCTTAAACGGTTCGAGCATGTCACTACAAGCTAAACCTGGCCACAAGATAAATTGGCTCTATCGCTAAGCCTATCTTTAGCCGCGGAAGCCTTAACTGTTGTGGGCAGAATGGTGCATGACAACGCTATGGAGTACTCTACATTAAAGAAAGCGGTGTAGCAGCATTTTACATTCACGGAAGAATGCTACTGAACTAAATTTGAGTAAGAGAAGCCGGATAACCCCGAAGCCGGCAGATAGTTCGCACGTCGTCCTCAGAGTCAGAGTCAGAGCGGCCCTCCTGACTCTCCGTACCAGTTCCGCACCGGGTGCCGACCAGGTAACCAAATCCATGCTTCGTAGTCTGGATGATCAATCCATCACACAGATTACGGGCTGCTTCAACCAGTGCTGGAGGGAGGGCACCTACACCCAGTCCTGGCGTCATGCGAAGGTAATTTTCATACCCAAACCCAAAGAACCACTTACCCTCCAAAACCTTCGCCCGATCTCGCTAACATCATGCATGGGAAAGCTTTGCGAGCATGTAGTATTATCGAGACTCACACAACACATGGCGGAAAACAACCTTTACCCTCATAGCATGGGGTGCTTCCGCCCCATTTATTCGCGCAGGATGCCATCCTACAACTTACGCACGACATTTTCGATCCCCTTATCCCGGGTCACACAAATGCAGTCTTGGCTTTGCACCTCTCCAAAGCCTTTGATCGTATAGAACACCAAGCGATCATGACTGCCCTCTCGCCACTGAAAGTAGGTGCACTACGTACACCTACATTCAAGCATTCCAGACCGACCGCACGGCTGTGATACACTTTGGTCCACTCACCTCCCTCTCTTTTACTCTACGGAGTGTTGGCACCCCACAAGGATCCGTTCTGTTCCCCTTTCTATTTAATATCACCCTAATCCCCCTCGCCCGACAATGGGCAATCATACCCCATCTCAAGCACACCCTCTATGCCGACGACATCACGCTATGGACTACCCACGGCAGTGACGGCGACATGGAGGACATTCTCCAGTCTGCAGCGACCCTGACCCAAAATTGTGCTGCCAGTATCGGTCTTTCTTGCTCCCCCCAAAAAATCCGAACTACTACTCATCAGACCTCGTAATCGCTGCTCCCCATGCTCCCCCATCACGATCGAGCTGGACGGACGCCCAGTGCCGGAGGTTGAAACTCTCCGCATACTGGGACTACATATTCAGAGTGATGGTAAGAACACCACCACCCTGAAGAAACTCAAGCAGATTACAGGTGCAATTTCACACCTCATTCGCCGGGTTTCAGCCCACCACAGAGGAATGAAGCAGCGCGACCTATGTCGCCTCATCCATGCCTTCGTGTGCCGTGTGCTCAGCCGTGTGCTTTACACAACCCTATATTTACACTTATCCCGAAACGATACTAATGCCTTAGATGCCTTAATACGCAAGGCGTACAAAGTAGCACTAAACTACCCATTAACACACCCAGAGACCGACTACTTGGCCTGGGCCTCCACAACACTATCGGGGAACTTGTAGGAACCCACCGGCAGGCGCAATACATTCGCCTTACACAGACATCCACTGGGCGGCACATTCTGGAGTCCCTCGGGATCTGGATACAGGCCAACGACCCTGCACTACTCGCCACCCCACGCCACATCCACTGGGAGCTGCTTATTAAGCCGCTCGCGAGGAACATGCACCCACAACATCACGAGGAGTGCCGCCGAAGTCGAGCTAAGGCGCTCCATCGCTATTACGGCCCCGAACCGGACGCCGTATAGGTGGACGCCGCATGCATGGGAGAGCAAGCGGTTGCCGCCGTGGAGGACTCCTCCCTCTCCCCACTCATCACACTACCCCTACTCCGACACACTTCCCCAGAAGCTGTAGAGGGAGCTGCGATTGCCATTGCCATCACCCATGCGGAAGCCCGGTACATAATAACAGATTCAAAAGCAGCTATACTAAATTTTGCACGAGGCCGAGTCCATGTTCCTGCTTTTTGCATACTGGACTCGCCCGTTGCACCTGCACCCCGCCATGTGGAGCTGATATGGGTGCCTGCGCACTCCGGGCATCCCGGAAACGAGGCTGCCAACCTTTTAGCCCGAGGTTCTGTTAAGCGGGCTCAGGTGACCTCCGATCCGGGATTCACGAAGGAGCGCATGCACTCGTTCAGCGATCTGACGCAGGCTTATAGAGCCGCACGTCAGATCTACCCCCCACCTTACTCGTCCCTAGACAACAGACATGCGACACTTTGGAGGCGACTCCAGACCCACACACTCCCCTCCCTTGTCACCCTATCCCATTACTATCCCTCTTTCCCCACCCCCGCCTGCGCCCTCTGTCTCGAACAGTTCGCATCCGCCATCTACATCCTCTCGCTTTGCCCTGGGGACCCTCCCCCAAGGGGCCTGGAGCACCTGACACCGTGGGAGGACTGGGAGACTGTGCTCCTCTCTGAGGACCCGGCAACGCAGACCATCGCGACCAGCCGGGCTGCCAGTGTCATGGACCTACGGAACATAAACACTTGAGTGGAGTACGGTCGTGCGGGGCCCCAGGGGTCTGCGTGCCCCGAACACCTTTGTCTGATTAAAGTTTTTAACAACATCTTCCAGTTTATTCAAGCGAAGCTTGTATGGCCTTGCTCGTGTCAGCGTTGGTGTTGCCATATGAAAAAAAAAAACCGAAGCCGCCGGCAAATGAAAATTGCTTGTCGGGCTGCGAATTCGAACCACTCACCTCCAGGTTGCGAGACCACCAAGCTAACCTATACAGCCACTGTCGGTTCACAATGCGCGACAAAGCGTGCTTTTACATGCATGAAGAAGTAGACGCAGCGCAAGGCGCGAGCCAATCACAGTTGGCCCCTCCCTCCGGAGAAGGGAAAGTGTGTTATTGCGTGTTCGCTCACTTCGCGTCGGCCGCAAGGTCGATACAAATAGGTCGCGAAGCTTCGGGCGAAAAGCGGTTCAGAAGATATTGACACCGGCATCAGAAAGGGTGGTTATGAGAGAAGCAGTTGAAGCGGGGCTAAGTTTGAAAGGAACAAACCTTGGGAAAGAAACAAGCGTTTTTTAATTAAAGCGAGACACAGTTATATTCATTCAACAAAAGTAAAATTGCTTATCAATTTTATATATGCCTGACCAGTAAAGAAAAAACTATTGTATTTTGTTTTACCATAACCAATAAATATGTTTTTTAGCACCCATCGTAAGATGGGATCTAGTCGCGACTATCGCTTGCAAAGCAATGTAGCTCTTGAAGTGTTCAGAAAGGTGCGCTCGTAAAGTTCACCTGTTACAATACACCACGCTGACACGTTGTGCTCTTTTGCTTCTTGACGTTTGTCTGAATTTAGTGACACGGGTAGCTTCATTGTTGCTCAACGTGTTCAGTCAAAAGTAGTATGCTAGAACTGCCAGATAATTGCTTAGTTTGGTTGTTCTCGTGCGTCTGCGCAGGCCAATAGGCTTGGCGTCCGACGATAGAACCACTGTGCACCTAAAGCTTCAAGGGTGCGATTTCTACAACCGTACGGCTGACTGATACGTGTGTTTTTAACGGATATGTCTTCACGTTGTTTTCCCATCCACCGGAAGTGTTCCTTCCTCGTACAGATGGCACTAAGCCCTATGAACCGCCAATGAACCGCCGCGTTCTGAACATATGGGCTTCTATGTGCAATGTGTGAACGTATGGGCAATGTGGAACGTATGGGCGACCCACTTGTTGCCAGACGTGGACAGAGGGAAAGGGCCAAGTAAATCCGAGCCAACGCGAAAGAACTGCTACGAAAGAATGTCGAGTGGTTGAAGGCAACCGGCAGGCAGCGTCGATGATGTTTTTCGGGGCTGGCATTTCTCACACGCCGCAACCTATTTCCGGACGGAGCGGGCAAGGCCTTGCCAAAAGAAGCGTCGATGAATCCGGTCTTAGGTGCGGGAGACGCCAAGGTGACCTGTCGTTGGTAAATCGTGAAGTTCTTGAACAGCTGACCGGAGGTGCTTAGGAATGGCGAGGAGTAGGGCAGGACCATCGGGCGTACATTGTGCCGGTATAATACACCATCCCTGAGAACAAACAGGTGAAGGGACGAATCAGAAGACGAAGATTCCGATCCATCAATGATGGCGCGCAAGGTGGCATCACGGCGCTGCTCGTCGGCAACGTGCAGCAGCTGAGAAACAGAGAAAAGGCAAGCGTTGGCATCCGGGTCAGGGTCGGCGGGTGGTTCGTCCACTGGATAGCGTGATAAACAGTCTGCGTCTTGATGTAATCGGTCCGACTTGTACACTAATGCATAGAAATATTCTTGCAGCCGCAGAGCCCAGCGACCAAGCCGGCCGGTAGGATCCTTGAGTGAGGAAAGCCAGCAGAGCTTGTGGTGGTCCGTGATGACAGAGAAGTGCGTGCCATAAAAGTACGGGCGGAATTTCAAAACCGGGCAGACGAGAGCCAGGCATTCACGATCTGTGATCCAATAATTGCGCTCCGTTGCTGTCAGGAGGCGGCTAGCGTACGCGTTAACACGATCTTGATTCTGTTGTTGCTGGGCTAAGACGGCTCCGATACCGTGACCACTGGCATCGGTACGGACCTCTGTAGGAGAGGATGAGTCAAGGTGGGCCAGTATAGGTGGCGTGGTGAGAATTTTCGTGAGCTGGGGAAACGTGGCGGTTTGAGCGTGGCCCCACGTAAATGGCACCTCCTTCTCCAGAAGATCAGTAAGCGGTCGGTCAATTGCTGCGAAGTCTTTAACGAATCGTCAGAAGTAGGAGCAGAGTCCTACAAAACTTCGGACGTCTGTGACAGAGTGAGGTACAGGAAAAAACGGGACAGCACGAGTTTTCTCCGGGTCTGGTTGAATACCGGTAGCGTCGACGAGGTGGCCCAGCACTGTAATCTGCCGACGACCGAAGTGAGACTTCGATGAATTTAGTTGCAGCGGAGCCTCGCGGAAGAATTGAAGAACAGCTGATAAGCGCTCAAGGTGTGTCTCAAATGTAGGTGAAAATAAGAGAACGTCATCTAGGTAGCAGAGGCATGTCGACCATTTTAATCCTTGATGCAAAGAGTCCATCATACGTTCGAATGTCGCTGGGGCGTTGCATAGACCGAATGGCATAACATTGAATTGATATAGACCATCAGGGGTGATGAACCCGGTCTTCTCTTGGTCTTTTTGATCCACAGAAATTTGCCAATAACCCGACCGAAGGTGTATTGATGAAAAGTATTTGGCGCCGTGGAGACAGTCGTGGGCGTCGTCAATGCGAGGCAAGAGGTAGGCGTCTTTCTTGGTAATGCGGTTTAGATGACGATAATCTACGCAGAAACGCCATGTGCCATCTTTCTCTTTAACAAGTGCCACGGGCGACGCCCAAGCGCTCGACGAAGGTTCAATAATACTTTTGTCAAGCATCTTGTTCACTTCATGTTGAATAACCTTGTCCTCTGAAGCAGAAACTCGATATGGCCGGCGATGAATAGGACTGGCATCACCAGTATTTATGTGATGCGTAACAATTGAAGTCTGGCCCAATTGGCGATTGCTGAGGTCGAAGATGTCGTCGTAGGAAACCAAAAGGCGACACAGAGCTGCTGCTTGTTCACGCAAGAGGTAGGCAGCAATCATGGGACGAAATGTTGTGTCAGGACAAATAGTATCATGTGGACATAGTGAAGAATCTGAGCAGACGTCTACAGCGCTGAATTAAGGGGGGGGTAAGGGGGCTGCAGCACAGGGCCTCACCTCGAACAGTAGGAGAAGGGGGCCCATTTATTCTCACCTGCTTAGTATATGGAATCATGGGCAACGGAACTTCGAGCGACATGTATGAAACGAGAAAACCAGAACCAGCAGAAGCCCCCCCCCCACCATCTAATGTAACAGCATGCGTTTAGCCTGATCATTTGGGAGAGCTTGTCGAGCTGCAAAAACAGGAATACCCCGCCACCCCGGCGGGGCCCTCTTTCTTACAAAGCGAGGTGCGCTTGCTTGGAAGAGTTTTCGTGGTTTTCTGTCAGTCCGTCTGTCCAGTGCTGTCTGGAGAGGAGGGGCAAGGAGGAAACACCTAAAACATGTAATGTAGGATGAGGACCTAAATCTCCCTTGCCTGTCATCACCACCATGCCACCCTCCGCCTCTCAAATAGTTCCGCCGCTGTCCTCATAGAAAGGGCATGCTGCAGTACCCAGCTGTGCCTCCCATTCGACTTTTCTTTACCGTGATGGTAATTTGGGCGGGGGAGGATGATTCCGATAGCAGATCATGATGAGCCTGATGGCAGAGTTTAGGCAGGAAAGGAAAGAAGACGTCACACGGTGCTTTTGTCCGCGTGCCGTGGGGCATGGAATGTTCACTGTTCTCGGTAGGGTTGTGGAAAGGTGAAGGGGGAAGTTAGAGAGCTGGACACAAAGGCCTATCTCCAGGGCCTATTCCTGCCTAGTGGCTTCGCACCCTCGCGCGCGCTCAACGTAGAAAGTATGCCAGACTGGCCGCCTAACTTTCCAGAAAGAAGTACAAAAAGATGACTCAGAGGCGACGGAGGGTGCGTAACTTCGCCCGCGCTAGGAGTTGCCCTCTCCCCTTCGTTCTCGCGCTGGGCGTCGACGGGGCGAAAAAAAAATCGAGAACCTCCAAGAACACACCATTGCTCCTAGCCAATATTAAGACGAGACCGGAACGGGACAAGGAGTGAGTTTGTACGGAGAAGGAGGGAATTTGTACAAGCAGCTCTATGCGTGTATGAACGCCGAAGACGACGCTGTTCGACGCTGTTCGAAGGCGATGGTCCCGGGTTCGAGTCCCGGACCAGGACGAATTTTTCTGCAACTCTGAGGCTTTTCTTTCGAGGAACCCGTATGGGTTTCCTTTGTAGCAACAGCTACGAACGGGTGGATGTCTGATTTCCCTTTATTGAACTTATTTTTGAAACTTGTGTTCCAGTATTGGCCCTATCGGAGGCTGGCCTACCAAGGGGGGGAGATTTTTGACTGGATATGTCGCACAGAAGAATTGCACCATAAAGTCATTCCCCGCAGGAAGTGCCGCCCTTTACATACTAAAAGAGATTCCTCATGTGGCTTTGAACGTCACCGATCTTTGCACCGATAGTATTGAGGTAGCGGCTGTGATGATACGGCTCGGCTTCCGAACTCTTTCTGTTGCATCCGTATACGTGTCTCCGCGGAAGAAGGTAGCAATGGATTTGTTTCTCCAGCAGTTTTTTTACCTTTGCCCAGCGCCCCGAATTATCTGCGGTGACTTCAACGCCCATCACTCTGTCTGAGGTGACAGGAACACACACTCCCGCGGACGCAAACTTGTAGAAGTTATCGACAGATTGGACATGTGCTTGACCACTTTCTTCCGGCCTCCATCCCTAACCACATCTATAGACCTAACCTTGCATTCACCTGACGTCCATGTGAAGTGGTCAACTGCACCTGACCACACGGGAAGTGATCACTATGCAATTTTAGTGTTTACTGCCGACTTCCATATGTGCGGCGCTAAAATGAGCCATGTTGTTAATTGCGGCAAATACAGGGAGCAACTTGCAAGTGTTTCTGGTGATGTGATAGACAAAATGATTTATGGTAAGATGGCTGCTACCATGGCGGTCAAGTTGCCTAATCATTTTCCAACTCCGGATTTAAAACTCGGGAACATTTGCGCAGCGCGAAGAAGGGCGGAGCGACAACTGATGCGGAAGAAGGACGACAGATCCTTGAAGACGACCTTCAACAGGCTTAACTCTGCCATTCGACACCATACGAACAAGCTCTGTAGGTCCCGGTGGGCGTCCTTCTGCGCTAGCTTGACTGTTTTTCCACCGATGACGAGAATTTGGCGTGTCATTGGTAGCCTTGCTGGTGATTCTCGTCCTAGTAGGCCTTTTGAAGCGCTTGCACTGCGCAAGCAAAAACCTCTCGCGTGCTTGGCAGAGGAATTTGCAGATGCATTTGTACGTGCAAGTTCAGGAATTCATCCATCTGCTCTGCCTGCAACATCTACGTCTGTTATGGACGCCCCGTTCACACTTCGAGAGCTACAGACAGCACTCAGCAGCGTGCGGCGTCCATGTGCACCATGTCCTTACGGCATTACCAACCAGATGATGCAGAACCTACCTCTAGAACACCGGAAGATGCTCCTAAGCTATCTCAATCGAGTATGGGAGACTGGCGACTTTCCTCCTTCATGGAAGGTGGCTTGTGTTGTCCCAGTGCTGAAGCCCGGTAAAGAATTAATGATAGACTTGGCCTCGTATCGTCCTGTATCACTGACGTCATGTGTGGAGGAGCTCTGCCAACATGCATGACTTGATTCCGCACAGGTTTAAGCGCGCAGGATAGCGTCTTGGATTTGATAAGCCACATTGAACATCAAAGAGCTTTCGGTCTCTCAACACTAGCTATTTTCCTAGACGTATCAAAGGCTTATGATAGCGTCCTTCAGAGCTCAATACGAAATAGCTAGCAGGCCATAGGCGTACAGGGATATCTTCTGCGATTCATTCACTCACTTATCAGTGATGGTAAAATTCAAGTGCGGTTAGGAAGTACCATAAGCACCGAAAGGGCGGTATCGCGAGGTGTACCTCAGGGAAGTGTTCTTTCCACGACGCTCTTTAATGTTGTAATGGCTGGTCTTCCCGCTGAAGTGCAAAAACATTGCAGGCATATCCATATGTCGATATATGCGGACGACATGTGTATTTGGTTAAGCGGATATCAACACAAGCGTTTAGCTCTGATAGCTCGACAGGCATTACTTTAATAATGGTAATAATATTAATAATACCTTTATTGCCAATAATCAAATCAGTACATTCATACAGGCCTGCCAAAGCCTTTGAAGGCTTGAGCGGCAGCACCTGGCAAGCAGCAAAACCATACACGGTACATTATTAGACCAGTTATAAGCAGCGAACTCAAGTATAGATCACCAAAAATGTTATTAGAATTTATACAGTGTCTATGAAAATAATTTTCATTGAGCATAATGAAACACAGAAGTACAGCAACGCGTGTGAACAAAAATTACCATGAGATAATGCATAACCATATACCAGACTGATCGTCATGGTGCAAAGGAATTGCACAATCAAATGCACGAACACAAGCAATAACGGTGAACAAAAGGAACAAATACACCTTTAGAAGCAGATACGCCTTAGCAGTCTCTTTAACTTATATTTCGTTCTTGCACAGAAGGTGCTGTGCGGTAATATATTGAAGTAGGTGGGCACATGATGGGCCCGAGCTCTAGTGCTGTACCATGTAAAACAACGTGGCCTCCAAAAGGGGTCCCTGGGCCTTAAGCATCGGGAAGCTTTGTACGGAACTAGGAATTGACTGGACCAGAAGTGTTTTAAAGTAACCGTTTGCATTAAAAGATCGTTGAAACTCGGCATCGAAAGTACTTTGAAACGGTCTGTGTCAGCATTCAGGCTCAGATCATAAGATAAGTTTTTTAAGAGGGAGTGCAGTGTCACATTTATTCTGTTATGCCAGTGGACAGCACAGTGCCCGTAAATTGTTATTCCATACCGGAGTAGACTGTAGCCTAAAGCATGTGTTATTGTTTTCCTTACTGATAAGGGCATGCAGTATCTTATATTGTACAGTAGACAGGATACGGCGAGAAGTTTTTTGCAAACGTAAGCAATGTGGCTATTCACGAAAGGTCGCTGTCAAGATATAAACCAAGGTATTTTACAACAGATGAGTACTGTAATGGTTTACAAGAACAAGCTGAATAATCTGAAGAATGCAAAACAAGAGGATAGTCAAGGGCTACCTTCCTTAAAGGATTATGGAAGCAGATTAATTGCGTCTTAGATACATTTATAGTAATTAGGGTGTTTCGAAACCAATCCATAGCCTTTGTGGCAGCAGACTGTAAAGAAGCAATCGCATCATAGTAGCTGTGGGCAGAAGATACGATCATCGTATCATCGGCGTATTGATAAAGAGAAACGGGTCATTTACAAAAATATTAAATAATAACGGGCTGAGTATAGATCCCTGTGGAACTCCAGCCCAACTGAGACGACCTGACGCATACCCCTAAGGAAATTTGCTAACAACGACCAGAAAGCACCCCGAAATCCTAACAAGAAAAGCTTATTTACCAGAAGACCATGATGCACACTGCCAAAAGCCTTGCTACAATCAAGAAGGAGCGCACAAGCCACTTTATTATTATCGAAAAGTATATTAAACTGATCGGATAAATCTTCCAGGAGTGTTTGAGTGCTTTTGCCGGGTCGGAAATTATACTGACTAGGCGACAAAATGCCGTGGGCGTCCAGAAAGCTTGTCATTTTTAACAATAAGTGTTTTTCACGTATTTGAGCCATAGAAGGCAGAATTGAAATGGGGCGATAATTTTCAATTTTATTACGTGCACCGCTTTTATAAAGAGGTATAACTTTTGCTGTTTTTAGTTTTACAGCAATTTCACCACTTGAAATAAGGCAATTAAGTAGAGCTAGCAAAACTTCTTGGATGTATTCATATGTTCCGCGAAACTTATTAATAGAAGTGCCGTCAATTCCAGGAGATTTAATACATATTAAATTGAATATTATCGATCTTAGCTCTTCCTGAGAAATTGAAGGCAGATATGCCGATTCACTAATGCTGTGACGCACAGTGGACAAATCTACCTGTAAGTTTGTGTTCCTCATTACACGAGAGAAGTGATTCAATTCAAAATTACCTTCAAGGTGTAGGGTTGACTCTCTCGGTGGAAAAATCTGGCTTCATCATGTTTCCAGGAAGAGGAAGACGGTACGCGAGGCTGAAGATAGACCTTGATCAATCTTGCCTTCGTCAATTGAAGCAAAAGCGCTTTTTGGGCGTCATTATTGACTACCGTCTACAGTGGCGACGAGCTGTGGACTCTATTGTGACATCACTATCTCCGCGTCTCAATGTGATCCGTAGAGTTGCAAGTGAGCATTAGGGAAATCACCCTTCTTGAATGATTAGGCTGCACGATGCACTAGTGATGAGTCGAATAATGTACCAGCTCCCTTTAATTTCCCCCTCACTATCACAGCTGAAACGGCTTGAGGTTTTGCACAGAAAGGGCCTAAGGAGGGCTCTTGGCGTTCCGCAGACTGCTCCTAACAATGCAGTACTTTATGAGTCTCTATCAGGACCTCTTATCCTAGTCGCTTCACAAAGGTTATTGTTGCAAATTGGCCACCTCAGACAGACGATAGCCGGCCGAGCCCTTCTACAGAGCCTTCGAAAGAGATCTGAGCCCCGAGCGTACTTGGCCCTTAATTCTCTTGGTTAGCTGGGTCTTGACGCTAGAGGTCGAACTAAGAAGTTTAAACCGCCTTGGTCTTTCGCGAGCCTCGATTGTTCGTTGACAATTCCTCACGTTCGTGCTAAACGGAGTTCTCCTTTGGCGGCAACGCGTTCGCTCGTACTGGAACGTCTTAATACTGAATATGCACGTCATCTTTAGATTTTTACTGATGGCTCTGTGGACAAGGTCAGAGGATCTAGTGCAGCTGCTTTTCACATTCCCTCTTTGAAGTATGATTGGTCGGTTCGCTTCATTGCAGTCGTGTCCTCCACAACGGCCGAAAGCTTTGCCATTGAGGGTGCTCTACGGAAGCTATGGTTTTGTACACCTCAACCTGTTGTCATTCTTACAGATTCGAAATCCGCCCTTCAAAAGTTAGAGCACGGGTTCCCTACTGATGCCATATGTCTAAGCTCCCTGCGCTCGGTGCACAATATCAATATCAAAGGCTTCTCCATATAATTCCAATGGGTGCCCTCGCACATAGGTATCATAGACAACCAGATGGCGGACAGCCTCGCCCATAGAGCACTGTCTGGGAATCCTTTGAGAAAAGTTCCTCAAGAGGACAAGAGACTCTTCAGAGAAGCGGTGTCGTGCCACTTCAGCTCTTTGTGGAGCTCACCTCACAAGCCATGTGTGACCAAGGGTCTCAAAAGAAACCAAGCCACTTCACTGCTCCGCATCCGCACGGGCTCTGCTCGTACCCCTGCGTGGATGTATAAGACTGGCCTGGCATTGTCTCCATTATGTCCAACGTGTGGTGTGTGCGGTGACATAGAACACTACCTTATGTGCTGTACTCTGTATAACGCGGAAAGGAGTGTGTTATTCGGGTCCCTCAAGAAGACAGGAATTGCCCTCAGTTCTCTCCAGGACATTGTTTTCCCGCACGGGAACCAGTTAAATAGGAAGGAGGTTTCTCGCCTTCTTTTATGATACCTGCAGGAGACGGTCTCCACATGGTGACCTTAGGAGTGACTATGTGTAGTTGTGAGGTCTGTGTCTGTTTTATGTGATATATGTATTGTAAGTGTCGCTACGGTGGAGAAATTGCCGGCAGCTACTGCAAGCCTAATCCCACCAGTAGCCTACAACCACTCAACTCAACTCAACTCTATTAATGCACACACTATCAAATATAGAAAGACCCATCGATTCTCGGGTGTGATAACTGACCGAAATCTTTCCTGGAGCCCACATTGCACGTACCTGAAGAAAAAACTGTTGTCCATTGCCCAGGTACTGAGATTCATGTGCGGGAAAAGCATGGGGCACATATGTACGCTCCGTGCTTCACTTGTGCAGATATTTATTTCTAGGCTATTTACGCTACAGCCTTCCAGTGTTGTCGAGTACGTGCAAGTCAAATTTGCAAGGAAGATTACGCCACCGAGATACGCCAGATTCTTGGTGGTGGGAGAGGACTGAGGCTGTGAAATTGAACGGTCTGTCTTCTACTATGAGGTCTTGTAAGTTGCCATATAATGCCATCACTTGATGTGTGTGTGTATATATATATATATATATATATATATATATATATATATATATATATGGTTAAATTTTAAACATTGAGGGGTTTTACGCGCCTCGTCACCCAGGCAGTGCATGTCGCGATCTCCCGATTAGCCAGGAAGTCACGCCACACTTCGCTCCGTTTGCAAAATGCCTCCCGAGATTGTCCGCGCCTGCCAATATATTTCGAAATGAAAACACGTATAGAGGTGCGCTCAAATTTCGCGTGAGGGGGTGTCGTAATCGTTGAAGTTTCTTTATTATTTCTCTATCTGGCTATGGGATAGTGGATCATATCATGTTAGGAAAAATAAGCGTTTCGAGATGGAGTACGATGTGCGTGAATGTATCTGCACATCTGCGTTCTTCTGAATGTGATTTTAAACTGCTGGCTGCGTGACGTTCAAGACATACCAAAATATATGTGCAGTCTTTCCACTCTTTGGGCACTGTGTTTGTACGTGTGTGCTTCGATATGTAGGAACTCGTAATACCTTCACTCATTAACCTCCAAAGGTTCATATAATAGCCGTAATGTGAACGCCGCCGTACCAAAAAAAAATGTCTTTAAAGGTTGTGCATGCTTAAGGACGGTCAAAGAAAGTGTGTGACTTTTGTAAAAGAAGGCCTTCGTTCAGCATCCTAAATGCGGCCCGTCTGAGATTGGGGTGCCTAGAATTTCGGCGGCAGCGTTCTCGTCATCATTCTTGCATAGTTAAAATCATGATTCGCAACGCGACATAAAGCGCAGCTCCTTATTGTTACGTGCATGCGTCTAACACCGTAAGCTGTAAGACGGCGTCAAATATGACTACAGCATTGGGTGTAGCGCCCAGGCGCTGGCTTATTGGCGACGCGCAAGCCCAGCTCGTACGGCACGCGAGTAGGTTGTTGTGATGACGGTGGTGGTTTATTGGCACCCACTTTGAAAGACAGCGGTGACACATAATCACGAAGCCTGCCCCATGTGATCAACCATGCAGAAAATTATTTTTATTCCAGTATTTTGAATATCTTTCCCTAATACCTTTTCTATTCGTTAAACCTTCTTATCTACCTTGTATTACCTATGCCAGAAACGGATCTGGTCCTATCAATCTCTCCTCTGCTTCTTTCCTCCAATAGCCTAGACATATCTTGATTATCTGGACTGCTGACCAGCTGATGCTTCACCCCACTTTAAGTTCAAGCCCTACTGGAAGGTGTACGTTGCCTACGAGTCTCGTTGGGTGCTTGCCTATAACAAGATACTATATTTCATTAGCGACAGCAGGGCCATCGCGGCTGGCACGCAGCGCGACCGCCAGTACTTGCACGGCCCCGTCCAGTTACCAGCTGGGGCGTGAATAGGCTATTTTACGGAAGCGTTTAGGTGCCGCCATCTTGGGCTGTTAACGCTGCCCTTTTCTGTCTTTAACGACAAAGTGTACGTTACTACAGTCGATTTACAAGCAGAAAAATTGTTGCATAAATGAGTTAATTCAGCGTTTCATGGCCATGTTACGTCACTTTACTTCTAATAAAACACAGAAATTGCTTGTGTAACAGCTCAAGTTGGCGGTGCCCATGAAGCGAATATAAAATCTTCTGTAAGAACACTGGATTTCCTTCTTTTTGTACATTATCACCCCTGACTTAACGTAAGCGTCACACCACTGCGATTTTTACATCACTTTCTACCGCATTTCTATGCTCCAGAACAACGACAGTTTGTTATCGCCTTTTGCATCAATAGGTATGGGCCAACCTTTCACATACCGCAACTTGTGATTGTTCGCGCTTCCCTTAGTGCTGTCTATAATCGTTCACACATAAATCCTTTTTTTATTTTTCAGCATGTCTACGCGACAGAGGTTTATCCTTAGCTGTGGTATAAGTACTAGAGTTTCTTCAGAATCGCTCTTGCTAACTCATGAAGAACCGAATGCCATCATTACTGTTTTAGTGTTGAGAGCTTAATCAGTTTGCTTGTCTCGCCTTTAAATTGGTGTCTTGCTTCCGCGCAGCTATTGTTATGATTACCACTAATATTGTTGTTTTCTTCTTTTGTGACTCATTCCTGCCTTGACCCTCGTATCAGAGTTCGGCAGTAGTACAGCAATAAACAAGAAACAATGTTTAGCGTGTAAAAAGTTCTTGCACACGATATTTCTTTCTTGAGTTCACATATGCTGTTTTTCTTACTGTTCTTATTTCTGCAGTACCTACGCCTGCGCTTCAACGCCACCATTTCGTTGACGGCATGCATGATTTACATTTTTCTCACGGTAAGCCACCCACACAATCCCGCGGTTTTGTAGTCGCCAAAGAAGGCCAAGATTGAGGCACCAAGTTAAAACGGCTTTGCAAGGACCGTTTACGGCTTAGATCCCCAATATTATGAATAAGGTTGCAGCGGTGGCGTAGACGGGGAGCATCCGCCTCGCGTGGAAGAGGACCGTGGTTCGAATCCCGGTTCCGCGCAATTTTCCACCGGACTCAAAAAAATCTGCGTGTTGATAAAATTGCATAAACAGGATTGGAGTGCGGCCTGATCCCGGTGACGAGAACCGGTAACGCACTCGCTCACCAGAGCAGGACTGGCCACCCTAGTGCAATGCTTGGCCACAACCTCCTATATGAACACAACAATCAAACCCCTGCCCTCAGTCCCCAGCAGCTGCGAAGCAACTGACCGCGGCGGAGGTCTGACCTGTGACGAATCAGAGGGTGCTAAAAATCCCTGGATCTGGACAGGCCGCCATTGGAAACAACCTGGCAATGTTTAACCCTAGAACGTTATCTAGTGAGGCGAGTCTAGCAGTGCTACTGGAGGAATTAGAGGGCAGTAAATGGTATATAATCGGGCTCAGTGAAGTTAGGTGGCCAAAAGAAGCATATACAGTGCTAAAAAGCGGGCACGTCATGTGCTACTGGGGCTCGGCGGAGAGACGAGAACTAGGAGTCGGATTCCTGATTATTAAGGATATAGCTGGTAACATACAGGAACTCCATAGCATTAACAAAAGGGTGGCAGGTCTTGTTGTGAAACTTAATAAGAGGTACAAATTGAACGTCGTACAGGTGTACGCCCGTACATCCACTCGGGATGACGAGGAAGTCGAAAGCTTCTATGAAGACGTGGAATCGGCGATGGGTAAAGTCAAAACAAAATACACTATACTTATGGGCGACTTCAATGCCAAGGTAGGCAGGAAGCAGGCTGGAGACAACTAAGTGGGGGAATATGGCATATGCACTAGGAATAGCAGGGGAGAGTTATCGGTAGACTTTGCAGAACAGAATAACATGCGGATAATGAATACCTTCTTCCGCAAGCGGGATAGTCAAAAGTGGAGGAGCCAAAATGGCGAGACTAGAAATGAAATAGACTTCATACTCTGCGCTAACCCTGGCATCATACATGATGTGGACGTGCTCGGCAAGGTGCGCTGCAGTGACCATAGGATGGTAAGAACTCGAATTAGCTTAGACCTGAGGAGGAAACGGAAGAAGCTGGTAGATATGAAGCCGATCAATGATTTAGCGGTAAAAGGGAAAATAGAGGAATTCCGGATCAAGCTACAGAACAGGTATTCGGCTTTAACTCAGGAAGAGGACCTTAAGGTTGAAACAATGAACGACAATCTTATGGGCATCATTGAGGAGTGTGCAATAGAAGTCGGTGGTAACTCCGTTAGACAGGATACCAGGAAGATATCGCAGGAGACGAAATATATGATCAAGAAACGCCAATGTATGAAAGCCTCTAACCCTACAGCTAGAATAGAACTGGCAGTACTTTCTAAGTTAATCAACAAGCGTAAGACAGCTGACATAAGGAAGTACAATATGGAAAGAATTGAACATACTCTCAGGAACGGAGGAAGCCTAAAATCAGTGAAGAAGAAACTAGGACTAGGCAAGAATCAGATGTATGCGTTAAGAGACAAAGCCGGCAATATCATTACAAATATGGATGAGATAGTTCAAGTGGTTTAGGAGTTCTGTAGAGATTTATACAGTACCAGTGGCATCGAGGAAGATAATGGAAGAGAGAATTGTCTAGAGGAATTTGAAATCCCACAAGTAACGCCGAAGAAGTAAAGAAAACCTTGGGAGCTATGCAAATGGGGAATGCAGCTGGGGAGGATCAAGTAACCGCAGATTTGTTGAAGGATGGTGGACAGATTGTTCTAGAAAAACGGGCCACCCTGTATATGGAATACCTCATGTCTTCGAGCGTACCGGAATATTGGAAGAACGCTAACATAATCATAATCCATAACAAAGGGGACGCCAAAGAGTTGAAAAATTATATACCGATCAGCTTACTATCCGTTGCATACAAAGTATGCACGGATAGTAAGCTGATAGATATCGCAAATAGAATCAGGAACACCTTAGACTTCTGCCAACCAAAGGACCACGCAGGAGTCCGTAAAGGCTACTCAACAATAGACCATATTCACACTATCAATCAGGTGATATAGAAATGTGCGTAATATAACCAACCCTTATACATAATTTTCATTGATTACGAGAAAGCGTTTGCTTCAGTCGAAACCTCAGCGGTCATGCAGACATTACGGAAGCAGGGTGCAGACGAGCCGTATGTAAATATACTGAACGATATCTACAGCGGCTCCACAGCCACCGTAGTCCTCCATAAAGAAAGCAACAAAATCCCAAGAAAGAAGGGTGTTAGGCAGGGAGATACGATCTCTCCCATGCTATTCACTGCGTGTTTACAGGAGGTATTCAGAGACCTGGACTGGGTAGAATTGGGGATAAGAGTTAATGGAGAAAACTTTAGTAACTTGCGATTCACTAATGGTATTGCCTTGCTTAGTAACTCAGGGGACCAGTTGCAATGCATGCTCACTGACCTGGAGAGGCAAAGCAGAAGGATGGGTCTAAAAATTAATCAGCAGAAAACTAAAGTAATGTTTAACCGTCTCGGAAGAGAACAGCAGTTTACGATAGGTAGCGAGGCACTTGAAGTGGTAAGGGAATACGTCTACTTAGGGCAGGTAGTGACCACGGATCCGGATCATGAGACTGAAATAATCAAAAGATTAAGAATGAGCATGAACAGCAGGTTGCTATTATCCCTCAAGAGAAAAGTGTATAACAGCTGTCTCTTACCAGTAAGAGACAGCTAACACCCTTCTTTCTTGGGATTTTGTTGCTTTCTTTATGGAGGACTACGGTGGCTGTGGAGCCGCTGTAGATATCGTTCAGTATATTTACATACGGCTCGTCTACACCCTGCTTCCGTAAGAGCGCACCTGGAGGCTTACGAAAGGGGTTCTACTTAAATTGAGGATGACGCAACGAGCTATGGAAAGAAGGATGATGGGTGTAACGTTAAGGGATAAGAAAAGAGCAGATTGGGTGAGGGAACAAACGCGGGTAAATGAAATCTTGGTTGAAATCAGGAAAGAGAAAGGGGCATGGACAGGACATGTAATGAGGAGGGAAGATAACTGATGGTCATTAAGGGTTACGGATTGGATTCTAAGGGAAGACAAGCGTAGCAGGGGGCGGCAGAAAGTTAGGTGGGCGAACGACATTAAGAAGTTTGCAGGGACAACATGGCCACAATTAGTACATGACCGGGGTAGTTGGAGAAGTATGGGAGAGGCCTTTGCCCTGCAGTGGGCGTAACCAGGCTGATGATAATGATTATGAATAAGAACTTGATATATTTTTGACAAGAAGCTTGCTGGCAGATATCTGTCTCTGTCACTTTCTGCCATTCTCTTGCGCTAAGGAATGTTAGCTTTTGCTCCTTCTTTAAGTTAAGGGCCCCGTGTCGCATAAAAACCGTTGTCGGCCTCCGGCGTCGGCGTCGGCCCCGGCGTGCCGAGAGCTAAAATTGCCGTATATATTTAGGTATATGTATTTGGCCCAACTTGCTATACGATATATGATATATGCGGCTTGTATTTCCACACCACTCTGTCACTAAAGTTGCTTATACCTTGCCTTGCATTCTTTACAATATTATTCCTCGGAATTTTGATAATGACAGCCCACAGTGAAATGCCATAGAAGAAAACACCGACGACGCATGCCTTCAATGTTAAATATTCTCAGAATGAAATTTTAAAAGTGCGAAACAATAAAAGAAATCTCTACATGTAGTAAATATTTTGGCGAGGCGGTGCCCTATCTCCGTGATCGGCCCACGGAACAGGTCGCGTTTCTCCCAGGAAGCTCGCCTTCGTGCTTAGCGTTCGTTCGCCGCCAGCGTTTCTCGGTAAACGTTATGGTTACAAGCGTTGCAGTTTCTGGGAAGCGTGAGGATCAGTCAGGGATTTTTCAATGTCTCGCGTTGCACTGAAACGCGGAGCTTAAGAGTCCTCCAATCTTTTTTTCAGTGCCAAGCCGTAATGCCTTACGGAATGGATTGTGACGGTGAAGATTACAGCGCATATTAAATTGTTCTAATAGGCATGACAAGAAAGATACGGCAAATGATTTGAAATCGGAAGTTGAGAAACCGGCCACGAAATTCAAAGCAATAGAAGATGCTCGGATATTCAATTGGTCATAAAAGAAGGTGATTTTAAGATTGCAATGTAAAGCTCAAACTTTGCATATTAAAGTGCTCCTGAATCAACCTCGGGCTTGGAGAAAAACGCAGTCTGCGGATAGAATACACAGCTATGAACATCTCGGAAAAATTTCGCATTTGGGTGCGTCGCGTAGAGCTCGCAAGCGGAGCGCGAAGCCACCACGAAGCCACGTACGTTCTCTTTAAACGCAAGCCATTTCCTCACTCTTTTCTAAACACTTCATTTGCTCACATAGGAGATTCTGTTAGACGTATGCTACTGGCTGATAGGTGACATTAATCGAGAAGGACGTTTAGAGCAGTGCACTTCTTACTGTTAGCCTCTGTTTTACTGGCGATAAACAAGTTGAAATACGCGAGAATCTGCTTTCGAATTTCGATAAAAAGCCGGATGAAGCCGTCTGTGGCCTGTTCACGCTCGGCAGTGGTCGCGTGCGCAGGAATTAAACGTCGGCCACCCTGCCTAGTGGTGTCGTGGCCGTCGGGTCTCGTTAATTTCGACTGTTTTTGAACAGGCAATTGGCCTCGAACCACCCGAAAGTTAAGGTCAGACCACACGCACGCTTGCCAGCGCGCACTCACTCCTGGCCGCTCCTGGTGAGACGCATTCGTAGACTTCGCTTCGTAGTGAGCTATTGAAGCGTTTTGAAATGCGCAAGTTAGAGCTGTCTGCTATCCGTCGGTCAAGCTGGTGTAGGGCAAAGCCGGTCCGCACCCCGCAAGCTCGGCAGCATGAGCGCTGCGCACACGCCCCACCGTTGCATCCATCTGCAGTCGGCTGCTCGGCGTAGATACTGTGGCCGCCGCCGGCTACCGTGACGTATCCTTTCACTAAGCGTGCTGAGGCATGGCGAGGACAAGCGTGTTTGGCGCACTCCACTGTGACGCTCCGTAGACGGAGCGTTGTGGGCACGCCCTATTCCGCCGTCGTCTTTGCAATTGAGAGCACTGAAGAAGGAGCGGGAGAACTACGAAAAGGGATCATAGGTGACCTTTGATTACCAACAACTCCGTTTCTGCTGAACGCATTGAACTAACTTTTCTTTTGCGGCAAAGTATTTCTAAAATAGTCTACTTTGACTTGAAATGTACTTCTTGACTTCGATAAAAGAGTGGTTCATGGTCCCTTAGATCGTTTTTTCAGGCATTGTAAATGACAAACGCTTATTTTTATACAGGCTCTTCCAGCGATCATGCACCGAGATTTAAAGAGCCGAATTATTATACGCGATTAGGTTTTTCTCAATCCAGTTGAGAAACCGCCGGTAAGTTCGTCTCCTGGAAATAAATTATTTACTCGCTTTCAGTTATTAGTCATTTACCATTAATGAACAGACTTTCTCATTGTTGTTCGAATCATCAAGATATCTATTAGTCAGTTTGAGATATTCATAAGAGATGTAAAAGTGAGATGTGCCCGGTGAGAGAGAGAAGACCGTCGAAGTAAGAAAAGATCGGCAGCATATTACGCTTCTGTAACACGTGAAGGCGAAAGCCTGTCGCAGACGTGGTAATGGATTAAGTTATCCGATTGGAAGGGTCACACTTCTTACAAGACACAACGAGCCGCAGTGTGAAGTAAACGTGTGGCGCTGTAGGTCGACCTCCTCAACGACATATGCGAGCACCTAATGCTCTACCTAAAGGTTCTTCTCTTTCTTTCTTTCTTTCTTTCTTTCTTTCTTTCTTTCTTTCTTTCTTTCTTTCTTTCTTTCTTTCTTTCTTTCTTTCTTTCTTTCTTTCTTTCGTCTCTCCATTCATATTCAGCCATTGCAGCTTTCCATGCTTCCGCAACTATGCGCCATTCCTAATGATATTTTTTGCATAATATATTTTTGCATCACTGGACTAGAAGCCAGTTTTTCGGGTATGAGTCATTGCGACGAGCCACTTAAGGCTTTCGCTTTAGAAATATAATGTTACTGTATGCGCCATTGCACACGGGATAACAGTGCCATCAAACGGTCTCTGTGGGATAGCAAGCTGGTCAACTGTTACTGGGCCAAGCAGTGGTTTTAAGGGCCCAAGTGTTCTTTTCACGACGAGTCAACTGGTCCGAGCGATTATTGCGTACGAGCACGAATCCTAAAGCTACCATTGTCGTCGGTTGCGATTCAAGCTTAGCAGTGTTCTTAATGGCCAACTGCAACGAAATTTATTTGGTGCTAAATTGCGTGCAAACGTTTAGCATATACTATCAATGTAATCTTGGCGAAGACGCGGGGATGATAATTGTCTAATTTTCTTATTAGCACTCTTTAAATGGCGCCTAAGTAGACGACGCTGGCACCTAGCGTTGAGCGGTATTGATGTGGATACGGTGAAAGTTTCAGGACTGCACATGGCTGCGGATCTCTCACTTTCCCCTAGATGCCCAGGCGTGCCGCTCGCTCACCATTTGTAAATTGATGGGCGTTTCTCTCGGCGCGCTTTCTCGTTGCGCTCGTATGTGAGCTGTCGCAGGAATGGCCGTCGGGTGCTCGAACAGATACTCGAACACGAGCGATGACTGTGCATATGCACGACGCTGCGTTGAGGCAGGCCGAACACACATTTCCTGTGCCAGATTTCAGAGTGCCATCGTGCACCGCATCTCAGCAGGCAGGTGCGATGCGGAGCAGCCGACGCACAAGGAGCACGTAAACTGCGTTTCACGAAGCTGCATAAGTTACGTTTCACGGGCGCAGTCACTTTGCTTGCCCGTGCAAGATCTGCTTGCCAAACGCATATGTACTATCAGCCGCGACGGCGCACGAACCTTGTATTCAGGGGTGCCATATTCGAACGATCAGTTCCGAGAGTGCATCGTCTTCGTGACATTTCTCAGGCCTCTACGACGAACGCGTCGAAGTAGGCGAACGAGATCCTTTATGACAAAGCGCCAGAAACGCTGTCCGCAGGAACCGCATGCTGCACTCGTCACGAAGGAGAAGGCGACGCGGCGACCCCGGTGTAGATGCAGCGTCAAGCCACGCAGTAATGCAATGCCGCCAGGGAGAAATGCGCGATGCTTTACCACCGCCGCAGTCCGGCCTGCCTGGCCCTGCCACTACGGGCACATTGCGCCAAGCCCATGGTCGGGCTAGAGGGCAGACCGTGGTAGACCCTCTAGCCCGACTGTGCGGGGCCTCAGTTACTTCTCATTCTTTACTACGGATGGCGGTAGTTGTTTGAATGGTCGATGAGTCCGGCGTGCCAGGAAACGATTGGTCAAGTCAGATTCGTCGTGCGGGAGACGCCA
Source organism: Dermacentor variabilis (assembly GCF_050947875.1). Taxonomy (NCBI): domain Eukaryota; kingdom Metazoa; phylum Arthropoda; class Arachnida; order Ixodida; family Ixodidae; genus Dermacentor; species Dermacentor variabilis. The sequence continues at coordinate 45,809,770 of NC_134573.1, read as the reverse complement.
AGGTGTACCTAAAACGTTAGCCTGCGCGCTAAACGTGACCCGAAGCAGCGCGGCATTAAATTGCAGCAGCGCAAGCGCACACGTTCGTGGCGGACGAGCGCTTTGTTGTTTGTTGAGGGCGAAAACTCAACACGCTAGCTGCAGTAAACCCGACCTCTACGTACGCCACCATGCTGCTTGGTCAGCCAGGCTGGCGCGCGATGGACTGTATTCCCGCTGCTTCGGCGTGAGATAGAACGTGCTGGATGCTCGCGCCAGCCACGCAGGAATGTAGAACTCCACGTAGCGGTAACTGCACGGCGCGTGGATCACGTACGCGTAACGCCGGACTATATCCGCGCCTTTAGCTTAGTCACCCGCTACCCACTACCGCAAGACACGTTACGACATCCATTGAAATCCCGGACAGGGGGCTAGAAATTAATAAAGTTCTTTGTCTTCTTCTCCCAGCGGAGACAGAGCGCTCGTTGAACGTAGGCAAGCAACTACAAAGAAATATTTTTTTAATGGGAGAATAACCTCCTGAGGTCGAGAGGGAATTTAGGTTACCGAATTTTCGTTCAACTTTCTGAAACGCGTTCTTGAGATGCATACGTGAAAAGTGTTACGCAGTTTTCCTGTCTGATGCGTTGTTTAGACTGACCACAATGTCCAATATATTTTTGGGTTGCTGCCAGTATGAATCACTGTCGTTGTCTGTGGGAATTTGCAGTGCTTCAGTGACCAGAGCCGCTACCACAGAGACGCAGAAATCCAAAAACTGGAATACATCCCTGGATCGTTCTTGATGGTCGCGTATGCCTCTTCTGTACTGTTTGTTAAGGTCATGTCTGTGAAGTGCAAAAAGCATTTTATGGTCCATTTTTTGGCCATAATGTGTTGGCCATAAGGCTTTCATTCGGTAATAGCTGATCATTCCATTCACGCGACGTCACAAAACCGCCAGAACTCACCACGTCAAAGTGACGTGTACGCGTTAAAGATGCATTAATATGCCGAACAAAACTGAACTTTCTTCTGAATAGCCGAAGGCTGGGGCCCTATAACATAAAACTATTCCAATATGTTTTTTATTCCAATCTCCTGACGTCAAATTTGCGTAACCGCCGACGCAACCATCGGGCGGTGACCCGCAGTGTTGTCTGAACAGACCAATAAAACGCGCTCCTCGTTCATAATAGGTCACCTTTGTTTGCTTGAAAAATGAATAAGATTGCCTACACTGAGCGGATTGTCTTATTTAATTGGCTGACAAGAGGCGAGGAGCACGTCTAAGTGGAGAGGGATTCGATGTGGCCAAGCCACCACACTGAACATCGATAACCGGATGAAGAGGGTGGTGCCAGCGTCTGCGATTGGCCCACTTTCCCTTACTTAGCTTGCGATGGCTGGTCGAAAATCGCAGCGGCATGCAACGGAAGCTTAAGAATGACGCTATAACGGATTCTAAGGAAAGAAGAGTAGGCAGAACGAGGTCCTAAACGTGCCGAACCGGCTCGAAAATGTTACACGGCCACGCAAAAAGTGCTACTATACGCAAATACACCCATGCTCTGCGGCAGATGCGAGTAGCCAGTGCCTGAGCGATCAGTGGCAGCCATCATTTATACCTATCGGAACGGGGCAGCCTGCGCCTATTCAGAAGAAAATTAAGTTTTGTTCGGCATATTAATGCACCTTTAACGCGTACACGTCACTCTGACGCGGTGAGTTTTCGCGGTTTTGTGCCGTCGCGTAGCAGGCTGGTGAATTTGTGCAGCCCGAAAACTTTGACCAATAGCTGAGGGCTAATGGCGAAAAGGTGTCGAATGAGAAATAAATATTTCTCTTTTGTTCGGTCCAATCATGCATAATTAGTGCGTACATGTCATAGCAGATGGGGAGCTATCGCGGTTTTCGTGACGTCGCGTGACAGACAGGCGAAGTGGGAGTGGTCCAAAAAAGTGTGTGACCAATAGCGGAGGGCTGATTGCAGGACTGGAATAGAAAAGCTTGAAATAGCTTTACGTCGTAGTGTCCGTGCTGCTCCTTTCCAAAAGGAATAAAATATGGCTGCCGCCGATCGCTCAGGCCTTGGCTACTCGCACCTGCCGGAGAGCATGAGTTTATTTGCGTGGCCGTGTGGCGTTTTCGAGCACTTTCGGCACGTTTGCGACCACGCTCTGCCAACTCTTCTTTGCTTTGCATATGTTTTAGCGGCAGTCTTAATCTTCGGTAGCATGCCGCCGCGATTTTCGACCAGCCAGCGCAAGCTAATTAATAGAAAGGGGACAAATCGCAGACATCGGCACCACCTTCTTCATCCGAGTATTGATTTTCAGTGCACTGGCTCGGCCCCGTCGAATCTCTCCACTTGAGCGGGCTCCCAGCCTCTTACCAGCCAGGTACATACGACAAGCCGTTCAGTGTAGGGAATGCTATTTGTTTTAAACGAAACATAAGTGACCTCCTATCAACGAGCAGAGCGTTTGATTGCGTCTGTTCAGAAAATACCAGCGCCCATGCTTATCCCCACGCTTGCCCCGTCACCGCCCGATGCAATGTTTCCCACATTTGGTGTATCGACGTGTGTCCACGTGGCTTCGCTTACAAGTGCATTCCGTACGGCATCACCGTTTATAAATAAATTATTATTGTTCCGAACAGAGAACCAGAAATATAGTTAAAGCAAATTAAAATGAAAAAGAAAGAGTATTGCTTTTGTAGCACAGGGGCGCTATAACGTAACACTATTCGAACCTTTCCTATTCCAATTCTTCTATCAGCCATCCGCGATTGGTCAAAAGCTTTTTTGGACCACCCCCACTTCACCTCTCTGTCACGCGACGTCACGAAAACCGCGATACTTCCCATCTTTTATGATGTGTACACACTGATTATGCATGATTTGACCGAAAAAAGCAAAACAGTTATGTCTGATTCGACGCCTTTTCGCCATTAGCCCCCGGCTATTGGTCAACAGTTTGAGTGCTTCACCCACTTCACCTGCCTGTCACGCGATGTCACAAAACCGCAAGAACTCACCGCGTCAAAGTGACGTGTACGCATTAAACGTGCGTTATTATGCCGAACAAAATTGAATTCTCTTCTGAACAGCCGCAGGCTGCCCCGTTCCGCAAGGAATAAAAGATGGCTGCCGCCGATCGCTCAATCGCTGGCTACTCGCACCGGCCTGAGAGTATGGGTATATTTGCGTATAATAAAATTTCTTGCGTGGCTGTGTAACGTTTTGGAGCACTTTCGGCTCGTTCACGATCTCGTTCTGCCAACTCTTCTTTGATGAGGATTAGTTTTAGCGTCCTTCGTAAGCTTCGGTTATATGCCGCCGCGATTTTCGACCAGCCACCACAAAGTAAGTAAGGGAAAGCGGACCAGTCAAAGACGCCGGCACAACCCTCTTCATCCGGTTATCGATTTCCAGTGCACTGGCTCGGCCCCGTCGAATCCCTATCCACTTCAGCATGCTCCTCGCCTCTTGCCAGCCAATTAGATAAGACAAGCCGCTCAGTGTAGGCAATATTATTCGTTTTTCAAGCAAACAAAAGTGACCTCCTTTGAACGACCAGAGCGTTTGATTGGTCTGTCTAGACAACCTCGCGGGTGCGCGCCCGAATCTTGCGTCGGCGGCTACGCAAATTTGACGTCAGGATATTGGAATAAAAACACATTGGAATAGTTTTACGTTATAGGGCCCCAGCTTACGGCGAATCCTGAATCCTCCGTTGACGTGCAAATATCAAGATTCTGTAGTGTCGTTTAATATCGTTGAGGTGGAGATTTGCACAGGTAGACATTAATTGCGATGTCTGCTGACGGCTTTCGTGTATTTGCTGTTTTCATTTTACAGCAGAGCGTCGGTGCCATCTCAATTTATGCGGCGTCCCTGACACTTGTTACAGGTAATGTGAAATGTGCTGCACGTTTGTTTGGAATTGCCGTGACGTTTGAGGTACACAGAAGGCCGGAAACGTACAGAAATGTGTGGGAAAAGAATACCGTTCAAATAACAGTGAATTTTATAACCTTTATAGCACCCTATATAAGTACAGGACCAAGTGTAAGTTGAATATTCAGTAACTTCGTGTTTCAGTACTTTTATAATTTCATTAGTTGGATAGATCGATATCGTAGTGCTTTGTAGCAATGCAAAACATTTTATTTTTTCAAATATATGCGAGGTGATAGTTGACGAGTTACCCCGAGCTGCTAGGTAAAAAAATATTTGGAAAGTAAATATTAGGCATATTGTGCTGGCCATATTGAAGGCGATATATGGGGTAGAATGCCCACCCCTGTTGCTGCACAAGTACCCGTCATCGATGTAAAATGTATCGGTCAATGACTGTAGCTTCTATTTATATTGTAAGGATAAAATTAGGAAAGGAGCGTAGCTGGCTCAGCATTACGCACGCCATCGAACGCCTTTCGTGCAGGTTTATATGGGACCAGTGCCAGTGTTGCATCGTTGCTTTCAGAAGCAACTATGGGGTAGGAGCCGCTACGAAAAATGCATTTGGCCGGGACTTTGACGGTATACTTATATATGGGTTGTTAAATAACGAGTGAGATTCATTCTCTGCAATCTTTATTTCTGAAACGCATTCATCGGTGTTTTTATTTGTTAGATGCTTATAAACTTTACAAATGAAGATTGCAGAGTATCAGTCTCAGTTTTATCGAACAAATCTCGGATACAGTGTTCGATGTTCAATCTTTTCATTTCCCGAACATTCGGCAAAATTAAATTGGCTCTTGACAGAAAGAGATATTTTCTTTTTGAGCAAAGAGTGTTATCTGTAGCCAGCTTTCGATTTCTCATTCGCTCAGCGAATTTGGGCGCACAGAGTACGGCAATTTTTAGTAGTGTGCTTGATAAAAATACTGATTGGACCAGAATGCTGTGGCTCGTGGTTGGCTGCTATTCGTGCTTTCCACTTCACAGTCTGGTGCATTGTGTGAGGTTGGCAGTGAGAGAGAGAGAGAGAGAGAGAGAGAGAGAGAGAGAGAGAGAGAGAGAGAGAGAGAGAGAGAGAGGAAAAAGCCATATGTTGATCGCAGATATTTCTACTGGCGACTGCATAGTTGCCTACAGGCTACTCTACATAGCGCGGGGGAAGAGGAAGTGAAAGACCCTAAATAAGATCAGGAAAGAGGGTGCAAGAAAGGTTAAATTATTTTTAAAGAGATGTACTTGGTATTTACTTGTGAAATGTAGTTCGACCTGACAGGATCAAAACGAAGGCAATGCAAAATTAAGTTTTATCATTGTAATGTAAATGTCTAGCATTTCCTGAAGTTTCTCGAACAAGCCCATCTCCTAAAGACAATTGAACGACAACTTTAAAGCCTATCCTTGCACAGTAAGACAAGGCGTTGGACCTAATGCACTTTTCTGCGCCATAATATCCACGGTATATGGGACATTACAGCAACGAGTGTGTCGCAGTGTGACGAGTGTGTCGCCTGTCTCCTGTGCAGAGGTATTTAATATTTTAACAATGTTGCAAGGATTATGTTGCCGTGAACCATTGTCATCCTGTGACACCGTGTTAAATTTTTATAACAGAGTTCTGAATTTTTCAGTGTTCAACTTGCCGCTTTTATGGTGCAACGTGTTCATAGGAATGTCGGGGACGTTATACACCGCGCTGGTAAGTAGATTCTCCGAAGTTGTACATTTGCTGGTTCACAGCTAACTGGTGATAGAGTTTTGCTAAAGTAGCGGCGCCTGTCACGTAAAGCTATTCCAAACTTTTCTATTTCAATTCTGCAATCAGCCCTTCGCCATTGGTCAAAAAGATTTTTTGACAACCCCAACTTCGCCTGTCGGTCATGCGTCGTCATGAAAGGCGCGATAGCTCGCAATCTGACATGACGAGTACACGCTGATTATGCGTGATTCAATCGAACAAAAGAAAAATAATTAATTCTTATTCGACGCCTTTTCGCCATTAACCCTCTGCTATTGGTTAAAAGGTTTTAGGCTGCACCCACCTCACCTGTCTATGACTCGAAGTCACAAAACCACGAGAATTAATTGCGTCAAGGTGACGTGTACGCGTAAAGATGCAGTAATATGCCGAACAAAACTGCATTTTTTTTCTAAATAGCCGGAGACTGCTCCGTTTCGAAAGGAATAGAAGATGGCTGCCGCCGATCGCTCAGGTACTGGCTACTCGCACCTGCCGGAGAGCATGAGTTTATTTGCGTATAAGAAAACTTTTTGCATGGCCTTATAACGTTATCGAGCGCTTTCGGCACGAATGCGACATCGCTGCTCTGCCAACTCTGCTGATGATCCATTTTAGCGGCATGTTGAACTGTCCGCTGCACGCCGCCGCGGTTTTAGACAAGCCACCGCAAGCTAAGTAAGGAAAAGTGGACCAATCACATATGCCGGCAGCTCCCTCTTTATCCGGTTATCAATTTTCAGCGTGCCGGCTCGGCCCCATCGAAACCTCTCCCCTTGAGCGCGCTACTCGCGTCTTGTTAGCGAACTAGATAAGAAAAACCGCTCGCCAAAAACTTCAATCATCATCATCAAAAAGTCTGCTCAATGTAGGCAATGTTATTCGTTTTGAAAGCAAACAAAAGTGACCTCGTATAAACGAGGAGAGTCTTTGATTGGGCGGTTCAGGCAACGCTAAGGGTCACAGCACGATGCTTGTACGTAAATTTGACGTCAGAAGATTGGAATAAAAGCATATTGGAATGGCTTTACGTTATAGAGCCCTAGGTCGTTTGTGCCGTTTTGTATGTGGTATACAGGGCCTATTTAGAAAGTTAACAGCGTCTGTAAGCAATAGATGTTCACTTATTATATCCGCACGTTCCGGCACTAAATCGCTGATTCTTGAGAGTTCAACAGTGTGCAGTGCAGCCTTTTAGAAGGAATCAAACAGAAAAAAAAACGTGATAACTGTTCTCAACTACGCGGTGCATTTGTAGAACATTTAAAAGACTCTCTAAACTACGCGGTGCGCTTGTAGAACATTTAAAAGACTCTACCAGAAAAATTGCCTTCTATGAAACGTCAGTACTGCAAAAGCCAACGCTGAAAGAAACTGTTATTCTGGCTGCGGCAGATACAGAATATGCCAGGCAGGACAAATTGTTAGAATGATCACTGTAGCTAAGTTTCTTGTAGCTTTGATTCGTGTGTGTCGTGACCCACCGGTAAATCACTAGGGAGCTGTTCTCCTTTGAAACTCCCTGAAACTCTAGAGAGACGGCACCACGACGGGTCAGGTCAGAAACAAGAATATTGTTTTCAGGCCGTCGATTTCAAAGAGGGCTGTCGCTTGCACACTCCAAGACAGGTCGCACAGCCACACAGGATCAATATGTGGCGTAACGCACCGGGGGCCGACGCCGCAGTGAATGTTCTAAAGACCCGCCGCGCTGGCGGAACGACTATGGTGTTGCGCTGCTAAGCCGGTCGCTTCTAGCATATTCGTTGCCAAGCCGGTCGCCGGATCAAATCCCGGCCCAGGTGGCCGAATTTCGATAGGGGCGAAATGCGAAAACGCCCGTGTCCCGTGCAGAGGGGGGGGAGGAGGGAGGGCACGTTAAAGATCCCGTGGTGGTCAAAATTAATGGGGAGTCTTCCACTACGGCGTACCTCATGAATACAATCGTGGTTTTGGCACGTAAAAACCCAGAAATCAATGTTTCATAAGGACGGCTATGAAACTGTACATTGGCGGCCTCCACGCCATGACCTACAGGGCGCATATAGGCGAAGAAGGCTTTTGCTTGTAACATTGGAACCGCCGGCCCCCGTCCAAGCCCATCTTCTGTCTTTTCTCCACCATATTATCATGCCAGGGAACTTAACATATCAGACAATGTGGCGTCCCCTTCATCTACCATTCACTAAAATGCACTCCACTGACATCGGTAGATAAGACGGTCAAGTGCATTCGGAAACCCATCTGCCCTTGATTCGCAACCACTTGCCGTTAGCACATCGCAATATCTAGTGCGTAATCGCTGATGATTTGAGCTAGCTACATCCCGATTTCTAAGCTGTTGCGCAACGCGAGGTAGAAGTCAGTCAACGAACATTGACCAGGGGACACAATCTGTAACGATTTATTTCACATTGTGCTATATTTCGCTTTCTTCAGTGGATGTTGCCCGATTCCGCGCCCTCGTTCTCGCTCGAAACGGCTACTAAGCCCGGCGGCTGATAGTAGATGAAATGAAAGCAATCCGTAAAGACAAATTATGGCTTTTGATAAAACATCCAAAGCCGTGTCAGCTGTCCCTTGTATTTAGTACATAGGTACTAATGCTTGCCCAGCTATTCACAAACTGTCTTACCCTTGTCTCTGGCCCTACTTTCCCGCAAGCTTAAAAATCAATAGAAATGAAGTTGTTGCTGGTCTGGGTGGTGTGGAATCAAGTTCACTGTCATGGTTTTCTCTCATGCAACGTTTACTAAAGGAATAATAAGATGGAAAAGGATGCTACTTTGGGGGCAAGCTGATTCTTCTTAGCATGCGTGGGAAGAGCGCATAAAAAGAACGGAGTCAACAAAGGCATGATAGGACCTCTGACTAGCCTCTACCTTCGTTTATTGCATATTTGAAAGGCAGCACAGGGAATAGGAACCCTAAAACACTCTGCCGAGTCGTGGTTGTTTTTCTTTTGGGTACGTGCTTTACGGTGCCGTCCAAATGGCCATTTTAGCGAAATAACCCAAGTATTGGTTCTATGATGTTGTTTATTGCACCGCTCTATGAATAAATTACCTAACAACACGTGATTGGCCCATGAGTTTGTTTATGAAAACATTACGATGGTGCTCATCTTCTATTTTGTCGTACCGTAAGGTGAATGACAGGGACAACAGATAGGTACATTTGACAACCACGCAGCACTGACTTTGGACAATATATTTATTTAGAGTTATCGTTGCTATATATACCCTCAAGACGTCATACGACACGTGTAAATACTTCGGTGGACATGAACAAGTAACAGTGAACCACACGCAGGTATATTTATAAAAATGCCACATGAAGGTCATACGATGCGTGTGAGTGTGCCTAAATTCATAACTGCAACCGATCGAATTCTGTCAGCCTGGCCTGGTCCGAAGTAAGATGAATAATAAAGTAAGTATTTATGCATATATTTTACGCTCCCATTTTTAGACTTGTCTATCAGCTTGAAGGCTATTGCACTGATACTTGTCTAGATTTCAGTGCAGCATGCCATTGAATACTGCGCACCGTTTCATCCAATCTGCCATAGAAATCGTGGTCTCTCACAGAAGACACCTTGCGTGAACTAAGACAATTTTACACGCTGTTTCATTTCATCCCCGTAGAACCGTGATGACATTGATATGACTCAATGGACTTTTGTTGGATTCTGGACAGTTCTTAAAAAGATTAAATGAACTAACGCATTTAAGGAAAAATTCGGCAGATGCATTTGGGACTGCTTACGTGTGCGAATGCGAAAGCCTTATATTCCTTTTGGTGAACGTATTCGATTGATTTTCTCACCGTGCATTAAAGTTGTTTCTGCTGATTTAGTGTGTGTGTGCGTGTGCGTGCGTGCGTGCGTGTGTGTGTGTGTGTGTGTGTGTGTGTTGGCCCAAGAGCGGTTTATTTTATACACTGACGACGTGACGTCTAGAGTCCATGGCAGTAGACGCAGCACCTATGAAATCCTGAAAGCAAATCGCGTGCTGGAGGCAGCGCGCTCATTTATACGCTCAAAACGTGGCGCCACCTCTTCCCCATGTGTTTTTAGAATTTTTGCCGTCGGCTAGTTTTCGTAACATCGATCGGTCAAGCTGCCGGAGGTGACGGATTTTCGCGTAATTGTGCATATAATGCTTTCGCATTAATAACTCTTCGGGAATACCATGTTCGTGTCGCCCCATAAGCAGGAGCGCGTGCGTCAGTAGGCGTTAGATGTTTGCGACACCACGGGCCCGAGCGCATGGGGGTTGGACCCTCCCGTATCTAGTCGTGCGCGGCATAGCCATGTCCAGCGAAAATGGGATCCGGAGGGTTGAGCGGAGGCCGGGTGTTCGGACCCTTAAGGCATCCCGCGGAGGCAACACACCTCGTTGGCCTCTGCTTCACGCAGACGGCGCCTTCGGACTGACCCACCTGGAGGAAATCCGCAGTCGCCTTTTCCTGTTCACTTCTTAAACTTTTATCTTTACCTTGCGCCATTATGTTTCCTGTCTCCTATTCACTTCATTTCCAAGTTTCCGGGAGGCCTAGGTTAACCATTTGGGCTTGGCCTTCCTTGGTCATGGTCGTATATTTATAGCAGTTACATATGGTCTTTAAAAAAACTCGCGCGTTGGGCTTTATGGTGGGCGGCCAGCTTAGCTGCTGAATGTATATGTTACTCCGTGGATAAAACCCCGTCTTCAGCAAAACACGTTCGGAGGCCGAAAAGGCACCGATACGAGGAAGTAAGCTTTAGTAAACCTAGTGATAGCTTCAGGAAGCTCTTTTTTCGATTACGTCTGAAACTGAACAAAAAGAACTCAAGACATGTCCCTCTTCCTCATCTCGAAAGCACTCAATGGGTGTATTGGCCGGGGCTACAAAGCCAAGAAAACGAATTCCGGAGATCTCTTGCTCGAAGTTACGACAGCTGAACGTAGCAGACAGATGAAGAAATTTGAGAAGATTGGCGACAACCCTGTGTCGATCACACCACATGGTACGCTGGACTATTCTAAAGGTGTAATCTCAGACACGGAACGCCCAAATTGCACAGACGAGGAAACCGAAGAAGCTTTGAGTGATCAAGGTACTCTAGCTGCAAGAAGAATAAAGTTTAGGAAAAATGCTTAACGGAATTCCAACCAAACACGTAGTACTGACTTTCAAGATTGCAACGCTTCCTAATACTATTAAAACCATTTGCCTGTACCTTAGAGTGAGACCATATCTGCCCAATCCTCGCCGCTGTTTTCGGTGTCAGGAATATGGGCAGGCAGCCCACTCATGTCGTGGGAGGGCAACTTGTGCTACATACACTTACGCGGACCACGGCAATGAAACATGTACAAACGAGTCGCGCTATGCGTACTGCGAAAGTCAGCACGTGGCTGTTTCCAGATCTTGTCCTGAGTGAAAAAAAGAAAACGAAGTGTAGTGACCGCCCGTCACTTCGTTGTCCCCGCTCCTCGCAAATCCAGTTTGCCTCACCGTGGAAGGAATTGCCCCCTGCTCGCCCGACGGGGGCGAGCAGGGGGCGACGGGGGCGAGCCACTCGGCAAACCTGCTTTGACTTTTGAATAAAGCCAGTCGACTATTTGTTCTCAAGCTGTCAAAACGTGTATTCCTTGTCTCCGCTCAACCGAGCTCCCAACAGAAGTGATCGCACTGCAGGTAAGGGGGAACATATGCACTGAAGCCAGAAAGGGAACAGCGTTTGCCAATGAGGCACTTACGCAGCACAGGCTGCGAATAGAGGGTATGCGCCACCAATGGGTAATAGTTGGCACCCTGTTTGAGCTACTGGAAAGGGTGTCAGCGCCCCGGCCTTCACCCAGAGAAAAAACAGACGCACGCAGCACCCCTCTCCTCAGAGGCCCAGAGGCTTCTGCTGGGGTTGGCGGCAGCCACCGCCTGGTGGAGGCCACACTAAGGTGCCGAATGATCGGTTTCGTTCGAAAAAAAAAACGGCATCGTCACCAAGCGCTATTAATGAAGAGCACCCACAGGGCGCTGAGCTGATGGAAGTATGCCCGCCGGAAACGGATGAAACGAAAGAGCCTACACTTGGTAGGCTAAGAAAACGTTCTGCTCTGCTCTCTGAAAAACAAGGAGAGAGTAGACTTCCTATGAGTGCCCTTCCAAAGGGCACGTGACCTGAAAGACATTTTGGCATGCTTTTTGCACATTTACATATGCAATCTTTGTGACTTTCTACATGAGGTACTTAATAAAACACATTGTGTAGTTATCCTATTATCAATATTGTGTAGTTATCCTACACAAGTATGTCTACTATAGGGCACTGGAACTACCGCGGTTTAAGAACTAATACTGATAATATTTGCGACATTTTGTAGAAGCTGAAACTTGTGTCACGTGTCTGCAAGAAACTCATTTGAAAGGTTGCCATAAAGAACCTCTACGTCGATATAGCGTCTTTTCGTAAAGATAGCGAGCTGTTTTCAGTCGCGTCCGGAGGAGTTGCTGTAGTGGTTGCTCACGGAGTCCCAATGCGCAAGGTAAAGCTGAAAACAGATTTACCTCTTTCGTTACCACGCCAATTCAAATCGATCAGTGGTAAACGATGCTTTACACACATATTTCGACTCATCGGAGACGCTTTTCATCCATATAATGCCATCCAGTAGTTAGTGCAGGCACGGAACTTTCAGAATTAGTTTAAATTTTCGCACTCCGGTGCTGTCGTGATTTTTAACGGATCTTCTTGCAAACTAATCTGCGTATGTTGCAGAGAAAAGAGGCGTGGCTGTCACCTTCTGCCGCGCTCGAGAAAAAAGCATGCCGATCCCGATTACGCAACACTAGCATCAAACTTTTGTAATGAATTGACGCCCAGCACGTCACGTATTAAATTATATCGCCGGTTGTGCCGTCCGGCAGTGATGAGCGGTGATAATGAACCGAAAATTGCGCTGCCAGTTCAGTAGTGAGCTTTGGTTTTGAGTCGAGTGGTTTTATTCCACTAAAGTGTACTTCTGAATGTCCGCCGCATGTACAATATGTGGAACCGGCTTCTGCAACCAGTTTCCAAGAGTTTCGGTAACGCATCTCTCGTAAAATTCCGGCAAGGGGCGCTGCCGGTGTCACTGCGCCGTCATCAAAAGTCGCCCCCATGGCGTCGTCCCTTGCAGCTGCGTAGCGAGAAAGGCGTCCTGCTCGAAACTATGCTACACCCGCACTTGATTTTAGTGACGAGGACTCGAGTTATTATTCTCAAGACGACAGTAAAGCAGAGTCAAGCTTTGACGACGATGATGTTTTGAGTCAGCATGGAACATCCCCAGCCGTTCACTGGCGAGTTTCCTTTACGGCCTTGAGCGGTCTCCTTCCTTGTGCATGCTTATATGCCGATCTTTTTCACGACATGCGAGCTCTACTGATTATCTTCAAGGTGCATACTTCGCTTGCTTATGATGTGCTGCCATGGGCAGCAAAGAAATTTACGTTCACGCGAAGAAGGCCACCCGTAGGCCATCTCAACCAAGCGCTACGGATCACCGCTAGACAGTTTAAAACGGCGTAGGATTTCTTTCTACCGTTCTTCTCTGCAGAGGTGATAAACACAATGTGCAAAATGCAAACACATATGCTTGGATGCATAATGCTATAGTTACCCAGCTACTATGATGGCGATAGGTCCTGGATAAGTCATGACTCTAGACGAACTGGTGATGTGCGCTCCTGAACTTCTCGTCGAACCATCCTCAGAAGATGCCAAAAAGGCGGAACTGCAAAATGTGTTACGAGGACTACAAATTAGAACGAAAACCATACGTCTAGTGGGAAAATTGTGGAGTCCACCTATGCTTCACCAAATCTAGGAACTGCTTCACCTCATGACACGTGCGATGAACTGGTCTTAGTTTCTTTTTTGTGCCCGAATAATGGCGGTGTACTGAGCATTTATTCTTTCAAACACTATTTTCTTTGGTATTAATATTTTTGTACATATCATGCTTTTTATTGTTGCTTCAGAATAATTTTTAACTTGCCGTATGATGACCACACGGGTGAATTGTTTCAGCAGGCTGGAATTTTACGCGTACACAACCTCTACAGTCTACAGTTATAAGTTAACCGTCGAGAATAGGCCCGAAATTAAAGAAAATCGTCATTTCGGCATGAAATTTCACATCTGCAACAAAACATTACATCGCCTAATACACGATATAAAGAAATTTGGAAAGTGATAAGATCGAACACGAATTACTCCAAAGATAAGTTATCCTACATAATGCCTACACTACTTATAAATATGTGAAAGCTGGTATCGTTCTTTTCAGTGTACACCGGACGAATTGCGAAAGCTGGAAATGCTAGGTGTTTAAATTGCATTGCTTCTCTGGTCACCCTTATACTTGTTCCTGTGCTTTGTCTGTTTATGAAACTAAGATATCCTCTGCGTTTCTTTTTCTTGTCTTGCTCTATTTTGCACGTTATTGGAATGGCCGCTCCTGACTGTTTTGTACAAAGGTAGCTATATGTCTCTGTCAAGCTGCCTGTACGGAGAGCAGCTTTTACCTACAGCTTCCTTCATCAGTGTGATGATGAACAAAATACATTATTATTATTATTATTATTATTATTATTATTATTATTATTATTATTATTATTATTATTATTATTATATTTATTATTATCAATAATAAGTGGCAGCAAAAATGACGCTTCCTAGAATTTTATGTTTTACCTAATAACTTTTTTAGTTTGGAAACGTATGTTTATGGAAAGAGCATTTCATTATGCACAATATGCTATACTACAATGTGTGCTGAAACATTGTTTGTAGCAGTAAATAATCTTTTCCCAAGACCTATAAGAAACAACCATTTGGTCGCGGTAACGAAAGAGTTAAAAGCTGTAGTGGTAAAGGTTGAGATAGAAAAATAAATTACAGCACGCTCTCTGTACTTAAAGGTGTCAGCTGTACAGGTGTGAAAATATCACAACAAACGAGCTCGCAAATGATGTAAGCGGACTTACTGAACTTTTGGTTTTACTGGCGGATTTTAATGCTCATAGCAGCACACGGTACGATAGCCATACCGACTCGAGGGGCCGAATAGTAGAACAGTTTTTAGGCAACTGCAACATGCACCTCTTGAATGATTGAAAACCAACATATTTTATTACAAAAACACAATATACTTCAAGCATAGACCTCTCTTGTGGCATACCGTCTCTTGCTACACTTTTTTGGGACCTTTGGGAAAGCCCACATGGCAGCGACCACTTGCCTGTTGTACTTAAACTAATTTACGCGCCTCCAGCTGTGCCACTACGAAGACAGGTGGAAACTGGGTGAAGCGGACTGGTTTCAATTTTTGGAAGCCTCTAAAATAAAAATTTACGAAGTCATGGCACTCGATATTGACAACTTCTGCGATGCGATAACAGGGAAAGTTGCAGATGCAGCTGAAAACTCGATACCACTTTCGCAAGAGAAGCTTCCACGTAGACAAAAACCGTGGTAGAACAATGCATGTGATCAAGGTCGTAGGAAACAAAACTGTGCGTGGTCCAACTAAGCGGATACCCAAAGGAAAATTTGTTGTTTAATCAAAAGAGCAGTTAGACTAGAAGAAAAAAACGGATGAGAAAAAGGTAATCATGGGTGGAATACGTCAGCTGCGTAAACAGTCGCACATGAAGTAAAATAGTCTGGGAGAAAGTTAGGTTGACGGTGTTCTCAAAGAATACACACTCCGTATATTCAAAAACAAAGCTGATTGTAAAGGACAAGTAGATATAGTTGAGAATACTGTGCTGGAATTTCGAGTGATGGTCACTACCGTCCTGAGTTCTTAAGATCAAGTCCACTGCAGAAAAGAAGATGCCTCGGATATTACTGAATTGCACCGAGCCGCATAACTGTCCTTTTACCTGAACCGAACTCTTTGAAGCGATCAATTTAGGAAAGAGCCATTCAGCTAGTCCGGAAAACATACGCTATGAAATGTTGGGACACCTACATGCGAACACATACGACACAATCCTGCACCTCTTTAAGAGATTGTGCACGGAAAGCTATTTTCCAAAAGCATGGAAGAAGGCGACAATTTTACCTCTTCAGAAACCTGGAAAGGTACCCTCAGATCCCAACAGTTGTCATCATATTGCTTTAACCAGCTGTTTGGGGAAACATTTGAAAGAAGGGTCAACAAACGGCTTGTGCACTTTCTGGAACGTAACGGGTTAGTCGATCAGTATCAGTGTGCTTTTAGATCCAATCGCAGCACAATTGACCAACCAGGCTAGAGAAGAAAATCCGTGAATCTTCATCCAAAGGGAACATTGCGTCTCTATTTTCTTAAAGTTATCAAAAAAAAAGCTTATGATACGACACGGGGACATGGAGTGTTAATGGACTTGGACAAATATGGACTAAAAAGACGCATGTTTGGTCTAATGAAAATCTATCTGGGGGACCAAATCTTTCAGGTCATGTTCGGCGCAACTCTGTCTAGCTGTTTGATACCGCTCAACTCGATTACTACAGGTATGCCGTCTTCCTTAACGTATTATTTATATGTAGATGACATACAACTTTGTTGCTCCTCTTGTGGCATGGTTAGTTGCCGGCGCCAGCTCCAGCTGCGCTTCAACTCTAGAGTGCGGTAGGCAAATGAAGATGGTTTTAACTTTTGCGTGGATGAAACTATGTTCATACGTTTTAGTCTACACAAGGGCCTCGCACTAGACCAAACATTTCACATGAGAGGAAAGCAAATAACCGTAAATAATGAACACAAATTTCTTGGTGTAATATTTGACAAGAAGCTCAACTTCAAAGCGCACATTACGTGCGCAAAACAGAAATCTCTGAAATCCATAACTCTAATAAAACTCCTGTTGTGTCGGCGATAGCGCGCCTGATAAGCAGACTGCTATCAGTGCGCATGTGTGCACAAGTGCTTATAATGTCGTGCCATGTGCGCTAACCGCTGATTCCTGATGTAACCATGAGCCCGTAAGCTTCGGGCAATAAACACCGTTTTTCCCGTTGGAACCCTTGCCTGTTCAATCCTTGGCAGAGATACTACACTGGCGACGAGGATGGGATGAAGGCAGCAGTCGGTTTGGTGAAGAAGGCAAGTCTTTCCGAAATCAGCCTCAGTTCAAGTTGGATTTTAAAGAGTGCTGATTGTGCTGCTGTCTGTGCATGGATAACCAAGAAGCGACAAAGCAGTCGACTGGACAGCTTGGCCAGATGGAGTCGTTTGATGTTACTGCAAGTGACTGGACAGCATACAAGGAAAAGTTGACATATCTTCTGATCGTCAACAAGGCTCTTGACAGTGACAAGGTACACGCATTCCTCAGCACCATCGGCCCACGAACTTATGGGTTACTGAAGTCGTTGATGGCGCCCGACCTGCCGTCGGCCAAAAATTTCGAGCAGCTGAAGAGCATCTTGGACTCTTACCTGGCTCCAGTGTCATCCATAGTTGGCGAACGAGCCAAGTTTTACCGCAGGGCACAGCATGAAGGCGAGCCCCTGCTTGAATATGTTACGGAAGTTCGCATGTTGTCTCAGACCTGCTAGTTTGGAGCCAGTTTAGACGAAGCGCTGCGGTATCGTTTTGTTTGCGGACTGCTCTGTGAGAACGTGCAGCGAGTACTTTCTTCTGAGGACGATATATTGACGTTCTCGAGAGCAGTGGATCGCGCCCTGGCCATGGAAGCAGCACGGAAGAATATCGCCGCGGCTCGAGTCGTGGAGTCACTGGTCACACATCTGCACAATGTTGAAGAAGAAAGTAATGAGGCACATTCTGACCTGTACGAGGTGAAAGCGATGGCTGGTAAGCCGCTACTGGTTTGTTACCGCTGCGGTTCCCCGAACCACACTCATGTAGTATGCCCTTACATTAAAGATACCTGTTTTAAATGTGCGAAGAAAGGACAAATTCAAAGAGCCTGTCGGAGCGGCAACAGGCAATCTCATGACTTGTATAAGAAAGAAAAAAGACGGAGCGTGAAAACGCTAAAAGTTGTGACACAGGAGGCGAATATCAGCATTTCGAAACAAGGGGCTGCCATCCGCACTCCCATTTTGTTGAACTAAATATGAATGATCCACTGCCAGAAGTGGAACTTGACACGGGAGCTGCAGTGTCAATCATGCCTTTCAAGCAGTTCAAGAAGCAGTTTGCATATAACAGCTGCCGATCAACTGACGTTACCCTACGCACCTATACCGGAGCACACGTCTGACCATGTGCCGTCGCGGTTGTCAACGTGCAGCATAGTGGACGGACGGTGAAACTGCCTCTCTACCTCGTCGACCAAGCAGGACCACCACTAATAGGACGAGAGTGGCTACGCACACTACGCCTGAAACATGTCTGAAACACCTCTCAAGGTCAGTGTTTGGCTCGTCTTCCCGAACGAAAGAAAGGCTCGATTCCTTGCGAGCCAAGTACGAAACTCTGTCCAAGAGGAACGGGCCGAGCTGTTTTTCAAACCGGACCACCGGCCGAGGTTCCCAAAAGCAAGGAATGTGCCGTTCGCGATGCAGTCAGCTGTAGAAGCCGAGATAACGAAATTGGTTGAACTAGGAATACTCACGCCAGTGAATACAGCGGAGTCTGCCATGCCTGCAGCGCCCGTGATGAAGCAAGATGGCTGCATAAGCCTATGTGGGGATTGTATACGCGATGTGGGGAACGACGATGAACCCTTCACATGACATCACGCACTACCCGCTGCCTAAGATAGATTATCTACTGGCAGCGCTGGCCGGGGGGCTGCATTTTACGAAGATTGATATGAACAGGGCATACCAGCAAGTATTCATGGCCGAAGAATCGAAGAAGTACTTGACGTTAAAAACGCAGAAAGGTCTGTTTACAGTTAACAGGCTACCTTTCGGAATTGCCTCAGCGCCAGGTATTTTTCAGCAAATAATGGACACGATGCTGAAAGGCCTGAGCGGGGTGTGTTGCTATCTCGATGGCGTTTTAGTCACAGGAAAATCTGCTGAAGAACATTTCATAAACGTAGAGGCTCTCTTGAAACGTCTGTCAGAGCCTGGTGTCAGGGTGAAGAAACAAAAATGTGCGTTTTTTCAAAACGAGCTCTGCTACCTGGGGCACAAAATAAGTGCAGAAGAAATCGCTGCGTCACCGGACAAATTGATGCAGTTATCAAGGCTGCTGCACCGACAACAAAGCAACAACTGCAGTCCTTCGTAGGTGTCGTGAACTATTACGGGAAGTTCGTGCCTAGTCTATCAACTGCTGCTAACGCCTTTCCCCGGCTTTTGCGGAAGGATACTTGGTGCTGGGACGACCACTGCCGCGCAGCGTTCGAGCAAGTCAAAACAATGCTACCATCAGCACAGGTGCTGGTGCATTACGACCTGGATAGACCGTTGAAGCTGGCCTGTGACGCATCGCCGTACCGAGTTGGTGCAGTACTTTCCCACGTTTTGGAGGACGGCAGGTCTGGACCGGTTGCTTTCGCATCGCGCACACTGTGAGAGCCGGAGGAGAAATACAGCCACCTTGCAAAAGAGGCATTGGCCATAATGTTTAGCATAAAGAAGTTTCACCCAGCACATTCCGCAGGATAGAGGCGGTTCTTCTTCGCCAAGCCTAGACCGGCCAGCTTCTGTCACCAGCAAAGCTACACCTCATCAACCCGCACTCATACCCGAGCCCTAAATGCCCGGCATGCCAGGCCGGAGGTGCGGCCGAACATCTTCTGTGGAGCTGCTTTGCCTTTGACACGGTCCGAGAAGGGACACTACACTACCTAGGCGGGAACCGACCTGGCACCCTGAGTGGCTTGACCCGCCATCGCACATCGGGCTCAAGGACTCAGTCCAGCTTTGGAGTGCTTTTTTGGACTTTTTCAGGGACAAGGAAGGGCCTGGCCGCCTCTTTGCAGAGCCGACCTCGGGACCACTCCACCTCGAGGAGGAAGAGAGCACCGGTCCCCTCCCCCTCCCCCCATAGAGCACCCCTTTTCTGCCGCAAGGCTTCGCGTATTAAACACAGAAATAAAGACGTATTAAAAAAAGGTTTTACCACTACATTTATGCTCGAGCATTCACTCTTATCACGGATAAGTCTTTACAGCAAATTTTGGGACCAACTGGGATCACGCCTATGGCAGCTGCGCGATTACAGCGTTGGGCTGTGACGTTATCGGCTTAAGCTACGACCTTCTCTTTAGGAACACAGCCGATAACGCCGAAGCAGATTTTTGCTCCCGTTTGCCGCTTTCATATGTCAAGGACGAAACGCAAGCAAACGAAGAAACTTTTTATACGTTACGACTGGCCTCCCTGCCAGTGCCGAGCAAAGAAATCGCGCGTGCCACGGAAGGCGGCAACGAGCTGGTACAAGTAAAAGAGTTCATAAGTACAGGTTGGTCAAGATGTGTTGGTAAAGACAGGCTGAAACATCAGATCACCAGGTGCAATGAATTAACCTTGCCTCAAGGATGCATTTTGCAGGGAACATGAGTAGTCATCCCCGCAAAGTTGCAGAGTGCAGTTTTGGACGGGTCACACGAGGGTCACCCAGGTATAGTTTACAGCAAGGCGCTCGCGCGAAGTTACGTCTGGTGGCCGTCCATCGAAGGGCTCTTCGAGCGTACGGTGCAATCATGTGCAAATTGCCAAGAACAACGCAGTGTCTCTTGCAAAGCACCATTGCACCTGTGGTCCTGGCCCACAGCGCCGTGGCAACGCATACACATTGATTTTGCAGGACCATTTCAACAATCCATGTTTCTCATAGTGGTCGATGCCCACTGGAAGTGGCCAGAAGTTTTCGTGATGCAGTCGACTACTACAATGCCCCAATTCAGTATTTAAAAGATGTTTTTGCCCATTTTGGTTTCCCTGAGACAGTGCTGTCGGATAACTGCCCGCAATTCACGTCACAAGACTTCAAACAGTTCGTCCGAGAGATGGGCTGCCCACACGTGCAAACAGCACCCTACAATCCTGTCGCAAATGGACCCGCGGGACACTTCGTGCAAACTCTGAAGAATGCACTACGATAGGAAGACACGCGCCAACCACTCAAGGTAAAGCTCGACAAGTTTCTGCTCGCCTATCAGAGCACTCACGCTACAACGAACGAGGCGCCGGTCAGCTTGTTGTTGGTTCGACGTTTGCTTGCGCGCCTTGACATGCTCAAAGCCGTGGTGGGGGAGAGGTTGGCTTACTAACACTTAAAACAGATGGTGAACCGACCATGTCGAGTGCGCGAAGTGACTCTGGGTGATCATGTTCTCGCACGCAATTAAAGGGGACAGCCAAAATAGATGCCTTCAGTTGTGACAGCTCAGAATGGACCACTCTCTTTCAAGGTTCGTGTATCGATCCCTTCAGGATGCTTATAGTGGCGGCGTTAGAAGAACCAGTTACTTCAAAGCACGACAGTGCCTGGGAAAAACGTCGTTCGATATGATGGCTTCTCCGTGGGGCCAGACAGCGACCCCGGATCGGAACCAGCACTTTCAGTACCACCCGCTAATGTTTCTCCTTCACCACCAACGTCGCAGGCTGACACTTCATGGAGCCACGAGGATCAACGCTACCCAATTCTAAAACATCGACCACCTGATCGATTCCAAGCAGGAGCGTGAACATTGATAGTTTCAAATAAAAGCGGAAGATGTGTGTCGACTATAGCGCGCCTGATAAGCAGACTGCTGTTCGTGCGCATGGGCGCACAAGTGCTTATAATGCCGTGCTATGTGCGCTAACCGCTGACCCCTGATGTCACCATGTGCTCGTAAGCTTCGGGCTATAAACACCGTTTTTCCGGTTGGAATCCTCGCCTGTTCACTCCCTGGCAGAGATACTACACCTATCTCATCGATCATGGGGTTCAGATAGAACATGCCTGCTTCGTATAATAAATGTAATTGCCCAGTCGCAGTTCGACTACAGATGCTTTGTGTATGGCTCAGCTCGAAAATGTTCCTTGGAGGCTCTTGAAGCTGGTGCTCGATCTTGGACTACGGCTGCGTTCTGGTGTTTTCCGAACGTCGTCCATACAAAGCTTGTATGGAGAAACAAACCAATTGTCTTTCGAACACAGAAGACTATTTCTTAGAAACACATATATAATGAGGGTTTTGTCATGTTTAACACACTCATGTAGAACACTATTTAGAAGCCCGCGCATTGAAACAGGTTTTAGCAACGAACCGGCAGTCATACCATCGTTTTTATCAGGTACCAAAAACTCAATTCAGACTTATGTCATGAGATAGGCAACAGAGTATTTTTTGTAGGATGAACCGTTTGCTAAAACACGTTGGCGGCCTTGTTGGTTAGAATCCACGATCGAGTGTATAAGTTCGACTGAACGAGGGCGTAGAAAGAAGCAGATACACACAGAAGCGCTGTCTCTGTGTATCTGTTTCTTTCTGCGTCCTCGTTCAGTCAAGCTTATACGCTCTATCATGAAGCTTTAGCTGCTTGAGAGGTGAAGCATGACCAATGCGACTTCAGGTTAACGAAAAAACAGGAAAAAATCTTCACAAAAAGAGGCTTTGCTAAGTAAATATTTGGAAATAGGCTCAGAATAATAATTTATACAGAAAATATTTTACAAACAGATCGTACAGCTATGATACTGTAGGTGCTTCAGTCACATCCAGTCATCTTGAAAAGCAAAGAGGTTTTCTAGTCATGCCACTGTGTTTTCTGCAGAATTCTCCGCCATCTCGTCAGCTCTTGAAGACCTACCGAAAAGAGAAAATGAGCGGTCTGTAGTATTTCGTGGCTCGCTGAGCTCTCTTCAAGCTCTCACATGTCGAGTATCACCGAGAAATAATCAACTGAGTAAAATACAAAATCAATGCACCAAATGTCATAACAGAAGTTTAAATGTCACTTTCTGCTGGGTTCCTACTCGTGTAAAAATCTCCGGTAACGAAAGAGCAGATTTTCTGGTGGCTGACATCAAATTTGGCGCTATACGATCTCGGCGTACTGTGGCAGGATTATAAATGCATGTTCAAACTGCAGTTTTAAAACACTGGCAGAAGCTATGGGTTCAGCAAGAGCACAACAAGCTTTATTGCATAAAACTTGTTTTGTAAGAATGGCGCAGTTGTTGCCAGAGAGAAAGCTTTTGCGAGGTAATACTATGTCACCTAAGAATTGGTCCCATAAGGCTGACCCATAGTTGCCTATTAAATAATAAACCACAACCAGCTTGCCAACACTGCGGCGAAGTTTTAAATGTGCTGCGCATTTTAATAAAATTACCCAGCTTAGAAAAATGGAAGCAAATATATTTTAAATGATTTTACGAACAAAGAATTCCTTGCCATCCCATGCTTTTATTCAGTGGTGAAGCGCTTGTGCCACATCAGGATATTTTTAAGTATTTAAAGGCCACCGCAACCCTGGAGGAAATGTAGCGCATTTCATGGTTTTATACTTTTACTTGGGTATTTACGGAAACTTACATTTTAATACATCATGTGCTTCTAAAAACCTGTGCTAGGCACATTATGGCCTGTAAGGCTGCTGCGCCATTAAATCCTAAATCATCATGAATTCGTGTTTATCAGTCACTTTCATAGGACCAAACGAATATGCATTCATAGTGGTAGCTCAACGTCGAAGAAAACAAGCACGCAAGGAAAGAAACGATATCGACTGGACGAGAGTAACTAAATTCTTAACAATACCATCAAAGCACAAGAAGTGCGCCATATTGCCCGACGTCGACTTGTGGAGTCACAGGACAATAAGCGGCGCTTATATGACGCCTGCCATCATGACGTCCATTACACACCGGGTGCCCTGGTTCTCCTTTGGTCTCCGTCGCGACGCGCTGGCCTCTCGGAGAAGTTACTTTCCCCCTACTCTGGCCGTTACATACATAGGTGTCTCCCCTGTTCCACCTGTAACAGAAGGTGACTACATCGTATCCTCTAATCCGGATGTCCTGCTCTCTCATAGCGTCGCTTTTACTCACACCGTCATTACCATTCGGACAACACGTCCTGCCTTCCGCTTGTGAACTTTGAACTTTGGACACAAGTACTCCCGCGCGGAATGTCCCTGGCGCAAATAACGCCAGCCGAGACTACCACATTTCGGCTGTAACTTGTGACAGCTTCTCGTGTTCAACTCTTGCTTCGCCCCCTGTCCTTTCACACTTGAATGCCCTAACAAAAATGATTGCTCCCGACCTTCCGCACCCAGCGCGCTCGAGAACTACGTTGCCTCATTGCCTCATACTGGGACATATTCGAACTTGGAGAGCACCCTCTAGGACAAACATCTGTCGCAAAACATTGAATAAACACCGGTGATGCGAGCCTGATCCATCGGCTACTCTACCGCGTCTCGCCTACTGAGCGACTTATCATCTAACATGAAGTTGACTAGATGCTTTCTCGAGACATCATCGAACCTTCTTGCAGCCCATGGGCATCCCCTGTTGTACTGGTTAAAAAGAAGGACAACAGTTTGCGATCTTGTGTCGATTATCGACACCTCAACAAGGTAACAAAGAAAGACGTCTATCCGCTACCACGCATTGACGATGCCCGGGATTGCCTGCATGGAGCACAATATCTTTAGTCCATCGACCTTCGCTCCGGCTGCTGACAAATGGCCGTCGATGACATGGACCGCGAGAAGACAGCTTTTATTACTCCCGATGGCCTGCATCAGTTCAAAGGGATGCCTTTCGCTTTGTGTAATGCCCCGGTAAGATTTGAACGAATGATGGACGCCCTCCCACATGGTTTCAAGTGGCACATCTGCCTGTGTTACCTGGACGACGTGATCGTTTTTTCTCCGACTTTTGCGACACACCTCGAACGCCTATCGACGATCCTATTTGTTTTCCGTCAGGCGGGGCTACAACTAAATTCGTCCAAGTGCCATTTCGGTCGTCGTGAAATTTCTCTACTCGGGCATCTCGTCGAATCTTCTGGTGTACGCCCCGATCACGATAAAATACAGGCAGTGCAAGACTTTCCCGTGCCAACATGTGCCAAGGATGTTCACAGCTTCTTGTGCCTTTGCTCCTACTACCACCACTTTGTCCGAAATTTTGCGAACGTGGTGCGCCCTCTCGATCAGCTCCTCAAGAAAGACGCTGCATTCATTTAGGGCTCTGAGCAAGCTGGGGTTTTCACCGAGTTTATTGGGCTGCTTACATCGCCGCCCAGAAGTCCGTACCGATGCCAGTGGCCGCGGTATTGGAGCTATCTTGTCACAGAAACAACAAGGGCGAGGACGTGTTATTGCCTACGCCAGCCGCCTTATTTCCTCTGCTGAGCGCAATTATTCTATCACCGAACGCGAGTGCCTGTCTCTCGTTTGGGCAGTGGCGAAATTCCGCCCCTATTGGTACGGCCGCCAATTCACAGTCATCACTGATCACCACGCTCTGTGTTGGCTTTCGTCCCTCAAAGATCCTTCAGGGTGCCTTGACCCCTGGGCTCTGCGCCTTCAAGAATACAACTGTTCAGCTGTATAAAAGACCGTCCGGTTACATCAAGATGCGGATTGCTTGTGGCGCCATCCTGTCGACCCTCCTGACGATTCTGCGGCCGGCATACCTGTCACCGTTCTCTCTCTGACTGCTTTTCGCGATATTGGAGCCGAACAACGTCGGTGCGCCTCCTTACAACACCTTATTCAACGGCTCAATTCAACGACGCCCGATCCTTCCCTTCGATTGTTTGAACTTCAAGATGGTATATTGTACCGCTCTAGTATGCGCCCGGACGACCCTGCCCGACTCTTCGTTGTGCCTGAGCGTCTGCGTCAGGCTGTTCTCGCCCAGCTTCATGATGTACCGACTGCCGGTCACCTCGGCGTTTCACGGACGTATGACCGCGTTCGTCGGCGCTTCTTTTAGCCTGGTATATAACGTAACGCCTGCCGTTATGTCGCTGCATGTGACCTTTGTCAACGACGCAAAAAGCCGACTACACTCCCTGCTGGCCGCGTTCAACCACTAGACGTACCATCAGAACCATTTTTCCGTGTAGGTGTTGATGTTTTAGGCCGTTTTCCTACGTCTGCTTCGGGAAACAACTGGATTGCTGTAGCAACAGACTACGCTACCCGATATGAAATCACAAGGGCTCTTCCGACAAGCTGTGCAACCGATGTCACCGACTTCCTCCTAGAGAACATAATCCTTCACCACGGCGCCCCTCGACAGCTCTTCACCGACCGAGGCCGCTACTTTCTTTCTAAAGTTGGCAATGACATTCTACACTCGTGCGCGACTAAACACAAGCTTGCTGCTGCTTACCATCCACAAACGAACGGTATAACCGAGCGCCTTAACCACATCCTTACTGACACACTGTCCATGTATGTCTCCGCTGACCATCGCGACTGGGACGTTGCGCTGCCGTTCGTTACTTCCGCCTATAATTCTTCTCGCCATGATACCGCAAGCTTCTCTCCATTCTCCTCTTGTTTGGCCGCAACCTTACGCTACCTTTCGACACCGTTCTGCCTGCTGGTCTGAATTCCACATCAGAGTACGCCCGTGAAGCCATACTCACAGCTAAGAAGCACGCCATATTGCCCGACGTCGACTTGTGGAATCACAGGACAATCAGCGGCGCTCATATGACGCCCGCCATCGTGACGTCCGTTACACACCGGGCGCCCTGGTTCCCCTTTGGTCGCCGTCGCGACGCGTTGGCCTCTCGGAGAAGTTACTTTTACGCTACTCTGGCCCTTACCGTGTCTTGCGTCAAGCAACTGACGTCACGTACGCAATCGCCCCTCTTGAGCCAACCGTGGCTCAGCATCGCTCCGACGTGGTCCACGTCACGCGTTTTAAGTTGTAGCACTCGCCCGCCTACTAACCAGCACCGAGCCGGTGCTTCAGCCGCCGGGGGTCATGTGACACGCTGGCGAAGACGTTTTCATCTTGCATATCATATTGACCGCAAATAAGACAGGGACAGAGGGAGAGAACACATAAACAGCACGGGCGGTTTTCATCTTGGTCGGAAGAAGACGGCGCTATGGGCTTCGCGCGCTATCTACCAGCTTGTGAGCTGCTGCAATTATTGCAAATATCCTGTAAATGTACGTCTGACTGTTTTTAACCCCGTAGCAATATTATAAATATGCACGCAAAAGCAAACATTGCAAACGAGTGAGAACGAAAACCCTCGTATTTGCTAATCGTAGTCAAAGAGAGACAAATGTCCTATAAACCAATGCCTACGTGAGAAAAATACCACTATAGGCCTGACTAGGTTCCGTTCAGAAAGTGGAACTCTGTGTGTCAATGCCACAGAAGGAGCGCACACTGGAATGCAGGTTCTTGTTTTCAGAGGTTCAGGTGGTTCTCTGAGGCGGAGCCTCCGAGAACCCAATTGAGGACAAAGCCGTTGGTTTCGAAAACACACACACAAACTTTTAATGAAACTAGAAAGAGGCTTGAAATAAATAGAAGGAAATAGAAAGCATAAAATAAACATTCAAACGGACATCAAGGCAGTAAGAAACACTTGGGGCTAGTATGACCGTAACAATACGCGTGTCCGGGCTTGCCACGACGGCAGGGACGCATAACAGTATCGACGTGGAGACGCGGCGACAAGTTGATGAAAGGAGTTGCGCCGGTCTGACCAAAGGTTGGGGCGTTGACTCATTGATCAGGTGACCAGAGCGCGCTAGCTATGGCTTGAAGATATAAGGCAGGCGGCTTGGTGGCACGAGCACACGGCGGCGGCGTTCTGGCCGGCAGCCAGGCGTAGAACTCGGGCCCGTAGCCCGACTGCTCTCGTTCTGCCCACGGGCACAGAAGCTCACCGGCCTTGAGCAGCTGGCGGCACGCTCGGGTAGACTGGCGACGCACAGGAACTGGTTGGCAGGAGGCCCCTGTCGGGTGAAATCTTGGTGGCTCGGGTCCCGAACCCGACGGCCCGTCTTCAACTCCCGGTCCGGTGGCCAACCTTCTCATGGCGTCACTTCCTGGAACTCTCCCGGCGTCTCCCCCTTCTGCCAGCGCGCCTCGCCTTTTCTTGCGCTCTGGCCGATTAGTCACTTTCCGACTGGCTGCCTGACGCCCCGTGGTCTCTCCTAATTGGTTGGCATTTTACTCTTGTTTTCTTTTCTTTCGCCTCGCGTTCACGTGCCGGACGTTCTTCGGTGCCGTCGTTCCCCCTCCAGCACGGAATTCGCCTCGGCGCGCGCACTCCTTGTCATGTGCTTCTGTTCGTCCCGACCACCGCAACATGCCACGCACCACACACATCACACACACACAAATGTGCTAACCTTGTTGTTCAAAGTGAGGGCTTGAGAAATTTTCTTGACCACTTGGTCATTCTTCTTGCGCTCAATATGGCGATGGCGACGAGCATGGCGATGAAGGATATAGTGCATTGACTGCGGTGGCAATGATCCGTCAAATTTAGGCTCGCTACCGGGGCCTCGCCGGCTCTGCTCTTGTATCGTAACATGTCTTGATGACACTTGCGTGTCATCAAGACATGTCATCACATGTCGTCAACAAGACATGTCAAGACATGTATCAACACAAACACGTGTTGTTTGTGCAGTCTTGCTTTCTCCAACTGCCACAGTACTTGCGCTCGTTCACAACAGGACAAATGCAAGCCAAAATTTTATGGGCCCATTGCAGCAAACGCGTTTTCGCGTGCTCTGACTGGACCGACAAATATCAGATTTTCATCTTAAGGTATGAGAACGGGTTCTTACGCTCTTTCAAAATCCGAAGGCCATGCTAGCTGGAGTCACAGGCCACAATCAAGAATGTGTTGAATTCCACGTACATGTGTCAATCGGTGATAAGGGAAGCTTTCTTTGATGTTTACTGAATTGTTTTCTCTTCCCGACTCAATCTTCTTCACTCCTACGTAGCTTTACGCTCCTCATTCAATGCATGCTCTGGTCACATTTTGTCCACTGAACTTATTTACCCAGACTAGGGTCCTTATGTGGCTGATTTGTTTTTAATTTCTCTGTAAGAAAACGCACCTGGCTCAACTCAAGCTCTAGTCCAACGTTGTTTCCTTCACTCACTTCGCCACACTTGGCTGCTTCTGCTGCCTACTTTCTCCGTTCCCTGTAGCTCACGTCTTCAATTTTTACCTCTTGTTCCCAAGGCTGGCAGAGTTCTGAGCATTGATAACTTAAGGCCTATTTCGCTAACTTCCTGTGTGGGCAAGGTGGCCGTGCATGCGGTGCTTAATCGGTTTACAAGGTACCTTGAGGAGAACGAGGTCTACCGCCGCACTATGATTGGTTTTCGGGCCGGGATGTCACACTCAAGACGAAGCTCATCAAGCATCATGTCACTGACGGAGACGGAAGGGCTGTTAAGGCCATCCTAGGGCTGGACCTGGAGGAGGCTTTTGACAACGTTCGGCACTCTTATATTGTTAAGTCCATTTCGGATTTTGGCCTCGGCGCGCACTTTCATGACTATGTCAGGTCCTTCCTGTCAGGCGGGAAGGCTACCCTGAGGATTGCGGAGCTGGAGTCAAAGACGTTAAATCTTGGAGGCAGGGGAACTCCTCGTGTAGCCGTTATCTCACCCAAATTGTTCAATCGGGCCATGGTCGGATTGGCCGAGAAGCTCTTGGAGATTGAGGGGATTAAGCACACCATCTATGCAGATGACGTGACCATATGGTGTCCCGGGGGTAGTAAGGGCTTTCTGCAGGAGGCAGTAGATGTAATCGAGACTTATTTGGACCCGACAGGGTTAAGGTACTCCCCCTCCAAGTCGGAGCTCTTGCTGTAAAGTCCCACTAGAAGGGCACCCCAGCCAAGGTTATGGATACCCGTGGACAAGCTGAGCAATCAGCTCCCCACAAAAAATGACCATCTCATACCTAAGGTAGATAAGATCAGGATTTTGGGAATGATGGTTGAGTCGAACGGCGCCAACACGCTGACGATCCAGAAGATCATTGCCAAGACAGAAAATGCGGTACGCCTAGTGAAGAGGGTGGCCAACAGGCAGACGGGGTTAAAGGAGGATAGTCTGATTAGGCTTATGCATGCATTTGTATTGTGTCACTTTACTTATGTGGCGGCAATGTACAAGTGAAAACCATCAGAGAAGGAGAAGCTTGACACGCAGATTAGGAAGATCACCACGAAAGTGTTGGGAGTACCAATGTGCACCAGCAACTACCGACTTCTCAAGCTGGGCATTCATAGTACATTGGAGGAGACAGCCGAGGCTCAGGAGAGGACAAAGGTGGTACGTCTCTCTACGACTAGCGCGGGTCGGTAGATTCTGAGAGAGTCAGGTGTTTCTCAGGAGATTTCGCAGCTTCACGTCGGTATTCCCTTGAAGGTCCGTAAGCGGTATCACGTCAAGCCTGTTCCCAGGAACATGCATCCGGAGCGAAATGTGGGTAGAAGAAAGGCCAGGGAGGCTTGCCTGCTGAGACTCATTCGTGATGAGAATCAGAAGGTTGGCTTCATTGATGCTTCTTTTAATGAGGAAAGGAAGGTGTTTACCGTAGTTGTCGTGGACAATGAGGGCAGTGCCGTTAACGCTGCTACCTTCGTACTGATAGGCCAGAGGCCGCGGAGCATGCGGCTATTGCGCTCGCTCTGGTTGACAGGCACAGGCCTTTTGTATATAGTGATTCAAAGTCGGCCGTTAGGGCCTTTGAGAAGGGCTCGGTGGCTAAGGTTTTTTTTAAAATTATGCATACATGTGAGATCTCTCAACACTACTTATGTTGGTTCCCTACTCACCTTGGGGTGATCATGGGAGCCCCTCCGAATTTCAATGAGTCCGCTCATGAGGCAGGGCGAGATCTCAACCTCCGCTCTGCCCCGCGCCACGGCGTGGCGGTACTCCCCGAGAACGGAGACGCCCCTTCCTCATACCATGAGATCACGAAGTATTACCTTCTTAATCGCAGGGTTTACGGCTTGCCGCATCCTAAACTAAACAGGGCTCAGGCATTTACATTACGCTTACTACAGACTGGTACTTATCCTTGCCCACGGAGGCTGAACATGTTTTATACAGAGCCTTATTGCCAGGATTGGGGTACTTTAGCCGCGCTCGAACATATGCTCTGGTCTTGCGCAAGAATTGAGGACTTGGAGATCAAGGACGCGTCCAGGTGGGAGGCTGCACTTCGCAGCCCGGACCTGGATGAACAATTCTGGGCTGTCCAGCAGGCTCACGACGTGGCCGTGAAGCTTGGCCTTCCGGACCCGACGTGGTAGCGGCCCGCTTAGTGGTTAATTATCACTACTTTCAGGGCCAAATAAAGTTTTCCATCCATCCATCCATCCGCTTGTCAATTCGGGTGGTGGCCCAGTGGACGTTACACATTCTGAAAATTTGGCCAGTAATGTTGCGATGCTCAACTGCAGAAATATTGCGTCCCAAGTTTTCTATCAGGGGAAGTACTCCGCGGCCGAAGTTTTTCTTTAGTCAGCAAGGCTGAAGTATCCACCAACGAAAATCCAGCACCAAAGAGCCGCATAGGAGGTGACAGAAATAAAGTTTTGCCGCAATATTATTCTTCATCAATACTTCAATATTTTCATCTTCGCTAGTTAACGACATGTACGGAGCGCTCGGGCAGTGACGTTTTTTTTATAGTGAGCGTCTTTTCTTCTGTTTTGCGACCAGCCACCCCGTCTTTCCGCGTTGCCAAAGCGCACTTCAAGGTTGTTTTCTGTCTGTAAAAAATTTTCCACTGGTTCCGCGAATGACATCCGTTACTGTATTGGCTATATAGTTAATAGGAAGTAAACTGTAATAGTAAAGTGAATAACCTCTCAACGAAAAATTTCGTACATTTGTCAAACTGTATTCAAGAAAGGAGGAGCACTTGGGAAATGGACGTTTTTTTTTTGTCTTGCAGGGTGGGCTACGAGGTGTTGTATGGACGGACTGCATGCAATTCTTTTTGATTCTGATTGCCCCAACGACGGTTGTTTCTAAGATAATATTTGATTCTTTCTCTCCGAACTCTGTGGTGCAGTCATTTGACAATCATGACATCCTGAGATACATGGCAGAGTAAGTTGTGTTTCCCGTTTACTGCTTCTTAGGAGCTATAGAAGCTAAGGAAGAAAATAAAACAAGCAGCCGTATAGAAGTTAGATAAACAGAGATAGAGTACCTCAGACAGGCGAAGCACAAACATCTGCCGCGCGAATAGCCGTGCGACACTATTTTCTGGGCTTTTGCGGGCTTCTTTCTGGCTTGGAAAGAATTTTTATTCAGCACACATAGAGCCACAGAAAAATGGATTGGGATTTTTCAGGATGGTCTGGCATTTTGTCATTGTCACTTTTACTCTGAAGATAATAGTTATGAAGTCGCTTAAATAATAATGCTTAGTTAGGAAATCAGGGGAAATACAAAACACAGCCGACTTGCTGCAAGGAACGGCAAACGACATCACCTTGGTTCTGCCCAGCTACGTCGCACTCTCATATTTTAAAATTTCGGCGCTGCTTAGGTGGGACACCCCATATCTGATACTGCATACTGGTTCTATTTAATAAATTTTAGAAAGGCAGTCTCATGGTAACTGAATTGTGAAAAACAAACATAAATGGAATGGATAATTCTTTATTGACCTTGCCAAGGAATAAAATACTTAAATACAATAGCACAAGCTTTGTTGCGATGGTGCGTGTAAATTAGAAAGTAATAACTTGAATACTAAGTTAGGGACGTCTGTTCAAAAGTAGCCAAGGCATAATCACCACAAATGGAACAAATGCTAGCGCGTGAGCCTTTCTCACGATGCCGCATGCGTCCCTGGTTCTTTTTATTAACCACCAGAACGCCTGCTGAAAGCAAGGGCGCTATAACGTAAAACTACTCCAAACTTTTCTATTCCAATTCTGCTATCAGCCCTCCGCGATTGGTCAAAAACTTTTTTCGACCACCCCCCACTTCACCTCTCTGTCACGCGACGTCACAAAAACCGCAATACATCCCCATCTGACATGATGTGTACACACTGATTATGCATGACTTGACAGAAAGAGAAAAACAGGTATTTCTGATTCGGCCCATTTTCGCCATTAGCCCTCGGCTATTGGTAAAAAGTTTTCGGGCTGCACCCACTTCACCTGCCTGTCACGCGACGTCACAAAACCGCACGAACTCCCCGCGTCAAAGTGGCGTGTACGCGATAAAGATGCATTAATATGCCGAACAAAACTGAATTATTTTCGGAATAGCCGCAGGCTGCCCCGTTCCGAAAGGAAGAAAAGATAGCTGCCGCCGATCGCTGAGACTCTGGCTACTCGCACCTGCCGGAGAGCATGGGTGTATTTGCGTATAATAAAACTTCTTGCGTTACCGTGTAACGTTTTTAAGCACTTTCGGCACGTTTACCACCTCATTCTGCCAACTATTTTTTGCTGAGGGTCAGTTTTAGTGTCATTCTTAAGCTTCCATTGCATGCCGCCGCGATTTTCGACCAGCCACCACAAGCTAAGTAAGGGAAAGCCGACCAATCGCAGACGCCGGTACCACCCTCTTCATCCGGTTATCGATTTTCAGTGCACTGGCTCTGCCCCAGCGAATCCCTCTCCACTTGAGCGTTCTTCTCGCCTTTTGTCAGCCAATTAGATAAGACAAGCCGCTCAGTGTAGGCAATGTTATTCGTTTTTCAAGCAAACAAAAGTGACCTCCTATGAACGAGGAGAGCGTTTGATTGGTCTGCTCAGACAACCCTGTGGGTGACCGCCCGGTGCTCGCGTCGGTGGTATACGCAAATTTGACGTCAGGAAATTGGAATAGAAACATATTCGAATAGTTTTACGTTATAGGGCCCCAACTGCAGTTTGAAAAAAAAAAAGCAACCTGATGTGCAGAGAGTGAGCCAGAGCAGCGTGTGCTGAGTATGCTTTCGCCAAGGAATAAAGATTTGGGGCGGATGATAATTCCCGGCGTAATGTTTCTAAGAAAGACAATAATTTAATCGCATAATGCTTTTGCAACTGTGCATGCGATGTCGAGCGAAACAAAACGATGTCACGGCCGGCCTTGTTGAAGCTGAATAAATCTGAGTGAAAAAACAATGGTGGCACATCGGTTCTCGAAGAAGCAGCGCTGCCGTCCGTGACGTTCTTTTAGCAACTCAGAACATTTCTTTACGGGATCAGCCGTGCATCGGATCAGCCGTACGGATCAGCCGTACCGAAAATAAAACACATTCTACGTTTGAAACTTCTGGGGCACAAAACTTGTAAAGGTATTTTTGACAATGAATACCTTGCTTCAGTATTGACTAGGACAGATGTGAGAGCCACAAAGTGCTACCTGATAACACAATGTACTCTTTTTTTCGGCGGCCGGAGGTCAGCATGTTTGTCAATATCTTCAATTGTGCAACTTATGACAGCTGGATGAAAAATTTGTCTTTACCGTTCATATCGACCTAGAGCTGGATTGTAGCTCTAAAAGCAGAATACTGGCAGGAGAGAGCGCGTTGTAGTCCTTACTAAGAAATATTATGCCGCCTTTATCTGCAGTTATGACCAAGAATGATCTTTGGTCCAGGCTGGTGGTGAAGCTTTCAGTCTTTTATGCCTTGGTTGGCTACTTCACTCTTGGCTGTCAATTTGCTGTCCTTTATTTTCAGTGATTAAACCTAAAGATTGAAAATTTTTTTATCAACCCCAGTATTTCTAAAGAATTAATTGCAAACTTTGATGGAACTGAATTCATAACACTGAAGGTTTGAGAACGATCACTTCGTTATTGATACCTATACCCAAGAGAGGTATGGTAGCTTTACCAGATAAAAGCACTTTGATATCTTTATCTATAAAGGTGACATCCTAGGTGCGCTCAATTATGCACTTCGTGAGGGGGGGAACAGTGTTCATTGAAGTGGAAGGACATTGGAAAAAAGCGAAGATCCTGTAGATTGGTGATCAGCATGTGTGCGGGCAACTGGGTTATTTTGTCTATAAGCGCAACTGGAAGTAGCAAGCAGAGCGTTTAGTGATTATACAAATAGTAATTACCAATCGCGACATAGCGGTAATTCTGTAATTTTCTCTTAACAGCTACAGTTTCGACATTACGAGTGACGAAACGGTGTGGTCTTGCTTTTTGGGCTCTGCGGCAATGTCAATATACCGCGTATGCCTGGATCAAATGGTTGTACAAAGGCTGCTGGCATCTCGGACGCTCAAGGAAGCTCAAAGGTAACTTTCAACTTCGATAGCCATTTCCTGTCGCAAGAGCAAACCGGCTCTTCTGTTTGTTAGATGTAAGGCATAAATGTAAATAATAAAAGTAAAGGCAGGAAAGCACGAGAAATCATCCATACTTTCACAAAACACTGCGGGTATTTCATTCGTCTCGAGATGGTAATCATGTAATTCGGGCGACGTGGAGTTTTCCACAAAATAAAAATAACAAATATTCTACTGTTTTAAGTATGCTTAAGAAAAGTTGTGGCGCCAAAGAGAGGGTATGGAACAAGCGTAAACTATCAACTAAATTTTAAGGCGGAATCCCTAAGTGACTCGTTGCAATGGCTCATTCCTAAAAAACGTGGCGTTTAGTCGACTGGTACAAAATTATCATCATCAGCAATGGCTCATACCCCCGTAGGCAAGCAAAAATGCACTGGCTCATGTCCCTTTAAGGCAGAGGCTACAAGCGCTCAGCAAAGTGAGGCGAACAGTGCATACATTCATTGAAATCGCCCAGCCGCCTTGGTCGACTGAGTGACCGGGCGGGGCTGTCGTTGGGTTTTCGCTGTGGTGGTGGAGGCAGGTGGAACCGCGATGGTTCAGCTCCGAGCGGAAGACTCAGACTTCGACTGCTCGGAGTCTTCGAACATCTAAGAATCCCGGTCCGGTTCCAAGCCGAGGTCCAGGTCCCGCTCCTGCTTTCGCCCCCGGCCTCATTTTCGGTCACGGAGACGGTGATTTCGGTAGACGCCCAAGCAAGAACAGCAGGCAGCACCAACCACCGCGGCACTCAAAAATAAGGGGCCCCAGCAGCACCAACGAAAGACCAAGGCAGCGTCACTCGAGAAGACTACCACCAAAAAACACGATGTAAGATGGTCAGGAGTAGCCTCCCCCTCGTATAATAAACTACACACGCCCCCATCTATGAAACTTGAAGAGGAACTCGCTACCATGCGCGCACAGATACAAAAACTCACACAAGGAAACAGAAAACTCAAACAACAAGTGATACAGCTCACACAAATACCGGAAGAGATGGCTCCACACAAGGCCATCATAGACCTACAAACCCATGTCGATGCCATCCGCACCCAGGTGCAAGTCTTCATGGACGCTACACGCGCCCAGTTGGAACAATCAAGACAGACTGTAATACAACGCACAGAGGCAGCAATAAAACACATGGAAGCCACTGTAGAAAGCAAGCTTAAGAACCAGCTTCACTTCATAAAATTACTAAACAGAGTACGACATAACCTTGACAATGGCACATCTGTAGCAGGACCGCATCAAATCATAACATCACCGACCACAACGTACAACAATGCCTAGACCATACAGACAAGTCAAAGAAAACTTAGAAATTTGGCAATGGAACTGCCGAGGGTACCGAAGGAAGAAAGGGATGCTGACACAATTGATCGCTCATCGCTCAAAGTTACCGGGGGTCATAGCCCTAAAAGAGCCACCGACCACAACGTACAACAATGCCTAGACCATACAGACAAGTCAAAGAAAACTTAGAAATTTGGCAATGGAACTGCCGAGGGTACCGAAGGAAGAAAAGGATGCTGACACAATTGATCGCTCATCGCTCAAAGTTACCGGGGGTCATAGCCCTAAAAGAGCCCGGTACCCGATCAACAATACATGGCTACGAAGAATACCACACAAATAAAGACGTCAAGTCGAAGGTAGCCACACTAGTAGACAGAAACATCACAACCATGCAACACAAACCCACGGGCGACGTGGACGTACTACATGTACTGCACGAAATAGTATACAACGGCAACCACAAACACGGCACCTTCGTCGTTAACATTTAGTTCCCCCCAGCTAAAGGCGGGCAAACATAGGAAAACTCTTTGGGGACACCTTCCACCTCGCTAAAGACAGTCCCCTGGTAATCATAGGCAATTTCAACGCTCAGAACAGGATGTGGGGGTACCGAGAGGCAAGAATGGAAATGTCTCCAGCTAGAAACACTGATTGCGCAGTGTCACTTTACACTCATCACAGACCCGAACATACCGACGAGTGAAGGAAAGAGCGTCACACGCGACACCACTCCCGACCTCGCCTTCATTACTCAAACCACACGAGCCAAATGGCTCAACACAATCGAAAAGTTAGGCAGCGATCACTACATATTAAACATAACACTACAGACTGGACGCCTACGCAGGCAGATCGGCACAGCTAAACTCACTGACTGGCGAAAAATCACGGACGCCTAAGAAAAGGACGCCGACACAATCACGAACCTGCAAGATTGATGCCACAACCTCCGTTGACAAAAACAACACAACACAAAGGAAATCGCCAGAACGGAAGAGATCCCAGAGGTGGATCTCCACTTACTGCACCTGTGGGATGCCAAACGGGGCCTCACCCGCCGCTCGAAGAAACAGAGATACAACAGGAAACTGAAGACGCGCATAGCGCAAGTAACAGTCGAAGCAGAAGAATATGCCATGCAGCTCGCTTATGATATCCCCCGATAATGGCGTCGCTTGCGATATCTATATCTATCTATCTATCTATCTATCTATCTATCTATCTATCTATCTATCTATCTATCTATCTATCTATCTATCTATCTATCTATCTATCTATCTATCTATCTATCTATCTATCTATCTATCTATCTATCTATCTATCTATCTATCTATCTATCTATCTATCTATCTATCTATCTATCTATCTATCTATCTATCTATCTATCTATCTATCTATCAAATTGCCCATAGGACACATAGAGCAAACGTTTCAACGAAGAGCAAGCTCAAAACAAGCATGCGAATAATCAGTAATGTATTGCATACTCCCTCGGAAGTACGCTACGGCCGAGGTGTCACGTCCGAGCCCGTGGGAACAAAGTGTTCGACCGCGGGTGCTGCTTTCACCTCCTGAGAGTTCCAACGCGGCTGCCCCTGCCGGGGCCATAGCTGCCTTGGCGTGTTTTCTACACCATGAACCAAGAGCGCCAGGCGACCAGCTCTTCCGAGGCCCATGTTTTAAACGGGCGTGCAAAGGGCCTTCGGCCAATTCACCATCTGTTTCGATGGAGCATTTATCTACCGCAACGTCATTTTCCAACAGAAGACGCAATCGGCGACGGAGAACGCCGCCGCGCATTTCTCAACAACGAAGACGCCCGAGGTGGATACTGCGGGAGCGGCCGCCGATCCCATCGTCGCCAATTTTTCCTCCCAACAGCGAGAGGTGGGCACTCCGACCGGGGAAAGAATGGAGGAAGGTGCTGCCCCGAATATTTACGACGACAAAACTGACGACGACACAGGTGGCTGTTGAAAGACAGTCATACATAAGGGATGCATCCGTCAAATGCGCGCTAAGACGCAACCCTCCGAGGACATCTTGGGCATTCCGGACGCCTCCCAGCCTACCGTACGTAAGCGCATTCGAAATCAGAACCTGCCTCAACTTCCTTTGCACGATGAAAATATAGTTCTGCGCCCTCACGCAGGACTTTGTCTCGATAAGTGGACGCGCCCAGAACTCACCAATGCTCTATGGAGTGCAGCCGGCTTGACCACCGAGGGTCGTCAGGACATCATATTCCGATAGCGACCTCAGCAGAACTTGGCAATCATCAGCACACCCCAGTCACAGGTAGCCGATGCATTGTACAAGGTGAGGGAGCTGAACCTTGGTCAGTGGGTCTATCCCATCACGACATATTTTGCGGCCCCAGACAACTCATGCAAGGGAATTGTTCCTGGCCTTTTGCCCGGTACACCGTCTTCCAAGCTAGTGGATGAGCTTGTGGCTCCTCGAACTCAAATACTTCAAGCACGAATAATAGGTCAAACCAACGTTGCGTTGGTAACATTTGAAGGACTTAAAGTGCCTCGCTACGTGCGTTTCTATGGTGCAGAACTCCGGTGCTACCCCCATAGACCCCGCCAACTGGTTTGCAAGATATGTCACAAGCTCGGCCATTGGGTTGATTACTGTCCTACGCCGCACGTGGTCATTTTCGCGATGTGCGGGACTGACAACCCCACTCCGTCACATCCGTGCACCCCACATTGCAGATCCTGTGACGGGACCCACCCTACAGCGGATCCAAACTGCCCGCGGCGTGCTAGGCACACACTGAACAAAGCTTGGGTGCGGAAAGCTCTCGAGAAAGAGCAGCGTGAACTCCAACCCTCCAGCGACCCGACCACTACCACAGATACGGCGGAGACCCGAACGTCGCGCGCCCTAACGAAGGTGACCAGAAAAGTCCGGTCGGAGACCCGTTCGAGATCCCGTCGCAAGTTCCGGACCCGCTCCAAGTCTCGGTCCCGATCCCGCGAGGCATCGGTGCGCCTCCCAGAGAAGAGCCCTCCTTCCCCATCTTTCCAACAACCCTACAAGAAGGCCCTGCAGACCAACGCTCCAGCCAAGGTGATCCTGGTCCGTTCAGTGGTGCAGCGGACCCCGGAGAAGAATACAGCAATGGAGGCGCCTCGGGAGGTAGGTCGGGCGGAGGGTCCCCCACAGCTCGCTCCGCTCCGTAAATCTCTCCCTACCCCTTCCCCTGTTACCAATTCGTTACCAAATCCCGATCCTCTAATAGAAATAGGCCGCCTACGTCGTGACATGGAGGCGCGCTGTGAGCGCCTGCAAAAACAAATGGACGCGCTGGTGGCAGACATGAGAACTAGTATGCAGGCGGCTCTGGACAGGATAGAACGGCGAATGGAGGCCCTTCAAATAGGGATTACGGAGCAAGTGAAATCATGTATAGAGTGCACTTTCGCACACATGCAAGTTCCTGAGCTTAGCGGTAACAACGAAAGCGCGCTTTCCGACCAAGGCTCTCGGCCGCAACCTTCAGATGTGGGCACCCGGCGCCCGCATCCCTATGCACGACCGCCTGCTTCCTCTCGCGATGATGATGGCGCCGCGTAACACGGAGCAACAATTGTAGGGGATTCCGCCGAAAACGAGGTTCCCTACAGCAGTATATCGCCACATCCACGAACCCTCCCGATGTCATCCTCTTACAGGAAGTCAATTGCACCCCTTCTTTATCCGGCTACAGCACGCTCTCGGGTGTCTCTCCTCTTGTGGGAGCCT
The DNA here is from genome assembly GCF_050947875.1 of Dermacentor variabilis. Classification (NCBI taxonomy): domain Eukaryota; kingdom Metazoa; phylum Arthropoda; class Arachnida; order Ixodida; family Ixodidae; genus Dermacentor; species Dermacentor variabilis. The sequence continues at coordinate 45,769,783 of NC_134573.1, read as the reverse complement.
TAGTTTCGAAACATGTTACATGTCGCATGCATACCACTAACATTGACATTCCTCACCAAATACTGGAAATAATTACGCAAGGTAAACGCAGCGAGAGTCTGTCTATACTCAATGCATACAGTTCCCCCCGTTCGCGAACGCACTGTTTGCAGCACCTACTAACAGAATTTGGTAGGTTTGGACGGGTTTGTGTGGTCGCCGGCGACTTTAACGCTCCGCATACTGCATGAGGTTACGTTAAATCGCAGGCTAAAGGGACCCGCTTATGGAATTTCATCTGTAACATGAGATACACATTGCTTACCGGCCCAGAGCACCCCACTCGGATGGGCAACAGCGTATCTCGTGACACCTGCCCTGACCTTACCTTCGTGCGCAATACTGGCCCAGTCGTTGCGCACGGGCCTTTAGAGGAGCACCTTGGTAGTGACCACCACATTGTGGCGACCACCTTGTCACTACGGGGTGCGCGCAGGCCCGAGCGAAATGGGCGTATAACGGATTGGGCGAAATTGAAGAAACATCGCCAGGACCCACCTGAGCGCCAAGGTTACGAACGCTGGCTTGACTCTCTCGCACAAGATCTACAGGCCACCACGAGCACACTGCGCACCACAACCGAGACACCAGACAAAGACCCGCATTTACTTCATCTTTGGAAAGCCCGCAGAGGGTTGACACGACGATGGAAACGACAACGCCTCAACCGTAAACTTAGGAAACGTATAGATCAAATTACACGGGAATCTCAGGAGTATGCAGAGATCCCTACGAGGAATAACTGGCGAGGATTTTGCGATCGCCTCTCAGGCACATTGAGCACAGCAAAAACATGGTCAATTCTTCGCTCACTCACAGATCCCACCACAACATAGGGAAAAACATTTCAACAGCTGCACATCCTAATGCACGAGTACAGGGACGGTGTCTCGACACTCCTTAGAGAGCTAGAGAAGCATTTCATACCCACGGGCCCGCCGCCGCTGTACCCTGACTATCCTTATGTAGGCGAGTCGAACGAATTGCGTGATGCAGCCATCACATCTGACGAGGTGCGGGTGGTCCTACAAGACCTACACCGCAACACGGCACCGGAAGCCGACCACATCCGATTCGCCATCCTTCGTAACCTCAGTGACGCGGATATTAACCACCTCACCCATATCTTCAATGATTGCTGGCGCAAGGGCATGCTTCCCCAAGCATGGCGACACGCTGACATCACACTGATCCCGAAACCGGGCAAGCCTGTTAAGGTTGAAAACTTACGACCCATCTCCCTAAGATCCTGCATTGGTAAGCTCATGGAGCATGCACTCTTGCGGCGTCTGCAGCCCTTCCTCGAAGAAAAATCATTCTTTTCTAACTCTCAATTCGGATATCGGGCTCATCTGTCTGCCAAAGATGTGCTTTTACAATTGCGGGAGGAAGTCATAGGACCTCCGTCGTCCGCCCAAACGAGAGCATTCATCGCCTTAGACCTAAAAGGGGCATTCGATAATGTTTAACATGACCTTATCCTTCGCAATGTTGCACATTCACGCAGTGGAATTCGCATGTACAACTATATCCGCGCATTTCTTCGAGATCGCACAGCCACCGTAGGGAATGGGACCGCATCGATCCGGTACGATTCGCCTTGTAGGACGTAGGACACCCCAGAGCTCAGTTCTTTCCCCTACTCTATTCAATATCGTGCTCGCAGGGCTCCCCCGGCTACTCGACCAGATCCCTGATGTCGCCCACGCTATTTATGCGGACGGCATTACTATCTGGGCGACACGGCGTTCTGACGGAGCCATCCAGGACCGACTGCAGCAAGCAGTCGATACAGTTTCCGAGTACGTGAGAAAATGCGGCTTAAGATGTGCTCCGCAAAAGTCGGAGCTCATAATCATTCGCCTCCGGAGCCGTTCCTCTACTCCCCCTATCACTGTGCCCGTGGATGGCACACCGATACCACAGGTTAACCGTGCTCGCATCCTCGGCCTACACGTCCAAGCGGATGGCAGGTCAAACTACACTGTTTCCCTTCTATCCAGACAGATTGAGCAAATTCTGGCCATGATCCGGAGGGTCTCCAACAGGCGCTCGGGCCTTCGAGAAGAGGGCGTGCTGCGCTTGGTGAAGGCATGCGTGATCAGCAGCCTTACATACCATCTCCCATTCGAGCGGTTGACCCAAGCGCAGCAACTTCGTATAGACGCAATGATTCGCAAAGCGACGAAGCTGGCCCATGGCCTCCCGAACTATACTTCCACACACCGTCTCCTTAACTCAGGGACACATAACACACTAGGCGAGCTGTTAGAGGCACATTGGGTTAGCCATCGTCAGCGCCTCCTACTCACTCCTACTGGCCGCCATCTTCTCACACGGCTAGGATACTCTGTCCCACCCCTTGAGTCTGAAACCCGTCCAACGATCTTGTCGTCAGCGATACGCCAACCACTAAGTATTCATCCATTGCCACGTAATATGCAGCCCGAGCATGACAAAGGGCTGCGCAAAGCCCGTGTACGATACATTGGCCGCATGCTTGCAAACATCCCGGAAACACATGCTTTATACACGGACACATCACGCACTCAAGAGGGCTATACCTCGGTAGTTTTGGATGGCACCGAATCCCTGAGAGACTGTGCTGCAATGCGCGGAACAAATGCCGCTTACGGAGAAATTCTCGGTGTTGCTCTTGCAATTCGATACGCCATCCGTGTTCCTGAGGAAGTGCATATATTGACGGACTCGCAACAGGCATGCCGGGCGTTCCTATCAGTACATGGCATCCCGAGAGCGGCGCGCGAAATTCTCAAACAGATCCCGCAAAATACACCAACCACACCTCCCCGCATCAACTTACTCTGGACCCCTGGTCATACCTCGCTGCCGGGTAACGAACGCTTACATGCGGTTGCCCGATAAATTTCCCTCTTGGCGACTCGGCGTGGTGAGGCGACGAGTTCAGAGGGGGGGATCCCTTTCTCCGTCACAAAGACATACTCCGTCATTATACACGCATTCGTCGCACCCACGCCGCACCAACACCGTCCTTCTCGCGGGAGGAAGCAGTGGCATTACGCCAGTTACAAACCGCAACTTTTCCAAATTTTCTCTCTCTCAATAAATTCTACCCACACTGTTATGCAGATGGTTGCCCTGGCTGTGGCAGCTCGCCCACAATCTTCCACGTCACGATTGAGTGCACTGCAGACCTCTTTCCTCCCTTGCCAACTCTCCTTTACCCCCTACGCAACAAAGAGCTGTGGGACGATGTCCTCCGCGACGGACCTCCCGAGGTCCTCCAGCTGTGATACAAAGGGCTGGAAACATCGCCGGAATCATCTTAGGGACCCTGGACTGAGGGTTCCCACACTGCTCTCGCCATTCAAATATTATTAATAAAGATGTTTTTACTCTCTCTCTCCTCCTGAGTGGATGCAACTTAATGGCGAAGAGAAACGTCGTTGGCGCGAGTCTGACCCCGTTTTGCAAACGCGCGAAGCCTTAGCTGAGTGTTGAAAACGAGCCGAAGAAGCCAAACTGAGAAAGAAGCATCACGATGATGCGGGACGGCAGCGTAGACCGAAACTCGCAGACAACGGTTTGCCATATATTTGCTTTACACTGCGGCTCGTTATGTCTTGGAAGAAGTCTGACCCCTCCGTTCGTAAAACTTAATCCATTACCAAATGTGCAGCAACCTTTCATCATCGCACATGTTTACGTAACTCTGTGTAAACATGTGATGCAATTATTATGCTCATATTTCACTGGGTTCGTTTGTTCCTTCATTGCGCATGTTTGGTAAACACCATATTTTATCGCCTCTGAAACAAATAAAATTTAGTTGAAAGCTTCCGCTTGTCCGTGTTCACACCCTCTCGGTTTTATTGAGCTGTGCTATGTACTGTCCATATGTCTAATACCAGCTGAAAACAAGTAAGAAAGAAAACGGACTTTTATTATAGATGTAGTGTGTAGGATTATTCGGCACTTTTGCTAGTGCGCAGAGATGCGGAAGAAAGCCAGCCACTCATTTAGGTGAATTTAGAAAACTCAAAGCAGCCTCTAATATATATATATATATATATATATATATATATATATATATATATATATATATATATATATATATATATATATAGAGAGAGAGAGAGAGAGAGAGAGAGAGAGAGAGAGTTTATCACCTGCGTAACGGCAGTCAGCGTGTCCACACACATACAGTACACGGGGATAAACGGCCTCAAACAGTCCCGTGTTATGAAGCTCACGGTTCGGTCCCCAGGGCACTGTCGTTTGACCCGTGCTCGAGCTGGCTGCAACGACGACACGCTCAGGTCCCGTCCATCGCAGTTCTCGGGCGCGGCATGCTCAGAAGCCGCAGCGGCAGCACCCAGGGGACGCCTTGTTCCGCGCGGATCCCGGTATCCGGCTCGGACGCCGCTTGCGATTGACGTGCAACAGTCGCACGTCCAGCACGGGCTCGGTGCCCAGCTCCTACGCCGCTCGCAATCCACGTGTGGCAGTCGCACGTGAGGACCGCGTCTAGTACAGCAACATCTGTGCCAGACTGGAACGCTGCTCGGCACAGCTCAGGTGCGGCAGCTGAGGGACCGGCGGTCGTCGGGTGAGCCATCGTCTCGAGCTTTGGCAGAAGGAGCCCTGGTTCCTCGTACGTCCTCGTCTACGCTCGGCTCCGCGATCCTCCGCACCTTGCCACGGACGTCCTGGCAGGAACTCTTGCCTCGTTCACCCCAGGAGCTCGGAACTGCTGCCCGCCTGGTTCGAACATTGGGAGATCGCGTCTCTTCCGCCGTGCTCGTGCACCCGTTAACTTCTTCGTTCTTCACAGAGTTTGGGTGGCCGCTCCGATCTCCTAGCGGCACCTGACGGCACTTACATCTGACATTTTACCCCCCTCCCCCCACACACACTTCAGGAAGTTGTTTCATTTAAACAACTTTTCAAAGCACGTGCATGGGCAAAGTTCGCAGTCCGTAAGGCGCACGTTCACCGGCTCTGTAGATGTCGTGAGCTTGCACACAACAATGTTCGTCTTGCCTGGAACGCCCGAAAAGATCTCTTTGTAGTTCGACAGAATTTCTTCAACGCGCGCCTTCTGGTTAATATCCAAAGTGTCAGCGACTTTGAAGTCACGGTAGGTCTCGCGCTGGTGAAGTGAGAGGAACGGTAGCTCCGGATTCTCTTCCAGTTGTTCCGTCTGCAACGTGACAGCCACGCGTCCCGCGGTGTCCGTCGAAAGTGGTCTCTCCTCATACTTTTTCAGGACTTTGATGTGGAACAGGCTGGTGCGGGTGCCCAGATCAACAACATAGTCAATTTAACTACGTTTTTACAATACAGTGAATGAGACTTTCCTGTTTAGAATTAGTTTGTTGTTATCGGAACGTAATGGTAACAACACCTTGTCTCCGGCTCCTAGCTGACGTGGCTTCACTGTGCGATCGTAATACTTCTTTTGCTTGTGATTGGCATTCTGCAGCTCCTCGTGAGCAATTCTGCACGTTTTCTGTAAACGTTCGCTAAGCTCCATAACATAACCATATGCGGTCTTTGTTTCTTCATTAGGTGTTGCTCGTGTCCAAAATTTCTTTAGTATGGCCATTGGTGCTCTAATGTATCGACCATACAGTGGGTCGAAAGGAGAAAAGCCGAAGCTAGACTGAGGCACCTCTCTATAAGCAAACAACAATGGCGCCAAGTATCTGTCCCAATTCTCTGGACTTTCCTGGCACATGCTCCGTATGATTTGCTTTAACGTGCCATTAAAATGCTCAACAAGGCCATTAGCCATAGGGTGGCATGGAGTTATTGGCAAATGCCGGGAAAACAGTAGTCTGCTTAGTTCTTGCATTAAACTTGAAGTGAAGGATCAGCCTCGGTCGCTCACGATTTCCTGTGGTATTTCCACACGCGAGAACATTTCCACCAACGCTTCTGCCATACTCTCCGTTTCAATGCTTGGTAATTCAGCGGCGTCAGGATAGCCTGTTGTGCATTCGACCTTGTTAGGATATAGCGGTTTCCTTTTGGCGACGTCGATTAGAGTGGCCCGATTAATGAATCGCCACACGTTGTAACGGCGTGTCAATCCCCGGCATGTTCCCTAGGGGGACACGTCCGAGTAGGTGTTTCGGAACAGTGCGCTGACAGATGTCACAAGAGCACACAAATCGTGTCACCTCAGCCTGCACACCTGGCCAATATAATTCTTCGAGTATCCTGTCAGCGGTGCCTATAATACCTTGGTGGCCTGCCAAAATTCCTTCGTGCGCCATCTTAAGGACGAACTGGCGGAGGCTTTGGGGAACAACCAGTTGGTCGACTTCCTTCCTCATAGGCGATCTGTAGTATCGGTAAAGTATCCCCTTCATAAAAACATATTCTACTTTTGCTGATCGCTTCGTCATGGCCATCCCGATTGACGACAAACAACCCTCCAAGGTATGATCTGCTCACTGCAACTCTTCCAGAACTTGTGGATCCACATCTAGTGCGTTCGACGCAGCAACAGGTAGCTTCGTTTCCTTGGTTCCGCTTGTTGACACTGCACTCAAGGTACCTCTATCTTGGGACACGCTTTGGTGTCGAACAGGCTCTTCTGCTGGTGGCGACTCTTTGTGCAGTTTTGACACATCAGACGGGTCATGTGGCGTGTTGAAACCAATAGGGTAGAACCAAGAGGGTAGGGTTCCCAAGAACAACATCATCGAGCGTCTTTTCCATACAGAGTGCCAGTGTCGTTCCTCAGAAGAAAGGGGAGTCTACGTAGACCTTTGCCTCTGAAAGCTGCTTAAATGAGCCGTCCAGCAGGTACATGGTACGCATGATACCGGTGAAATTCTTTTCCGGCACCAGCGAATGTCTGACGACTACAGTACTGCATCCGGAATCTCTCAGCACCGTCACAGGGTGTCCATCAAGATATCCTGTTGCCGTCGGTATCTCTTGCGTTCGAAGACCAACACAGATGTCTTCTCCATCTGTTTTTACAGGTGGCCTTGTTTTCTCTTCGGATTTAGTAGCAGAAGCCGGACTTTCTTCGTTCCGGGTGGCAGGCATACTGTTACAGCCAGCAATGGCCCTTGACACCTCCTTGTTGCTGCTCTTTACGTTCGGGTACTCGTTTGCTTTGTGCCCATGTTTCCTGCATTTCCAGCATGACGAGGACTTCGGTCCTTCTGACCGCGTTCAACAATCTGCAGCACACTGTCCTTGTTTGCCACATAGGAAGCACTGAACCTTCCCTTTCCTGGCCTCTGTTTCGCAATTCTTGCTTTACAGTACTGCTTTACTAATACCGCTCTCTTCATTTCCTCTGGCGAGATTTGTCAGGCCTTGCACCTCCAAATAATAATCAGCCACTTCGGCTAGCTCGTAGAGGTTGCGGCAACATCCTTCTTACTGGAAGATGGCGAGCCTCTCATCGCAACGTAGCAAAACTGTTCCGAAACAAGCTTATCTCTTAATGCGTCATATGTTTTTCTGTTTTCGCCATCTGCTGTCAATTATCGAAGTACCCAAGCAGTCGACCAGCAAACTGCCGCCCTGTCTCGGAATTCTCAGGCTTAGTTTCGCGAAACTTTTGACGCTATCTTTCTCCCATATACCAGAATGCTCAAGGCTTCACCTGACAAACACAAGCTTAATGACAGCGCCCACCTGTCGCTTGGCCATGCCTGACTGGTGGCTACCCGCTCGAAGCGCTGTACGTACGCGTCGAGTTCGTCGCGGCCCTCGTTGTAGGGAGGAATATGCTTGTGGGGAATTCTAAATGCTTCACCGCTGTTTTTCCCGCGTTCTCTACCGGCTTTGACCATCCCAGACGCGTGCTCTGCACGACGACATCTAGTCTCCAGTAGAGTTCGTTCCACCGTCAGTCTAGGGATCTCCTGTTCATGGGCTACTCGCGCTGCTCCCCTGTCCTCAGCTCGTTTATCGCGCTCTCTGTTATGCTGCTCGTCAATCCACTCTCTTAGCTCTTTACCTGACAAGCCAAGCTTCTTTCCTATCCTTCTTCCCTACCCAAACTGTGCACCCAAGACATATTGTGGCAAGTACAAAATGATATCCTTAACCCAGCGCTTATACGTGCAACTGGAGCAGTGTTAGCATTAGACATACAGAAAGCGTTTGACGATGTCTCACGTCGAGCCATTCTAGAAAACGTATCCAACATGAACGTAGGTAAGAGAACATATACCTATATTGCCACATTCCTCAAGGGACGTACTGCCACAGTAAACATAGGCGATATTGAAAACAAAACCATAGAGCTCGGCACTAGAGGTACACCACAGGGAGCAGTACTTTCTCCTTTCCTCTTTAATACCACCATGAATGGCTTATCCCGACAGCTCAAAGAGATTCCTCATATCAGGCACGCCATCTACGCCAATGACGTAACGATCTGGACGTGAACTGGCTCGGATGGAGAAATTTCAGAATCACTGCCGGCAGCGGCTGACGCAGTACAGAAACACGCTCGCAACAATGGCCTCAGCTGTTCGCCGAAAAAATCAGAACTGCTTATAGTCCGGAACAAAAATCCCACAAATATGGCCGCCAATATGCCCACAGACATTCAGGTGCAGGTAGATGCACCTGAATGCTCCACCCGTTCCTAAAATCAGAGTGTTAGGATTGTGGATCGAGCAAAACACGCACAACCAAGAAGCTGTAGCACGACTCCAAACTACAGCTGGGAAATTACAGAACCTTCTCAGGAGGGTCTCCAACTGACGACACGGAGTTAAGGAGAAAGATGCCTGCAGGCTAATCCAGGCTTTTTTTCTGAGCCGAGTGGCGTATGTCTGCCCTTACCTGCATCTCACTAAGAGGGACTTGGAACAGATTATTGGTCTAATCCGAACAATATTCAAACAGGCTCTTGGGCTACCAAAATGGACTAATACGGAGGCACTCTTGAGTACTTCCGTATTAGTGCATATTAAAGTTGAGGAAATCATAGAGGCCCACAAATGGGCTCAAACAGTTCGATTATCCGGCACACACGCGGGACAGCGGACCCTCGACACCTTAGGGTATCGCCCAGCGTTAGACATCCCACAACGACAGCGGATACCTAACACTATCCGGACCAAGATCATTATCCCCCCGCTTCCGAAAAACATGAGCACTGAAAACAGCGGTAGACGCAAAGCTAGGGCGGCGGCAATCTGGCAATGCTACAAAAACCAACCCGCCATATACGTGGATGCTGCTTGCGCCAGTGATGGTTGACACACCATAGCCGTCACTACTGGCGACGGACACACCATCAGCTGTGCGACGGTAAACACATCTTCCATTGTGGAGGCGGAAGAGGCCGCCATCGCCATGGGCACCTCCATCCCGGGCACCAAGTTTATTATATCCGACTCGAAAACAGCGATTCGTAACTACGCCTTAGGTTTCATTTCCGTTCGAGCATTCAGAATCATCACCAAAAACCTCAATCAATTGAAGTTGGTGTGGGTGCCCGCTCATGCGGACAACCCTGGCAATGAGGCCGTCCACCTAGCCACCCGAGCAGCTAGTAACCGGGAGGTGGGCTTGCCCGACGGGGTTGACCGACATGAAGGTATCCACACCTTTAACGAAATGACCGTTTATTACCGCAAATTCAGGTGAACATATCCATCCCCACACGAGACACTGACAAGAATACAGGCCACTAACCCCAGGAGAGCACAGACTAGATCTGTACTTAGTCCAAAAAGGCTAGCTGCAATGACCGGTGGTGAATATCCACCAAACTGCAAACATTGTAACTGCCCCCTGGCGGACCAAGATCACATCTTGTGGGGATACCAAAAGAACCCTCCCCCGATAGAACTCTTTAGGCGAGCTCCTTCACAAGAAGAGTTGGAGATGAAGACGAAAACTTCCAACTCGCCAGACCAGATACGGTTGGCGGAATGGGCTGAAAGCGTCGCGGCGAAGCAGACGCCACGCTAGCCCACACCGCTGGAAAAAAAAGCTCCACTCAAACTTGACAATAAAAGCTTTTTCTCTCTCTCTCTCTCTCTACCAGTCCATTTCTTACCACTGCACACAAGCGAAATGCGGCTGTTAAGGATGGAATTAGAGCTTAGGCCTGTCGCGGACGCGAGAAATTGTAGTGTTTAGGACTATTCGGCACATTTACTAGTGTGCAGTGATGCGGAATAAAAACAGCGTGACTAGCTGCATTTATAAAAATTAAAGCAACCTTTAATATATATATATATATATATATATATATATATATATATAATGTATATTAAAGGTTGCTTTGATTTTCGCTTTGACATATATATATATATATATATATATATATATATATAGATATATAGCTATATATATACATACAGAGAGTTGATAACCTGCGTAACGGCAGTCAGTGTGTCCACACACATGCAGCACACGGGAATAAACGGGCTGAAGCAGTCCGGTGTTGTGAGGCTCACGGTTCGGTCGCCACGGCACTATGGGTTCATCCGTGCTTGAGCTCGCTGCGACGACGACACGCTCAGGCCCCGTTAATCATGGTTTTCGGGCTCGGCACAATCAAGAGCAGCAGCGGCAGCAGTCAGGAGACACCTTGTTCCACGCGGCCCAGGTGTCCGGCTCGGACGCCGCTCGCGACTGACGTGCTACATTCGCATGTCCTGCACGGCCTTGGTGCCCAGCTCGTACGCCGCTCGCAATCCACGTGTGGCGGTCGCACGTGAGGACCGCGCCTAGCACAACAACATCTTTGCCATACTGGAACGCTGCTCGGCACAGCTCAGGTGCGGCAGCTCAGGGACCGGCGGTCCTCGGGTCAGCCAGTGTCTCGAGCACTGGCAGCAAGAGCCATGGTTCCTCGGACGTCCTCGTACCCGCTCGGCTCCATGATCCTCCGCGCCCTACCACGCACGTCTCACCTGGCAGGAACTCTCGCCTCGTTCACCCCAGGAACTTGGAGCTGCTACCCGCTTGGTTCAAACACTTTGAGATCGCGCCTATTCCGCCATGCTCGTGCACCCGTTCCTTTCTTCGTTCTTCACGGAGCTTGGATGTCCGCTCCGATTTTCTAGCGGCCCCTTGCCGCACTTTCATCTGACAATAGTCAAATATGCAATAAACATGATGACAAGTACAGTGAAATATTGTAAACTGCGAACAAACTGCGGCGGCTTTCAGACGACTGTTTGATGACGACGGAATTACACCGATGACATGACAATAAGATCAGGACACTCGAATGAAACTGAGTGCCTGAAGATGGAGTGACAAAGACTGTCCGACGACGGCGTGACGATGACAGCATGATGATGTTCAGACGAACAAGTTAAAATGACCCCGAAGGACCAACCGTGATGGCATCACGACGACTACATGAAAGCGAATTGACGGCGATCAATTTACGACGACGACAGAACAACGACGATCGCATGACAATTGCATGAGGGTAATTTGATGACGAAGAGTGTACGACGGCAATGGGATGAGGACGACTGTATCACGAAGCCCGAACGACGACGATGGCGCGACGACGACAGCATCATGATGGCGGCGTGACAATGAATGCATGACTTTGATGGCGTGATAATGACGGCGTGACAGGAGTCGGATAATAAAGCTGGTGAGAGAGTGACTCAGTGAGTAACAACTTTATAATCGAAAGGGTGAGGGGTAAGTGAGGCTAAGAAATGTAGGCTACCAGGCTGTACTTTTTTTAGCTCGTGCCAGGACCCGTGTCTGGACGTCTCGGTCGGTTCTGGAGAGAATGGCCCCCAGACCCGCAACATTTCGCCCCCCCCCCTCCACGCGTATTCGCACATTCACTCAGGTGTCATAGGTTGATGCTGCTACCTGTGCGGCGACGTTGCCTCACTGAACCACACCCTCTGGAGATTCCTGGAGGATCTTCCGCCGACCGACCTCGCCTTGCACCCCCCCCCCCCACCGAGCTGGCGGGAGAAGCAAGTACAGTGTTTACATTTTAGTCACACTTGTGGGGAGATAATTTAAAACCAAGATATGCCAACACAATTGCTGGTTACCCTTCACTTTGCTCCACCATTAACCACAATTTATAATTGAGGCATCAGCATGGAAACCACACAAACATCGTGCGTTACAGCAGGGTTATGTGAGAAATGAGGGAGCCTAAGTGCTCGATTTTCCATTCACCAAACAATCAAACAAATCAGTAAATAGGCAGCCCACGAGAAATAGTGGTAAAATTAACTGCAAGTTAACTGACTACTCAAAAGAGACAGGAACGTCACAAAGGGCAGTTTGACGCTAGTGCAATTCGGACCCAAAATTTTCGCATTACGCCTGTCATACTCTATCAATTGGGCACCGATTCCGGCAGCGCCGCTGTGCACCTTTTTGGACTGTTTGCATGCGTATTAAGCTTAGCATTCGGACTACTACTGACAGCCATGGCTAAGAATGTGGAACATCGGACTTGTCACTGCTCACACTTAGCAGCCGCCAACTGGCCTAAAACCTCCGTTTGCAATACCTATGCATGAAATGTGCCAGACATGAGACATTCGCTATGCAATGAGCGAGCGAGGGGCTTGAATGTTTTCTGGAAAAGAACGTGAGCAGCTAAGGGAACAAAGGCAATCAAAGCAACGGCATACAACATAGGTTCTACCAAATGTCCATGGTAAAGAAGAAAAGGCCAACGTACATGGTGGCTCAATCGATTCTATAACTTCATTTTCATTATATACCTTGTTTCTGTGTTTCAGAGCGAAGCTGTATGTGGCTATTTCCTCAAAAAAAATTGAGCGCATCTATCGAGTTGTGCAGATCGCGAATTTGACCCCATACGTGAGCCCATAGCGAAGATTCTGCAATACCGGGCCCACCCGCAGCGGAGGTAAAGGAGACTTTGAACACTCCGCCAACTTACAAGAATAAGTTTGATATCTTAGGTCCAAATACAACGCGTGTCAGATATTAAGCTGATAAGATCAGATACTACACTTTGACCCGCCGTCGGCCGGGTCTGCGTTCGCGCCATCCTCTCTCTTTCGGCGTTCCAACCGCTCGTTGCGTTCACACAAAGTTCGAACATGTGAACGGAGCAGCGGCCAAGTTTCAGAGGGGGTGCTTACGGAACTAATCTTGTGTGGCCTGTGTTGTGGTGACCGCTTACGGTTTTCGAGTGACCTCACAAGCATTACTGTACTGCGGGACGTCGACCAACGCACGATCGCCTCGGCTACGGTGAAGCACAGTGTGCCCACGGAACGCGGTGAGGTGCGTGTCTGTTGTACACGCCGGTACTCCTTAGTAAAAGGTGTCGTGCCGTGTTTTGCGACAACAAGCACCTCCCGCAAGCACCTCCCGGTGCTTCATCATCTTCCGAGGCTCATCTTAGTGGAGGAGCGACTAGTCTCGCCTCGCTTTCCATTTATGTGCATGCCGCGTTTGACGCATGGCAATGGACAGTTCGCCATTAAAGGACCCACGTACGGTGGTTGCCCTCGTTCACAGAGGGGAATGGTACTGAATTTTTTACAACAAAGCTGTTTAGGGCTAGTTCCCCCAGGGTCCTGTCCGCGTGTAGACACAAAACTCCCCATACGAGGGCCGATCCCCAAGATAGGGCAAAAGATGGTGAACGCTTAAGCTTCGCCTTTAAGGGTGGAGCACGATACAATTCAAAGATCCCCGACTGCTTCTCACGCTTCCCGGCAGCTGCAACGTATGTAACCATAATGTTTACAGGGACACGCTGGCTGCGATCGCTATGCACGAAGGCGGGCTTTCTGGTGCAAACGCGCCCTCTGCGTGGGCCGCAATGCGGCAGAGGCGAGCTAAATCTTGACGAAGTGCAAGGAACCAGGTGCGCCACTCCGTGGCTCCCGAGATACTTAGGTGCCGGCGCACGCAAATGGCGGACGCCATGGCTAGTCTATGAGTCATAGGAACGCTGGAAAATGGCTTACTTTGAGTTTTCACGCAACAGAATTCTGTTTTCTCGTATAGTCAAATTACAATCGGACGCTATCATGTCTGTAGATTGCGCGTAAGTCGTACTTTACAACTTTTCTGCGTATTTTAGCTTGTGAAATTTTATTAGTTTAGTAGCGTCCAACCCTGGACGCCGGACACCGATGCTGGGTGGTGACGCCGGATTTTCTACAGCACGGGGCCCTTAACGCTATCGCGTTAGTACCGGGCCGACCCACGGCGAAGGTGGAGCAGGCGTTAAGCAGTTTGTATACCTTAGGCGATTCCGAAGATAGTGCAATACCGGCGAGACGCGCTGCGGAAGTGAAGCAGGAGTTAAGCACTCCCCATATGTGGGCCAATCCCGAAGATAGCGTAATGCCGGGCTGAGCCACGGCAAAGGTGTAGTTCGCCATCAAGGGGCCCACATACACAGCTTCGCTGGTAATCCTTCTTCACAGAGTCGAAAGGATACTGAGTTTTCTAGTCAATATTAGAATTTAAACTCATTCTACGGTTTGACGAATGTAGCGTCGTCCTACGAAAAAGAGGTTGTCCTTGCGAAAAAGGTTTTAAGGGTGTTGAAGGATGGCACGTCAACGATTGTTAGATACGGACCCTTTTCCGGGAATGACTGGAGTTCCCTGACCCCACCTATTCACCGTCGTATTCTATATAAGGTGCACAGGAGCGCGCTTAACACGTTCCCTGACCTATCAGACAAGTTGGCGACCCCCACCTCGTGCGCCAAACGTCGAGCTATTGTATCTACCCCTGCTTGACTCTTCCCGAAAGTGCAACGGGAGCCTGGCACGGCTCCAGTTAGTTGATCCTGGTCCCGAGCAAAGCTGTTTTGCAGCTCTGAAAGGTCGTTCGAAGAACAACCTATCTCATCCAGCTGAGCGCTCGCAGACCATGAGGCAACGCCGGTGACAAGTCACCTGTCCGACAGTGGAGCCCTTGGGGCGACCCCATCTGCCCAGTGTGACAGCACTTGCACGGGCGCCTACCATTGGAGGAAAATGACGACACCTGAGCGGGCTCGACGATTGGCCGAAAATGACGTGACCCCGAGAGACCGAAGAGGTTAAAAGTGAGAGACAGGGAGAAGAGACATGCATTCCTTCATCCATTCAATTTTTCTTTCTTCTTGCCATGGGCCGCAGCGTCCGATTTGCTGCTGGCCGTCAATTACTTTATGAACGTTAATTACTTTGTGTTATTACTGTAAATAATGTAAATAAACATCCAGTTTTATCTCAATATCCTCCTCAACGTCAAACAACTCCCGCACTCAACGGCAAGATCCAATACGACTTCAAGGAATAAATAGAAGAAAGAGTGCAGGATAGAAGCTGTGTCGCCCTTTCGTGGCAGCGCAAGCCAGAGTGAGCGAGTTTATTCAGGCTCGTTGTTGAGGCAGGTGAAATGCTTAGCAGCTGAGTTATAGAAAATGTCACTGTGACCACAATACAATGGGTTGCATTGCAGTCAATTCTGTTTTCCTTGTTTTTTAGCTGCTTTTGTGCCGCATACGAAGGCATAGCATCGTAAAAAAATGCTATAGATGGGCAAATAGTAAACCTAGAAAACGAGTCAAACACTAGTAGAATAGCACCAGAGGCGATTCCAACACCGTGCAGTTTTTGAATATTCAGCAGCTGTTTTCATCATTATCAAAAACGATGCTCTCGTTCGCATATGAGTAATGTTAGGAAGTTCCTTTCATTACATTTGTTGGGAGCTCGGTTTAGTGTAGGCAATTAGTACACGTTTCGACAGTTTGAGATCGGAGAGTCGACTGGCTTTATTCAAGTATAAAAGCAGGTTTGTCGAGTGGCAGTGGGGGTGGTCCTGTCTGACAACCGCTTCGTTTCGAGCAGGTGGCAATGACCCCTACGGCGAGGCGCACTGTGTTTCCGGAATAAGGAGCACTGAGCGCCACGGCGGGGGCAACGAAGGGACAGATGGTTGCTACACAATGCACGTTATCAAGGTTTACTTACTAAAAAGTCCAAGTGCAGCAATAGAAATAAATGCAGAGTTTTTTTCACATGCCCAGGATTTTCCAGATAGTGCAAATCAGGTGACATCTGGCTGTCTGATTGACGTATGCTCTCCCACTAAAAAATTTGTCATATCTTTTGCCTATACTATGGTTGCGAGGATAAAGTTTATAGTGCAGTTGCTCCAATTTTACGTTTGGTAGACCACAGTTGACTATTCTTAAATATTTGAAAAGCTATTCGAAATGATTCGGATTTACTAAATAAAAGTGACTATTCATTCGAAGACCTAATCGAATAAGGCAATGCGACATTCGTTATTAGAAAAGTTCGAATATTTGCGTATGTATGCCACAGAAGGAGCAGGCTCTGGACCAAACGCTTTAGTGCCCTTCCACTTTGTGAAGAACGATAACCTGCGAAGCTTTATTGGGGTGACTATATTGAGAACTATATCGATTTATATTATTTATATTGTTATTGCTATGTTGATTGAACAAGGACACGCACAAGTCACTGCGTGATTGTTATCTTTATTTTTTTCTCATTGATTACCACTGACCATAGCTTTGTGATCGCTGTGGTACACCGCGATCGGTTGGGCTGATATGCTAGACACACTCTTGCCAAAGGATAAATCTGTGCACGACCGGTGACGCGTTGTTGGTACATTGAGGCCCGTGCAGCACTCAATATCCAACCGTTCCAACTGGAAGGATACAATCATAAGAAAAAAAAATTCAACAAAGGGCGACACTCTGCGAGAACTGGCATCAGGAGACACGTTACGCTAGTATTAATGTCAGCCGTTTATTGCCGCGAGCATCGAAAAAAAAAGTGTGAAACAAATTTAACAGACATTGTTTTATTCTTTTTTGTTGTCTCCCGACAAAGTTAAACCGGTCTGCGTATAAATTAAGTTTACATTGCGACTTAGTTTTCTTGTGTTACCTGTGTCCTTGTTTTACTTGTGTCACGCAATTAGGCTTACGACACAGAACCTAGACTTGTAACGCAGTTAGCGAAAAACAGCTCACCCGTCCTGACGCCGATAATTTGAGTTCTTGACTAGCACTAGGAGATATTTGCGACGCTTTTTGTGAGGTCCACATTATTGTAACTAATTCGGTAGTTTATAGGCGCGCTCGCCGCGTCTGGTGTTGCGACGCAGTCAGCACGAAAAGCAGCTCCTCCGTGTGGAGCAGTTAGTTTTTGCTTGTGCAGAACCTTACTGGGAGAAGTTCGGGACGCTTTATCGGACCCCAAGCATTATTGTAATTAATTTCATTGCTGATTGGGATACTTTTCAGGCACGCTCGGCGCGCCTGTCATGACGAAGCGAAAAGCACCTGGGCCATAGGGACAAAGTTAATGAAGCGTGTACTGAATCTTAGTGGGACAAGTTTGTGACGCTTTTTATGGCCCCGCAATAACATAAACGTTCTTTCGGTACTCACGCTTGTCAAAAACGCGACGAGCGATTGTCAACCCGGGAGTATGTTGCATGCGTCGGCAGAGAGACAGAGAAATAAACTTTATTGCTAGACCAGGCTTCTTGAGCCCGAAGGTGGGAGGCCTCCTCAGTTCAGGTAGCCATGACTCGCTGCCGCCACCCGACCCTGTTCACTAACCGTAGCTGGTTCTCAGGGTCTTGCGTCACCGGCAGAGACTCCCACGGGTCTTCCGATTCTTCCTCTTGTTGCGTTTCGCCTGCGACACGTGGTTTTGCCGGCGCGACTGCGGCGGGGCGGCAGACATTTTGGCCCGATCGTCGTCGCCGCAACACTCATCGGCAGGTGTTTCCAGGCGCGACTGCGGCGATGCGACCGCAAAGGATCACCCTCTCATTCCAGTCATTGTGCCCGAAACAGGCGATGCCAAAGCAGGGATCATCCTCTCATTCCAGTCATTGTGCCCGAAACAGGCGATGCCAAAGCAGGGATCATCCTCTCATTACAGTCATTGTGCCAGAACCAGGCGATGCCAAAGCAGGGATCATCCTCTCATTCCAGTCATTGTGCCCGAAACAGGCGATGCCAAAGCAGGGATCATCCTCTCATTACAGTCATTGTGCCCGACCGGCAGCGCTACAACAGGGTGCTACGAGATCGTGCTCGACATGGTGCTACGGCATCGCTTCGACAGTGTGCGTCACCATTAGCCCATTGTACATTCACGTGCTCGTCTTTTGAGGGGTTCCTTCTTGCCCTCAACTGCGAGAGTATAAAAACAGCTGCCCCCGGACGCCAAAAGGAGGGCTCCGATTTCTTCTGTTGAGTGAAGTGCTCTCCCGTCTTTCTACTTCGGTCAAACCTGACCGCCAACTCTTTGCGATGTTAAAATAAACAAGTTGTTTCGTTGTTACCAGTCGACTCATGCTTTGCCGGGACCTTCGGATGCTTCCAGTTGTACCCCAGGCCGCCAGGCCAACGCTACCCTTGGGGCTTGCGACCCAGGTACAACCACGGGCGTCAGCGCCGAGTTCCCAACAGATCGTACCAGCGGTGCGATCCCAAACACTCTGAATCCGCTTCTTCCCGCATGTTATCGCCTGGTGCTGATGATGACGGTGGTACTTCTCGGTTATGCCTGCACCCCAGCACCATATGGCGCAAGATGTTGGGCGTCTCCGGCGGGCAGAACTTGCAATCTCGCCCATAGGTGCCAGGATACATGGCGTGCAGCACTGTTCCATGCAGGTAGGTTCAAGCCTGGAGTGTTCTCCATGTTAGCGCTTGTTCCACAGTCATCATCTTATGCGCGGGTGGGTAGCTACGCCTCTGCTTCCTGTAGCGCGCCAAGATATCCGAGTACTTCTTGGATATCCGATCATCATCCTCGTCACAGTCATTGGTCCGTGTTCTCTGCGTGTGGGAGATGGCTCGGCGTGCGCCGCCTGGTTCCCGGCGAGAAACCCTTGTCCCGGCGTCCAGAGGATTTGTGCTGCTTCTATCTCGGTGTTGTTCATGACCTGAAGTGCTGCCTTTCTGATCCTTCCGTTCTCATATCTTCTGCATGCTTCTTGCGAGTCCGTCACCGCGGTAACCAGGGTCTTCTTGCACGTTGCGATGGCCAGGTTTATGCCCAGCTCTTCCGCGGTGCTCGCGTCCTTGGCACGTATGGATGTGGCTATAAGTTGTCCACCCTTCTCGTCGAGCACGCTGATATCAAATCGGTCGTTTGTTCTGTACGCTGCTGCGTCCGTGTATCGCACATTTTCTTCTTGGCTGCTGGTGCGTTCGAGTATGTGCTTGAGCGCTTGTATTCTCGCGCAAAATATAACGCCAAGGAGCTCAAACACCACAAACTTGTAACTCGAAAATTCTGTATTCTGAACAACTGAAAACACGCTTTGCACCCAAGGATTTTTGTTGAGTGCGAGTAGAAGGAATTCTGAAAGCGTCCATCATGGTCGGGTAGAGAGCCTGTGTTCTGTCCACCTCTGCGTATACGTAGCGTACTGTCGCGTCGGTTCAAGCCAAGTTGTTTTGGAAGCGCGCTGTCGCCCCTGTATTTGTGCTCTTAAACTGCAGGAAATAAGGCCCGGTAATAGGGGAATGCTTGGAAACGGGATGTTTTCGGGATATGTTATGTACAGTATTGTTTGGGATGAGTCGGGTGCTTTCTACGCCATGTATGTAAAAGCGAATTGCTTTTGTTTGTAATGCCGCCCACTCACCACTACCACGCGTTTCGCCTCTAAAGGCATTATTCCTATAAAGTGTTAATGCCAAAATGACACTTGCTTGTATTTAACTTTCGTTCAGCTGACGTCGTCCGGTGCAGCTTCGTACGGGAGCTACTGTTGCTCACCTGGTACCACAGCGTTGGATAAATGCACAAGAAGCCCGGAACGAGCATTTATATACAGCAAAGTAAACCTGTCCTCATTTCACAAGGCGTCTTGGCTCTTGATTATGAAATTGCGCGTAGCGCACATTGAATGGAGGCTTGTAAGATCGTTCGCGATCATTTTTACCTAATAATAACATGATTCCGCCCCAAGACCGCGCACGGTTGAGCAGTAGAAGTAAAAAAAAATGCCGCACCGATCAGCGCAACCGGCATAACGCCTTCCAGCTAGCGTTCAAAACGCAAAACCGAAATCGAAAGTTTGGTTCAGGTATTAATGCCGGCGGCTGCAGTCAATTCGACCGCTGCACTCTAAGCGAGTGTCCGCTATTACTGATTCCTTTCTCTATGATACCATCAATTTGCCGTCGTCGATGGAAGGGCTGGGAAAGGGCGCTTGACCAAGTGCACGCGCCTTTCCCAGTCCTTCCCGCGAAGAACAAGCGAGCGAGATAACACTCGACATTTCGTACCCCCCCCCCCCCCCCCCCCACACACACACACTCGTTCTTCTTGTCCCACGCTCTCCACATGACCGCCCGAGGAAACAGAAAATTCAAAGCGACCGCCGCGACTGATAACATCATGCGGAAACAGTGGAACGGCAGATCGTTCCGGCGCACTGTTTTTGTGAAGATCTCAACCACATTTTTTTCCAGATCCTAGCCATCAACAGCTTCCCTGTAAATAAAGTGCACGCTATTCTCCCACTCATTTCCATGTCCACGTGGCTCTTAAACTTATATGTTCGCAGGTTGGCTGGTATTGTCTAGTGACATGAGAAGCAATATCTATGGGTTGTTGCTGCGACCAACATGAACCATGTCAGCCGGCTAAACTACCATTTTGTTGAAACTACAGCTTTCTGTGTGTCTTCTTTGGGCGCATTTCCGTGTTTGCCAGATTCGTGCACTGTTCATCTGTAATAGCGAACACCTAACAAGCCCTAGTTGGTGCTGCTGAGCTTTCACAGGTTACACTTTCAGTGTTTGCCAGAGGGAAATTTGCCTTTGCGGTGAGAAATTATTCACCGGTTTTATTGAACTCGCTTAAACAAATTTCAGGCCATGAGATTTCTTCAGTTACTGACCCCCACTTATTGAATGTGTGGTTAATTTTGTCACCAGAACCGTCTTCACAAGTGTGTTGCTACTTGTTCTGCTTTACTTCGCGGGCCTGTTTCTCGGCGTGGCGATTACAATCTGGTTTCGTGGCTGCGACCCTGCCTTACTGGGAGCGATTTCAAGCATTGACCAAGTAAGATTCGCTTCACTGTTAACAGCAAATATTGCACAATTATGCGCACATTTCTCATTAAAGAGGGCTGTAATGTTGGTTCCACTGTCACTACAACATACGTTTTTTTTGCCCTAGAATGGTGAAAAGCAGAAAAAGAGGTAGGCATGAACTGCAGCAAAGGGCCCAACATGAGTTACTTTATCTGTTTTCGGCTATAATGCCGTAAGAAAACATATTATTTTATTTTGTTCAGCTGATTCCTCATTTGATTTTTCTCTTGAAGCCTTTAACATTCTCAGCTCGTTCCTCAATTTCGCGCCGTTGTCGTCAGAGCCCCCAAAGCATCCATTGGTGGAAGCACGTAAGCGATCATATGTGCATCCACCAATGAGAGTGCAGGGTTCCTTCAAGTTATGCAAATCTCGGTTTCCTGCTACACCAACAGATTGTGCTTGGTTCCTCACATCATGGGCGGCGGTTCCCACCAAGTGGACCCGCAGTGGAGTGGAACGTTTGCCGCTGCGTCATCACGCCTCGCCGCGGGCAATTGTCGCGGCGTTGCGTGAACCCATGGTGTTTAACAGCATGGCATGCGCCAGTGTAGGCTTCTAAAGCTGGGACATCAGAGCGTATGGTTGTAGTCTTTACCAGAATGCCTTAAAACAACCTTTACGCTAAAGTATCATGGAGGAAACATGATCTTGCCCCTTGGAAGATTATTTCATCAATTCAAGCACACATATATTATCCAGAAGTTCAGCGGGAACGGGTGGCGAAAAGGCCACTGAATACCTGACAATACGCCAATCATTGCCCAGGCCACTACAGTGCACAACAGTCGGCATGTCTCTCCATGTAAAACATAAATGCAGGGAAAAGTAAAGCAACAAAATATTGCAGTACACGCAGCTTGGTGCTCTAATATAAAAAAAATTCATACACCCAAGCGATTTAACGAACTAAAACTTGAGACAACGCCTAGCCCGCACCACAGCTCGAACATCGAACATTTGCGTTATACCCTTGTGGCCGCCGTGTGGGCTTTCTTCTGAAAATTTCCAAAACGCGATTTTCAAAGATTGCATTTAAATTGAACTGCCCATGTACGTCTATCCCCGTCATACTACTGAGTCTTTAAAACTAAATTTAGGCGTATTTGCAATAATACGGAACTTTTATGCTGACGGAAGAAAGTAGCCAAAACGTTATTAGTTTTAATTGCTGTTGTAGCCATCGTCGTTATCTTCTTCATTATCTCGCAGCAACATATGCTAGAGAACGGCCTACTGAAGGGCATATGTGATTTTTCTGTAGCGCATGCTTCTACAAACATGTTACAATACGTAATGTACTACAAAACATATTCCTTATTTGCGGCGTGAAGTTGCACATACAGAACATGTAAATTAGCTCAGAAATTACCGCATTTGTTCATTTTTAAAAACATCTCTTGATGTTGCACTCTGTGCCTCTACGGTATTATTGCCTCTGCAGTTTTCGCACGCGTTATTGCTATGATCAAGTGAACGCTGCACACAGAAAGCGAATAATTGTACGTGTATTCTACTTGCACTTCAATTGATGTCGTTTCCAGATCTTGCCATACTACGCGAAAACATACCTTGTACGGGTGCCTGGATTTGTGGGGCTCTTTCTAGCGGGAATCATCAGCGCCGCTACGAGGTATCCTATCTTCACACGTAATATGGTGTACGAGAGTATTTGATCTTATAATCTGTTGCATCCTAATTGATCTTGAAACGCCTGTATTGTAGCGGAAAAGAGCGTAACAGGACAATTGTTTCCTCCATGGTGACCACATAACTAAAGGCACAAAGTGTGAAACACCACAGCTCACTTATTCGTTGTGAAATTGGCTTTTAGATTACCAGAGATTATCAGTGAATAGGTTAACGGGTGAACAATTTATTAGAGAATAGGCATGTGTGAGACAGACTTACATATTACTGAACATAGGTGCAATCTAGTCGTATATTACGATGCGAAAAAAGAAGGATAGCTTGTTATTCCTTGTAAAGTCTTATTCAATCTCAAATTAAAAACATGCTTTTTTGGTTGCGTAGGGTAGTGTTCAGTAGACACATATATACTTTTTACGTCTGTTCAACTGACTTAGCGACAACTGTTCTATCAGTGCCAATTCTGCAAAAAAAAAAAAAAAAAGATTGCCGTGGTTAAACGCGGTTACACCAAGTTTGTCGAGTGACAGCTCGCTTTTGCTTGCTTTGGGAAAGGACGAGACCACTGGTGTGTAGAGATCTAACATTTTGTATCACCAACACCCGCATCTACAATGGCACCACAAGACAACACACAGACGCTGCTTGGGGCCGTCAGCGCTCTCGGCGCGAAAGCGCAGTGGACTTCGATGCAGCTAGCGCCTCTCTGACAGAATATCGCCGCCAACCGGGCTGCGAGCGTCACGGACATGTTAAACATGAACGTTTGAGCGCAGTGGGGTCGTGCGAAGACCCAGGGGGCCTGGGAGGTCCCAAAGTCTTTTACAAAATAATGTTTTTTCCTCGTCCTCCTCCTCTCGCGGTGGCAGCACTGACCTTGAGACGCTGCTCGTTGTCACTGCAGACGCATTAGGCAGGCTAGCTCCCAGTGTGACAATGGTCTAGCTTGAAGGTCAGATTCACGCTACGAAGCGTTTTCTCGGTTTGTACCTAGAGCAGTAGAGCTATCGCTCTAACAACTAAAGTAGCAGCTCAACTGATTAAGAAAAGCTCAGTTCCCTTCCACTCCGTGAAGAAGGATGACCAGCGAAGCTGTGTGTGTGGGCCCGTTTATGGCGAATTGCGCCTCCGCCGCGGCACGTCCCGGCATTGCACTATCTTGGGGATCGGCCCACATATGGGGAGTGCTTAAAGCTTGCTTACGGGATCGGCCCACGTGTGGGAAGTGCTTAACGCTTGCGTCACCTCCACCGCGGGTCAATCTGGTACTGCACTGTCTTTGGAATCGGCCCACGTATAGGGAGTTTTCTGTCTACACTTGGACACGATCCTGAGGGAACTAGCCGTATTACAGCTATTACAGCTTCGCTGTAATATCAGAACTGGAGAATTGAACTTATAGACGATGTTACCTCTACATTTGCCGATATCCTATACTAATGGAAAGCGATGCGGCAGCAAAACATTTATTTATATTTGATAACTGAGTCCGCTACTATGTCGTAGTACAGGTGCTGTTTCATGTTTATTTGAGGGGTACAGACCGAGAGTTAATCTAAATTGAGAGATAAAGCTTCTTAAGTCTCACTAAAAGCAGAGCCTAGGTTCCCAAACAAAGTAAAAGTGGAGGAAGGGTGGTGGTGCCACATTTATATCAAGGCAGTGACTACCATACATGTCAAAGCTCATGAAAGAGTTCCATGGTCAAAAATTAGTTGTTATTCATACAGAAGGATGACATTATTGTGAATGTAAGCGAATAGTTCGAAAGAACGCGCGAAAGAGCGAGGGAGCCAGTGAGAGAACGAGAAAGAGGGAGAAGCAGCAAGCGTTTTCCTTGCGGAGTTCGACCACCGATGATCGGTCGACCACCGACCAACCAAAAAATCGGCTGAAAGAGCCAAAGAAACTGTTGACTTTAAACTACACACTTTTGGGAGCTTCTGCTGCATGAAAATATCTGACCAATACTACTACAGTAAGAATTACACTTTTATGTTAAGTAATAAGCACCCGGGCATGCAAAATATAAGGAAAAGGAATTACGGGCTTTGTTTTCAGTACCGGTACTGTAACCGCTTTATCAAATATTTGTGCCATTAAATAACGGGCCATGAGGCTATAAGAAGCTTTTAAACAACAAGGATTATGAGGGAAGCGCTGATGGGAGAAGATTGCTCTGTGACGTACACTTAAGTTAGTATTTTTCACAACTGTAAGCTTTCGTTGCACTTTTTGTTTCACCTACTTTGCAGTACAGTGTCTTCTACAGTAAATTCTCAAGCTGCTATATTGTACGTGGATGTGATTGCTCGTCGATACAAGAATGCTGAGAAGCATGTATTGTGGATTACGCGCGGCACAGGTAAATAAGGATCGGTCGCTAATATCATACGCTTTGTATCTAATTAGCCTGATTTCACCCGATGATCACTTCTAGATGTCAAGAATGTACATATAGGGTATGTATTTTATGGGTGTTTGTTATATTACTTTGCACGAAAATTTACACCAAAAATATTTAGCGCTTTCGGATTCAAATAGTGTACTGCTTGCACATATGCACGATGAAGGACATGGTTTATCTTAAGATGGTCATGGTCACGGGCATGCACTCTAGAGAATATAATTGATACAAGCACATATACTTGCCTATAAATATTGTTACAGCATGTGATTTATATAGGCGAAACAAGCATTCGGAATATTATGTATTAATAAACAGCCAGGTACTTAGTGTTCTCTATGAAGGATGACGAATGATTGCCAAGATCTGTCGTAAGCTAACAGATAGTGAATAGAAAAACGAATCCCAGCTCTTGTCAAACGTTGGCGGATTTCTTACACTGTGCATTCTCACTTTTGCATAATAACAATGTTCCTCATGTGCAGAATATTGCAAAGAAAGAGATTGTTCTGTCGCTAAGCATAGCTCTTATTGTAAGAATGGTTCCATCTATCTCGAACAACTATTGAGCTAACATATAAACCCCCTTACGCTCCAGTAGAAGCGAGCATTACAGTTGCAGAAAAAAAAGTGATTGATGAGTATGATAATAATGCGAATTTTGAGCACATCTGTGTTTAGGTGTTTGAATTCGCGATGTTTTGTAGCAAAAATTTGATTCTGCACGACAGGGTCCTCTCGGCAGCGGTGCTGAGCCTCTGCTCGGGCAGCTAGTTTAGCAGCTGCGGCAAACCAAGCACTTCCACCGGTTGCGTCGCGCATCGTTCGGAAAGAACTTACTGAGACTATTTTATATTATGATCATAGTGTCGCGTATTAGTGACCGTGAGGAACGACACCGTGTCGAATTTGTGGGCTACAAATTTAACTCTTTATTGGGTGAACTCGTGTCCCAGCAAATCAATTAACATTGCAGCGCAAAGGTAGCGGCGAGCAGAGTCGGCTATGGTCGGACTGCGGGTCAAGGGCGTGGGCTTTTACACATGGCTCGTCTAAGGTTCCACAGTAATCACTAATACCCACGTTGCCATTCGAAAATACTAAACGATTGGCGTCGCGCATACAGTCACATTACAAGAATCGCGAACGATGACAATGCAAGCAAGCGCGAACGATGCCAAACCAAGGGAAACAAACAAGCAGCAAGCGAGAGCGGACGCGAGCACACGATTGTAGGAAACGAGCGGTCGGGCGGGTCCGCATGGTCCGCATGACAGCAGTTTCCTTCGCACACGTCACTGAAGGGGCCGCTCGCCTCCTTTAATCTCCCCTCCCCGTTCGCCCTTTCATATTTCGCTGCACTTTTTTATGCTTGTCCGCTC
The DNA here is from genome assembly GCF_050947875.1 of Dermacentor variabilis. Classification (NCBI taxonomy): domain Eukaryota; kingdom Metazoa; phylum Arthropoda; class Arachnida; order Ixodida; family Ixodidae; genus Dermacentor; species Dermacentor variabilis. The sequence continues at coordinate 45,743,226 of NC_134573.1, read as the reverse complement.
GATTACGCCGCCAGCGCTTGCCGCAGGAACGGGCGCCTAAGCTGCACCGTAAAGAGAGATCGTCATCGAATGCGCCTGTAACTCGCTGTTTCCGACCTGCCGTGGTTGCTTAGTGATTGTGGTGTTGGGTCTCTGAGCACGAGGTCGGCGGGATCGAATCCCGGCCATGGCGGCCGCATTTCGATGCGGGCGTAAACACCATTGTATTTAGATTTAAGCGCACGTTAAAGAACCCAAGGTGGGGCAGATCGCCGGACTGTCCCACTACGCCATGCCTCATAATCAGAAAGTGGTTTTGGCACGTAAAACGCCATAATGCATTAATTCAATTCGCTGTTTCGCATAAAAACCTACAAGCTTTATTAGCTCAGTTTTAAATAGACATCCTGGTTATGGTTGTGATACCTGGTTTCTGCATGGCCAACTTTAAATTTTATTCACCCCTAAGCCTTACATTCAGAAAAGCTGCAGACCATTCTTACATGTCAATTGTTCTAATAATGATCTTGGAGTCTGGTTTCTCACTTGTGTATTATGTCATTTATTTATACTCACATGTTTAAAACCTTTACTTTATCGTATAGACGACGTCTTCTTGTTCATGCTTAGAGTAATGATATCAGTCATCACCTGGCGACCGATATTTCTCTGAAAGCCCCGACCTTGTTTATGGAATTAATAACGGATAGCATATAAAATTTTAATTAGCAAAATGAAGTCATACATTTGGACTTCAATAAACTTTTAACACTTTATACATACGGCACCCAAATGTGTTAACATTCGAAGAGGTGCAGTTTCTTCAATACTTCAACAAGCTACGGTCTGCTGGAATTAACCCGCCGATTCTTCTAAGCGTACCCGCATTGCTTAGCATAAATAGGGGCTGCAACACTGGCGACAAAGGAATATACTAAGTATACGCTCTAAAAGAAAGATACTGCAACTGAAATAAATTTCTAAGGCAAGAAGAGCCATTTTATTGCGTTTTATAAAGAGCATGACGATTAAATCACATTTCCGACGCCTTCATGTGCTCACTGGATGTTTAAAAGTGATAAGAACCACTTGCTCCGCATATGCATTTGCAGCCGTTGCCTTAGGAACTTCCGTGACAGTGTACAGTATGCTTTGTGCACACATGGGATCTGTGACAAGGGTGAGTGCGTTTTTGAGTTCGTTTTTATTGCGAATTATATTGGCACCCCGCGCAAACTTTTACCGTCCGCGATGGCGTCGCCATGGCTGTGATGCTCCGTGTAAAGTCCAAGGGCGATAACACCGTCGTCGCGCGCCGTATGCTGCATGTGCGAGTGAAAGCTTGCGAGGGTGAGCCGACGATCGCGGCTCAATCTCGCCCGCACAAGGCAGCAAAGCGGGGACGAACCGCTGCGCGTTCCGTCGCGCGCATGACAACGGGGGAGGGGGGGCGTTTTACGTGAGGGGCGCGTGGTCAAGCGGGCTTTATCTTGAAAGGGATCTGCTAGGGGAGCACGGTCTAGGTGGGCGGAAAGCTTTGCGTGCGCTGTGTTTTTGCCGCTCAGTTTGTGTGTAAGCGATAGATAGCACGGTGACTTCGTTCGCTCGCTGCTGATGCCGCGCTTCCTCACGCCAGCGCTTTGACACCGAGTGCGATGTGTTCATGTTTACCTGTGCGCGCTTACACAATGCTTGTTAATTAAGTTAGTAAGCGAACGTTTACAAGTTTATACTGCCGATAAAACTGTTATGCTTTCTTCCCATGGCTGTCTAGTAATTTCCTGTCGCACTCGATGCGCCGATTTTCGGGCGAGAGCGCGCCTTTTTGTATTCGCAATGGTTTTTTTTCCTGTAGCACCAATCATATACCTGGTGTTTCAGCAAACACTTTCAAAATTTTTTCAATGTTGCCTGTGGCAGACAGCACAATTCTAGTTCACGAGCTGGTCTACTCAAAGAGGCGGACATTACTTAGATAAAAAATTGAATGCATAACCGACTAAATCGCAGAAATTCACTAATTAAGTTTTTTAATAATTACCTGATGGCCCATATTGTAATTTATAAATTCTAGTCTTGGATTGCGCAAGGCGGATCTACTTGGAACGAAGTGTCAGGGTGACACCAGTTTCGAGGCAATTACTCACGTTCTTTGCTGCAAAAAGCATTCAGGTCCCAGTTATCCTTTCTTGACAAAACGCCGTTTTGTGCATTATTTATTTATTTATTTATACACATACCTCACAGGCTCCAACTGGAGTATTGCGTGAGGGGGGTAAGAGAAACAACATGTCGAAAACAGGAGCAAAAAACATAGCTAACAACAAATCAAACAATTGAAAAAAAAAGTTGAATCGAAATACGCCGAACAACATCAAGCAAACGAAGAACGAAAACACTCTGGACGATCAGAAACGCGCATGGCTCATCAAATTCCTGCAAAGGACTGCTAGTGCATGTCAAGTGACATGCTGTCCAACGATTCCAATGAAACATGGTCAGCGTCAGAAGGCAGAGTCATTGATATTTGTTCAAAAGAGCTTGGCGTTACAATCGAATCTTCGCAAATCGACCGTGCGCATCGTCTTGGCAAATATCAAGTGGGTAAATGTAGACCGATTATTACTAAATTCACCTTCTTCAAGGATAAGCAAAGAGTAATAGAAAAAGGTTATAAGTTAAAAAATACAAATTTTGCTGTGCGCGAAGACTTTTCATTGCAAACACGAGTAGCCAGAAGAAAGTTAATAGAATTTGGGAAGTCCAAAAATGTGCCGTTTAAGCTAGCCGTCGATAAACTGCGCATAGAGAATACCGTGTTCACGTACTGCGCTGACACTGACAGTGTTATTAAATCATCTAGATAGCAGTTTCGAAGGCTGGCAGACTCATCTGATAGTAATCCACCTCCTAATGCAAGTGTCCATAATGATGTAGCGCAGATTTCGATATCGTTCACGAATATGCGCAGTTTACTCCCAAAACGTGTCGAAGTTTGCTCGCATCTAGAAAACAGCAATTGTGATATTCTACTAGTCACAGAAACATGGCTCCACTCCGATATCACTGATGACGAAGTCCTACAACCATCAGTTGACTACGGCATCTATCGTAAAGACAGAGACGGAAGAAGGGGAGGCGGGGTATTGATAGCCGTAAAAAAAGACATTACTGCCTTTCCACTTGAAATTTCAAGTCCACTTGAAATAACCTGGGTCTGCATTCCATCTTCGCATTCAAAGAACGTATTTGGAATATGTTATCGACCACCAGACAGTACAGAAACGTTCACGTCATATTTGTATGAAAATCTTTGCGAAATTACTAAGAAATTTCCTAAAGGTAACATATTTTTATTTGGTGATTTTAATTACCCAGAAATTGACTGGGCTAACCTAACGTCACCCTGCCAACACTCCAACGATTTCGTAGCGCTTGCACTAGACTTTTCTCTAGTGCAAATGATTCAGAAACCCACTCGTGGCAATAATGTTCTTGACCTCGTTTTCACATCAATCCCTGAAACAGTTGCATCGGTTTCTTTGATGCCTGATTTTAGTGATCATCTACTCATTAACCTCATAATAGAACTACCATTATACAAACGGACTACAACACCTAAGCGCATATTTAATTATAAGAAGGCTGATTTCACTGTCATCAACATAGGTTTAGAGAATTTCTACAGCTCGTTCATACGTAATTTTGTTTCCCGACCTGTTGAGGAAAACTGGAAGCTCTTTAAGGAAACACTAATGCAGCTTACACATGCTCATATTCCACTAATTCACTTCCGGGTAAATATTTCTAAACCATGGTATCACAGGGCGCTGCGCTCACTAAAAAATAAAAAGAAACGCCTGTTCAGAATTGCTAAGCGTCAAGGAACCGCAGTGGCGTGGTTAAAACATAAAGAGTCCGAAAAACATTACTGCTGTAACATTCGTAGCGCTAAGCACAAATTCTTTTCACACGACCTGCAATCCATGATGCAAAATAACCCTAAAAAATTCTGGGCAGTGATTTCCCCTCGAAAAGACTCGAGCCGAATTTCACTCCAAGACAATACCGGAGCACCTATTTTAGAAGAATCCTCAATTGCTGTTAATAATTTTTTCACCTCGATGTTTACACGCGAGGATTACTCTACCATTCCCGCAATTGCAGACGTAAACTACAGGTATATGGCACCAATAAAGATTGATGCCGCCGGCATCTCATCCCTAATTAAAAAACTAAAGGTCTCTACCTCAGCCGGCGTTGATGGTATAAATAATAAAATTTTAAAGCATACGTCCACATATACAGCCCCCATTCTATCACGTATTTTTGAGCAATCCTTATCCACAGGGGAACTACCATGTGACTGGAAAATCGCGAAAATCATTCCCATCTTTAAATTGGGCGATAAAAGTAGGATAAGTAATTACCGACCCATATCATTAACAAGCATTCCATGTAAATTACTGGAGCATGTGATAGCATCTAATATTGTGCAGCACTTAGAAGCTAACAATTTCTTCTATCCGAAGCAACACGGTTTTAGGAAAGAACTTTCCTGTGAGACTCAACTAATTGAATTCACTAACGAGCTATTCACATACATAGACAATGGTTTCCAGATTGATAGTATCTTTATTGACTTTGCCAAAGCCTTTGATCGCGTTCCCCACTCTAGATTAATAGCCAAATTATCATCATTACATTTAGACAGCCTTACAATATCGTGGATAAGGAACTTCCTCACATCCCGCAAACAGTTTACGTTCACTGACAATCATTCTTCTTCCTTGGCCGATGTGTCATCTGGTGTACCTCAAGGTAGCGTACTGGGTCCGCTATTGTTTCTCATCTACATAAATGATTTGCCATCGAACATAACATCACCAATCAGATTATTTGCTGACGATTGCGTAGTTTATCGCCAAATTAAGACACCCGACGATCACATAGCTCTTCAAAAAGATCTAGATAAGATTACAAGCTGGTGCAAGCTATGGCAAATGTCACTAAATACTGAAAAATGCAAATTAATGACTGTCAGCCGAAAGAAAACTAACTCTCTTTACACTTACTCGCTTAACAACAGTGCTGTCACTGTCACCACCTTGTACAAATATCTCGGTATTCATATTACAACAAACTTATCATGGAAGACGCATATAAAACATGTTACAGCAAAAGCATCTAGCACACTTGGTTACCTAAAACGAAACCTACGTGAAGCCCCTTCAGCCACTCGTGCAATAGCGTACAGAACCTTTGTTCGTCCGCAGCTTGAATTCGCTTCCGCCATCTGGTTGCCACATCAGGAATATTTAATAAATTCTCTCGAATCTGTTCAAAACCGTGCCGCGCGTTTCATCGCGAAAGATTACAGTAGGCATTCTAGCGTGACTGCTATAAAGAAATCACTATCACTCCCATCTCTTGAATCTAGAAGGACGATAGCTCTGCTTTGCTTACTGCACAAAATCACTCACAGTCAACACGCAACTACATTACCCCTTTCCCGCCCATTTCGCACATCTCGCCGCTTATATAACGCACACAGTTTCACACGTGTTTTCGGCCACACAAATGCATTTAACAAATCTGCATTACCTCTGGCAATAGCAGCTTGGAACGATCTTCGTTACACACAAGTTAATTTGGATTCCGGCCCACGCAGGCATAGAGGGTAACGAAAGGGCAGACAGCCTAGCTCGAGAGACCACGTTCCGAGCAGAGCAGTCGCGCGCCCCGGAGTATCACCCACACGCTTATGAAGGAGGATACACAGAAATCTTAAACTTATACAGAGGGACGAGAGCCAAATATCCCCCACCACACAAAGCTCTAACGCAGGAGGAAGCAACGAGTTGGCGCAGATTGCAGACAAACTCCTTCCCAAATTTATACATCCTAAACAAAATGTACCCAACACAATACAGAGACACCTGCCCATGGTGTGGGGCCACACCCACACTATATCATGTCACATGGGAATGTAAACACAATAAATCATTCCACCAACACAATAACCCGAGTGCGGAGCAATGGGAGAGTCGGCTTACCAGCTGCGAGCTCACGGCCCAAAGGGCCTTAGTGCAGCACGCTAGTGAGGTAGCTAGGCTCAGTGGAGCCCTGGAATAGGGGCCCACCCTTGCCGGAAGAGGCTCCAAGTCGCCGGCGCCCAAGACGACCGAGACCTCGAGACGCTAAGTTCTTGAAGGAACCAAATAAAGTTTATCTCTCTCTCTCTCCAAGCCACATTGTTGAAATTAATAATCTGGACACGTTTAGAGAAACATTAAAAAAATTGATTCCGTAGTTATGCGCACATGTTTCATTTGTACCATGTCACTTGACTGTCATTCTGCAAAAGCACAAAAGTAACTGGAACGCCAGCAAATGGAACGCTGACTGACCTGGCACGGATTGGACTAGTGTACGGCCGTCGCTGCGGCGAAAGGTAGCGGCCAGGCGACGGCGAACGAGAGATGGTCGCGGTCTTCACTCAGTTGCTGCCAGGTGATCGGTAATGTCCCGTAGTCGCTCCCCTTGTCGCGAGCATGACGCGTTCGCGCTGAATCGTCGTAGTCCCATATGATGGTATGGACATCGGCCGTAAAGAAGGCCTGCTTGTCAACGGCTGGCACAAGGTTTGGTGACAACAGACAATGGATTGAGCTATTGATAGCATTCGAGGCACTTCCAATACATGCAAGCGTGTCCTGAGCTGATCCAGCCATTACTTAAGCATTTGTTAGACGGTGAAAAGTGGTCACCGGAGAAAGATAAACAGGTACATGAGTCGATATTATAAGCGATTAAAGATAACTTGCGCTGCCAACTACCTAGTAACCATTACGACCAGTTCTATAATTTAACAACCATTCTGGTCAGACAGAGAGATAATATATCGTATTGAATAATTCGTTGCCTTTGCTATAATATATATATATTTTCTGAGGAAACCTCTGCAGCCGTATAAATGTTCATGTATTCTAAGTTACGTACAGATTTAGAAATTTGTTCCATAGGTGACATGATAAAAATTTACGTTTTGCTGCCGCAGCTGTCAGTTTATTACGAAATTTACTACAGTTGTAGTACTGATACTTATTTAGAGCATTGCACGCTTTTAAAAGACACACTTTCACTCGTTTTGCGAGCACTGCTGTACACGTTTGTCTACAATAGATTCCTAGAAAGCATGTGAATTCTCTTGTTCGGGCCAATTTTTTTAATGAAATTGTGGAAAACTTTCTTTGCGTTCTTTTTCATGGAAAATGTTGATAGAAATATTCTGACAAATATTTGTTCCTCATTTTGTTCCTGGAAACGCCCACATACGCATAGGTCACGCTGTAAAATAGCGGGCGCTCACCTTTGTTTGCAGGCATTTCTAATGGTCTACAACGGCATGACGGCACCGTTTGTTGGTTTGTGCCTACTGGCTGTCCTCTTTCCTTTTGTTCACTCAAAGGTAGGTATTGACATATCACATTTACAGATGAGTGAAATATATACTCTGCGTCGGTGATGTTAATCAGTGTGCGACCGCAAAGGCCTAAGAGATGAAAGAGCGTTAACTTGACAGAACAGATAACATTGGAATGAAGCATGCGGAAGGAACTGAACATTGTGTTCAGTTCAAAATTCTAGAGGTTGCAGCCAGAAGGTCATGGCATATGTGAACTTCTTCATGGGGTCTTTCAGAATTGTGTGAACTAACCTAGTGGTCTGAAACATTATAGGTAAATTCCCAAGTGTATAAAAGATAAATACACACGATGAAATGCCTTATGAAGCGAAAAAGTAAAAACAATAACATGAATTACGTTCGTGTTAATTTTACAACAGTCGTAGTCAACATTACTGCAATAAACTGTTATAGTGGCATGCACGTAAAACAAGAAAATGTCATGCGCCCTGCGTATCAGATTAACACACAAACGTTTGGCGCATTAGAAACACAGGCTATATATTCTCTTGACGATAACGTCCGTATCATTGTACGAAAAGAGACTCGTGAAGTTCTTTTTCGACATCCTATAGATATCAATTTTATGTCTTTAATATACTTAACAATGCATTCCAATTCCAGCTCATACCCCAATATTTTACGTGGGGTTAGTAATGCTAAATGCCTGAGAAATGCTTTCAATGACAAAAAAAGAAAAATGCACAGTCATCTAACAGCTAACAGAAACTTTAGTGAGACAAGCGAGAATACTCACATGTACTAAATAATTTCATATCTTCGACGTCAGCTTTGAACCATCCGAAAGCTATAAGGAAAACCACCATATTAAAGCCTGTAAGATATTCCCGCCTTTAAGCAAATAACTGCAACGTTATCATCAAGAATTTTCGGCAGCCGATGTCAGGCAAAGACACGTGATCTATGTTGTTCGTTTTCATTCGTTGGACACAAAGAATATAGTGTTCTTGTTTGTGCGATACAAGCAATAACGAGATTAAAGATAAAAGCTTGTCTTATGCTTTTTAAAGCTACGAAGAGCGCACATATGTGTGCAATACAAATAATTTCGGCTACAAGTGACACTAGGTGTGCTGTCCAATGGTCTACGTTAAAAATGCAATTTAGAAATAAGCATTTGCACGTATCACAGGCATATGACTGTGTGTTCGATGTATTTTTGAGAAACACCTGAGAGTGATATGTAAAATTTACTGGAGAGAGTGCACTTGCAGGCGCCTTAAGCTGGAAGCGCTGATATATCCAGTGACCTGATTAAATCAAGCAGGCTAAGTGACTATTCTTCACCGACCCGTATCAACGGGGATGCCAGTAAATGATAATTACCATCAGGCCTGTGATAGCGTCTGTTCGCGCGCCTGGCCTGAAGTGCACCTCATCATCTGCGCTAGCGGTTGACGCGTACGGAGAACTCAACTTTACTTTACTGGACATCACAAATGCAGTGTTCCTAAATACGCTGAACCTTTATTACTGTGTGGCGCCCACGGGTATTGTAACCATACTAGCGACACCGTGAGGCTAGCGCGGCGCTGGCTTACGGTGGGAAGGCCACAATGGAAAGAAAGATTCCGGTACCGCGGGATGTAGGCCGTGTTTTTATTGGAAGCTGCAAAAGTCTTCGTTCAGTGAGTGAAATCCAAAGGGTATGCTTCTATTCATTGTTGACTTTTATTTTGAAACTGTGAGCTAAATAACTTTTGTTCGGTCATGTCAACTTGCTGCTTGCTTTTGCATTACCGTAGTGGTAACAAAAGGGACGTGGTATGATGCAGACGGTAACGAATATACAATGGTTGTAGGGCGTCTACAATGGTTGTAGCCTGAAAATTTGACATTATTGTATCGTAGTGAATAAGCATCTGGAGAAAACGGAAGTAACTGACTAGCAATGTGTCATTTTTTTCTCCTCCCCGTCTGTATCACTCTTGCGCTGATGCACTACTAAGCTTTGCTCGGCTACCCAGTTTTCTTAATCGTGCCGACTCACTTCGCTGCTTCAGGAGAAACGGGATTCCATGGCGCTGTCACTTTCCCTTTTAATATGGTTCGCGCGACCACACGTGGTTTAGCTCCAATGTGGAGCGAACGATTCTATAAATTCTAGTATTCGGCCAACAGCATCGGCACTGCCTGTTTCGCTCCAGAGAAAGAGTTGCTTTTTGAGGCGAATAACATTCTTTGGCTATTTCAGCCGTTTGGTGCCTGTCTGTCTGCCTGCGTGCTTGCGCGCCTGCCTGCCTGCCTATCTATCTATCTATCTATCTATCTATCTATCTATCTATCTATCTATCTATCTATCTATCTATCTATCTATCTATCTATCTATCTATCTATCTATCTATCTATCTATCTATCTATCTATCTATCTATCTATCTATCTGTCTGTCTGTCTGTCTGTCTGTCTGTCTGTCTGTCTGTCTGTCTGTCTGTCTGTCTGTCTGTCTGTCTGTCTGTCTGTCTGTCTGTCTGTCTGTCTGTCTGTCTGTCTGTCTTCTAGTCCCACTCAGTGGCCCAAGGTTTCTACCTCTTTAGGCCACTGTGTATTTCTTTCTGGTCATGATGAACTGTGGCCGTTCCATTGTCGTCAGTCTAGCATCGGGATATCTCACTGTCCCCACGACGTTGTCGTCACGCTTTCTGCCCTGATCCAATTTCCCAAGTTTTCCAATAGTTTGGACCACTAGGTACGTGTTCGTGGTCGTGATGCCGTCGTGGCCATTGCATCGTCGTCATCACAGCTTTATCAATCGAGAGTCGTCATGCCTTCGTTGTCTCACGGCCAAACCTTGGCCGTCATGGTCATTCAATAGTTGTCATTCCAGCTACGTGATCTGACTCTCGTTTTACTGTCGCCGTTTACGCCTTCTCCGACTCAGTGGTCCATATTGTCTAATGGCTTGGACCACAAAGTGCGTGTTCGTCGTCGAAGATAGTGCAATGCTGGGCCGACCCGCGGCGGAGGTGAAGCAGGCGTTAAGCACTCCCCATACGTGGGCTAATCCGAAGTCAGTTCAATGCCGGGTCGACCTGCAGCGCAGGTGAAGCAGGCGTTAAGCCCTCCCCATACCTGGGGCGATCCCGAAGATAGTGCAATGCCGGGTCGACCCGCGGCGGAGGTGAACCAGGCGTTAATCACTTCCCATACGTGGGCCGATTCCTTCCGAAGATAGTGCAATACCAACTCAACCCGTGGCGGAGGTGAAGCAGACTTTAAGCACACCCCATGCGTAGGCCGATCCCGAAGATAGCGTCATGCCAGGCCGACCCGCGGCGGAGGTGCAGTTCGCCATCAAGGGGCCCATATAGACAGCTTCACTGGTCATCCTTTTTCACAGAGTACAAGGTTACTGAGATTTTTTAACAAAGAACTCACTCGTCAGTTAGTGCTGGGGAGGTATTCTGCAGGAGTCCACCTAGTGGACAGTGCACTTCGGCCGCTGCTGATTGGCTGGGGCCGCTCGTCTTCTCCTCGCTCGTACAGCTGCATCCAACCAGCAGCGGCCGAAATGGACAGTCCACTAGGTAGACTCTTTGCAGAATACCCCCCCCCCCCTGGTGCGTGTTCATGCCCTTTGCCTTTTCGCGCTGTTCCCCTGTCGAATCCGAAAAAGAAATTACGCGGATCTTGCGCATAATGTAAATTGGTTTAGACGACGCTTGCTTCGGCGTTTGCGAGGAAATTACCGCCATTTCTAGCGATCATTTCCAAGTAGAATCCACGAGGCGAATTCGAACATGTTCTCTGCGGGAAACGCCGTACGTAGCCTCACGAACTTGTGTTTCTCCCACACCTATAAGCGCATCCTACCGCAACCACAGCCTGTAGCGCACATAACACGCCGAGCTGACCCCATTCTGCACCAAGTGTTTCTCGAAGCAGTTGTATGTACGCGTAATTTACCCAGAGCCTTTTCGCTGCTGTCACTGCATATTGACAATGCAGAGCTTCGGGTTTTCGGGTGAAGCATTCACCACGCTTCTTAGTGGTCATGGCTGCCAGGCGTCACTGCGTATCAGAGACGTAGCTGCTGCTTTAGACCCTTGTTCCAAGCCGCCATTTCCTCAACCTTCCGTAGAGTCTTCCATCCATTCTGTTTGTGTCGAAACTCGCGCCTGCACTCAGTATATGATGTCTGCCCCGGATAACGCCGATTTGCATTACCGCTGGGATCGACCTATCGTGGTTTACATCATCCAGTAGTAGTCACCTTAAAAACGGGGCAATCATCATTTGAGGAAATTTTGCTTTAAATGCAGGTTGATGTTGAATGCAGCCTACCAGCCAACGGACAATACGACATGTCCGATGAGGACCGTTCAATCCCCGACTTTTAGTGACTTATCTTGCCAACCAGCAGCGAGCATACGCAAAGCAGGAACAAGCAGCTATTTCTTTTAAAGTTTAATAGCTCAGTACCACGGACAAATTGATTGACGCTTCGATTGAGTGCACTTCACCGGCAGTGCACTCGCAGGCTGTCGGAGGGAAATGTTTGTTGACGCTTTCTAGGGAGTGCACTTGCAAGCGGGTCGTCTCGAGGAAATCACTTCGCTGCGTTGAAGTGTTGTAGCCTCAATAGCAATGCTTCAAGAATAAATAAATAATTGTGCATAGCTGTGTCGGCACTAACGCTAAGACCAATGCTGAGCGTCTCTGTGACATCAGTGAAGCAAAAAAATAAATAAATAAAAAGTAAACGCTTGAAACGTTATTTCTCAAAAGATTCTGCCATTTTTACCATTTGGTTCGACCATATTGGTCATTCTGATTTTGGATGTATTCCTTCCTTCCGTTGGCTTCAAAGAAATAGACATCGTAACGGGATTGCAGTATTACCATTTTTCATGGTGGAGGTTCTTGTACATAAGCGGTTAATGTTTTGTAAGAAAACAGCCGCCTTTTCTAAAACTCAAAATGCCGCGAATGATATCAACTCGTGTGGCTTCGTAGATCGCAGTTTCATAAATCCCGAAAGATACTTCGTTTTTACTTCTAGCGCCATGCCGCCGAAGTGACACTCGCTCGTTGTAATACCGAATTTCCTCGTGTGACACGCGCATAAGATTTATAAGATTTCGCATAGCGCAATTTGCCACCTCCAGGCGCTTCGAAAGGCTAAGCAAAAGAAGGCCGCGTATTGATGTACCAACACAATCAGCCCCCTTTCCCCCCTTGCAAGAATGCCAAGCGTCTTTAGTGCCAACTCGGAAGCCCATTGGATCAGAGTGCCGAGGCCGCTATGCACTCACATCGAATCGTGTTTCCCGCGCATCCCTGGGTTCGAAATACCTTCCCGAGTTACATCAAATAAATAAGATATGGGTATTCGATATATCACAATGAATTCATAGAAATATTTTGCCCGCCTGCAGGGAGCTGGAGTGTCCACACTTCTCATGGTTGTGTACCAATTGTGTCACATCACCGCTGTCATCCGAAGTGGGAGGAGGCCACCCAGGATGGATATGTCGCTAGAGTACTGCCATGCAAACTACAGCGAGCTTCCTTTCACGTTCAACGCGACTCGCTTTGCACCGCAAACTGAGTAAGTGTACGTCTACCGACATGATGACATGTATGTTACTAGAATCTGGGATGCACTGACCGCGATACATTGTCTATAGCACGTATAACCAGTATCATCTGTTCGGGAAGGTGTAAGCAAATTATTTTATGGTGTGCCACACCGGAGGTTTGTTCACCAAGCGACGCAAACACAACATCTTCTCAAAAAACCATTGTCATTTTTCCTAAGGCAGCTTTATTTGCGCACACGTGGGAACAGCGTGATAGCCGGGAATAACACCAGGGTGCACGAGCGCAGAAAACATCAGCTGCTCGTGTTTTTCCATTGCCTCGTTCTTTCGCGCTGTCCGGAAGTATTTTATTTCATATGCACCGATGTTCAAACTTTACAACTCTTCATAAATTTAGACGGGCCATCTGCAGATATACGGGGTGCTTCAGCTAACTTGAGCCAAGTGTTACAAAAATCAACATAGGTGCTACGCATATCGAATTGGCGCAGTATTGTTATCAGCGATATGGAGCACGGCATTATATTTTTTTTTCAATCCACCAGGCTGGGTCAATAACAAAGATGGCTTAATTTGCCTTTTAAACAGTAACTGTATCAAAAAATTTTCTATACAGAAGTTGTAGTGCTTGTTCAGAAACATCGGAATATTTTAACTCTGCCACGATAACTGTCCTGACTAATTTTTTTCCAGCCTTTTTTTAAAGTGCGCGACATAAAAAAAAAAAGAAACACCACGTGACTGCCGGCTAACGCGCGGCGCTTTTAGTGCCATCAAATAATAAGTTGAACGCTTTAGCAAAGGCTGCTCCACGCACAGACGGGGATGGAGCAGGATCTTGGTGACTGCGATGAACGTTATCTGAAAAAGGGGCGTACCATTTTAAGAAAAAAAAATCTTCAACGAAAAAGCGGCTGCCACGCGCGAATGCACCACGGGGCCAGAGGCCACATGATCTTTATCCCCGTCCTTCAACACACTATCAGCCTCGGCCTTACCATTGTGTTTATTCATTGGTAAAAAAAAATAAAAAATTACCTGCGAAGAGTGAAACGCTGCTTCCAGTCCCATATCGCAATCACACGTGGCAACCGCTTATTCGGTGAAGTTTTTTCTTAAAATGGTACGCCCCTTTTGTCACTTAACGTGCATCGCAGTTACCGTTCAACCGAACTCTTTGCGCGAATGGGCTTTTGCTAAATCATTCAACTTACTATTTAAGGGCACTACAAGCGCATCGCGTTAGCCAGCAGTCACGTGGTACTTTCTTAAATTTCGCGCACTTAAAGAAAAGGCTGGAAAAAAATTTAATAGGACAGTTATCGTGGCATAGATAAAATATTCCGATGTTGCTGAACAAGCACTACAACTTTTGTATTTAAAATTTCGCTACAGTTACTATTTAAAAAGCTAATTAAGCAAGCTTTGTTATTGACCCAGGTTGGCGGATTGAAAAAAAAAATTTGGCGTGCTTCATATGGCTACGAACAATACTGCGCCAATTCGGCACGAGTAGCACCTATGTCTTTTTTAAATATTTGGACAAAGTTGCTACTATCCATAGTATTTCACAACCAGGCACTAAAGCAGGAAAAGACATTGCTGAAAATTGCGTCAAGCCTGCACCTGAAAGGTCGCGTGAGCACTATATCACGTTGAGGTTGGCCATTCATGCCCAGAGCTTGAAAACGGCCGTATTTCTTAAGGAAAATGGTGGGCCTGTTGTTCATACCACCATCATTTAAGCAAAATTTTGTGTTGAAAGCAGAAAAACCGACAAAAATTATCAGCAAGAGACGCACATTGCTATGGGGCAGTGGGAAAACGAACCCCTATTTATTGGGATACAATAGCAATACTATGGTCAGTCCAGGCGCGTTTCTACCGTCGGCGTCGGTGTCGCCGTCAACGTGAGGTTCCGCATAAAGTCCAAGAGCGATGACACCTTCGCCGAGCACCGTATTCTGTATGTGCGCCTGAATCTGGCGCGCTCATGGGCGCGCTGGATGGAGGAAGGCGGAAAGCAAACCCGCCCTCTTCCGTCGTGCGAAGCGCGGGGACGGGAGGGAGGAAAGGGGGCGGGGCGGCGGCGTTGTGCTCCCGAAGGTCCGGAAGCAACTGCGTATTTCTGGACCAGGCGCAAGGGGAACTTGGAGCAGTCTTGCAAAGTCTCTCCCGGGGAAGGGCCGAAAGCGGGGAGGCAGCACGGAAGGGAGATGAGGGGGCGGCTTTGACTCCGCCAACAAGTGAGCACTGTGCACGGCGGAGCGCGGTCGTGCGAGCCGTATCTTGTATGTGATGTGCAGACGGCTTTGTGCGCCTGTGTTCTCGCCGCTCTTGCGTTCAAGCGATAGACAAAGGTCACTTGGCTTGCTGCTGCTACCGCGCTTGCTCACACCAGCGTTCTGACAGCGAGTGTGCGCGCTTTCATCGAGCGTAATGTGCTCATATTTGCTTGCGCGCGCTGGCACCATGCTCGCTTTTTGAGATAGCAACCCAATGTTTCGATGTTTATATGGCCGATAAAGCTACTATCCTTACTTCGTATAAGTGTCTACTGATTTGATACTGCACTCGATGCTTCGGCTTTCGGGCAATACTGGGGCTTCTTTAAATACATGGCCATGAAATTGCAGTATTTGTTGTTTAAGAGAGGTCTGGCATGTTTCTTATGCGCATAGCAAACTACATCCTGGGACAAGCGCCGTGCAGAACAAACCAATCGAGGCTAGTGTAACGCTTCGGCTAGTCACTGAATCAAGGCCTCAAGTCTATCACTGATGGCTGCATCTTCGTGGAATATCGTATGCCAGCTGTGTGGACGTTTTTTTCTCTTCGATAAACTTTTTGTCTACTACTTGTTGGTGTGCGGACATAGAAGCACGTGGAAATGGCCATCTCTCGACACGCATAGCCAAAATGGCTCCTCCGTTCAGCTCTTCTTACTGTACATTGTATAGACTGGCACGTTTCACAAGCCCCTACCGATACTTAGTACGGTGGCATCCAATCTTTCTTTCTGAAATAAAAAAAAGAACATGTTTTTGCATCAGCTATAACTTAAAAACAAGAACAATGCATGTCAACGTTACCAGACCCAGATCACAGATTGACGCGCAGTACGAACACTTCTGTGCAATCCGTCGCCGCGCCGAACGAGCGTACAGGAGGACGACGTCACCGTCTGACTTTTCTACTTCTCGCCAAGCCTAACGATATGTACTTGGGCACCTCGACAAACCCGATAAACAACTGCGGGGGACATTTTGGAGTTCTCTGGACCCAGAAAACCTCTATGTAGAATATGGCAGGTTCTACGGCGCTTTCAGGAGCCTACGCAACAATTGTGTTCTTTCGGAGCCGTGGTACTAATGGAAGGTCAGATTGAACTGGAAGTGCCTGAAAATTATTGTGAATTATTCGTAGGCACATTCACCTCACTAGCATCGCTTTCATACTGCGACTCACCGCCATCTTGTGACGATCGCCTCGATCTGTCGTTCACTATTCATGAGGTGGACGCTGCCATTTGTGCATTCCGACGCTCGTCCGCCCCAGGGCGTGATCACACCACCTATTCTGCTCTCTGTCATCTCAGCTACGAATCGCGGAAAGTCGATCTGTCGTTCTACAATTACACATAGGAAACAGCGACAGTTCCAGACAACCGGAAGTCCAGCCGTGTGGTGGCTCTTTTGAAACCAGGAAAGCGCACATACAAGCTTTCTCCCTACAGGCCTATCGCTCTAGCGAGCTGTTTCGGGAGAGTAATAGAACGCATGGTGCTGACAAGATCGGAATGGCTCTTGGAGAAAAAGTCCACGTGGCCAGACTTTATGAATGGATGCGCCGCAGAGGACGGTCGTTGTTATCGACCTCATTTCATGCGTAGAACCGGAAAAAGCAACGTCGGCAATTAGTGCGCGCAATACCTTTGGACATAACAGAAGCTTACGATAAGTTCCTAAGTGGTGCAGCGGTGGCGTACAATAATTTAAAAAAATGCAGCGGTGGCGTTGAGGTAGAGAATCCGCCTCGCGTGAAAGAGGACCGTGGTTCGAAATTCCAGTGTCGCACAATTTTCCACCGGATAAGAAAAAAATTCATGTGTTGATAAAATTGCATCAACAGGCCCCTCCAATGCGAAATGAGTAAGATTTCGTGAAGGCCACCCCTAGACATAAGCGATAAAGCAGGGTGGCCTCACTTCGGCGGAGTCCAGTTGGCATTTGCATCAAAGAGGGCAGGTCGTATTGACGATTGTTCCGGTTGGTCTGGCTGCTTGGTGTGCACCATAGAGTCTATGTCTATATTATATATATTCTATATTCGATGCCTACTCCATACATCACATGAGAAGGGCATCTAAAGGAGTCTGCAATAGAAGTTGGTGGTAACTCCGTTAGACACGATGCCAGTAAGCTAATGCAGGAGGCGAAATATATGATCAAGAAACGTCAGTGTATGAAAGCGTCTAACACTACAGCTAGAATAGAACTTGCAGAACTATCGAAGTTAATCAACAAGCGTAAGACAGCTGACATAAGGAAGTACAATATGGATAGAATTTAACATGCTCACAGGAACGGAGGAAGCCTAAAAGCAGTGAAGAAGAAACTAGGAATAGCAAGAATCACATGCATGCGTTAAGAGGCAAAGCCGGCCATATCATTACTAATATGGATGAGATAGTTCAAGTGGCTGAGGAGTTCTATAGAGATTTATACAGTACCAGTGGCACCCACGACGATAATGGAAGAGAGAATAATCTAGAGGAATTTAAAATTGAATTTGAAAACCAAAGGTCCAGGCAGGACCAATAGACAGGAACAATAGACAGGAACAATAGACCATATTCACACTATCAATTGGTAGAGAAATGCGTGGAATATAACCAACCCTTATATATAGCTTTCATTGATTACGAAAAAGCGTTTGATTCAGTCGAAACCTGAGCAGTCACGGAGGCATTACGGAATCAGGCGGTAGACGAGCCATATGTAAAAATACTAAAAGATATCTATAGCGGCTCCACAGCCACCGTAGTCTTCGATAAAGAAAGCAACAAAATCCCAATAAAGAAAGGCGTCAGGCAGGGAGATACGATCTGTCCAATGCTATTCAGAGCATGTTTACAGGAGGTATTCAGAGACCTGGATTGGGAAGAATTGGGGATATGAGTTAATGGAGAATACCTTAGTAACTTGGGATTCGCTGATGATATTGCCTTGCTTAGTAACTCAGGGGACCAATTGCAATGCATGCTCACTGACCTGGAGAGGCGAAACAGAAGGGTAGGTCTAAAATTAATATACAGAAAACTAAAGTAATATTTAACAGTCTCAGAAGAGAACAGCAGCTTACGATAGGTAGCGAGGCAATGGAAGTGGTAAGGGAATAAATATACTTAGGACAGGTAGTGACCGCTGATCCGGATCACGAGACTGAAATAATCAGAAGAATAAGAATGGGCTGGAATGCGTTTGGCAGGCATCCTCAGATCATGAACAGCAGGCTGCCATTATCCCTCAATAGAAAAGTGTATAACAGCCGTGTCTTACCAGTACTCACGTGTGGCGCAGAAACCTGGAGGCTTACGAAAAGGGTTCTAATTAAATTGAGGACGACACAACGAGCTATGGAAAGAAGAATGACGGGTGTAACACTAAGGGATAAGAAAAGAGCAGATTGGGTGAGGCAACAAATGCGAGTTCATGATATCTTAGTTGAAATCAAGAAAAAGGAATCCGTGTGGGCAGGACATGTAATGAGGAGGGAAGAAAACCGATGGTCATTAAGGGTTACGTACTGGATTCCAAGGGAAGGCAAGCGTAGCGGGGGTGGCAGAAAGTTAGGTGGGCGGATGAGATTAAGAAGTTTAAAGGGACAACTTGGCCACAATTAGCACATGACCGGGGTAGTTGGAGAGTGAGTGAGTGAGTGAGTGAGTGAAAACTTTTTTGAGTCTTTCAAGAGTTTCGCGGTTAAGAGGTCTCCGTCGTCTTCATCTTCTTGGCGCTGGCGATTGAGACTTCTCTTCAGCAAGGGTGGGCCCCTATTCCAAGGCTCCACTGAGTCGTGCTGCATCGCTCGCGTGCTGCACTAGGGCCCTTTGGGCCGTGAGCTCGCTGCTGGTGAGCCGACTCTCCCATTGCTCCGCACTCGGGTGTTCGTGTTTGTGGAATGCTTTGTTGCGTTCGCACTCCCAGGTGATGTGGTAGAGTGTAGGTGTGGCACCGCACCAAGGGCAGGTGGGCCTGTATTTTGTGGGAAATATCTTATTGAGCACGTGTAAGTTGGGGAAGGAGTTTCTTTGTAGTCTGCGCTAACTGGTCGCTTCCTCCTTTGTGAGGGCTTTGTGTGGTGGCGGATATCTAATTCTAGTTCCTCTATGTAAGTTCAGGGTCTCTGCGTATCCCCCCTCGCAAGCCTGCAGGTGGGTCTCCGGGGCATTCGACCGCCCTGCTCGGAACGCTTCGCCTCGAGCTAGGCTGTCTGCCCTTTCGTTCCCCCTATGCCTACTTGACCCGGGATCCAGATTAGGTAGTGCTTGGGCTTTTCCTTCGCGGCGGAGGTGGCTCCGCTGAGTATTCTGAAGGCAGTTTTGCTGATTCTGCCCCTCGTGTAGTTCCTGCACACCTCTTTTGAGTACGTCAGTATGTTGAGAGATCGGCCTGTTCCATAACCTTCCGCTGCCGCCAGCGCTACGGAAATCTCCTCGGCCTCCGCTGTGCTAGCGACCTTTGCCGCGACATACGTGATCGGGTTTCCTTCCTTGTTAACCACTACCGTCGCGGCCACGCGTTCTCTTCCGTGTGGATATACGGCGGCGTCCGCGTATACTGTATTGTCTAGCTCGGCTAGCGTTCTCTCAATGTATTCGGCCCTAGCTTTTCGCCTGTTTTCGTGTAGGTTGGGATCCATATTTTTTGGCAGTGGTACCACATTTGTGGTTTTCCTGAGGTGGTCCGGCACGTCCGCGTATGTCTGTCAGTCGGCTCGTATCCCGGCCCAACCTCCTCAGGAGCGCTCGTCCCGTAGGGGTGCCTCTGAGTCTCGCGGTTTGCGTACCCAGCAGAGCCTCGGCGAGCTCGCTGAAGGTGTTGCTGATGCCCAGCTGGAGCAACTTTTGGTTCGACGTGTTTCTGGGTAGATGCAGAGCCGTCTTGTACGCCTTCCTGAGGATGGTGTCTGCTTGCTCTCTTTCTTCCTTGGTCGTCACGTGGTACGGAGTACGTGACTCGGCTGACAATTAGGCTGTTGACTAGCTTGAGAGTGTCTTCTTCTTTCATTCCGTATCTCTTTTGGGAGACCCTATTGATCATTCGGCCCACCTGTTCCGCCGCCTTGCTCAGCAGGCTAATGGTGTGGCTGCACTTCCGGCTGCCTTGTAGCCACATGCCCAGGATCCTAATCATGTTCTTTTCCGGGATGTTGTGTTCCTCGAGGGTCACCTCCAGTGTCGCTTGCGTTGGGTGCTTGCCGACCCTGAGGAGCTCCGACTTCTCCGTGGAGCATCGCAGTCCCCTTTCTCTGGTGTAGTTTCCACGCAGGTCGCCGCTTCCTGCAGTTTTTCTTCCTTCTCTCCGAACGATCCTTGGGTGACCCAGATCGTGACGTCGTCGGCGTACATCGCGTGCTGGATGCCTCGGATCTCCTTAAGTTTTCTTGCCAGGCCAATCATTGCCACGTTGAAGAGGACGGGCGATATGACGGATCCTTGGGGTGTGCCCTTGCACGGCGTGGGGAAGGCGTTGCTTCTCAGTTCGCCCAGCCCCACCGTCGCCGTTCTGTTGCTCAGGAAGTCCCTGGCGTAATCGTGCACTCTCTTCCCGCAGTTGGTGTTGTTGATGCCCTCCATGATGGCCGCGTGGCTCACGTTGTCGAAGGCCCCCTTTATGTCGAGGGCCATGACGACGTTCTCGCCCGTTTTCGGCATCGTCTCGAGCACTTTTCGAGTTGGAGCAGTTGGAGAAGTATGGGAGAGGCCTTTGCCCTGCAGTGGGCGTAACCAGGATGATGATGATGATGATTATGATGACGATAACTTCCTTCGCGACCTTGGTCTATTTGGCTAGGCTATACGATCGTTCTGTGCCCATATACACAGAGGGATCCATAACTTCATGTGCCCGATCGTAGCCTTTATGATCCTTCAGCCTCATCTGGGCACATTCCACCAATAATTATTGGACCACAAATCGTCTTCAACAGCTGTAAAAGATGTTGCAATACCTGAAGCTTACTGTCTTATCTTCTACCTGACGCCACCTACATGAACTATACTTTCTCACGAAAAATCAGCACTGCAAGTCATGGAATCTCTCTCCAGAAGAGGCCAGTTTTACACGCTAGTATTAGACGTCCTACAGATAAATGATCTTGGTCAGGGGAATGGACACTGAATTAGCTTCAATGAGTACTAGGTCACTGTGACTTTGCCGGCAACGAGCTAGCTGAGGTGGAAGCAAGAACCGCTGACTCTAATGCCGTCGACGTACGGATTACACACTCGCCAAGTGATGTAGTCTTTGTTGACTGCACTCATGCGAGATTGCACAACATATTACTGGGCTCACCGACACGGTCGGTACAGGACCCTGCGAGAAATGGACTCTTGTAGGACTTTTCGCCTTCCGCCTAAAGTGAAACGATGCCAAGCAAGCATGCTTCACCGGATTCACCTGGGCATCGCCTTCAGTCAACGTTTTGCCCATCTCATCGGCCGTGTAGACAGCGCGAACAGCGAACGCTGCCAAGTGTCTGAGACTCTTCAACACCTGCTTTACGAGTGTGCTTTCTATGCATCACATCGGAACACGCTGGCTTCGAAGCTAACAGGCATTGACGGGCAAACATTCTCTGATAGTACATTTTTGTCAACAATGTGTGGCCGTACAGTAGCAACAATAGACAGAAGTAGCAACAACAGTAGCAACAAGGGTTGCTCTGGTCTGCTTGAATATCACCGGACTGGAAGGAAGGGTTTTAGGAAACCACTGTGTAGCATGATCATTTTTAAGTTCTATGTAATTTTTAGAAATAGCCTGTTGCAGATAAAATATTTGTAGTCCTTGAGCGGGATTATTCAGAGAGGCGTACATTACTTGCACGAGAATTCGCAGTAGCCATTCACCTAATAAAAGAAAATTGACAAATTATGCTCTAAAAACTACTGTACGGCGCATGTTACAATTTACGAATTGTAGCCAGCGAGTTTGCAAGGCGTGTCCACTTGGAATATATCTCCAGAATGACGCCAGTTTGGAGATGTCCGCCATAAAACTCGCCCTAAAAATGCGCTTTAACAAAGGACTCTTTTGTGCATTGACGCACGAAAGTAAACGGAATGCCCACGTATTTCGTTTCACACTTTGGGAAATAATATGTCGAAACTGCTGTGATGCTGGAAATTCATTTCAAGTGGATACGTCCTGCAAAGTGAACGTCTACAATTCATCAGTTGCAATATGGGCCGGCAAGTAGTTAAGACATTGACTAGTAGTGTGTGCAACTGGGCAGCCCAGCCGACAATTACACTGGCAGAAAGCGCCGAACATATGGTTTGAGATGGAAAATTTGAAAAATTTTGGTGTGACGGTAGTGACGGTGAGAGGGAACTTCAACGGAATTGACACGCTAGTCGACATGTTAGGTTTTTGTAATGAGGAAGCGTACTAAAAAGCACGAGATGAACTTCTCACAGAATGCAGCTGTATGAACGGGTGTGCAGAACAGCACCTCATTCCCGGCACGAAAGGAAACGTCTCCAACAGACAACCAACGAACACCGCGTGTATTCTTGTTGGTTGGTTTCTCTGTTGTGTCGAACACGTTGTCGACATTCATCAAGTTTTACGTCAAGCTGTTGAGACACACACGCTGAGGAGCTAGTAGGGTCAGTGAAGAGTGAGGCGTCAAGGTAAAATTTCGGCGCAGGTGCGCAGAGGAAGTAGAAAGGTGAGTACCCAGTAGCTGGTTGGACTGCGGTGTATAAGCAAGCGTCGCAAATGGAAGTGCGCCATAGTTTTGTTATCTCATTCTATACAGATAAATTAAATGTCAGCTATAGTGCGATGAAATTGCTCTGTCAAGCGATTTGTTTTTGAGTAGTAAGATTACATTGTCTGTTTTAGTGTGTGAAAGGTTCTGAGTACTTCGAGGGTTGTTGAAGCAGCCATATCAAGGCTGCCATTTTCGAGACCCTCGCTATTCAAGAACGAGTAGATGAGAAACTGAGGGGCTCCATTTTTGTTAATCATGACAATATAAAGCCAACGGACAATGCAGGAAAGAAAACCATTGGAGAAAGTGACTGCGGTATAAATTGAATATGTAGAAAATATTAAAAAATTAAGGCCCAAGCGCTCCGTACTGATAGTTAACCAGCGAAGCTGAAACGTGCGACCTCGCTGCTTATCACTAGGTTTATCCCGACACTTCATTAAACGACGGCTTGGTAGGCTGCCGAATCCTCGGTACACTGGTACCGCTTGCGCTCGGCTACACGAGCCTGTTCTTGTACCCGGGCTGCAGCATCGGCACGGCGTGAACGAGCTCGTTGCAGGTTCTGTTCGCGGCGTTGTTGATCGAAAGCTGTGCTCGTCAGGACTACGTATGACGCGTGGCCTACCGATTTCGGAGTCGGAGAGAAATTGCCGCGGGCGCGCTCGGCTGCGACGGAGAGCAACGACATCACTACTCGTGCAGCCAATCGCGCGCTTCTCTTTTTTATTTCGCGCATGCGCTTGGGAATGCGTTGGAGTTGTTTTCAGCGTACATGCAATGGACGGACGAATCGGCTAGTCAAATACAGCTTCGCTCTAAAAGAAGGAAAGTGTCGAAAACGTAGCTTGCCGCTGGTGGTAGCCGAACCCACAACCTGCGCATTACGCGTGCGTTGAACTACCGAATCTGCCCAATAACTAGGGTATTTATGTTTACTAGGTTTAGCCGTATGGGTGTTAACTAGCAACACTCAAGGCCATGGCGAGTGCATGGGACATATCATTTTGTGCTCGATGGCGTCACGCAATGCGTGAGCCTATAAGAGCAGTGACGTAACTAAAGAACCCTCGTAGGCTACCTAATGACATCAAGGCTGCCAAGTTAGGTGGCGGCATCGCGCTAAGAAAAATATATTCTGCATGCACCCACTATGGCTAACAACGTACAGGTACAACCATAGAGTTTCTTACAATTACTGGAAGGACGTCTGACACTGCGATCGTTCAGCCACTTCGGAATGCTGAGTAGTACATGGATTTGTCTGATATTCGTGCTCGGGGCTTCAGACGTTCTTGTGGCCTGCTTTGATACGCTTTATCTGTGCCTCAATTGGACTATATTTCAAAGCAGCTGATAATTTTTTAATGCGCCGGACGATAAGATTCTGCAAGCATGCATAACCGCTGGTAAATACAGAAAGTGAGAGAGGCATAAAGGAGAGATGCCTCGACCTGCACCACTAATGTATCGCAGGTGAGCTGGTAAATTCAGCCGTTCAGCTTGTCAATGCGTCTGTGTCGTAACGGTTTCAATATTGCGATTCTGTACTTGTGTTTCTGAGGTCAAATCCTACCGCTGGACAATTTTAATAGCGTTTCGGTAATTGTTTATAACACAGTACTTTTTTGAGTATAGTCCCATGACAATGTCACGAAGCTATCTTAAAGGCAGCAGGACGAAGTTTAGGCGAATCCATGTAAATCCCATCATTGCCATGCTGACTCAAGTGTCCTGCTTGCAGCCCGCAGACACCAGAACCACAGTGCTGCCGAGTAATTGTACGAAACACTACGGGTGTAAACCACCTAACGTGGACAAGATGGAGCCGCACCCTTATAGCTACATTCAGCAAGCCTCCTACCGCGTACGGCAACAATTTTGTGTGGATAAAGATCTCGCCAGTGAGAGCACCGTGGGGATGATGATCATCGAACTCTTGCGGTATGATCGTGACCTGACAGGAACACCCGGGCGCTGCTGAGCACGCCCTCCTGCGACGACTGTGTGAAAATCCGCAGCTTGTAGTACCGAAGAACGCAGTCGCTTCCGGAGGTGGTGTCGACGCTGTCACGTTGGCGTCACCCGCACCGCCAGTGTCCTTCAGCGGCGGCACCAGGAGGTTCAGCAGCGCGGAGGCCGCGCTGTCCCAGGGTCCCATGTCAGGCCCGATAGCTGTGACAAGAATAGCACGCAGAAGCGCTCTTCAGCGCATGTCAGAGGCTCATCTTGCATCGAGGAGATGGTCACGCACAAGGTCATGCTGGGGACGCTACTGTCTGCGAAAGGGGCGCCACGACGATAGTCCACCCCTGAAAGCACCGGGGCCCCACGTTAGGCGCCAATGTGGGCATGACGCGATTTCGCAGTTCGCGCCAGCAGGCTCCAGTCTTGACCAGCCGCAGCCAGAAAACGCAGCCGTGGCTCGCACCACCGCTCGTGCCACTGCTCGTGCCACTGCTCGTGCTTTCATCGTCTTCTTCTTCCACCGCTGACTCGGATGCCGCTCCTCATGCCGACGTTTCCGTAACATATTGATTGTACTGAGTTTATCGGCGCCCGCGTGAAGTTGGGAAGAACAAGACGACGAACTAGTAGTGCGCGCTCAATAGGTGTCCAGCTGCGATTGCCCCGTTTTCTTTCTCTTCTGCACCCTGCACACCCTACTTAGAATATTCCGCGCATCCCGTCGACGTGCATAATCTTCGCATGGTGTAAAAAGGGAAGTCGAGGTGGAGATAGACTCCCAAGAGACGGGTACTAAGGTGGCAGAGAAAAATGAGATAATGACGCCAGTGGCGACCACCCCTTTTGGAGAACGGCTACGGTGATCGATGGGGGTGTCACTGAACGGAGACAAAGCCAGTTGCGCATGATGCGTCGAACAGCATGATGCGTGGAAAGGAAGTCACAACCCGGAGCAATGTCATGCGAAGCATGGCACAGAACGACGAAATCAACAAAATGTAGCACCTCTTGAATCGCAACACGAACAGCACATGTGCCCGAAGGCTTGACGTGCTGAGAGCTTGCCGTGCGTAGTGAAAGATCAGGAACAGGAATCGTCACTTCCAGAGTTTGCGGCAAAGGTATTCTTTAGTGACAGCTTGGGCAGCCTCTATATCGACCAGAGCGGTTCTCGCGACACTTCCGACAAATACTGTGATCTCGTTAGGAGAAAAAATATGAGGCCTTGAAGATTGTGGCGATGGCACAGTTCTTGCCTTGGGAACTGTGGCTGTAACTTTTGCTCCTGACCAAAGCTGAAACGGCGAAGCATGGGTGAAAGGGAAGGCGGTGTCGAGAAGGAGACCGACATGAGCCGACGGCGGGGTGACGTGTACACGAGTCCCAAGGATCAGGGATAGATTGATGTGAAGGTTGTCGGGGAAAGTATCTGAGGCTCGGCGCGTCAAGTGAAGTCCATGGAGGCCACAGAAACGCTGTGATAGACACCAGGGTTCGTGGGCCCAGGCCTCAACACACAGGGAGAAAGGCATGCAGAACTGACATTGTTTACATCACTTCTATGCCAGAGTGCGCAGAGCATTTACATACACAAAAACACAAGAGTACATACAACAATCAAAAAAGTCTAGTGTAGGCTTCGCGGTTCTATTCAAGTCGTCCTTGTTTACGCGGCAAAGTTAGTTGTCGTGAAGCCTCCGCTCTCATCCGACGGGGAACTAACTCTCGCGCAGTACCACGATGATGTCCTCACGGTACTCCGAATGCCCGCAGCCATACCGTCTAGTAGGGCTGCCGCGCCCCAGCACCAGGAAAGAGGGCGAAGAAAATGCTTATCGCACTGGGCTCGAGGAGCGTGACAGGCCCATTGGCGGCGAGCTCTGCCGGTTCCTGCTAGTGTAATAGGGCCAGAAGCACTGCTGGCGGCCACGCGAACTGAAGCACTGTTCGGTTCTGGTGGTGCCTCTGAGGCGGCACCGCAGGCACGGCCGCAGTGTGGACCATTAGCCGTCGGAATCGTTCCCTGGTCTCCAGGCGCCTCGGATGGTTGCCCGATTGGACCGTTAGCCACTGGTGCTTGGGGCGGCCCAGGTGTGCGATCGAGACAGACCGGTAGCCGAATCAATAGCTTCTGGAGCAGATCCCACCAGGTCCTCGCCCTCCCGTGATCGTTCTTCCGAGCCATCCAATTTCGAACCACAGCCCACTGCGCGCCACCGTGCCCTCTTCCTCGTCTTCTGGTCCTGCCAAACGCCCCATTCGTCACAAACGCACAGGATGGCCCGGAACACAGCATGTGTGAGAGAGAGAAGTAGTTCTTGTGGGGAAAGGAGGAAAGGCTGGCACTATCTTCTGCAACCCTTGCGGGAGCACGGCTCAGCGCCAGCAGGGGGATGGGTATGGGATTGAAGGACCAGTCCACTCCTCCGGTCGAAGCCACTGGGCCTTCCCGGCCGGGCTTCTCCGCTGCTGCAATGGCATGTGAAAGAGATGGGATGGTTATCCGTAGTACACCATCTATATATTGGCAGCTCGGTTTGCCGAAGGCAACGATTGCACGTTTTGGCAGGTTGAAAACGGAGCATCGACTGGCTTTATTCAAAAGTAGAAACTGGTTTGCCGAGTGGCAGTGGTGGCGCCCCAGTCGGACAGCCGCTTCGGTTCGAGGAGGAGGCTATGACCCCCATGACGGAGACAACGAAGTGACGGACGGTCGCTACAATGGCTCCCCCCTGGAATTCCCGAGGCTTAGGTGTGAATGCGGAAGCATTGAATATTTAGTGTTCAAGATAGGGTGGTTTCACACCCTTGCACGACACTGTCTCTTCTTTACCGCGAACGTCAATATTCAATGTTTTCTGTGAATGCCAAACCACGCAGAGGCCTTCATAGGAAGGAGTCAGTGGTGGTTTAACAAAGTCGCGCCACAGAAAGACGTATGTAGTTGTGTCCATTGTCAGGAAACTAAAAACAGGCTGCCCGCTGGCGATACGTGGGTGGTTAGGTCGAAGCTGGTCGAGCCAGGAATGTAGCCTCTCTAAGTGTTGCACAGTCGCTGGCAGAGTGCCTTGCTGGGTGCCGAAAAACTGGCCTGGAGCGCGAATTGCTGACCTATAGAGCATCTCGGCTGCGCTGACTCCGAAGTCATCCTTGATCGTTGTTCGCAGTGCCAGCAGTACTAAGGGCAGCCTTTCCACTCAGTACTGTCTGTCGAGCGTGGCGGTCAATGACGCCTTCAGTTATCCGTGAATACGCTCGATCGTGCCCTTGATCAGTAGGTGATAAGCAGTGGTGTTATGAAGGCGCGTGCCGAGCAGTCTCGTCAGGGCAGAAAAAAGCGAGCATTGTAATTGTCGGCCTCGTTGAGTAGTTATGCGATAAGAGCAACCGTACCTCGACACCTACGTAGCAACAAATGCTTCCACCACTGTTTCGGCCGAGATGTTTCCTAGAGGGGTCGCCTCAGGTCACCTTGAGTACCGTTCGACACCTGAGGTTCCTGAGGAGGAACCTGACACCTTGGCAGGGCGAACAGGCGCCACCAAGTCTAAATGCACATAATCGAAACAGCTTTATGGTGGTCAAAACGGCTGCACCACCGAATGCGTGTGCCGGGTCACTTTCACGGCTTGACAGGCTTGGCAACTTGTTGCCCAGCTTCGTACATCTATTGATCCCTGGCCAGACGAAGTGGTCTGTGATAAGCCTCTGTGTGGGTCTGATGATGAGATGACTGAGCACGTGCAGTGAATCGTACATTGGCCGCCGAAACGGATGGGGTGCGAACAGGCGAGGAGCTGCCTGCGACGTGTCGCACGTGACCAATGTTGTTGTGTAGGAAAGCGGCATTTCCGTAAGCTGGGGTGATGAGCCTTTTCCCGCAATCGGTGCAGCTCAGGGTCGTTTTGGTGGGTGTAATCTAGGGCTTGGAAATGCACAGGACCAGCAGGCACAGCGCCGATCCGTGACAGTACATGAAGTGCCTGCTTTTCGGTCCTAGAGATATGACGAATATTAGTAGAAAATTCGAACATAATGGTAAACTGCCGAAGCTCACGTTCTGAGGATGAGGAACTGTTGTTCTTGAAAACGAAGGTTAACGGCTTGTGGTCGGTGAGAATGCAAACGCTGCAGCCTTCAAGAAAAAGCGGAAATGCTTGACAGCGCAACAGATAACGAACATCTCCCCCTGAAGGTGCTGTAGTGAGCTTCTGTAGGTTTGACGCGCTTTAAAGCCCAGCGGCCTCCAGTGTGTGCCATCGTGCTGCTACAGTACATCACCCGCTGCCGTGGCCGATGCTTTTACCCTAGGGAGAACTGTTGCGTCGGGCAATTGACGAATCAGCAACACTGCAGTAGCCAACCGCGTTTAGCTTCCTGGACGGAGTGTTCGTGCTCCGAAGAGCAGTAGAAGGTAGGTGTTCTTTGAGTCGCGACGCGTCAGGTCGGTAATTGGCTGAAGAACTTGCGCTCAGGACGGTATGAAGCGCCTCTGTAAATTTATGAGCGCCCAGAGACTCGTGCGACTTTCGGAAGGGGGTTGGGAAGGGGAAGTGCTCGATTGCCCGCATCCGTGCTCTGAGTGGCTTGATGCCTTAGGGTGAAAAGCGATGGTGAAGAAAACCCAGGGCCTCAACTCCGAAAATTATTTTCTGGGACTTTAGGACCAGGCCATGTTCATCTAGTCGCTCGAATAGGAGGCAAAGGTGCTCTTTGTGCACGTCGTCTGTGCGACTTGCAACGACAATGTAGTTAAGGTAGACGAAAATAAACGGGAGTCCACGTGTAACTTCATCCATAAACCTTCGAAAAGTTTGCGCGGCACTCTTCAAACCGTACGGCATACGTACAAACTCATATAGGCCAAATAGTGTAGTGATTGGTGTCTTCAGAATGTAGCTGGGTTCGACAGGAATTTGTTGCTACGCACTCATCAAATCCATCTTGCTGTATATTTTCGTTCTTGCGAGACGAGCGCCAAAATCATGCATGTGGGGAATGGGGTATTGATTCGGAGTAGTGACGGCGTTCAAAGCTAGGTAATCACCACAAGGCCGGCAGTCGTCACTGTCCTGCTTTGGAACCAGGTGGAGAGGTGAAGGCCAATTGCTGGAGGAATGACGAATAAAACCGAGCTGAAGCATGTGCTCGAACTCACGGCGGGCGATTTCTAATCTCAGTCCACCGAGCCTCCGCGGCCGCGCGGCGACAGTCGGGCCGGTAGTGGTGGTATGATGCGTCCCCTTGTGTTTCACGGGCAGCGCATCGCTTCGGGGCTTTGTGAGCTGCGGGTACTCAGCAAGTATCGTGTCATATGTTGAGACCGGCCGAAACGTACGGATGCCAGATGGGGTGAGGTTAGACTGCAGTCCAAATACATCGAAGGGTGTGACATTATCCTTTAGGCGTCGATCACGAACGCTCACATCTATACTCCATTTCATACATCAGGTGCAACGCTGTGGAGGCTGGAGGAGGAGGAAGAAAAACCTTTGTTGAGCTCTAGAAAAATTTGATGAATTTGATGCTAAGGTGGTGTCTTCCATCTTCTTAGCAATGGCCGTTTGCCCATAGACCAGGGCTCCGCTTGATGCCGCTGCCAGCTGGGCCCGTCGGATCAGCCCTAGTTGGACTTCCTGACGGTCGCTGGTAAGCATTCCTTCCCATTGCTCCGCACTCAGGTTTGGTATTACTGGTGCCGCATTTGTTTTCTGGCAGGCCCATGTTATATGGTAGAGCGTGGGTGTTTCCTGGCACCACGGGCATTTGTCAGTGTACTGGGTGAGTTGTATTTTACTGTGAAAATGTTGTTTATATAAGGCCAGTTCTGAATGAAAATAATAATTTACACTTAGAAACAAACAAACCATGCGCTCGTTCGGCTGCGAACATGTTCTTTTAGATCAATTTGCTTTTCGGCGTTTTTTTATTTGCAGCCCGTCACGGCAACTTCACGGGCATACTCGCGCGAGCGAACGCCGCTGGCGCGCAGCGAAACAGGTGGAACGCTCGGATTGATAAAAAAGTTGCAGTAGCTTAGCTTGGCTATGCCAGCATATACGTAGCGAAAGCTAAGACATATCATGGTTAGCTTTGGTTAATCTTGATTGTAAGTCCAGGTTAGTATGGTTCTGTAGCTATGTTCCGGCGTTTAGCCAGTCATTCGGCGCGCTGTTCGTCTGTTTCCTGGGCGATTCGTTTCCTCATCTCGTCCCAATGTCGATTCCAGGCCTCCTGCTTATCAGAATTGTCGCCATTCATACTGCCGCGTCAACTGTGGTTGCAGCGCACGCGAGCTCTCCTTTTCAATCCTCCGACATGTTATCAGGCATGCGACGCAGTGGTGAAGCGAGTGGAGGCGAGCGCAACGACGAAGAACGCGGTGTGACGTCATACCGAACGGCGGTGGCGGAAAGGCGCGGCGCTGTGCAGCGGCGGAACACCTGTGGTTTGGTGCTACTAGTGGCGTATGCACAGTAGTGACTAGGGAGCGACAAAGAACTCCGCGGCGAGGCGCGCGTTGTGACGTCATGCGCCTCTTCGGGGCACCGCCACGGCGAAATCGCACGTTCGCGGCCAGTAAAGTTTTCGCTTTAAAATTTGGAGGCCACACTACTTGCGTAGCTTCCAGAGCGTTGTACCTGATGTATGAAACAGAGTATAGGTTGAAATGGCTGAGCAAGTCCACTCCTAGTATGGCGAAGCTGGCGCCTGCGATCCCAAATGCCGTCTGTGCAAGCGCCGGAGTCTGATATCTAGCTTTACTGCCGGAGCCCATACGACGCGATGGCAGTTCACTGCGAGGAGCGTGGGTGTGGACTTGTTGCGTTGTAGATCTGCGGCCGTTGCGGGAACGATAGACAACTCGGCTCCGGTATCGAGAAGGAGGCGGGTGCCAGTGATGCTGTCGACTACGAAGAATAGGCGGCTTGCTCGAGGGTCGATGTAGCTTGCCGCCATTAGCAAGTGGCCGGTGCGTTTCCCGTCCACGAACAGGGCTAGGTACAGCAACTTGCTTTTCCGCGAAAGGGACGGTGGTTTACCATCACTAATGCCACGGCAAATGTGTAGGCGCGCTGCGAGACTATGAAGGCAATGGCTGCGCCCAAGTTGGTCGCCAATGTCGCCGCCAGTACTCAGCTTTTCCATTGCACTGGTAAGGCGGTCGACTGTTTCCTCCAGGCGGGAGTGTCGCTCTTCTGGCTCTGAGACTCGCAGCGGCGATCGGTAGCTGTGCCGCAGACGAGCAGTCGCATATGCGGCCAGCGGGTACAGCTAGCCGATCGAAACTCGTCTCGGCTGAACCCGCCAGTACTATGCGTGCGGACTGTGGGAGGCGTTGCAAAAACAGCTCGCTCAAAATTGAGAGCTGGCTCTTGTGTGCGGTGTGTCCACCCAGCAACTGATGCAACCATTGCAAGAGTTGTGATGATAGTTGGTCGCCGAATTCCTCGGAGAGGAGCTGTTGGAGCCTACCCTGTTGCGATGGCTAGATGCCCTGCAGGACAGTGCATTTCGGGCCGTCGTATGCTGGGGCCTAAGGTGTACCCGTTGGCAAACCTATTGCATCGGCAATGTCGGAGCCTAGCTGTCTTTGAAGTGATGCGCCGTGTTGAAAACGCGCGTCTGCTCGCACCGACCAAACTCGTGGATTTCTGGGCCAAAACCTGGGGGAAGCTGAAGCTCTGCGGCGATGACAGGACACGTAATCGTGGCGTCGTTTCTGCCAGTAGGAGTAGGAGCAGCACCGTCTAAAGCTAGTGTTAAAAACAACGTAAATGTCAGGTGTCACCACTTCTTGGGAGCTTGGTTTAGCGGAGGCAAGTAATTTACGTTTCGACATGTTGAGAATCGAGAGTCGACTGTCGTTATTCAGAAGTGAAAGGACGTTTGCCGCGTGACAGTGGTGGCGTCCCAGTCGGACAGCCACTTCGGTTCATCAAGGGTCAATGACGGCCACGGAGAGGCAACCTGGATTTCAGGAGCAGGAAGCAATGACCCCCACCGAGACTTAATAGCACCGGCAAAGAACACCGTAGCAAAACTGTGAATGGCGAAAGTAAGTTTTATTGTACGCACTTGTGCTCACAAAAAGAGGCTACACTGAAAGCACAATGATACTTGCGAACGCATTAGGGGATCGTCGAAATCTGATCAGTGGATCTAGCGCAGCGGCTTTGATAGATGAGTCATCAAAGCTTCCAGAGTGATTGCTGGTGCCCGCGTGTGTTCTAGAATGTATTACACAATTAGCGTTGCTTATGCATGCATTCAAATTACACAAGGTTCGGTGGCAGCAGACAGCGGGTAGAACCATCGATAACATGCGAGAAATTTCCGATACATGCAGGGGCGGCCTGCGCTGAGCGGTAACATTTGTTAGACGGTCAAACATGGTCGCCTGATAAAGACAAACAAGTAGACGTGTCAATATTGTTGAGATCAATATTGATATCAATATTGTGGTCAATATCGTTGGCCTGAGCTCTTACTTTCGTCATTTCATCAAAAACTTCGCCGACGTTGCTCGGCCTTACAGATCTCCTAAAGAAGAACACACCATTCTCATGGGGCCTGTGCAGGCTCACGCGTTCGTCGCTATCATCGGGTTTCTGGCCACTCCTCACGTACCTGCCCACTTTTACCCGTCTACACCGACCGAAGTCCACACTGACGCAAGCGGCTATGGCATCGGCGCTATTCTCTCCCAACACCAGAATGCTACCGAGTGCGTGATAGCTTACGCCAGCCGCCTGCTGTCACCTGCCGAGAGAAATTACTCCATCACCGAGCGGGAGTGTTTGGCTTTAGTCTGGGCTGTCGCCAAGTTCCGGCCATATTCGTACGGCCATACGTTTTCGGTCGTCACAGACCACCACGCACTCTGCTGGCTATGTTCCCTCCGGGACCCGACTGGACGGCTGGTCGCTGGGCTTTGCGGCTCGAGGAATTTTCATTTAGTGTCCATTACAAGACTGGACGCCTCCATAAAGACGCTGACTGCCTCTCGCCTCACCCCGTGGATCCTCCCGATCATGTTGCGTATGATCCGGTGACCTGCGTGATGTCTTTGACTGACATGACTGACAAGTGCGCTGAACAACAACGCGACGCATCCTTACAGTCCATCATCGCCGGAGTGCAGTCTGGCAGCACGGACGGCACGTGCCGCATATTCGTGCTGCATGACGGCATCATCTACCGCCGGAATATCAACCCTGACGGCCCTGAGTTGCTGCTTGTCCTTCCTCGTCATCTGCGACGCGTCGTTCTCGAACAACTTCACGGTGTGCCGACGGCGGGACACCTTGGAGTTTTGCGTACATACGACCGCGTACGACGCCGGTTCTTCTGGCCGGGTGTCTACCGCTCTGTGCGTCGTTATGTCGCTACTTGCGAATTGTGTCAGCGCCGCAAGAAACCTCCCCTGGCACCTGGCGGATGACTCCATCCCATTGAAGTTCCTTCTGAACGGTTCTTTCGCGTAGGCCTTGACCTGCTTGGACCTTTTCCGACAACGTCTGGAGGGAACAAGTGAATCGCCATCGCCACTGATTATGCGCCACGCTACGCGATAACAAAGGCGTTGCCAACTCGTTGCGCAAATGACGTCGCCAATGTTCTTCTTCACGACGTCGTTCTCCAGCACGGTGCACCTCGACAGTTGCTGACAGACCGCGGCCGCTCGTTCTTGTCTCCAGTTGTCCACCCCTCCTCCGCTCTTGTGCCACTGAGCACAAGCTGTCCGCTGCCTACCACTCACAAACGAACAATCTTACGGAACGTCTAACCGAACAATCACAGAGATGCTGTCGATGTACGTCTCCAACGACCACCGCTACTGGAACACCACGCTAGCTTACGTGACGTTCGCGTATAACTCGTCCCGACATGACACTGCAGGATAGTCACCCTTTTATCCCTTGTATGGTCGCGACCCCACACTGCCGTTTGACACAATCCTCCCTTCTGTGCCATGTGTTGCAACTGAGTACGCTCGTGAAGTCATCGATCGCGCTCGCGTGGCACGTCAAGCCGCGCAATCTCGTTTATTAGCCTCACACAAAGACCGTTACGACCGCTGCTATCGTGACGTTAAGTTCGCACCAGGTGCTTGGGTGTTCCTCTGGTCACCAAATCGTCGGGTTGGCCTCTCCAAGAAGCTTCTGTCTCGCTATACAGGACCTTGTGAAGTCCTGCGCCAAATTAACGGCGTCAATTAGGATATTTTGCCGCTACACTCGAGTGCATCCTCAAGTCAGACGCCTGTCGACGTCGAGCACGTTTCGCGCCTGAAGCCATACTTCATTCGCAATTCTTCGCCTGCCATGCGCCGCGACGGCACTTCGCTATCCGGGGGTCCTGTTACGGAAGGATGAGAGAAGAGAGAGGAAGAAGATCGGAGACGCTGGCTGCTGCATGTTGTTGGTTGCCAGCCACCTTAGCTATTCTGACTCATTATGTATATATATTGCAAATATTGTTTTTATACACCCACAACATCCCCGTAACATATTACTAGAAGGTCCGGAAAGCGACAACGGTACGTGAACCAGGCGTACCGAACGTGGCGAAGGGTACAAATTAGCGGCTGGGTTGGATGTACTAGGCATAGGTCGAGCAGGACGTCGATTGAGAGCGGCAGCGTAAATCAGAGGCACAGTCACCGGCGGTGATTGGGGGGGAGAAAAGAGCACCTCAGCATCTTGTGCCTGGATTACACAACATAGTGACGGGTCTAGCGTAGAACATGGCGCAGTAACACACTCCGCAAGAGATAGCTGCCACCCAATTTCTTCACGAATGTATTGCTGAATCTGCGGCAGCAAGCCGGAATGATCATGCACAACGCATCCAGGATCCAAGGCCGGGAGTTACGCTGATTGCAAACACGTAGCACGGGTGCATAGGAGCTGTTTGCGCAGCTGAACGAAACTTTGACAAAGCTGAATTACATTACCAACAGTCCTACGGTTCTTGGCCACGAGTATATAGAAGGCATCGTCGTATATGCCTATGGTAATATGCCTTACTTTATCGGCTTCACTCAAGGATGAATTCATGCGCTAAAAGAGCAAGATGAAGTCCTCAATATAGCGTTAAGGTCTTACCGCTCTTTTAAGACAGGATTATTGTGCTAAAAACACAGGGACAAAGTAGTACAAGTGGACAGGGGCCCTATAACGTAAAACTATTCCAATATGTTTCTATTCCAATTTCCTGACGTCAAATTCGCGTAACCACCGACTCAAGCACCGGGCGGTCACCCGCAGGGTTGTCTGAACAGACCAATCAAACACTCTCCTCGTTCATAGGAGGTCAATTTTGTTTGCTTGAAAAACGAATAACATTGCCTACACTGAGCGGCTTGACGTATCTAATTGGCTGACAAGAGGCGAGGAGAACGCTCAAGTGGAGAGGGGTGCGCGGGGGCAGAGCCAGTGCACTGAAAATCGATAACCGGATGAAGAGGGTGGTACCGGCGTTTGCGATTGGTCGGCTTTCCCTTACTTAGCTTGTGGTGGCTGGTCGAAAATCGCGGCGGCATGCAACGGAATCTTAAGAATGACGCTCAAACTTACCCTCAGCAAAGAAGAGTTGGCAGAATGAGGTAGTAAACGTGCCGAAAGTGCTTGAAAACGTTACACGGCCACGCAAGAAGCTTTATTATACGCAAATACACCCATGTTCTCCGGCAGGTGCGAGTAGCCAGCGTCTCAGCGATCGGCGGCAGCCATCTTTTATTCCTTTCGGAACGGGGCAGCCTGCGGCTATTCCGAAAAAAATTCAGTTTTGTTCGGCATATTAATGCATCTTTATCGCGTACACATCACTTTTTAACTTTTTACCAATAGCCGAGGGCTAATGGCGAAAAGGGGTCGAATCAGAAATAACTGCTTTTCTTTTTTCTGTGAAATCATGCATAATCAGTGTGTACACATCATATCAGATGGGGAGGTATCGCGGTTTTCGTGACGTCGCGTGACAGACAGGTGAAGTGGGGGGTGGCCTAAAGAAGTTTTTGAGTAATCGCGGAGGGCTGATAGCAGAATTGGAATAGAAAAGTTTGGAATAGTTTTACGTTATAGTGCCCCAGGTGTGCGTCTGGTCAACCGCTATTGTCCGTGTGTTTTTAGCGCAATACCCCCGTTTTTCCAAAGATGAACCTTCACCAGCTAGCTATATTTGACGCTTTCGCCGCTTCGTTTAGCTCGACCACGCAAGCGGTGTTCAGCGCAGAATCTGCACACAGCTGGACGGCCGAAGAATGAAGTGAGGGTCTCTGTAAGCGGACCAGGTGGTAAAATCAGCTTCGTGGTTCCTGAACCAGAGATTGACCACATCGGTCAGACAAAAGATGACGTTGACCAGCTTAGGCGGTAATCCCACTTGTTATACAATGCGTGCGCAATATGCAAGCCAGTCCTCCACATCGTGATCGTCCGTGCCACTAAAGATGGCATGGTCACGCTCACATATCACACCAGAACACACGACAGCCGTGGGGGTGGTAGCGGCTTGCGTGGGACCGGCGTCGTCGGTCAATTTGGAGCCAGATGGCAACCCACGGCTTCAGGTCTTCAAGGTGTTAAGGATGAGTACCCCGTACCTCCACCAAATGCCACGGGATGTTTCTGAGTGGGGTGTGCAGGGCGCCTGAAAGAACACCAGAAAAACGGCGCAATCTCATCTGGACACCACTTTATATTACATCGTTTTATGTGGCTATTTATATTTGCATAACATGTGGCGCTATAACGTAAAGCTATTCCAAACTTTTCTATTCCAATTCTACAATCAGCCCTCCGCGATTGGTCAAAAAATTTTAGGATCAACCCCACTTCGTCTGTCTGTCATGCGACGTCACGAAACCCATGATAGCTCCCCATCTGATATGACGTGTACGCATTAATTATGCATGATTGGACCAAACAAAAGAAAAATAGTTATTTCTCATTCGACACCTTTTTGCCATTAGCTCTCGGCTATTGGTAAAAGTTTTCGGGCTGCACCAATTCACCAGCCTGCTACGCGACGTCACAAAACCGCGAAAACTCACCGCGTCAGAGTGACGTGTACGCGTTAAAGATGCATTAATATGCCGAACAAAACTGAATTTTCTTATGAATAGGCGCAGGCTGCCCCGTTCCGATAGGAATAAATGATGGCTGCTACTGATCGCTCAGGCACTGGATATTCGCACCTGCCGGAGAGCATGGGTGTATTTGTGTATAATAGAACTTTTTGCGTGGCCGTGTAACATTTTCGAGCACTTTCCGCACGTTTAGGACCTCGTTCTGCCTACTCTTCTTTGCTTAGGATCCGTTTTAGCGTCATTCTTAACCTTCTATTGCATGTCGCCACGTTTTTTGACCAGCCACCGCAAGCTAAGTAAGCGAAAGCGGACCAATCGTAGAAGCCGGCACCACCGGCTTCATCCGGTTATCGATTTTCAGTGCACTGGTTCAGCCCCATAGAGTTTCTTTCTACTTGAGCGTGCTCCTCGCATCATGTTAGCCAATTAGATAAGACAAGCTGCTCAGTGTAGGCGATGTTATCCGTTTTTAAAGCAAACAAAAGCGACTTCCTATAATCGAGGAGAGCGTTTGATTGATCTGTTTAAACTACCCTTCGGGTCACCGCCCGATGCTTGCGTCAGCGGTTACGCAAGTTTGGCGTTAGGAGATTAAAATAAAAACATATTGGAATAGTTTTACGTTATGGGCCCTTGGTCTTGAAAAGTGGGAGTCAGTATGCTAACTTTATGGCATAGCTCCTCAACTTGGTTCTTATCGTTTATTATTTTTGGTACCTGAACATATTCCACGATGCATTCAATTTTTTCATTATCATCTATTGATATAATTGTGTTCAAATCTTACATGTGTACTGATAAAAGGCACAATTTTCTACTGAGATTACTGTTATTATGATGTCTTGTGACTATCACGGGTAGACCGCACTAGAATACTGCACGGGCAGTGTTGTTAGGCCCTGGCCCGGCCCGACCACGACTTAGTAGTCTACAACCTGACCCATACCCGGCCCAGGCCCGAAAGATTTGGGCTCGGCCCGACCCGACCCGGTCCTGTTCGGCACGTTAGCCGTTGAGCGTAAAGAATGCATTGTCCAATTCTCGGTAATTGTGAAGACACCGCCCGCGGCACAGGACATTTTCTAGGGATAGGTCTGACTGTGTCAGGACTTGGTCTGGCGTTCTTGTTGGTAAATGAACAAGTGCAATGGAAAGAAATGTTATATATTCAACCCATTATACTCGTGCGTTAACGTATGATATGGAAGCCTGTGCTACATGTCCCAAATAGTTGCGCCGTCCTCCAGCGTGCCCGATGTTGGAGGTCACGCGATCAAAAATTGGAGGACGCTTCAGCTTCGCCTTCAAGAGTGGAACGCGACAGCGTTCCCATCGACCCGCCAAGGGGTGAAAGACAAAGCGCTACGGCGCAGGGATCACTTACGAGGCGCCCCGCATCGGACTTTGCGCCCACCTATCACACGGAGAGCGTCGAGCAACGCAGCGTTCTGCGCGGCAACGAAACGTGCGCCTGAGCAAACGGAACGAACCAAAGAACTCGGTGTCTCGGAGGGGGAAACGATCTACGCCAGCCAAACGTCGTGATCGGCATGGGCAGAGAGACAGATAGTAATCTAAAGACAGGAACGGCGCTTGCTTCTGCAACCCGCGTGGGAGCACGGCGAAGCGTCGCCAGGGGAGAGGAGTCGGGGCCGCAACGCGCCTGGCACCGGTCCGCGCACAGCACAGCCCCAATGCGCGCATGGCGCGCCACGTGTCGGGGCAGCGACGTACATTGAGAGGAGGGGTCTTCTGTGTTTGCCGCAAGATGGCTCTGCGTGTGCGGTAAGCGCAGAAGAAATGTAGCGGAAACGCACTTCGCTATTCGTGTAAATGCGACTTCTGTAAGTTACGTGCTCACAATTACCGATATACACCGCAGTATAACATTCTACGGCACGTTTTTAAGGTAACACCGCGTTCACTAAAAGCGCGTTTGTACCGATTTCAAGCATCGAACTCGTGGCTGAGTGGTAGCGTCTCCGTCTCACACTCTGGAGACCCTGGTTCGATTCCCACCCAGCCCATCTTGGAAGTTGCTTTTTATTTATGAAGTGCCTGCCATGATTTATCGCTCACGGCCAACGCCGCGGACGCCGACGCCGACACCCGACACCGACGCCGACGACACCGGCTTTTCTGCGACACGAGCTCCTTAACGCTATCGCGTTAAAAGATATCTACTGTGTAAGCGGGGGGGGGGCAAAGTGAGCGCGCGCTAGAGGAAGGAGGAAGAGGCAACCAAGTGTCTCCTCCTCGGCTGTAGCACAGGCTGTGCATCGCTGTCCAACCGGCTGAGCCTACTCTAGATTCTGTGAGGAACTGGCAACACTGAATCATATTGTATGGGGCTGCGAGGAGGACAAGCTTCCTCCTAACCTGATGGCCTCTCCCTCACCATGGGAGAGGATGGGAGGCGATGCTGTGCAGTTCTAGCCTAGATACCCAACGGCAGGCCATACAACGAGCTGAAGAGGCCGCCATCAAAGATCGATTGACAGCCATCAGCCCCGCCTGAAGAAACCACGCCTAATCACCCCACCTAACTCTGACGAAATGAAGTTTTTCCTACCCATAGTAAGTAGTTTTCAAGAGACACCAATAGAGTACGCGGCCTATTACGGTCCTGATGGAGACCCGGACTTATTACGGGCCTGCCTGACCAAGACCAAGGCCAGACCCGAGCCTGAAACTGCTTGGCCCGAGCATGACCCGGGCCCGAAATGGAGAGCTTACCTGACCCGAGCCCGGCCCGTGGGCTGGGCGGGGTCCGGGCTTTCTGGCCTGCCCGGGCTCGTGCAGTGTTCTAGATTGCACATATCGTTTTCGAATCGCCGTGTAGTGCTCACTAATTTCCCGAAATAAAAGAACAAGCGCAGTAAATTTGGCACACTTGTTTACACAAGAACTCGGGAAAGAGTTAAGAACCCAGTCTAAGTATCCCTGCGCTCGTAGATGTCTGGCACGGCTAGTATACCGCTTGGGTAGTGATGTGGCCTGCCATTTATAAGTATGTCCATCGAGGCCTGGTTACCATTTCTGAGTTGTAGGTTGGTAAGATTGTAGCTATAGAGGTGACTGTAATAAAAAATAAAACTTTCTATGAATTGGTTGTTTATGTTATGAACACTTCACATTCCGAATGAGCATAAAATATTTTGCAGGTCCAAAGACACCTTCATTCTTTTCCGTCTATCATATTTGTGGACTAGTTTCTTCGTTATATTCGCCACCATTTCAATAGGAGTGCTCGTAAGCACCATCACAGGTGAGTGATTCACACGATCCCAATCTCTCATTTGTTGTTGCTCAGTTTCACACTGAGTTCTGAATCCACGGGTCCAAGCATGTGTTAGCGTTGTTTTTACGATGTATCATGTTCTAATCACTCCAGGCTTCCCTTTCTGGTAAAAAAGTAAGACCCTCGCATTTTTGATGAGAAATACTGCAAATTAGGTTGGGCGTTGTTATAAGTTTTAAGCTTACACTTTTGAAAAGAAGAATGAACCTAATCAATGCATTAGATATCGCTCTAAAAGCTGGTTCATGTACTGCCAATTTTGTGCGAGCGCGTGAAAGCGTAGGTATCTTCTATGACAGTAA
Source organism: Dermacentor variabilis (assembly GCF_050947875.1). Lineage (NCBI taxonomy): Eukaryota > Metazoa > Arthropoda > Arachnida > Ixodida > Ixodidae > Dermacentor > Dermacentor variabilis. The sequence continues at coordinate 45,701,545 of NC_134573.1, read as the reverse complement.
ACACGAAACATGAAGAGCCAGAGAACATGCGTTCACAAATAAGCAGATGTACCCTAGTAGTACCGACACAGAAAATTTCCCACGAAAGAAATTCGGTAACGGTACACCAAGCTACAGGGGTGCAGCTACAGGAGTATAATCACGCAATGTTATTCCAATCTCTTTCTATTTCATTTCATTCTTCAGCTCTCCACGGTTCTTCAAAAATATTTGGAGCCTCGCCCACTTCGCCTGTACGTCGCGAGACGTCACGAAAACAGCGACAACTCCCCACCTTAAAGTGGCGTGTGCACATTTATTAGGCATGGTTAGGTCGAAGAAAAGAAAAAAAAAAGATTTGTTTCTACTGTTTTCTGTTTCCGACTAACGAGTAGCCGGCCGCGATTGGAAAAAAAGTTTTCGGACAACACCTCATTCACATGTCGGTCAAGCGACATGACAAAACTGTGGAAACTCACACATCAAATAGCCGTTCACACACTAAAGGTAGCATTAATATTCCGAACAAAACTGAACTTTTTTTTTGCGTGAGCGTACACTGCCCCGTTTTGAAATTAATAGAAGACGGCTGATCATTTATTGCTTGTACTCGAAGCCGCATGCGAGATTTTCCTTGCGCATAATATAATTTTGCGTGGCAATATAACGTTGGTAACCCCTTTGAACACGTACCCGACATGGCTGTTCCAAGTATCCTTAACTGAGCATGTGTTTTGGTGCCGTTTTTAAAATCCTATTGCAGGCTGCAAATATCGCTGAGCTACAGCAGGCTAAGCCAGGGGAAGCGGACCAATCATAGACGCCGTATCCACTCTCCTTACCCTATTATCTACTTTAAACGCACTAGCTCAGCCTCGCTGAGACCTACTCATTTTCCTGGCGCTTCTGGCTTCTCGTCAGAGAATTAGATTAATACCTGTCGCGGTAGATAATGCTATTCGCTTTGAAACGAAACAAGTCACCTTTCGTGTCACCGCCCGTGCTTGCGTCGGTGGTTACGTACATTTGACATAAGGACGTTGAAGCAAATAAACAATGAAATACCCTTGCATTTCAGTGCCAGAATTGTGGCATGCACTTTTCTATAACATGTTACACAAAGGCTCATCTGCTATGCAGCGCTGAACATACATTTGGAAGCTACCGGTACCCATGTCATGATGTAACTCAGTCGGTAATTTTGCGACTTTATTGAAGTTACGAAAATGGGTCGCAGAAGGCTGAGCAGGTTCAGATTATGGAAGCCACCTTCCAGCCAGTCTTCCAGACATGTTCACAAACAAACAAACAAAGAAAAAACAAAGAAAGAAACAAATAAATGAATAAATGACTAAACAAACAAACAAATAAATAAATAAAGCAAAGACAAAGGGAGCATCGTAGAGTTTAAGATGTCCGAGAATGCGGCCGCGCAAACATTCTACAGAGCTTCAAATGTGAGTATTTGAAATGAAACTTGTGAATTTACCACACACAGCTTATACACGCCTTGATCAGGCGCATGTGAATTATCGCATGCAAAGATATCAATTTTATGCTTAACATACCTAATTAGACATTTTACTTTGTTCTATTAGGAAAGAAATAGGCCAGAAGTGTACATGAAAGAGAAATTAACTTCCCTGTGCTGAAGCTGCATTTCCCGTCATTTGATAAGCAAAAGCAGTGATAAAAGCTATAGCCAAATTTTACCAACAATGATCGCTGTACAAATGGGCATACAAGAAACAGACGTCTGCGCACTCAATATGCTTCCATCATCCTGAGTTCTTGCCGTGATATGCACTTGCGCGAACTGTTGAACTGTCTCAATAACTCCCCCTCCCCCCACCCCCTAGTAGCTAGACCAAAGGGCTAAAATTCCAATTCACATTGTTCAACTGAATTAATTCGACTGGTTGCTGCGCTAAAAGCCGCGATGACGCAATTTTACGAGCGCTGAGGCTGTTCTTAGCAGACGTACGGTGCCCTATGTACAAGGCTTACAGCGCTCGAAGCAGCGCAGCAAAAAAACATATTAATAAATGTAAAACAAGAAAAAGAACTGGAGGAAAGCAAATTATCTGAAATGTTCCCACACTTGGGGAGGTGTTTCGGCTGTTTTGAACAACTCCAAATATCTTCAAACGTTGATTTTTATTTGCGGCCTAAATATAGTGAGTCCTGAGCCCCTTGTTTTACTTTGATAGCTAAATGTGCTGATAAAAGTCAAGAAAACAATAAAACGTCATGTAGCGGCAGTAAACGCTTCGTGCAGATGGCAAAGTGTAAACGTGAGTCATCTAGTGTTTCAACAAGTCGCGCGATTCTGTAGGCGCCTATGTAGCGAACGAAAAAGTGACTCCGTTGGTATCTGCGAATGGGAGTCGATATGCGTAGACGCTCTCCCCATGAGCCTTTTGGATGCATCGTTCATCGCAGGCTCCACACCGTCGGGACTTAGTACGCTGTTAGCACAGAGAAAGAAATTCTGTTAGCATGACGACATGCAATCGTCCTAGGATGCGAAATGTGGCCGAGGTGCAGAACTTGTGGCGTGAGACCAACTGTCAACACTGTCACCTTTACTGTGTATCACTATTTGAAAGGAATGCTGGGATTTTAGGCGCCAAAATCACAATCTGAATATGAAGCACGCCGTATTGGAGGGCTTCGAATTGATTTTCGACTACCCATGCTTCTTTAACAGGCGCTAAACGCACGGTACACCGGCATTTTCCCATTTCACCTCTATATACATGCGACCGCCGTTACCCGAGTTGGATCTCGCGACCTCGTGATTAGCAGCGCAGCGCCCTAGCCACGAAACCACTACGGTGGGTATAGCAGTATTTGGGGCGGCAGTGCCGAAACACGACCATATGTTGAAGAGTATGGTCACTTCAGAGCGCGAATTAGGCCACCTGACGAAAGTTTTAGCAAAGTGGTTCATGTAGTCAGCCACTACATTATGTTTCCAGATCTGGCCGTTGGGAATATGTAGGCCGGGAAAGGTTATGGAACCTCCTTCAAAGGTCTTGATAGTGGGCCCATCATACGTAGTTTTGTTTGGTTTTGCAGTGCGCGTGTTTCGAAGCTCATCCATGCCTACGAATTGTAAACATTGCCCCTTGGGGCAGTTTGTGGCAATTCAAGGCAGTGCAACTGCGTGACTGAATGGGCACGATCTTCAGGAAATTGCAGTTCAAAAGGTCAGCCAAGTATCAAAATTTTTCGACTTACCGTGGCGAGAGAATACTGCCTTCTAACAACATATGCATTGCGACGCTTATTCGTAATATTCGTGCTGCGTGAAAGCAGTGTCTTGGTCATGTACGAGGGGTAAAAGTACACAGGACACAATGAAATCGCTTTGCAAGCTTCTGGCAGAAGGCACATTGCTTTGAAGAAGAGGCGCTAAATTTAAACCGTAAAGGGATATATTACAGGCGGCGCTGGAATGGGAATGACAGAGCGAGTCTCGTTAAGTTTTGTTTGCACGCGCAGTTTTGTGAGCCGCAGCAGGGAAAGAGAGAGATTATGCATGTTTATCTTGAGCGTGCGTGCTTAAAATTTATATGCGCGTATGTTTGTGTCCCCATATATAAATTTGCTTGCACACTAATAATGCGCGTACGCAACTGCGAGCATACATGCGCATGCGTGTGTGCACGCGGGCCTTTGCGTGGGCATGTCCGTATGCCTGCACGTTCGTGTGTATGCGCGTCTTAGTGCATGTGTTTGTGCGCGCGTGAGCCAGCCGTGTCTGCAGTTGCATGTGTGCGTGCATGGGCGCCTGTGTGTAAGCGAACGCGTCTTCGTGTTCGTGTGAACATGCGTGCGTGCGTGTGCGTCGGTGTGTAGGTGTGTGTTTGTGAGAGAGTATTTCCTTGCTTGCACCTACTCTCGAATACAAATGACATATACAGTCAATTCCATGCATGAATCCACGTGACAACAACAAATGTCATTGGATTTATAGTATTATCTCTTTATGAGAGAGAAATTCACGCTGTGAAGCGGTTAACCTTCGTTGTCTTCTTCGGTGGCAGCGCAATGTCTTGATGCTAACGATGCGCGGAATCTGCATCATGACTTCACCATATCACTTCTGCGGCCCATGTTCGCTACTTTATTGATAAAAACTTGGGGGACGCTTAAGCTCAAAATGAGTGTACTTCACAGCTCGGGAGCCCTCCAAGTACTCTGCAATATCCTCTAGCTCATAATCTGCAATCATTTGTGACAACACATCACTGCTTTTGTCGCTAACCATTCTTCCAGTTGACCTATCACTTGAGTTTAAAACGCAATTAAAATCGCCAACCAAAACAAGCTGCTAATCAATGCACAAATACTGTAGGTTAGAAAAGAAATTAACGCGTTCCTGCGCCACACATGGAGCATAAACACAAATAACACGCCTTGCAATATCAATCACTATATGTGAAATCACACAGCACAAATCTACCGGAAGAACACGAAGAAACGTTTTGCACTGACAGTCCTTGATCCCTTCGAACAAGGAGGACGCACCCACCGGACCTGCCGATAGCATGGCTCACAATGGCGTGGTACCGTGCAGTGAACCCCCGCAGCATGTTCGCCGTCTCCTCTTCTTCCACTTTCGTCTCCTGCACAGCCAATACGTCCAGATCTTCTTCCATGAACAACCGGTACAGTTGACATTGTTTTTTTCCTAGGGGCGAGACCTCGAACGTTTAAAGTGGCGAGTGTAAGTGACGTTTGAGAAGCCATCGTTGATTTCTGGAAACGGTAGGCCCGGAGCATGGCGCTTATATTGCTCGTCTAGCTCAGTGCTAGACGCCTCCGGGACCGCCCGGTGAGACGGTCTCACCACTTTGCGAAAGTGGCTTGTTGTCAGCTTTCCTATCCGCTGTGCCTCCAGTCCTTGCCCTGAGGTTCGCGCGTCTACCCGTTGGCGTCTTCGCAGGCGGTCCCTCGATACTTCGTGCGCCGACCTTGTCTCCTTGGCTTGTGGCGTCTTCCAGGGGTCTTTTAACTGCCGAGCTGACGCCAGTACTCCCCGCGACGCCGCTGGCGTTCGGTGACTCGACGAAAGCATCCATGTCCGCACTTGAACTACGAGGAACGCTTTTCACGACCCCCCTTTTACACACTTCGTGTGTGGGAGTTTCGGCTACTTGAGAACTTACTTCTTTTGCCGAGCCGTCTGTTCCCTCAGCCGCTTTTGTCGCAAAGTCCGGCGGGCTGTGTACTGCCTCTGATCGATATTCACTTGCTGGAGGTGAGCCATCGCAATGTGGCCCAGTTGTGCTCACATCCCCGCTACCTTTCGCTGCGTCCTCCGCCTCGGTCACGTCCATAATGCGCACCGTTGGATCCTCATCACCGGCCGTTGCGGTCACTGCGGAGTAGGAACGAACGCACTCGGCGTCGACGTGACCGAAACGCCGGCAGTGTGAGCAACGTGGCACCTTGCACTCGCGACGCACATGTCCTGAACCATGGCAGCGCAAACACTGCAGAGGCCGACCTGGTGCAACCAACAGCGCTAGTTCACCGGCGACGCGAATCTGGTGTGGCAGGTCGTCAACCTTGAGTCCACTCTTGAGCTTCAGGAGCGCAGTCCGAGTAGTCGAAGCTTTCCCGTTCACTCCTTCCACACGCCAGCGTCTCCGAGTAACCTCGGTCACTTTGCCAAACGCTGCCAACGCCGCACGCACGTCGTCGTCCGCCACGCCGTGTAGCAACCAATGAAGCCGAACCCTCACCCGCTGCTCCTGCGGGTCGATGACGAGACAGCGTCGCCCTTTGACCTGAAGTTCTTTCAATCCAGCCAACTGCTTCGTCGCCTCTGGGCTATTTAATGTCACGGACCACACGTGGTTGATCTGGTAGGTACCCAAAGCCACAACGTCAGGGAGCAGCCGTTTCTTGTGCAAAGCGTCCCGGAAATCTTCGACCCTGAAGGGCCGCGCTCGTACATCTCTGTGCAAGAACAATGTGTTCAAAACGACGCGTCCTGTTGGCAAATGCGGCTAAATAATCTCAAAATCCTTGCCGTCTTCTGCTGCCATCCTGTTACCGCGTCCCGTGTGGGCCGCTGAGACCGCTCGTGAAGAGCCCGACATTCCGCGTCCGCTCACCTCGGTGGCTGAAGAGGAAGTGACTCAGCCACGAAAAGCGGGACAAAAGCGCCTCTAGCGAATGCGCTGTTGCCTTAGAAACGTGCCGTAGAAAGTTATACTGTGGTGTATATCGGTAATTATGAGCATGTAAATTACAGAAGTCGCTGTTACACGAGTAGCGAAGTATGTTTCCGGTACATTTCTTCTGCGCTCGGCGCACACGCAGAGCCATCTTGCGGCAAACACAGAAGACCCCCTCCTCGTTATGTACGGCACTGCCCCCACAGGTGGCGCGCCACTCGCCCGCGCGACGCGGCTCCTCTTTCCTTTCACAGCGCGATTCCTAGGTGCAGCGTCCGATGCGGGACGCCACTGACGTGATCGCTGCGCCGTAGCGCGTCTGGTGGGAAAGCTTCCCCTGCGATATGTGCCGTGCTGCTGGCGAGCAGTCATGCGTCTGCGCGGTGCTCCCAAGCGAGATAGAGGACGATCCCATCGAGGCATCAGCCCCATGATCGCGTCCGCCTTCATGGCGCGTCGCGGCCCGTTTGGCTCGCGTAGATCGTTTCTCCCTCCGAGACACGAAGTTCTTTGTTTCGTTCCGCTTGCTCAGGCGCACGTTTCGTCTTCGTGTGACTCAAGAGCATTCCGAGCGAATGAGTGGGCGGTGCGAACGGGGTGCGGTAACGCTATCGCGTTCCACTCTTGAAGGCGAAGCTTAAGCGTCCTCCAATTTTTTGAGCGATATTCTCAGACCATATAGAAAAATGCCTTGGTTTTTAAGCGAATCATGTGCCACTTTGCAAATGTAATCAACATCGTGTTTTGATTGATTGGAATGTGTACTTATCCTTCCTTAAAACTTTAAGCCTATACGTTTGTTTGCGAAATTGTATTTGCGTTTGCAGGCGAAATAGGATTTAAAGAAGGCAAAGAACACCTTTCCTCAGATTATGCGGTGAAGCTCTGGCAAAAAACAGGCCTGTTACATCGTAGGCAAAAGCGGCAGGTGAGAAATTCGTGGAGCGTTTAGTAGACACATTGAAATTTTTCATGTTTATTCTTTACAGGAAGACACGACAAAAGATTATAGAGCTGCGAGCCAGGAAGATGATATGGACATTGAAGGAATGCTGACAATCCCTCAAGAGTCATCACTTTGACAGAATAAAAAATAAGAAAGTGTCACAAATTCAATAATCGCTATAAAAATAAATATACTGTCACAATCTAAACATCGACGCACAACAAGCCAGGACAATAACACGCTACAATATTTGCGTTGATCAAGCTAATATTTATTGTTGTAATAGCACAGTTCACGCTCAATGAGGATGGAGTGCCTAGAAAGCCATCGGAACCCTCTTGAAGCACGAGAAAACAAGATCAGCGATAGCTTAAGCCCTCCCACCTGTATCATGAGGTATTGAACGCCCTCCAGAACACGCGCAACATGCTTCGTATTGATACTACTGCAGTGTCACGCGTAGCGAACACATCGTGCTAAGCTTAGTTGTAGTTCACGCGGCCTCCTACCTTTGCTAGCGCTTACTGGTCGCTCTGAGTTGGTCTGGCGAATTTATAAATTAGAGTAAACGGCACGAGGAAGGAATATTCAGGCTAAGCGCATGTGTGGCAAATTTTAGTGATTTCGTCATACCACTCCGTGGCGCCTAGCTAATAAAGACGAGTTCTTGAATCAAGACGTGGCTCTAAATTTGTATGCATTTTTGTGGCTCTGTAGACCCGTTCACTACTTCACAAGAACGGGTGGTAATACATGAACAGTTTGTTTCCGAAATAAAATTTTACGAAGTGTGCAGCAGAACGCAAAAAGACAAGCAAGAACAAATATCCCAGATAACATTTTTTATGCGAGAGCTGTGCAAATAAAAAAAAATTGTGTGCACTGTCTGAAGTTTATTCTACTTCAACGTGAAAAGTTTCAATCATATATGTGTGAAAAGAATAATAAATTCTCGCGCTTTATGGCTCCCAAATTGGCAACTCCAGCTAAATTTTGACCACCTGTGCCTCTTTACCGTACACACGATACACGGGAGTTTTTGTATTTCGTCCCAAACGAAATGCTGTCGGCGCTGCCGGGACTCGATACCGCGCCCTCGGGCTTCGCAGCGCAGCGACAAACCGACTACGCCACCACGACGGATCCCATGTAAAGAATGGGCGTGAATTATACAAGGATTGGTATCATGAATGGACTAATTCATGTTACATGCATTTGGTGGTAGGCTTCCAAAGACGCATTCATATCGCCTTATCTCAACATGCGAAAACGTGGCAACCTTTGATAAAATGTCACAGAGAATGAATTATCGGCATGAATACGTCTACCAATATTTTGCAACTGGTTTGCTAGCACAATGGCACAGGTTTGTTTAGATTTTGCTCTTCTGAGTACAGTAGGTTATTCGTAAAGCAGTGGCTCCAGTGGTAATCATTGGAGGAAAGAAGGGTTACAGTGCTGCTACAAAGAACAAGTATACCAGCACTAAAATAGGCAAATAAATTTTTTTTCCGGTGGCGAATAAACGTTTAATCGGTATGGTGAACGTGAGCTTACAGTGCTCGGCAACTGTGCATGTACAGCAGAGCCATCTAGTTCAATGCGACATTCTGTTCAAGCAGTCACAAAGCTTTCCGATGACGACAGGGTGACGCAGCGAATATTTAAAACTTATTCATCAACCACCCAAGTGGGCTTGTGCGACTGTTATGAAAGACTCGTGCTTCAATGCTATGCAATTAATAATCCTATATCAAAAATCTGGTACAACGCCTAGCGTAAAAATATGATGACGTGCTGATTTTGATGAGGTATTATGCTTTACTATTGCAGACTCTAGTAACTCAATCATTACCTCAGCTTAATTACTGTGAACAGCACTTCTGATGCCTGTGCGTTCTTTTTCAAGCACATAAATGCGAACAGAGAAGCAGAGAGGCGGAATCGTGAAGGGACGCATTGCCAACACTTGCCCACTCAATGCCACTTTCATGTCACTTAGCTTACTTCAGACAGATGCGATATTGCGTCAATGAAAGGTTGAAAGAACATAAGTACAATATTGGAACGTATTCTTGTCCTTTCGCGGCGACTGCATTTCACCAGCGAACAACTTCAGGCTATCGCTCAGCCCAAGACGCAGCTGCATAATTTGGAGCGTACTCAAATGCTATCGTTGTTTCTAACTATTGGTTGTGCTCTCGCTCAACTTTGTGTAATCAGATTTTATGAGCGACGTGAATAGTGCTATATTTTATGGAAGGTATGCGAGAGCACCAGTGATTGCGCTGGAACCTTCGACAAGTCACAATAAAAGCCGAAGCGCTTGACCCACAGATCTGAATATCAACGATCGCCGACTGTGCTGGCCGCTGTCGCTGTGCTTGGAATGTAATTTGCTAGTGTGGGCACAAAACGGCTAACTTATGGGCCTTTACGTGTGAAAACCGCGATCGGATTATGAGGCACGCCGAAGTGGGGGACTCCGGAATAATTTTGACCACATGGGGTCCTTTAACGTGCACCTAAGTCTAAGTACACGGGTATTTTCGCATTTCGCCCCCATTTAAACGCGGCCACCGTGGTCAGGATTTGATCACACCATCTCGTGCTTAGCAGCCCAACACCATAGCCACTAAGCAACCACGGCTGGTCTATTATAGGCACAGCCACACCCATTTAAAACTTAATTTCATTATTTGCCGTTACGTTACTGTGTTCTTCACCCTCACAATACCGGGACATCTGGTGGAGGTGCTCCACCGTTTATGTTCATGATACCCCTTCAAAGCCGTTACACTAGCATCAACCACGAAGAGAGCAGCGTAACCCACGGCCATCGAGCTATCCTGAGACTATACAAACCGCCCACTGATCACGGACGTCCACCCGAGACGACTAGAAAAAACAAGGTCAAGTCAGCAGCCACGATGACTTATGAAGCATCCGCCGCAGCCATCGTCCTGCAGTAGCCACCGGAGCCACGTATGTTCCGCGGATCCTCATCGGAGGACAATGAAACCTGGTGTTATGCTTTTGAAATGATCTCCACATTGAACAAATCGGAACAGAGGAAACGTTGCAGCACGCATACTTCTACTTCGAAGACACCGCGAGGACGCTGTTCGGAAACCGAGAATCCACCCTAGCAACATTGGACCTGCTTCGCAGAGGATCACTGCAGACCTTCACAAACGTCGTGCGCGAAAGTGAGCTGAAGCTCTGGTGGAAGCCTGGATGCAGCTACCTGACGAGAACTTCGCAATTTTCTCCGATGAAATGACGTGGCCATTCCGCCATGCAATCCCCGACATGTCCGAAGAAGGCACTTACACGCGGTGTTAAGCAAGAGCTCTTCGCCGGATAGACGCGACAACCGGCGATGACCGTAGTCGAATTTCTGGCATGTGTCGTTAATTAAGGAGACACTGGGAATGCGTACGAGACAATCACACCACCGCTCGGTATGAGACTGCACAGAAGACCAGGCAACCTGCTCTCACGATCTGCAGGAAACCAAGTCCGCCGTGCGTTATAAACTATGGAAGATGCTTCAATCGCCCCAAAATGAACTGGCATCGGGTGCTGACATCGTCCGCAGAGGAAATTTACCAGTCGCTAGGTGTACCTGAACCACTGCAGTCTCGACGGGAAGCCATGAACTATATATACGTCGCTGACGCCGCCTGGCATGTTTCTTCTCAACGACTGCGTCATAGCACCATGACCCCACCATTACGCGACCGCCACTACCAACCCAACCACTCATTTGCCCGCAGAACACTTCGAGGTTGACCGATATGTGGTGAGCCCTTGCGCACCGTCCACTGTGCTACCGCAACCACTGCGGAAAAGCGGTCCATGTCTACCGCCGATGTGCATACCGTAAGATGGGATCACGAGGAATGGGCGCGAACGCGGAATTTCCGCGAGAAGTGGAACCACCACGCAAAATTGCCGACGACGTGGCGGAACCTGAGTGGAGACGGCAACGATCTTCCAGTTCGCTGTCGCCTGGCCATTCGTCGTAGCACCGACCCTACAAGGGGCCCGACCCGGAGCTGGTTTGCTAGTCCATCCATGGAAAACTAAAAGCAGCAACCGATGTTGGTACGGTTGCTATACGTCGATATGCCGAAGATCATCCACCGCCGATGAAGATGCTGTAGAGAACATCCAGCCGACTTAGCGATGGCACGCCGCCACCTAAACGAAGCCTCAAAGACAAGCAAACGTTGTCTAATGAAGGCTTGGCGATGAAGATCTGTAGTGTTTAATGGATATTGAATACTGAGGCAATGCGACGCAGCCAAGATTCGACGCCACGTCTTAGCCGTAACGGAAGGCGAAGAATCACCGATCTTAGCGTGCTTTTTGATGGCCACGAATTTACCGCTCTTGTAGATGAAGGAACCGACTACTCCGTGATGAGTGTATCATTCGCCATGGAGTTAAAGAAAGTGAAGCTTCACTGCGACAGTCCTGAAATCCGCCCAACTGGCGCACACCTCATAACGGCAACTGGAATTTGCACGGCGAAAACCAGCGTCGATGACCGGACTAACCCTGCCACCTTCGTTATACTCCCGCGGTGCTCGCCAGTTGTAATTTTCGGCATGGACTTTCTAAACCGCCACGGTGCAATCATTAACCTGACATACAAATCGATAAGGCTATCCGAAGACGAAGCGGCATCGCGGGAGAATTCACTGAGTCACCATGATGTACTCGAAGATCAAGTTAGCATCCCGCCGCAATCAATTATCAATTGCCTCGGTGCTGAAACACCCGCAGAGGAAAAAGCATCGTTGAAGTCTACCAACTTCTACTGCTCCAGCGTGAATTTTGCGTAGCAAGGACAATCACTCGGCTCTCCTGATAAACTTCAGCCACGAGTACAAACACCTCAATAAGGACGCGACGGTCGCACACATTGAAGAATATGTGGAAATGCGTTTGCCCTTTTGGATTTTGGCGCGTCTACCTCGACGGTAATAGTTGGGGAACCACTTTTTGACAGAAAACACTCCGCATGGGTAAGCAGCAACAGCTGAAAAGTCTTCGCCGACGATGCAACGACTACTTTGCGATGTCACTGAAAATTCCAAAAACAACAGTTGCTCAAAGTCGCTTAATAACCGAAGAATGCACTCAGCCGCTCCGCCGGAGCCCGTACCGAGTCTCGACGCGAAAACGAGAAGCCATAAAGCAACACGTAGATGAAATGATGGGCATCTCTTGTAGCTTTGGTAAAGAAAAAGGACGGAACCTTGCGTTTCTGCGTCGATTATCATCGGCTAAACATCTTAAAGAAGGACGTACACACCCTGCTATGGATAGAAGACGAATTGGTCCGGCTATGCAAAGCTGAGTATTTTACAGCGAAGCGGTAAACCTCTACCGTCCAAGGAAATTTTCGCGTCGTTGTAAGCAAAAAACTCTCCATACGTGGACCGATCCCGGAGATAATCAATACCGGCCCAACACGCGGTAGAGGTGAAGCAGGCGTTAAGCAATACCACTATGACGGTGGCACCAAAGTACGCGGAAATACTAAACCGTCACAGAGGCAAAAGGATAATATATCCACCACCCCACCCATCTTTACCACAACACGAAGCCGTCGGCTGGCGAAGGCTGCAGACAGGAACATTCTCCAATCTACACATCCTACATTAAATGCTTCCCAGTGAATACAGGGACACATGCCCATGGTGTGGGGTCATCCCAACACTATATCACATCACATGGGATTGCAGAAATAACTTCCCTTTCCACGAAGAAAAAGAAACCAGTGGGGAACAGTAGGAAGGCCTGCTCACCAGTGGCGTGATCACAGTCCAAAAAGGATTGGTGCAACAAGCTCTCAAAGTGGCCAGGCTCAGCGGTGGTCTGCAATAGGGGCGCCGACCACTCAAGACAACGGAGACTTCAGTAAAACATTAAGACCCCTGTTAACCGCTGAAAGCTGTATATAGTGCAATAAAGTTTTTCCTTCCTTCCTTCCTTCCTTCCCATACGTGAGCCGATCCCGAAGATAGTGCAATACCGGCCCGACCCGCGGCGGAGGTGAAGCAGACGTTAAGCACTCTCCATACGTGGGCCGATCCCGAACATAGTGGAATGCCGGGACGACCCACAGCGGAGCTGAAACAGGCGTTAAACACTCCCTTACGTGGGCTGATCCCGAAGATAGTGTAATGTCGGGTCAACCGTCGGCGGAGAGGCAGTTCGCCATTAAGGGGCCACACACACAGCTTCGCTGGTCATCCTTCACAGAGTGGAAGGGCACTGCGATTTTTTCGTCAATTGATTTTCAGACTTGTTACTGGCTGAATAGAATTCGATGAGAGGGATCGCGAGGAGACCGCCTTCCTCCCCCTGCTCGGGCTGCATGAGTTCAAGGTCATGCCATTCGGGCTGTCCTCGGTGCCTGCAACGCTCCAGCGCGTGATGAACACGGTATAAGGATCGTTGAATTGACTTACCTGTTTCATCTACTTGGATAACGTCGTCGTCTTCATCGCATACTTCACGATCACCTTGAGCGGCTATGGACAGTACTAGTGGCAATCAAGTCATTAGGGCTCACTTTTAGGCTTAAAAATGGCCGCTTAGCTTGCCGCCACCTTCCTGTTCCTGGGCCACCTCATTTGAAAATCTGGAGTCCGTCCTGATTTGCTTAAGGCATCTGCCACTGCAAGCTTTCCACTACCGACCGACAAGGGAGTGCGCAGATTCCTTGGCCTGCACGCTTAATATTGGCGCTTTATCAAGGACATCTCTCGCACTGCGGAGCTATTAATGCATCTGAAGGAATGAGACTTTGGCGGGCTCCGCACGCCGTAGCATTCCAAGAACCTAAACAGCGACTGCAGTCGACACCAACACTCGCCCACTTCAACGAAAACGCCGCAACGGAAATCCACACCAACGCAAATAGCGTAGGCGTCGGTGCCCTGCCATTACAGAAGAAAGACAGATTTGAAAAGGTTACAGCTCATGCTAGCCGCTCACTAACGATAACGGAAGCCGATTATTCTATGACAGAAAAAGAACACCGCGCAATAGTTCGGTCAACCACAACATATCGACCTTAGCTGTATGGTAGGTCTTTTAAAGTTATGAGCGAGCATCACGCAATTCGTTGGCTGGCAAACTTACGGACCAATTCAGGGCGTCTAGCTCGGCGGGGCCTCAGACTGGAAGAACTTCAGACTGGATCAGACAGCCGGGCACGTCGTGCGTTCTCGAACGTTCGCCGGAATCCAATAGAAGTATTATTGGCCGCACCTGCCCACTGACATCGTCCTTTACGTGAAGAAATGCTGAGACTGTCAGCTACACAAGACACCACCAGCAAGGCGAGCGAGATAGCTACATCCCATCGAGCCTCCTTGCTAACCGTTTCAGCAGATTCCGATCGATTTCTTAGGACCCTTTCAGACATCAACATCTGGAAAGAAGTGCATCATTCAGGCCAGTGACGACCTCACCCTCCACGCCGAAACGAAAGCCCTACCCAATAGAAATGTGGCGGAAGTTCTTCGCCGAGAACAAAATTCATCGCCGAGAACATTATGCTGCGACATAGTACGTCACAAGTCCTCATTAGAGACCGAGGAACGGCTTTAACAGCTGAGCTTACTCAAGACATCCTGCAATATAGCCAGACGAGTCAACGCAGGACAAACGTATAACATGAACATGACGTTCGTCGTCGTGTTAGCAATGTACTGCAACCTCGAACGCAAGATGTTGGATTCCGTCCTTGCGTAAGTAACCTTCGCTTACAACATGGCCATGCAAGAAACGCTGCACATCACGTCGTTCACGCTGGTTTACGAAAGCAGCCCTACGACGACTCTTCACGCCATAATGCTGCACGTCACCAGCAAAGTTCAGCAGCAGTTCTTCACACGAACACCTATGTACAGCGCGGCGAAGAAGCACACCAAATCTGCCATCTGCACATGAAGAACCCACGAAGGACAGATAGCGGGCACTAGAATCTTCGCCGACTCTACGTGTAAAAAAGGCCTGGTGACCGTGTCAGCTTTTGGACCCTGATACACCGGCAAGGACTTAGTGAGCAACTTTTGTGACGCTGTTTCGCACCCTGCAAGATCCGAGTATTTGCGCACTAGACTGCCAGGCCGTGCTAGACGGCATTTCGCAATCACAGCGGCGCCACGCACTACCTCAAGTCGTCCGCGTGGTGCGTCTTAAGCCCTCGGCGATCTTTGGGACATTGTGTAGGTGTTGGCTTGTTCTATTTTTCTTTACTACGGTGCTTTTCTTTTTGGTTTTGTGTTTGCAGAATCGGGACTATGCTTCTTGAGAAGGGCAATTCCATCGTAATTGTAACAAATGCTTCGCTATGTAAAGAAAAGTCAGGTGTCGGTGCATTTAGCCCAACTCAACACTGGGCCTTTTTTCTTCGGCTGCCAGATTTTATACAGCTCTTTCTCGCCGAATTCTGGGAAATAGTGCTTGTTATACACCAATTAGGGCCATAAAAACAACAGCCGGGACATTAACTGATTTCGTGTCTGTGTTCTTCCTTTACCGTTTCTCATGACTGGACGTGTAATGGGGACATTTCTTTATTTCATACTTGGAGGTTTGAGAAGCGTGCGTTTAATTTGGGTGCCTGACTATAAGAGACTGTTTAGAAATGAAATTGTAGGTTCTCTTCCCAGAACGAATGTAAGCGGCCCGATACTTCTTTATTGTCTTTTTTCTCTTTTTGTCACTGCTGCTAGATTTAGTAGGAGGGTCATTGTGCCAGCAATGTCAAGCTGCGCAGTCACTAGCTCTGTGGATCAGTGACATACGAGTATTTTATACCTCTGGCACAGAATTTTTGCCAAACACGACATTCTCCAAGTGTCCAGCGCGCGACTGCGCTGCTATTTACGTACGTTACATTTCTATCTGCACAAGTCTGTGCTGGTCCCTCATATTTATGCTCATTCTGTGCTCAAGAGGAAACTGTGCTTCATTTCTTCTTGTGTGCGGGTATTTTTGCCATAACAAAAATGGTAGGCGACCATAACCTTTGTCTTAGGTGTCTCTTAGTGACACATCGCAGCTTGGCGTTCTTGTTCTTTCGGTTAACTGTAAGCGAACGCACCGCACGAATCGAACACGGAGGCAACAGTTTTTCATTATTTAGCCGGTTAAATATCATACCACCTTCTTTTGTGTGACGTCTTTAGTGACGTCATTACTGTGATGCCCAAATATGGACAACGGTTCGTGTACTCAATGTTTTAACGGTTCTCTTAGGCGGAGCCTCCGAGAAACCAATTGAGGACAAAGCCGTTGGTTTGAACACACACACAAACTTTTAATGGAACAAAAAGAAAGGCTTAAATAAATAGAAGAAAATAGAAAACATAAAAGAAACACTCAAATAGACATAATCGCAGAAAGAAAAACACTTGGGGCTAGTATGGAGCTAACTAGTGCGCGGGTCCGGGCTTGCCATGACGGCAGGGACACACAACAGTCTCGACGCGGCGACAAGCTGACGAAAGGAGTGGCGCCGGTCTCACCAAAGGTCGTGGTGTAAGTTGGTTGACCGGGCGACCGGAACGCGCCAGCTCTGGCTTGGAGAGGTATAGCAGGCGGCTTGTTGGCACGAGCAGACGGTGGCGGCGTTCTGGCCGGGCAGCTGGGTGTAGAGCTCAGGCCCGTAGCCCGACTGCTCTTGTCCTGCCCACGGGCACAGATGCTCGAAAGCCGGCCTCGGGCAGCAGGCGGCACGACAGACGCGGGCGGCGTTCTGGCCGGGCAGCTGGCGTATAACTCGGGCCCGTAGCCCGACTGTTCTCGTCGTACCCACGAGCACAGAAGCTCACCGGCCTTGAGGAGCTGGCGGCACGCTCGGGTAGACGGGCGACGCACAGGAACAGGTTGGCAGGAGGCCCCGGTCGGGTGAAGTCCTGGTGGCTCTGGTCCGGAACCCGACGGCCCGTCAACACCCGCTCCGGTGGTTGACCTCCTCCTGGCGTCGCTTCCTGGAACTCTCCTGGCGTCTTCCCTGCGTCTCCCGCTTCTGCCAGCGGACAACGCTTTTTCTCCTCTCTGGCCGATTAGGCATTCTCCGATTGGCTGCCTGACGCCCCGTGGTCTTTCCTAATTGGTTTGCTTTTGTTCTTTTAGTTGTTTTTCTTGCGCCGCGTGTTCACGTGCCGGACGCTCTTCGGCGTTGTATTTCTTTTCCAGCACGGAATTTGCCTTTGCGCGTGCACTCCTTTCGTTTGCTCCTGACCGTCCCAATCATCGCACCATGTCGCGCACCACACATCACATAAGCCCCCTTTTTAACAAGTTTTTTAGAAGAAAAACTGCCGCTCAGTGCGCGACATAGTTCACAACACTCCAGTCATGGTCTGTCCACGAGATTGCGCTGTAAGGCTTCATGCACAGTTCACACAGTTGCATAGTTCACTGAGCATACAGATCAAAGACATTAACGGAAGGCACTAATTCAAAAGCACCCCCACAACTCTAAAGAATAAAAACTGTAGCATCAAAGGCCACCACAACACACTATAAACCATCAAATTGAAGGTTACCATGTCCGACGTCAAAATCACTGAATAGCCATAAGCGAAGCATCTGCTCCTTTAGGTAACCCTTTCCCATATTAAGCGCACTAGACCTTTATCTTCTCGGTCAGAGTGCACTGGCCAGTTAGTGACCATATCGCTCCGGGCATTAATGTCTTTGCATGGCGTCGACCAAGTCACTGCCTGCGTTCTAAGGTAGTGAACATTGTAACGCGTGGTTGCCGCATGAGTGCCAGTGGTCGAACCACACACGAGTGCATGAAAACAGAAAGGATGTTCTGGATCCTTAAAGCCATAACTTGGTGGGGTACACATGCCTGAGCCCTCCCAAGTGCCCATAGGGTCAGGGCTTTGTTGAATTCAAGGAACGCAGTAAGAACAACTCAATACTTTTTATTGAAATGAAACCTGGTTCCTCAGGAGCCCTGATATCTGCAGGTCCATCTTGACCCTGGCGCAAGCACTCCGACGTATTATATTTAGCCTGCAGGAGGTTCTCAGTTCTAATTTTCTCAACCAGGCCCATGCACGGCGACTCGGAACCATGTACGAGCCAGTCATCGCCTGCTCTAGGCTCGCGCAGCACCGGTTGAGATAAGGAAGCGATATGCTCCCTGTTTCGTGTTCAAACATCAGTATCTATGCCTACAATGCCATCGTTACAAAGTGTCTCTCCTTGAGACACTTTTCTCTTGCGAAGGCCTGACGTCATGTCGGAGGGAACCCTCGGGTCGCCCCTGCACTGCTGTGCTGCATCCTCAACAACAGACCTCGTCCCTTCGGAGCAAACATCCCCGAGTGCCTTGATGCGAACGCGCACCCTGCGAAGCTCTTCCTCCAAGCGTTCCCTCTCAGCTGCCTGTTCTGCCACTCGCCTGTCGCACTCCCTCCGAGCTTTCGCGCATATTAACAACCATCTGTCTTGCACCCACATGTGCAAGTCTGCCCCATGCAAACCCAATCGCTGGGCCACGGTGGCTAAGTCAAACAAACTAATTTCTGGCTGTTTCTTCTCAAATATTCGCCCTCAGCCTCTGCGACTTTTAGCCGCAATTGTAAATTCTTCTCCTCCAATGCAAGTTCCTCCCTCCTAGCCATGCGCTCCGCTGCCCGCTCTTCTCGCGCACGCGCTTATGCTCGTTCAACCATGCCCTCAACTCCGCACCTTCTAGCCCCATGAGTTCGGCTAAGGCTAACAGATCTCGTGTGCTAGCAGCCATAGTTCCTACCCTTTAGAAAAAAGATCCGAACAAACGGCTTTGTCCTGTCGCGGACGCGAATTTGTGATGACCCTAATATGGGGGCAAAGGTTCGTGTACTCAAATGTTTTAACGGTTCTCTTAGGCGAAACCTCCGAGAACGCAATTGAGGACAAAGCCGCTGGTTTGAACACACACACAAACTTTTAATGGAACATAAAAAAGCCTTAAAATAAATAGAAGAATATAGAAAACATAAAAGAAACACTCAAATAGACATAATCGCAGAAAGAAACACACTTGGGGCTAGTATGGGGCTAACTAGTGCGCGAGTCCGGGCTTGCCACGACGGAAGGGACACACAACAGTCTCGACGCGGCGACGCGGCGACATGCTGACGAAAGGAGGAGACGCAACCTACGCCCGGCGTTCTTCGGACGTTCCTCGCATGGGCTCCGCCATTTCTTCTCCTGGCTTTGGCATCTCGCCCGGGATATCCTCCAGTTTCTGCTACCGAGCACGCGAAGGTGTAAGGACCTTCCTGACACCTCATTTGCCCGGACCCGGTGACCACCGTTTCACCAGTGCCTCATCTTTGACCAACCACGGGGCCACCGAGCTAAGCCCAACGCTCGGCGCAACGCCACCTCGCCCGCAGCGCGCAGCTGCCCCTAGCGTCGCACCGGCGTCCGCTGCGCCGGCACTCGCTCCCGTTGCCTCGAAGACGCCGATATGAAAAGTATAGTCGACGGTACACTCATCTCCCAACAAGAATTTGATGACGACCCTCGCTGGACCCGAATGCTCCAAGCCCACCGAGTGGCCCATCCAAAGGAAGCCGTTTCAGCCACGAACGCCCACCTCAAGAACGCCATGGCAACCCCACCATCAATGAAGACTCACCGCCTACGCCGCCACGTCCCACTGCCTCGACTCCCAGCGGAAGACTACAAGATCGTCTTCCGCCCTGGAGGTGGCCTCGACCTCCGTACAACCACCAATGGGGCCCTCCTTGCCTCACTCTCTTCTAGCGCCAGCGTAGAGTACGCCGCCGCCCGTGGCGATGACCGCGTACGCATAAACCCATACAACAACTCTTTCACCGTCAGTACGCCCTCGGAACAACGCACCCGGCAGTACGTGCATACCTCTGAGTTGCATCTCGCCACTCAGCTGTGCCCACTGCGCGCTTATGTGGCAGCACCTGACAACGCCCTCCGCGGCATAATCTACAACGCCATGGACAATCAAAACCAAGAGGAGATAATCGAGGACCTGCAGGCTATGACTCCCAGCAGCACTTACGCCATCGCCGACGCAAGGCAGATGGGTCGCACCCGGTCCATCCTGATCACTTTCGTCGGCACGAAAGAACTCCCTCGCACCGTGGTGTTCAACTGCGGCATGTTCATCTGTCACCCCTTCCGCCACAAGGCTGAAGCTTGTGTCAATTGTTGGAGCCATGGTCACCGCTCCGACGTGTGTACCAAGCCCAGGTCCGGACGCTGCCCACGCTGCGGAGCTGTGCACGCGGCTCGGGACCCCCCTGACTGCACTCCTAAATGCATCTTGTGCAGCGGCACACATGTCACGGGATCCCGCCTGTGCAAGCTCCGCTTCGAACGGGGAGGTCCCTCTCCACTCACATCCAGTACCAAGTCAACGTCATCCAACTCAGCGCAGTCAGCACCATCCGCCAAGGACTCCCGTTCATCCCGTCCCCGTCAACGATCCAGCTCCCGATTAAGCCAGGACTGCAGCTCCCGCCGCCGCTCCGTCTCATTTCCACCGCTACCGGGGCAAGACACCCCATCAATTGCTTCCCAGGTGAGCTGGCGATCGCAGCCTCCCACACTCGACCACGAAAAAGAGGAGCTCAAAGCTCAAATCGCAGCCCAGAGCAACGAGATTGCCCTACTAAAAGAACAGCTGCAAGCGTTGCTCGCGCGCCCCCACATCCCCACCTCTTCCCCTCAGCAAACCTCACTCTCTATCGCTCTCCCGCCCCCACCACCACCTCCTCCCGCCCCTATGTCCGCCTCCTCTTCGGCCGCGTCTTCTCGTACCGCCTCCCCCTCCCGCAGCCCTCCACATAAGAGGCGCTCCTCTACCGAACCTGCCCCCACACCGGAGATGGAGGTTGTCATCCGCCACACGACCTCATTCCTCGAGGCACATGAACGACGCCTCATGGCCGCCATTACAGCTCTGCGTACGGACACGCAGACATGGATGGCTCAAATTAACAACCGCGTGGCCAAAATTGAGGCCCGCCAAAGTTCCCTCGAGGCCGATCTTGCCCAGATGACCGTTAATGTCGCATCCCTCCTCCCCTCATCCTCATCTCCCAAGCACCCTGCACCTGCAGGGGCACCCCGGCCTCAAGATGGCCAGACACCCCCCACGCCTTAATTTCTGGCAGTGGAACTGCCGCGGCTTCCGTGCAAAGCGGAACACGCTGCAGCTCCACCTCCAGAACATCCCTCCCTCCGACCTCCCCGCTATCATCGCCCTTCAAGAAACCTTCTCCCCAGTAAAACTGCGTGACTACACAGCTTTCCACCCTGCTTCCCCTTCCCCTCCGAACGTTGCCACGCTAGTTCATCGCGCCTACATGGCAATCGAGCATCCGCTCGACGTTCCGGAGTGCACACACCTCTTCTTGGAACTCCTTCCCCGGCGGCGGCAAGATGCCAGCATTTTTGTCCTTAATGTATACAGCCCTCCCCGCACAACTGCAGCTCCCCTCGTCCTCCTTCTCCGCAACGCCATCTCACGGGCGAGCCGGAACGCGCTCCTAATTCTTGGGGATTTCAACGCTCATCACGTGAGTTGGGGCTACCCCAAGAACTGCAGGAAGGGCCTAGCGCTATGGACCTTCGTGCAGAACGAACAGTTAACAGTCCTTAACGATTTCTCGGAACCCACCCGCATTGGCTCCAGCGTACAACGGAACACTAATCCGGATCTTTCCATCTGCAAAAATATCCCGGACGCGGTGTGGGCGAACACTGGGGTCTCTCTCGGTAGCGACCACTATATCCTGTCCGTCTCTTTCTCCTTTCCCACCCTATCTTCCTCCCGCAAGCGCCTGGTGCAGGTGGTGGACTGGGATTGCTTCCGCCACTCGCGGCAGCAGGCTTCCACCTCCATCTCAGACCTTTCTCAGTGGACCACCACCTTGCTTCAGGATGTTTCCTCTGCGACCTCCACCGTCCCCACCCCTCCTCACTCCTACACGGCTGATAGTCGCCTCCTGCACCTCTGGGAGGCGTATCACTCCCTGCACCGCCGTTGGCTTTCCCAGAAACACAACCGCTCGCTGCGACTCCACCTTCCTCGCCTGGCAATGGACATGGAGGAGCACTGCTCTTCTCTCACCAGACAGCAGTGGGGCCAGACCTGCGAGCGAATGGCTGGTAGCCTCGGGCTGAGGGATACGTGGGCTCTCCTGCGTGTCCTCCTTGACCCGTCGCACTCCAAGGCCACGCACCGCAGGGACGTGACACGCCTCCTTCACTCGTCTCCACTCTCTGATTCCGACTTTCTTCTTGCTCTTCGTGATCGCTATCTCTGCACCAACCCCCCTTCCTCTCTCCCTTCCTACACTGGCAACCCTAATTCTACGCTTGACGCAGGTATCACCCTCGGCGAGGTTCGTGCCGCGCTACATAAGATTCGTACCTCTTCCACACCGGGGGCCGACCAAATCTCTAACAAGGCCCTCCGTAATCTGGATACCCCGTCCCTCGAGGCCATCACTGACCTCTTTAATAAATATTGGCATGAAAGCACTCTGCCTTCCGAGTGGACCCACGCTAAGGTAACTTTCATCCCCAAACCTGGCAAACCAATAGACATCCAAAACCTCCGCCCCATTTCCCTCACCTCTTGTCTCGGTAAGCTCTTGGAGCACGTTGTTCTCGACCGCTTGCAGAACTTTCTAGACTACAACCACCTTTTCCCCGATTCTATGTTCGGCTTTCGCCCCTCCCTCTCTACCCATGACGTCATGCTCCAGCTCTCCGAAGAGGTTCTTCACCCTCTTCACGCCAAGCGCAATCGTGCGGTCTTGGCACTGGACATGACGAAAGCATTTCACAACGTCCTCCACTCCGCCATCCTAGATGCCCTTTCCACCCTTAACGTTGGTCCTCGTATCCACGGTTATATCACGGCTTTCCTTGCCTGTCGCACGGCTGAGATCTCATTCGGCCCTCTCTCCTCTCCAAATTTCACTCTTGGAAATCGGGGCACCCCCCAGGGTTCTGTCCTCTCCCCCCTTCTCTTCAACATCACTCTTTTCCCCATGGCACGCGCTCTCGCTACCATTCCTAGCCTGTCCCATGCTTTCTACGCCGATGGTATCACCCTCTGGGTGACCACGGGAAATATTGGAGAGATGGAGGCCGTCCTCCAGGCGGGCGCGGACGCGGTTGCCGGTCATGCTCGTGCAGTCGGGCTGGCCTGCTCCCCGTCAAAGTCGGAGCTTCTGCTCCTCCCGGCTCGAGGCACGGCCGCCTCCTCATCTCCCACCCTTAGCATCATTATTGACGCGCACCCCGTCCCTTCTGTCTCCTGCCTCCGCATACTGGGTCTCCTTCTCCAATCCAATGGCAAACACACTGCCGTCCTTTCCCGCCTAACTACCACTGTCCACCAGACCGTCCGACTTATTCGACGTGTCGCTAACCGGCACCACCGCATGCGTGAGCACGACCTCCGCCGTCCTATCCAGGCCTTCGTTCTCAGCCGCTTTGTCTACTCCCTCCCCTATCTCTTTCTCTCTCGCACCGAGGAAGTCAAGGTGAACTGTCTCATCCGCCAAGCTTACAAGTCAGCCCTTGCGCTCCCCACCTACACCCCCACTTCTCGTCTGCTGGCGATGGGCGTCCACAATACTCTTTCAGAGCTTGTGGAGGCCCATCGCACGGCACAACTCGACCGCCTTTCTCGCACCCCCTCTGGTAGAGCCCTTCTCTCTTCCCTCCGCTTGACCCCTGTGTCCCCTGCCTGTGTAACCCACCCCTTACCCTCCTCTGTATCTTCCATGCTCACTGTGAACCCTCTTCCGAGGAACATGCACCCTGAACATCACGCCGCCCGCCGCTCTGCCCGCGCCTCCACCCTCTGGCGCCAGTATGGCTCACAGTCTAATGCTGTGTATGTCGATGCGGCGCCATACAATTCCCACCCCGCCTACGCCCTTGCAGCCACTTCCCATACACTTGCTCCCCTGACCGTTGCCACTATACCTGCCCCAACCTCCACTGCCGCCGAGGAAGCAGCTATTGCGCTCGCCATTGCCACTACCCCGGCCCGTTTCATATTCAGCGACTCCAAAGCTGCAGTCCACAACTTTGCGAAGGGTCGCATCTCCCCCTCTGCGCTCAGCATCCTTGAGCACTCCCCTCCCCCTTCTCGTCGTATCCAACTCATCTGGGTTCCGGCTCACGCGGGGCACCCTGGCAACGAGGCGGCAAATTCCATCGCTCGCGAGATGACAAACCGAGCTGGCCCCCTCCACTCCGGGATGGACACGCATGACTCCCTCCTCACCTTCCATGACATTACCCTTCATTACCGCAACTCTCGCCTAGCCCTCCCTCCCCCTCACAAATCCCTCTCTAAGCTCCAACAGAGCACGTGGCGCCATTTACAGACCCACACTTTCCTCTCTCCTGCCCGACTTGCCCTTATTCACCCCGGTGCCTTCTCACCTGAATGCACGCTCTGCAGACACCCACGAGCAGACTATGCTCATATTCTGTATTCATGCCCTAAACACTCACCCCCTGCCTCTTGGCATGTATCTAGTCCGCAGCTGTGGGAGGCTGCTTTGGCCAGCTTGGAGCCGGATGTCCAGCTACGGCTAACGATCTGGGCAGCGGAAGTCGCCGCCAGGCATGATCTGGTGGCCACGACCGGCAGCCTGAAGGCCACCCACGGAACGGCGGCATCTTAATTTTCTTTTCTTTTTTGGCCTTCATTAAATAAAGTTTATACCACCACCACTGACGAAAGGAGTGGCGCCGGTCTCACCAAAGGTCGTGGTGTAAGTTGGTTGACCGGGCGACCGGAACGCGCCAGCTCTGGCTTGGAGAAGTATAGCAGGCGGCCTGTTGGCACGAGCAGACGGCGGCGGCGTTCTGGCCGGGCAGCTGGGTGTAGAGCTCGGGCCCGTAGCCCGACTGCTCTTGTCCTGCCCACGGGCACAGATGCTCAAAAGCCGGCCTCGGGCAGCAGGCGGCACGACAGACGCGGGCGGCGTTCTGGCCGGGCAGCTGGCGTATAACTCTGGCCCGTAGCCCGACTGTTCTCGTCGTACCCACGAGCACAGAAGCTCACCGGCCTTGAGGAGCTGGCGGCACGCTCGGGTAGACGGGCAACGCACAGGAACAGGTTCGCAGGAGGCCCCGGTCGGGTGAAGTCCTGGCGGCTCGGGTCCGGAACCCGATGGCCCGTCTTCAACGCCCGCTCCGGTGGTTGACCTCCTCGTGGCGTCGCTTCCTGGAACTCTCCTGGCGTCTCCCCTGCGTCTCTTTTTAGGCCTCCCCGCGTCTCCCGCTTCTGCCAGCGCACCACGCTTTTCTTTCTCTCTGGCCGATTAGGCATTCTCCATTCTCCGATTGGCTGCCTGACGCCCCGTGGTCTTTCCTAATTGTTTTGCTTTTCTTCTTTTAGTTGCTTTTCTTGCGCCGCGCGTTCACGTGCCGGACGCTCTTCGGTGTTGTCGTTTTTCTCCTTCCAGCACGGAATATGCCTTTGCGCGTGCACTGCTTGTCGTCTGCTCCTGACCGTCCCGATCACCGCACCATGTCGCGCACCACACATAGCAATTACTTACGCTTTCAACTTCCGGCTTTCCAGGAATTTCGCGGAAAGTCGTGCTCACATGACAGGTCTCTAGAGTCTACGATTCCGCGCATTGGAGCACAGTAATCAGTGATTTATAATTAACCCTAATTATTCCAGGTAATCCAGTGACTCGACTTTTAAGTCAACTTATGCCCTGATATCATATGAATATTGACACGTGTACTTATTTGTCTTTATCGAGTGACTTGTTGCAC
Source organism: Dermacentor variabilis (assembly GCF_050947875.1). Taxonomy (NCBI): domain Eukaryota; kingdom Metazoa; phylum Arthropoda; class Arachnida; order Ixodida; family Ixodidae; genus Dermacentor; species Dermacentor variabilis. Next base: position 45,675,574 of record NC_134573.1, on the reverse strand, counting down.
CACTTAACAAATGTTATCCTACAGCGCAGGACGCGCCTGCATGTGTCGGAAGCTTCTGGAATGTTATCGATGCTTCCATCCGCTGTCTGTGACCGAACATTCTGTAATCTAATCGCGTGTGAGCTCGACGCGAATAATGTATAACTTTGTGGAAGGCACGTGGGGCCCAGCGATTACTCTGGAAGATTCGACGACTAATGTATAAAAGCGGACGCGCTTGACACGCTGATCAGCTTTTCGACGATCGCCGACCGTGTTCGCCGTTATCGTTGTGGTATAAGTGTAGCCTGTCTTGTGGGCACTGGTTCGCCCCCGATGCACGGACTTCTACCTGAGAAGAGCAAGAAAACTGCGGCCAAGGCAACTCCAATGGCAGCCCCAGCGTCCCCCATCGTGCTGCAGCAGCCCAGGGAACCACCGACGTTCCGCGGTTCCACATTTGAGGACCCGGAAAGCTGGCTGGAAACCTATGAGAGGGTCGGTAAGTTTAACAGCTGGGCAAGCGACGGCAAGCTACGACATGTCTATTTCGCATTGGAGGACGCCGCCACGACGTGGTTCGAGAATCGAGGAGCCACTTTGACGACGTGGCACCTGTCCCGAAGCGGCTTCCAGCAAAAATTTACAAGCGTCGTGCGAAAAGAGCGAGCCCAAACTCTACTGGAGACCAGAGCGCAGCTGCCGAATGAGACGATCGCGATCTTCACTGACGATATGACCCGTCTGTTCCGACACGCCGACCCGGAAATATCAAAGGAGAAGAAAGTCCGCCTACTCATGCGTGGTGTGAAGGAGAAACTTTTTGCCGGAATGGTGCGAAGCCCACCGAAGACCGTCGACAAGTTTCTTCGCGAGGCCACCAGCATCGAAAAGACACTCGAGATGCGAAACCGGCAATTCGAACGCGCAAGAACTCGACAAACTACGCCGGAGTTCAGTCGCTGACCACCGACGACCTACGCGAGACTATACGAGAGCTCGCGCGGGAGGAGCTACAGAAGCTGTTCCCATCATCAAAGCCTCAAGTGGCTTCGATTGCCGACGCCGTACGTGAGCAGCTCCAACAACAACTCGGAGTACCCCCTGAATCGCCGGAGCCTCAGCCGCAAGCGGTGACCTACGCCGCCGTCGCCCGCTGTCAAGGTCCCCCTCCACGACCGCGCCAGGGCCCCGTAACGTCGCAATTCCGTCGACCACCACCGCCGCCGTCAGCACGCCCACCCGTCGCCAAGCGCAGCTACCCGAGGAAGACAGACGTTTGGCTTGATCCTCACCACCGCCCGCTCTGCTACCACTGCGGAGAAGCGGGTCACGTCTACCGACGATGCCCATACCGGGAGATGGGGCTGCGAGGTTTCGCCGTCAACGCTGCGCGCCCGCAGCAAGGTGAACGCCCTCGCGATATCGCCGACTACATCGCCGCTACTCAGTGGAGCTCTCGACGACCGTCGCGTTCGCCATCACCAGGCCGCTACCTGTCGCCGCAGCGCCGACCATACACTGGCCCAGCCCCGGGCCGGTCAGCGAGCCCACATCCGGAAAACTAAAAGCAGCAACCGATAGAGGTGCGGTTGCTGTTCGTCGAACTGACGAAGATCCTCCGCCGCCGACGAAGACACCGAAGAAACTACCTCGACGACATAACGACACGCCGCCGTCCCGACGAAGTTTGGAAGCAAAGAATACGACGACCTGACGACGCGACGTCCCAGCTTCAGTTCAACTCGACGCAGCCGTGATCCGACGCCGAGACCTAACTGCAACGCCTGACAAAGAACCACCGACCTCGACGTGCTTCTCGACGGCCACGCAGTTACCGCCTTAGTGGACACAGGGGCCGATTACTCTGTAATGACTGGATACATCGCCGCCCAGTTGGAGAAAGTTAAAACTGCGTGGGAAGGCCCTCAAATTCGAACCGCTGGAGGACCCCTCATTACGCCGACTGGAATCTGTACGGCAAGAATTACCGTTAATGACTGGACTTACTCTGCCACCTTCTTTATCCTCCAACAGTGTTCACGACACGTCATTCTCGGCATCGACTTTCTGAACCAACACGGCGCAATCATAGACCTGAAGTCAAAATGGATAATGCTGTCGGAAGATCAAGCGATACCGCCGGAGAGCTCTCGCAGTCACCACGCCTTGAGTGTGCTCGAAGATCAAGTGAACATCCCGCCTCGCTCGAGCATTGTTATTTCGGTCGGCGCAGAAATACCCGCTGATGTAGAAGGCGTCATCGAAGGCGACCAACGTCTACTACTCGACCGTGAAGTTTGCGTCACTAGAGAAATCGCTCGACTGCACGGAGGAAACACGAAAGTGTTGCTGACAAACTTCAGCCGTGAGTTGAAGCACATCAACAAGGGCACGACGATCGCATACATCGAGAAAATTCTGGAAACCAGCACTGCGTTTGTCCTGTCGGATTCTGCCGCATGTACCCCGACCTGCGTAGTTCCCGAACCAGACTTCGACATAAATCCAAGTCTCCCCATGATTACTCAACAACAGCTGAGCAGTTTACTTCGACGATACAAAGAGTGCTTTTCGACGTCATCAAGGATTCGACAAACGCCAGTTGCAAAGCATCGCATAATAACCGAAGAATGTGCTCGACCACTCTGCCAGAGCCATTATCGCGTTTCTACACGAGAACCTGAGGCTATAAGGCACCAAGTCGACGAAATGCTGCGCGACGACATCATCCAGCCGTCCAAAAGCCCGTGGGCATCCCCTGTTGTCCTGGTGAAGAAAAAGGACGGAACCCTGCGTTTCTGCTTCGATTATCGTCGTGTGAACAAGATCACGAAGAAGGACGTATACGCCCTCCCACGAATAGACGACGCATTGGATCGGCTCTGCAACGCTAAATACTTCTCGTCGATGGACCTCAAGTCCGGCTATTGGCAAACAGAAGTCGACGAAAGAGATCGCGAAAAGACCGCCTTCATCACCCCAGATGGCCTCTACGAGTTCAAGGTTATGCCATTCGGACTGTGCTCGGCGGCTGCAACGTTCCAGCGCGTGATGGACACGGTTTTAGCAGGATTGAAGTGGCAGACCTGTCTTGTTTACTTGGATGACGTCATCGTCCTGGCCGGAAATTTCGACGATTACCTCAGGGCGCTTGCGACAGTACTAGAGGCCATCAAGTCATCGGGGCTTACTCTGAAGCCGGAAAAATGCCGCTTCGTTTACGATGAGCTTCTGTTCCTAGGCCACGCGGTCAGCAAATCTGGTGTCCGTCCAGACCCGCAAAAGATAGCTGCCATCGCACAGTTCCCGCAACCCATCGACAAGAAGGCAGTGCGTAGATTCCTTGGCATGTGTGCCTACTACAGGCGCTTTGTCAAGGACTTTTCACGCATCGCTGAGCCGTTGACACGTCTAACTAAATGTGATGTTGAGTCCAAGTGGGAAACGCCGCAGGCCGACGCATTTGAAGAGCTCAAACGACGCATGCAGTGGCCGCCGATACTTGCGGACTTCGACGAGTACGCCGATACAGAAATCCATACTGACGCAAGTAGCCCAGGCGTCGGTGCCGTTCTAGTCCAGAGGAGAAACGGAGTCGAACAGGTGATAGCTTACGCTAGCCGGTCGCTGTCAAAAGCGGAAGGCAACTATTCTACGACCGAAAAGGAATGCCTCGCCATTGTTTGGGCTACAGCTAAATTTCACCCTTATCTATGGCCGGCCATTCAAAGTCGTGAGCGACCACCACGCGTTGTGTAATTGGCTAGCGAATATAAAGGATCCTTCAGGACGACTGCGCGGTGGAGCCGGAGACTACAAGAATACGACATCACTGTAACCTAGAAGTCCGGACGAAAACACTCCGATGCCGATTACCTATCACGCGCCCGCATTGACCTGCCGCCGCAAGATGACGAGAATAACGACGCCTTCCTTGGAATGATAAGCGCGGAAGACTTCGCTGAACAACAACGGGCAGACCCGGAGCTAAAAGGCCTCGTCGAATATTTGGAAGGGCGGACCGACGTTGTCCCCAGGGCATTTAAGCGCGGATTATCTTCCTTCACGCTTCAAAACAATCTACTCGTGAAGAAGAACTTCTCACCACTCCGCGCCAACTACGTTCTTGTTGTTCCGTCGGCGCTGCGTGCAGAAGTACTGCGCGCCCTACATGACGATCCGACCGCCGGGCACCTCGGCTTCTCCCGGACGATATCGAGGATACAAGAAAGGTATTACTGACCGCGCCTAACCGCCGACATTGCCCGCTACGTCAAGACATGCCGAGACTGTCAGCGACGCAAGACACCACCCACAAGGCCAGCCGGATTACTACAGCCGATCAAGCCTCCTTGCCGACCTTTTCAGCAGATCGGGATGGACATGCTGGGACCGATTCCGACGTCAACGTCCGGAAATAAGTGGATCATCGTGGCGACGGACTACCTCACCCGCTTCGCTGAAACTAAAGCTCTGCCGAAAGGCAGCGCAGCCGCAGCGGCAAAATTTTTCGTAGAAAGCATTCTACTGCGACATGGCGACCCAGAAGTCCTCATCACCGACAGAGGAACGGCCTTTACAGCGGAGCTAACCCAATCCATTCTTCAGTACAGTCAGACAAGGCGCAGGAGGACAACTGCCTACCACCCACAGACGAATGGTCTTACGGAGCGCCTGAATAAAACCCTCTCCGACATACTAGCATGTACGTCGACGCCGAACACAAGACCTGGGATTCCGTCCTTCCGTACGTAACCTTCGCTTACAACACGGCGATGCAAGAAACAACACAGATCACGCCGTTTAAGCTGGTTTACGGCAGGAACCCGACGATGATGCTCGACGCCATGCTGCTGCACGTCACTGAGGAGGAGAATCTTGACGTCGCTACCTATCTCTAGCACGCCGAAGAAGTCTGACAGCTCGCCCGCCTAAGGATAAAGAACCAACAGACGACTGACAGCCGACGCTACAACCTCCGACGACGTTTCGTAGAGTACCAGCCCGGTGACCGTGTTTGGGTTTGGACCCCAATACGTCGACGTGGACTCAGTGAGAAACTATTGCGACGTTATTTCGGACCCTACAAGATCATCCGACGTGTTGGCGAACTGGACTATCAGGTCGTGCCAGACGGCATTTCGCAGTCGCAGCGGCGCCGGGCACGATCTGAAGTGGTCCACGTAGTGTGTCTGAAGCCCTTTTACGCACGCTGACGAACTTCCTTATTTTTTGTTTTCTTTGCTACGAGTGTTTTTTCTTTATTACTTTATTTTGTTTGCAGCACCGGGTCAATGCTTTTTTAAGAGGGGAGTATTGACACGTGTACTTATTTGTCTTTGTCGAGTGACATGTTTCACCGCCTAACAAATGTTATCGTACAGTGCAGGACGCGCCTGCATGTGGCGGAAGCTTCTGGAATGTTATCGATGCTTCCATCCGCTGTCTGTGACCGAAGCTTCTCTAATCTGATCGCATGTTTCCTCGACGCCAGTAATGTAGAACTTTGTGGAAGGCACGCGGGGCCCAGCGATTACTCTGGAACGTTCGACGACTGATGTATAAAAAGCGGACGCGCGTGGCCCGCTGATCAACTTTTCGACGATCGCCGACCGTGTTCGCCGGTATCGTTGTGCTATAAGTGTAGCCTGTCTTGTGGGCACAGGTTCGCCCAATAAAAGTTAGTTTTGTCGCTCACATTATTGCTACTGTGCTCTTCAACGTCGCCACCACGTGACAATATTGTAACCCATAAATTTGTACTGTACTATTTATTTATATTCCTGATTTACTTACTTACTTTGAATTTCGTCCCCGGTCGTATCAGGGATTTCTAATTCCTTATATTATTCCAGAAACTTCAGTAACTCAACTTGTAGCTAAACTTATGTTCTGATATTTATAATGAAACCCGTGAATTTTTTACTGTGCGTATTATTGTATATTTTTCTGATTTGTTTCCAATTTCGTCCCCGGTCGTCTCCGTCATATTTAATGAATTCTAAGTATTCCAGATATTTCAGTAATTCAACTTGTAGCTAAGCTTATGTTTTGATATCACATGTATAATGAAACCTATGACTGATTTACTTTGAATTTCGTTCCGGGCTATCTCAGTGATTTCTAATTATTCCAGACACTTCACTAACTGAACTTGCAACTGAACATAGGCTGATATCTCATATCTAAAACGAAACCCATAAATTTCGCCATGTACTGTGTTTTCTGATTTATTTTGAATTTCATTCCCGGTCATCTGAGTTGTTTCTAATTAATTCTAACTATTCCACGCAGTCCCGTAACTGAACTCGTAACTAAACCTATGCTTTAATCTGCTATCTATAATTAAATCCATGAATTTTTGTACTGTACTATCTTTTTTGCATTTTTTATGATTTATTCTGAATTTCCTCTCTGGTCGTCTCAGGAGGTGAACCGGAAGCGCTGCGCAAGAAACAAGAGTGTCACTTGACGCTCGTGCCACTCAAAATTTTAGCTCGGACTGCACGTCACTGTATTTACGCAGATGTGTCTTAGCCTGTTCTTTGGCCTTTCGGAGTCTCTTTTGTTGCACTAAGGCACATCAACTGCTCCTTGTGGTCCAAATTACTTTATCGCAGCTAATCGATGATAAACTAAAGTGATTGACCCCCCCTCCGAACCACAGCTTTATTTACTAGTTTTGTCTCTTCAATTTGTTTCGTGGTTTCGATGCGATTGTGTCTTTGTATACTCCACTTTCTTTGCTCATAGAAAAAAAAACTCATTTTATTGCGATAGCAATTACATGGATACTCCAAGTGCATTTTTGTCGTCGGCGTCGCTGCCGCCGTTGGCGTCGCGGTGATTTTCTGTATGAAGTACAAGGGCAATAAAATCGTCGCTGCGCGCCGAATGCTGTATGTGCGAGTGAAAGCGTGCGAAGTGAGCCCGCGATCCCAGCTCGATCTCGCGCACACAAGGGAGGGTAGCGGGGATGAAACGCGGCGTCTTACGTCGCGCGAAAGGCCGTGTGACGATGGGACAGAGGGAGGGCGCGTTCTTCGGCCAGCAGGGACGCCAGCACGCGCCCTCTCAGCCTGCTTTATTCTGAAAGCCATCTGGGACCGGGGCACAGCCCACTGCGAGCTCTGTCTTCTTAGCTTACTTCGCGTTGATGCGAGACGCAGTGCGTAGGTCAATTCGTTCGCTGCCGCTGGTGCGGTTCCTCGCTGCAGCGTTCTGACAGTTTCCGCGGTCACCGAATGAGATGTGTTTATGTTTGCTTGTGCGCGCGTTGCACCATGCTAGTTAATTCAATAAATATGGATATATTTGCGAGTTTACACAGCTGATAATACTAGTATGCCTACTTCGTATACCTGTCCAGTAATTTGCTATCACAATCGATGCTTCGCCTTGCGGGCGAAACTGCGACATTCTTTTTGGGTTCCACAATCGAAATTATTAATTCCCCTTTGTTTACCCTCTTAATTTAACCGCCCAGCTTTCGTCCAGTCAACCACAGTGAGCAAAAGTAGTTCTGCTGACTACTTAGCCGAACTTCCCAGGATGATACACGTATATGTATACATAGTTGTGGCGATGAAAAAAGTACGCTGGCTTCGTTTGTATAGCACAAAAGAATAAACACGGCGTACGTACGTGCAAACACTTTCTTTTTGTTTGTCAAGTGTTTCGGCTGGTGGGCCAGCCTTCGTCAATGACATTTAACAAGACACCGGCAGCCTTCCTAAACATTTCTAAAATTTTGCTACACATGCGCAAAATGATTCGGCAGTACACTGGCACAAGATGATTTCAAATTACGCGTGCCAGCCACCTCCTACGTGAGTGAGTGAGTGAATAAACTTTATTGTAGGTCCAGCGAGGACGCGAACTCGTCGCGCACCCGGCTAGTCCCACGTCGGGACCGGCAGGTCTAGCCCACCGGCCCGGTCGCGGGCACGCCGGACGGCCAGGATTTGCTTTTCTAGAGCGTCCGTCCAGTTGTTTACTGCTACCTGCGAAAGATAGCGGCAGTGAATGGTAGAGGATGTGCAAACAAAAGCCGCAGCCGTCCCTCGAAAGAGGGTCAGTCAAAGTCCGGGAGCTCCTACCAGGACACCGAAAGCTATAGAGCACACTGATAGCGACAGTAATACCCATGGATAATATGGCAAACAACACAAAGACCGGACACATTGAAATCTGGCAATGGAATTGCTGCACGCTACGCACTAAATTGGCTAATTTCACGCACTACATAGAATTGGCGCCAATCCCTCCCGACGTTATCTGTATTCAGGAAATAGGGAAACAAAATCAAAAACTCAAAGGGTACGAGCTTTATGCTCACCCTGACTACCCTCAAGTAGCCACCTTTGCCAAGAAGGATGTCGCGATTAGCGTAAATTATTTTTTCCGGGAACCTATTCAGCAGCAGATAATCACGATTTGGCCGCAGAAAAGGGGCAAACCAAAAACAATTATTGTCAACGTTTATAGTTCTCTCAGAGAAAAATAGGCGGATTTTGAAAACGTGGTGGCCACCGCGGTGCGACTCGCTCAAGGTAGGGACAAATTAATATTGTTAGGCGACTTTAACGCTCAACACTCAAACTGGGGCTACAGTAGAGTCAATCCCAAGGGCATATTGTTAGCAGAAGTTGTAGAGCGCTACGGACTTTTCCAGCTAACTCAACCGGATCTCCCAACGCGAATCGGGAACAGCGTGTCCCAGGACACTTCCCCCGACCTCACGTTCACCAACAACGAAAGTGAGACGCGATGGACGAACCTCGGTGAAAACCTAGGAAGTGATCACTATATCTTAAGCATATCGGTTAATGCAGCCAGGATTCGAAGAGCTATTGGCAAGGCAAGGCTATCCGACTGGACCAAATTTCGTGAAAAACAGAAAACAATTGGCAGCATAACAGACGTAGGAGAATGGGCCGAGCAGATCCGAGTTATTCACTCTAGGGTCACCAAAACAATTGAAACGACAACGGAGGCTCCAGCCGTGGATCGTCACCTGTTGCATCTCTGGGAAGCCCGGAGAGGCCTCACAAAAAGGTGGAAAAGGCAGAAGCTTAATCGTAAACTCAGGATACGGATAGCTCAGCTAGCGCAGGAAGCTAACGAATACGCACAAAAGTTAAGCGACAGCAATTGGCGTCAGTTCAGCGACTCGCTTCGGGGCACATTGACTACAAAGAAAACATGGCGCATTCATCGAAGTATGATTGACCCGGGAGGAACAAAAACAGTCGCGAATCGCACACTTAAGCTGCTTGAAAACGAGTTTGAAGGTCGGGAAGCTGACATGATAGACAAAATTAAAGAGATATACGTAGGAACTGTACCGACCGGGCAATCCACCAAACCCGTTTACGAAGGTCAGGACCAACCGGAATTGGACGCCCCCATAACCTTTGAAGAGGTTTACGAAGCGGCACACTCCTTCAAGAAAAACACGACCCCAGGGGTAGATCAGGTCACGAACGCAATGATTCGCAATCTAAGTGACGACACGCTAAAGAGCTTGACCAAATTCTTTAACGACACGGTCTGGACAGAGGACGGCATCCTTCTAAAAGAATGGAAGGAAGCAAAAATTATTCTTATTCCAAAACCAGGTAAGCCTCGTAACATCAACAACCTTCGACCCATCTCCCTAACGTCGTGCGCGGGGAAACTCTTTGAAAAGGTTGTGCAGGTCCGGCTCTCGAACCAAATAGAGCTAAATAACATGTTCCCCTCCAACATGTTCGGTTTCCGACCCCACTTGTCAGCGCAGGACGTTTTTCTACTACTAAAGCACGAGGTCCTGCACTCCAACAGAGGGTCGGAAGATAAATTTGTACTGGCATTGGACATCAAAAAGGCCGTCGACAGCATCTCCCACCACGCTGTTCTGGAGGGACTGGAAGCGGTGAACTGCGGAACGCGAATTTATAACTTGGTGCGCTCGTTCCTCAGCCACCCCACGGCCACAATCGGATTAGGCTCCACGAGGTCCGACACCTTCAACTGTCCCGACAGAGGTACCCCTCAGGGAGCTATACTCTCTCCACTACTACTCAATGTAGGGATGACAAAGCTAGCCCTGGAGCTAGATAAACACTCGAATCTCGGTTGTGCGATATATGCCGATGATATCACGTTCTGGGCTCACCAGGGGTCCTACGGGGACAAGCAAGAAACCCTTCAAAAGGCGATAGACGCAGTCGTGGAATACTCGAGGGCGGCGGACATGGCATGCGCACCTGAAAAATCGGAATTCATTCGGGTGCGTGCGAAGTACGCAAGAAAGAAGGACTGGGTGCCGTCACTCTGACTCTCGACGGGGTGCCAATTCGTGAAGTGGAGACACTCAGAATATTGGGGATGTGGATACAGCAGAATGCTGGAACATCTCACACCCTACAAAAACTAAAGGCGGTCACAGGAAACGTGGCCAGAATGATAAGGAGAGTGGCAAGAAGCAGAGACGGCCTAACTGAGGGAGAGACCATCAGCCTGGTTCACGCATTCGTAATTAGCGGACTCACATACGCCCTTCCGTATCAGGCCTTGACAAACCAAGAGATTAAACAGGCAAACGCAATAATAAGAAAAGCCTTCAAAGCCGCCCTTGGTGTTCCCGAATGCGCTAGCACAGAGAGATTCGAGGGACGGGGCCTGCACAATACTTTTGACGAGTACGCAGTCGCGACGTTATATTCCCAGAAAGAACGACTTTGTTCTTCAACTCAGGGCAGGGAAGTATTGGCGAGGTTAGGCTTTCCCCTGAGACCCCAGTATTGCGGAGAGGAAACGGCACAGATAGACCGCAATGTTCGATCGCACATCGCGGTGGCCCCAATTCCCAAAAACATGCACCCCAAGTACCATCCCGGACGACGCAGAGCAAGGGCAAAGACCCTTCACAAACGTTTCGGCATGGGACCGGGGGTGTATTATACGGATGCCAGTCGAGCCAGCCCAGACACTTTCACCATAGTCTCTACATGCAACAACAACGTAACAACGGCATCCTTCAAAACCGCCTCGGCATGCGTGGCAGAGGCTGCAGCCATTGCCTTGGCCATTCAGGATGCCGAGCGCCAAACCAATTCGGCTGTCATATTATCCGACTCACAAGCGGCTTGCCGCCTGTTTTTACAAGGAGCGGCACCCAAATCAATAATCATAATTTTAGGCACTCAACTAGAGGGGCACCACACTATCGTCTGGTGTCCGGCACACGAGCGACTGGCAGGAAACGCTAGGGCAGACCGTATTGCTCGAGGTTTGAACGTCCGAGCAACGGCATGGCCTAGCGACGTCCTTCCACCGAATTCTCGTGACATCCTCCTACAGCAAAGGCAGGAGCGGAGACGTTTTGGACATCCTCACTCCGATTTAAACAGCAAACAGGAGAGGGACTGGCGTCGTATTCAGACGAATACATACCCCAACCTGCACCACCTACACAGAATACACCCCACGAGGTTCTCTCACGAGTGCCCGCGGTGCACAGACACACCCACACTAAAACACATCACATGGGAGTGCCCCAGGAGGCCTCCGCACATAGACAGTCCCATATTACACCAACATCCACTAATGAGGAATAGGCAGTGGGAGGCATGGCTTGCGGACGAGGGTCGGGATAGCCAGTTGGCTCTTCTGGACCAAGCCCAGCGAGCCGCTCGTGCCAGTGGGGCCCTGGAATAGGGGCTCCAACCATCGTGCCTTATTTTATTTACATTGAATAAAGTTTTACTCTCTCTGAAGCGGGCAACACGGGCTCGCAAGGCACGCGCATTCGGAGCAACCTGTCATCAGCGCGGGACACGAGGGAAGAAGAAGAGCTGCGGGACTCTGGCGAAAAGGACTGTGGACGTTCTAGTGAGCCTCTCGCTTAGCTGTTTGTCAGGCACAAGTTCGCCCAACGTAACGGGATTAAAGTAGCGTCGCTCAACTGTGCGTTACAATATTGATATGGCTATACATTGAACATTCACAAAAACAGCGAGCGTGCACAATACAGGAGATAACGATGCGCGCGACGTCCACCTTTAATCACCATAAAGGCCTCAATCTGTGGAATGTATAATTCCGATATGAGCTAGGCACCATATGAAGTGCGCATTGTGACGACATTACGCCTACATTGCAAAAAAGACAAGTGAGCCATGCTGTAGGGTGGGAAACAATAGAAGAAGAGGAATACACAAAAATAGGTACAATCCGCTGTCTAAAACACCGGGAAAGCAGTAGGTGAGATTAAATAATATCCCGCTAAGTAGTGGAGAGTGACTGTTGAGGGCACCTGTGCGTTCGTTTACGCCCAACCTTTAAGTGACGAACTTATAGATGAGCAAAGATTCGCCGATTTCCCGCTCATGGTGTGAGCGAAAACCTGATTCCAATACAGTTGTCTCAATTTTATCAAAGGGATTACCAGGTATCATGACATGATTTGAGAGGGGCCATTTCGGAAGTGTTATAGCATGAAACAAGGTTATTGAATCGCGTTCTAAACGACGTTTCTATATGCCAATATATTGAATGTTACAGTTATCACATTCGAGCATATATACCCCGTTGAGACTGCCACAGTTTAAATGGCCCCTGATTTTCACCAGAAAGCCAGTGGATGAACTGGTGACGATTTGCGTCGTTACGATGTACGCACGCACCTCGCACCACGATTCCCGACAAGGAGCGCAGCTATTGTTTTTAGGTGCCACGAGCTTTGAAGATGAAAGGATATCGCGGAGGTTTCTCGACCGTCTGTAGACCATCCTCGGTGGTAGGAAAAAAAATATTTTTTCAGGTATTCGCGTTGTCTTAGGATGTTATGGTGCCGCTTTAATACAGCAGCTAGTTTTGGTGCAGACGCAGTGCAAGCCAAAACTGGGTTAGGTTTGGTTGTATTGGGAGACATGAGATTGGCGTTAAGAATATCAACCCTTTTTTTGGTCTCCACGCTTCATGGCGTCATCAACCATTCGCGGTGAGTATTTGCGCGCAATGAAAGAATCTTTTAGTTCCTGGCAGTTTGGAAGCAACTCATCACGGTTGGAGCATTTCCGTTTAAACCGATGTGCCTGGCTATAAGGTATTACCATCTTGCTATGTCGCACGTGACTGCTATGGAAATGTAAGAGTTGGTGGATGTCCGCTGGTTTGCGGAAAAGCATAATGGATAGCTCTCCTTGACAGGTCATGACAGTAATGTGAATGAAGTTTATAATTGTTAAAGAGTAATGACGAGAAAAGGTAATGGACGGATGCGCATCGTAAATGTCGCTAAACTTAAGTCTTGCCTTGCCATGTGGCCAAATGATGAAAATGTTGTCTATGAAACGCTTCCAAAGGGAAGGTTTTAAATTAAGAAAATTATTATCCAAAATGCCCATAAATGTATTAGCGTAGTTTGGACCTACCCTAGTGCCCATATAAGTTCCGTTAATTTCGGCATAGTGTAAATAACTGAATTCTAGATTGTATAATTTCAGGATAAGCTTCATGAGACCATAAGTAGTTTCACCGTCAATTGACTTGTCAAAAATACATTTTTCGTTGGCCTTTCTGAGAGCAGAAATGCCATAGCTGCGTGGTATGTTTGTGTACAGAGATGAGACATCAAGTGCCACCATAATGCTACCGTCGGGAACAGCTACGTGAGAAATGTCTTCCAGAGAATGATTTGCGTCTCTTGTGAACACAGGAAAAGGGGTCGGAATCTTATTTATGAGGCAATATACATATCTAGAAAGATTTTCGGTTACGGTGCCAATGCCAGAGATAATGGGGTGTCCTGCGTTATTCACTTTATGTGTAATGGGCCGGAGATAAATCTACCTGCTACTGGGCTTAGTGTACTTAAGGAATAGACGGTCGTTTCACTATCTTTTTGGTTTTTACCAGTAGAGCGAGTGTACCTTGCAATTTAACTTTGAACTTGTTTGTTGCATCAGACGGGAGGGGTTTGTTGAAGTTATGGTCCGAGAGCTACTTTTCAGGTTCATTTACATAGACATTTAGATTGAGAATAACAATAGCACCATCTTTATCCTCAGGCTTAATTACAATGTAAATGTCATTCGCTAACTCGTCGAGTGTACTTTTTCTTCGGTTGATTGGTTGTACCTACAGCGAGCGTGAGTCTTATAGGAATCCACGATGTCTTGCTGTAAAAGCTTAATGTGTAAATCTAAGCAGTTATCACATTGCAGCACATGGGTCCAATGCTTCTGCCGGGGGAGCGCAAATTCACTTTTTTGTCAACTGGAGTGATCGCCAAAATATTCTTTAAGGCACACGTTTAGGGCAAAGTTGTGATGGCCCTTATTTATTTGAAACTCATTGAACCCACCATTTGCTGGAGAGAAGCTAACACCTTTCGGTACGCAAGCTTTCTGTGCGTCTAAAAGAATTACAGAAGAAAAATTACCAATTTTATCATGCAGAGTACGTTCCTCATTATTAGTAAAGCGACACTCATGATTGCTAGTATAAGCTGGGTTATCACGACTTGATGAAGGGAGCAAGTCGTCGCGTACACATTTTTTTAGCTTAAGGGCATTCAATTTCGCTACCTCATTTTGTAGGTAGTCACCATGCACTCTGATTCAAGTGGCATTATCTGAGAGATCAGGGGTGCTATGCAGGATGCGCCGAGTTTGGCGAAACTCGGGATCTTCATGAGCTCTGACGAAACCCCAAGATGAAAGCACAAACGGTACCGCGACACAGTTTATCTTTCGACAAGTCTCCAGTTTCATTGGTTTATCTAGATTCACTCTGGGTGGCAATCATTTCTTGGGCATTGCCTTCTGGCGGGTCGATAAACTGGGTCTCACGTGATCATACCGTCGGTGCATGGTCGTGCCTTCTTTCACTTGTTTGTCGTTCCACTGAGTGCATTACATGCACAAGCAAGTTATAAAACAAATGCATTTAGTACAATATTATTAGTTAGTTTAACATGAATTAAAAACATTTTAAAGCTTACAAGATATACACTGAATGTGTATTCGACTAATTTCTAATTTAGTACGCTTCGCATTTACCACGAGGGGACGCCGTGGTGGCGTCATCACATACAGGCTAAACATCGAAGAGGCCCAATGAAACAAACTCGTACAACGAGCTTGCAGTACGTGACGTAGTGATGAGGCTCGACAATGACCACCATTTCTTGAGATAGTTCTGTTCCTCCGTGAGCAATCTTTCCGTGCACCCCGAAAAACTGCCAATAGCTCGGCGATTTTACAGATTGCAACGTGCGCCTACTTTTCACGGCACAATC
The DNA here is from genome assembly GCF_050947875.1 of Dermacentor variabilis. Classification (NCBI taxonomy): domain Eukaryota; kingdom Metazoa; phylum Arthropoda; class Arachnida; order Ixodida; family Ixodidae; genus Dermacentor; species Dermacentor variabilis. Next base: position 45,660,303 of record NC_134573.1, on the reverse strand, counting down.
CTGAACAAAACCCTTATCCGGTGCTGCTTCTATGAGTGCGCTGAGTTCCTCCAACCTGCGCGACTGCAAGCGTCACGAATATTGCATAGTGTGTGCAAAATGAAGGCAACTGATATAGCTACGATGCGACAAGGAGGTGGTGCCGACGATGGATCTCGCAACCAATAGTGAAGGAGACATCGACAAGCTGCAGATAAGTATATTTCTACTGTTTCATATATCGCATAATAATAGTGCACGGATTAAGTCACTTTCATAGTAACGAACTGAACGTCCAGCAGTTTAAAAAAGGCATTGAGAACCAATGAGTGTTCGTGCTTTTACATGCACGTGGGCCCGCGAAAATATGGAAAAGATAAAGGTAACCTTCACTAACTTGGTGAGATAACAGAAATTCATCAGTGACATTCAGCCCGCAGAATCTATGGAAGAGTATCTTTATCCAGGTGAAATATCAATAGCAGTTACCGATATAAAGCAGGAAACTTACACAAAAATTTCATGGGTTGAACAGCACATGGGAGGCTTTAACGAATCGTGATCGCCACGTTACCGATATCCTTGAAAAATGCTCAGAATCATTGCATTCTACCGGTTATGCAATATGGGACATGAACCTGGAGGTTAACAAAGAAACTTGAGAAGTCGAGGACTGTGCAGAAAGCGAAGTAACAAAAATTGTTGGAGATAGCATTAAGGCAGGAAGACTGGCGTAGTAAACCGTGACAACTGCTATGCTAGTTGAGATTAAGAAAAAAAAATGGAATTGGCGGGCAGGCCATGCACGTCTACAATCATTTGTTGCCAATTCATAACAGGTGATTATATAAGCGTGACAGAATGGATGTCAAGGAGAGAGAACTGCAGCCGAGGATCGTAGAAAATTGCGTAATGGGACAAAAATATTATGTTTGTAGGCATAGGATGCAATCAGCTCGCATAAGACGGGATTGTAGGGAGCGGCATTAGTTTTACAGTGAACAAAAATAGATTTGTGGTGCTGACAGTAGAGATTGGTGAAGGTGCGAGGACACCTCAGCTGCTAGCACACTAATAAACATCACAATTGGCTCTGAAAAAAGCAACCCGTTATGAAAAAGTAACGTTGTCCCGACAAATTGTTTTATTATGCATACACTAAAGGCTTCCACAGTTAAGGGCCTTTAGTAGCAATAGTGTAATGAGCATTTTTCTTTGTAAATAATGGTTTATATGCGGTTGATTCATTCCAACAATCCACCTTTTTTGCAGCAAAACATTCTGCTGCTGGAGGCACTCAACTGCCTGGTGGCAGTAGGCGATCGAGCACCAGGCACGTGCTCTTGAGAGTGTGGCAGAGGTCCAGAGGGCTCCTCTGCAACAGTAGCATCAGTGCCCTCACTGCTCTCCAGTCGAGCCCCCAGAACACACCTTATAAGGGAGCTTTCAGTTTATTATTTTGTTTATTATTCAAGAGCACGAATAAAACTATTCCAGTAAACATTGTGCTGTGCATATTGGGACACTTGTAACATGCACTTGATGTCTCTTCAAAATGGGCAAAAATGTAAGACAACCTGTGCCACTCTTGGACCGCGTAAATGAAAAATACACTAATGCAGCACACACGTCATTGTGCTGTTTGTTCTTTCTATGTGCAAGAATACAGTGCGTGTTGATTATCTTCAAGATGAACGGTGTGTGTATTTCACGATGAAAAGAGGGAAACGACAGGAGAATAATAGACTGTGCATATGACTATACTGTGCATATAGACTGTGCATACGAATTCAACACTGCCTGATTCAAACGTGCCATTAGATGCATGTTCAATACCGGATATTCTGTGACGATTTCTTATATTTGCATGTACTAATTTTCACACAGCCTAAGCCCTTGCATAGCTCCCTTCTGATGTATCCATTCATAGGCCAAATAATTGCACCCTTTGTCCTTTTGTGTTGTATGAAAAGCAGCACCCTCTAGTTGGATACAACTTCAGCAGACAGGAGTGGCCCCGCCCAGATGACCAAAGCGCAGTAGCCGATTGCCTCCACAATAGTCACAAAGAAATAGTCTCTCTCCAACGAGCGGGTATTAGTGCGTCCGGTGGCATGACATCAGTCTAGAGTGCGCGCCCATTGGTGCAGGCTTGTGTTCACCTGCCTTTGAAGTGCAGATCCTGGGGCCTCCTAAAGTTCTATCCGACTATAGAATCACGTAATGCCTTGCACTGGTTGCATAGACTTTAGCAACATGATGGCACACAATTATCAGGAACAGAAATCTATAAAGGCATCCAAGCAAAGCTGGCTGGCCACACTTCCATTATGAGGGGCTGTAAAAAGGTCTTGTCAAATATTCCCATGACGTCCTTGAAAAAGAGGTGGTGTTTGGCACTTCTTTAGAATCAAAAACAGATTACAGTGAATGTTGTGTACCACGTTAAAACAAACTGAGCTTGGTTATCTGCACAGCATGTAATGTAAGCTTGTGCTTCACATAGGAAACAAACTGCTCTGTCCAGTACAATTGTCGAGTTCGGTGTGGCACTTATTATGTGATTAGTGTCAACATACAAATTACACTTCTCCAAGGCTATTCATTTCACCATTATTTTTTGTATGACGGTTCTTTGAATCAGTGCTTGTACTACATGAGCAGGTGGATTTGAAAGCAAAGCTTTGTTTGCAAGCCTTCAGACTTCCATAATTGTGTGGCAAGGCACTGGCATGTTGTTGAATAGCTCACACTTTCTCGATCCTGCACCAAAGAAGCCCAACGCTTTATTTCAAGTTGGATCACGCAACAATTCGACGGAACACAAAGAGGAGTAACACACACAGCAGAGCGTTCTGCTGTGTGTATTTCTCTTCTTTGTGTCCCGTCTAATTGTTGTGAAATTCAACTTCAAGCTTCTATACCAATACACCCAGTCTTCAACCTCACCAATGCTCTAGTTATTAAGCCACAATGGTGCATATCCTTGAAACGTCCCAACACGAATTAGCTCTCCAACAAATCACCACAAGCGTAACATTTTGCTGCACATGTGCATGCACGTGCCATATTTTGTACTAAACTCGCAGGAATAAAAGGGACAAGCATTAACCCGCCTTACTGATGCCGTTACCATCATCATCATGACACCAATGGAAAGAAAGTGCTGCGTTTCAGTAAAGGGAGTGCCGGAGGGAAAGGCGTGACAGCGAGGCTTACAATAAATATAGCAGTTACAAGACATGTTCAATGCCAAAATATGCTGCATATCGCTCATCCTACTTTGGCATTGTGGCATGCTTTTACACGTTTGAGCATGTCACGGTTTGTGTAAGCATTGCTCTAAAGCTGTACAAAAGGTCTATTATTTTTATCATGGTGGGTTAAAGACCCACTTTTCATTGGCATCTGCACCAGATTTCTCCCGATATGTAATTTTGCCTTGGTGGTTCATGACATCTTCACGGACACCGAGTTCTGCAGAGCATTGGATCTGCATTGTTCTACTGCTGAAGAATTACAGCCCCATTATGAGACGAAAATATACGATTTGTCCATACAGTATAACACTGCCCCCCCCCCCAAAGAAAATACAGTGAACCACTGGCACATGCACCAACAGTGAAAACAGCAAACACTCTGAAGTATTTTCTTCATGCAAGCCAGTACACTAAGATTCTCAATGCATTTTCATTTCGCCATAAATGCATAAGCACAACCGGCTTGGCGTGACATCCGCATGTCGCACTGCAACGAATTGTGCAATGCTTTGCTGTTTCATAGTGCGGCCCATAAATGACGCATGACCAAAATTCAGCATTATGCATACTAAGTAACTCGTACTAAGTACTAAGTAATCTCATAAAAAGCCACCAAGTTCTTTATAAGAATAGCATTCACAGGGTACTTCCCACAATTTGTGATATCCATTTATCTATGTATATTTAATTAATCCCTTTCCAAGAAAGTGAGCCATTTGGAAGGCACCCTAACAGACAACTAGAACAATCGGCAAAGTCAGCAACCAGCGACACAGCCAGTATCAAAGGCTGCCGCATGTGTGATGTCGGTAACACAAAATTTAAGTCGGCTACGCAGAAGTGTCAAATTTGGCAATATGGTGTGTCTAGACGTTGCTTCAATGCTAATCACACTAACGCTGACATTGAAGGCGCCTTAATTCCTACGTACGCTCCGTCGACACACCCGACTACGTTCGTAATGTTTCCGCAAGGTAAGAAGCGTTCTTTTATAAATGCCCGCTCAGCCGCAGTCTTCGGGAAAGCCAGCCACCGCTTCCGCACTGCCGCATCGATAAGCGCGTCAGACACATCTCTGACACAGAGGCTCACAGTAGTTTGATGACGTCCAATGTAACGCTCGGCGCCGACGCTTCCCTGAAAACTTCCAGTCCCGTAAAAGGAGGGCGCAGAGGACTTGCTCTTCGACGGTGAGCTAATGAAGCCCACCACGCTGTCTCCACAGATGACAGTCTTCGCCTAGCTCGTCACACAGCCAGCCAGATGTCTTCGAGAGGCGAAAATGACGCCGAAACTCCACGCCGGTCATGTACGTTAACGGGTCCAAGCGGTCATACTGACGCTTGCTGTCGCTGGATGAAATAACACAGGCTGCTGCTACCGCTGCCATGTTCCCGAGTTGAACTCGGAGGGGGTTTCGCAATGTACTACTTGAGCACGAGTTCGCCTGTCAATCAAAGCCTGATTCCAGTAAGCCCCGCGCGAGGCATGTAAATCTTGTGCGCACGGTTGGGCCACGCCCAACTTATCTTTCGGCAACAGCGACGCGGTACCGAGCTGAGAGGCATCAACAATATTCACCACCGACATAAAACACGCACAACGCACTGACATCGGTGATGTACTGCGCACTACTATCAAAAACAAAGCGTTGACTGTCGCTGGCTTATGCATATATCTTCTCGGGCTGAGATGGCCCCACAGCACGGTTTCATTGCCTGCATTGTGGCGACGTAGCGCACAGTAAATAATTATCGGCACGTCACTGTAGCTGCTTGCAAGGCGTGGATGCGCCGAGGAGGACGACGGTGCTGGGGAGTGCGTATCGCAGCAGTCGTTTGAGATGGCTGTCTGTCATCGGTGATGTATCGACGCCACAGCGTCATAAACACGATCAGCGTCCGAGAATCACTCGCTCTTCTAGATCCAGTGCAATGGCCTTTCTTTATCACAAGCACTGCGCACTCAACAGTTCCAACACCTTCCTCAGTTCAAAGTTTCATTTCATAACTACACACAAGAGCCCTCACCTGCCAAAATGCGATTGCTGCGGTGTCGTTACGATATCCTTCTGCGATCCCTGCTGGCTCCAGCATAAGTAATCCGCAAGCACCTTCGTGTGCGCAAAACACTCAAATACTGCGTACATGCGCCCAGAGGCACTTTCACTGGGCAAGCGATGACAAGGGATGAATTGTGTCGCTGGGAAGCACGCACTTCTTCGCAATCCATCGCCGAGGCTTCGCGCGCAAAGATAAATTGGTACATTTTCACTGCACGCGCGTCACTACGGGCACTACAGACCGCCATTTTGCAGCGACAGCCGTTGCTCCCGTATTTATGACTAGCGCGTCGTTTTTAGTTGGTGAAGCGGGGGCCTTAAAGCGCCTGCGATGAACAGGCGTGCCGCGGCGCTGCGTTTCTATTCCCCTAATAGAGAAAGAGTGGTGATGACTGACTTTATTGAGAATAGCACTGTAGCGCCCCTAGGCGACTTCTCACCGTATGAACTGCCTCGTGCGTGTGACCCGCTGCAATCTATCCGCTTCTAAGCTTTCGCCTCACTGTCGCCACTCGCGGCAAGACGTGCAAAATTTAATAATTTGCTCGATTTCCGTTTGTCATCGGAAATTTCTAGCATTCAAAACGAAAAACAGACACTTAAAGGGAAGCTGAAAGGTTTTTCAGAAAAAATGAGTGAAGAGCAGTACGCCGTGGTTTTCAACCCTCTGAATTAGAATATCGGATCGAAATTGAGTGAAACAAAGCGCAAACATATTTTATTTCGACGAAAAGTGCAGCAGCAGACACGCCCAGCTCGCGCGCCTCGTTTCCGCCTGTGATTGGTAGGGCGCCTCGTGACGTCAACAATGGTGTTCATCCGGACCGACTGCTGCCGCTACACACGAAGCACTGTGCAAAGTAGTTTGGTGGTGTTTTGCTGCGACGGTCATGGAAATTTTCGAGAGCTTGCGTTTCTCTGAGGAGTTCGCCGTTAAGTCCAAACTCTACGAGAGCGATTTTGCGCGCGACGGTGACGGGCGACGGCATCGAGCGACAAAACGGGCCGTCGCTTGAACAAATCGCTCGGTGTTGTCGCTCGATCGCTCGTTTCTAGAAATCTAGAACTCGTCGCTCGTCGCCCGGAAATGCTATGAGCGACTAGCCAATTGTGCGAAGCCGAAACTGGATGTACATAACACAAATACTGCTGTTTGTCGCACGAAACGAGCAAACTATTGAATTTTACACGTGCAAGAAGCTAGTGCAAAACCTTCAGAAATATTTTATGCTCCTTCTTCAGTAAAATACATCAACTTAAATTGATAAAGCATGCGTCACGCTAGTTTCGGCGCGTATATTGCTGCCCTCATACCGGGAAGTCGTCGCTCAAAGCCGTCGCTCGCGTGGAGTTCGGCTTGCAGACGACGAGTGAACGCGACAGCCATCGCCTCGTTTGTCGCGCTGTCGCTGTCGCGTGCAAGATCACTTATAAGGGGTTTATACTTGTACATACTACACGTACGTACATAATTGTACATACTACATATACGAGCCGATTGCGAAGAGCCGGCCTCTCCAAGAAGCAAAAAATGCTGGTGCAAGCACTGCTTTCTACGCGAACGAAGTCGCAGTGTTAGCATCTCCTTGTGTTGGAAATGTTCTTTGGCGAGTATGTTTTTTGCTAAGCTGCATTCAGCGTTCCAATGAGTACGTTTCCGGGCAAACAACTGTAGTGTTATGTTCCTGCATGCCTCCTCGTAGAACGTAAGCGGTGATGCAATCTTCAGCATTTGTGCGCTGCCCAAAAGCTGTCGGCAATCTACACAGACGGTTTAAACGCGGGAAAAGTTTACCGGCTGTTGTAGCACGTGTAGTATAGAACCTTCATCAGCGCGCCATCCGCACGCTACTCGTAACCGGCGAATTCCGTCGGCTACGTGAGATGGTCGGTTTCTTATGTGTGCGAGAGAAGGGGGAGTGCAGCGTCTTGGCGTGAGCAGGCTTTCCAACACATGCAAACTTTACGCTTGCCCTGCGTTATGGTAGCTGCATGCAGGCTGTTTCACAACACACGTGCGAATAGAAAATTCGCGGCGCTTGGCGATGAAACCTGCGTCAAGGATGGGCGATAAACATGCACCTTCCGTTCAACGTGCTAACTATTTTTTTTAGGAGAACCCAAAGCACGCATTACTGATAAACTCCGGTAGTAATCGTCACGGAAGTGGTTAGAGCACAACACTTGTTCTTGAGCGCTTGAAGTTGTTTCACTTCACAGCAGCCTCCAACTTAGCTGAAAGCTTCTTGTCTTGCAGGAACTAATGGAACATCGGAACATCGTCGCGGCCGCTGGTCTTCGTGCAAGCGTAGGCTGCACAGAACGCCAGCATGACCCGCCTACAAGTTCAATTGATTCTGCGCACGTCAACTACCACTCCTGTATACACAGAAATAAAGGAATGTAGGGTCGAGCGTAGCAGATTAGGACGGCACGCACGCAGAAATAAGCCCGGTCAGGCACGGTCGCGGAGACTGCGAAGGAGCGGAACACCAGTGTTGACGTTACTAAGCCGCGGTTTCCGGTCTCCGCTCGCATCGCCAGCAGCAGCGCGCGGCCATAGAGAAAGGAATACAACAAGAGCGGACACTCCCATAGAGCCCAGCGGCCGAATTGACTGCAGCGCACCAAGCCGTGGATGTTAAAACCTGAAGCACATTTCCGGTTTCGTGCGCACGCGTTTTGAATACTAGCTGGTGCGCGTCACGCCGGCTCCGGTATTCTTCTTTTGTTGCTTTTGCAGGAAAGATCTATTTATATATTTATTTATTAAATATTTATTTGCAAATCATTTTATCAAATAAAATTGATTGCGAACGATCTTCACAAGGCTCCATTGAATATGTGCGACGTGCAGTTTCATAAAGACGCAAGACACCTTGTGAAATGAGGCAAAATTAACGTTTATTTTATTCTTTGTAAATGCTCGTCGCGGGCTTTTTGTGCATTCATCCAGCGTTGTGGCACCAGGTAAGCAGCAGTAGTTTCCGCAGGAAGCTGCACCAGACGACGTGAGCTGAAACAATTACAAGCGTTATTTTGGTATTAAAATGTAAGAATAATGCCTGTAGAGGCGAAGCGTGCGAAAGTGGTGAATGGACGGCATTACAAACAAAAGCAGTTCGTATTTACACACACTGCGTAGAAAATACCCGACTCATCCCAAGCAATACCGTACATACCACATTGGATTGGAGAAACTTTATTTACGCCTGCAGTTGGGCGCTCGCGCGCCCCGACGAGGGCCTACGTCATCCTCGAAGGTGCAGTTACACGGCGCGGGTCTCCGCTCGCCGTTGCCGGCTCGCTGGGTCCGTGCCTTTCGAGCGCCTCGAGGACCTGCTGGACGGCCCAGAGCTGATCGTCTCGGTCTTCGCGGCTGCCTCGAGCCGCGGTGGGAGTGTTCTTGAGTTAGCGTCTTCTGGATATTTAATGCAGTCCCACAAGATGTGCGTGTAGTCTGCGGTCTCCCTCCGGCAGACTCTGCACATATCTGTCGGATATGTCTCGGGGTACATGCGATTCAACAGTTTCGGGCTCGGTAGCGATCCGGTCTGGAGCTGTCTCAGTACTACCGCCTCCGCTCGACTCAGTCTCGGGTGCGGGGGTGGAAGAGTCCTGCGAGCCAAGCGGTAGGCCTTCGTGATTTCATTGTAATCCGTCATGCGGTCCTTCGTTCCGAACCACGTCGGACGGTCTGTCGCCGGGGCGCGGTTGGTTAGCGCTCGCGCCGCGGAGTGTGCCGTCTCGTTATGGTTCTCATTGCGTTCCGACGCGTCGCCCGCGTGCGCCGGGAACCACTTGAGTCGTACTTTTCGTTCGTCTAGTTTTACCGCTCGCAGTACCTTTGCCCAATACTTATTTCCTGCACTTTAATAGCACGAATGCGCGGGCAACGGCGCGTTTCACGAACTTGGCTACAACCGACGCGATAGTACGCTACGAATACACAGAGGTGGCCAAAACACAGGCTCTCAACCAGAGCCATGCTGGACGCTCGCAGAATTCCTTCTAATCGCACTCAAGACAAAATGCGTGGGTGCCGTTCAGAAGACAGAATTTTCGAGTTACTAGTTCCTGGCGTTTGAGCTCCTTGGCTTATCTCTTGTGCGTTCTGCAGGCGCAAGCAACGCACTCTCGTGTTATCACTCTTGACGATTGCTCGTCGCGTTTTCGACAAGCGTGGGTACCGAAAGAACGCTTAAATTCTTGCGGGGACATAAAAATTGCCACAAACTTGTCGCAGTAAGATTCAGTACGTGCCAAACTAACTGTCACCACGGCCGAGCTGCTTTTCGCTGCGTCACAACAGGCGCGGCGAGCGGGCCTCATAACATAAGAGTATCGAAAAGAATTTTCAACAATGTTGGGCGTCAGAGAAAGAAAAGCGCCATGAACTTGTCAGTGCATTAAAGCGCGAAACCGCGCACCACGGCCGAGCTGATCGGCGTGCCCACTGCGCTCGAAAGGTAGCCCAAAAAGTAATGAAATTAGTTTCAATAATGTTGGCAGTCAGAGAAAGCGCCAAAACTTGTCGCAGTAAAATTCAGTACACGCGAAACTGCGTCACAGCACCCTGTGCGACTAGCGTGCCCAAAAACTACCGAAATTAGTTAAAATAATATTGGGGCTTATAGGAAGCGTCGCAAACATCTCACAGTACGATTATTTAATTCAAATTAACTGCTCCAAGACGGCGACGCTGTTTTTCGTTAACTGCGTCACAAGTCTAGCCTAGGTGCTGTGCAGTAAGCCTAATTGCTTGAAATGCGTCGCAGACTGTCGAACAAAGTTTCTCACCTTTCCGTAGTCCAATAGTGCAGTGCTGCCATGTCGAAGTTCCGAATGAACGCAATAATTCGCAGGGAGGCCACCAAACCAGGCTAAATCCCAAAATAGAAAAACAGGCAGACGGGTGCCCGAACAGTCCAGCGCTCAGATGCGCGGCCAGTCTCCCTCGCTTCGGCGGTGTGTCTAACGAATGACGCAAACATCTGGTTCGTCATTCACCGGTTCGCCTGTCGCTAGGCAACGGAAGTAAGCCGCAAAGTTTAATTTAATTTATACGCAGATATTTTTAATTTTTCCGGGAAAGAATAAAAAAAATAAAACAATTTCTGTTAATCTCATTTCACATTCTTCTTTTTTTCGATGCTCGCGGCCCCATTTCGTCGATGTTAATACTATAGCGTGACGTGTTTCCTGTTTCCAATTTTCGCTGAGTGTCCGCTCTTGTTCGATCCCTTTCTCTATGGCGCGGCGCTCGACGGGGGGCGGAGCTACAGCGCAATTTTAACCGACGATTGCGTCGCTCCTAAGTGAAAAATCCCCCCCCAGAATTTTACCTTCATGATTTATAAGGTTCCCGCATCCGTATATGAGCGTCTTATTGAATTCGACAGACTCTTCAGCTTCCCTTTAAAGAAATAAAAATGTTTGTCATTTTATTTGTTGTATTTTAACGTATTCGTGTGAGCGAAAGTGTAGGTGCAAGAACGCGTCGCATGTACCCTGTTCGCATTCGATGGAGGATAGGAAGATAGTGCTCGAAAAAGAAGGCACGCTCTTGACGCACCCGGGAAAGGCGTGGCAAGCGGCTCACGGTAAGTGTCCAGACAGAAAGGTGCGATAATCCGTTGATAAGACTACGCGGCGCTGGCGCGTTTCGTTGTGCAGCCGTCTGCGCTTGAAACGTGGAAGCAGCGTGCGGCGCAGGGTGCGCTCACGTTGTCATGCGCGGCTTTTTGTCTACATATTTTTTGCCTGCAGCCTCTGCGTGTTCCACGCTATCTCCGTTCACTGACTGCCGTCGAGCAAACTCGGGTAAAACTCGGGTGAACGAGAAACTCGGCGCATCCTGCATAGCACCCCAAGCGTGTCTCTTGCTTAAGTTGCCGCGTGAGTGATTTGTTCTTATCTGCAACAATTCGGGTCGAGTCTAAGAAAGAACTCTCTAAAACTCGTTGCCCTCTCAACTTATGTTGAGGGGACAGTTCGGAAGGAGCAGCGTTTAGTCGCAGTTGTAGCGTTTAGTCGCAGAATTTAGGTATGTATAATGTTGATGCATGAAGCTCGGCGCGAATCCTGTAACGCCACTTTCCTAGCTTGTAGAAATGTGTCAGAATGTGTTCGAGATTGAGAGTTACCAATCGAAGGTGCACTAAGTCACTTGGAGGCGATGGCTCGATCAGTATATTTCCTCGATAGGTAGCGGCAGCCAATGCTTGGCATAGTTCGCGTCACTTACACGCCAAGCACGCAGTTGTTTTGGTCGGAGCACGCAACGTCAGCGTCCGATGAAGCAGTTGTTTGAAGAATTGTTCAAAGTCCCCATCGGGTAGCGTGGAGTGTCACTCGGTGGGAAGTCACGCCACGGTGACGGGGTGGCTAATGGGCGACTTTAATGCCAAGGTAGGCAAGAAGCAGACTGGAGACAAGGCAGTGGGGGAATATGGCATAGGCACTGGGAATAGCAGGGGAGAGTTATTAGTAGAGTTTGCGGAACAGAATAATATGAGGATAATGAATACCTTCTTCCGCAAGCGGGATAGCCGAAAGTGGACGTGGAGGAGCCCGAACGGCGAGACTAGAAATGAAATAGACTTCATACTCTGCGCTAACCCTGGCATCATACAAGATGTGGACGTGCTCGGCAAGGTGCGCTGCAGTGACCACAGGATGGTAAGAACTCGAATTAGCCTAGACCTGAGGAGGGAATGGAAGAAACTGGTACATAAGAAGCCGATTAAGGAGTTAGCGGTAAGAGGGAAAATAGAGGAATTCCAGATCAAGCTACAGAACAGGTATTCGGCTTTAACTCAGGAAGAGGACCTTAGTGTTGAAGCAATGAACGACAATCTTGTGGGCATCATTAAGGAGTGTGCGATGGAAGTCGGTGGTAACTCCGTTAAGCAGGATACCAGCAAACTATCGCAGGAGACTAAAGATCTATTCAAGAAACGACAATGTATGAAAACATCTAACCCTGCAGCTAGAATAGAACTGGCAGAATTTTCGAAGTTACTCAACAAGCGTAAGACAGCTGACATAATGAAGTATAATATGGATAGAATTGAACATGCTCTCAAGAACGGAGGAAGCCTAAAAACAGTGGAGAAGAAACTAGGAATTGGCAATAATCAGATGTATGCGTTAAGAGACAAAGCCGGCAATATCATTACTAATATGGATGAGATAGTTCAACTGGCTGAGGAGTTCTATAGAGATTTATGCAGCACCAGTGGCACCCATGACGATAATGGAAGAGAAAATAGTCTAGAGGAATCCGAAATCCCAAAGGTAACGCCGGAAGAAGTAACGAAAGCCTTCGGAGATATGCAAAGGGGGTAGGCAGCTGCGGCGGATCAGGTAACAGCAGATTTGTTGAAGGATGGTGGACAGATTATTCTAGAGAAACTGGCCACCCTGTAAACGCAATGCCTCATGACATCGAGCGTACCGGAATCTTGGAAGAACGCTAACATAATCCTAATCAATAAGAAAGGGGACGCCAAAGACTTGAAAAATTATAGACCGATCAGCTTACTGTCCGTTGCCTACAAACTATTTACTAAGGTAATCGCAAATAGAATCAGGAACACCCTAGACTTCTGTCAAGCAAAGGACCAGGCAGGATTCCGTAAAGGCTACTCAACAATAGATCATATTCACACTATCAATCAGGTGATAGAGAAATGTGCGGAATATAACCAACCATTAAATATAGCTTTCATTGATTACGAGAAAGCGTTTGATTCTGTCGAAACCTCAGCAGTCATGGAGGCATTACGGAATCAGGGTGTAGACGAGCCGTATGTAAAAATACTGAAAGATATATATAGCGACTCCACAGCCACTGTAGTCCTCCATAAAGCAAGCAACAAAATCCCAATAAAGAAAGGCGTCAGGCAGGGAGATACAATATCTCCGATGCTATTCATAGCGTGTTTACAGGAGGTATTCAGAGACCTGGATTGGGAAGAATTGGGGATAAAAGTTAATGGAGAATACCTTAGTAACTTGGGATTCGCGGATGATATTGCCTTGCTTAGTAACTCAGGGGACCAATTACAATGCATGCTCACTGACCTGGAGAGGCAAAGCAGAAGAGTGGGTCTAAAAATTAATCTGCAGAAAACTAAAGTAATGCTTAACAGTCTCGGAAGAGAACAGCAATTTACAATAGGCAGCGAGGCACTGGAAGTCGTAAGGGAATACATCTACTTAGGGCAGGTAGTGACGGCGGATCCGGGTCATGATACGGAAATAATCAGAAGAATAAGAATGGGTTGGGGTGCGCTTGGCAGGCATTCTCAGATCGTGAACAGCAGGTTGCCATTATCCTTCAAGACAAAAGTATATAACAGCTGTGTCTTACCAGTAGTCACCTACGGGGCAGAAACCTGGAGGCTTACGAAAAGGGTTCTACTCAAATTGAGGACGACGCAACGAGCTATGGAAAGAAGAATGATGGGTGTAACGTTAAGGGATAAGAAAAGAGCAGATTGGGTGAGGTAACAAACGCGAGTTAATGACATCTTAGTTGAAATCAAGAAAAAGAAATGGGCATGGTCAGGACATGTAATGAGGAGGGAAGATAACCGATGGTCATTAAGGGTTGCGGACTGGATCCCAAGGGAAGGGAAGCGTAGCAGGGGGCGGCAGAAAGTTAGGTGGGCGCATGCGATTAAGAAGTTTGCAGGCACGGCATGGCCACAATTCTGGTGTATTTGACCTAAAGTTAGCGGATACGGACCGCCATTAAGGCGACGCCGTCAAAGCTGGGATTCAGCTCATCTGCACGGAGCGGGGAGAGCCATTAGAAGCCATGGCCTATGAAGAAGACATTTCTCGAACGACGATAGAAGCCTCGTAGTAGGCGGTTGAAGCTGCAGGCTTCGCTCTTGCAGCAACAGATGAGCACATGGTTACGGCTCCCACGACGACAGTTCATTCTTCTAGGAAGCACAAGCGTCGCGTAGATTCTACTTAATTGAGGTGCGGTTTTTGCAATTTGATCGAGCAAAATGCTGTACTAATCGAAGGCATCAGTAGTCTTCTGACGTGGAACACAAGGGTTTTTGTCGTTGCGCGCACTAAATCCAGATCCCACAATTTTACAGAGCCACCGACGGTTGTCTACAGACGGTCAATGATCGTGCTACTTGAAAGTGCAGTGAAACAAATTATAGTGTGTCTTGCGTCGCAACAAATCCAAGCTTCTACAGGTTGAGCGTCATATATATATATATATATATATATATATATATATATATATATATATATATATATATATATATATATATATGACTCCTTGTATGACCCTCTCTTTGTATGTACTTCATTGTATGCCCCCTTTACTCAATCCCCATGTAGGGGCCTTGTAAGGTATTTTACAAATAAATAAATAAATAAAATAAATATTATATATATATATATATATATATATATGTATATATATATATATATATATATATATATATATATATATATATATATGTGTGTGTGTGTCTATGTGTGTGTGTCCTGAAATGTACTTCACAACAATTTCAAGGCCTTGTGTACAAAGCACACATAAACAAAACGCTGATTTTGTACAGCTGCTGAAAGTATAATTATATTTATTCATAAAATAGTAACTCTTGAAGTTCCTATTGAACAGTGACTCGTTACTTGACCCCTGAGATCCTCACAGCTGGACCGGTGTTGAATGTATTTAAGGAATAAAATGGTAACTGCAGCCAATACTGTCTCTATATCAGCGGTAGCTGCGGTATAGCCTCCATCTACAATTTTGCCATGCGCATGAAAACGCAACATCGCCTCGAGCTATTGCCAGTGACCAACGTAACCATTTTTTTGTGTGTTTCTAACCGGATTCATTTTTCCGTGTATAGCAGTAGTGTGCTGGGAAGTGGTGTTCAGGCCTTGATAATGTAGCACCTTTTACAGCGAAGCTGTATATGGCTAAGTTCTGGAAAAAATCGTGGTGATCTATCGAGCCGCGTAGATCGAGAATTTCTCCCTACACGTGGGCCGATCCCGAAGATAGTGCAATACCGGGCCGATCCACGGCGGAGGTGAGGCAGGTTTCAAGCACTCCGCCAAGTTGCAAAGACAAGTTTAATATATTAGGTCCAAATACAACCCGTCTTAGATACTTAGCTGATAAGAACAGATACTGCACTTTGACTCACGTAGGCCATGTCGAAGTTCGCACCGCCCTCTCCTTGTAGGTGTTCCAAGCTCTTGCGTATCTCTTTTCCTTCCCCTCTCCCGTGGCTGTGATCCCGTAAGCGTGCTGTCCGCCACGACCGCGTGGTGTAAAGAAATGCGAACCGCCTATGTGGCCCCGACCCCGCAGACTTGGTACGTTTCAGCGTTGAAACAGCCTGCTTTCAGAGGGAGTTTGTGGACAACCAATTTTGTGTGACCTGTGTTGTGTGTGACCGCTTGTGGTTTTTGAGTGACCTCACTACCATTACAGCACTTCGGGACATTGACCAACGCACGATCGCCTTGGACGCGGTGTGTGCCCTCGTAGTGCGGTGAGGTGCGTGCTGGTCTACGTGTCAGCATTCATCTATAAAAGATGTCGTGTCGCGTTTTGCAACAATACATAAGAAGGAGGAACATGGTCCTTGTATCACCTTGTGACTAACTGACCAAAATAGAAATGACTACTTAATATAAATGTGCACACTTACGAATCGATATTCATATGAAGACGGTTCCTGTAGATGAAGAGGGTTTCTTTATCCTTCAGGAGCCACACGAAATAAAGTTTGGCCATAGAATGACGCATAGAAATAGTTTTACACAGTATACAATCAAACGGTACTGCGCTTTTTTAAATGAGTCTGATCAGGAATTATTAGCTGTGGAAGAATAACAAATAGAATGAACGCTTTAGGCAAATTCACACCGGGGTAAGGTGCCAACAGCATAAGAGTGTTTTATTCCTTGTGCTTGTTTTTGGCGGGTTAGTCATCATATTTTAGAGAACGAAGATAGGCCGACCTTCCGAATGCAAATAAAGCCAACACCGACGCTATTCTTGAGACGCTTTCTCCAGGTGCACAACGACAAAGCTGTGTCTCATGGAGCATCCTTCAGCCGTCGAAGTCGTGTTCTGTGCTAGCAGGGTTCTGCAGTCATCCCGAAAGGCGCCACGCTTATCTTCGGGAATATTTACTTCCAACTTGAAGGCAGGCACATAGAGATCTGCGAACACACCAGAAAATAAACTTTCATGTAGGTTCAATTTCCAACCGAATAGTGTTTTATAAGGTGCTCTTACATAGTATAGTTACAAGAAAGTGCTTTGCGAAGGAGCTTCAGGACACATGAACATGTTAATAGAGCACTGGATGTGCACTTATGATTAGACAAAGCAATGCGTCAGAACTATGAAATGACTCTAAGATAAATATTGATTTAACTTTTTCGCCCGAAGGCTTCATTACTGCTTTCATGTAGGTTCAATTTCCAACCGAATAGTATTTTATAAGGTGCTCTTAATAGTATAGTTACAAGAAAGTGCTTTGCGAAGGAGCTTCAGGACACATGAACATGTTAATAGAGCACTGGATGTGCACTTATGATTAGACAAAGCAATGCGTCAGAACTATGAAATGACTCTAAGATAAATATTGATTTAACTTTCTCGCCCGAAGGCTTCATTACTGCTTAAGTTCACATCTAACCTATCGACAATAATTCACTACTCCCTTTCTGCCTAATATCGTGTCATCAATTCAATGTATACGAAGGCTTAAGCGGTACGTTCGACGAAGCGGTGGGAGGACAACGAGGAATAAACATTAAGTGATGGTAAAGGAAGTGAGGGAGGGATTCTGGGCGGGTATCTACTACAGGACTCAAGTAGTCACCGCGACACACCCAAGTCGATCTATGAGGTCCTTCTGGGCCTCAAAGGTGATGAACGGCTAGGATGGCTGTCGCACTCCCATGGTACGTAAGATCTACTTCGCTTCATTCTGTTTCCAGCTCACGTTACATGCAACTATAATATCCCGAAGTCCATCAGCGCTATGCTTACATTCTGTACAAGGTAGCAGTAAGGCATTTTCGAGACTTGTGAGCTTCGATACTATAAGCTTTCCATAGAAACATTGATAATTAGTCGAGGTGGGTGAACATGAGCAATTTATAAATAATTTCCCACTTTCTGGCTTTCCATTTGGGCTATGTATGGGCATAAAAACCTATTGTCCCCGTAGCACGAAAAACAGTTTATTGTTCTGGGTGAGATGCGCAGGAAAGCATCATTTGCGGGTCATCATCACATGGCTATCTGCACGCGATTTGAAGGCTGGAGCGCCGCCCAAGCTTCGTGCGCAAATGAAGAGAGCAACGGAGGCGGCAAATGAAGCTTCAAACAAGACAATGCAACAAGATTAGGCTCGAGTAGGAAAAAATGCTGACGAAAGAAAGAGAGAGCGGAAAGGCGGGAAACAGGCGTTCACACACACAACAGGCGTTCACAATGTACACAGCAGTTCAGCAGGAATACTAGTGTCGTACAATACAGATGCCAGCGCCGGAAGGCAGAACGGTGGACTGATTGCGTGACAGAGGCGGTTGAGAGCCGCATGATGGTGCGTACACTTCACCTCGTCGTTTTATTACGATAGAGAGAAACCGAATGAAGTTTGACACAAAGGACGGCTCAGTGGCCCGAGCAGGGGGAGGGTGAACGGTGTGGTTCATAAAGTCACCAAAGAAATATATGCAAATATATGGACGATACAAGCAAATTGTCGCCGTTGTTGCCACAGGTTTTCAAATTATGGGGATGCCAGCCGCATGGCGGCTCAGCGGTACCTTAATAATCATCGGAGCGGGGCTCATGCGCCCGAGACATGCGCAGCGAGCCGGGCACGGAGAGCGGCGATCAAGAAAGGGGGTTTGGACCCAGTTGGTCTGCGCTCCAGACATTAAAAGTTGTCCTTTGCATGTCTCCCGGTTGTGCCGTTGTGGAATCTCTCATGGTTGGGTTACGGCGTCTTGTGCGGCAATATTTGTGTGCTTACATCTTTTAAGTCTCGCTTGTATGATTTCTTTTGTCTGTTTTTCATGAAGACGCACCTTGCGGCACGCCAAACAGCCTCCGAAGACCAACAGGAACACGAGCCTCGACTGCGGTGGGAGCTGGAGTCGGTGAAGCCGGTGAGCACCGAGATGCGATGGCGTCGTCGCCTTTGCGCTAGATCGCCGCGTTGTGACAGACGTTAACGGCTCGGCTCGAGGACATGGCCGCCGCCCTCCGCATGGGCCACGAGCGCGCACAGTCCGTGTAACTAACGAAGCTGACGTTGGACGTTCGAACGTTTAGCGACTGCGATGGCGGGAAATTTGTCACTGATCTTATGGATGATTTGTGGATGATGAGAACATGTTCTGACCACGCAGGAACTCTTTCCACCCGCTGATCCCAGCACCACCGAGTCCGGTAAGATCGCACATGTTTTGCGAAGGTGCCGCCCTCGCTTTAGGCCATATCATTTAGGCCTTTGTTTTCCTGCCTTGAGAAACTTGCGGGCTTCGCCCGGCAAGTCACAGAGACGCTCTTTTGGGAGGAACACCACGCTCCGCCACCCCCTGCAGAGGTTGCTCTCAAGCCAGCCTGTGTCTGAAGGGAGACAAATAACGGAACAGTTCCGTCGTCCGTACTGTCCCCAGCCACGAATTTGCGTGGCGAGCCCGGATACAGAACTCGGTTCTCTTGGTCCCATTAGCGGAAACTCTCCGCGATGGCGGGGGTTCTGCGTGACCAGGGATGCCCGTGACGACTTCCCCTCGCCACCACCTTGGTCCGCTCTTTCAGACAGGAAACGAAATCATCTGAACACCGGAAGTCCCTCTCGTGCCGCTTATAGGCAGCAGGCACCGAGAGGGGGCAGGGAAGATACATACCATGCTGGCTCATGCTACATTTGGGGTCAGTGTGGACACTAGGGGCATGAGTGTCCAATGACGCCCTCCGCTCAGCGTGTTTCCACCCAGGGAAACGGCTACGGTCCGCGGGGGTAACGAGCTCCTCAACACCACCCTAAGCTGAAACTACCGAGGGTGAGCGAACTACTTTTCGTTTTGTTTGCCGCATAGAGCAGACTAGCTCTGCTAGCTCTTGTTCTGTACCGTATATCAAGGTACATGTGTTAACCATAGAAATATCCGCGCTTCTAGATAATGGTGGCAGCATCGCTCTCATTGGAGATGACATTTTTCACGTATCTCAGACGCGTAAAGTACAACTTGCACAATGTAATACTCGCTACAGTGCTGCTAACGCAGCATTAATAGCAGCATGAGCTACGGTGCGTCTCCGCGCTCTCTCTTGTGAGTAACACATGTCTACAGCGTTTTATTTATTGCCTGAAGTTGGCGGTAGCCATGTTACTGTGTGTGTGTGTGATAACTTTATTTGGAATCCGGCGATTGGGAGGCCCGGGCCTGGGGCCGCCTAGATGGCCACTGGGAGCTGCTGCTCCCGTGCGGCTTCCTTGGATCGCTGGATGGCCCAAAGTTGGTCTTGGAGTTTTGAGCTGAGCAGCACGGCCGACCACCGCGCCCGTAGATTTTCTGGGGAGACTGCCATTTTATTTTGGTATATTTCACATCCCCACAACATGTGTTGAAGGGTGGCTCCAACAGACTTGCATAGCTTGCACATATCGCTCTCGTATATGGGTCGGAACTTTATCGCCGGTAAAACATAAAGTTGGACTTGCCAAACGGCGGCTTCCGAGTTACTTGCAATAGTGATTTGTGTCAGTATGCTTCGGCTTCTCTTTCCGTGTACACCGCTCGTAACTCAGCCACGTTCCTCTTTAGCTCTGCTTTGCCGACTAAGGTACTGGAAGCTGTTGATAAATGGACTTTTGAGGATGCGCAGAAACGACAGCTCATGCGCACACTTGATCCGTTCGCAGCCATGTTCACGGAAAAGCCCGACTGCACTCTTGTACTGCGTCACCGCATTGATACAGGCAACCCACAACCTTAGAGCTGCAACCGCAGGCCACTGAGCGTGCACAAGCGGATGCTCCTGGATGTTGCCCTGCAGGAAATGATTGAAACCGGTGTGGTGAGTCTGAGGCTGCTAATATCGTTCCAGCACCTAAAAGAGAGGCACTGCTCACTTATGCGTAGACTATCGACGCTTAAACGATGCCACTACTTGGGATGCTTGTCCCTTTCCCTCAACCGAGCCAATGCTTTCGAGTCTCGGTAGTACAAGGGTGTTCACTACACTCGGTTTCTCTCGGGATTCCTGCAAATTTAAATTGAACCCGGCCACATCCCGAAAAGATCATTCACGTATTATAAAGATCTCTTGAAATTTGTCCGCTAGCCATTTGGCTTGAAGAACTCTCCTAGTTCTTTCTAACGCCTAATGGATATCGTTGCCGATGAAGTGCGGTACAACTTCGCAATGGCATATATAGATGATGTTGTACTTCTCGCGCAATTTCGAGGAACACCTACACCACCTTGCCATCTTTCTTCCGAAAATGTAGAGACAGAGTTACCGTGAACCCCCAAAAAGTCCAGTTAGCAAGCTCAAGAGAGGAATTGCTTGGTTTTATTGTGGAGGACGGTTAGTTTCGTCCTAATGTCCTAATAACGAAATGCTTCGCGCCATTGCAGAATACCCTTGCTCGCGCGACGTGAAGAGCTTGCACCGTTTTCTGGGAATGGTTACATTCCACCGTTCTTTCGTACCACGCTGCGCAGAGCTCACGGCTCCGCTTAATCAACTCGTGCGCAAAGGCGTAAAATGGAGTTGGGATGAATCTCAGCTCAACGCATTTAGAGCACTGACCGGTACAATAGCTGAGACCACAGCTCTAGAACTCCGCGACTTAAACAAGTCGTTTGGGCTACTGTTTAAACAGATGCTAGCGACTATTGTCTAGGTGTAGTTTGACTACGGGAATTCGGGGCTGAGTTGCGGCCAGTTGCGTTCGCAAGTTACACTCTAACACCCACAGAAAGAAATTACACTGTCATTGAGCGCGAATATCTTGCCATTGCGTCCGCGCGTAATTTTGACAGGTACTTGGAAGGTGTCTCTTTTATTGTCCAAACAGACCATATGGCGCCTACTTGGCTGCAGCGGTTACACAATTCATCAGGTTGCCTTGCTCGCTGAGTATTAACGTTGCAGAAATATCATTATACCATCGAACATCGCACTAGTGAACAAAACAAAGTTGCTGATGCACTCTCGCGTGCGCCTCTGCCCAGCCTTTTTCCGAGCTTTCTTCACACAGGAGACATCTATAGTTGCTGCGGTCGACACCGACCCGCGATGGGGTATCTTGGTCAGAAGGAAGCGCTTCCTCGAGGCGCAAGTGAAAGACGGTCTCTGCCGGCGTGTCCTCGAACAGCTAGGTGGCTCTAGTGCTCAAGCGTCTACCATCGTTGAGTTCCATTCTTATGTACTCGCTGCCGATGGCATTCTCCTTCGCTACATACCACAAGCTGACGAGGATGACGGAAACTCCCGCTTTCGCGTAGTGATCCCGAAAAGTCTCAGAAAAGCCTTCATTAGTAACTTCCACGACTCCTCTATGGCTGGTCCCACTTCCGGCAGCCGGACATGATAAGTTATGTCAGACTGCTACTTGGCCAGGTATGAGGCAGGACGCTTTACGATATGCACGAAGCTGCTCAATTTGTCAACGAGTAAAACAACGTGGTGGTTTGCCACAGTGGTTGATGCAGCCAATTCTTAGTCAAAGGCTCTGGGAAATCGCGGCGTGTGACGTAATGGGCCATTTCCCCTGCACTCCGTCTGGCAACCGCTACTTATTGGTGGTTACTGACCACTTCACGAAGTGCGTTGATTTATACCCGTTGCGTGCACTTACTTCACAAAACATTTGGCGCTGTCTTCTCGATTATTTTTCGCGTTTTGATTTCCACCACAACGGATAACCGACAACGCCACTTATTTCCCGAGTCGCTCATTTGCTAAGGCGTGCTCTGCCTTTGGCATCCAATACAAAACGACAACTCCATACCATCTACAGGCCAACATAACCGAACGCATGAACAAAAACCTGAGGTCAATGCTTATGGCACATACAACCGATCATACGGAATGGGATACTAAGCAATCGGAAATGGCATTTGTGACGCATACCACGGTGAATAGGTCCACTGCCTTTACACCTGCATATTTGAACTTTGGCAGAGAGATTTCTACTAAATCGCATCTTGGGACCGTCGCATTCGGCCCTTTCCGATACCCGCCAATTCGTGAATGCAGGACGTAAGCAGCTTACAACCGCTATCAGTGTTGCTCGTGAGTAATTGCCATAATGCTCGGCTAGAACAAACACGCCAATATAACGCTAAGTACCATGATGGTCCGTACAAACCACGTGACTTCGTATTACGCCGTACACAACATTCGAGCAATTCAGCTACAGGTCTTTCGGCATCCTTTGCGCCTCGATGGCATGGCACACATGCTATTTCACGGAAGCTTGGTGATTTATGTTACCGCTTGACAGTACCACAACTGGCACATTATTTGGACCAATAAATGTCTCGGAGCTCAAACGCTATGTTTCGCCCTCCTATTAACGCTCACGGTACTCTCGCGACCCCTTTTGCTGGTTTATTCAATATTGAAGCTGCAAGATATCAAGCCTAACATATAAAGTTTCATAATAGCAACGCCATTCCAGCAGTCTTATGCAAAGCAATGCCCATATTACAGATGTCCCGCTCTCCACGCTCACTACGCCAGCGTCACCGGTTCCATGACTGTTGCGTGCCCTACTACCTCTCTCTTGCTCTCCGGTCATTGCCTGCTGGCCGCCGCACTGCCGCAACCTGGACGGCCCTTGTTTCCATGGACGCTTCCGTTGGGTGGGTCTCACGGCGGCCTTGAGATCTGCAGCCGCGGTCACTTATCGGAGACTCGCCGGAGGTGGTTCCCCAGCCGTTCCGGGCCTTCTCTCCCAGCGTTATTTATGCGAGCAGCCTCCTGTATATACGCCAGAGGAAGCCCGCATCCTCTGTCCCTTATGCCGCGTGGCGGAGATCTCTCGACGCGCTTATCACGCAGCATCTCTCCCCCGGGTCCGGCTCACCGCAGCTACTCTTTAGAATCCTGGACTTCAGCGGCCGGTCCCTGGTACAGTGGAGACCGCTATTGTTTTATTCCGGTCCTAGCGCCCCCACCTTCTCCGCGACGAGGTCTTGAATGCGAACTAGGAGCATCTGCCGCGTGCAGAGGCTCTGGCTCCACGGACCCCCAAGCGCCCTTGGAGGACCTCATCTCCCTCGACATGGATCCGTGATCCGCAGGAAAGGGGAACATATTGAGACACCGGTCGCATGGCGGCCGGTGGTCTTATACTGCCCGCGAACAAATGTCACGAAACATAGCATTCTTATCGCAGCCATTTATCCTGGATCTTTTGAGACTGATTAAACTATAAAACTGTAACACAATATCACCGCTCAAACCTGAAAGTGTTGCAATTTCGCAGGAGAGGTACCTTACGGACAGCGTAGTGGCGCCTCTGCGATGCCATTAAAGCTCTACATGGCATGTCAAACGTTTTAAGGGTTGCAGAATATTTTGCGCAGCCACGTATGTGGCGTCTGCGTTAGTCCGAACGCGTTTAGTTAGAACACCACTCGAGAATTTCAAGCGCAACCCTGAACCTTGCTATCGAAGTCAGGGTTTCACCAAACTGTAAATTTTTTCCTCCCGGGCATTTTTTTATGCTAAAGTATCAAATGGTTCATTGAGCGAAAAAGCCGGCGTCTGTAGTCTGTAGCAACGAAACCGAACCTGAAATCGCATGGGTTGCGACGCCACTTCACAAGCTTGCGTCGACAAATTCACATTGGCTGCGACGCCACGGCCTGTGCCAGCAGGGCGCCTCGACGGAGCAGAGTGGGCGAAAGGGAAATCTTTTGCCTGATTAGTGTGCCAGCAGTTGTGTGAGGCGAGAAGGCATCGCCATGAGTCCGCTTCACCCTCGTTCTTGTTTCCGGAAGCCGGCGCGCAGTGCCCCAGCCAGCATTGCAGGCTGCTGCTGCTTGTTGGCTTGGACAGTGCGTACATCTGCGGAGCCTGAAGCATCTAAATCGTTGGCGGCTGCAACAAGGCAGTAGCGAAACGTTGACATTCACGCCAGTACACTGCAAGCGAAGTAAGGGAGTGCTAAAACGCATCCACACGTGCGAAGGGGCAGGCAGCAAAATCTACCATCGTCGTCAACTTCCCAATACAAGGCGGGCGGAAAGAGTAGTGGCGCAACGCGCTAGGAAACAGCAGGAAGCCGTTCAAAACATGTGACATGCTGGCAGAACGGCCGCTCCTCTGCCACCTGAAAGGACGGACGAAGGGCCGGTCATTTAAAGGCCAGGAGCGTGCGGAGGCTGCTTCTCTAGCTGGTGAAGCCAAAATGATGGACAGGTCATGGATAGTTAAAGTGTCATCAGCCTTAGACGGTATGTTGATTATACCAGGATCACACGTGGCGTGTACCTCCATTGTCGGCAAGCGGTGGATGCGCGCCGGCAGCAGGCTTGTGAAAGTGACCAGGAATAAACGAACCGGCGGGGCGTAGAATTTCAAAACGTGAGATATGCTGGCAGCATGACCACTCCTCTGCCATCTGAAAGGACGGACGAAGCGTCGGCCATTTAAAGGCTAGGGGCGTGCGGAGACTGCTGCTATGGCTGATGAGGCCAAGAGGATGAACAGATCATGGATGGCTAAAGTATCATCAGCCTTAGACGATATGTTCGTTATACCAGGATCACACGTGGTGTGTGCCTCCATGGTCGGCAAGCAGTGGATGCGCGCCGGCAGCAGGCACGTGAAATTGACCAGGAATAAACAAACCTGCGAGGCGTAGAGTTTCAAAACTTGTGACATGCTGGCAGAAGGGCCGCTCCTCTGCCACCTGAAAGGACGGACGAAGCGTTGGCCATTTAAAGGCCAGGGGCGTGCGGAGGCAGCTGCTGTATAGCCTCAGACGATATGTTGGTTATACCAGGATCACACACGGCATGGGCCTCCATAGCCGCCAAGCAGTGGATGCGCGCCGGCACCAGGCACGTGAAGGGGTCTAGGGATATAAGAACCCGCGGAGTGTAGAATTTCGAAACTCGCGTACAACTCTTGGCTAGCGACTCCCCCTCCTTCACTATCTTTGCTCCCAATTTCTGGATATCGGGAGGTTTAGCCCCTATTTCTCGTCTTTCACCCTGCTCTCTCTTGTTTTTTTTTTATTCCCTCATGGCGCAATGAGGATGCGAAAGAAATTATGTTTATTGTAACCATGTACTCTCGGGTTAGTATAAATATTACCGTTGTCTGTCCTTTCTGTGCTTTTCCTAACTGTCTGCTGACTCATTTGATGATAATGAGCAGATCTCTGCAACAACCTTGGACAATTTAATAGCTCTTTTCTATTTATTTTGTATATTCCTGCGATAATATTGCTATGAAAAATTGACCTGATGTATAAAGAAATTATGGGGTTTTACGTGCCAAAACCACTTTCTGATTATGAGGCGCGGCGTAGTGGAGAACTGGAAATTTCGACCACCTGGGGTTCTTTAACGTGCACCTAAATCTAAGTACACGGGTGTTTTCGCATTTCGCCCCCATCGAAATGCGGCCGCCGTGGCCGGGATTCGATCCCGCGACCTCGTGCTCAGCAGCCCAACACTACAGCCACTGAGCAACCAGGGCGGGTGACCTGATGTATCTAGTGGCGAGTATTACGAAATAGTTTACGGCGCAGTTTTAGACGAGCACAATGAGATAGACGGGACAGACGCTGGTATCTAGCTGTGTCCCGCCTAAAATTGCGCCGTAGACCAGGTCTCATATTATTCGTAATCTGCTATGCAAACTTACTGTCTTCAACTAGTTGCGCAACGTAGGACATGTCCAGGAATTTTGGACTTTGTTCGTAACACAATTTGTTGAATTTTGCATTAACACTGCAGCCCTATTCAAAGACTAGAATTTTGGAAAAGATATAATTTCAAGAGGACTGAAAGTTCAGCAAGGTTCACTTATGAACATAGGGAGGTTACTGTATTTTAATAGTCGGTCCTTAGTGCTGTGTTAGCGCAGTGTATTGGTCCTGACCAAAACAGTGTAAGAACGTACCACTCTGCCGACTGCACTACGATGATAAATGCGTATGTTATTAGTAGGAAGAACCTTCTCGACATTAAAACTTTTCTGAACTTACAGGAGCTTTTGAAATATTTTTTTTTAAATGCTGCTTCTTCAGTTGCGCTGGTGTATTGTGGTGACGTTGATTATTGGCCGAATCGCCATTGTTCCGAAATGATGGATATTGCGAGGCTCAATTGCTTTAATTTTCTAGTCCTAGGAGATTATGGCATTGGAAAAGCTGACCTACTGACAATATTTACCTCTGATTATGTTGCAAAACTTCAACCATGTCTTTGGTGTCTATGTAATTATATTTTCAAGAAATACCTTTCCGTTGTGTCAGTAGCACAAGCCTGACAATGGTGCCTAGCCTCATGAAAATATTGACATGTGCACTTGTTTATTTTTCTTTCGTGACCGGTTTTTCACCGGTTAACAAAGCATAAACGTTATTGCTCAGCGCAGGACGCACCTGCATGTATCAGAAGTTTCTCGAATCTTATCGATGGTTCTATCCGTTCTCACTGAACCTTGTGTAATCTGATTGTATGCGTAACGTGAAGTAGTCTTCATGAAAGACCTGGGGTAGCCGCGATAATTCTGAAACCTTCGTTGACTCATGTATAAAAGCCGACGCGCTTGCACCATCGATCAGATTTCGACGAGCGCCGAACATGCTCGCCGCTACCGTTCTCCTTTGAGTGTAACTTGCTTCTGTGGGCACAGGTGCGCCCAATAAAGATTCGCTGCGGCTTAGCTCATCTAACCCTGGATAGGCAAAGCAAAAGCTTGGTTTAGTCTGGTTAAGTCTTGGTTTCGCTTGGTTAACCTTCGAGTTAGCCGTAATTATTATACTTATATACACAATCATCGTTAAGTCAGCTCTGACGACTGTACCTAGGTCGGTGGCTAGATATGACTGTGATTAGGCATGGGTAGACACGCATCGTTCGACGGTGCGTGTCTGGACAAAGGGAAAGCGCAAGTGCTAGACATGCAGAGCGATGCCGCGAACATGAGCAACAACGGAGCACAAATGAACAGGACGCAAACGCAGTCGCTACATTGGTCTCGACGTTTCGACGCCTGTTGCATTCCGGACCCTCTCCAGTGAAGCAACTCTCCGGGCCATACTTACGCGGTAATTCGACGCTGCTCGGCGACGGCTCAAAGACTGTCGCCCCTGTGCAATGCTCACAGAAGATGGCCCGGCCTCACTCTCATCCATGGCCAAGCTCGCACTCACTAGGCGAGCGCGGCGCTCCTCCTAGCTAGGCGCCCGGCCTGTCACGTAGTCATGCAGCGACCCAGCTGTGGATAGCACATGCGCCAAACTGCTGGTAGCTGTGCAGCTCGGCGCTGCGAGTCACGTGATGCGTTGCCAAGGCTACGGCATAGTTGCGGTCAAATGAAGGTCAAATTGCTGGCGACGGCGAAACTTGGTTCGCCGCTGTTACTAAAGCTTTCGCTTTAAAGGTTACTTTCGTCTTTCACACATTTGCAACTGTTTTCTTCATCTTAGCTACAGCGCGTCAATATTGCGTACCATGTCAACCCACAATTTCACATAGTATTTTATATTGGTAATTCGGTATTGTAGTTTGTATTATCCCATATTTTTCTCATTCAGTTTAGAACTCGTCATTTGCAAAGTAGTTTCTGAATTGTACCGTGCCCGAAGTGCATCAAATTGCTCTAGTTGCATCTGTAAAATCATTCGTAGTACATGCCGGTGTCGTCCGCAACGTCCAAATAAACGAGTGTTTCAGAGTATCTTGGCTCTGATATATATATATATATATATATATATATTTGCGTTTGTGGCAGACCAATATCCCGTATCGAAGTTATGTGTATGGCAGCTTTAGAGGCCACCGAAAGTTAACTCACCCATCCAAGCCTCCACATCAGGCATGATCCACTGGCTGTCGTACACAGAGCACGACACGAGATTAAGCCCTGCTCCTGCCGCAGCCTTTCGCTCTGCCTCCACAACTGCCTCTGCCACAATAGGAGCCTTGAAGGAGAAGCGCTCGGAGTACAGTTTTTCAGGATCCTGCAAAATATATGAAATCTTCCATGTATACTGATACTACACGCTTTGCTTTCGAGAAATACAAGCGGTAACTCAGAGGTACCATGGGAAGTTACGAGACAAGTATGCCAGATGGCTTGCAACGTTTCCTCCCGGGTTTGCAACATATACGTTTCTGGTTTCGCAATATGGCATAAACAGTTTTGTGATGAGACATGTTTAGTACTCTCGGGTAGCTGATCCAGTGGAATATGGAGAAATGTAAACAGTTGTGAATGCAGACTACGAGCAAACACTTGACTAATATCGACAATTCCGAAAATTCTAGGTAGGCATTAGTGTAAGAAGCCAAATATGAGCACACACTTTTCATTACTAATCAGGCATATAGGCAAGGCGCAGACAATCCTATGTGGTCCTTAGCCAAACTGCATATCATATGCAGTCGAAAAAGGGAAATCGCGACCTTTAGCAAAAATACAGGATTTCGTTCGGTTAAAGTTTGTGGATGAGAGGAGCATTGATTGCTCATCTTAAATCTATTCATAAACACCGTAATAGTGCAAATATTTACCCACCGGAACGTAGTTCTTCCACTGCTCCATGCGGCTGAGCCGGTGCATGACGTCCGTGATGACAGACCCCGTGAGCGTGACGAGGGCGCATTCCCCGCCACTCTTCAGTAGCCGTAACATTCTGATGTACGCGCCCTCCAGGTCTCGGACGCATTGAAGCGCTAGAAACGAGTAGATACGCTCGAATTGACCGTACTTATCAATTAGCGGCTGTGGATCATCCTTCTCGATGTCAAGCAGGTCATAGATGATGTCAGGGTGGCTAGCGTGCTCGCGCGCGTACTCCAACAACGTATCCTCCCTGTCCACGGCCACGATTTTCCGGCAGGGACGGACTTGTTCCAGTAAAGCATCTCTGGTGAAACCTCCAGAACCACAGCCGACGTCCAGGTACTGGTGTGCATCGCTAGTGGGTTGCTTGAAGTGCACACGACTCAGAGCGTCAAGTTTGTGAGAGTATCCAGGTTTCTTGGCATGCTTCAAGGACGCAGGGTCGATGTAGCAATAACGATCCTGCATCGACGCTGCATTTTTCGAGACCATGCTTCTTGCTGGCATAATGGCCGCCTGTCTCGCTGAGGTACTGTGATTCCCGGAGTGAACGCAGGACTTCTTGGTTCTCCTTAGAAAAAAATATAGCAATTGTTACACACAGCTCAGCAAAATCCAAGGGTATGGTTGAAGAGTGCCCAACACGCAGAACCGCTCAGCAACTTTTAATCGCACTATTTGGCTATATGTTATCGCTATAGCTTATCGGTCAACTGCACAGTACTTATCTGTAGCTTGCAGGTAAGCAAAGACGTAGCATGTCTTCTGTACAAACACACCCGCAGCAACTTCTAAAGTGCTTTCGAGGAGGGCGGGGGGCGAAGGCGTGAGGTGGCAAATGAGTGTTCGCTACAACCCTAGGGGTATTACGGCGATGGCCAGGAAGCTATCTTTAAATAAATTTAGCGATTGCTTTGCACATTTTATCGGACGGAAACCAATGACAATAAGCATAAAATAAAGATAACAACGTACACAACTTAAAGCTTATAAAAGACCTTGGCTATTTCTTTCACAAGAAATGTTATCGCTATCTTATGGTTTTCAATCTTGTGCCTACGCCAGCGTCGGTGCTGTCGCAAGCCGCCCTGGTAAACATACAGTACGCATTTGTACAAATAGACGTAATCATAGGGTCCTGTATTTTCGGTACTGTGCTTTTGTAAATTCAGAGCGTAAGAAATCACATGCTATGTTAAAAGAGGAAAACCGCGCAGATATCAAGGATTATTTTTTGCGGCAGCCAAAAACTAGGTCTTTTTCAGCTAACATAAAAAAATTGTTAACGCAAGCTATGTACCTCTGTGCGCAAACTTTCTATTGGAATAATCGAAGCCACTCACAAGAACATGTGACCGCAGGGAGCCACTCGTAAATCAAGTGGCACACTCTACAAATCGTGGTTGCCTCGTCGATTATTAGCATACAAACGCCAAATTGCCCAAAAACAAACAACAAATGAGACGGGTTTGGTGAACCATTTTTTTCTTTGTTGTCGGTATTTTTCTAAACACAGGAAAAAAAAGTAGCAATAGTTATGCACACGTACATGATCATCAAAACGTGCGATGCTTTTCCTCATCTCACAAGTTTCTGTATTCGGAAAATTTCTGTGTCCATCGAAGTCATGTCGGGCCTTTGGTTTCACTGGTTTTGAGCTCGCGCCCTTGCAACAAAGTTATTGGAATACCGACTAGACGAATGAACCACTTTCTTCGAGCTTAACGTAGTTGTGTAAACACCCTCTCATCGTCACAGCTGGTGGTCTCTGTGCAATGCAACTTCAGTGCTGCAATATATTCGATTCTCAGCGCATTACCGCTGGGAATGCGACATGCGGGAAATGCGATGCAATGCTCCATTGTCAGAATCGTGTAAACGCAGCTACAAAAAAGCAACACGCTTTCGTTCACCCAAGACCGCAGGAACTGAATATATTTTTACATAGGCCGGTTTTCGGTTGAGTGTTAAGCCAACATGAGGCGTATGCTATACTTACGAAATAATAATAATAATAATAATAATAATAATAATAATAATAATAATAATAATAATAATAATAATAATAATAATAATAATAATAATAATAATAATAATAATAATAATAATAATGTTAATTGAATATTACTCGACGTCGCATTCACGAAGATTCGCCGCCATTTTTTTTTAGTTTCCTGGCACCTTCATTTATATTGTAATTTATGGGGGTAATCTTTGCAGTGAAATAGCGCTTCAAGGGATTTCCATAAATTTTGCGCTGGGTACAATAATCGGGAGTTATCAGGTTTCACTAGAAAGCGAAGCACCCTACACACGGCGTCGTTTTGTTCCACTCGTGGTGCTGTCGCAGTTCGTCCACGCAAATCAACCCGCGATCTCTCGTCCCATCACATTCTGCACGCACGCTGCCCTACTACATGAAAGTCAAGTATTACGGCGATCCATCTTGCTGTGCACGATGCTGTCTGGCTCCATTCAAATGTACCATGCATCCACAGCGTCCATGTCCACCAGCATACCACCAAGTTCTTGTAAGTATTTCTAGGCGCATCAGTGTTTTGTGTTTATATTGCGTTTTTGACAATCCTTTCTGTAAAGGCTCATTGCCCTGAGGGGAACCCATTGAACCGAAATGCGTATCCAACGCAAAATGCACTGCCAATATCCACTCATTTGTTGTTCGCGTTCGACATGGAACTCAAAAAGATCCCGCGAATGCAGAAGAACAGTTTCTTTTGGATGCCGATCGGCTGGTAGTAGTCAGTGCATAGCAAACGGAGCTTCTGGCAGCGTTAAGCTTCAACGACTTAGCGCCGAAGCGAGCCAAGTAAGAATCAGCTTACGCGATTGTAAGTACGGGACACAACTGAATGGCCAGAGGTGAGGCCGCCGCGCAGCAGTGCGAGAGTAGTGAATGTATATGCTGGGGAATAACGGCGACCCACTCGGCGCTATTGGGCAGTATACTGCGCTGCTGTAAATGTCTTGTAGCATGAATAGGCAAAGAGAAGAATAGTGGTTCTCTGAGGTGACGCGCTCGTTGAGAGAGTGTAAGAAAGGGTCGATGGCTGTTCAATGGCAATGCGAAGGAAGTCAGGGATTCAGAATGTGCAGGGATCAGCTTAGAGTTCACTTGGGCCTCGTGATACGACAGATTGAAGCGATGGCCAGTCCGAATCTTGATGCAGCCGCGGGATCTGCAGAACACGGAGATCGCGTACGGTTTTAGGCGTGAAGTCTATTGCCGGCTGGTTAGAAAATGATGGATGTTTGTGGGAAAGGCACTCGCATTTTCTTCGAGAAATTCGGCTTTGGTGGTGCAACAAAGGCGCAAACCGAAGAGAAGATTTACCTTCCCTCAACTGATGCTGGGTAAAACAGCGCGAACCCCATGGCCCCTCGCATCAGTACCAATGATCCGTGGAGGTTAATGAATCAAATGGACTCTACCAGATGGATCTGTGTATTAGGAGGGCAGCAAACATTGAAAATTCCGAAGCTTGTCACGGTCATCAGTGGAGAGGCTGATGTTTTTCTTTGTAAGATCGGGGAGAGCTCCAGAAGTTATTTCGGCAAGGTTCCTAATAACAACGGAAAAGGGCGTGATTAACAAGAGACGAGAAAGAAAGACGACGCGAGCGTAGTGTTAAACCTGGGATTTACTGTCACGAACACGAATATGTATAGCACAGCACACAGACGTGCCAAAAGTAGGGGTGGGTACATTTTCGAATCTTCTAATACCAA
The DNA here is from genome assembly GCF_050947875.1 of Dermacentor variabilis. Lineage (NCBI taxonomy): Eukaryota > Metazoa > Arthropoda > Arachnida > Ixodida > Ixodidae > Dermacentor > Dermacentor variabilis. The sequence goes on along the minus strand of NC_134573.1, from coordinate 45,627,395 downwards.
TCAGATATTGTAAACTAGCCGTCAGTATTCCCAATGGAAAATATTTGGTTCGTTATGTTCAAATATTCTGAACAAACGAAGTATTCAGGAACACCTGACTATTTAACTCTTTTTACTGTTCTGGGTCTGCTAAAGAATGTGTCGCAAACTATCAGGAGGGAAACATTGATAATCGAAGTACTGCACGAACAGAATGAGAAATGAAAGCTTCGTTTAAGGTTTGACGGCGGGAGCCCACAAAACACCCTGTTTGTTCCATTCTCTTATGCTTTGAGGAAAATATGAAAATTTGAAGCAATTTGAGTTGCAAGTGTATTCGTTAAGTCTTTCAGAGTGCCTGAAGCGTGTCAATGTAGAAGGATTGCATGGAACCTAATCCCTGCATTTGAAAATGGCGGCGGCGGAAGCGACTGTTGCTTCAACCTTCACCTTGTATATTTTGCAGAGTTCCTATATCATGTTCTACTGTTGCAAGACCACCTGATCCCTGCCACTCAATAACCATAGGTAGTGCGGGCTCATTGCCGCGAGCGCATCTGCACCCTTGCACTTCTGCAACTTGTACGTCGTATCGAGTCATCGCAGAAGGAGGTTGTATCCCATTGGCCACTCCACCTGCGTAAACTACCCACGGCTTTAAATTCAGCAGCAAGCACCCCATCTTCATTTGGCAGCCGCAGCGGCCGAAGCAACGGTCGCTTCAACCTTGTACACTTTGCAGGTTGGCGATGGCCTTGATCTTTTAATGTGCTGTCTCAGCTGCTGCCACTACTTCATTACTTTTTCTCCTGGAAGGTTTGGCAATGTGAAAGGAACTTGTTAAGCTTCTTGACGAAATGAAACGAGAGTTCAAGCACGAAATGCGCATTGCGTGAAAGCCTGAAACCTGGGCTGAGAAAGGATATTAGACAGATGAAGACCCGTCCTGGTTATATCAGTGAACACTTTGATGACCTGAGAAAGTCTGCTTGAGGTGGAGAAAGAAAATGACGATCTACAACAAGCTGCAAAAGCTTTCCAAGAGGAGTGTGATGCCCTGAGCAAAGAAGTGAAGGCGTATGAAGTCAGACTTTGCAAACAGAGCAATACAATCGACGCTTCAATATTGAACTAGAAGATGTGCCACAGACCACGGGTGAGGCCACCTTGAACCTTTTGAAGAAGGTTGGAAAAAAATATCTATGTCTTTGAATGAAAGTGACATGAAAGCCATGGAAGTTCAATCTGTGGGTAAGAGAAGTGCGCCAATAAGCGTTAACTTCATGCGCAGGGAAACACGTGACCATTTTCTAGCAAAGGAAAAAAAAGCAGAGACTATCGTCGGAAGACATTGGATTGAAACCAAAGGCACCAATATTTTTTAATGAGCACTTGTGTCTTGCAAAGAAGTGCCTCTTCGGAGCGGCAAATGAGAAACGAAAACAATGTGGCTGCATATACGCTTGGACAGAGAACGGAAAAAAGTTTCTTATGAAAATCTGAACGAACGCCTGTCATTGCCCTCAGTCATGCTGATGACTTGGTGAAAATTGCGTAGCAAAGCTAAAGGCTGTCCTTCTGTAAATTAGACAGATAATGGGCTTTAAGCTGTCGAAAATCAAACAGTTTGGCAATGCAAAAGAGCCAGCCATGACTTTCTTTAACCGAAACGTAAGGCCACTTGTAATTAAAGAGCACAACATAACATTGCTATTAGAAAAATTTGGTTTACTTTCGGCAATGCAAAAACGCCAGCCATGACTTTCTTTAACCGAAAGGTAAGGCCACTTGTAATTAAGGACCACAACATAACATTGCTATTAGAAAAATTTGGTTTACTCTTCACAGCAGTAATGCTCACAAAAACTTGGTATCAAGGAGCGGCATGTGCCTTTTCTCCCTCTGGTTAGCATTGGTACTTTAGAAATAGCGAAAGTGAGCGCGGCAGTGCTGTTGCGCTTGAGATGAAAGAAGGCATACTTGTCGAGTGTGTGCCTCAGTTTACGACCATGAATTGTGACTATGAAGTGTTTACATTGAGAAGTCCCGAAAGATTGTTGTGTGTTTGTAATTGTCCGCCCTCCGGTGATTTCAAGCAATTTATTACTTTTCTTGATGATTTTCTTGCTTTTGTTTCAGAGCACAATTGAGAGTTCGTCTTCGGCGGCGATCAGAATGTGAACTTGCTTGCATCTGCATGTCAGCAAAAAGAACTTGATTCGGTAATTTTTGCCAATAGTGCTTCTAAAATAATCACAATTATGTTCTGCGCCTATTTCCTCAGACGGTAACTCTGTTTCATGTTTTCATTACAAATATTATTCCCAATATAATAACAGCAGATGTCATCTATACAAGCATTAATGATCGTTTTGGTATACTTATGCTAGTAGAAAAAGATCGACTTCCAAAGTAAAATGCTTCAAAGACGCGTAACGTCCAAGTAATAACAGCAAAGAAGTTAAAATCTTTTCGGCAAGTTATCAGTCAAGAAACTTTGAGTGTTCCCTACGAACCAGGGAACAGCGATGTTAGCTACTGTAGTTTAATCAACATTTTGAAAAGCTGTCATAACACCACCTCCCCAATTAAGAAAATAACTAAGCCTAGAAATGCTCGCAAGCCTTGGATCACTAGCAGATTGTTAAAAAATGATACAGCATAAAAACGGCTTGCACGGAAGATTTGCGAAAACAAGAGACCAAGTGTTGTTAGCAGCGTTCAAAGCATATAGAAAAGACTTTACGTCTATGATAAAATAAGCAAGATATTCATATTATATCAATTTATTCTGTGAGGAAAACCCACATACATCGGAGGTGTTATGGCGCAAGCTGAAAGCGCTTATTTACCCAGCCAGAGTGCCAGCTATCTCGAATGGCATCTTGAATGGAGGTATGCAGCTATCAGGGCCATCGCTCCAGGATGTCTTTAAGAGCGTCTTTGCTCAGAAGTTGCATGGCAGCAGTGACCAAAGTGTTAAGAACCCCATTTCTGGTGGATATTTTATTGGGAGTGCTGGTCCGGATTCGCTTTTCTTCGCTCCATCTAGTTGCGCTGAAGGTTTTTCATATATGAATTCCATGAAGTGTAACAGGACCAATGACGCAGATGGAATTCAAGCAGGCCGAGTAAAATACGGAGTTGGCATTATAACCTCCGTCGTCACGCAACATCATTTGGTCAAGTGGTGTTTTTCTTAAATGAGGCAGATTGCACGCGTTGTACCAACATGCAAGAACGGTGACAAGAATATTCTAAATAATTACAGTCATATGTCATCCCTGTCGGTATTCTCAAAAGTTTGGAGAAAGTAATGCACTCTTGAATCATATCGCACCTTAATACCCACAACCTACTTCAAAATTTTCAGCACGGTTTCAGAAAGCCTTGTTCCACGGAAACGGCACTAGTTTGCAAAACGAAATTATCATAGAAGCGTTCAATAGCAAGGAAATCTAACTTTTCTAAAGCATTTCATCTCAATAATCACCCCCTTCTTCATTTTAAAGCTCAAGAAATGCGGCGTTCGTGGGACAGCGCATGCTTTCTTCGAGTCCTTACCCACAGAACTCAGTGCATAGATATCACCACTGCGAAATCTTCTATGCAGCTTGTTAGAAAAGGAGACTCCAACGGAGCGTATTAGGACCATTATTATTCTTTATATACGTAAATGACATCGTACTCATCAGAGATAATGCGCAGTTTCTCGCGTACGCCGATGGCTCTGCAGTACTTAATTCAGGAACAGTAGAATGTGAACTATAGAGTGAACAACCGTTGTGGTTATCGGAAGGTTAAAGACTAGTGAAGACATGAATCGCCTGATAATAAATTCTGGACAAACAAAGGCGATATTACACCGACTTAAAGGCAAGAAATTATCACAGCTAATGAACGATCACTTTGGCAATGATGCTATAAATTTTGTAAGCCCCATGAAAATTCTTGTAATTATTTTTTCACAACAATTAACCTGGAATGTACATACTGAGCACGTTCAATCTAAAATTTCCAGCACTGTCGGCATTATGTGAAGGCTGAGGCACTTACTGTCAAAGTTATAATTTTGCTTTATAATTCACTTGTCTCCTCTTTTCTGGAGGTCTGTAGTATTGTGTGACGCACAACTGGCGTTACAAATCCAAAAAATCGGCCTATGCTTCAAAAAAGAGCAGTCTGGTGTATAGAAAATGTTCCTTACCTCTACCTTAGATCTGAACTTTTTATTAAACATGATATTTTACGGGTGTTAGCTTTATTTGTCTACAGGCTAACAATCATGTACAAACGCTTCCTCCGTTATAACGAAAATAATTGTCTCTCTTTAGCGAACTTCAAAGAATATTCATGTACAAGGCATAGAAAATTCAAAGAACCATGGGCTGTGCCCACCCCCATAGTATACGGTTATACACAATCATTACCTTTTAGGATGCCTGTATTAATGAATAAATTATTCAAGGAGGATTTTGATCGTCTGTGCACTTCTACTAAAGTCATTAAGCGTTTTTATTGGGACTAACTGTATTAGAATAGCAGTCTCCTCTTACTGCATTATTCCCCTTGAAAGTTCTTTTTATTTTCTATTTGTCTATGCAATGCCAAATCATGTTCTTGTGCGCATACTGAATGCGATAATCATTCTAAGTTTTTGTTGTTATGAACGATGTTCGCCCTCCGCGACAGCCGTACTGCCATGTCTCTGTCAACTGGCTGCGGTAACTTTTAGTCCCGTCCCCTCCTTTTTGACGAAGGGAAATGAAATGGAATGGAATAGAAATTACTCTAGACCTGTCAATGTTTATGTCACCGTGAATTAATTGAAACAAAAACTTTAGTCTTACTAGTTTTGCCTCTATTTGCAGTGTTAATAATCTAGCTTTCTTGAGTAATTCAGTCGGAGAATCTCTTAGCTTGTATGTATTACGAATGAACCTTATTGCCTTCCCTTGTACCTCTCCATACTTGCAATAAGTTCCTTTGTGTACCGGAGCCAAGCAATATTGGCTTACTCTAGCATTGGTCTAACAAGCTTTATTGTACGCGAGCAGCTTCGTATGTGTGGGGCGGAAGACCAAGGCGTCTTCTCAAAAAGAAGAGCCGCTTTAGTGCACTTGAAGTGACATTGTTAACATGGGTTTCCCATCGAAGACCATACGTTAAAATGACGCCTAAATATACATGCTCAAGTGCACGACTGAGAGGTGTGTCGTTATTAATGTAAATAAAATCAGATATTTGCTTCTTTGTAGTTCTGGTAAGCGTTACAGATTTTTTTTTGCACTTGCAGTCATCTGCCATTCCTTACACCAAGAAAATACAGGCTCTAGTGCGGTGTTTAGTGCATGGTGATCATAAGCGGAATTGATTTCACGGTACAAAATACAATCATCAGCGAACAGACAGATGTTAACATGTAGTCTGGAAGGCAAATCTTCTATGTGTAATAGAAATAAAACAGGGGCCAATGCACTGCCCTGGCAGAGTCCCGATGTAACAGGGGCTAAAGTGGAACCTTCGTTTTGAATATGCGCGAATTGCAAGTGGTCAGTCACATAGTTCTTTATCCATTTAATAGAGCCTTCTTCTAGTATACACTGAAGCCACTCTTAATTAGGTTTTCGTGCGGTACATCATCAAAATCCTTGGAATAGTCCAATAAAATTAAGTCTATTTACTTTCTATTATCTAGATGTTGTGGTACACCGTGTGCCAGTTGTAGTAGCTGTGTGACTGTTGAGATACCGCAACGGAAGCCGTGTTGGTAGGAAGAAAGAATAGATTCCAGTTCGAGGTATGTGTTTGTGTGATTAAGTACTGCGTGTTCTAGAAGTTTAGATATGGTAGAGGTTAGGTAAATGGACCTCATATTAGATGCCTGGGATGTACGGGGATGATTTCAGCAGCTTTCCACTCGGCAGAAAGGTAGAGAATTAAATTTAGGGGTTTTACGTGCCAAAACCGCGATCTGATTAGGAGGCACGCCGTAGTATGAGGCACGATATAGAAATTTGGACCACCTGGGGTTCTTTAACGTGCACCTAAATCGAAGTATAGGGATGTTTTCGCATTTCGCCCCCATCGAAATGCGGCCGCCGCGACCTTGTGCTTAGCAGCCCAACACCATAGCAACTAAGCAACCGCGACGGGTGCGGCAGGTTGTGAGCACGTCGTTAATAATTTATTCACGATATGTCATAGAGATTTATCATTCCATTCAGCGTATTTCTTAAGAAATATATTAGGTATGTTATCGGGTCCAACCGATTTCTTCGTGTGAATGCTTAACGAATCGTTTAGCAGGTCTGGTTGTATGATTGTGAGCGGCTCGATATGCTTTCGGCCAAGTGGTACCACGTGCGGAAGTTTTTGATAACCGATGTTGAATACTGACTGAAAATAACTCTTAAAAGAATCTGCGGAGTTTTTGTCAGCATCTCTGGAAGCGGCGTGGCTGTCTTGGTGCTTAGGGCTAAGGTAATTCCAAGATTTCTGTGGTGCGCTCTTGAAAAAGTTAGGAAGAGCCTTGAAAGATAGTACTTAGCTAGCTTAATCTTCATTTCATGTTTGTAATGGATGCGTTAAGCGCATGTCTCTTTACATGCATAGGCTGTAGCTTGAGGGTTTTACGTAGCTTTTTTACTTTGCGTTTAGCTTGGATAATTTCGCATGTTATCCATGGATTTGTGTATCTTTGCTTATTTTGGTATTGATTGACAGGTAATTTTGAAGGCTAAAAATATAATGGCTGTATAACTTTCCGCAAAGCGTTTATATCGATGGAAACATCCATAGAAAGCTCTTCAAATGTAGCGTATTAAAAAACTGAGATGGTCTAGAATACTGACATCCCCCCCTCCATTAGCATTTGAAAAATCATAAAACATGCTGTACTTTTCGACGGCAGGAATAGTGGTTTCGGCGCGCACGGTACAATATATTATTTCTTGATCGCATATGCCTTGAAGAATTTGTAAATTTATGTTTTCAAGTGGAAAGTGACGACTGAGAAATGTCAGATCAAGAATATTTGGTGTAGTTCCCTTAGTGCGCGGAAGCTGCTTAACTACCTGATTCAGGTTAGAATGCAACAATATCTTACTGATTATTTCAGAGTAGGTCGTTGGAAAGTGCATGGCTTTCCACTGAATATCGGGTAAGTTAAAGTCATCCACTATGATTAGTTGGTCACATGAGACATGTCGTTGTAGATAGTTGTATAGTGAACGTGCAATGCTACAGTCAAATGTGGAACAGCATTAAACACACCTCGCCGTAACCGCGCGCTGGGCCAACGTTAGATTCGAAAAAAATTGCTTCAACATTTTCTACATCAGCAAGCCTTGAAAAAGGGATAGCTTTATTTATAAACATGTCAACGCCCCCGACGAGTGTCTGTCTGCCATCTTTTGGTACAGAATATTCTGGTGGAGCAAATTGAACGTCAACGATATCATTTTTAAGCCAAGTGTCTGTAAAGGCCACGAAATGCGGTTCTAGACTAACTAAAAGTGATTCCAATGAATCTAGTTTATTAGCAATGCTACAATTATTATTTATTATTATTAATTATTAGCAATTTAAATTTATGAAACTTATTTCGACTGCTGCAAGATTCGGCGTGGACCCAGCGAAATCAATTCGCTTTGCTGTTCTTTGTTTCTAGATAAGGATGCTCGACTCTCCTTTTAATGGTATCACATGATTTTGACCCTCGTCCCAACTGTACAGTTTACCGTAAATTCTCAGTATGTCATAAGGTAAATAAACGCTCCCTCCTGCTTCTCTTTTTTTTGCCACAGTTCCAGTGTTTTTTCTTATGTCTCAATACGGCCTGAGAAAACTTATTGGATAATTGGTCCCTGTAAACCTGCGACATTTCTTCAACGACATTGTTTTATCTCGAAAGTCGACATGTTTCATGATTGCCAGACGTGTATTTTTGGTTGCAGGTTTCACAAGTCTCTCAATTATCTCTAAAGTAACAGGCTCCATCTTCGGAATGCTTTTAAGGATTGTTTCATTTATAACTTCCTTTTTTGTTCTCAGGGGCACCATAAAGGATAAGATTAGACCTTCTGGAATATTCCCCATTTAGGCTCGAGGGTAGGCATAGTTTTATCCCAATTATCCAATTTATTTATAGAAGCCGTTGCTTTAGCACCTAAAGCCATCAGCAGCACTATAGCTTGAAATCTATTCTGGCGGTTTAGCCGTGTCCCTAGCACCGATGTAGGATTTAACGCAATGTTTATGCTTTTATTTATGTAATTCTACTAAAAAATGACAGTGAAACGCTTTCGAAGCTCAAGTGCACAAAGCTTGACTAGGCGGACATGCGAGGTCGGTCCCTTCTATGGAATGTTAAGCCTAGCAAGCCGGATAAGACCGTCTAACCTGATGCGGTTCAGGAATAAACATGTATGATGAGGCTAAGTCACCATGGAGCTCAGCTCTGGCATCTGTGATCTCAAAGAATCCATTTTACAGCGTAAGCTGTTATGGAATCATTTCTATAGCCGTTTCGGTTTGCGATGGTCTCTGCCGCCGTCGCCGTTGTCCGTAAAACCTATCGCGGGCAATAAAAAAAAGAAAGAAAGTTCCCCTCAGGATCAAACCTGGGCTGCTGCGCGGGAATCAGCTACTCTACCACTGAGCCACGCCAGCGCTTGCTACCATGCAGCGGAAAAATGCCCTATAAACGCGTCCTATAGCGTTTGAGGAGAGACGCTGTCGGACGTTCGCATCGTGTAGCGTCCGTACGAGCACATGTTGCGTTGCAGCTGCATAATATTACGCTTGGTCATAATATTAATAACAATAATAACAATAACTTTATTACATCCAATCATGTTGCAGAGATAAATCCAGCCCGCATAAGCAACATCGCTTGTAGAACGCCATGTAGCATATGAACAGGCAGCGGTACAAGGCAGTTAAAGGTTTGAGGAAGAAAAAACAGTTTGAGGAGATCTTTACAAGAATGCTCGAAAACAAAATATATATTATAACTGACTACATCAAGCTCGCTAGGTGACTATGTCACGAGCGCGTTTGAAAGGGGATGCGCATAAATCATCATCATCGTCATCATTAGCATCGTATCGTGCCACTTGGCTTGCAATGCGAGATGAAAGCCGCGTAACGTGTATACGTGCGCCCTTTGTATTGCAGTTGCATATTATTACACCATGTGGCATGCCATGAAGCAGTTCCTTATGTAGTGGTACAAGGTAGAGAAGACTTGAGGAAGAAAAATATTATTGAGATTTTCGAAAATTGGTGTAAGGAAAAACATTTTTGACATGTAGGTGACCTGTTTCCAAAGGAATGCGATTAACTCATCGCTCATCAGCGGAGCATCGTGCTATTTAACACGTGAGGTGACATGCGCCACTTAGCACCGATGCGTACAAACTTTGCACGGCAATACCATTATATTCCACCAAGTGTCCCGACATATAGGAGTGGCACGCTGCATGTAGATGGACCTGGTTAACTGAAGCGGGCTGGGTGACTATTTGTCACCACTCCGTTTCGAATGGGAGGCCAATAAACCATCAGTATCATTATCATCGTAATCAACAGCAACGTACCATGACACGGGACAAGGGATGCAACATGTGCGCTACGTAGTCCGGATACCTGTGTTTACTCTTCGTTACACGCTATGGCGCCTCCTCGCAAGAGGCGAACCTGAAGCAGCGATTCGTAAAGCTACACGCGCGGTTCCAACCAGGCAACATCGGGGTCAGCAGAGCGCTGTGCAGAGAGCAGCACAAGGTACAGTCCAGATGGTCCTCGTCAAAACGACGCGAAGAGACTTCGCGCGAATGCGCTGTAGCCCGTGGTGCCGAAAATGGAGCTCCTATGGAGCCGCACTTCTAGCTTACGCAGTGACTGTGCTGCGTGTGCCGCTCAGGCCTGTGACTTTTTTCCTTGTGCCCACGATTAAGAAATTATGGGGTTTCACGCGCTAAACCACTTTCTGATTATGAGGCACGCCGTAGTTGAGGACTCCGGAAATTTCTTTAACGCGTACCTAAATCTAAGCACAGGGGTGTGTTCGCATTTCGTCCCCATCGAAATGCGGCCGCCGTGGCCGGGATTCGATCACGTGACCTCGTGCACAGCAGCCCAACACCATAACCACTGAGCAACCACGGCGGGTCTTGTTCCCACGATGACCACATAAATAGAAGTGAAAGCCAATGCGACGCGTTGTAAGCATATGATTACGTGCAATCGCCGAATATTGACAGCCACGCTCACAGAAGCTTCTTTTACTCAGATCCCACTACACAGAAATGCTAATTGTTGCGGTTTGCTGAAATAAGATGAAGTAGAATTGCGGGGCACACTTTAAATATATTTTACCAAGCGAACAAAAAGTTGTTGGTATGTTTATAGAGAAGCGTGTTCGTAGCGTATCTCGCGCACAACCTCTATGCATTCATTGGAGCTTCTGCGACGAAAATGAAAGCAACAGAGCATTTATGTATGCCGTATTCCTCTGACGAGTGTTTAGTGAACATAACTTCTGTATGCTCTTTCATCGGTGCCAAGAACGAGTAACAGCTACCAAAACCGGCAGTAACTAACTGCCCGGGCTGCGTTTAGAGTTGCCGGTGCCTATGAGATTTTTTTTTTCATAACAACAAGTTAGTGTTGTAGCATATGCTGACAGAGATATAAGGTTCAGTTGCGTGGAGAACGAGTATCCACTCTATCTGGGCGCGACATGAAAACGGCATCTGAAACTGAGTCAGTCTGGACATCGTAAACTATCGGGACCTCTTCACCTTCCGGCTCGTGATCACTAGGTAAAAAATTTCGAATTTTATTGGGGCTGTATTCTTGTGCACTAAATGCTCTCCCTCTATTTCTGTATTTAGAAATTTATATGTCGTAGGCAGGCACCGCGTCTCTTTTGCTCTGGCGTTGCTTTTCGTACCAGTACCCCGCGCTTTCAAGTATGCCGCACAAATTCAGCGAGCCAGAGTCCAGCGCGACTCTGGACCCCTAATTCTGCATGGCACTGGACACGGGGTCCCCCTGGCCCCCACTGGGCTCCCATTGTGCACTTTCTTCTTGCGGTCAGACATAGCATGCAGCTTTGGAAATCTAGCGCCTGGTCTTTCTCTACCGATGGCCTCCCTCTATAAGACATCCCTTGCTTCAAATTTTCAAGTTCTCGTTATTGACGTGTTCTTATTCCGGGGACTGCATTTCACTCGGTAGCAAGCTTACATTTTCGCGCAGCGTATGACGCGCCTGCATGATTTAGTACTTGCTCGATCATTATCGCTGTTTCTACCTGTCTTATATTTTCTCGCCGTACCTTGTGTATTCAGCTTGTATGCGCCACGCTAAAGGTGTTATCTTTTGTAGAAGGTGTGCGAGCACTTGCGATTACGCTGCACCCTCCGACGCGTCGCGTATAACAGGCGACGCGCTTGACCTGCAGATAAGATTCTCGACGACTGCCAACTGTGCTTGGAGCTATCGCTGTTATCTCGAGTGTCGCTTCTTTTTCTGGGCACAGGCTCGCACAATAAGAAAGTAGTTTTCAAATTCAGAGTTCTCACCACTGTGTTCTTGACCGGCCTACAACGTGACACCTGCTGGAGGTACTCTGCCTTCGTGTACCGGTCGCCATCGCAAAGCCGTGAAACAAGCCCGAACCATAGAGGAAGAAATTGAACAAGAAGGGTGAATCGGCGAAAACTGGCAACAAGAAATATGTCACGCTCGTATTAATGCCGTCCGTTAGCTGCCATGAGAATCGGGAAATGACAACGATTCCATTTTGTGAAGATGGAGTGACAGTGGGACCTGACGACAGTCAAAGCTCTCAAACAAAAAGTCATGCGCTTTCGCGGCCATTCCATCTTCACAAAGTGGAATGGTTGCCTGGGCTTGCGATTATCGTTTTCGTTCAGCATCGCGGGAACGTTCTTCGTCGGTGGTCAATTCGCGCCGGCGTCATTTACATTCTCGTTGCTGTTCCCTCCGGTGCTACTCTTACGCATGTTGTTCTTCGGGTGTACGAACTATACGTGTCCGCCCCATCGATAACGCAGCTGTATTTAGCGCCAATGCCTCTCCTGCTTATATACTGCGATAACCTTGACGTCACGCTATTATTCACGGCGAGCGTTATAATCCGCATTTTGGCATCTGCGCCGCCGCACTGCAACCGTCCGTGATCACACATAAAGCAAACAATGAAACCCATTGTGTATGGGTTTGTTGGAAATCCCTAAGCCCGTTTCTGTTGCCGGACGCCGAGAACACTACGGAATCTTAGTCACATACAGCTTTCGCTGTAAAAAAGAATGCCAAATGAAGTTTACAGACATTGTTTTAGTTTATTTTTATTCTTTCCGGCTAAAACTAAACAATGTTTTCGGTATGAATGAACTCATACCTTGCGGCTTATTTTTCTTGCGTTGCCTAGTGACAGGCCAATGACACGCTAGACGCACCAGATGCATGCGTCATGCGCCAGACATGCCACCGAAGCCAGCGAGGCCAGCTGCACATGTAAATGTTCGCGTGTTTGGCGACCCGTGCGTCTGTTTCAGGTCTAGCCCGGTTACTTGGGGTCCCGGAGTATTCTTGCGTTCCTTCTGCACTTAGACATGGCAAAACTGCAATACTGGACTAGCCAAGATGAGATATTTTGTTTGGCGGTCTGGGCAGCATTTCAAGCAATTGAGCCGTAGGGCACAGATCTAAGACTTGTTACGCAGTTTGCGAGAAACAGCTCGGCCGTCCTGGCGCAGTTAATTTGAGTTAATGTATCGTACTGGGACATGTTTGCGACGCATTCTTCGGGTGGCAACAGTATTGCAAGTTATTTCTGTAGTTTCTGGGCACGCTCGTCGCACCCAGTTTTGCGACACAGTTCGCGAAAAGTAGCTTGGTCATGTGACGCGAATTCGCATGTACTGAATCTTACCAGAACAAGTTTGTAGCGCTTTCTATGACGTCCCATTATTGAAATTAAGTTCAGTACATTTTGAGGCCCTTTTAAGGGCCGTTGTCCGCACCCGGCGTTGTGACGCACTTAGCGAGTGGCAGCCTGGCCGCGGTGACGCTATTAATTTCGCTTGTACTGAATCTTACGAGGCCACGTATGTGACGCATTTTATGCTCCTCTCCACTCCCCCACCAGAATTCACCTTCTTTCGGTACTCACGCCTGTCCAAAACGCGACGAGCGATTGCCAAGAGTGATAACACGGGTATGTGTTGCTTCTGCCAGCAGAACGCGCAAAAGTTAAAGCCGAGAAGCTCACAAACCAGCAATTTTAACTAAGCAATTCCGTCTTCTGAACGACTGAAAACAGCCTTTGCACTCACGCATTTGCCTTGAATGCGGGTAGAAGTCATTGTGAGGGAGAGGCTTTTTGCACTTGATCTCATCCCCACTGCTTTCTATGCACGTACCGCGTTGTATTCTAAGACGCTGTTTCCTACTTGAGGGGTCTATGAAATCGTAGAACTTGTCTAGTGGTTATAATACCTGGTTCTCACCCAGAAGCGTCGGGATCGATTCCGCGTGTCGGAGCGATGTTTCTGCGCTTATTTCTTTTGCTTCTTATTGTTAATATTTTCTTGAGTAGGGATCGACAGAGTGCCAGGTTAGGTTAGGTTCGGTTAGGTGGACGGTGCGCAAAACAGGCAGCCTCACCCATTCTTTTCTTTTCCGGCGCCTCTGTCGCGATAGTATGGCGGCGCATGCGCAGAGAGTAGTGAGGGTGAAATCAAGAGCAAAAAGAAAAAAAAAACTCTCCCGCATTCTGCGAGCGTCTATCGTGGTCTGGGTGAGAGGCGTTGTGTCCACCTCGGTACAATAGGCAAGTACATCACTGTGCTTACGAAAACAGAACTCAGAGCTGTCTTCAGAGAAATGCTACCTTGTTACATTCAGTCGGAAGGCAATGAAACGTTACTCTGTAATTATCAATGGACAAACGGTTGCAGATGCACGGAAACACCGCTTTTTATTGCTAATTATCGACCGCGAGCTATCGTGGAGCTCGCACATTTCATACCTAAAGAAGAGGTTAATGACAATAATACATTCCCTCAAATTTCTCGGTGGAAAGTCATGGGGCACATTGGTGCGGTCAATGCTGCAGCTTTATAACCCCTTGTTTCTCGGTTTTGCAAGATACAGCCTCCCTGTGCTTGGAAACACCTGCAAAACAAACCTGCGTGTACTCCAGAGACTACAAGCTCAAGCCCTAAGGACGTGTCTCGGTCTTCAGAAGTGCGCGCTGTTGCATCTGGGTTGCAAGCCCCAAGGGTAGCGTTGGCCTGGCGGCCTGGGGCACAACTGGAAGCATCCGAAGGTCCTGGCAAAGCATGAGTTGACTGCTAACAGAACAACTTGTTTATTCTAGCATCGCAAAAGAGCGGCCGGTCAGGTCGACCGAAGTGGAGAGACGGGAGACCACGTTACTCGACGGAAGAAATCGGAGCCTCTCTCGGCGTCCGGGGCAGCTGCTTTTATACTCTCGTAGTCGAGGGCAAGAAGGAACGGCTTGCGAGAGGCGCCCGGGACGGTGGGGCACGGACACGTTGAGATACACGTTGAGACAAGAAGTGACGCATCCGCCGGGCCGGCGCCGCTCAGACCTCCTCGCTTCACAGTTGGGGAGCTCCTCTCCCCGGCTGCCGCGCTTTGACAAGCGTGGGCACCAACATGCACACACACTCACACACACACACGAAGACACGTGGCATTGAAACATGCCTGGACGCGATTGGCAGGAAGCGTTACGGCAGCGCTGAACGGGCCAAAATGTCCGCCGCTTTGAATGAAGCCCCGGCGTCCGTTGCACCCGCGCCGGCTATACCGCGCGTCGTAGGCGAAACGTAACAGACCGCCCCGCCGGGAGAAGGAGATCCCGATGGTCAGGGGACTGCATCCGCTGTCCGGAGGGATGTCGCTTGATGATGCTCATAACCGAAGTCGGTCGTCGTTCGGCGTTTCTTGAGCGCAGCGCAGAGAGAAGGCCTCGTACTCACGTTCAGGTTCACACAGGACACTGCAAAGTGACTTCGGGAGAGTTGCCATTTTTGTTCTCGTTCCCAGCAAGCGTTAGAACTACGCCGAAACTCAACCGCTCAGTCAGCAAGCACGACGCAACCCTCACTAAGCCCTGCCAGGCTCTTTCCCCTTTTATACTTCTGCCTAGTTCCTTACAGTCTAGCAGCACTCAGAACGCTTCCACAAATTGGAACATTGCACTAGAAAGCACGTCATCACTTTGAAACACTAAATAAAAGCAATATGTTAAAAATCCTGCCTCAGGAAGAAAAACATCAGTAACAAACAACTTTGAGGCTGATTCCTACGTTAGGGGCCTCGACTTAAGCCATCGGCGTTACCGTTGAGACTCCCCTTTTTGTAACGCACCTCAAAGGAATATTGTTGCAAAGAGAGGCTCCAGCGCAGGAGGCGACCATTTTTGGAAGAGATGGTCTGCAGCCATTGGAGAGGGCAGTGATCCGTCTCAATGATAAACCTCGAGCCGGCTAGGAAGCATGACAATTTCTGAACGGCCCACACGAGACACGCACACTCTTTCTCGGTGGCGCTGTACGCCTGCTCACGACTGGTCAGCTTACGACTAGCATACAGGACGGGGTGTTCCACTTCTCCATTTTCCCGTTGGCACAGTACAACGCCCATGCCTCGCTCACTAGCATCGCACTGAACAACGAGCCCTTTTGTGTAGTTTGGCGATCGTAGCACAGGCTGGCTTGTTAGGGCGCTCTTTAGGGCGCTAAAAGCTCTTTCCCTTGTCTCGTCCAACACGACTGTTTGGGGCTCTGTTTTTCTTAGAGCATCCGTCAGGGGAGCCGCGATATCAGAGTACCTGGGGTTGTACCTCTGATAGTAGCCGGCGACACCTAAGAACGACCGAATATCGGTCTTCGTGCGCGGTTGCTGGAAGTCTCGCACAGCGGCCACCTTTATTTCAGAGGGGCGGCGACGACCCCGTCCAATCACGTGACCGAGGTAGACAACCTCGGCCTGTGCTAACTGGCACTTGGGAGCCTTGACTGTCAAGCCCGCTTCGCGCAGGCGGGTTATCACTGCCCGCAAGTGTGCCATATGCTCAGACCAGGACAAAACCCCTTCTCGCGCAGGAGGTGATCGGACCTGTTCGAAAATAGGTACGGGTACTGGGGGGGCAGCATAGATGACACTGCGGCCTCCGTCTCAAGTGCTCCGAAAGGTCCATCAATAAGCACTTTTGCTACGGGCAGACACACACTATGAGCTTCCACGGCTTGCTTGATCCATGCGCACTCGCCCGTGAACATATCGGGTTCTACGTAAGAGGGGTGAACTACATCCATTGTAGCTGCGGAATCACGAAGCACTCGGCACTCTTTCTCGTTCACGAGGAGGTCTCGCATGCAAGGCTCGAGAAGCTTCATGTTCTCGTCAGTGCTGCATAATGAAAAAACACGACTTTTGTTTTTGTTTCTGGAGACTGCGCCGAAAAGTGACCCGGCTTCTGGCACGTATAACACACGCGCGCTTGCCTCGTCTCGAACCGCTTCCTGCGTTCGGCTTGGGCTGCCGCCGTCTCCTTACGTTCGGTCGGACTTGTTACGTTCGGTCGGACTTGTTTATTCTAGCATCGCAAAAGAGCGGCCGGTCAGGTCGACCGAAGTTGAGAGACGGGAGAGCACGTTACTCGACGGACGAAATCGGAGCCTCTGTCGGCGTCCGGGGCAGCTGCTTTTATACTCTCGGAGTCGAGGGCAAGAAGGAACGGCTTGCGAGAGGCGCCCGTGACGGTGGGGCACGGACACGTTGAGAGACACGTTGAGACAAGAAGTGACGCATCCGCCGGGCCGGCGCCGCTCAGACCTCCTCGCTTCACAGTTGGGGAGCTCCTCTCCCCGGCTGCCGCGCTTTGACAAGCGTGGGCACCAACATGCACACACACTCACACACACACACACGAAGACACGCGGCATTGAAACATGCCTGGACGCGATTGGCAGGAAGCGTTACGGCAGCGCTGAACGAGCCAAAATGTCCGCAGCTTTGAATGAAGCCCCGGCGTCCTTTGCATCCGCGCCGGCTATACCGCGCGTCGTAGGCGAAACGTAACAGCGCCTACAGCGGCAACGATTGTCATAGCTCGAGATCACCCAATATCAACGCACTTAGCAACCGACGCTCTCAGGGCGCATATTTGGCACGTTGCCTGACTACCTTATCACCATCTTGCCGGTCTACCCGCAGAAAGTCCATACACAACTTTCAATAGTTTAATTGTTGCCAATCGTACCTCATTGACATCGAACTATATGCCTTCAGCAAGACCGTCCTCACCTTTATGGTGCCTGCACAGGCCTGAAATACGCCTCACTATCCCAAGAATCACGAAGAAGGCTAACATGGCGTAGCTTGCCCTGAAGCAGGCCACATTACAACTTTTACATGAGGTGCACAATGGCGTACACGTTTACGTCGATGGCTCAGTCACATCTGCAAGTTCAGCTGCTGCTGTGGTGATACCAAGAAGTTCCGTCAAAATGCAGCTAAAAACGTCACATGTATCAATGACAGCTGCTGAACTGGTAGCCCTGCGAGCGGCTCTTCATTTCATTCAGGAGGAACCACCCCATGCATGGTTAGTTTTCTGTGATTCGAAGGCAGCCCTACAGAGTGTGCTCTCAGCACTGAGCCATTAGTCACATGAGCAGCTCGTCGCAGAGATCAGAGAAGTCCACCATCGCATATTTGAAGAGGGTACTACAGTGAACTCTCACTTGAGTGAACTTCAAGGGACCGAAGGAAATAGTTCAATTAACTGAAAGTTCACTAAACTGAATATTCACTAGACCAACATAAGACATGACATACAGAGTCAAATTTTGAAGTGCAGTTCATGGAGCAAAAGACATGGCATCCATAACGTTAGAAATGTGTGACATGGAATTTGTACATGATGTTACGGTGAAGGGAAGGAAGGAGTTGGATTGGACGAGAGGAAGACGAAGTCTGGCAGTTGCCTGAATGCCATTAACCTCGGTTGTAAATATACATTATTTTACATTTGTGGGCCTGCTTTCGTCCTGCAACAATATCAACGAGTACAAGGTTCATAACAGTTATAATGCTGCCTTTCTCACTTAGAAAAAAAATCTGTAATCTTCTTCTGCACTTGTACATTTAAAGCACAGGAAGTAACACAACTGTCCAAAGAGTCAATGTTTTTGTACACTTCTTCTGGAACAGCTTGCTGTTGAGACACAAAGTCTCTCCACTTTCCAATGTACCCTACAACCTCAGCTAGAGTTATAGGGCTTGAAACTGGCTCGGCAGTTGCCTCTTCTTCGTCTCTTCTTTGTCTTCTTCGCCTCTTCTTCGAAAGAAAGAGACGACGACCGTGCCACGACTAGCCGGTTGGAAAAAAACACACACCACGTGGTTTGTCGTGTGACAGATCACCGATTTGCTCTGGCGGCGTTGCAAACGCCAGCGATGTTACTTTGTTCATGGCCTCCAAGATTGCATGCTTGCAAGTTTTGTGCGGGCGATCTCGGAGGCCATGCCTCGTTGCCGTTCGTTTTCCGCGCCGCCACTTTGCCCCAGGGACGCTGTAGCGCCAGCGATGTTACATTGCCGCAGGAGCGGCAGTTTGATGAGGGCGGGCATCGGTTCTGATCGTAAAAACAAGCCTTGGTCCTCTGAGTGAGTTCGTTAAACTGAAATATTGACTGTTCCAAAATTCGTTTAAGTGAAACATTTTTGCATAGAATCTATAAGAAAACTGCCGGGGATTTTTAAAAAGTTCGTTATTCTGAAATATTCGATAAACTGACGTTCGTACAACTGAGAGTTTACTGTATATAATATATCAGTGGTTGCCTAGTCACTGTGGCATAAATAGCAATGATCGAGGAGACTCGGCTGCCCGATCTGCCCATGACGGCAGATCGGGCTTTCGACGGCTTTCGAGAGCCGACGCTGCGAAAAAACTTTCCGTACTTGTACATAACCTTTCATTAGCTCAATGGAATTCATCCGATTTCACAAGTGCGCGTTTTCATACCCTGAACCCTAATTTACAGCTCCGTATTCCGCCCGAGCATCCGCGACGTGACTGCACCATTCTACTTCGTCTATGGCTTGGAGTAGCATTTTCAAATGCGTGCTCTTTTCTTATCGGAATGACCAACATCCAACTTTGTGACATCTGCGGGTGCAATGAAACAATCGCGCACCTTCTTTGTCAGCGCTCTCGTTTCCACCCTCAAAGAGCAGTCCTCTCAGCCACCCTAGACAAACTGGGCAAGCGCCCAATGACAGAAAACAAGATCCTTGGCAACTGGCCTACGCGAACATCAGCGCTATCCGCTATGAAGGCGCTGCTGCGGTACTTAAAAGACACTGGACTTTCTGACAAATTGTGACTACACTGTGTGACGTAGGATTGTGTTGTGACACTGCGTAACACTAGGAACGCCTTTGCGGGCTGCGTGACAGTGCACACAGAGACAGTTTGTGTGTACGTGCGTATGTGTGTAGGTTTTTTTATTATTTTTTATCATTCTCTCTCTCGCCTATCGCATTCCCTTGCCTCCCCCCCCCAATACACGGTAGCCAACCAGATATAATGTGGTTAACCTCCCTGTCTTTCCTTTGCCTTTCTCTCTCTCTCTCTCTCTGTGAACGTAAGAGGAGGAAGAAAAGGAAGGAAAAAGGTAAGGAGGTCAACTAGATTTACGTCTGGTTTGCTACCCTACACAGGGCAAAGGGCCGGGGGGGGGAGGAAAGAAAGGAGAGGGAAGGAAGAAGGTACTATCGATGTGAATACGTGCAGATGTCGATAACTTCACGCCTATAATCGGTCACTGAGGCCAGTCACAGGCACAAAATGTAGCAGTGCCCGCGTCGCCTAATAAACCTGCGATGCGTGCGTTCATGCTCCGAGAATCTTATTCTCTGTAAATGATCTATTTTCTAATCAGTTTAACACACTTAGAAGAACGGCACATTCGTTATCTTAGAGATTGAAAAAATACAACACGCACTCGATCATGTCTTCAAAGTTTCGCGACCTACAGACCGGTATGTCGGACATTCCAATAAGCAATAAGGAAGGCCAAGTTGTGTCGGGAACGCGCCGGTCGCCCGTGTATTTGTGCTGGTAAAGTGTAGAAATTAACTCCTGGTAATGGGGAAATGCATGGAAATCGCATGTTTTCTTCGTATTTTACGGTATTGTTTGGGATGAATCTGGTACTTTCTACGCCAAGCATGTAAAAGCGAATTCGTTTTCTTTGTAATGCCGCCCATTAAGCACTTTCGCACATTTCACCTCTACCCACTGTTTTCCTATAAGGTATAAATACCAAATTACACGTGGTGGTAATTTACTTTGTATTTCAGCGGATACCCTCTGGTGGAGCTTCGAACGGCAACTACTGCTGTGTACCTGGTGCCACAAACAGATGAATGTACGCAAAGCCTAGATCAAGCATATATATATATATATATATATATATATATATATATATATATATATTGTAGTGAAAAGGAATGCCCGGCGCCGCAGCCACATCGCCTGACGACCCCAGCCCGACATCCCCACCGGTTACTCCACCCATCGTATGTGCCGGTGCCCAGCGTCAGCGGGATCCTGATATCTTCAACGGCACCGATGGGAAAGACGTTGAAGATTGGCTGGTATCCTATGAACGTGCCAGCAACACCAACAAATTGGAGGATACCCTAAAGCTCGGCAACGCGATCTTCTATTTATCGGGCGTCGCCAAGCTGCGGTTCGAAAACCAAGAAGGCGATCTGCGCACGTGAGCTAGCTTCAAAACCGGCATCGCAGAAGTTTTCGGCCGCCCTGGCGTGCGCAAACTTCGCGCTGAACAACGACGCCCACGAAGCCGATCCCAGCAAACTGGAAAAACGTTCACCAGCTACATAGGGGACATCGTCGACCCCTGCCGGCGTGTGAACCCAACGATGGCGGAGGCCGACAAGGTACGTCACATCATGAAGGGCATTTCGGACGATGCCTTTCATATGCTCCTCTTGAAAAACCCAGGCACTGTCTCTCAGGTTATTGAGCTTTGCCAGAGTTTCGACGAGCTCGGAAGACAGTGCCTTCTCAAGCGGCGCCCCCCCCCCCCCCCCCTGCGTCCGATGAAACCCTCGCGAGTATGACCGCGGCTCCTGAGAAGGACTCCCTACTTGGCCAGATAAAAGAGTTCGTCCTTGCTGAGGTCGTTCGTCAGCTTTCGCTGCTGTACTCAGCAACGCCACCACCTTCGCCTTTGCCGGCCAACCTTCGCCAGGTCATCCAGGAGCAAGTGTGCGCAGCTCTCCCTTCTGCCCGCGAGGCTCCGCCTGGGCCGACTCCCGTTGCTTTTCCCGAGGTGACTGCACCTGTCAGCTATGCCGAGGCTCTCGCGCGGCCACCACCTCCGACCTTTGCGCCATCCCCATCGGTCATGCCACTGCGTCCAGCTCCTTACTTCGTTCAGCCGCGGTAGTGCAGTATACAATGGCGCACTGCTGACAACCGACCAATATGTTTTGCGTGTGGTGTAGGTCACGTTGCACGATTTTGTCGTCGCCGCACAACGTCCTGCCACTGTAGCTTCGACGCCGCACCATACGTTTCCCCATACCCATCATCTTTCGCTTTTCAGAACCCCGGCCAGATGTCTTCCCACTCCGTCCACCGCCCTCTTGTTGACCGCCGTTCACCATCGCCTCGACGCCGCTCGCTTTCGCCGATGCGCTCTCGTCCTTCTTCGCCGAAACGGGAACACTAATCATCGCAGTTCCAGAGGCAAGAACTGCGTCACCCACGAACAGACCAGGGCCTCTCCCTTCTTCGACTAACCTTATTGACGTATATGTGGACGGCGTCGCTGCACTCGCCGTCGTTGACACTGGTGCCGCAATTTCAGTTATTAGTGCCAAACTTTGCCGTTCGCTAAGAAAAGTCACGACGCCACTGTCCAACGTGTCACGTCGTACGGCCAGCGCTGACCGTATCACGCCTGCAGCTGCGTGAACTGCTTGCGTTGTGATTAACGACCTCCTCTACATCGTCGAACTTTTGGCGCTGTGTTCTTGTTCCCATGATCTTATTTTGGGCTGGGACTTCTTTTCCGCTAAGAAGGCCGTCAGTGACTGTTCTCGTGCTGAAGTGGAATTTCAAACGCTGTGTAATGCCCCACTCTTTGACGCTCGTGAACCTGACGATAAAGTATTTGTTGCCGAAGAAATTACAATTTCACCGCACTCATCTGCTCTTGCCACAGTGTCATGCAACATTGTTTCTGATGCCAGCTCACTTTTTACGCCATGTGCAATTTTCCCTCGTCACAAATGTTCCCCGCTGCCTTTCGCTCTTTTGGACGTTCATGCTGACGTCAGCAAATTGCTCGTCGCCCACCGATTATCCTGTCCTCTCACTTTGCTTCGTGGGGAGTGCGTTGGCCGTGCCCAGTGTGTCCACCCTGCTGCCGTCAGTGACATGCCAGCTGGTCCCATCGCCACTCATGAGGTCGCCGGGGTGACCTGTAACCCCGCGCAGGAGTCGACTTCGCCCGATGTTTTACATAGCTCCATCGCCGACACGTTGACTGTTTCTAAACGCGCCCAGCTTCTACGCCTTCTCGACAAGTTCCGTTCGTCTTTTGACTGGTATCATGTTCCCTTGTGCCGCACGTCAACTGTTTGTCGTTGCATTGACACGGGTACCAGTGCGCCACTGCGACAAACACTATATCGCGTATCCACGACAGAGCGCCGTGTTATCGACGACCAAGTAGCTGACATGCTCAAGCGCGGCGTCTTCAGAGTTCGGATAGCCCTTGGGCATCTCCCGTTGTTCGTGTTAAGAAGGATGCATCGATACTCTGTGTCGATTACCGTCGTCTTAACAAAATAACTCGTAAAGATGTTTACCCTCTTCCGAGAATTGACGACGCCTTTGACGGTCTCCAAGGCGCGGAGTTCTTCTCTTCTATCGACTTACGCAGCGGCTATTGGCAAGTCCCCATGGCACCCGAAGACCAACCTAAAACGGCCTTTGTAACACCAGATGGCCTATATTAATTTCGTGTCATGCCTTTCGGGCTTTGCAACGCCCCCGCAACATTTGAGCGTATGATGGACAACCTTTTGCCTGGTGTCAAGTGGAAAATGTGCCTGTGCTGCTTAGATGAAGTGATTATTTTTTCGCACGATTTTGCCACCCATCTCTGTAGGCTGCAGGAAGTGTTGCAGTGCCTCACGGCCGCCGGCCTTCAGCTTAACCTGAAGAAATGCCACTTTGGCGCAAGTCAGCTCACCATCCTTGGCCATGTAGTATCTAAACACGGTATTCTTCCTGACGCTGCCAAGTTCCGTGCAGTTGCTGATTTTTCCAAACCTTCCTCCGTAAGATAACTTTGCAGCTTCCTTGGCCTATGTTCTTACTTTCGCCGCTTAATTAGTGCAGATATGGCCTGTGAACTATATTGTCGAGCCTGTCACGCCACCTACGGACCAAGGCTGTCGCGGTCGCGAGACCGTCCACGTACAACGCCTTAAGCCGTATTACGACCCCATGATTCTATGTTCACCATGAGTTGCCAGGATGCCTCCTTTTCCTGCGCGGAGCAATTGTAGTGAAGAAGAATGCCTGGCGCCGCAGCCACATCGCCAGCCGCCCGGGAGGCGCGAGCTCGAGATTGCCTGAGCTGCTCTGGTTGAGACACGCTGCCTGCTGCTCTCTTGTGCTATATTCATCTTAGAATATATATATATATATATATATATATATATATATATATATATATATATATATATATATATATATATATATATATATAGAGAGAGAGAGAGAGAGAGAGAGAGAGAGAGAGAGGGAGAGGGAGGGACAGATTTCGCAAGGTGTCTTGGGTCTATAGTTTATGAAATTACAGGTTGCACAGATTGATAGAGGCTTGTAAAGATCGTTCACAATCATTGTTTTTACTGAATAATAAAACGATTCCGAACAGACCAATGTGGTTGCGAAGTAGAAGCGAAAAGAAAATGCAGCCCCTGATCAGCTTAACCGGTGTGACGCGTAGGAGCTAGCCCTCAAATCGCGCGCGGCCAAAATCGAAACCGGAAGTGCGGTTCAAATATTAACGCACCAAGCCGGTGGCTTGGTGAGTTACAGTCTTTGGTCGCTAAGCTCTTTGGGAGTGTCCGCTCTCGTTGAATTTATTTCTGTAGGCCCGAACAGCAAACACAACCTCGACGTCACCGTAGACGATAGAGCCAGCCCCAGGCTACAAAACCTCCAGAGCATGCACTTCAACCTGAGCAGAGCAGACACACGGACGCCAACCCAGTAGGCACGATGACAGCTTCAGCGTCTCTCGCACTCCTGAAACAACCTCGCGAGCCAGCGACCTTTCGCGGATCATCGGTTGAAGATCCAGAAACCTGGCTCGAGACGCTAGGAAAAAGTCGGGACGTAATAAATCGAACTGCGAGAACAAACTGGACCATGTCTGTTTTTATTTGGTTGACTGTGCTCGGACATGGTTTGAGAATCGAGTGCCAACCTTAACGTCGAGGGACCTGTTTCGCAGCAGCTTTCTTCACGCTTTTACGAGCGCCCCGCCGAAAGGTCCGACATCCTTCTGGAAAGTTGAACACACCTACCTAATGCAAAAGTGGTCATCTTCTCTGAAAAAGGTGACCCGTCTGTTTCGTCATGCTCACCATGACATGCCAGAAATAAAGAGCTCGTTTCCTGTTGAGGACTATGAAGCAAGACCCGGGACCGTATTCTGAACAGTTCGCCTTCCGCGAAACTATCACCTTGGCCACAGCTGTATTTTCCGGTAGCCAAACCGGAAAATAAACAGCGCCATCTAGTAGTACCGACCTACGTCATTTTAAGGTTATAGTGTCGATGGGTGCTCTCAACATGCATTGAATAGACGAAAATGTCTTTTGGCGTTCGGTTGGTGGAGTGTAGTAGATATGAGAGGCGTTAGTTTATAGTAGTCTTTTTGGTGGGGTCTTACACGCGTTGTTTCGTGGCGATATTTGTTGATTCATTTAAATAAAAAATTTCATACTTACGTTTTCAATTTATTCTACCTAAAGTGGCCGTAGCCAACCGTAGTCGGGCCGCAGAACACGTACTGCGGCCACTGCACTCGAAGACAATATACCCGAGTCCCTCTGCACTCACCCGGCGTGGTCTCTCATGCGATGTGAAATGTTCGAGTACGCGTGTTGGTAGTGCACGCCGACGTCACGGGTAAGCAGAGGCTTGTTTTATTGAACGTGACTATCGCAGCGGCGAAGCTATCGCGGAAGGCGAACGTTTCAGAATACGGCTCCTGTTCGCTGGAGTAATTCGAAACCCATCAGAGGCCGTCGCGGAACGAGAGAAAATGATTGCCAAATGGTTACGCACGAGTAAGAGGTGTAAGCCCTTAGCGCAGACAACTTGCACGAGGCCATCGGAGAAGTTGTGCGTGAGGAGCTGCAGATGAGGTTCCCGTGGTCGCAGCTTAAGGTGGCCTGGATCGCTGACCTCGTGCAAAAAGAGATCCAGAGATTATTGGGAGTTCACGAAGTGCATCCAAAATCACCAGAGCGCAAGCCCTGATCCATGGCGCACGCCGCCTTCGCTCGGCGTCGGGGTTCACCTCCGCGCCCGCGCCAGGGTCCCGTCGCCCCGCAATGCCATCGCCAGCTTCGGTCACCACCTCATCAAGCCCGCCAGCCTGTGGGCCCACGCAACGCACGAAGAAACACGGGCGTATGGTGCGCTCCGGACCACCGTCCGCTGCGCTGTCACTGCGGAGAACCGGGCCACATGTAGAGAAAGGACGGAATTCTTCATTTCTGCGTGGATTGTCGTCGGCTGAACAAGATCCAGAAGGACGCATACCCGATCCCACACATAAACAACGCATTGTACCGGCTTTGCAAATTTAATTATTTTTCATCGATCGATCTCAAGAGTGGCTATGGCTAAATAAATGTCGCCGAGGAAGATTGAACGAAGACACTCTTCATCACCCTGGAACGTCTCTACGAGTTCACGCTCACGCCATTCGGGTTGTGTTCCGCGCCTGCAAACTTGCCGCTTGGAATAGACACAGTGCTGGCAGGGTTGAAGCATCAGACCTCTCTGATGTACTTGGGTGACGTCGTCGTCTTCGCCAGGACTTCGGGCGAATACCTAAGGCGGCTTGACACAGTACTATAGTTCATCAAATCATCCAGGCTGAGTCGAAAGCTGGAAAGGTGCGGCTTCCCTAAAATACGAAGAGCTTCTGCTACTGGGCGTCGTCATTAGCAAATCAGGAGGCCTTCCTGATCTGCAGAAGGCATCTGCCATCGCTTACATTCGAGAGCCTGCCGAGAAGAAAGGAATGCGCTGATTCCTTGGCCTATGTGCCCATTACAGACGCTTTGCCAAATACGTTTCACGCATCGCCGAGCCATTGACATTTGTCTCAAAATCCAGCGTCTAGTTGAAGTGGGAAACGCCACAAATCGAAACATTCAAATATCTTAAACAGCTCCTGCAGTCAGCACCAGAACTCGACCATTTCGATGAAGACGCTGGCACCGAAATACACACCGACCGAAGAAGTCTAGGCCTGGCGGCCATCTTAGTATAAAGGAGATCCATATAAAAGTGTCAGACACTACAAAGCGCTGTTAGCGCTTTCTGGTGTTTGCTATCTTAGTGCCAGTCAAGTTATTGTGTGTTGTGACGAATAGACGTGCATAACTAACTAGCTGAGCAATTCGTCCTGAGAAAATTCACTAACGTTATCGCTCATCCAAGACGCGTCATGTACGTTTTCACTCAGCGCAACACGATCTGTCGTGTACGTTCTCACTGAACCTTGTGTAGATTGTACGCCCGACGCGAAGAGTGTTGTATTTTCTGGAAGGTATGCGAACTCCAGTGATTATGCTGGAACATTCGACTTGTGGTGTATAAAAGCCCACGCGTTTGACCTGCTGATAAGATTTTCGACGATCGCCGGCTGTGTTCGTTACTATCGTGCATAGAGTGTCACTTCTTTTTCTGGGCACAGGTTCCCTCAATATTTATTTAGTGTCCTGAGTCACAGATCTCGCTACATACTGTGTTTCACCATCAGTACAAGGTGGCACTATTGTTTCACGAAAGGAAGCCAATGTACTCTCCAGATTGATTTCATAAATCAGGAACCACTTCAACAATGCCGAGTCTTTAGTGACTCCAGGACAGCCCTTCAGTGAATACAAAGCCCAATGCGCCACGGGCCCAAAGAACAACTGGCCTCAGAAATTCGACACAGGTATCAACGCAGCCATGACAAGGGACACAACATAATCTTTCAATTGCATCCAGGACATTGCAGAATGAGCGGAAATGAGCACGCCGACGAAGCCACCCGATCTGCACATGAAAGTGGTCAACGTGTCTTCATGCTGCTTTCGCCAACAGACGCCGATGCTGGGCTACGACTGATGTCCCGTGAATGTACTTTGCCTCTGTAGAACTCGAACGCTTTCACCATGTGTCGTTTGCGTTCGTTGTCTCCGGACATACGGATGCACCTACCGCCTGGCTTACCACGACGTGAACAGATCATGCTGCACCGTATGTGGCTAGGCGTTGCATTTATGAACTCATATGCTTTCCTTATTGGAATGGCCAACAGCCTCACGTGCGCCACACGCAACATCGATGAGACGTTCGCACATATTATCTGTGTCTGCCCGCGATATAGTTCCCAGAGACAAGTGCTGGGCCAGCTGGACAATCGTCTACTATCATAAGTCAATGCTTTAGGTTAGTACTCCCACAGAACATCCGCGCTGAAGGCCTTACTTGCGTTATTCAGGTTCATGCGGTCTACGGGGCTTCACGACAGACTTTAGGAACGCCGTCCCCTACCGCTCGTTAGTGTACACGGTTTGTTCGTGCTCGTCTCTATTTGTCTCTATCTCCCCCTTCTGCTCTGTTTCTCTTTTTATTCCCCTTCACCCTTACTCCCGAGCATTGTAGCCAACTGGAACTGCCTCTGTTTAACCTCCTTGCCTTTCTATACATCATTTTCTCTTTCTCCTAACAGCCTAAGCCTGTTTAGCTGATTCAAAAACACTGAAGTTATGCGGTGCAGGCATGACTTGCGCAAAACAGATACCGGACAGCCTTTGGCAATCCCGTTTTTCACTAGCTTAGAGTGGCCTGAACGGAAATCTAGAATTGATGGCACAGACCTCGATGGATGAATCCAACAAGTGTGATCGCAAAGAGTCGAATACTTAGATCCAAAATTGGATGCACCGTTTGCTAAGTAATTCAAACGTCAAGTTCAAAGACGAACCTTGTTCTGTATATAGCTTCACTACGTTCGCTCTCGTACCGACGTATCCGTTCGCCTCAACAAAAAACTAAATAATCAAGAACGTAGCGCATCGTTTTTACTGCACGTTACAACAACGCTGCAGGGTTATGATGAATCCTGCTCAAGTATATTTGTCTAAGTATTGACACAACGAGCGAACCAATACAAACACTCGCTCTCTGCGTATACGCATTATCCTTTTACGCAACCAGAGTTGAAGCTAAATAGAAAGACAAAAAATTCCAGAAAGGCATCACAGTTGTCTCGCAAAAGCTGTTCAACACAGTCACTCCATGTACAGAGTTGCGCAAGTCTGTGCAGAGTGTCATGTTCCAATGACTATAATGAGTAATCTATGTATACGCTAAACATATACGAGGAACAGGAGAGAGAGAGAGATAAAACTTTATTATGTCCTTGATGGGTTTAAGGGGTGGCGGGAGTCGGGCGACTAACCCCCAATCCCCCCCTTACTCAGACGGCGGCCAGTCCTTGCTTTCTGGCGGCGTCTTCGGCCATCCGGAGGGCCCAGAGCTGCTCCTCTGGGTCCAAGCTGGGCAGCAATGTCTCCCACTGCTCGGCCGTACTAATGATGCGTGTGTTAGTGCGGGAGGTGTTAATGGGTGAGGCTTTGGGGCATTGCCAGATAATATGATCGAGGTCAGCGCGGGCCTTGCACGCTTTGCAGAGTGGGGAGTATGCATCGGGGTACATGCGGTTGTAAAGCACGGGGTTCGGAAAAGTTCGTGTCTGAAGGAGTCGCCAAGTGGTGGATTGAGACTTATTCAGTGTTTTGTGTGCTGGGGGGTAGCGTAACCGCGCTCTGAGGTAGTGCAGGAGAATTTCTCTGAACGTAATCATTAGGTCCCGAATGATTACGTTCGATTACGATTAAAGAACAGAGGGCTGGTCGGGATCGGAAGGCACCGGTGAAGGATGATGCGCCCGGTGTGCGAGAGCTCGGGCGGCATCGTGGGCGGCTTCGTTTCCAGCCAGACCCGAGTGACCAGGAGCCCAGATGATCTGCACGCGGCGTTGCCTTGGGGGTGGAGTGCCAGAGAGAATCTTCTGCGCTTGGGGTGCTATCAGTCCTCTTGCGTAGTTACGAATGGCCGTTTTTGAATCGCTGATGATGCAGTGTGCATTGGTAGCTGCGTAGGCCAAAGCGATGACCGTTTCTTCTCCTACTTCGGGTTGCGTGGCGAATATTGATGCGGCCGCGGAGAGGCGGTACTGCGAACCCGTGACTGCGACGACCGCCATGGCGTTTTGGTTGGGGTACTCTGCTGCGTCCACGTAGGTTACGTCAGCGGCTTGGTCGTAGTGCTTTTGTAGTTGCTTAGCTCTTTCTGCACGTCGCTCCGAATTGTGTTCAGGGTGCATATCGCGAGGTATGGGCGGGATAACTAGCTGAGCACGAATGTTTGGAGGGATGGGTACTTTTGGTCCGAATTGGGTGGTGTAGGGTATGCCTAGGGTGCCTAGAATGTGCCTGCCCGTGATGGAATTGGCGACTCGTTCGTATTGGCTAATACGGTGCGCTTCAATAAGCTCGTCTATGGTGTTATGAATGCCGAGGGCGTCCAGTTTCTCGTTAGAGGTGGTTATGGGAAGATGTAGGGCTTGTTTATAGGTCCTCTTGATCATGGTATTGAGTTTGAGCTTGTCAGTTGCATTGAGGCTAAGGTACGGGGCGACATAGGTTATTCTGCTCAGGGCGTAGGCGGTTACCAGGCGTATAAGGTTGCTTTCTTTCATGCCGTGATGTCGATTTCCGATGCGTGCAATGAGGCCAGTGGTTTGGTGTACATGTTTATCTAATTGCTTGAGTATCTCCGTGTTTCTGCCGTTTTGTTGGATGCGTAAGCCAAGGATACGAATGCTAGGTACTGTAGGTATGCGTTGCTGGTGCACGTGGAGTTCTATCTCGGGTGGGTGAGGGTCTGGACGTCGACCTCCCGAATTAGGCTTGCACAGAAGGAGCTCCGATTTCTGTGGGGAACATGCCAGGCCGCGCGGTTCTACGTATGCAACGACCTCGTTGATGGCTTGCTGCAGCGTGTCTTGGATGTTCCCGTCGCTTCCCCCGGTAACCCACAGGGTGATATCGTCTGCGTAGAGGCTATGCTTGAGGTTGGGTATGCTAGCTAATGCAGGCGGTAGTCCCAGCAAGGCCACGTTAAACAGAAAATAATAATAATAATATTTGGGGTTTTACGTGCCAAAACCACTTTCTGATTATGAGGCACGCCATAGTGGAGGACTCCGGAAATTTTGAACACCTGGGGTTCTTTAACGTGCACCTAAATCTAAGCACATGGGTGTTTTCGCATTTCGCCCCCATTGAAATGCGGCCGCCGTGGCCGGGATTCGGTCCCGCGACCTCGTGCTCAGCAGCCCAACACCATGGCCACTGAGCAACCACGGCGGGTTAAACAGAAACGGAGATAGAACCGATCCTTGCGGCGTGCCTTCGCTGCCGAAGTGAATAATTGGAGACTGCAGCCCTCCGATGGTAATGGTGGCCATGCGACCTGTAAGAAAATTCTTCACGTAGTTATATGTTCGATGTCCAACCTGGAGTTTTGCCAATTGGTTCAGTATGGCCTCATGCGTGACGTTATCGAAGGTTTTGGTTAGGTCTAGCCCCAAGATGGCTCTGGTGTCCAGCCTGGAGCTTTTGTCGCCATCGATAATTTGGTGCTTGAGCTGAAGCATGATATCTTGAGCAGAAAGTTTCGGGCGGAAGCCAACCATGGTATTGGGGAAGGATTCGTTGTCGTTCATATGTCTGTGTAAGCGTGTGAGGATGACGTGTTCGAGGACCTTTCCGGCACATGAAGTCAGGGAGATAGGGCGGAGGTTTTCGAATAGGAGGGACTTCCCGGGTTTGGGAATCATAATAATTTTGGCTTCTTTCCTTTGTGAGGGGAGGTTTCCAGTTTCCCAGTATGTGTTAAAATAAGCTGTGAGGGCTAGTATAGAATCCTCATCTAGGTTGCGAAGCATATTTTAGTAATGCCATCAGGTCCCGGGGCTGAGTTAGGGCCAGTTGCAAGGATGGCTTCACGTACTTCTTCTGCTTGTATGGGCGCGTCCAGGTGGCCGTTATCGGTGCCTGTGTATGCTGGAGCGGGTGTAGTAGGTTGAGGTCCTATGTATCGGTCTACCAATTCTTGAAGAACTTGTGCGCCCGTGCCCGGATGGGTGTGAATAATTTTTTGCAAGTTGTGCTGTTGAGTGTTCTTGCTGTTGGCCGGATCGAGGAGGCAACGAAGGATATTCCACGTTTTGGGCAGGTTTGGTTGCCGCTCCATGCTGTCGCATGTGCTGTGCCAATTCTGACGAGTAAGTTGTTGTGCATAGTCTTCGATGTGAAGGGTGAGAGTGCTAATACATTTCCTGAGCGTTCGGTTGAGCTTGTTGTGTTTGTATCTGCGTTGCAGACTGGCGAGGGCTTCCCACATATGCAGTAACTTGCTATCTGCCTCCTGCAGATTGGCTTCTTCAGGCACCAATTTAGTGGTTTTGCTCGCGTCCTGCAGCAAGGATGCGACCGAATCTTCGAATGGGGGTTGGGTGCCCGAGAAAGAGGTGAGGGCTCTGGCCTGCCGGAAAGAGTCCCAGTTCGTTATGCGGAGTTGACGGCCCTTAGGCTTTCGCGGGCCCGCTCGAACTGTTGTTTGGATTAAATAGTGGTCGCTGCCCAAGTTGTCTTGTGCGTTAATCGAGTCGGCTTGTGGAATTCGTTTTGCGATTGTCAAGTCCGGAGTAGTGTCTCTGCTAACGCTGTTTCCCATACGAGTGGGAAAAGTTGGATCCGTGACAAGAGTAAGACCTAGATTCTGTCCGTCAAACCATAGTTGTCTTCCCTTTCGGCGGTCGATTGGGTATTTCCATGCCACCGCAGTGGCGTTTAGGTCCCCTACGATGAGCAGGGGGGCTCCCCTAGCTACTTGATCTGCTTTGGTGAAAAGTCGTAGAAACCTATGTTGTTCTTTGGGGCTGCTGTACACATTGAGGAGGAAGAGGCTCTGTTCCTTGCGCCTTGCAGACGGGATGATCTCCAGAAAAAATGTGGGCTGCTGTATCAATGCCTGTGTGATGCTGTATAACCGGAATGTTTCGCTTAACTAATGTGGTTACTTTGGGTCTGCGGTTATCATCACAAACTGCGGTGTATGCCGCGTATCCCGACAGCTTAGCCGCTTCTCCGGTCTCTTGTAATGCAATAACATCGGGGGAAGTATGTGGTGCGAGAGAGGTAATGTATTGCTCTAAGTGGTGCTCGTTTTCGCCGGAAGCCCCGGCAGTTCCACTGACAAATGCAGTAGGTAGCACGTTCTGGATTACTCGCAGCCATCTTTGTCGGGACGCGAGTACGGCTTCTTTAGGGGACCTGCTCTGGGACGGAGTAGGGTGTTTTCCAATTCTGTCAAACGGGTGTTGTGATTTTGAGCCATAGTCGCGACCATGTCTTGAAGCGCTTTGCGCGTGTCGTCCATGTTTTCCTGTCGCTGTTGTTCTCTTGCCGCAAAGGCTTGCTCCATTCTGGGTAGTAGTAGCGTTTCTAGTTTCGCCGTAAGGAGGTTGTCCATTGCGCGTTCGAGAGCCTTTGCAATGGAGGCGTCGAGCAATGTGGCAAGCTTACAGTCTAATGCTTCGTTGAGGTTGCGTTCTATCCGCTGTTGCAGCGCAGTGAGGGCCTCACAGTTGACATTTCCTTCGGAAGTGTATGCTGGTGTTGCCGCTTTTGAGATTGGTTCGAGAGCTTTGCGTTTGTACGAGGTTGGTTGTTGGGTGGTTTGCGGGCAATCTATTGCAGGGACAGGAAGGATGTCTGCATTTGATGGTAAGCGTTTGGGTTGTGTGTCTGCAAGTTGTGATTTGAGCTTAGAGTTTTCTTTTTTGAGTTCTTGTATTACAGCACGTAAGGATTGGAGCTCCTGCATGAAGCTGTGCATGGTAGCGTCACTAACTGTGTTCACCGGGGTTGCTATAGGTTGTGTGGTGTGACCTGTGTGGGAGACAATGCTGGCCCAGATTACCT
This sequence comes from Dermacentor variabilis, assembly GCF_050947875.1. Classification (NCBI taxonomy): domain Eukaryota; kingdom Metazoa; phylum Arthropoda; class Arachnida; order Ixodida; family Ixodidae; genus Dermacentor; species Dermacentor variabilis. Next base: position 45,593,927 of record NC_134573.1, on the reverse strand, counting down.
TGGGGACTTGCACTTTAACTGTGGTCGTTCTAAGGCTTGCGGTTCCTTGCTGCTGCGGCGGTGTTGAATCGGGTCCGCTCCGGGAGTGACTGCGTCCTTGTGACTGACTGCGACCCCGGGAGCGGCTGCGTCCACGAGACCGACTGCGTCCTCGTGGATTGCTGCGTTCGGGAACCTGCGGTTGTGGTGTTGACTTCGGTGTTGGCAGAGCTGAGTCTCCATTTGCAGAAGTCGATGGCCCCGTCTCCTGGTCAGCTCCTTGCTGTCCCAGTCGTAGGCGTTCCCATCACTGTTGGAGTAGGAGGTGTGGTGTCTGGAAGAGGCGATGGCAGGACTTATCACCAGTCGGGTGGTCTTCGCCGCAGAGCGCGCAGCAAGGGTGACAGGGGTGAGGGGTGATCAGCCAGCGGGTTTACTGTGTCACAGCTCTTGCATTTTTTCTGGATTGGAGTGGGGCATACATCGGCCCTGTGGCCGACGGTCCCGCAGATGTCGCAGACCTCGATGCGCTTCTTATGTAGACAGCATTTGTATTCTGCTCCGCGGTAGTAGACATGGTACGGCACTTGCTTTCCGTCGAATACGATGAGCACTGAATTAGTACTGCCCATGCGTCGGGCCTGCAGAATCGTAGGGTTCTTCTTGTAAACGAGACCATTGGTAATGTCTTCTTCCGTGTCATATGAAGGGATGCTATGTATGACTCCTTTGGCTGTGTCCTCCAGTGGTGTGACGTATGCTGTGGCAGCGTAGCGGACTGTTCCGATGGGGAGACTGCGGATTCGGCAGTATTTTTCGGCAGTAGAAATGTTTGGTGTGCTAACTACAATGACGTTATTATCTGTGCATGAGCGGTAAATGTCGTCCTCTGCTTCTTTGGTTGTAATGCCCGTGATCTGTAGTATTGAGTCGCGTATCTGGGCGTCTCCTAGTTTGGACACGTTGAAACCGTCTCTTGGGCGTATGACGATCTTGATATCGTTCTTCGGAAGTCGTGGTTGCCGTGGTGCGCGTGGGCGTAGTGCAGACTGCTCGGTACTCTCAGTGCGCGCGCTTGCTGTTGCACGGAGGGATCCGTGTATGAGTTGGGATGATGCCTGCGTAGTCTGTCGTTGCTTACGGTGGCTGACAAGCCACCCTGCTTCAACCGTAACTTCTTCGGGGGCTATTTCCGTGCCTTCAACCTCTACTACCTCCATAATGAGGGGAGCGGCTGCGCTTACTTGCTCTCACGGGGATGCGAGTCGTTGGGTGAAGTCCTTGGGAGCCGGGACTGCGACAGCGACGCCGCGCACCTTCGTAGCTGCGGCACACCTGTTTCTCGGCCAAACGGAGCAGCTGAAGATCTTGTTAGGGTTAGCAATCTTGTGGTCGTGGAAACCCTTGTCCTGGGTCCCTGGTGTCGGGACTGGTCTTGATCGGTAGCGGACCACTTACGGAAGCTGGTTCCGACGTTAGTTTGGGTCCAGCGGTGATTGCTTGGCCACAAGAGTTTGAAAGTTTTTCAAGGGAGTTGTGACTCAAGTTTCACCTCAATGCATAATGAAGAGAGGCGGTTTTCTAGGTAGCCGGAGATCAGATATTACCATGGACAATGCTCCCAAAGCATTATCTGAAAAGATTGTTTCTTTCTGCGTTGTGGCTGTAAACAAAGTCTAAGGAAGTGCCCCTTGTTATTCACAGTCGCACATAGCTAACCGAGCTTCTTCTCGCGTAATAAGCTAATAGCTTTTTCTTCATGTCCGCCGGTCTACCACTCTCATTAGGTTTTTATTCACAGCTTGTAACGCGTTCTCAGGATAGATACCTTCGTGCATGACAACGAACGTTTCTGCCTTGTCGGCAATTAAATGCCTAATTTGACTGGCAATCAACAAGTACAGAAAGGCATTAATCATACTCTTGTTGCCAGGCCTTTCTTTGAGCGCGCTTAGGACCCTTTGCCCTTCGGCGACGCACCTTGCCTTCTCAGAAGCCCCAGGAACCCCGTCAGAAATAGGGCGTGCGACTGTATGGAGCACTGTAGATGTCAGCGTTGGTTCGAAGCAGAACTTTGGGCCCAACGCTAAGGTCTTCGAATGGGTCGCACACAAGGCAGCTTCATCCAGGACGACCACCTTGCTGTAAGGCGCGTTTATTTTTTCTTCTTTAGAAGCCTAGTCCAGATGACACTCGAAAGGAATTCTGTGCTATGTAACTCTCTTCCACACAATTATTTTTACAAGTGCATCTTCCTGTTTCCTGCCTATGATATCGTCTTAATCAACCTCGTCTTTATATATGGTCGAAAGGATGTGCAGAATCCAGTGAAACTTTCGCATCAGATGACGAACGAGGACGTATAAACCCACTTAATGCGTAAGCTTTATGATTGTCAGGCTGCATACCAGAAGCTTTGACTGAGTGGCATAGCACTCGTATTCGGGAATGGCCGAAATTACATTCAGCACTGCTGCAGCTGAGTTCGTCAAAAACTACGAAAATCTTCTCTAAAGCCATTGCAGATTACTTTCAAATGAACGTGAAAAAACACTCATGTTATCAAGGTAATACAGGCACAGTGACAAGCTGAATTCCCGTAGAGGAGTGTATACCAGGAGCGGAAATGATGCACAGGCCATTTGAAGTGACAAAGCTGGTTGTCTCACGATCCATATATATATATATATATATATATATATATATATATATATATATATATATATATATATATATATATATATATATATATATATATATATGGTGTGTATTTTCAAGGCTATGTCGCCCCCCATGCCCTTCGGAAATAAATGGCATAGTGTACGCAATTTAGTACGCCGTCAGTATGCCAAAGATGACACACGTCCTTATCGTTTTCCTAATTAGGTTCTAAAAACCGACGCACAACGTCCAGGTGTTCCACTTTCTTTTGACCGAGACGACGTGTGACGCTGAGGGATTGGAGGATGGCTCAGTAATTTCCTTATAAAAGTTGTGTCCACCTCACATGTGTGACGCGCCGTTCAACTTCTGACGCGTGGTGAAGCCCTCTGCAGATAGGAGGAGCTTCCTTAGCGCGAATTGGACGGGTCATTACGTTGGTGGGCTCCAGCAGGACAATCTCCGAAGCCAAACAAGTCGTTTGTAATAGAAGTAATAAGTTAGGTAATAAACTCTGTGCATATGCGGGCTCATTTGGAGCGCCAAGTTTCTCTTGAACGACCTATGGCTATTGAGCGAGAGGTTTCTGTACGCTGCAGTATTGAAGACTGCAGAATCGCTGCAGTGTTATTTGTTGGTCTCTTCGCATAAGAAGCGTACTGTGCATCTACGTAGGTAATAAAAAAGATGTGTCAGCTTAAGCGTTCCACGACCCATCCATTTACGCAATCGCATTTTGATTAAGAAAACGCCGGGAAGCGCCACCAGAAATGTTCAATAACGATAACGTACCAATGTTGTCGCTATTGCTGCCTCGTAGCGTACAAATAAATAGTTGTAGGAGGAGGCCTGCATTTCCATTTATATATTTCTTGCGTATCGTATGAAGAAATAATTTTTCATTTTTCTTTCTATGTGAGACTACTGACTAATTGAGTTCGGCCAGCACATCACTTAACGAGTTCGTAAAGCTCTACGTTGATAAAATTGATCTGGCTGCCAAACGATGTACCCCGATTACTGATAACATTGAGAAAAGTGCTGTTCAGTCTGCGCGACTTGCCTTTTCAGCTGTTTATCGCCCACCATATGGTAATGTTGGCGCCGATTTCATTCATGTATCTGAACGCACAGCCACTTTTCTCTCCGCAAATTATTTGACATGGTTAGACGGATATTTCAACATTGATTCGAATAGTCCCAGCTGTAGACATAACATATTTTGCTTTTCTTCCAGACCACGGGTGCCGAAAACGCAATCGTCCACCCCACGTGCGTTACAGGTACGTCGCCACCGACACTAAACCAAATTATTACGAATCATACCAATACATTCTGCTCTGGCCACTTCGCCATTAAAATTAGTGACCACTCGCCCGCCTTCCTAGGTGCTAAGAAGCGTTACCGACCAAAGGACACAACTACAGGCCACCGCAAGGTAATCTCGGAGGATAGACTTGATATCTATAAGAGCAGTGTTGCATTGGCCCACTGGAACACATTTGCAATAAATCCACTTCTCAGGAAGCCTACTACGAGATCATTAATATTTATTTTTCGATTGATAATAAAAGTTTTCCCATCTTTAACCCTATACCTAAAAGGAAGACAAGAAAACTTTGGATAAAGCATCGGCTTATCCGTCTCGTGAAGCAGATATACAAACTGTTCGCGACATTTATGAAAACCAAAGAACCCTATCATTTATGTCATTAAATTGCACATACATTAAACAGTGAGCTTAGATCTGCTAAAGACTGCTATTGTAACTTATTCAACAGAATGGTGTCGCCTACACAAGATCCTTCGCCTTCCGAATCGGTATGGACGACAGCGCGGCTTGCAGACACTGCGGCGGCGAGGAGACTATCGAACACGTGCTTTGCCGCTGTCCTCGATACGGCGCGCACCGGCTGCCACTAGCGACCGCGTTGGCACGCCTTGACGACAGGCCACTTTCAGAACAGTCAGTTTTGGAATGCCGACGTCAACTCTCGTCGCAGCAAAAGTAGGTCAAGGCTTTGTTGACCTTTCTACGTGACAGTGGCCTATTAGAAAGACTATAATGACCCCATTTCGTCCCTTTTCATATGTGTTTCTTACGCTTTTATTTTTGTCACGCTCTTCTTTCCGTCTTTACTTCCCCTTTCCCTTCCCCTAGTGCAGGGTAGCAAACCAGACGTTTTAAGTCTGGTTAACCTCCCTGCCTTTCTCTCATTTGCATCTCTCTCTCTCTCTACTCGACGGAAAACTTTACGAAGTTTTACTCAAAGTGTAGCAATCTTACAGTACACTTTAGGAAAAGGGCAGAATGCAAAATGCTTCACGGGGCGCTTCCCCCAACAATCAGTCGTAGCATTTGACAGACAGCAGCAAGGAAGCACCACAACAGTTTCGGTCAGTTTCGCATCATGCAAACATGCATTTAATAAGATTGTGTATTACGTACACTTGCATAGCACTGACACTGAATACGTATCCAACTTTTTTTACGTATGCAACTATGTAGCAACCACTACGTAACGCTCTCTTTGTAACCGTTAAAAGAGGTACCGTTGTAGATGAGGTCATCAATGCGCATGTTAGTATTAGGAAAATGTACAAGTTGAAATTGAAACGTTTGCGTTCCATAGTTCGTTCTGATCTGTGGTGTTCTTCGAGAGACATGCCTCAACTCATAATTGGTTTGTGGATGTGATAATAAGCTTGAAAAAATGTTACCGTTATTTCTAGGAGCATGATATTGACACGTGTACTTATTTATTTTCCTCGCCTTACGCCTTTTCACCGTCTAACAAATGTTATCGCTCAGCGCAGGACGCACCCGCCAGTATCGGAAGTTCCTAGAATGTTATCGATTGTTATATCCGCTGTCTGTTGCCACCAAACCATGTGTAATCTGATTGTAGGCGCGACGCGAATTGTGTAGCCCTTCATAGAAGACACGAGGGCACAAGCGATTACTCGGGAACATCCGATGACTCATGTATAAAAGCGGACGCGGTTGACCCGCTGTTCAAATTTTCGACAATCACCGACTGTTTCCGCCGCTATTGTTGTGCTTTGAGTGTAGCCTGTCTCCCTGGGCAAAGGTTCTCCCAGTAAATATTTTTACCATTCACAGTTTCACTACTGTGTTGTTGACCATCACTACCACGTGACAATATGAATCCATTGCATATCGGTAGGCTATTAGTTCTTTTACATTCATTGTACATAGGGAATGAAAATTTGCAGCGGTGCTCTGGAAATATCGTATGTTGGCGACAGCTCTGATTGCCCTCTTTTGAAGCATAAAGATAGAATTCAAGTTTGCGCTAGTCATATGAGCCCAGGCCAGGAAAAAGTGATGCATCTGAGCGTGAATGAGCGTAAGGTTGTTTCTTTAGTCATAGACGAATGAGGCGCTTAAATTTTTCTATTATTCCCAGAGATCGAGATGCTTTTGATTGGATATTTCTTACATGTTCTGTCCGCGAAATTTGTTGATGGATAGTGACACCAAGAAATTTGGACGATGAGACACGTTCAGTTATATTGGGAAAAAGTGGGACATCGAGATTATTGCTAAAGTGTCTCGCTTTGTTTTGCACCTATTTGCACCGAGCCATATTTCCCATTCACTTAACGATGTATTTGCATTTTTGGTTACAAGTCACTTTTGGTTATACCCGTAAAAAATACGATGGCGTCGTCTGCGTATAATGCCATTTTGGGTGTACTCGGAATGTTCATTAAAACGTTGATGTACACAAAAAACAGTGCAGGGACATCAGCGTCGGCAGACTTGAAACGTGAAGAAAAGCCATTTAATTATGTGCGTGACAATGTAGAGGTTAAGTAACTTGTGAATAGTTGCAGTTGTGTTACTTTTATACAATAGCAAGGTTTTTGGCGTAATAGTATCTGATGGTTTATTGAGTCAAAGGCCTTCTTGAAATGCACAAGCAGGCAAAGGATAAGGAGTATTCGATATTGTTAATAATTTCATCCTTTGTGATAATTAGCTCCATTTCAATACACTTTCCTTTTGGGAGCCATATTCTTTCGGTTCAATAGCACTATTATTATGCAGAAAACCAATCCGCCTGATGTTAAAAACATCTTCAGCAATTTTAGAGAATATGGAGAGGAAAGATATGGGGTGATCATTACTAAGGTCACCATAGATGCCATATTTATGAATAACAAATACCATGGCGATTTTAACCCTTCATTAACTTTTCCAAGAAGAAGCAGTTGATTACATTTATGTGAAAATATTGGTGCTACTTAAGGGTTTAGTACTAAGGCTCTACTTAAATTCAGGACGACGCAACGAGTCATGGAAAGAAGAATGATGGGTGTAACCTTAAGGGATAAGAAGAGAGCAGATTGGGTGGGCATGGGGATGGGCATGTGATGAGGAGGGAAGGCAGTCGATGGCCATTAAGGGTTACGGACTGGATTCCAAGGGAAGGAAGCGTAGCAGGGGGTGGCAGAAAGTTATGTGGGCAGATGAGTTTAAGAAGTTTGCTGTGACAACATGGCCACAATTAGCATATGACCGGGGTGGTTAGAAAAGTATGGCATAGGCCTTCGTCCTGCAGCGGGCGTAACCAGGTTGATAATGATGATGATGACTGGTGCTATTATATATTATATTACTTTTATGGCTTCAGCATTAACATTGCCAATTCTGGCGGAGGTATTGTTCTTTAGTATTGCAATATAAGCTTCAATTTCTCTTGGCATGGGAGCAAAACATAATGTTTTCGGTGTAATAAATATCGTAAAATGCGTGGGGTCAGTGTGACTGTTGCCGTTAGCATTAACTTTTTCTACTTTTATAGAATTACCATTAAATTCGTTGGTTAACATTTCACCTGCATTCTTCATACCATCTTGCAGAATCTCCCTTTGGATTGTCCCGATTGTTATTGATAGCACTGTATTCAACACGTTCCGTATTTGTTGAGAACTGGATTTATAAGCAAGGATTTTCTCATAGTGTTCTTCCTTAACCTTGTTTTAGATGTGGGGCTAACTTATTTCTGGTTTTCTTGAATAATTACGAAGGTCTGTAGATTTCTATTCTTTAAAAACAAACCTGTTCACATGCTGTATTCTTTTGTACTGGTCTTTATACATTCAAGGTTTCTTTGCATGGTTATATTTAGTGTGCCGTACTACAGTAAAGGTCGAGTCGTAGGCGCCTCATATATTAATAAAAAAGCCGGCAGATGCCACGCCCTCTGGAAATCAGTGTTATGCGAAGCAGTGTGCGGGGAGCCTACCATGTTAACGAAACGACCATGAGAGCACCAAGACGTAGGTTGCTGTTTCACGTCCTACATAACACGCATGTCATGATATCCATGTCATGATCTGTAATTTATGCTCCTGGTACACTCCTGTCTTAATATGCCGATTTTGGTGCATACCAAGTTAACGAGATGACCATGAGAGCACCAAGACGTAGGTTGCTGATTCACGTCCTACATAACACGCATGTCATGATATTCATGTCATGATCTGTAATTTATGCTCCTGGTACACTCCTGTCTTAATATGCCGATTTTGGTGCATACCAAGTTAACGAGATGACCATGAGAGCACCAAGACGTAGATTGCTGTTTCACGACCTACATAACACGCATGTCATGATATTCATGTCATGATCTGCAATTTATGCTCCTGGTACACTCCTGTCTTAATATGCCGATTTTGGTGCATACCAAGTTAACGAGATGACCATGAGAGCACCAAGACGTAGGTTGCTGTTTCACGTCCTACATAACACGCATGTCATGATATTCATGTCATGATCTGTAATTTATGCTCCTGGTACACTCCTGTCTTAATATGCCGATTTTGGTGCATACCAAGTTAACGAGATGACCATGAGAGCACCAAGACGTAGACTGCTGTTTCACGACCTACATAACATACATGTCATGATATTCATGTCATGATCTGTAATTTATGCTCCTGGTACACTCCTGTCTTACTATGCCGATCTTGGTGCATACCAAGTTAATGAAACGACCATGCGAGCACCAAGACGTAGGTTGCTGTTTCACGACCTACATAACACGCATGTCATGATATTCATGTCATGATCTGTAATTTATGTTCCTGGTACACTCCTGTCTTACTATGCCGATTTTGGTACACACCACGTTGACGAGACGACCGTGAGAGCACCAAGACGCGGGCGGCTGTTTCGTGACCTACATGACACGCATGTCATGACTCCTGTCATCATTTATGTTCGCCATATACATTTGTCATACTGTGGCAAATATGGTACATTCTAATACGTAGACGTCTGTTTCATGACCTACATGACACGCATGTCATGATAATCTTGCCATGACCTATTATTTAAGTCCGTGACACACTCTTGTCGTAATATGGCAATTTTGGCCCATACCCAGACTGAGGCGGCTGCTTCACTACCTACATAACACGCATGTCATGACATTCCTGTCATGACCTATCATTTATATTCGTGATACACTATTGTCACGCTGTGCCAATTTTGGTACTTACCAAGTTTACGAAACGGTCATGAGAACGCCAAGACATAGGTGGCTAGATAGATAGATAGATAGATAGATAGCGTCAAAGGGGCAAATGTTCGGCAAGAAATGCCTCGCATTTATAGAAAAAGAAATTGACGGGTCTGTTAACAGAGCATCGAGTCAGTCTGAGTAAGCGGGTGGAAACATTCGCACTCGGCAGCAGCAGCAGTAGTTAGTGAAATGAATTTGGAAGCACCAACCTGCTAAACAGAAGAAACGCTGCTTAGAAGCGCTCAACGTGAAGCTGACCACGGTGCCTACACTGCCGAAGGCGATTGTGTGAAATAGACGCCCAGTAAACATTGATGAAAGGTCGTAGGAAATGATGACGTCTTTGACAGCTGATAGCGGTCATTCCACCAGCGAGTGTAGAGTACCGCTGTTCAATTTATCTTGATGGGCTTGCTTGTCTGGCCCGAGGTGAGTCGCGGCAGTGATGAAATCTAGCGAGCCTTACCCAAGGACGTTAAAGAAGAACTGCTGGAGTGAAGTGAGCACCTGTCAAGTGAAGCCGGCGCGTCGCCATCTTGCGGGGGGCAAATGCTCGCCAGTAGCCACAGCTTATGTATTTCGGGCCGTCGGGTTTTGCCGTGCGCGGTGCTGTGCCGACCCCAAAATGCGCTAGCGCACTTGTGTGTTTTTAGGAAAGTTAACGTGTAAGCAGTTTAGATGTTAGCGTTATCTTTTTCATTTAAATAAGGTTGCAGATTACAATTGCCTTACTTTAGAATAAAGGAAAATTTTATGTTTCTCGCTAAAAGCTGCCAAAGTTCCGCCACCAAAGTTCTAAAACCCTCCAGGCAATGGCGATGCTAAAGCACCTGCAACTCCTGCCGATAATGAAGATAATAATGAATAGTTACGTTTGTTGCATGCAGTGCCATTTGTCATGCTACATTTTGAGTATTTAATTGCTTTTTGTTCTTACAAATTTCATGATTGATCAATTCCTACACAGCATTAAGGAAGGTGAATAAACACTAATTATTGCGCGAATTTTTTCCCACTTGGCCGCAGCTGCATATTGATGCAGCTAAAATGGCAAAATATCCTAGTACTCGGACATCTGCGATCCGGAGACCTCTAATACGGCTCCCCTCATAACCCACAGTGTTGCATTAGAACTTGGAAATCCGTTGAGCAATTAGAAGCCACTGGAAAAGTCGGCGAACAGCGCTGCGAAATTCTTAATAGGTCGCTTCCTGCCCCCCGTAAGACTGCCGCCGCCAGCTTCACCCGAGCTCATGGACCGGTGTAGGCGGCTTACACTCCTGCAGTGTTTCTTAATCCTCCTTGGCCTTACAGGCATCCATATAAGACTACATCCAGCACACAGAATCCATATGAACAAAAAAACTGCGAAACAAAAGAAACACTGTAGGCGTTTTCAGCGGTCGTTCGGCTCTGATGGGTTTTTACAGCGGACCTGTTATACGATAGGTTGTGGCGCTTTGTGTGCATAGGAAGAAAGAAAGATGGCGGCCACCGCAGAGCTGCATGGGCTAAAGCATAAAGCAAAAGTGTATCGCTGGGTATGCCTCAGCTGCGTTTGATCATGAGAAGGCTCAAAACGTATTATGGCAAAAAATACCGTAATACAAAGAATCCGGCAGATCCCGCGCCCTGTGGTAATCAATGTTATGCGAAGAAGCATGCGGGGAGCCTACCAAGATTACGGAACGATAATGAGAGCACCAAGATATAGGCGGCTGTTTCATGACCTACATGACACGCATTTCATTGAATTCGTATCCCGACCTATCAGTTATGTTTGTCTTACACTATTGTCATACTACACCAATTTTGGTACATACCAAGTTAACGAAACGACCATGAGAGCATCAAGACGTAGGCGGCTAGATAGTGGCAAAGTGGCAAATATTTGCCAAGAAATGCTTCGCATTCAAAACGTAAAACCGGAAAAGACACTGTTTAGTATTGATTGCGGTTTGACGTCACTGGCTCTATAGGCAAAGCACGTCTCAGTTCTTATCTCAGTTCCCTTACACCCGTGTGTACAATGGGTGGGCGGCGTGCGGTGAGGACTGAGGAAGAACAGTGCGCCTAAGAAGAACACAGTCGGGAACAAAAGCGGAAGTGTACGCGGCAACGGCGGGGGGCGCATAACAGGGACGAAGATTAGAGTGTTTTAGTTTGGCGTTTTTACGTTCCGCTCAGCAGCTAAGCGGAGCGGAAGCGCGAATGCGCATGCGCCCTCCGCTTAGCCGCAAGCGGGCTAGTGGAGCGACAAACACGGTCCGCTTACAAGCTGCCTCAGCGGAGCGGGCTGCGCAGCCCGTTGGCTAGCGTTGGCGTCAGAAAGGATCGGATGGGATGCAGAAAGCAAGCTCTCTGGCTACCACGTGGTTCCCCAAGACGGCGCTTTATTTTCCACTGGATAAAAATGACCGGTAGCGCATCACAAGCGCACGTATGCATACTTCATGAACAAATAAGTTAAATTATGGTGTTTTGCGTGCCAAAACCACGTTCTGATTGTGAGGCGCGCTGTAGTGGGGGACTCCGGAAATTTGGACCACCTGGCGTTCTTAAACGTGTACCTCAATCTATGTACACGGGTGTTTTCGCACTTCGCCCCCATGGAAATCCGGCCGCTGTGGCCGGGATTGGATCCCGCGAAACACAAACAAGTGATATATATATATATATATTAATATATATATATATATATATATATATATATATATATATATATATATATATATATATATATATATATATACCGTTCACTTTTGTAAAAGTGACAAATGGGTGTTTTCGTTTTCTTTCATTACCCTGAATTTGGCCAGAGGGCGCAGCAACTACGATAGGTCCGCTCCGCTACGCTAAACGTATAACTAAAACGTGAAAATCGCCCGCCGCTTCGCTGTGGCTTAGCGGGGCGAGTCGGAGCGGCGTGTACCGTAAAGGCGCTCAAATAAAATACTCTATTGAGCCGCAAAGGCCAAGTGTACGCACTTTTGCTTGGATCACCCCTCCCGAGTCCACTCCCATCGTAATTCTGGGCGATTTCAACATAGGCGTCTCTCGGCCAGACGGAAAGCGGTTCGTGGCTTTCTTCTTGGAAAGGTTCGGCATTCAATGTTATACAACCCCCAGTGTGCCTACAACGCGTCATCGGTCGTAATAGACCTCACATTGGCCAAGAATCCCTGCAGTGTCGCCACAGAGCCACTGGCCGTATGTCGTAGTGATTATAAAGCGATAGTTACCTTGGTGACCATATAATAAATCCAAAAAAGCAAGCCAAAGACGACATAAAATCTAAAAAGCACCGATTATGCTATTTAATAGACAAAAAACAAGAAATTGTGAAAGAAAGAAATTTATTGTGGTATGTGGGTTTTACTTTCAATCATCATATTTATTATCAACATATTTACCACCATATATACAACTCAAAAGTGGAAAATGGGCGAGCTTGTATGGAAACATGGCTAAATTCAGAGCGCGAACAACTGGGACGCAAGCTAAGTCACAAGAAAAGACAGGACAAGGTGCTCTATATACAGCACCGCTGGTCCTCCATATTTCAAAGAATGGAATGACTCTGAATTTTTCCGTAGCTCCGGATTGTCGTCCTGTTTGTTGTTTTTTCCCCGCTACTTGAACCCTTTTGATTATAGACCGTTTTGGCGCTTCATAATCACTACTGCTGCCTACTTACAAGGTTCATCGGCATCTACACACCCTCCTGCTGCTGCGTCCAGCCCTATATCTTCTCCGACTTTGCGAGTGCGAGTGTACCCGCGCCACACGCCGCGTCGGCGCGGAGCACCCAGGCTGCTGTCCGCTGTGCTGCGGGAGCGGAACGTTACTGTTGAAGCCGCCATCCAAGCCAGGAGCGTCTTCTTCGCGGGCACATGTGCAACGGCGAAAGGCGGTACCCTGAGGATGGATAATACCAACATGGAGCACACCAGTCCTGCTGTCACGGCGCACACCTCGGCCAAGAGAACGACGGAAGCTACTGGCCTTCCATCCGACGAAAATGTAGCTCAAGCAGTGCCAGAAGACCTCGCTCATCATAAGGCATGCCCGCACGACTGACACATACGTCTCCGGTGTCAAGTCTAGGCAGCAGTCGTTCATGCCTAATCATATTTGAAGATCCTAATTCCTCACCCAAACGTGTCCTGTATTACGGCTGCGTAATGCGCCCGGGTCCGTTCAAGCCTTCCGTTCTTTGCTGCTAATCTTGCTTCAAACAGGGACATGAAGTCATCCTACCGCGCCCATCCAAGGATGACACGATGGAGCCTGAGCCATCAGCATTGTTTGGATGCGGCCTATGCCAAACAGGCGTTCATAACATCACTTCTTCGATACTCCCTACGAAGTTGAAGGCCACTAAGAAAACTCGTTCTCGACAGCCCTTCTCGACAGCCAGCAAACATCTCTTAAAGGGCCCCTGACCAGGCCCCATAGTAAATTTTGGTTATACGCTGGAAGTTGTTACGTGTCCTCTAGGGAGCGTTCTTCCGCAAAAATTTTTCAAATCGGCTCATTACTAGCCGAGATAGAAATGCTTCATTGCCGCGAACCCACGATTTCAGAAGGCGAGCTCCACTGCGAAGCTAGAGACTATATCCACTCGCCCCGTCTGACTCCGCAAGCGAAATTCCTTCCCTGCGTTCTTCCACACTGGACCTTGAGGATTGCGTGACACATTCGTCACGGGCCCAGCCTTAATTATATTTTTCTCCTCGCTCTTCTTATTGTCTTTATTTTATTTCTTTTTTGCTGTTTCTTATTGTTTTTTATTTCTCTTTTTATTGTAGTGTTATCTCTTTTATGTTACTCTTTTATTTTTTATTGAACAGCTCTCACGGCGTCGCGCCAGAGCGGTTCTGATTATCCGGTTTCGCGCAGCGCACGGTTGCGCGCGCTGCGCACAAGGACACATGACTAGCGGTATAATTCCGTGCTACACGAATACTGAGCCAGAACAAGCGGATTGCAAAGCATGATCGCGCGCTGGAAAACGGTAGAAAATGGCATAGTTTTGGTACATGCGCACGTGACTGCACGACCATGGAATCAAGCAGACGAAGCAGAAGTACAGCGCTCTTGCTTCGGTGCGAAGTAAAAAAAAAGCGTGTAGACATTGCCTTTGTGTTGTATTAGTTTCCTAAACTTCATTTCGTCAAGCCAAGTAACAGATCACACAAATGATCACACAAATTACAAATGTTGCATTGAATAATTATTGAAGGAAGGAAGGAAATCAACTTTATTCAGGTCCTGCAAGCCACGAGAGCTTTGGGCTCTCATGGAGTGGGCGTCTCCCACGACGGAACCGGGAGGTTAAGTTTCCTGGCGGCGTCGTGGACCTGCTGGACGGCCCAGAGTTGGGGAGCGAGTTCTTCGCTCCGGATTGCTTCTTCAAACTTGCGCTTGTCCTGTTCGTAGTTTACGTGAGCTTGCGAGCACGGCCAGAGTAAATGATAAACGTTAAGGGATGTATTGCAATTGGTGCAATAAGACTTGTCGTAGAGCTCGAAGTGTCACCACGAGTGACGTCACGCTGGGGACACGAGTACGAAGGTGCAGGGGCACGAATACGTTATCGCGCAGCTTGGAGCGCGGTCGCTGCGAGGGAAAGAGAAAACGGCGTCCGGATTGAAATTTGAGACCTTTCCGCGGCGCTTAGCAATGTAATTCTTTGCAAACGCGATCGTTAGCGCACATTCTATGTTCTGCGGCTGTCACCTCAAAATGGCCAGACCTGTTGAGGGGCCCTTTAAGGTCCATCGATGAAACAAGTCCCTGTGCACAACCGCTACAGCGTTCTGGCCTCGGTGGAAGAGGACACTAGCCATGTGACAGCGAATACAGCGATAAGTAATGCGGCGACACCTGCATATAGCGCAGCTGTTCGGTCGTCTATTTCACAACCACAACGGCCATTACAATCAGTAGACACGCCGCTTAACTTGGCGATCGAAGAGTTCGAGATCGACGCTCGCCTAGGCACCCTTGAAAAGGTAATCCAGCGTCACGAGGAAGCGTCTCGAGGAACGCCGTACAGTGTTCCAGCGTCGACATGACGGAGCACGGTTGTCGCATTCGTTGTCGACGTCCATTACTGCTCATATGGCTAACCCGGCGTCTATGTCGAAACCTATTTCACTCCAAGAACGTTTCCCTTTGTTGCGCAACATCTCCAGCTTCTCGCCTCGGTTCTAGTGGCCAACCTTAAGCTGGAATGCGTGCTACGTCTTCAAGTGCCCCAGAAGTCATTTTGCAGTGGAACTGCCGCAGCATCGCTGGCAAGGTCGGAGAGCTGCACCACGATGTCGGATATGGGAAGCGGCGTGTTTGGGCTCTACTGCTTCAAGTATCCAGCGGCCTGCCACCCATTTGAGGATTTGTGGCATACTCATATCCTATATTGAGTGCTACGCGCGATGTCTCTCCGGAAAAGGCTGCAGGTTATGCAAGACCCACTTTTCATCAGAGCAGTTTTGATTGTTCACGGTGGTGCACGCTATGGCAAGAAGTCGTGGCCTTATCGGTTGCCTTCAACGCACGGACGTTATCATTGTTTAGTACTGTGCCCGCCCCCATACCGGTCGCGCAGTTTGGTTGTGTGTCGGCTGGTTGACGAACCTGTGACAGAAACATCCTGATTGCCCCGTTATGGTAGCAGGAGAAATTAACGCGCACCCACCACATGGCTTTACAACATTTCCATTGCACGTGGTACGTGTGTGCTGGACACATTTACGGACGCATAATTCACGCTGCTTAATAATGTGTCAGTGCCTACTCGTCGGCGTGACCACCTTCGCGCGCCGCCACACTCAGCGGACTTATCTTAGTTGCTAGGAAGGACGATCTTCCGTGTAGTGGTCATGTGAACCCGACTGCCGGGGTAGCGACCACCATCCGATTCACCTCGGCTTATCTTTGGGCCGAATAGGCCTTCCTCGCCAACTAGGTCGAGTGGTTGACTGGGATCGATACAGTGTGGTATCAAAAGCACTGTATCCAACTCCGCTCCCATTGTCTCCCGTCTATTGTCTCCCATCGCATTGTGTCAGTGCGGCACTAGTTGAAGTAACGCGTACGTCGTGAGTTGATGAATCGCGAACCGTTCCAGATTTGCGACTTCTGCGTCTCTGGGCGTCGCGCCGCCAAGCAGAACTTTGAATGAATGAGTGAATGAATGAATGCATGAATGAATGTTTATTTTGACAGAAAAAGAAATACAAAGAATCTCTGTCAAACAGACTGACCAAAAGACATGAATGCCTGACTTTCATCAGAACGTGACATAGCATCCAATGCTATTTGATTAGAGGGCCAACACCTTACTCCAGTAGCTCGGCACCAAGAATACCATTTAGAACGTGGCCGCTGAATAGACCGGTGGTCTTCTTTCGGTCATTCGTTCACTAATGTCAATATTCGTAGTACCTTCCGGGTAATGGAACGGGGTTGGCTTCTTCCAGAGCCCGCAGCCTGCGCCCTGTTAGCATTTGGCCAGACACCAGCAGTATTCATCTAAACTGTCGCCCACGCCTTTTTCCTGCTTTGGACAGAGCACCGCCTCCTTTTCTTATTCAATATTACCTTCGCGTGGGCGCAGGCAGGCCGCCTACACTCGCCGACATCGGCGGTACACGAGCTGTCTTCACTATGGCCGAATTTTAGCGACAATAGACCATGCAAGCCATGCCATGCAAGCCATGCAGGCCATGCAAGGCACCAGGACCATGAATAAGCCATGCAAGGCACCAAGACTGGGTGACATGCCGTATGAACTTTACCAAAACACAGAAGGCAAGGTTCTTGATGAACTGCTGGGGGTCATAAGCGAAGCTTGGGCACAGGAGCCATTCCTGATTCATTGCGGCCTCTACAAATTGTCCCTATTCCGAAACCCGTAAGACTCCCAGACCACATCGCTCATATGCGCGCGATAGCGCTGACCTCAGCTTTAGGCAAACTGATGGAGCAAGTGCTTGCTACTCGTATTACATGGTGGCTCGAGCGATGCGCCTGGTATCACCCTGGCCAAATCGGGTACTTAATCGGTTAATCTGGGCGCTTTTGCTTGTCTTGCGTACCTTTCTTCAATGGTTCTCGTCGGAGGCCGCTGCCGAAACATTTCGCACCATTCTGTTAATCCACATTCACGGAGCATTTGACCATGCGAGTCACGAAGCAATTGTTGGAATTCGCCATTGGCTTCAGTTCCCTAGCCATGTGTGCAGATTCGTAGAAGCCTTCCTGCACGCTTGCACCTGCTCCATTCACCCGGTTGACCAAGCAGCAGGTCAGTTCGTCACACATCGGGATGTCAGACCAGTTGAAGCTCAAGAATTGCTGAGTCGATCAGGAGCAGTACTTCAAGCAAATATACATTCTTTGAGAAAATCAATCGGAGTATAACTAACACAAGAAGTCCAAACCTTGAGCTCGCGCTCTAAATGTCTTGACAATATTCACCATCTTTGTGGACACGTCACTTAATATATTTAAACCAGGCCGTCATACTCGTGTGTCGTAAATTTCATTTAAAGACCTTTTAGATTGCGCTCAACTGATTTGTCCAGTTTTCTCCAAAGAGAACTTCTAATTTTTTTCTTTGCGTTGTGTTCTTTTCGCTCCTCCCAGAGTGTGCAAGAACTCGATAGGTCGGTCGAGAGCTTTAAGAATGCAGTCCTTTTATCATGTCCTGTCTTTCGTTTCCTACATTCTTCTGAGCACTCAGGCCTCAAAAACTATAAAATACACTTCATTGCGTGCGTACGAAAAGGCTACTACATAGTAGCCATGTGTATACATAGTAAAATAAAAATTATGCGATGCGATGAAAGAACTGAACTCTGAGAAGTCTCGACGTCGTTCTTGACTTCTTGCACATTCTAGGAGCAACGAAAAAATAAACCAGAAAGGCGTATAATATTTAGTTAATGGGATTTGGTAATAATGTCGAGCCCTCGTGTGATGAGTGTGATCGCATTTCACTATCATACTCTACGCACTGACTGTATGAGGCACGACAACCCGTGCCAATTTACGAGGAAGTGGTGGCCAAGTATAACCCCGCAGCTAAGTGAAAAAAAAAGGCACACCTTGCCTAAAGTAACGATAGATAATAAGACAATGACGAAAATTCATCTAGGAAGAGCAGGCCTAAAATAGTGCATGTTGATTCGTGTTTTTACGAGGCGTATCTCACTCAGAAAATTCTCATCTAATCTGGACGAATGCCAAAATTATCGTATTGGCACGTGTGCTTGTTTATCGGTTGACCATGTTTCACCGTCTAACAAATCTTATCGTTCTGCGCAGGACGCGCCCGCATGTATAGGAAGTTTCTCGAGTGTCACCGATGGCTCTATCCGTTGCCTGTTGCCGCCGAAGCTTGTGTAAGCCGATTGTGAAACCATTGACAGCGCGAAACGGCATGAACTACACAAGCAAGATACAGCGCTTCTCCGTGCATCTTTCTTTCTCGTGTCGCTTCGTGGCACGAGAATATACGGACAAACGCTGTGTCTTTCTTGTGTAGTACGTGCCAATTCGCAGTATAGTTGCAGTATGTAATACCAAGGTGGCCAACGCCTACTGTCCTTTTGAAGTAATCTGATTGCATGTATGCGTAACGCGAATTGCGTAGTACTTTCTTGAAGACACGCGGCCACGCGCGATTACTGTGGAATTTTTGATGACTCTTGTATAAAAACCGATGCGCTTCACCCGCTGATCAGATTTTCGGCGTCGCCGCTGTCAATCTTCGAGTGTAGCCTGTTTTTGAGGGCGCAGGTTCGCCAAAAAAACGCTAGTTTCGTCATTCACAATTTTGCTGATTTCTTTACCGTCACTTTTGCGGGACAGGGATGCCATCTTACGAAATCTCTCTATTGGAGTTTCAGTAACTTTGTTGTAGTATGCATCACTGAAAATCCGAGTAACACCGTTGCAATAAAGGAATCAATAGTAGTTATGAAAAGAAAAAGTTATTAACTTGTCAGACTTTTGTCAATATTGGGAACTCTTAAATGCCCTTTTTTAACAATGTTTCTAATAAACGCCGGTAGACATTGAAGATGAATCTTTGTAGGTTTAATAGGCGAAACTGTGAAGTTCCAGGCGCTAAATATTTTTCGTCGTAGCTATTTGCTGAACGTTGCATCGCAGACTTGATCAAACTTTGAAAGAATGTTAAGTTTCAAAATTCTTCGAGACGTAACAAAAATATCTTGGAAAATCATTGAGCAAGGTAATAAGCATCAGAACTTTTTCAAGCAATATCTGAGATGGTTGAGCTGCACATCTGAGACACTTGGCGCGGAATAGCCCGGAGGATACTTTGTAGATACAACTGAATGTCTTGTATAATGCGTAATAATAAACAGTAGAGAGTATTAAGCAATTGTTTTCAAAGTACATAATGGACCTATGCACTTGAGACTGTTTCTACACGTTAAACATAAAATACCGTCGATTTACTTTAAATATAAAATATATATGTGGTTGTCCGTCGTCTTAACAGATGGAAAACCATAGTTAAGCAATGTTCATTTTATCTCTAATTGACACACACGCACTAGCAAATTCGCTCTAATGGTCCGCACATTTTCTCAAAAATATAAGATTGGTGAGTGATCCAGATTTGTTTTCAGAAAACGGAGAAAAGAGGCTTACGATATTTTTGAGCACTTCTAGCCGTATGACCTGCTTTGCTATAAAATCGAACAGGTGCAAGTATCACCTTGAAGGACAGCTGGCGTTACATTAGAATATATGGTTTGCAACGAGTGAAATCAATAAAGCGCATTCTGTTTTGATGATATGATTGAATTGAGTGACAATACCGTGGTCAGTTCTGACAATACCGTGATCCAAAACCTTTCCGTTTAGCTATGAGCAAGAAATTTGGTCGAACGCCTTCTACAAAAGAGAGAGAGAGAGAGAAAGGCAAAGGAAAGGCAGGGAGGATAAGCAGTGATTATCTCCGGTTTGTTACCCTGTACCGGGGGAGGGGCAAAGAAAACAAATCCGTATATTTTGTATTTCTTTTTAAACACTTCAGAGAAATTGCTTACTGTCTCCAATAGCTCAGTAACACTTGACAGTTTCCGCCTAAAGCCATGTTGGTATTGAGACGATATATTAGAAAATTTAAGGTGGTTGAAGAAATTTTTTGACAGACTATTCTAGGAAGGCAAACCATGTGCGTGTGATCGAAAGAGCTTGGTAGTTCTCTATGCGCTGTACTTTTTTTCGCACATTTGTGAAGAGACACTTTTTTGCTATGAGCGAGCCTTTAGGAAAAATACGAAGTCCTTTTCTTCTTTTAAAAAAATTGTGTATGGCAGTATCTTTAGGATACATAACAAGGAATCCACTGAAAATTGAGCTTATATAGAACTGTTCGTCATGCGTCTTCCCGTGGAGGCAGTTTGGAATAATTTGAGAATTATCCATACTTTGTGGAGGAGGAGGAGGAGCAGAAAAACACTCTATTCTTGTCCTGTACGAGGTGTTGCCACCTGCCTGGCTAGTCCCATGTTGGGGCCGGGAGGTCAAGCCTCCTAGCCCTATCACGGGGGTACTGGACAGCCAGGACTTGAGGGATATGATCTGGAGATCTGATCACTCCTAAAAACCGATTCCGGGAAATGCCAGGGCCGAGCGACCCACACCCCCCGAGCATATGTTCAAGCGTGCATATCTCCTTTTTGCATGCTTTGCATATAATGTTCATGCCTGCAATGTCATACCATTCCTTTATTTGTGCAGGTGAATAATAAGACTGTTTGTAAGCCTGTTGGTCGTAACAAGCTCAAAATGGAGAAGCACCGTCTGGCAGAAGATTTAAAAATGCCTACGAATGGGCGCGCAAGTTTACCTGCTCACTTATCAGCACTCAGCAATATTAGTTCCTCGTGTTTCATGATTGTATTATTGTGGAGAAATAAATCTTTACAATACCACGATGGAGAGATTAATAATAATATTTGGGGTTTTACGTGCCAAAACCACTTTCTGATTATGAGGCACGCCGTAGTGGAGGACTCCGGAAATTTTGACCACCGGGGGTTCTTTAACGTGCACCTAAATCTAAGCAAACGGGTGTTTTCGCATTTCGCCCCCATCGAAATGCGGCCGCCGTGGCCGGGATTCGATCCCGCGACCTCGTGCTCAGCAGCCCAACACCATAGGAGGGAGAGATTGCGTTTCCATTCTTTTCGTAGTAGTCATGCAGCACTTGCCGGAAATTAGTCGACGTCACTCCTGTTGTATTCCGACACTAAAAGGGTTGGTTACACTGTATTTGCACTTACTCGTGGGTAGGCACATGCTTTAATCTTAGGAATATTATGTTTCCTCGCGGTATAATTTCATCAAACATAGTTATTATCCCTTCCAACTCATTCAGCGTAATCCCTTTTGAAAATACAAAACGAATAGGTTCTATTTATGTTTATCCTGTTTGTAAGTGTGTGCTTTTCTGCCACACGTCGAAGCATTGAGATCATGTCACCGTGCGCACGTAGTTCTACTCACTTATTTGTGATGAGCCACGTGTCGCGGTCTCTTTGCATCAAAGCTTGGTTCGCCAGCAATATGAGCGGCCGTGCAGTCAAAGACGACCCAATACTCTTTGAATGTTCTTTACGAGGCGAGAGCAAGCGACGACTAAACGACGAGTGTGAATCTAGCTGACCTTGTTGTGACGAGTATATGAGACTAAGAGAAAGGATGGCCGACTCTATATGTTCAAATACTTTCTAGTAAATATACTCTTCGTTACGGGAATGCCACCGCAATAATGGGCAATGGCTGCAGCGGCGTTTGTAACTATTGCGACAGGCCGTATCTCGGCGCAGAAATTTTGACAACAGAAAAGAAAGGCTGAGCAACATGCGCAATTTCGCTCTTTACAGGCGATCTGACATCAATGTCACAGAAAAGGGCGAAGTGATGCCCATAAAAAAGAAACGAGATGAAAAAGTAATGCTAAATTCAGGCAAGGGCTGCGCAGTCACACTGCCAATCAAGAAAGCTAAAATTTGTTCACTGTTTTCCTGCGACACAGGTACTGCAGACTCTAGTTTATTATATACGTCCAGATTCCCCGCTGTCAGATCTCATGCGATCGGCCGAATGAGCGCTTCGTGAAACTCTCACCTTAATTAGAAAAATATTTTTAGTGTATATACGGCGGTGCCCTTCGTCATGGGAAATTACAAAAAGATAAGCAAGTGGACTATGCCATAAATAGGGCGCTTTATGTTTTTGCGTACGCAAAGTTCGGGTACGTAAACCACTGGCCTTACAAATGCGCACGAAACGCTATACAAGAGAACCCCCAAAGGAGTGCGAAAGAATGCAAGCCGGCCATGGCGCTTTGCGTATGCAAATATCCCCTTGGGTACCCAAACCCCTTTGATTACGCAAGATTTAACACTCCCTAAATGCAACTGCAAATAAGATTTACGTATACATTTATTTTTGATGACCACTGCTTCTAGTAACAGGGTCCTTTCACTCATTTGAAAGACAGATGCGTAGGCACAATCCACTATATCACCTATAGTTTCTTCTTTTTTTAGCTGGATAGTTCAAATTCCAATCATTAGCGTATGACACTCGGTCAAATGATGCGTTCTGAGGGTCAGAAATGTCCCCTGTTGTACTATAATGCATTCCTTCTTAGGTAGACTGCATGTTCTCAAATGGAAGCTTGAGGTTTATTATTGTTTTCTAGCAATACAACCGAAACTTCACCATATCCAAGACTAAAGGGGATCTGGTCTCCTGACTAGGCCTTGGTGTCATATGACTTTAAGGTGGCAGTGACTTATGAGGAAATATGCAATGACATACATGTGCATACATATTGGGCTGGCACATTAGAAAAATTCACACATAACGAAATTCCAAAGGCTCAGTAACTGTTCAGCGGGAAAATAGTATAACAGGTAAATGACCTCGGACACCTCAGAATGTCAGCGTGTCTATCGCATATCCAACTCTGCCACAACGTCAAGAACTAGAAGCGCAGAGAAAGCCTCATATCGGAACATTTAGCGCTGTGACGTAGTGCAGCTCGACTAGGGATAAACAGATCAAAGTTTGTCCTCATCCATATCACTGTAGTGCCTAGGGAGGAGCAAGTTTCCAGAAATGAAAGTTGCCACATGGTTGTGTCGCAACTCAAGCATGCGCACAACACTCGGCCCGATACGAGGAAGAGCGTCTTGGTACAGAACATCTTGTACGCCATGACGTCGACACAGTCTGTCGTGGTTAAGCAGCACGAGAAAACACAGCACTGCGTGTCGACTACGAAACGCACCCAGGCTGATGGCCGCTTTTACGTGATTCCGCTCTGTGAATGAGGTGCCCAAGGAATCTCACCGCGCCGACTCCACTTGACGGATTCGCTGCACTGAAGATTGCACCGGCGCCGATGCAGCCTCGGAGGCTGTGGATGCACTCGTCTTTCGCACTGTCACGCATAAACCGGTGTTCCACATTGCCGTGGCCCTTGTCATTCTCAATGTGGCACGTCGCGCAGCCTACCGCAGGTTCGGCGCCTTTAGGTGAGGCCACCGGGATTGCACTGGTGCAATTTAGAAGGTCACGACTACTTGCGCCAGCTGGCGCATCGATGCAGTTAGAGAGGGGAGTGCGATGGCAAAAATGACCTGCTGCATATCGATCAGCTAGGCGCAGTGTTGAGGAAGACCAGGTGCGAAATTCATTAAGCGAACTTATGAACAAATGTGGCCGAACAGAAATCTTACAAGAAATCCTTATTCAGAAAGTTAAACTGTTAATTAGCAGGATCCACAAGATTGCGATGACCGCCGCTGCAAATACGAGCGCTGTAGTCGGAAAATTCATGAGCCATTCCACTCTGTGAAGGTGGATGACCAGCGAAGCTGTACAGCTATGGAAACTGAGGTGGCAAATATATTTTGAACAAAGGTACGAACTTGCTTATTGTCCTGTTATGTGGTCACGGTGACGATATAGGTTCCCGCACATATTCCCGTATCACCTCTTTTATTAAATGTGTCCGTCACGTAAGACAGTGAATGGCTCATACACCCGGGAGCAATGGCTCATATCCCCGTAAACGCGGCCTCCCCAGTACGACGACAGAAGCAAAATTTTACACTGGAAGGGTGGGGGGCGCTGCGATCGCCAGAGTGTGAAGACGTGTCCCACTTTGGCTCTTCGATGTTTTCTTTTTAGCTTGTGTGGAACTACCATTCTACGTGGTAAAACATTGAGCAACGACACTGTGAGCACTTTCTGTGAGTGTGGTGTGCTTTTTCACGGCTCCAGTTGACGTTTTTTTCTGGCTACGAGGACATTTTCGACGGCGACCCGCTGACCTAAGCCTAACCACGTCTGGGCCTAGCCCGAGTGCGGCCTCGGCGAGGCCGGCCAGGTGAGCACGGCATCATGTCGCCACCACAGCAACATTCGCACTCGAGTGGACCCAGCGCGGGAACTCCATGCTAACCTCAGCTTAGATACGCCGAAAAGTTGAAGAATAGCCCCTCCAAAATGCAGACAACGCGACGAGCGAAGCGCGCAGAGAGCGTCGAAACGCCGGGTGAACGCCGAGCTGCAGCCGAAAACGCCGTGGCGCGTCCCTCGATGGAAGAGGCCAGAAGGAGGGAGTCGCAAGTGAACGACCAAATGGATATTCAGGATGACAGCGTGGGCGACAACGATGATAGCAATGACGAAAACAACGAGGAGGACAATGAATGGTCCTTTTTCAGCAAGCGGAAACCAAACAGAAAAGTCAAGCCCGAACAGCTTCGCCTCGAGCGGGTAAGTCGTCCTCATCTTGCACTCTCGATCAGGCCACTTAACAAGGTACACGTCCATGACATACCTAAGCAGGCTATAACAGCAGCACTAGAGATGACGGCAAGAAGTTGGGAACTTGCAGAATTATCAATTTTCCGCTACGACCCTGCAGCGAACTGCATGAAGGTTACTGTCAGGGATAAAGAACACGCGAAGAGGCTTGCGGCGCTGACACGATTAGCTGAGAAAATGAGCGGTCGCTTTTGTACGTATGAAGTGATAATTGAAAGAACGCCAACACAGAAGGTGGGGAACAGTCGGGGGGTCATCAAGGTGCGTCCCGGCCAGACCATTGAATATATCAAGGATCACCTGAGATGCGAGACGGCAACTATCCTAGAGGCACGTCTGCTCGGGAAGACAAACATGCTGCTGCTAACATTTAATACGGAATCTCCCCCAAACAGGCTCGTGTTCGATTATAAGATCACAAGGGTGCATGAGTACAGACCGAAGATTATAGCTTGCTACAATTGTCACTGCTTGGGACACATTGCCAAGTATTGCCCTTCAGACGAAGTGTGTAAACAGTGTGGTAGAAAACACCCTGAAGACAACGAATGCGCCGAAGAGCTATTCTGTGTCGCATGCCAGAAACAGGGCCACATATCGCTAAACTCAGCATGTTTTAGCCGTGCACCGAAAGACATTTAGAAAGTCGTGCAGAACATAGAAGAAGGTCAGAGGACAGTGACCTGCTCTGAAAAAGTACTGGCGGGAACATCCACACAACCCACGCTATCCGCTCACTATGAGCAACAAATAAAAGAACTAAGAAAAGAAAATCAGCAGTTGAGAGCAATGCTGCAGCAAATACTCGCACGACTACCACCAGAGCAGCGAGATACGCAACCACCGCCAACGCCACGGCAACGTGAATCAGAGACGCCGGCAGACCGAGAAAAACGCACGCGTTCTAACAGTCGGGTCGGGCGATCAATTAGTCGGAAAACCACGGCAAACTCTAGAAAGCTGCAACACGCAGGACCTGCACAGACCCAGCAGAACCAGGCACCGTCAGTGCCAAAACCACTAACAGCCCAAGACTCGGCGTATGCACAGATGCTGAGCATCCTAAGGCAGGAAAGACACACTGAGACCCAGCGCCTCGAAAAGAACCTACGGGAGGAATTTCAGACAGTAACGAATGCAATACAAACTCAGATGCAGGCGATATTCACGGAAATTCAGAGAAATATTCAGAAGCAACATGACGAACCTAAAAGGCGCAAGCCAGCAGATGAAAGATGACGGCACGGCCTATATGCATCCAATGAAACTGTCGAAGTTTTACGCAGAATGGATCCACACTAAGACAGCAAATTAAAGAATTCAAACCCCTTGTCGTGCTTCTACAGGAGACAAGGGGACAATGCACTATTCGAGGTTACCGAACCTTTCAGCAGGCTACGATACGACACCAGGCCAAAGGAAACCAACAAGCGCAAGGCCAAGCTGCTCTTTTAGTAAGACATGACTGCACCGCAACCCAACTGCAGATACCAGATTTGTGTAATGATTTTAGAGAAATTGTGGCAGTAGAGCTATGTCCACGCGGCCACCGGCCAATGGTTGCCGTCTCCACGTACTCCTACCAATGGCTCAGTAAGGTGCAGGCACAAGCCGGAGGCCTTCCCATTCTAGTGGGGGGAGATTTTAACGCCAAGCACCAAACATGGGGCTACGCCAAAGCTGACCCGAGAGGACGCATACTGCACGATGCAATAGAAATGTCAACTCTGGACATATGCAACACCCCAGAAACACCAACCCGCATAGGGCTACACGCGCGACAACAGGACACAACGCCCGATCTGACACTAGCCACTCCAGGGCTCATAAGGCAATGGAACGTAGAATCGACGACATGGGGAAGCGACCATTTACCAATAATTATCACGCTCAATCGCAAAAAGATCCGAGAGAGGAGAGAAACGGTGCTTTTTGACTGGAAAAAATTTTGAATGGCTACCGGGGACTCTTTTGCGGACTTTGAACAATTCAGCGCTATGATAGCGGAGGCATGGCCGGAGGCTAGGGAAACTATCCCATGCGATGACACTGCAGCTCAAATGGATATGCACCTTGCAAATCTCTGGTGGAAGGTGAACCGCCTCACACAGCAATACCGGTATAAAGGAAAGCGTCACAAAGATCTAATGCGCCTTAAACATTAATCCCGACTCATCAAGGAATACCAACAACAACTCGAAGCAGACACGTGGCCCAATACGTGCGCGAAGCTTGGCCGGGAACCCGGCCTAAAAAGCTATGGCAGATTTTAAGGCGCCTGCTTGGGAGCAAAAAAGGCGCACCTCCTCTCGCGGAGCTCTTTTTGCGAGATGAGCTTGCCGTGCTGGAGGACCGCGTCATCCACACTTTCTTCCCACATGCTGCCGAGGCGCCTCCTGAACCGCTGCCTTCTGCAACGATAGACAACGCGAAAGAGGAGCTAGACACGCCCGTTACGCTGGGTGAACTCGTAGCAGCCCTTGCACAAGGCAAAACGAAATCAGCTCCCGGGCACGATGGAGTGACTTGGCAAGAACTTCGAAACCTCAGCAATGAAGCTCAAGAACAGCTCTTAACAATTATCAATGAATCCTGGGAATCCGGAGTAGTGCCAGATTCACTAAAACTATCTCTTATCTACCCCATACCGAAGCCAGGCAAAGACCACACGAAACCAGCTAACCTACGCCCCATAGCTCTAACGTCAACTGTCTGCAAATTGATAGAAAGAATGCTACACACAAGAATGCAGCACTACATCGAATATGTACAAGCGGATTTGCATCCTACGCAGGCAGGTTTTCGGCCGAACATGGGCACACATGACTGCCTCTGGTTGCTCCGCAGAGTGATCAACAGTAAGTCTCACAAACAGATGCCTGACTATATTCTTGCAGTCGATATGCGTAAAGCATTCGATAACGTGAAACAAGAGGCCATCTTACAGGAACTGGCAACCAGGTACCCTAGCCAAAGAACATACAATTGGATACGTAGCTTCCTCCAAAGCAGACCAATGCAGCTCCATGGCAAGGCACCGGGATGGAGTCCGAAGACCTATTACTTGGATAGGGGAGTGCCCCAGGGCTCCATCCTCGGACCTATGCTATTCAATCTGGCCATGACACGTGTGGCAAAAGTCTTGAGCGAGACGCTTCAGCCCGTTTTACTATTTAGGCCGACGATATAACAATATGGACGGAAGCGGCGGATTATTCCGACATGCAGAGCATGCAAACTGAGCTGCAAGCAGCGATCCTGAGCCTTAGCAACACTTTAGATAACCTCGGACTGCAACTCTCGCCAGAGAAGACAGAATTGATCAGCGTAGATGGAAAGAAAGCAACCAATGTAAACAAGCAGATCACTTTACACATCGGCCAAAGCAATATTACGTCGGCCAATGGCCAAATTAGGATTCTTGGAGCACAGATTGCTAGCTGCAACAGCCCCCAGCTATGGATTCGCAAACTAAAGCAAAAATGGAGACCGCTGTTGCACATGGTTAGACGAATATCGAGCAAGTATGGCGGAGCGCGTCAGAAAGCGTGCCAAACGCTTGCAAAAGCGGTCGCGGTTGGAAGGATTCTTTACGGGGCACCCTTGTACGAATTCTCTGAACGAGACCTCGGCGACATCGAAAAGTTACACAGGGCCACCCTCCGTACGATCACAGGGCTACCAAAGCACACGAGGAACGAGGACCTGCTCAAGCTCGTACCGATTCCACCCATACGGGACATAATCAGTGAAGCACGAATTCGAATGCGATCCCGGTTGGAAAACACGACCCAAGGAAAACAGATCATGGCATGGGATAAACAAGTCCATGCGAAGCCAGAGCCCGCGGAAGCGACCATAACGCCGCCATGGGAAGCACCACTGGGCATACGAGGCAACAACGCCCTATCGCCAGACGAAACGCGGAAGCTGGACAAATATTTGAAAAGAGATTGGGATTAAGCACGCCGCAGCACACCACTGACATCTACACGGACGCTGCAATCACAAACGACATAGCAAGCATGGCCTGGGTTAGCACATCTGCACCCCAACACAATGGCTATCACACATGTCAGCTTCCTGGGGGTGCAACCTTGCACGCGGAGCTCTTAGCTATATGGGGAGCGGTCAACACCATTCCCATTGACATGGGAGACATTGTAGAGCAGAGTGTGCGAAATAATTATCGAATCCTTACTGATTCGTACAATGCAGTGGCCGAATTAACGGGGCCTACGACAGATGATGCAGTGGCCAACGACACCACAAAAATGCTAAAGAGAATACAGGACAATGGGACAAATGTTGAAATCCTATGGACACCGGGGCACACCGGCACGGATGGGGGAAACGCAGCCGCTCACGCAGCTGCCGCGCAAGCGGGTGGGCTTGATTACGCGTACAGCTCCCCACACTCCATTTCGTCGCCAAACCCCGCGGACCAAAATCTATACCTAAAGATATTGGCCGCAGGCTCTCCTAGCAGAGCACTGATGCATTACATTCGTACTAAAATAAAAGCAGGCATAAACGGAGATTATTAGAAGCTACACCAGTACATGTTTTTGACGACAAGGGCGGGCTTACCCGCACGGAAGAGGTTTTCTTGAATAAGGTTATGGCCAACGCTGCATACACACCACGCATACTTGAGAAATGGCACCAACCCAGACAAGCTACGATTGCGAAGACTTACACCCGATGTACACATTGCCAGGAGTCATGCAGAGCAGACTTGCAACACCTCATTTGGAGCTGTGCAGCTTTTTCACAAGGGAGATCCAACATTCAGCATCTACTACACGGAGACATTAGAACACTAGGAATTGCAATACAAACTAACCCTGAAACACAGAAAGCCATTGCGACATATGGCAGACAAAGTGGCCTGTTTCGAGTAGTGTAGAAGGGGTCGATCAGCCCATGTGAGAGCGGCGGAACTGAACATGCAACTGAGCCGTCATAAAGCGGAAGATCCCAGACTGAGATGAAGAAGTGTTTCAGCCAACAGTCTGGGTACCCATATTCCCTTCCCTCCTAATCCCCATCAGCAGCCTAGAGCCGTCCCCTTCCTTAAAATAAAGGCTTTATTCATTCATTCACTGGAAGATGTGCGGCAACGGAGCCAGTGAGGAAGACGACGACGAACGCGTAAGCAGTGGCACGATCGCGTTCGCGCAGTTGGTTCGAGAACATTTTAGCAGTCCGTTTTAAAAAAGTTGTACGACAGACAGACAGACAGACAGACAGACAGACAGACAGACAGACAGACAGACAGACAGACAGACAAGAAACTTTAATTGGTCCTAAGGAACTACGTTGTCGTAGTCGCGGGCCGCACCCGCGCCGAGGACAGAAGACCGGGATCTTCAGCCCTGTCGCAGGCCCTTTGGACAGCCCGAAGCTGGACTTGAAGGTCGTCGCTCTTGGCGGCTTCATCCCAGTCTTCTTGCCTGTAGAAAAGCTAGTGACGCAACGCAGAACATTGCCACAGCATGTGATTCAAGGGGGACCGTTCCTCGCCGCAGTCTCGGCAGCGGGGATCCACGCCCGGAGTGTAGTGGCTCAGCACAATGCGCTGGCGGGCTAGTTCGTGCGAATCCATGAATACTTTGTTTAGCGCAAAACAACAGACACAAGAAAGACGACGCCTTGTCCTGTCGCCTTGTCCTGCGCCTTGTCCTGTCGTCTTTCTTGTGTCTGTTGTTTCGCTAAACAAAGTATTCATAGTTGCTCAGCCTTGAGCGAGACGGAAAGGAGCCCGTCTGCAGCATTGTCAGCACCGAGGCCTGGGGTCTGCCTAGCTTCGGGTGAGGAGCCGGAAGCTGCCTGCGTCCCAGCTGGTAGTGAGCAGTGATCTTGTGGAAAGTAAGCAGTGGTTCGGTAGATACCCTGCGAAGCCGGGCCCCTCGGACCGGCGCGGTTGACGAGACCTCGCGCCTGGTCCTTTGCCAGCTCATTGGGGTTGATCAAGCCGGGGAGACGTTCCGGCCCATTTGAGCCGGGAACCAAGTTATGATGGGACAAGCCGTGCCTGTCTTGGGGGTCCCAAATCTGAGCACAAATCCCAAATTTATTTATTTATTTATTTATTTATTTATTATTACCTCAAAGGCCCCAGTGTGGGGTATTACATGAGGGATGGGTGACCACTTCAGTGGAATATGGACTCAATGGCAGCCTTGAAATGATGTGGATTGGAGTGGTGCACGGCGTCGGCGGGAAGGTCATTCCAGTCCCGGGCAGTCTTCACAAAGAAAGAATGTAGGTGCGCAGTGGTCCGGGCAGGCGGAGGATACACAGATTTTTCATGACATAATCGGCAAGACTGGCGGTGTGCTGGAATGATGGCTGGAGTACTAGGAGCAGAATGATAAAATTTGTGATAAAGGCACAGTCTGAAAACATGACGCCTTATATCTAGATTGGAAAATCCTGCTTTTAGTTTTAGCTGAGAGACACTAGTGTGGTAAGAATAATCAGAATAAATATAGCGAGCTGCACGATTCTGAACTGCTTCTAGAGTGTTAGAAAGGGTGGTTTGGTGTGGGTCCCAAACAGAGCATGCGTATTCTAGCTTAGGTCTGACAAAAGTTAGATAAGTTAGTATCTTTAGGGATGGAGGTACGAAGCGCAAGTTGCGGCGGAAGTAACCAAGCGTGCGATTGGCTTCGTTAGTGATGTTCGTAATATGAGGGGACCAAGAAAGGTTATTTGAGAGTGTAAGGCCTAGGTACTTGCATGACTCTACTGATGATATTTCCGAGTTGCAGAGAACGTACTTAGGAGTATGGTGAATCTTCCGTCGATGAAAAGGCATTAGTAAGGTCTTTGTAGTGTTCAGTGACATTAGCCACATGCTGCACCACAAGGTAACTTTGTCTAGATCATCTTGCAATGCGTGGTTGTCGGTATCAGCTAGGATTAGGCGATAAATGACACAATCGCCAGCAAAAAGGCGAATGTTAGATGTGAGATTAGCCGGTAAATCATTAATATATATAAGGAATAGGAGGGGCCCGAGAACTGTGCCTTGGGGTACACCGGAGAGAACAGGGCTTTTAGAGGAGGAGTGGTTGTTAGCATACACAAACTGTTGTCTGTTAGTTAAGAAATTTCGTATCCAGTTCAAAACAAGGGGATTAAGGTGCAAGCGAGAAAGTTTTAGGAGTAGTCGTTGATGCGGAATTTTGTCAAACGCCTTTTCGAAATCTAAAAAGAGGGAATCAACTGGAATGTTTTGATGAAGGTTAGAGCTTATGTCATTTATAAAGAGTGCTAATTGGCTATCACAAGATAAACCTTTACGGAAGCCATACTGGTTAGGGTGGAAGAAACTGACAGATGTTAGGAATGAAGCAATGTGGGAGTAAAGCACATGTTCCATCAATTTCGAACAGACGCTAGTTAGAGAAATTGGGCGGTAGCTACTACATGATGATGAAGGACCTTTCTTTGGGACTGGAATAACCTTACCCACTTTTCAGTCATCCGGCACCACTCCTGATGATAAGGATTGCTGAAAAATGTGACATAATATCTCGCTTGTTACATATTTAGTATTTTTAAGACTTTAGAATTAATACCATCGATGCCAGGTGAAGACGACAGCTTTAAGGAATCAATGCATTTCCTGATTCCATCAGAACTGAAGGTGATTGCGGGCATGGTATGGTAACTGAAAAGTGGGAATTCAGGAAGTTCACCTTTAGGCTCATTCGTAACCACGAAAGAGAATGCATGATTAAGCGCTTCGGCGATTTCCTGATCAGGAATAGGCTTATTTTTCTCGTCGCACAGAGCAAGTGGTTGCGAACGCTTTGGATTTATAATATTCTAGAATTTTTTGGAGTTATTTCGCAGGATGTTTGGTAGGGTAGTCGAAGAAAAGGAGGGTTTTGCTTGACTAGCAAAGGATAGGTACGTTTTTTCAGCGGTGTAGTATTTCTGCCATGCGCACTCAGAGTTGGAATGCCTAGCAGCGCGGTAAAGCCTTTTCTTTTTATTGTTGAGACGCTTTAGTGTCGTATTAAACCAGGGTGATGAGTGCTTTTCAGTTACAGTGATAGTAGGTATGTAAGTTTTTATCAGCTCATGCATTTTATTTTTGAAAAGAAGCCAGTTAATTTCAACAGAACGTTCTAAGAAACCGGTAAAGAACGAGCTGGCAAATTCCGCTAGTTTAATATTCATATCAGTATAGTTGCCTTTGTCGTAAAGCGTAATAGTCTTTCTAGTTTTAGTGAAGGCAGGGATGTCACTTTGGAACGAGGTATGTAGCACTGAATGATCGCTAAGGCCAGGTAAGTGCGTCAGTGGTGAAACATTATCGGAGTGAGAAGTAAGGATGAGGTCTAATATGTTAGAAGACTTATCATTGTGCCGCGTGGGGTTACTGACAATTTGTGTTAAGCCAAACGTAAGGCACGTATTAAGAAAATCACTTTCGACATTGTTTTTTGACGTTGTTTCAGCTATATTGAACCAATTGATGGCAGGGAAGTTGAAATCGCCGAACAGCATGATGGGTGATGGGGGATAAAGTACTGTTACGGTGTGAAGCACCTCATGGAAGTCAGCTACGAAAGAGCTGTTTGCGTCGGGTGGACGATAGCATGTACCGATAACAACGGCTGGGCGGGAAGCGTTGCTTATCACAAAGGCAATTTCTAAGGGCGTTGTTACTTTTATTTCAGCACACTGAAGACATTCGTGTGCGCATATCAGTACGCCGCCCCCCTTTTTGTGGGATCTGTCGCGTCGGAATATAGAAAAATTTGGAAAATGTGAAAGAATTTCTGCATTATTAATAGACGGATTAAGCCAAGTTTCAGTAAGAAGGACTATGTTCGATGCCGTTGTACTGAGCAGGCTTCGGAGGGCATCAAGTTTGGGAAGAATACTGCGAATATTGGTGTAAAGAAATGAAAGGGAGTTATAGGGCTGGTTATTGGGATGGTCGTTGCGACGGTCGGATGCTAGGAACCCGGTGATCGAGCGACTACCTTATCGGAACTATGGTCGTATGTGTAAGTTGTACTTCCCATTAGTAATTTGTCGTGGCGTAGTTTGAAGGGTCTATTTTGCGCTTTGGCAAACTGAACTAGGTGTCTTCTAGCAGTTAGCGTGTTAGAAGAGTAGTCTTCCGAGATCCCATATTCAGTTCCTTTTAGTTTTTTAGCGCATGACAACACGCGTTTTTTTACTTTAAAATGCGCGAATTTGACAATTATAGGTCTATTTCTGTTACTATTAAAGCGACCTAATCTGTGTGCTCTTTCTATGTCTAAATGTTCAACGGTGGTGTTAAGTTGTGTACTGCAGTGTTGAATCACTAGGGCTTCGGACGCAGCCCATCTTTCATTTTCAGTGTCTTTCAAACCAAAAAATACTAGATTTGATCTTCGCGCTCTATCTTCCGAGTCATTAAGTTTAGCCTGAATAGACGCAATCTGATTTGCACTCTGTTCGGCGAGCGTCCTGAGCTCGTCGACCTCTTTTTTTACCGCGATAAGTGTTGAGCAGTCTTCTTCTATCTTAGTTAGTCGTTTTTTTATCTCATCAAAAGATTTGTCGCTCTGGGACAACTTTTGCTTGATCGACTTCATATCATTTAATAATGAAGTTTGGCCAGTACGGATTTCGATCAGTGCTTCCAATATATCATTAGGTTCTTGATTGCCGCGGGTGGTAGTCCGGGGTTAAATCTGAGCCATTTCCAGCTTCGCTGTAAAAATGGATATATGTAAGGGTTGCGCAGGCGCTAACTTCCGTACTTTGGCCAATAGTAAGCGTAAGTCGATTACAAAACCTAAACAGCCGTCACAGATGACGACTTCAGAATAAAATTCTACGATACGGTTGTAGCAGTCTTGCGAACGTCATATCTGTCTGTGCGGCTCGAACAGACGCGGGTAAGCTATGGAACGCTCTGTTGCGGTCAGGACGCACTATTGGTAGCCGAGAATGGCTCATGCTTATATCTTCGTGGAGCGCTTTAAGTTGTCGTCCCGAAGTGCATTGAACTGTTTCAGTGCACAATTGTAGCGAGCGTGCGCTGCGTTGGACGCTGTAACAGTAATGCTGTGCGGCGAAGTTCTGTCTGATAGGCTGTGTTCTATATGCACGCTAAAGCCTGAATTTTCATAGTCGTCATGACTTTATATTGGGTGTTTATGCGTCATTGAGGTGTTTTGAGAACTTCTATCGTATTTTTTTAGTTCGAGCTTCCCCTTGATCATAGGGCTGTGGTGGATGATTATTTTTTGCGACACCTTGATGGTATTATTCTCCATGCGAGTTGAAACAATAAGAAAAATACATCTGAACATTTCTACTTATAAATAATTGTGGCTGTTGCCCAAGTCGATGTCCTCTTCCGCGCTGTTAGGTTTACGCATCTATTATAAAATTAGTAGCTGTGCCCCCAGTTTCGCTCATTCTGTGACCTACGTGTGGACCACCGTGCGCGTACGAGGGATAACAAACCTGCCTATGATATGAAACAGGGCGTCAATACAACAATATATATATATATATATATATATATATATATATATATATATATATATATATATATATATATATATATATACACATGTTATTACGATATCATTGAGCGATGCTCAAGAGACGAGCCGCCGCGTGCACGACGAAGATGGTCGGTGCCCTTGGCCTGAGCGAGTGTCAGTCTGGCTGCCTGGCTCCACTGTAAATAGCGTGTAAACAGCATCTTTCGTCTGTGTCTTTCCACACGTAACTTTTCTGGTGGAGGTCAGCGATCCCCGCCCTCACCACGGAACTCCGAAGTGGTCGGCACACCGAGCTTGTCACCATGCCTCCCGGTGACGAGCCCGCCTCTGCAACCGCTTCGGCTTGTCCGACTGCTCCAATTGCCACGGTTGCCCCACATCGTGACCCAGGTGTGTTCTCTGGCCTGGAGGGACAGGATGTCAACGACTAGATCAAGCTATATGAACATGCCAGCGCTAATAACAGGTGGGACCCAACGATTATGCTCGCCAATGTCATCTTTTATCTCGGCGGCACCCCACGCGTGTGGCACCAAACACATGATAACGAAATAACCAGTTGGAACAGTTTCAAAGAAAAGCTACGGGAACTGCTCGGCGACCCCATTGGGCGCAAGGCGACCGTATCGACCGTATCGAGTTTCTGTGTCGGAACGCCGAGTAATTCAAGATGAAGTGAACAAAATGCTCGATAAAAACATCATTGAGCCTTCATCGAGTCCCTGGGAGGCACCTGTGGTGTTGGTTAAGAAGAAGGACGGCACGTGGCGCTTCTGTGTAGACTACCGTCACCTGAACAGCATTACAAAGAAGGACGTCTACCCGCTCCCACGTATTGACGACGCCCTTGACTGCCTCCACGGTTCCAGCTATTTCTCGTCTATTGATCTTCGTTCGGGATATTGGCAGATTGCTGTTGACGATGTGGACAGAGAAAAAACCGCGTTCATCACATCTGATGGCCTATACCAATTTAAGGTAATGCTGTTTGGATTACGCAACGCCCCTGCCACCTTTGAGCGTATGATGGACTCCTTGCTCCAAGGTTTCAAATGGTCCACATGCCTCTGCTACCTCGACGACGTCACCGTCTTCTCGCCAACGTTCGACACTGACCTTGAGCGTCTCACAACTACACTTGATGTATTTCGAAAGGCGAAGCTGTAACTTAACTCGTCCAAATGTCGTTTTGGCCACCGACAAATTACCGTTCTGGACCATCTCGTTGACGCTTCTGGAGTACAGCCTGATCCCGACAAAACTTACGCTGTCCGAGACATTCCGTTTCCTAAGGCAGCCGCAGACGTTCGAATTTTTGTAGGGCTGTGCTCGTACTTTCGTCGTTTTGTTCCAGATTTTGCGACAATTGCTAGGCCCCTAACTAATCTTTTGAAGAAAGGCGTACAATTCTCGTGGAGTACTGCAGAAGCCGCCGCCTCCTCTCGTCTCGTCACTCTTCTAACCTCACCACCCATTCTCGCCCACTTCGACCCTGATGGCCCTACAGAATTACGCACAGATGCCAGCCGTCATGGCGTAGGTGCCGTCTTAGCCCAGCGTCAGCGTGGCAAGGATCGCGTTATTGCTTATGCGAGCCGCCTCCTAGCACCATGGGAACGCAACTATTCCATTACGGAACGAGAATGCCTTGCTGTAGTCTGGGCGGTTGCGAAGTTCCGTCCTTACCTCTACGGTCGCCCTTTTTCCGTAGTCACTGACCATCATGCTCTCTGCTGGCTCTCATCCCTAAAAGGTCCTACAGGCCGGCTTGGTCGATGGGCTTTGAGACTACAAGAATTTTCGTATTCTGTGGTCTACAAGTATGGCCGCCTACACCAAGACGCTGACAGCCTGTCGCGTTACCCTTTTGACAACCCTACTCCTCCAATATTACCAGCGCTGCTTGTGTATTCTCTGTGTCGCAGCTGCTTCATTTCGCCGACGAGCAACGTCGTGACGCCAACATCAGAGGACTCATCCACCGTTTTGAACACTCTCCGGACGGCGCCACTCTACGCCTCTTCGTCCTCCGCGACGGTACTCTGTGCCGTCGTAACCTTCATCCGGACGGCTCTGAGTTCCTGCTTGTAGTACCTAAACAACTCCGCTCCACCATTATAGAAGAGCTTCACGACGCACCAACGGCAGGACACCTCGGCGTATCTCGAACCTATGACCGTGTACGTGGCCGTTTTTTCTGGCCGGGCCTTTCCCGTTCCGTACGACGTTACGTCGCCGCTTGTGAACTCTGCCAACGACGCAAGAAGCCTTCCCAGCTCCCCGCTGGTTACCTGCAGCCGCTCGACATCTCTGCCGAGCCCTTCCATCGTGTCGGCTTGGACCTTCTCGGCCCGATTCCGGAATCTACATCAGGAAACAAGTGAGTTGCAGTCGCGGTGGACTACGCGACCCGCTACGCCATAACCCGTGCTCTTCCGACCGGTTGTGCAACTGATGTTGCGGACTTCCTCCTACATGATATCATTTTGATGCATGGTGCTCCGTGTCAATTGCCTAGAGACCGCGGCCGCACCTTTTTGGCCAAAGTCATTGACGACATCATGCGTGCCTGCTCAATACAGCATAAATTTACCACCTTGTACCACCCCCAAACGAACGGCCTCACTGAGCGTTTGAACCGCACCCTTACAGACATGCTATCCAAATACGTTTCAGACGACCACCGTGACTGGGGCCTGGCTCTACCTTACATTACCTTTGCATACAACTCTTCCCGTCTCGAAACTGCTGGCTTTTCCCCGTTTTAACTAGCGGTAACGGTAGCGAACCGACGCTACCACTGGACACTGTGCTTCCGTCCGCCACAGCTTCAACTAGCGATTATGCCCGTCATTCAATCGCCCATGCTGACCATGCTCGCCAACTTGCGCTCGCTCGTCTACAAGTGTCTAAGGACAAGCAGAAACAACGCTACGACCTCCGTCACCGTGATGTCCATTTTGTGCCCGGCGCCCTCGTGTTGCTTTGGTCACCATCGCGAAAAGTCGGCCTTTGTGAAAAACTGTTTTCCTGTTACACAGGCCCATATCGCGTGATACGCAAAGTGACCGATGTCACCCATGAAATCGTTCTAGCCACGCCCACTACGTCCTCCGCTCTGACAACCAGTGACATTGTCCACGTTGCCTGACTCAAGCCCTACAACTATCCATGCACCTTGGGTATTTAACAGCAC
The DNA here is from genome assembly GCF_050947875.1 of Dermacentor variabilis. Classification (NCBI taxonomy): domain Eukaryota; kingdom Metazoa; phylum Arthropoda; class Arachnida; order Ixodida; family Ixodidae; genus Dermacentor; species Dermacentor variabilis. The sequence goes on along the minus strand of NC_134573.1, from coordinate 45,555,099 downwards.
CGTGACGGTGCTCTTGCCGCCAGGGGGGGGATAATACTACGATATCATTGAGCGATGCTCAAGAGACGAGCCGCCACGTGAACGACGAAGAAGTTGGTCGGTGCCCTTGGCACGAGCGAGTGTCAGCCTGGCTGCCTGGCTCCAGTGTAAATAGCATATTTCGTCTATGTCTTTCCACACGTAACATTTCATATATATATATATATATATATATATATATATATATATATATATATATATATATATCGACACGTACCACCATTCATACGCAAGTCATGTAGACTGCTTGAACAAGAGTGATGCTGTGCAATAATTACACCTCACGAATGAAGCTTTGTCGTCCGAGTTCCCCCTCCCCCTCCTTCACACAGAGGCACTCACTCACTCAAGGACGCACATACACATAGTTGTATTTATATAATCGCAGTGACGCGTATCACTGGAGACACATCGTTTTTGGTAAAACAGGGCGCAGCATAACGCTCATAAAGGTCCCCTTAAGTATCTTTTTTTTGCGTATACAGAGTCAGTATCAAGCAAACAGAACATGGAAAGATCATTCGACAAAGAATAGCGACAGCAGATGATAGCCGTCGTCGTCTTAGGATTGGCTGAATATGTTTATTGTAAACCCGACTCGCATCCGTCTCGCGCGAAATGACGTCATGAACGTCTTTCAGTCGCTTCGTGCAATGTTCTTTCTGTAGCTTCGTCTTTTTACTAAAGAAACCCATTACAGGCGTTTGTGATTTCAGCTGAACAGTTCACTTACAACCGGCTACAATCTTACGGTGCGCCGCGCCTGCTGCGCAGCAGTCAGGTCAACACGACGGCGTGAAAATGGCGGCCGCCGTGGCCAGGCATCGTGAAATAAATAATGGGGAGCGGGCATGACGCTATGCGCCGTAACTAAAACGCGTCGTACCAGGAAGATGAAGCCTTTACGTCGCTCCAATTATGCTGCCTTGTTTTCTCTCTCGGCGCCGCTCAATTCAATCTCGTAACTCAGTGATAACTCAGATGAAGCTACGATCTGTGTGCGTAATGAGCGGTTTAACTGCACAGGCTATGAATTCGACTGAAAGACTGAACAAAGTTCACATGAAGGCCGTGGTTCTTGCAGCAAACGGCTCACAATTCAATAAATATATCTTTTACGTGTAACTGTCATATTTACGTTCAGCCACAGCGCACGTATCCGCAGCTCCTCAGGCTTCTACTGCGCCTCAGTGATAGTCACTGCTTCCCATGCTTTAGTTATCCACAGGAAAAGTGTAAAAATACTTATTGAGAAAGCGGTCAGAAAATGAGACACAATCTCTCCCATTACATCATTTGTATGCTTAGATCGAGCTATTTTATTCCCGATTCCCGATCAAGCTATTTGATTGGGAAGAATTAAAGGCGATGATCAACGGCGAATATCTCGACATCGTCCCGACATTGTCCTGTTCTGCAACGGTGTGGAGGCATTGCAACTACTGATTGAGGGCCTTAACCAAGCAGGTGTAAGAGTATAGGTTGAAGGATAATATGCAGAAGACAATGTTGAGTAAGCTGTGAAGCGAACAGGAATTCATGATCGGCAGCCAGCCTCTAGAGTATGTACAGGAGTAAGATTATCTAGGTTAATTACTCACAGGGAGCTCTGATCACGAGACGGAAACTTACAGAAGAATGAAAATGGGACGAAGTGCATGCGGCTGGCGTTACCAAATCATGACTGGGAGCTGTCAGCTGTCGTTGAATAGGAAAGTGTACGATCACTCATATGTTGTCACCCACTGCCCTCTAAATAATATATAAATAAATCCCATTCTTCAAGTACTACCATATGGAGCACAAACTTGAACATTAACAATGATGCTTGAGAACAAGTTAAGGACCGCCCAAACAAGAGATGGAATTAAAAAGGCGGAATTTCACCCGAAAGGCGGAGTATCGATTGCGATAGCAAATTAATGGACAGCTATGCGAAGTAAGGCAAGTAGTTTTATTGGCCGTATAAGCTTGTAATCATAGGCACACTAACTACGTTCTTGTAACCTCCATAAGCATATTGCAGCCACTTATATAGCCACCTTTCTAAATGACAAAGACATTTTATCTCCATGTCAACGTGGTAGTAAAAAGGGACTATCAACAGTCACCCAACTAACATCTGCAGTTCATTACTTTGCTGATACTCCGAACAGGTCCGAGCAGAGTTACGTTATTTTTCTAGGTTTTAAGAAAGCATTTAACCTTGCTCCACATGCGAAACTAATACGTAAGCTTCATTATACTGGGCTTTCTTCTTTCATAATTAACTGCGTGCCTTCTTACCATTATAAACGTGCACAGTTCGTCAGTATTGATCCTCATTGTTACAGCTGCCTCCCAGTCACTTCTGGCGTACCGCAAGGAAGTGTGCTGTGACCATTGCTTTTTTTGATATGCATAAATGGCATTGTTGATATGATTAGCGAACCTAAGGAGATTAGGCTTTTTGCCGAGAATTGTGTATTGTTTGCTGATATTAGGTCTTCTGAAGATCAAGTCATTCTTAATTCTAACCTTCAGAATATTCATTTCTCGTGCAATCGATGGAATATGAAGCTTAACAATGACAAACCAGTCTTCATGATAGTTACCAATAAAAAGAATGGCCTATCATTTTCATATAACCTTCCATCTCACCCACTAGAGGCAGTTAACGAATGCACATACCGAGGTGTTACTTTAACCAATAATTTTAGTTGGAATAAACATATATCAAACATACGAAAGTCAGCTTTAAAGAAACTTTGCCTCCTAAGGCTCAAATTAAAAACTGCACCTGCTAGCGCAAAGTTACTAACCTACACCTCAATCATCATACCTAAACTCGGGTACGCGTGCACCGTCTGGGACCCTTACACAAAACATAACATTGAGGCATTGAAAATGATCCATTGAAGATCTGTTAGGTTTATCTTTAACAAATACCGCTTTACTGACTTTCCAACCACCCTCATAGCGCAACCTAACATACAGACACTAGAAATACGAAGAAAGATTTAAAGATTGAAGTTGCTTATCTTAATCAAAAGTAAGCTCCCCATGAGACCTGACCCATTCATTAGGTCCACCACAACACGCTCAACAAGAAATCATCACGCGGAATCCCTGACACAGCACAACGCTAAAGTCAATGGTTTTAAATGCTCTTTCTTTCCGCGCACAATAACTCAATGGAATTTACTCCCGACTGGTCTACTAACCAGTACTGGCGCCTTTTATAAAATTGTTTATTGACAGTTGCAGATTTATGGCTTCCTGTTCCTACTTTGTGTCATTCTTTACATATCCTGCTTACTGCAAAGTAATTTGCTGTGCTTTTTGTTGTTGTTATTGCTGTCTTTCTTTTTTAATTTGCACCTCCGGTCAAGGCCAATTTAGGGTATGCAGTACGCTGTAAGTAAATATGTGTCCATGTTTGCTCAAGCAAACATGGGCACATAAGACTGGATGAGAAAGAAAGCTCGCTGTCAAAACGCTGGAATGAGGAAACGGGGTAGCAGCAGTGAACGAAGTGACCATCGTTCTGTGTATCACTTCAGCTAAAAGTGCGCCACTTGAACGCAAAGCACACACAAAGCTACGAGCCGCTCACGCACCTAGGTTCTACTCCCAACGCAGATTGCTCTCAAGATACGGCCGGGCAAATGCACAACCGCCACATGCGCAGTTGCCGCCGAAGTAGAGCGCAGCTCCTTTTGTGTCACCTCCCTCCGATGTCTCGCAATGTTGAGGACGTCGCGTACGAAGGTAGGCTGCGCCCTTCGTGCCCGCTTTCGTCTTTTTCGCGTGGGAGAGATTGAGGTACGATCGTCGACTCCTCTCTCATGCCTGCGCTCGCACATGCAGCGTAGGGCACGCAGCGGCGGTGTTATTGTCCTTAGACTTCATACAGAACGTCACGGCGACGGCGACACCCACACCGAAGGCAGGAATACGCTCCGAGTATTCATGTAATTCATATGGTAACAAAGTTTTAAGCCTAAAGCTAAGAGGAAGATAGCGCTGTGGATCAGAGAGGAAACGGATTAGTTATAGTTGAAATTAGGATGAAAAAACTTCATGAGCCTGTCCACTCTGTGAAGGTGAATGACCAGCGAAGCTGTTTAGCGCACAACACACAGATGACACAGAATTTTGAACAAAGGTACGAACATATTTATTGTCCTGACCTGTGGTCATCGTGACGAAACAGGCACGCACACGCATTCGCGTATCACCTGTGTTAATGAATGTGTCTGTCACGTAAGACAATGAATGGTTCATGCCCCCATAAACGCGGCCTCATCAATTCGACGACAGAAGTGGAACTCTACGCTGGAATGATGAACGGAAGCGGAGCCGGCTGTGGAAGGCGTCGAACGCGCCAGCAGACGCACGAGCGCGCTGACGTGGTTGGCGCCGGAATTTTTTTAACAGTCCTTCAAGAAAAAGTTGTATTAATCTTTTTTTTTTCAAAAATGACTGTTCTTACCCTTTCGCCTAGAACCTCCTTGGGTCCCTGGTGTTACAAGTATAGTACAAGGGCGTGTTACAGGTCCCCGAGGCGACATGGGTACGCGCCATTCAGCTTGGACCCTTTCTGGGCTGTCACCAGGATCGACCCACATAATAAGTTTCTGCGCACAGACGCCACACTTGAGCCTTATAATTTGGGGGGATCTTACGTGTGATAAGAACAACTATATTAGAGCGGAGCTGTTATACGCTAGGTTCTGGCGGTTTCTGTGCGTAGGCAAGAAGATGGCGGCCACCTCAGAGCTAAAGCATAAAGCAACAGCTGAACGCGGGTTAGGCCCCAGCTGCATTTAATCGCGAGAAGTGTCAAAATTCACTCTGATAAAAATGTATCTTAGTAAATGAAGCAAACTGGTATAGAAACTCTTTAGCATGGATAGCAGATTTACGTCATGGGTTCATAGGCAAACCACGTAACCTTATCTCAGCTCCCTTCCGACCGTACGTACAATGGGTAGGCCGCGTGCGGGGAGGACTGCGGAAGAACAGCGCGCCTATGTGCAACACCGTCGAGAAGCGAAGCGGGAATGTGCGCGGCGACGGCGGGCGGCACGTAATACGCACGAAGGTCGTGCCCCAAACGCAACGCGCATGCACCTTTGATTCGATCACCCGTACCGACTCCACTCCCATCGTAATTGTGGGTGATTTTAACGTAGACGTGTCTCGGCCTAACGGAAACTGGTTCGTGGCGTTTCTCTTGGAAAGGTTTGGCATTCGATGTTGCGCAAATATCAGTGTGCCCACGACGCGTCATCGGCCGTGTATAGACCACATTGGCTAAGAACTATTCTAGTATCGCCGCAGAGCCATTGGCCGGATATCATAGCGTTCATACAGCCATAGTCACCTTGGTGACCAAGTCCAAAAAAGCAAATATACGAAAGCGAAAAATAAACGAAAAAGAAGTATTGAGTACAAAATGTAGCAAAACAACAAAAAATCCTGAAAAAACGAAATTCATTGGGCTGTCTGTCTTGTATTTGTAATAAACATACTTATAATCAACATACTTACCACGATACACACAGCTCCGCTGGTAATCCATGTTTAGAGAGCGGAATGACTCTGAATGTGTTTACTTACTTCAGTGCTCCTATTAGGTAATGCATGGGTGATACCTAAACTGCTGTCTTTAAATTCTCAATATGATTCACGATGGTCGCAATGTGGGCTTGTTGTTAACGCATCTTAAATAGGTTTACGGTAGGACGATCAAAAGACAGGACACACAAAGTGATGCACGGCGATGCACAACGAGGCATGGCAAAACTAGCCAGCGTTCAGCCATAGTATAGCGTGTTTTAATGACGATACTCAACGTAGTGGTTCTTTATTTCAGCTCCCAATGTTCATTTCAGAGTTCGATTGTTTTATGTATAGTTCTCCATTCCTGTATCCCGCTGGGCAGTGACGGGATATGTTGTCAACAGCCTATAAATATTTTGTATGCAGGTATTATTATATGGCACGCTTCGTCCCTTACGCTGGTATGGCAGCAATGAAATGCGCTGTGCTTCAGCGTGTACTACGTGACAGCGTGAAGCTGGTATAATACATGTTATGATAATTGTTTTAATGCGACAGCGTTAAGGAGCTGGTGTCGCAGAAAAGCCGGTGTTGGCGGCGTTGGCCATGAGCGATGAATCCCGGGAGGCACTTCATGAATAAAAAACAACTTGCAAGATGGGCTGGGTGGGAATCGAACTAGGGTCTCCGGTGTGTGAGACGGAGACGCTACCACTCAGCCACGAGTTTTTTTTTCTTTATTCACAAAATGACATACATACATAAAACACGTTGGCCTACTTGGACCAACGTCACAAGCTAAAATTTCTTGAAATTCACTAATTCATCAAGAATACCCAACCAGTCAGGCGGATCTGCCTGTACACGATATATCTCACGTATGAAAATAATGCTTTCAACAAAATTTTCTCGTGCTGAGCGCGCATTCACATCGGCGTGCGTTACCACCATCAGTGTCTTCCAAAGACTATGGAGGCCCAGGAGCATTATCATGTCGTATGAAAAGCCCTGATGGCTGTCTACCGGCAGGAAACGTATACCCTGTGCTGTTATCGGCAGTTCCTTTTTAAGAGTTCTTTGCAAGACGTCCCAATAAAATATTGCATCTCAGCACTCAATGAAAGCGTGCTCAATGGTCTCCGGCTTGTTACATAGCGCACAATTTGTCGTCCATGGTACAAATATTCCTTTGTCGGCTATCCATGTTTTGACCGGAAGGGAAGATGTATGCAATTTAAAGAAGAACGACTTTACGCTTGCTCTCACTGGCATCCTTTTAACTCTTCTTAAAACATCTTGTCCTGGGCCTCCATAGTATTTCATTCGGTACAATGGCACTGGCATCATAACTTCAACTAAATCCTTGTAAAGTTTCTTTCTTGCTACTGTGCTCAGGAAACTGTACTGTACTGTTACTGTACTGAAGGGAAAACCGAGCTTTTAATATTCGAAGGGAGTCGACTACCTCTCGCAAGTAGCCTTTAAGCCGATAGTGTACAGGCTGTGCACTAGACACAATAAATTCAGGCAAAACGCTTTTCAAACGGATCTGGATCATTGTACGCAAGAATGAATCACTTTGATCTCGTAAGAAGAGAAAACGAGAAACAATCTGTCGTAAGAACAAATGCGACAATCCAAGACCACCATCTCGAACAGGACGAGACAAGTTGGTACGGCTGGCGCTTTCCCAAGTGGAACCCCAGATAAAATCAGCCACGAGTTCGATGCTTCAAAGCGGTAGAAAAGCGCCTCCAGTGAATGCGGTGTTGCCTTAGAAACGTGCCGTAGAAAGTTGTGCTGTGGTGTATATCGGTAATTTTGAGCATGTAACTTACAGAAGTAGCAGTTACACGAGTAGCGAAGTACGTATCCGGTACATTTCTTCTGCGCTCTGCGTACACGCAGAACCATCTCGCGGCAAACACAGAAGACCCCCTCATCGCAATGTGCGGCGCTGCCCGACACGTCGCGAACCACTTGCCCGCTTCTCCCCTTCGGGCCGTGCAGGGACCGGTGCGAGGATGCCCTACTACCCTTGCGTTTAATAAGTTTTCTCGCTCTCTCCCCTTCCAACTTCACTCGTCACTCGAACCCTCGTGTTTTGGCGACGTGGCTCCTCTTTCCGCTCACAGCGATAGAAAAACAAAAGAACAGTGGAGTACTGACGTGCCTCACATGGGCTCCTGCGTCCTGCGCTCATCTCTACAGAAAGGCCACTCACCCCTTACATTTTGCACCGTTAGAATCGGCAAGATTCAAGGAACCGGCGGATACCACCTACATTACATGTGAGTGCGTTTTGGTCAAGATATCGAGCTTCATCTTCGCCGACCGCCCCGCGCCTTGCTACGCCTAACGCCCCTCGAGACCACGGCGGTCCGCCGGGGAGAACACCTGTCGCACGTGCAGCAGGCACACGGCGCGTGAAAGGAGTCCGACAGCGCTCGATGCCGCACGAGCAACAAGCGTCTCACGTGCACTGTGAGCCGAAGCCGACGCATCCAACGCCCGAGGGTCGTTTCGCGGAAGATATCATAGGCTGCGTGTCGCTCTGAAGTCTCGGGCCAAGATGGTTTTCGCTTCGCCCGGAGAGCGCCCACCACGCGTTCGCCACCGTCGCCATGCCAGTTTGAGCCTGGTGACACTCGGCCCTGCATCCCTCGACGAACTCCGGGCAAGGGAGGACCTGGAACTTCGTGCCACTCGCATGCTGGGCCAGTGGCTCAGTCAACGGGCCGCCACCCTCGATCGCCCTGTGGATCCCCCCCTGCCTACTACCGCTTCGAAGCCTCTCCAGGACGGCCACCCAGTACAAGAGCCCCATGCTTCGGTCCCGCTCCCCCCCTCCGACGACGAGGACATGGATATGTCCAGCTCCCGGAAACGCGCCCGCGAGACGGAGAGCGAGGACGAGGAGCCAACCGGGCGACGTAAGCAGCCGTCGAGCTCACCCCCCAGCCCGGAGCAGCACACGGCAGCCAGCTGCCACGTGCAGCAACCGGACCACGGCAGCTTCATTTCCCCACACTCGGGCGAAACAGCCGCCACCTCCTCTCCGCCTGCCGCCCAAGACGGAGGCACTCCAAGAAGGGCGCGCACCACCTCTCGACATCCCGCCGAGTCTACAGCCGCCGCCTCCGCGCCCCCTCAGAGCAAGGGCGCGCCCGGAACCATCCTCGACGCGCCGTCTGCTCCTGATGGCGGCGCGTCCCCTGCAACGTCTGCTAGCGAACCATCTACAAACGAAAGCGCTGCCGACGAGATGGAGCTGACGGACGCAACACCCACTGTTTCGTCACATCAGGGCCCTGATCACCCCGCGGCGCGGTTCCTGAAGGACGCACCATGCCAGCCTGCTTCGCGGCCGAAGCCAAAGGGGCAGAGGAAGCAGAAGAAGAGGAAGGAGCCTGCCCATGTTTCCCGTTCGTGTCCCGAGGCAACGGACGACTCGCGGCGCCCGCCCGCTACCCTGGTCACCCCCAGTGTGCCTACAGCCGCAGCACAGAGAGTGACACTATCCGCCCGCGAGTCCACCACGTCCGACTTCACGCTGGTGCAGTCAAAGAGGGACCGGCGCCGTGCACGGGCCCTGGCGACTGCTGCACTTCCGGTTGACCCTGCGGTCGTCGGTACGGTGCTCTTCCGTCCCTCGGCGCTCGGCGGAACCTTCCGAGGAGCACCGCGCCTCTCACTCGCTGCAACCCTCTCTTCGCGGCCCGGTGTTGCAGTGGTTCGCGTTAACCATAAGCGCAACATCGTGGCCGCCGATACTACCACCCGGGAATGCCTGGAGGAGCTGCTGGCAGTCACTGAGCTGCACGGAATTCCAGTGACTGCCCGACTGCCAGCCGAGCGCGGCAAGAGCACCGGCCCCAGTCCTGCACCCAGGCATCCGGTACCAGCCCCTCGTGCCTCTCAACGCCAGCAGACACAGGATACTGCTGCTCCACTCGCCCAAACTACTATGGATCAGCTGGTAGAAAACCTGCTGCTCACCATGCAAGCAGTCAGCACCTTGCTGCCAGCTGACCATCCGCTCCGGGCCATCTGCCTGCAGGCAGTGGCATGTCAACAGCAACACAATCACCATGGCTAGTCGCACAGCAAAACGTCGGCCGCGCATCCTGCAGTGGAACGTGCGCTCGCTGCGCCGACGACACGCCGAACTTTCCGAACACCTACTTCTGCACGAGTACGACGTGCTCGCGTTGCAAGAGACATGCATCGCGCGACGGGGAGTGCAACTTTCCGGGATTTGTGGGCTACCACAGTGCGACCACTTGCGAGTTACGGACTTGCGCCAACGTGCAGTACTGTGATCCGCTCCATCAACCCGGTCGCTCCCGCGCGTCTATTTACGTCCGTGCGCGTCTTGCCCAAGCCGTCGTTCGTGTGGCCGACATTGTGCCCACCTCCGTAGAGTGTGTGGCTGTGACTGTACGCGTTGGGGGGGTCGACACTTGTGTCGCCAGCGTGTACGTGCAACCCGTACGACGGTGGGATACGACCTTCATCGAGAGCCTCACCGCGCGCATCGGTGGTGACTGTGTCGTGTGCGGTGATTTCAACTCCCACCACACGGCGTGGGGAAGCGCCCACAGTGAGCCGAACGGCAGGGACCTGCTGAGTTCCATCCATGCTTCGGGCCTGCTAATCATCAACACCGGAAGTCCCACAGTTGTGCGTCGGAGGGTACACGGGAGTGCGATAGACTTGTCGCTCGCGAGTGAGCGATGCCACTACGAGTGGGCTCGCAGCCCTGACACGCAGGGGTCGGATCACTATCCGATCTCTCTCGACCCGCTCGGCCTGAACCGCACGAGGACATGTACGTACCGCGTCACGGACTGGTCCCATTTTCGGTCCCTCTGCGCAATATCCCCTTCGGCAAATACAAACTCTCTTACGCATCTTACGATGTGTTTGGATGCCGCTACAAAATCGTGCGCGGTGCCTGCTGGAACGCCGGTCCCCGATATCAAGCTTCTCAATCTGCGCGCTGTCCGTCGTCGCGCCGAACGCCGTGCCATCAAGAGCGACAAGGTGGAGCTTTGGACTTTATACAACCGCCTGGACGCTGCGTGTCGCCGTCACGCCAGGCAGCGCCGCAGTCAGAGCTGGCAAAGTCTCTGCGTGTCATTGGAGGACACTCGCGACAAGTCGCGCCCTTGGCGCATTCTCGCTTCCCTCCTCCGTCCCAAGATCCCTCGCCATCCTGCACTCTCCATCGCGGTGGCTACGGGCTTGAGCACAGAGCAACTGGCCGAACTCTTCGCCGATGCCTTCGCCCCACCGCCACCGTCTGTGCGCCCCGTCAGTGCATCCTGCGAACTACCGCCGCACAACAAGGCTGAACTCCTCGCTCCCCTGCGCTACTTTCCTACGAGGGCAATCTTGGAGCACGTTGAGGTGCTTTGCTCGGCCGAGTTTACCCTTAGTGAGTTGCGCATTGTTTTGAACACGCGTAAACGACGCTCAGCGCCTGTTGCCGACGGACTAACTCATCAGGTCCTCAGGAACGTCGACGCAGCGCAGCTCCCTTCCCTACTCGAGGCCTTCAATGCCGTCTGGCGCAGTGGCATTATTCCTGCTGACTGGAAAGAGGCGATCGTCGTCCCTATTCTCAAGCGCGGCAAAGCTGCCACGAGCGTCAGCTCCTATCGCCCAGTGTCGCTTACTTCGGTAGCCGGCAAAACTCTGGAGGCCATGGCTTTGCGCCGCCTTGAGTGGATTGCCTCCGCCCTCGACGCTTTCGCCCCTGAACAGAGTGGTTTCCGGCGACTGCGCTCAGCAGCTGACTCGCTCGCGGACGTCGTAGCTACGCTCGAGCACGCAGCAAGTCACCAAGAAGCCGGATATCTCGTGCTGCTCGATGTGCAACGCGCATTTGATGGTCTCCCTCACACCACCATCATTCAAGCCCTCCGTGAGCTACGTGTCACCGGCCGCCTCTTTGACTACATCGCGGCCTTCCTCAGTGACCGCACGCTCAGAGTGCGAGTTGGTGACACGCTCAGTGCCCCTCGCAGCGTGACCTCCGGGGTTCCCCAGGGCAGCGTGATCAGCCCATTTCTTTTTAACTTGGCTCTGGCAAGACTACCTGACTACATCCCCAAGATGACAGCCCACGAAGTCCACGTGGCGATCTACGCCGATGACATTGCACTGTTCGCGTGCGGGCCTACGTCCCTCGGCTTCCAAGTGCGAGAATCCCTGCAGTCGGCGATCAATGCCGTCGATGAATATCTCGCCAGCATAGGGCTCGAGCTCTCGGCGTCAAAAACTGAGGCGTTGTTGGTACACCCCCGTGCTCGTGCGCGCTTCGAAATGCCTTGTCTCACGCTGCGCGGAAGCTCCCTCCCGTGGCAGAGAAAAGTGCGCTATCTCGGACTTGACATCGACTGCCGGGTCAACTTTAACGCCGCCGTCTCCCAGCTCTGCAAGAATTCTAAGAAGGTGGCTGGCGCCGCACGCTCCCTGCTCGCCCGTGGTCGTGGCTGTACACCGCAACTTGCGCTTCGAGTTTACAACTCTGTCGCAACAACGCGAGCACTCTATGCGCTTCCCCTCACGAACGCCAGAGCCACCAACTGGAACGCCATCGACATGGAGCACCGCACCGTAATTCGCCAACTTTACGGGCTTCCTCGCAACTCGCAAGTAGGAGCAACTCTCGCCGAAGCGGGAGACTGGCCGCCCTCACTTCGCGCACGGAAGCAAGCGATGAACCACATCGAGCGCCTTCAACGTTCGCCACAGGGACAACGCCTCGTTTGTCGCCTCCACACCCTCGAGGGCTCGGGCATGGGCCAGCGTGCCACCGAGTTCAGCGCACTCGTCGCGTCGACGCCGCAACTCCTACCACTGCCGGTATCGCCGCACGCCTCCGCGCTACTCGATGTAAACACCACGGTGCCAGGCGTCAAGTCCAAGCCTCAAACAGCTGTTTGTGCTATGCAGCAGGAAACGGCCGCACTGCTACACGAGCGCCTAGGGGGCCGGCTGCTCGTTTACACCGACGGCTCCGTGGCGAGTGATGGTTCTGGTGCTGCAGCGTGCACGGCGCCGGATATTTGCGCTACACGGCAGTGCCGCCTTCGTGCTGTGTGGTCGTCGACGGTGGCCGAGCTTGCTGCGATCGACCTAGCAGCTGATCTCCTGCTTCAACAGCGCAGTGTTGTTTCTGCCGCGATCCTTTCGGACTCGCGCGCGGCACTGTGTATGCTGGCGAAGGATTACCTTGGACCTCCATTGGTGCAGCGCGTCGGCTCAAAGCTCCGCCATCTCGTCAGCCAGGGCTGCGATTTGGCGTTGCAATGGGTTCCAGCGCACATCGGCCTGCAAGGGAACGAAGCCGCGGACGCTCTCGCAAAGCAGGCTCACTCCCTGCGCTTCCCCCTCGCTACCTCGGTCAGCGGCTTCGACGTGGCCAAAGCAACCATTCTGCGAACTCTCCGTGCGCAGCACCCGGACCAGCGCGTCGCCGCGGGTGCGTCACTTCGGCTCCTCCCCCGCGTGGGCTTCTCCCGGGCGGACCGCTCTTTCCTGCTTCGCCTGCGCGTCGGCTGCTACAGGACGGCTGCTAGAACGCACAGGCTGCAGGGAATTGGCGACCCCGCGTGCAGCAACTGCGCCGATACGGAGACGCTCGACCACTTGCTACTTAGCTGCCCTGCCTTCGATGTGGAGCGCACGGACTTGTGTACAGTCTATCGGCGACTGGGACTGACTTACGATACGGCGACCGCGCTGCTATTCCCTGCAGCCCACTCGTCCATCGAGAAGCATGCTCTCTCGGCACTGCTAGACTACTGCAATGCGACGCACTTGAGAGCGCGGCTGTGAGCCCCGCACTCACATTCTTTTTTCCCCCTTCCCACGTTCGTCCAGTCTTTCTCTCCTTCATCCTTTTCTTCCCATTCCCCCTTCCCCGTGCAGTGCTGTTGAGGTGTCCTCCTGTGAGAGACAGTTACGGCGCTGCACTCATCTCTTCCGTTTCCTTTCCAAAAATCACTTCACACACACACACGCTCACAGCGCGATTCCTAGGTGCAGCGTCCGATGCGGGACGCCTCTGACGTGATCGCTGCGCCGTAGCGCGTCTGGTGGGAAAGCGTCCCCTGCGATGTGTGCCGAGCTGCTTCCGAGGAGTCATGCGTCTGCGTGGTGCGCCCAAGCGAGATAGAGGACGATCCCATCGAGGCGTCAACCCCATGATCGCGTCGGCCTTCATGGCGCGTCGCGGCCTGGCTCTCCGTGCCTATCACGACGTTTGGCTCGCGTAGATTGTTTCTCCCTCCGAGACACCGAGTTCTTTGGCTCGTTCCGCTTGCTCAGGCGCCCGTTTCGTTGCCGCGCCGAACGCTGCGTGATTGGTGGGTTCAAAGTCCGATGAGGGGCGCCTCATAAGTGATCGCTGCACCGTAGAGCAAGGTCTTACACCCCTTGGCGGGTCGACGGGAACGCTGTCGCGTTCCACTTCTGAAGGCGAAGCTTAAGCGTCCTCCAATTTTTTGTGCGCTTATGGACAAACCCAATCATACCGAGCATATAATTTGCATGCGTAGAACGTTTTACGCCTCAGGGCAAACTTTATAATAAGAAGTCGCAGTTTTACACCAAAGACGAAGCATTGGTTACGATAGCATAACATTAGACAGCTATAAGCAGTAACGTTAGTAGTTTTATCAGCTGTATAAACTGATGTGAACATTTGCATATTAACTAAGTTAAAAAGCACGGTGTCACGCGCGCAAACGCAAACATGAACGCATCTCGCTCGACGACTGCAGACGCTCTCTGTCAGAACGTTGACGTGATGAAGAGGCAGCGGCGAGCGAATTCCCTTTAGTGCTTCCTCTCTCTTCAACACAAACTCGGCGCGCGAGAACGCCAGCAAAGCCATCAACTTTCTTACGTGGGCTAACCTTCGAGCCCGCTACAGATTGCCTCCAAGATTACCGCCTCAGTCGAGCAGCCACGGTCGGAACAGAGGCGGTATCACTCGCTACACTGTCTCTCCACCATCCGGATGCGCGGAAACCTTCGCGCTCCTCGCCTTGCGCAACAGAGGAGGCGCTACCGCACCAAGCCACCGTCCTTATCGGTCCACCTTCACATAATTTCTCTCGCATGTAGAACATGCGGCGCACGGCTGCCGTCGTACCTGACTTGGCCCTGCTAGATGCTATGTTCGTTTGTACGCGGACAGTTTCAGAGCGCTGCAATCACGGCGTGCAAGCGGGTATGTCACATTGTATTTTTTTTTGTATTTCACGGGCATCCGCAGTAAGCGGAAAGACACTAATGCTTAATAGATAGAGAGTTAAAAACTGCCTATTTGGACGTTTTGCAAAACATTCTACAACGTTCTGTTTGCAATTTTTTGCCTAACATCGTTGCTTCAGGAGTTGGTTAATTAATCTTGTCTAATTATGTAATCTATCAAAATACAAAGAATAGCGTGACACACTACACACAAAAGTGAGCAACATGCATTTGGTCGCGTCGTCTTTGAGTGCACCGGCATTTTTTTTTTCTCTGGGGAAAGTTAGCTGAAACACCGTGTATATATTGAAAAGAAGTTTTCGCTGAACTCCAAGGAAGGATCATGAAAGAAATATCCACATCTGCGATCAACCTAAATACTAGTATATTGACACTTCAGTCAAAAAGAATATGTGTAGATAGATAGATCGAGAGATAGATAGATAGATAGATAGATAGATAGATAGATAGATAGATAGATAGATAGATAGATAAGATAGATAGATAGATAGATAGGTAGATAGATAGATAGATAGATAGATAGATAGATAGATAGATAGATAGATAGATAGATAGATAGATAGATAGATAGATAGATAGATAGATAGATAGAGAAAATTAGACAGATCAATCGAACCTCCCTGCTTCATGTGAATTGAATGACGCATTGTGATTCAGCTTCGTGGCAGCATTCCTGAGCAACCCTTCACGAGGCACAGAATACGGTGCTGTATGTATAATAATCCTGAAAAAAATTGCAAAGTATATGATTGCAAGGTAATTTGTTTCAAATGAGACAGTCGACAGAAGTATTTGGCCCAGGGGCAATGCGTAGTCGCAGTCAGTCCCCCTGGCACCGGTGGTGTGAAAACACTACAGGTGCGGACGTCTTACTGAGATGAGCCTCAGCCTTCCCACAGAGCAGTTGTACTGCTTCGGCTTACTGTAGCCAACTTAGTAACACGGGAGTAGTTGGTTGCAGTCGCTTGATTTATGATGCTAATAGGTGCATCGTCATGCTGTGACGCTTTTGCATTGACATTGACGTTTTGGCAGAACCTGAAGGGGACCATGCAGAAAAACAGCAAAAGTGTGTAGAGTAACAGCGACAGAAATGCGCAATTCCCAAAAGTTGATGCGAATTGCTAATAACTTGCAGAGTTATTTCGTAGTTTACAAAAGCTAACAGAAAGACTGTGCCGTCTCAATGAACGACGCAATGATTCCAAATGTATAACGGTTTTTGCATGTACGTGATCAGCACGTGATATGTAAGGCTGCCTCCGCCGCATGTTATCATCAGTTTTGAAAAAGTGCAGTCTTCAGTTCATTCCAGAATGCATTGATGCGGCCTTCTGGCACCGCTCCGTCCAGCCGGAACACCCGTAAGTAGTTT
This sequence comes from Dermacentor variabilis, assembly GCF_050947875.1. NCBI lineage: Eukaryota > Metazoa > Arthropoda > Arachnida > Ixodida > Ixodidae > Dermacentor > Dermacentor variabilis. The sequence goes on along the minus strand of NC_134573.1, from coordinate 45,538,847 downwards.
TTTATGAGAAAGGAAAAACTCAAATTAAAGTAAATCAAGCTTCGAGAGAGCGGGGTAAGATAGTGCCACACATAATTAAAATAATCCTGCATGTAGCGCACAAGCAATGGGTGCATTAAAGAAATGATAATGCTCACGCATGTTTAATTTTACTTATTTCATACTAAACATTTTCGTCGCTTCTCTTTGCTAATAAGTTTTCGTGTTCTGCTGATTTTTTATCTTTCTATCGCCAAATTTCTCTTTTTTTGCTGTGGAACGTTACGAAGCCGAAAATACCTACCCGAAAAATAACCGAGTGGTGGATCAAAAATACCTAATGTTGGCCACAAACCACTCAGAAAAGCACATGAATCTGAGGAGCACATTATGGTTTTAGGCAATCATGGAGGCTTATGGGCATGCACACGCTGGTGGAAAGCCATTGGGCATAGAATACTAGCGTGTCTGAGCTCTAGAATAACATTTTCAGATGAATTTGAACTGCTATGCAAGGCAGATGCATCTGTTCCAGAAAAGTTATTTCCCAGAAATTGTTCCCTTGTGCCTTTAATACGTCATATTTCAAATGAGTTTTTATTCCCTGTCACCACCCGGCTTTGCTGTCACATTTCTGCCGTCATGAAAGCACGCGCTCGCCATATCAGATCGAATTCTCTGAACGTAGCTGTACTTTCCGAAAACACCGGCACAACGTATATAGGCGCAGCGTTTGCAGGCGCTCTAATGGATGAAAGGAAAACTTGTAACGTTTACATCGTGACCCTGAGCGCAAAGGGTAAATTCGAGAAGGCATGTATAAAGGCGGCCAGCAGGCGCGGATATAGTTCAGCGTTAGGTGGTCACGCGAGCTGCAGGTAAGCTACGCCAGTGCAAAGTTGACGCGCTAGAGCCTAGCGTCACTGGAGGCGTTCGGCGCGCGTTGGCGTGGCCTGCGTGGGAATTGAGCACGTCCTATCTCGCGCCGGAGCCGCCACACCTGCACAGTACATAACACGCTATCTGGGCTGGCCACTGGCCCACCGTTCGGCGCGGACGAAGAGAGTGCGCTGAGTTGGCACGTTCGCCAAACGCAAAAGCGCTCGGTGACCGGGCACTCGCAGAGAAAAAAAGAACAAGAGAGGACATTCGGTCAAAACTGAGGGGGGGGGGGTAGGTATTATTGATGTGTCTGCCTAGTGGACGTGTCCATTTGGTCTGTTGCTGAAGTTCTGATTGGCAGGGCAAGGGTACGCGCCACAGGAAGACAGGCGCCCCAGCCATCAGCCGTTGGCTGGCTCGAGAATCGAAAAAAAAAAGTGAAATGAAGTTTACAGAGAAATGATATGTTATCTCCATTCCAACTAAAACTAAAATAAACCTTTGCGTCTAAACTAAGTTATACTAAGGTACTTATTTTCTTGCGTTACCTAGCGACAAGCCAATCATAGGGCATAGAAATACGACTGGGAAGCAGTGAATTAGAGGTTGATTAATGTTACACACGTAATGGGCAACTGGTGCTACAGAAGGTCCCCGGACTGATGCAGGCGGACAACATAGTGCCACTTCCGGACAATAGAAGAGCTTTACAGACGTTTGTAAATATTGGTGGCAACGCAGTGACAAATGTAGGTCTACGGTAGCGCGATTAAAAGACGGGACAAAAGAATACACGCAGGGACACGCAAGCGCTAACTTCTAACAATGTTTATTATCAAAAACCAAGTCGTACTTATACACTCAGCCAACATGAGTCACAGCCACGTGAACACCTAAACAATGAGAGCGAAACAATGTTGTGATATGTTAAGCCATGCGCAAAAATTTCAGCTCTCTTTTAGAGAGACCCAATGACGGTTTGCTGATACATGAATCCCCTTGGGCATCAATCTGCTCGGCTTCTATTATAAGTCTAGTGAGGTCGCACTTATTTCTACCAGTAGTGATTGTTGATTCGAAGAGACGGGAGCACTTATGTTGCTTACAATGAAGGGAGAGAAAGCCATCTGATGCAAGTTTGTCCACTTTTGTGTTCGTGCAGTCTATCATTATAGCACCTTCCCGACTGTACGACGTATACTTCCCACAGGATAAAGGTATAGGATATATAATTGATGCCTTACAATCTCTAAACTTCTTCCTGGGGTTAACTTGGCAGCTCTCCGCCCCGCTGTCACAAATTTTGCATACTGCAACTTTCTGACGTTGCAGCAACTGAACAGAACGCGTATCGAACAAAATATCTCCGATCGCGCCCCTTGTGGGCATCATTAAGGAGTGTGCAATGGAAGTCGGTGGTAACTCTGTTAGGCAGGATAGCAGTAAACTATCGCAGGAGACGAAAGATCTGATCAAGGAACGCCAATATATGAAAGCCTCTAACCCTACAGCTAGAATACAACTGGCACAACTTTCGAAGTGAATCAACAAGCGTAAGACAGCTGACATAAGGAAGTATAAGATGGATAGAATTGAACATGCTCTCAGGAACGGAGGAAGCCTATAAGCAGTGATGAAGAAACTAGGAATTGGCAAGAATCAGATGTATGCATTAAGAGACAAAGCCAGCAATATCATTACTAATATGGATGAGATAGTTCAAGTGGCTGAGGAGTTCTATAGAGATTTATACACTACCAGTGGTACCCGCGAAGATAATGGAAGAGAAAATAGTCTAGAGGTATTCGAAATCCCACAGGTAACGCCGGAAGAAGTAAAGAAAGCCTTGGCAGATATGCAAAAGGGGTAGGCATCTGGGGAGGATCAGGTAACAGCAGATTTGTTGAAGGATGGTGGGTAGATTGTTCTAGAGAAACTGGCCACACTGTATACGCAATGCCTCATGAGCTCGAGCGTACCGGAATCTTGGAAGAACGCTAACATAATCCTAAACCATAAGAAAGGTGACGCCAAAGACTTGAAAAATTACAGACCGACCAGCCTACTGTCCGTTGCTTACGAAGTATTTAGTAAGGTAATTGCGAATAGAATCAGGAGCACCTTAAACTTCCGTCAACCAAAGGACCAGGCAGGATTCCGTAAAGGCTACTAAACAATAGACCATATTCACACTATGAATCAGGTGATAGAGAAATGCGCGTAATTTAACCAACCCTTATATATAGCTTTCATTGATCACGAGAAAGCCTATGGTTCAGTCGAAACCTCAGCAGTCATGGAGGCATTACGGAATCAGGGTGTAGACGACGCGTATACTGAAAGATATCTATAGCGGCTCCACAGCCACCATAGTACTCCATAAGCAAAGCAACAAAATCCCAATAAAGAAAGGCGTCAGGTAGGGAGATACTATCTCTCCAATGATATGCACAGCGTGTTTACAGGAGGTATTCAGAGACCTGGATTGGGAAGAATTGGGGATAAATGTTAATGGAGAATACCTTAGTAACTTGCGATTCGCTGATGATACTGCCTTGCTTAGTAACTCAGGGGACCAATTGCAATGCATGCTCACTGACCTGGAGAGGCAAAGCAGAAGAGTTGGTCTAAAATTATGCTGCAGAAAACTAAAGTAATGTTTGACAGTCTCGGAAGAGAACAGCAATTTACAATAGGTAGCGAGGCACTGGAAGCGGTAAGGAAACACATCTACTTAGGGCAGGTAGTAACGGCGGATCCGGATCAGGAGACGGAAATAATCAGAAGAATAAGAATGGGCTGGGGTGCGTTTGGCAGGCATTATCAGATCATGAACAGCAGGTTGCGATTATCCCTCAAGAGAAAAGTGTATAATAGCTGTGTCTTACCAGCACTCACCTACGAGGCAGAAACCTGGAGGCTTACGAAAAGGGTTCTACTCAAATTGAGGACGACGCAACGAGCTATGGAAAGAAGAATGATGGGTGTAACGTTAAGGGACAAGAAAAGAGCAGATTGGGTGAGGGAACAAACGCGAGTTAATGACATCTTAGTTAAAATCAAGAAAAAGAAATGGGGGCATGGGCAGGACATGTAATCAGGAGGCAAGATAACCGATGGTCATTAAGAGTTACGGACTGGATTCCAAGGGAAGGGAAGCGTAGCAGGGGGTGGCAGAAAGTTAGGTGGCCGGCTGAGATTAAGAAGTTTGCAGAGACGACATGGCCAGAATTAGTACATGACCGGGGTTCTTGGAGAAGTATGGGAGAGGCCTTTGCCCTGCAGTGGACGTAACCAGGCTGACGATGATTCGCATGTCGCGCGTGGTAGGCGCCGAAAATCGGAAGCAGTGGCGTCTATGCGAACTTCCAAAATCAAATCAGGACTGACCTCCACGGTACCATTCAATAGGCGGAGAAGCGTCGTGGGCGCGCTTTCCTGCGGCCTAGCCTTCGCAATGGAAGCCACTGAAGAAAAAGCAGGAGCGTTGCGAATGTAATCAAAAACAATATTTTATTGTCAATGAAACCGCTTCTACTGAAAGCACTGAAGCAAGGCGACTTTTATATCTGGTGCAATGTTAGGGATTTGCAAACTTCCTGATTATATTTTTCAGCTTCCCAATCGCTAGGCATGTGTAAAAAAATTCCCATCCTAGATTGAAATTCCCCTTCTTAGTCAATAGAATCCACGCTTTTCTTTCAAAGACAACGAATTTCAAACAGTGGGCCAAAGGGTTACGTTGGAAAGCCGTTTGTGTATTTGACATATATTTTAATAGGTGCCATCCAATTAAGTGTATTGCGAATGCCTGGAGAAGCGGCGATTGAAATCAACAGATCCTCTCGGATTCTGTCCTCGTAGTTTTATCAATATGCTTTTATTAGCACTTTGTTCCGTATACCTGCGTCAGGTGCACATCTAATTTCGGCAATAGAAAGCTTATGTGAAGCTGAGCTCTCGCGCTGGTCTTCTTCATTATTTGTCTCTAAGTGATCTCCTATTACTCTCTCAGTGTTTCTTCTTTAGCGACGACTGTTGTCTTCTTAACGTCTTACGGGCGTAGATTTGCAGATTCTGCACTGCGTGGCCTGAATGTCGCACACGGCGATGTGCTGCCCACTGCGTCGGTGTTTTATAATTTCACCTTAGTCGCCTGACGTATCAGCCTTGAAATATAATTCAGGAGACGTAAGCTGCAGTGGAAAATACTGAAGGATTTTCGAACTCATAAAATAAAAAGTTGTTAGCTATTACAATAAAATATAGTGGCAGCATCTATGCCTATAATTAGCAGGAACCTTAAGGGCCGAAGTTAACGAACAAGCATACTGAACAGAAGTGGTGGCGACCACCTTTCTGAACATGCCAATAGCGTCCATTCTTCGAATTCCCCTAATAACCGTTTTTTTTTTCAATCCCTGATTTGCAGCTGGCATCTGTTCGTGTACATTTGTGTACTTACATTACCACAAACATTAAGCGTAGCGAAACGCGGAGGTAAAACGACTCCGTTCTTTTATTTTAGAGTGAAGCTTTCTTTGCCTCTTCCTTCGACTTTTGCACCGCTGCTGCACGCCGCATCGAGGGTTGGTTCAGAGCGTGTATATACATGGTAGGAACATGGCAGGTAAGATAGGAGACGGGAGAAACCTGTTTGGACCTATGAACCGCATCGAGTGTGCACAAGGCTTACCAGAGCTCTCTGGGCGTCGCCACAATGTCCTCTTGACTGCTGTAATTATCCGTGACCTCCCGCAAAAGCATTGCAGAAACTGCAGAGCTTATGTTTTATGATGGAGGGGAGGCAATGAATGGATAGAACCGACGCAGCCACGAAACTCTTGGCACTCTTCGCTCTCAACTCGCATATATGGGGGGAAGGCATGAGGGAAGAGGCAACGTGGGAAGGCCAGGAAACATTACTACTTCGCGCTTTGGGGACATGCGCATCGAGGCCTCGATGTGCGCCTCGATGTGCATGTCCCCAAAGCGCCGTAGCTACTACGAGATATGACAGCGATTGTGGACAAACAGAATAAATTTAAGTTCAATGGACGGTAGTGTACGTTTCTGCTATTTCTGAGAGATAACCGCCATGGAAATTTGTCAAGAGGACAACCAGCGCATGGTGTGCAGACTCAAAGCCGCTTTAAAGCACCGTGGCTACTAGGCTACATTGTAGCACCGTAGAGACTAAGCGTCGCACTACAATTCAACACTTCTGTGGCAGCCGTAGTAGCTTTGGGGTTATGGCATAGCACGTGGTCGCGGGTGCGATAGCGACCGTGGTATCCACATTGCGACGGGGGTTAAATAAAAGAAAACTCCCGCGTGCTATAAGTTTAGGTGCTCATTAAAGAACCCAAGGGGGTCAATATTAATCCGTATTCTGCCACTACGGCGTGCTTATAATCTGGTTGTGGTTTTGGCACTACAGTCCCATAATTCAATTAAAGTTTAATGCTTACGCCACAATAACATGTACCGCATGAGGGAATGACAATGCTAAGCTTCTCGGAGCTTGTGCACAACAACGCCTCGAACAAACAGGTCTCGCCGCATGTTCTGTGTACGACGCAGACAAACAGCCATGGTGCATGCATGGTAACATTTACCATCAACTCACCAATCATGCATTGTACTAAACGCTGAAGAAATTAAACAAGGGCCCTCAACATCACCGCTAATTATCGTTAATTAAAGGAAACGACGCAGAAATCTTCGCTTACGTCGATTCCCAAAATGCGAAGAATTCCCATAATTTTCTTTTCTTTCAGTCAACTGTGCGCGAAAAACAGCATGTGAAGGTGTTCGCAAAGCTGGCTTTGGATAAACGAATAGCACCAGCATATCTAAGCGCATGAAAACTAAAGATGGGCACTGGTTGCAAATAAACTTGACGTGCCAGACGACTCAAGGATGCAAATGTAATAGATTGACTAATTGAAAAACCAACTAAGGCAGCTCCGCAATGGACAGAACAAGTCGAGCCAGCAGTGAACGCCTGGACTGACAACCACAACCTTTCTTTCGTCATTTCAGTGAAATAAATTCTGCAGACTGCCATTGAGTGCTTTTTATTTGTAATCTGTAGAGCTGGTATCTTTTAGTTGTATTTGCAGCATTGAAAAATAGTCGATGACCACGGGGCACTGCTTTTCGCGGAGGAAGTGATTCGCCTATTTGTTAATGGCGACTGTGCCCAAGAATTAGTCGCTGTATTTCTAGCCGCATAAAAATAACAAGGATACGATGACGGAATGTCAAGTTGAGGAAGCTGTATGCCATAACTTCAGCAAGATTCTGTGCGATTTTCCGTGCAGAAAGGTGTAACATCTAGACAAGTGGGTAATGTCAGCAATATAAGCTAGATGGGCAGGATCTTTATGAAGATAGAAAGGGTTGGATTGGTTCAACACTTCTGGCCCCAAAAACTGCAGCTGGGATGAAAGATCTTGCCGATACTGTGACAGTACAGCGGCAGTGGAGGCAGCCGCAGTGGAGGCGCAGATGCCACGAGCTGGTCTCGAGCGCCGATATCACTCCTATCGCAAAAAACAACAAAGGACGAGATAAACGAATACGCACGACATTTGGTGCCCTCTTGAGAAAGGCGCCGTATGCTTCTGCGTACACTTGATAATCTTCACGACTGAGAGTGCGCGTTTAGCTCTTCCTAGGGATACATCGATGCTTTGTGTGAGATTTACGTGGGTATTGTATTGTTCCTGCTGGTTTATTCTTTTATATTTAAAGTGACAAACACTACGACCAGGTTGTCTTCCACTGCACGTTCTCTCAAGATGTTAAATGAGTTGATTTGCAGACTAATGTACCATGTGTTCAACGCAAGTTGAGCCAAGATTTAAAAGATATATGCAAGTCCTACGTAGCTGGACAGAACCAAAGTAGTGCTAGTACGTTGCTTGGAGCAAGTCAGAAAAATTTTGTATTTTCCATAATTACTCAATAAGTGATACATATTTATTCAACTGGACAGATAATATATTCAGCATAAAAGCGTCAATGAGAAAATTGTAGGGCATATTGAAATACTCTCAATCAAGACTTCTGTAGCTCTGTACTTGCTACATAATAAGATTTTCGATGTCTGATATCCTACAAAACGCGAAAAAAAAGGCATATACTGCGCCTACACCCAGTATATGCTCGTGCACGTTAAGCTGGTGTACTGCACTTTCCAGATGACTGCAGGATAGTGTGGAAACCATTACGCGAAGTTTGTGAACGGTTGCTGATAAATATCAAATTAGCAAGGCGGCATTCAAGGTCAAGGTCAAAACTATTTTTCGAGAAAAAGCTACGCCCGGCAGAAAAATATATGGGAGCTGTCTTGCCTAGTTCTTCTTTTGGGAAGTTAGAGCGTCAGCCTTTCAACGTAATGTTAAGCGATAAAACACATGAGCTCTCTGTTTGACGCGTGTAGCGAAGATGCTCTGCTCCCAGAAACGCGCCATAGGTTGGCATTTGATCACGCCGGGATCAGCCTTTATGTAGACAGGCTTCACATAGCTTTGAGGAGCATGCACATTGTAATGGTGCTTGTCTACTATAAGCGCACGTCACACTAATAACATCTTGCGTGCAGATTGGGCATGCGCTGTTTGCCAGCGCTGTGGGCTGCACTATTGAAAGTTCGCTCGCCTTCGGGTTAATTTTCATTGTTATGTAAGGTGCCCCGAAACCGCAAGGTAGAAAAATAACCTACAAGTTATTTTCAGATCGCTTGAATAATATTTAAACAAGTTCACACTTTTCAACCATCGAAATTGATTTGGTTCTGTTAGTTTACCTGACTTGGAAATGATCTCATTAACGGACTCCATAATGAATTCTATTGACAGCGCGCTTTCAGATGCTTCTGTTTTTTTTTGTCTAGCGCTCTTGAAACAGTTACTAGCCATGTGTTGGTTAAAAAAAAAGCTGCATTAAATAACAGATCGCACGTTATTTTTTAAGACACTACTTCTGTTACTTAAAAGTCCCTGTCTCTTTGCCGAGCGAGTTTTCAAAGGGTAAACCAGTTACTGAAACCCTAAAACAATTATTGGTATCCTTGTTACATTGCTATTCATCATGCACATAAACGAACTTCCCGCATACACCTTCATAATGCTGGTTATACGCGGACGACTGAACCATCTACGACTCAGACGTTTACCAACGCTAAATATAAATGAATTATTAGAGCATTAGCTAGGCATTGCTGCTTGGTTTCACAGCAATCATTCGATTTTAACACCAAAGGAACCAAAAGTCATGGCATTCCGTTCAAAAAAACAAATGCCTGCTCTTTTTACTTGAGCTTTACCTTGACCCAGGCTGCATTTCAACCAATGACTGTGTCTGAGTGCTTGGTATCGTCCTCGATCAAAGCAAGATATTCATACGGACATCTCAGAACTTAAAGAAAAGAAATTTCTTTTGGAAATTTGTGCAATGATGAAAACTAGACCTTTATAATCCACTCCCCACCTGCTCTCGCTTATCACGCAAAAATAATCATCATCAGTCTGGTTACGCCCACTGCAGGGCAAAGGCCTCTCCCACACTTCTACAACTACCCCGGCCATGTACTAATTGTGGCCATGTTGCCCCTGCGAACTTCCTAATGTCATTCGCCCACCTGACTTTCTACCGCCCCCTGCTACGCTTCCGTTCCTTTGGAATCCAGTCCGTAACCCTTAATGGCCATCGGTCACCTTCCCTTCTCATTATATGTCCTGACCATGCCCATTTATTTTTCTTGATTTCGACTAAGATGTCATTACCTGCCGTTTGTTCACTCACCCAGTCTGCTCTTTCCTTATCCCTTAACGTTACACCTATCATTCTTCTTTCCATAGCTCGTTGCGTCGTCCTCAATTTCAGTAGAACCCTTTTCGTAGGCTTCCAGGTTTCTGCCCCGTACGTGAGTACCGGTAAGACGCATCTGTTATACACACTTTTGTCTTGAGGGATAATGGCAACCTGCTGTTCATAATTTGAGAATGCCTGCGAAATGCACCCCAGCCCATTCTTATTCTTCTGTTTATTTCAGTTTCATGACAGGAATCCGGAGTCACTACCTGTCCTAAGTAGATGTATTCCCTTGCCACTTCCAGTGCCTCCCTACTTATCGTAAACTGCTGTTCTCTTCCAAGACTGTTAAACATTAGTTTCCTGCACATTAATTTTTAGACCCATCCTTCTGCTTTGACTCTCCAGATCAGTGAGCATGCATTGCAATTGGTCTCCTGAGTTACTAAGCAAGACAATATAATCAGCGAATCGCAAGTTACTGAGGTATTCTCCAATAACTCTTATTCCCAATTCTTCCCAATCAAGGTCTCTGAATACCTCCTGTAAACACGCTGTGAATAGCATTGGAGAGATCGTATCTCCCTGCCTGACGCCTTTCTTTCTTGGGATTTTGTTGCTTCCTTTATGGAGGACTACGGTGGCTGTTGTGCCGCTATAGATATCTTTCAGTATTTTTGCACACGGCTCGTCTACACCCCGATTCCGTAATGCCTCCATGACTGCTGAGGTCTCGACTGAATCATACGCTTTCTCGTGATCAATGAAAGCTATATATAAGGGTTGGTTAAATTGCGCACGTTCCTCTATCACCTGATTCATAGTGTGAATATGGTCTATTGTTGAGTAGCCTTCACGGAATCCTGCCTGGTCCTTTGGTTGACGGAAGTCTAAGGTGCTCCTGATTCTATTTGCAATTACCTTAGTAAATACTTTGTAAGCAACGGACAGTAAGCTGATGAGTCTATAATCTTTCAAGTCTTTGGCGTCGCTTTCTTATGGATTTTATTTATTTATTTATTCAGGTACCTACAGCGCCCGTTGAGGGCATTTCTGTAGAGGAGATATAGCTCCAAAACATTCATCGTCATGCAGATGACACTGTGTAAATAACAAACAACAAAAAATAAATATACAACGCATTCCAATACTGAGCAAAACTGATAACAAAAGAATCATGAAAGCAAGAAAGACGTGAATATTGTCATATGAAGAATCGTATACAAAGAATTTGAAAACGCACAGCAGCACAGCACAAAAAAATTAGATCAACAAAAGTTGATTCAACAAAACGCATGACAGAGCATTTTCAAAAGAAGATTGCGAGGCTGAGACAACTTCTGGCAATTTATTCCAGTCATGCACTGTTTTGAGAAAAAAATGAGTTTTTAAAGACATTTATACGGCACTGGTATTCTTGAACCTTTAAAGAATGATCTAAACGGGAGGATATATAGCTGGAAGCTTTCATGTATGAATCTTTAGACAAACCTGTTGCGCCTATAAAAATATTGTAAAATAGATTGTCTAAGGTATTTGCGTCTGTCTTGCAATAGAGGCCAGCCCAAATTTTTGCGCCTCTGAGAGCTGCTTTTGGTGAAATCATAGTTTGCGGACACAAACCTTGCTGCTCATTTTTGAATTCGTTGAAGTTCGCTGATAGGTGTTTTTGTTTTAGGGTCCCAAGTCGCACAACCATATTCTAATATGGGACGCACGTTTTTCAAGTAGAGTGTCTCTTTAAATCAGCAGGTGCCTGCTTGAAATTGCGTTTTAGAAAGTTTAACACACGACTAGCTTTGGCGGCAATATGGTTTACGTGGTCGTTCCAAGAAAGCTTGTTTGCAAAAATAACACCCAAGTACTTGTAATTCTTAACAGAAGATAAGTTTCTTTGCCTAAAGATTACTGGGTAGGTAATGGATGCTTTTTATTTGTAAATTGCAGAACTTTACATTTTGAAAAATTTAATGTCATGTTCCATGTTTTGCACCATGCCAAGGCCGAGTCGAGGTCGCTTTGCAATTCATAAGAGTCGCTTATACATGTGACGTCACGGTAAATGCAACAATCGTCAGCATACAATCTGACACGACTGGAAATCCGGTCAACTATATCATTGATAAATGTTAAAAAAGAAGAGGGCCCAAAACTGATCCCTGGGGAACAGCCGATAAAACTGCAATATGAGATGAACTTGCGCCTTCAAGAATAACGCGTTGCTTTCTACCAACGAGGTACGCTTCCAGCCATTTCAGCAGGGTGGGTGGAACTTTGAGGGCAGACAGTTTCAGTAATAATAAATTATGCGCGACAGAATCAAAAGATTTTTGAAAATCCAAAAATATGCAGTCAACGTGGTTACCATTGTGTATTGAAAAAGCGACATCGTTAGCAAACTCTATCAGTTGCGTATCGCAAGAAAATACCTTTCTGAAGCCGTGTTACATTGGACAGAAAAAGTTGTTATCCTGGAGGTGCTCAAATAGATTAGTGTAAACGATGTGCTCTAGCGATTTGCATATGACACTTGTAAGGGAGATAGGCCTATATTTTGCACTTTTTGTTTTGTCGCCACTTTTATACAGACGAACTACGTTGGCGCTTTTCCAGTCATCGGGCAAGGCGCCGACATCCAATGATTTTTGAAACAGTGTTACTAAGAAGGGAGCAACAGAAACTGCACAGTTCTTCAAGATGCAGTTCGGAATACGGTCAGGACCGGGTGTCGTGTTTGTCTTGAGCTTCTCCAAAAGCAACACTATTCCATGTACTGAGAAATATATGCCACTCATATCCGTAAACTCATTCACAATATGTAAACCGTCGGTAGGGCATGTCGATAGAGAAAGAAACTGACTGAAAATAACGATTATACTGTTCAGCCTTGCCTTCCAGATCCGAGCTATAGTTAAAATTATCTATAATATCGGGAATGTTGTCTCTTACGCGCTGCTTACTTTTTACATATTTCCATACTTGCTTTGGATTATTGTTTATTTTCCCACCAAGAGCACCTAGATACGCACGTTCGGCTCTACGCATCTCCCGCGTTATGATCTCGTTCACATCTTTCAATTCACAATGCAGGAATGCTCTGGTGACTGACAGTACCTACGATATAAGCGGTGCCTTTTGTTTATCAAGGTTCGAATGGCGGCGTTCATCCAAAGCTTATCTGTTCTACACTTCAACGAAATGGTGCTGATGGAACATACGTCTGGATTAAGGCCAGAAGTTTTGTCTTCAGTAGGTGCTACGTGGAATGTATATCAAATGTGGAACTGTAATGTCTAAATTCTGGGAAAAAGGCATCGAGTACATGCGATAGCGAGACGTAGTCTCCTCTGTCGTAATGAAATACCGTACGTGGTGGCGGCTTTCTGCGGTGCTCCGAAAAACAGGATAATCTTGCGATTACCACTTCATGGTCGCTTAAACCGGGAATTGTGGTGGTTGACGAAACGAAGGTGCGATCGTTGCAGAAAATCAAATCACGTACATTTGCACTACTACAGTCTAATATAGTTCGGCATTCCACAAACTGAAATAGGGAATGAGTGTTAATCATTTCCCGAAAAGCAGTATGAAAAAGCGATGTGGTCTTTATATTCGGCTTAAGGGAAACCCATTCTACATTAGGTAAATTAAAATCACCACCTAAAATAACGCAAGATGCATCCAGGGTTAGTAGGATGTTGCTCAATTCAAATAGGGGTTGCGGTGATTTAGGGGCTGTAGATCTGTAAAATGAACCAATAGGCATTGAGGAACCGTTAGCCAGTATGACCTTACACCAGACCGTTTCGCATGTCTTGCTTTTTGTGTTAAGAGGTATGCTGTTCAGTCCATTATCGACAATTACAAACACACCACCGCCATGCTTGTTACGGTCCTTCCGGTATCCATTGTAATTACGCGGAAATATCTCGCAGGTGCCTATTATTTCGTCCAGCCATGACTCGGTGCCATTGACCACATGTGGTTCGACCAAGTCCAAGAGTGCAGCAAACTCTTCTTTTTTGCTCTTGAGGCTCCGGCAGTTGACAGCAATAATTATAAAGTCGGATTTAGGATCTGCTCTTTTCTGCGATGCAGGACGCCTTGATGGCTATTGGTTTACGCTTTTCACGGTATCACTAGCGCTGCCATACATGTAAACTTGTTTTGCCAAATTTAGTTTGTTGACATTAAGTTTGAAGTCACCGCCACGTTCCTTGGCAAACTGTATCAGCTTTTTCCGTTCATGCCTTGCTTTATTCGAGTAGTCTTCACTGATAGCAAAACCGATATCTTTTAGTTTTGAGGCACCTCAAAGTAAGCGTTGTTTGTCTTTGAATGATAAGAATTTCGCTAGAATGGGCCGTTTTTTTTTTCTAGTGAGTACCGCCCAAGTCTGTACGCTCTTTCCATAGCCATCGAGCTAAGTTCTACACTTAGTTTCTCAGCGCAAAAAGTAAGAATCTGTTCTTCACACAGTGCCCATGTTTCATTCTCAGAATCTGGACGGCCATGAAAGATCAGGTTGTTACTACTTGCTGTGTTATCTAGATCGTCTTGGCCTTTGTGGACTGTCGCAAACGAGGAAGCAACCGATTCGACACGCGACTAGATCATTTCTATCGATTCTTTTAACTGTGGGACACATGATACGCGCTCTTCAGCACACACAACCTTGGCTGCGAGCTCCTCTACTTTTTGATCAATGGCCTGCTGATTACTTTGACGCGAACGAATTTCGTCAAGAATGTCGGATTGTTTTTCCAAGATTGATGGTATCTGCATAATAGCCTTAAACATTTGCTGTTCTTGTTCTTCGGTCACTGCAGCGCACCTTGCCGAGCACGTCCACATCTTCTATGATGCCAGGGTTAGCGCCGAATTTAAAGTCTATTTCATTTCTAGTCTCGCCATTCGGGCTCCTCCCCGTCCACTTTCGGCTATCCCGTTTGCGGAAGAAGGTATTCATCATCCGCATATTATTCTGCAAACTCTACTAATAACTCTCCCCTGCTATTCCTAGAGCCTATGTCATATTCCCCAACTGACTTGTCTCCAGCCTGTTTCTTGCCTACCCTGGCATTGAAGTCGCCCATCAGTATAGTGTATTTTGTTTTGACTTTACCAATCGCTGATTCCACGTCTTCATAGAAGCTTTTCACTTCGAGGTCATTAGGACTGGATGCAGGGGCGTAGACCTGTACGCCCTTCAATTTGTACCTCTTATTAAGTTTCGCAACAAGACCTGCCACCCTCTCGTTAAAGCTGTAGAATTCCTGTACGTTACCGTTCCTAGTCACCGGGATCAGGCCACACTCCAGGCCTGCTTATGCAATGTCATCAACACGCTGATTTTTTTAATCCTGTGGAAAATTGCGCGGCACCGGGATTCGAACCGCGGTTCACTTGCACGCGAGGCGGATGTTCTGCCTCAACGCCACCGCTGCTGCTCCATGCAGTAATGGATAGCCGTATTAATTATCCTATTGTTGCTTACGGTATCTCCTACAAGTCCCCTAAATCATCTGTTCAACACATACAAACCTGTATGCAGTATGTAGTATGTGAAGCAGTATTATTATTATTATTATTATTATTATTATTATTATTATTATTATTATTTGTTTTGAAAACATATATACATTGAACGGGAAAGGGAAAGCGAGGAGCAGGCTGGCAACTGCCGCTGGATGGGGCACTACGCCTGCCTACTCTTCAGAAAGGAATTGACAGCAACACAAAATTGGAAGATGGGAAGGAGGGGAGGAAAGAGGAAAGCAAGAGCAACAGGACCAATCTAAAGCAATGAAGTAGAACACACACAGTAGGGCCGGTCACTGAAGGTCACGCAACTGCAGAATGGTAAACTATTCTTATTATCTGTAGTCGATATAATGAGAATAATGCATGTCTACAGAGGATAAAATATTCTCAAATAATAGGTTATTTGAACTAAACGTAGGTTCAGTGCTGTTCAGGTTCTTTAAAGAAGAGTTCACGCACAACATGACTCTCGTGAATTCCTTGACGAATGTTGTACCCACTCGCTTCTTGAAGTGAATATTTTTTAATTGCCAAAACACCCACTAAATATGGGAAAATGATAGCTTCATTCTGCTCTATTAGGATGTGGAATTTGTTTCCCTACTTCATCCAAAGAACTTTCATTTGTATGTTTAAAAATAACTAAACTATATTTTGAATCAGTAACCTCATTACATATGCATTCATCTATCGTACTTCATTCTCGTCACCTAAATGCAAAGCATTTCTTTGCCTAGTCGGAGCCAAGGTCAAATACGAGGCCATCCGAGGTCACAGAGCTTGTCCCCGATACCCGAACACTCCTATGTGCCCGTTCCCTTGCCGCTATTGGTTCCGACCCTTCGCGTGGCGTGGGCATGCGCACGGTCTCCGACGCGCCCGTTCACCCGCTCACACGCCGCGCTGGCTTGGAGCGTCTTTGCTTCGCTCGGTGACGTGGGCGGGCAAGCCACAAAAAGACTTGCCTCGTTTAGGCTAGCTGCACTATGTTGCACGCAGGGCTCTGCTAGCAGATACAGCAATGTGCCCTCGAAAGCATGAAGCCGTAAGATGGCCAAGCCTCTGCAAAGATTACAGAGGTATGCGACGCGTACCGAATCGGCGAGGCTGGAAGAGACGAGATACGTGCGGCCCTGAAGCAGTCGCACGCGCCCGAATAGCTGTGGCACTCTTAAGTGAACGGCCGCTGAAGAGGCCGCAGAGACCAATCGGCGCCGATTCGCGGACCACACTTTATGGGACGCCGACACATACGTTCAAGCGCACTTTAGTGCTAATCTGGCGCGCAGTGTGGCGCCTGCAATCGCCTCTGGTACTGATTGTACGTCATGAGGGTGTTGCTGTCCGCGCAGTTGGCACTGCAGCTGCAAACATCTTCTCTGATTGATGCGAGGTCATTTAGGCTATACTGTTACATCGCTGCTTTGCGGGCTTTGTGTAATATATTCATGGGTCTAGTATTGTTCCTGCCGGTTTGTTCTTTTTATTTATAACGTGGCAAGCACTGATATCAGCTTGCCTCCCAATTTACAGTTGATCGATTCGTTAAGAGTACAGTATTCTTCCATCTCTCTCTGTCGCGCGGCCTGCCGACTATCCTGCTTTTTGCGCGCGAGATTGAGCCGCGATCGTCAGTTCCCCTTGGGCTTGGTCGGGAAATACGCAGTTGCCGCCAAAGCTCAGCGTCGCCCCCTCCCTCCCTCCCTCTCATATCCCAACGGCTTCTTGCGCGGCGGAAGACTGTGCGTTTGCTCTCCGCCTTCCTACCTCGGGCGCGCCAGATTGACCCGCGATCGTCGGCTCCCGAGTCCCCTCGCGTACTTTCACGCGCACATACAGCATACGGCGCGTGGCGGGGACGGTGTTATCGCCCTTGCACTTTATACAGAACAGCACGGCGACCCCGATGATGAGTTCGACGGCGTAGGCGACGGCAAAAATGCGCCTGGTGTGTCTATTTAATTGCTATCGCAATAAAAAGGCCGCAAGCCAGAGGCACAAGCTCCTGGTGTCTGCAATGAGCCGGGAAGCTCGGGCCAATTTATTCGTGCTAGGTTGTATGCCGTGCTGGTTGGAAGAGCCAAGCAGGCGAAACCTGCACTTTGAGTGCACTTGATGCGCATGCGCTACTCATGCTGATCTTGTTGCTTCGCGCCGTTACAAGTCGGTGAATGGTTGGCGAGTCGACGCTCGCACTGTACTGTTAAATAATTGGTCGACTGTATGTTCTCCCGAGATGTTAAATTGAATATATTTACAGACTAACGTACCATGTATCCTATGTATTTTGTGCCAAAACTAAAGGTATAGGAAGGTAATGCTCCTCGCCTTTGGTTGCAGTAAGTTCGAGCATTTTTGTACTTCCCCTAATTAACGGTTACTATTCTTTATTCAACTAGTCAATATACTCAGCCTAAAAGTGGCAAGGAGAAAATTGAAGGCCACCCTGAAAAATTCTTGCTCAGTACCTTATGTATAACCATATTGCATATTCATAGACCACGAACTGAGGAAAAAATGGGCCAACACTGTGCCAACACTTAATATAAGCCCGATGCCGTGCGCATTAAACTGAGGGGCAAGTGAGTGCAGAATAGTGTGGAAACTACTAAGGACAGCGTCGACTCGTCGGACGACGATTTCACACTTGTCATGAGCCGAACCACAATAAGAACACTACTACGGAGGTCTTCGTTGCGAAGTGTCTCCACCGTGAAGACAAAACCACAGCGCTGGCCGTACACTATGCTCTTCATGCCTGTGGACCCAGTGTCCAATCTGCGACTCCTAAACAGGCAAGTCCTTTCTGCGTTTCTTTAGGGAATCGCGCCAAACGAGATAAAGGACGTGAGAATAAACGCACGGAAGAATGTCATTGCAGCAGATGTTCTACATCGTAGTGCACTGCAAAGCCTGCGGCACGTAACGGAAATCTACAAAGTACACATGCGATCCATGATACCTACACGCTGCAATGGCACTGTCGGCGTCATTTATGATTTCGATATTTCTATACCAACCGACGACTTACCGATATTAATAAAGCCAACTACAGAAGGCACTCTTATCACGCACATCACAAGACTTGGCAACACACGTTGCCTGAAGCTGTGGTTTGAGGGAGACAGCCTTCCCTCGCACGTCAAAGTTGACCACGCCCGCCGTCCAGTCCGCCCATACGTACCGAAGCCCCTGCAATGCTACAAATTCTGCAAGATGGGACACGTAAAAGGTGTCTGTAGGAATAACCTCGTGTGCCCACGGTGCGCTGAATCTCATTCAGCAGAAGCCTGCCGCGCAACTGGGGTAAAGTGCCCTAACTGCCATGGTACTCATGAGGCCTCATCCAGTGTTTGCCCGCGAGTGAGGAACGAGCGAGCAGTACTCAAACGTATGGTACGGGACCATTCAACACACAGAGAGGCTGCCGCCACTCTCACGCGACGACGACATCGCCACCGAAGAGCATCACAAAGAGTTACATCTACTGAAAGATATACACCATCTTTCGGCAAAGCGGCTACCGTATCCACGCCGACTTCCACAAAGACAGACACTGCGAAAACGAAGAAAGGGGCAAGTCGCGCACCTCCTGAAGAGTGGCCTACACTTCCACGAGCACAACCTGCATTGGAGTCACATGAAATTGCGCCGCCCTCAGTGACCTCATGAACCGCGGATACGACGACGACTGAGGATCGCCAAGTCATAGTGATGCTTAAGTCACTTATAGACGCCATGCGCATTCTGCTGAACAGCATGAAAACCCCGTTGGCACAGAGCGCACTGCAGGTGCTGGACACTTTGAGTCCGGTGCTTGCGGCTCTAGGGTAAAACTACGGCCCGAGAATTGCCGTCGTTTCAAGAGGAGGTCAAGAATGCATCTGTCTTTAAGTGGAACGCCAGAGGGCTTAGGTCACACATGTCCGACTTTAGACAGTTTGATTTTACGCATCAATTTCCCATTATCGTGATTTGCGAGCCCAACCTGTCAGCTCCTATCAGACTGTCCGGGTATGAGTGCTTTATGTCCTCTACCCACGGAGAGTGCAGCAAGGTTGTTGTGTTTATACGCCGTGACTTGACTTATGTACATCACCCAGTCCCTCCTGACGAAGCAAATCAATACGTTTGCTTAACAGTGAAGAAGAAAAAGCTCACTTTCACAATTCTTGGAGTCTATCTCCAACAAGCCGTCTAGATTGTGAGCACTTACGGGGAATTTTGACATTGACACCACAGCCGTGGGTGCTCACTGGTGACTTTAACGCCCACCATTACCTATGGGGAAGCTCCAAAATGAACTCTAGAGGCAGAACGCTGGTGTCCTTTGCCTATGAACTTGAATTTTGCCTGTCAAATGACGGAAGCCCTACTTATCTGCGTGGATCAGCGTATAGTAGCTGCTTGGACCTTACCTTCGTTTCACGTTCGCTTTCGAGAAGAGTGCACTGGTTTTTGGATTTAGAAACACGGGGTAGCGACTACATCCCAACCTATTTGAAGATCGAAGGATTGACTAGCTCCAAGTCCTCCAGAATCGTCCAGTGCAGCAATTGGCCTAAATACAAAATAATAATGGAAGACTGTTGTCGTGACGGCACCTACTATAAACTACAGGGCGCGATAAAGGATGCCATACAAACAACCACGCATTCGCTTTCGAAGAGTTCTTTCCGCACCGATTTCGACATCGAACTAGCGAAACTTCGAGCAATTCGCCGTCGTGCGGAGCGAAGATATAGTCTAATTATGATTGGAGATTGACTAGACGAACACAAAAGAAAATACAGCGTCACATGAACAAGCTGGCTTCGCGACAATGGGAATCCTTTTGCGACTCCCTGGATCCGCGAAAACCTTTGTCGCTTATATGGAGGACTGTTCGTGGCATTCGCACAACCTCTGGTCAGCGCCACCCGTTTATATTTCTGGCACTCCATATAGAATGTAGAGATATTGACGTCACTGAATCTTTCTGCAGAAAGATTGCTGGCGAAGCAAATTCCGATGGAACGGCTACTGGAGCGCTCGAGCACCCACTGTTCTCACGCGATACCCGCATGGAATGCCCTTTTTCTATTGAAGAACTAGAAGCTGCGCAGGCTTTGTGCAGGCGTTCTTCACCGCCAGGACCTGACGGCATTACATACCGTGCCCTGTGTAACCTAGGAGACCAAGCTTGGAAGGCACTTTTGCTCCTGTACAACCAATCCTGGCAGACGGGTACGGTTCCGCAAGAATGGAAGTCAACTCGCCTTATTCCAGTTCTCAAAGCTGGCAAGTCGCCTTTGGACATTTCTTCATACCGTCCGATCGCTCTTGCCAGCTGTGTCGGAAAACACAATGGAAAGAATGATTTTAAAACGTCTGGAATGGTACTTAGAGTACTATGAAATCTACCTAGATGCTGTGGCCGGATTCAGACGTGGCCGTTCGTCAACAGACAACGTTGTTGACTTGATAAGATTTGTGCAACACCAAAAGGCCCGTAAGCGACTATGTGCTGCTCTGTTTCTAGACGTTAAAGGGGCTTATGATAATATCACCCATGAAGCCATCCTTAGCAAGTTAGAAGCCGTCGGACTTGGTGGTAAGATATATATGTGGGCGTGCAGCTACTTACAGAGGAGACCACTTTACGTGCACACAGAAAATGGCCCGACATCCGAGCATTACGGTAGCCGAGGAGTCCCTCAAGTCGGAGTGCTTAGCCCGACTCTTTTCAATCCCACCCTCTGTGGATTAGTTGACAACCTGCCAAGCGTCGTACGACTTTCCATCTATGCGGACGATATCTTCATTTGGGCATCAGGTGTGACAGGACTTCAGCTTCGTGCTCGGCTTCAGAAGGCAGCCACAATGACATCTTGCTACCTTCGTGAACAAGGACTTGAAATTTCATGCGGGAAGTGCGCAATGGTGGCATTCACGAGGAAGCGAATGTCTGCTTACGGCGTATCTATTAACGGGCAACTTCTACCATACAGCAGAAGTCACAGGTTCTTGGGAGTCGTAATTGACAGAGACATATCTTGGACTCCGCACGCGAATTACGTGAAAAAGCGGCTGACTGCTATCTGTCACCTGTCCAAGTTCCTTGCAGGAAAAAGTTGGGGAGTATCTATACACGCTATGTTACAGCTGTACATGGCGTTGTTCGTTGGTTTCCTGCGATACAGCCTGCCTGCAATATTCAACACCTGCAAGACTAACCTGCGTACGATTCAGAGTATCCAAGCCCAAGCCTTCAAGATGTGTCTTGGCTTACCACGTCGTGCATCAACGGTTAAAACCATTGCCCTTGCGCAGGATTACCCAATCACGGCGCACATTACCTTTGAGACAATACGTATGCATCTGACGCATTATGCTAGTGCCCCTTCCCACCACTCGGCGAGCCTCACTGCTGCAAGGCCCTGCTCGACATCTAGCGGTGTTGTCAGTGCACATCGTGCGTCGTTTACTTCAGGGTACGCACCTGCGGCCAAGCCAGCGTTTCCTCCGTGGTGTTTGAGCCGTCAACAAGTACATATGATTATTCCAGGACTACAGAAGATGACAGATATACCGGACCCTGCTCTAAAACAGCTGAGTTTACTTTTGCATGAGAAGTACAGCAACCACGCGCACATCTATACCGATGGATCGTCTAGGTTGTGCAGTTCTGCTGGTGCCGTGGTTACACCAACGCGAGGAATGACACTGCGGTTCAAGACATCGCATATCACGACCTCAACGGTAGCAGAACTAACGGCCCTGCGTCGAGCACTGGAATTCATTGATTCTGAAAGACCTACAAAATGGGCTGTGTTGTGTGATTCAAAACGGGCACTACAGTGCACGCAGTCAGTTCTCCGACACGGATGCCATGACCAATTGACATACGAAGTCGCGAAACTTTACCATCACGTCCAACAAAAAGGTCGCGAGGTCGTTTTTCAATGGGCACCTGGCCATTGTAGAATCAGTGGCAATGATTCCGCCGATAACGCTGCTCGCACAGCACATCAAGAAGAGCACAGCGTTCTAATTCCGCTTTCGAGGACAGACACCGCAAGGCAGCTTCGACACCTAGAACGCAGTCTCACACTGGCCGAGTGGAACTCGCCATACCACTTACACGACTGCATCGACTAAACCCCTCCCTGCAACTGCGACCTCCAATCGGACTTCCTCGACGCGAAGCTACGCTTCTCTGTCGCCTTTGGTTATAAGTTGCCTTCACAAAGGCATACTCTACATTAGTTGGAATGACCGACAGTGCAGCATGCGAGGTCTGTGGCACCGAGAAAACATCGACCACCTGCTGCGCCACTGTCCACGATACACCCCAGAGAGACAAGAACTTGCCAAAGCTTTCCAAAAACTGGACAATCGGCCGCTTTCTGTGCAGGTGCTTCTTTGAGCTGCTCGCTCGCTGGTTTTGGGCATTCTTCTACCGCTTTCGCAGCGGTGCTCATGTGTACAATACTCTAAAATAACTATTGATACCTTTATTATATCGCCAGGGTACAGAGATGCCTCAACTGGCAAAAAAAAAACACGTCAGACAAGTAAGCTTACATTGTTTATTGTCAATCGTGAATGAAGCAGTACATGTCCACAATTTTTGTACAGGTCAAGTGGAGCTAATGCTCTGAATCACTGAGTTTACAACATACAGAAACACAGATAGCAATATATTTAACGGAATTAAAAACTGAAATCGAGCGAACTTTTCTCATTGTGTTTGTCATGCCGCTAAATCAAGGACAACGATATTGTGCTCGACTACACTCGTACTTGTGTTGTTTACAAGGCTGTTTGACGTGTTTCGTACATACGTATATTGTCTGCCTTCGACGATTTCAGCTAGAATAAAAAAATACATAATTGTTTGGCAAAGACTTACTGTCAGTAAGGTAAGCTGGAGCTGCAATGTCGCATTGTTTTGATAATACACATAACATAACACAGGCATAACAAATAACACAGGCACGAAGTCTAGAGAAAACAAAAACATTATGCTAAATTTTGGATTACATATTGTGTGTTCTTGATACTTCTGCTGCACATGTTGTGTTCAGGTGCAGCAGTAAAGGTTTTGACACAAGTGGAGTACTCGTAGGAAGGCGAGGAATGTTATAGAGACGACAGTGCTTACAAGGACCTCTGCAAATATTGCGTATAAACAAGGACACTAAAGCGAGCATTGTTTAACTGCGCGAACAAACGAACCACAAAGACAGCGAGGGACAAGGACGGGCGCAGACTTGCAACTAAAGTTTATTCCACAACGTACACATATAAGTACACACCTGACATACACCACTGCGCGTGCGCAAAAAAAAAAAGGAAAAAAAAAGGCAAGGTAAAAGAAAAGTAAAACCTTGTATAAGCGAATCGCGACCTACCTACGCTCGTCAATAAACCTCATCTCACTGTTATGTAAATAAACTGAGGTGTCACTGACACATTCTTGTCCCTTCTTTCTAATATGGTACGCCTCGAGTAGCTCTCTGGCTCGGCTATCTCGGCAGCGGCACAAAATCTTTGCTTCCTTCATGATCGGCTTGCACGTGCATGCCAGGCAGTGGACAGGCAGGTGCCCATTCGCTTTATTCCTAATAGACAATTCATGCTCACGCAAGCGCACATTCACACACCTTCCTGTTTGACCTATGTAAACTTTGCCGCATGATAGAGGTATCTGATATACTACTCCAACACTGCAATCTACGTGGGAAATGGAGTGCTTTGTTCCGCACCCTTGGAAGTTATTTTTACTTCTTCCTATGCGCGAGCATAGCCCAGCGAGCTTGCCGGGAGCCGAGAGCGCTATCTCAACTCCATACCGTTTCGCAACCTTCTTTAAGTTGTGGGAAGTTTTGTGAACATAAGGCACAACTGTCCGTTTCTTATTTTTGCGCTCCCTTGCGTCTTCAGCAACATTGCCTTGCGTCTTTATCTTCTTAAGCACTGCCTCCACTACTGCTGAAATGACTGACTGCGGGAAACCGGCTTCTTCCAGCCTTACAATCTGCTTGTCAAAGCTTTCCTGTATTTTGTGCGTGCAGGACTTTCTTATGGCTGATATGATGCACTGGGTGGCTATTGCCCGCTTTACCGTTTTCGAATGAGCCGAATCGTAGGGCACCAGTTTCTTTTGGGATCTTGGGTTATATTTCCAGCACACATGGTCGTCACAGAAGCTTATAGCGTTGTCTAAAAACTGAATATTATTATCCTTTGTTAGTTCATGGGTGAATGTTAGACCTTTGCCAAGGCGCTGAAAAATGTGTAGTACACCTGCGATGGCGTCGTCATATGTGTAACTGGCCTGCTTTTTTAAAAGAACAAGAAAATCCTCAACATAACGGAAAACGGTAACAACCAGGTCACGATCGATCCCTTCGTTTACCGCTCTGTCAAATTCCGATAAGTAAATATTGCACAAGATAGGAGCTACGCAAGATCCTATACATATACCTTGTTTCTGCACGTAATAGTCGTGTTTAAACTGGGTGAAGGTAGATTTGAGGTAAAACTCAAGCAACGCTAAAAACCTATTAACAGTCAACCCGGTAGAATTCTGAAAAGACACTTCGCCATTAACTTCAATACATTTCTGAACAGCCTGAAACAATGCAGCGTGAGGGATAGAATAAAACAAATCTTCTATGTCAATGGAAAAAGCATGGCCAATATCGTCATTCGACTCTATAAAGCTAGTAACAGCTTCCGAGTTCCTTGTTTCAAACGGGTCGTGCACTTTCAGGTGCGATAAACATTTCTGCAAAAACTTGCGTACTTCGTTCTGCCAAGTTCCTCTTTCACTCACGATTGACCGAAAAGGGATATCGTCTTTGTGCGTCTTGGCCGTAAAAAACACGATCAAGCCATCCCCTTTGCTTTTGTTGACTGAAGTAGCCAGTTTGTGCAGTTCCATCTCCTTGCACATAGAAACGGCCTTCGCCTTTATCCTTGCGGCTTTCACTGGCACAGGCTTGAAGTTCTTTTTCACAGCAGCCGTCGCCTTCTCGTCGAAAAGCCCCGACGGCATTACCACAAACCCTCCTTCTTTATCCTGTTGCAGCAGTCTGAGGTCGTTCTGTCTAAAAAACCTGACGATTTCTGACGTTGGGTTCTTCCGCTTTGGCCTTTTTTCAGTCTTCTTGACTGTGTTGATTAGGCTGTCCACGCCATCCAACAAACACCTTTCTTGATCCTCTGCCTCCGCTTGCTTGGCCAGGCTCCGGTTTATGGTCAACCATTCATGCGCTTCCAGTGAAGTTTCCATGCTGTACTTGGGCCCTTTCTTGAGGGTGGACAGTATTCTCTCGGGCACCGCAGCTTCTCCGAGCTGCATAACGTTACCCAAAGCTTGTGGTTTGGTGTTCTTGATCTTTGCTAAGGCATCTCGGAGGTAACAGCGCCACCAACGTTCCGTCGTCTGAGCTTCTAGCCGTTTGGCGTCACGCATTTTGATGGCAGCCAGCCATGCAGGATAATTCGCAAAGAAGAGAAGTCGTAGCAAGTCTACAAACCTCCGCGTCTGCTCCTTCAGCTCGTCGCGTATATTTCGACATACTTGTTTTCCATGTTTCAAGGAAGGTTTAACATGCCCATACAACCGGAGTACTTCTTCAGGAACCACATTCTTCCTTATGTAGAAGGCATACAGGCGCGCGCGGCACTTCGCAGTGACGATGTTGGCGATGATCTCCGGAACACGGTTTACAGGAGTGGGAACACAAAAACCATAGCCCGCTGTAGAACATACATAGTTTAGAAGAACTTGTTGTTGGGCGAGTTGGTAGATATTAGCGAGCATTGTTTAACTGCGCGAACAAACGAACCACAAAGACAGCGAGGGACAAGGACGACTTAAAGAAGACTATTACGTGCAGAAACAAGGTATATGTATAGGATCTTGCGTAGCTCCTATCTTGTGCAATATTTACTTATCGGAATTTGACAGAGCGGTAAACGAAGGGATCGATCGTGACCTGGTTGTTACCGTTTTCCGTTATGTTGAGGATTTTCTTGTTCTTTTAAAAAAGCAGGCCAGTTACACATATGACGACGCCATCGCAGGTGTACTACACATTTTTCAGCGCCTTGGCAAAGGTCTAACATTCACCCATGAACTAACAAAGGATAATAATATTCAGTTTTTAGACAACGCTATAAGCTTCTGTGACGACCATGTGTGCTGGAAATATAACCCAAGATCCCAAAAGAAACTGGTGCCCTACGATTCGGCTCATTCGAAAACGGTAAAGCGGGCAATAGCCACCCAGTGCATCATATCAGCCATAAGAAAGTCCTGCACGCACAAAATACAGGAAAGCTTTGACAAGCAGATTGTAAGGCTGGAAGAAGCCGGTTTCCCGCAGTCAGTCATTTCAGCAGTAGTGGAGGCAGTGCTTAAGAAGATAAAGACGCAAGGCAATGTTGCTGAAGACGCAAGGGAGCGCAAAAATAAGAAACGGACAGTTGTGCCTTATGTTCACAAAACTTCCCACAACTTAAAGAAGGTTGCGAAACGGTATGGAGTTGAGATAGCGCTCTCGGCTCCCGGCAAGCTCGCTGGGCTATGCTCGCGCATAGGAAGAAGTAAAAATAACTTCCAAGGGTGCGGAACAAAGCACTCCATTTCCCACGTAGATTGCAGTGTTGGAGTAGTATATCAGATACCTCTATCATGCGGCAAAGTTTACATAGGTCAAACAGGAAGGTGTGTGAATGTGCGCTTGCGTGAGCATGAATTGTCTATTAGGAATAAAGCGAATGGGCACCTGCCTGTCCACTGCCTGGCATGCACGTGCAAGCCGATCATGAAGGAAGCAAAGATTTTGTGCCGCTGCCGAGATAGCCGAGCCAGAGAGCTACTCGAGGCGTACCATATTAGAAAGAAGGGACAAGAATGTGTCAGTGACACCTCAGTTTATTTACATAACAGTGAGATGAGGTTTATTGACGAGCGTAGGTAGGTCGCGATTCGCTTATACAAGGTTTTACTTTTCTTTTACCTTGCCTTTTTTTTTCTTTTTTTTTCTTTTTTTGCGCACGCGCAGTGGTGTATGTCAGGTGTGTACTTATATGTGTACGTTGTGGAATAAACTTTAGTTGCAAGTCTGCGCCCGTCCTTGTCCCTCGCTGTCTTTGTGGTTCGTTTGTTCGCGCAGTTAAACAATGCTCGCTAATATCTACCAACTCGCCCAACAACAAGTTCTTCTAAACAAGGACACTAAATAAGCATATAAGTATGCCCAAGTAATGCTCACGGATCCTTGTAAAATGCAATTTACGGTTTCAGGCTCAAGGAACATTGTAGTTTTCGTGTTCAAACAATGCACAAAGGCTACAAGGACATGAACACTTTATCAGACTAACAGAGGAGAGGAAGGGAAGCCTCACCCAGTAGCCTGCGTTCCAACAATCAAACATATTTGTGAGGGCCGTGACGAAGTTCCCATGCTGATGTTTCCCTTGCTCGTCCACTTTTGATTGGCCGAATGTTAAGCCAAACTTCGAGTATATTTCAAAACCTTTTTGTGAACACACTGTCCTCAGGTATGTCATCTGCTGTTTGTAGAGAAAGAAAAATCAATTTTATTGGTTTGTCATGTTTGAGAAGTGTGGAGTAGGCCACTTGTGTGAAGTTGCCTGTTCTAGCTAATTCTTTCGGTGCAGGGCTAGCCTAGTTACTGATTTCATGAAAACTGTACATGGGCCTTTCGTAGTTAACAAATGAAAAATTAAATATCCGGATCAAATTCTAATCCTATCACTTACCATAGTAACAACGTTCATTCGGATTTCGTCATGTCCTATAGATATATTGGTGTATACATTACAATTAAATTGGACCAATATGAAGTGTGTCACTATTAATGATATTCACCTGCTCGGGCACTTACAGTGCAACTTTTCCAAAGCACTGTCTAGTTTTAAACTAAATCTTTACAAGGCGCTAATACGCTCAAAACATGAATATGCATCTGCAATATGGAATCCCAGTCGCCTTAGTCTTATTACTTCACTTGAACTAGTACAAGATAACTCTGCTCGTTTAATTCTTTCTAATAATAACTGTACCGCAAGTATAACCATAATGAAGCTAACCACTACTTATTCCCCTAGCTAGGTGCTATGTTTCGCTATTTCATAAACTTTTCCGTCATACCACACTTGGCGACTTCATACCGCGGCCTCAAGTATATTTCAAACTGCATCGCTCATCTCAGTAATGCAGGGATTGATTCTTGCTACACGAAGTCTTTCTTTCAATCTTTCATCCCCCGCACATCTCAGGAATGGAACCACCTTTCCTCAAGCATCGTAGCCATCACCGATAACAAACTTTTTTTGCAAAACATTAGCTAACATTGTATAATCAGGAGAATCATTGTATTACCAGAACTCTTAATCATAGTCAATGTTATTTGTTATGAGCACTTTGTAATTATAATTATATTTGCACGTATCATGGCTGACATCATCTCTGTCTGAGTTGTATATGCAACGACATGAGTTTCTACAAGTTATGTTGTTGCACATTATGACGTTTACTAAGTGAGGTCCTGTCAGCTGCACAAGCCTGTCTTTGTACAAAGGGCAAAATTCAGGACTTGCAATTGTCTCCTCGCACAGCTCCTAGGCCGATAATCACCTGGCATGTAAGCATTGAAGTGAGCGGCAACACCAAACACAAAGCATAATAGAAGGAAGGTACCTAGCAATGGCGGATGGTCAGGAGAGACGATGAATGTGAGTTCACATGCACACTATGTATACAATTTGTTGAACAGGAAATGAAGCATAAGGGAGCGAACACGTAATCAGCGAGTCCCCTCTTTCAATGATTGTAGTTTGGGGAACATTTGTATTTTTTGTTAATCTGTATCCCTGTTAAACTTTCCTCTATATACCATTTCACCCTTGTATGTTATTTTACTTACCTGAATAAGAGCAATTCTTTGATAATGTTGTCACCACATGTTTTATGCTCACCTGCAGTTCTGTAATTTCCGTGACCAAATGTATTAATAAATGCAACCAGGCAAATCATGTAGGACTGTACAAAGGTAATAACGTACAGCTTGTACGTTTACAGGTAATCTAGCCTGACGCAATGTGTTTTCTAGAAAGTTGTTATTCTTTGTTGTTTGCTGTATGCTTTCATTGTATTTTGTTCAACGCATCAAAATGGTGTGAAAGTGTCTACGCATGGCGATCAGGCTTTTCAGTGCTAAGTACTTGTTTATTCTTTTTATGTGTTGTGAGTTTGGTCATTTCTTTTACTGTTAGCTGACTCTTGTCTTGTGTGAATTATTTGTCAAACTAATAAATACTGTGCGCAAAAGTGTAAATGTGGGAAAAAATAAATTTTGAATTGTTTTGTGAATGGGCGTTTTTAATAGTTTTTTTCTAAGTACCACCGGTGGTAGCACTGCTTGATCGCTCCATAGGGCTTCATCCAAATTTACTATTACAGCCCATTCCAAACTTCACATCTTAACCTACCAAAGATGTTTGAGTGAACAAAAATGTTTTTTGTTGGGGAGGGAGCGTAAATGAAAGTACACGTGTACATGTGTCTACTAAACTGGAGATCAAACTTCTGTATTTGTGTATGATACTAAGCCTTTTATAAGAATCTGAGGCATGGTTTGTGTAACTAGGTGGAATATAGGTAGACATGCCCTGACGACTAGTGCAGCTTTTCAGTTTTATGAAATCAGTATATGATAATTATCTGCAGCTTAACATACTTTTGATAGTATTTAACTGGCTGAAAATGTAAGCATGTGCCACATTATAGATGCTACTAGGCCTCTCATGAAGCACTCATTCCAATTTCACTTGTTAATATATCTACCAACTTTCTTTTCATCAGGAAAACTTATTTACCACTCGACGTATTCAGGGTGTGTGTATGCTTTGACAAGAACAAAAATGCAAAAATTGTCATATTTTAATGCTATTAGCCTTCTTGGGGAATTGAGCCAGTTTGTGTATGTCCTCATATGAACTATTTCCCATCTTCGGTCAGTGGGTGATTCATTGTCAAATAGGTAGATCATCCAGTTGTAATGAGGTATATAGCTCGAAAACCAACCTTTGGACTGACTTTGCTCACTGCCTATGTAACTCATGGTATTTACCGGTCTTCATTGATCCTCTTTTACGTCAGCTTAGGTCATTGGGTATCTGCCACTGTTATGTGCTGCTCTTCAAAGAATCTTTCCATGCCAACTTGGATCACTGGGTATGTGCCGCTCCTTAATAAAGCTCTGATGCCAATTTCCATAACTGGGCGTGTTTTACTGGGTCTGCGCCGCCTTCCATGATAATCATTATATAAAACATATCGATACCCACAACCATAACATGCATTGCTAACAGCGTTGAAGAGGCCAATCATCTCGATACACCGCCACATTTCTTTTGTTTATGCTCGTGTCTCCCTTTGTTTTCCTCACTTTATCCCGAAGAGATTCTAAGAGTGTTTAGTTTTCTAACGATTGGTCACTTCTCAAATCAATTACCTCCCAATTTTCTGCAGTTCTTTCATATGTCAACAAGAATAACTCCTTTACTACTAATGATTTTTAAATGTATTATGGTACATTCATTTCTTACACAGTTGTCTCAGCAATGAATTATCAAAAAGAATTAACCTATAATTTCTAATATGGCTTCATTTTATAGTAATGCATGCCTATCAGAAGAGCATTTTCTTTTTCAGTTAATTCATCATTGTGTTCCAAGGATATTTCAGATGTTTAATGGTTTCAATTGTTTCATTTGACAGATCATTGTCTCTTCTATGTGACTTCCAAAGATTGATTATCGTTAGCTAAAGTTAAGTTGTAACTGCTGGCATGAGAGCTGCCTTTGTTAACACGTTAAGTAATGAAATAAAATGCATTCGATGCACGCTAAAGAACTTGGTGAAAATTAATCTGAAGCTCCCCTTCGCCCCCCGCCCCCCTGCTGAACAGTGCCTCGATCGTGGCGTTAGCATAAACCCCAGAATTGGTTTTAAATCGATATTTTGGCAAAATATGTAACGCGGGGATTTGCACAAAAATGTGCTCTATATGATAGACCAACCTGTATTATTAATGCGAAAGCAATATATGGCTCATGAGGTGGGAAATCCGGCATTGGCATGGCTAACAATTGTCCAAAAAGTCAAGTGAGCCAATTGAGGCAGTTGATGATCCCAATTAAGGCAAAATTAATTAAAGCAAGTTTATTTACAAAAAGTTCATTACAGCACTCGAACCCATGTCCTTTGATGTTAAGGCGAAGCTAGCTCTGTCTCCTAACTAGCTTCACTTTAACATCAAAAGACATGAGTTGATGCCGTGTACATTTTTACCAAACCCTCCCTTCTGCTTTCCTTTTGAATAACATAAACACTACTCCATAATATTTCAGGTCTATTAGGTCGTGTTTATGTTTTTTACAAGCTTACTAGACAGTGACAGCATAGGGCGACATTGTGTCAGCAAGACTTGACTAATACAAAGTTTTGGGTCACTCAGGGAATTTTGCAATGCCACTCAGGGAAAACATGAAAAACTCAGGGAATCTGGAAATGCCAGTTTGGTAGAAACCATGCAAATATAGCATGCTTTAGAACGAGTTAGTAAGTGTATTAATTTTATGGTGTTGGTGTCACAAAAGGCGTAAGGCATTGATTTCGGCCTATTGCTTGCGAGAATGTTCTTCAGAAATAATACGCATACAGACCTCATTTGTGCACAGCAGTATAAGAATGTTGCTGACTGTATTACCACAGTGTATTCAACTTCAGTGAGGCAATATCACGCAATGAAAACAAGAAAAAATGGTCCATTTTTGTTTCCAGCGAAGAAACGTTTGTTAGGACAGCAGTATAAAAAATTATGCGAAGCATGCTTATGTCGGCTTCTTTTTGCTGCGGCAACACCATATATATGGCAACTTACCACAAACGGAATGCCTAGGTTCACCTCGTGAATTTCAAGGCTGGCAAATCCAGAACTTCTGAACAAATCTGCGCTATCCCGATTCAAGTAGCAGCCACAGGTTATATTCGTGGCCAACGGGGTGAAAAAGTCTTCGAAAAATTTGGCCAGGCTGCCCTTGGGATGACCCAAGTGCTCGCTAAAGAGGAAAGTCCGCCCTGCGTAGTATAGCAGAAATGAGATAGAGCAGGTCTGTCGGATAAATAGGGAACAAATCTTAAGGAAGGAGTGACATCCATACCGTATACTCCTATATTTTACATGGACACATATATTTGACGAACTGTGTAGATTCTTTGTTTATCAAATATTTATTTCGTACAATTCTTTTCAAGCGTATCAGCAAACTTTGCTTGCGGTAAAGTAACTGCCATTACGAAATACGCAGCGGTATTGATTACACGTTTCTCGTATATCCTTATCTATGTACCGGTGTGCATAGATGTGCGTCGGCCGCCTAGGTGAGAGTTGACGCAACCTACGTATTCAATGGCTTACAGGTCTCAACATTGCCTTGGTGCAACTATATATAAGAAAGACCGCATTCACGTATCACACACCACATTCATATCACATTCACACACCACACTTAAGTTAGCAACACTAGCGGAATGCTAACAAATGTTCGAGCCAAATCACTCTAGCTTTCACTAAAATTACGCTCTTAGAAAACCGTTGTCCGGAAAGTAACAGGGATATGCAGGCGCTGTTTTGGATTACGCACATACTAATTTGATTATGCACAACTAGTACAAAATAAATCTGTTTGCTTCGTTTTGTCCAGCGTGTTCGCTACACTGTAAATCGATTTAAACCTTCAAGGCCCTTATGTATAGAAATTGCTGTATAAGTAACACCTGTTTAAGGGTCTGCGTTATAAACTGAAAGAACACTTACGGTTACTAATCGGTTTAAAGTGTACATCTGCGAATGCGCGGTGGAAATAGGCACTGTTTAAAGCTTGTTCAATAAAGCGACAAAGCGGAACCAAATGTGCCGTATTAAACAAACCAACAGAACTGGTGACTCGCCACGTCCATGCGATTCAGTTTATGTTGAAAATGATCAATTCTTCAAGGGTTATACACAGACATCCCTCATCCTGAATGTCCGAATATTTGAAGCTTCCTATTCAAAAACGTTTTGCTCCCCTTTCAGTATCGTACAACGATACTGAAACGTGCATTCTAAGAAGCAGTAACATTTAGTACCATAATCATAAATCGAAGTTCATAAAACTGTACGGTTTTTTTCGATGAGCGAAACAAAGAGAGCGATGGTAAGCACGCCAGGCCCGTGCAGGTCTGCGCCGCACTGGCCTGCTGCGGCGCCGTGCACGCTTGTGCTCAGCCTTCGCTCGTGTTCGAGTACGTGTTCAACCACCTATGCGTAGCTATTCTTGCAACAGTTCAAATCACGTGCACAATGAGAAAACACGCCGAGAGGCAACCACCGAATGCAAATGTCGAGCGAACGACGTGGCCTGGAGCAAAGGCGCAACGGAGAGACCAGCAGTCGTATACGGTTCTGAAACATTCGCCACATCTGCATTACTACCGCTCACCGCCAGGTGCACGTGTCGTCGGCTTAGGCGCTATCAAAGGCTGCTAATAAGCCCTGCGGCCTTGCCAAGATTACATTGATACTATATGCTATGCATTTATATGGAATTTAGGGTAAGCGGAATTTCGTTGCAGTTGGCCGCGAACCACCATTCCAGAGGTTACCAGCGTCACAGGTGTATCAGACGCGATGTTGTTTTCTTCTTAGGTGGAACTGCGTCGTTACATGTCACTTGTTTATAGAACAAGTGACATGTAACGACGCAGTTCCACCCAAGAAAATAACATCGCGAACAAGGGACATGTGGCTATACGCACGTGACTATATGAGAATACTCACGCTCTCACATAAACCCATATGTCCACGAACGATTATGGTAGATAACAAGGAAAGCAGGCATCTTACTTGTGAATGCATCGTAAGTTCCAAGCAAGTGTGATCTAGAGCCTTTATAACATGCTTTGACATTTTACGTAATAAAGTTAGATACAGAAATACTATACCGGCTTGCCGTTTTTTTTCATGAACAATACAAGGAATCCATCACTCAACTGCGTCAAATAAAGTTATATTTCAAAGGTTGTTCCTACGCCTTGATGGCAAACTGGTAGCTTATCAAACTTTTGCAGGCGATAATGAGTACCCAGTTATAGCCCTAACTGGGTATTAAGGAATGAAACCGCTTTCCAAGGCAAGCCGAGAGGTTAAGAAACAACGGTAGTTTTCCATGTAATGCAAATGATATCCTTTATGTTTTTCTTCAATAAATGTATGGTAAACCGATGGACATTTTTTGTGTTAATTTCATGGACCTAATACTAGTTCAGTCTTGTACATTGCAGATTTGCTGTTTACGCCACATGTATACCATGGCATTTTCATTCTTAATTCTAAGGCATGATCATGACCCTCTACGAAGACTCGCTTTTAAGGTATATGGCTGAATTTGGCTTGCATCCTCATTTTTATATTCGTTCTGAAGTGACGGCGCATTGTAAACCAAGCTAAAAAACTGTTATTGTTTCACTTCACTCGAATATAATCTTTATTACTTATTTTCTTCCCTTTAACGAACTAAGATAATACTCGAAAAATGTGGAGATATCCTCCACCCTCAACCCCAAGTAAGTTCTCATGATAATTTGTAGCACATAATAGACATATCTATGAGTGTGTCCTGCTTAGTCATACGCAACATAGCAATTCACTTACAGTTTTGATGCTACTCAAGTTACGAAAACTTCTAAAAATGTCTTATGTTTCATGAAATACTAGTGCTCTTTCTCATTACACTCCTAAAGAAATACTTGCGTTTCCCTATGCATTTTCCTCTGAGCAATTTATGTGCTACAAAAGAGAAATAAACACAAGGTTCTTTTGGTGTACAAGTGCGTTTTGCATTTCTTCAGCATTGCCAATTTCTATACATGATAATTTGTCTTTAGTGGTTCTTGAATATTTAATACAATATATAATACAGATGGAAATTTGCCGAAAATGTTGCAAATATTGATTTGCTTTTTCAAATGAAGAACGCAGGGAAAGCACTTAAACAAAAGTGTTCTCATAACTACTACTACCAGGATTAAAATTCACCACAAAGTAAGATTCGAAGGTGTGACTCAGTTTTCAAATATTTAGTATCTTACCAGAATGACACGCGGGAATACGTCCTCTGCAGAATGTTTTTACCATGTGAATAGTAACATGCAGTGTGTTCACTGGTGTTTACATTTAGCACATTGTCAGGAAAGGTGAAGTTTCACTGAACTACAAGACAAGTTAGCTGCAACTCCTACGCACAGGGAAGTGCTACTGGGACTCAGCGTTTTTTGAGGATTGAATCATCATTCCACGAAGGAAGTGAGCACTTACTTGAAACTACTCAGGGCAAAAGTAGAAGCACTCTGCTTCATTGCATCTGTTTACGCCTCAACCATGGTGGGCCGATCGCAACTTCAGCTCAAGTGCTAGCGCTAATCTCCGGTGGCCAGGAAGGATATCGGGCCTAAAATGTCAAGGTTGGCTGCCGAGAGCTGACCTTCGTTTTGAGCACAAACCCAACAAACAGGAGCGTATGCACTGTCACATCTGTGTTTGTGGCAGGTTGACTCCCATTAAGCAGCAGCCAATTGCCGGAGGTTCATACGAAAGATTATATAAAAGCAATGTGATAACGAGAAAATAATTTTTGTAGAAGCCTACACGTTTATTGCACTTAAAGGGACACTAAAGGTTACTATTAAGTCAACGTGGACTGTTGAAATACCATCACAGAAACCTCGAAACGCTTGTTTCGTGCCAAGGAGAGACTTATTTTAAGAGAAAATGCGTTCTGAAGCGTCCGCGCACCTCTAGCGCAGTTCAAATCGCCCGCCCTCCGATCGAGGAGTACTGACATCATGGTCTCATAGTGACGTTGCGCCATCGGTGAGTAGAACGGCGTCCGCAGACGGCGCTACGGCTTTTCTGCGCAAAACGCGAACGCGCGGCCAGAAACAGAGCCAAGACAGAGCCGACAGCAGAGCGAAAGCGGGAGTATGGTGGCTAGCGGAAGGAGAAAGGAATTACGTCCTACATTACGTCCCACGGCACACGGAGAGTCCGTTTTCGTTAAACTATAGGCTGCGGCGAGCTCGCAGCGTGGTCGGCGTGGTCTATGAGGAGCGACGAGCCTTTTCGCACTCGCAACAGGGCATAAAAATGTGCGAATCGACGCAAAACTTGGCCTAGAAACGTGCTTCGCCACAGTCAGGGCTCAATACGACCCAAGCTGGCACGACCCAGATGTCGTTTCCCGCACCGCCACCAGGCGCCGCTACTATACCTCAAACTCCAGCGCAAGACGCCCTAAGCTGGTACTTCATTCTATGACGCTAACTTCGACGCTCGTCGCAATGGACCCTGACACCGACATATTGGCTCGCGATGGTGGGCTCAACTTCAGCGATTTGAGCACCGACGAGCGCGACCTGCTGCTGAGGGCTCGCACTGCCGGCGTCGTTGCGTACTACGACGGCGGCCTCGACATCGGCTCTCCGGAGCGGGAAAGCAACGAGGGCTTCCCACGACATCACATGGACGTGGCATTCTCGCTGCTTGTTCCAAATGAAAGTTTCGCGAGCCAGCAGAACCCTCACAGCACGACGCGATAACGAAACTACTGAAACTCCAAAGCGTGCGCGGCGCAGAGTCGAGCGCGCAGAGTCGAGCGAAAACGAAACCTTTCGAACACCCATATTACTGAAAGGTAACGTCAAAATGTTATTTTTTCTTAGAATCGAATAGACGTAGACAAGTAGCATTTTTTTTCCGTCTTATAATCGAATGAAATGATATTTTTAATACGAGTAGTTGAGTATTAGCAGAGTCCTTCCATGTTTTTCTGGTCACGAAACTCCGCCGTCACGCTATGGGAGAGGTTCATATGCTGCCCAAAGGTGCCGCTACGCGGCGCCACTGTGCCACAGAGGACATCGTTCGCGTACCGAAATGCGTGCGCAGTGCGAGGCGAGCTGACTTTTCGGGTTCGTTCTGTGCATGTGCTGTGCTATTTTTCGAGTGTTGGGCTGTTTGGTTGAAGTGGTGGGGTGGGGCAACGATGCCGAACACGTGTTGCGTGCCTGGGTGCCGTTCCGGCTACAAGGGCACGACCGAAAAGGTGTCGTTCTGTTTACCTAATAACAAGGAGCAGCGCGAGAAATGGAAGCGGGCCATACCGCGGCAGGAAAGTGGCGGTTTTAATTTCGAATCGAAGTATACACGTGTGTGCGCGAAACACTTTGACGCCTCGGACATCGTCACTGCGTACAATTTCAACATCAACGGCGACGACGTGTCCCTGGAGCGTGAGAAGCCGACGCTGAACACATTTGCTTTATGCTTTGTTGCAACCCCAATTTGTGTTATACCAGGATAGAGTAGTTCACAGCAATAGCGCCCTTGCCCCGACCATCTATGAAAGGTATAGCATTAGAATTCCTTTAAATGCAAGTGTTAAAACAGAATAATATGCATTGTTTTATTTTCCATTGTCCTTTAGTCTTGGCTAATGATGGGCTACAATTCTTCAATTGCACGTACTTTTAAGTCTATAAGCTGCTATGAGTAAGAAGGTTATTAGCACACTGTTAGCTACATTTGTATTGTGATTTGCTGAGCAAGTTTTGTCTGCATGTTTAAGTAACAGCTGAAGAAGTAGAAAGGTGGTATCTCTAACAAGCCATTTAAAAAAAATTGCTGTATTTGTGATGTGGCTACTTGTGTTCGTTTGAGAGTTCTTTAGCCGTGTGTTATGAAATGCTTATGCTTTACACTTTCTTGTTTATATAAACAATCGACTATGCATTCTGTACTTATTGCCATTCGTTTGCTGGTGTTTGTTTCCTGCCTCCCAATGCATACCTCTCACGTTTGATCTTATTTCTTTATGCGTATTATATCAGTGTCATGCTTTTAACAAACTTCTTGCATTGTGAATGGTGGACCATTTGTGACCGGACGCCTCCGTGCTATCTGTATTTCGCTCCGCTTATTTTACATGATAAATAAATGATCGTGCTTGTATTTTGTTTTTGCACCAACACGTTTTATTTATTTTCTTAATCGAATTATAAAGTTGTTTTTTCATTTTTCGACCATGATAAGAATATCAGGACCGGCGATTGCAACATTTTAACATATTGTAAATAGTTGCGAATTAAGAACCAAAATACCTAGTCTCGTCGTTTCTGCGTCGAAACCACGAGCAGTGAAGTGCTGGGCTTACTGACGCTTCTAAACGACTGCTTGCTAAGGCAATTGCCTAATTACAGCTAGTTTCAACTGTGCAGGTCCTAACACTTCAGGTTCGCCTTAATCCGTTGTTAAAAGCCGCACCGAAGGCATTTAGCAGGATGCGTTGTTGGGCAAGTTGGTTCATTGTAATAGGAAACATTGGTTGCGCTTTCTAGACAATCACATGTAAGAAGACAGGACAGGTCTGTCTGTCCTGTCTTCTTACATGTGATTGTCTAGGAAGACATTTAGTAGCGAAGTTCGTCTTGCATTAATTCTACCTAAATCTTATTCAGAAATGACATCGCTTTGCAAGAAATCTTAAGCGCATGGAGCAGCTCAGTTCCC
This sequence comes from Dermacentor variabilis, assembly GCF_050947875.1. NCBI lineage: Eukaryota > Metazoa > Arthropoda > Arachnida > Ixodida > Ixodidae > Dermacentor > Dermacentor variabilis. The sequence continues at coordinate 45,499,923 of NC_134573.1, read as the reverse complement.
TTTTCTTTGTCATTAAGTATTCTACGGTAGCAGCCCTTTGCAATAGCAATTTCATTCTTTTGATCTCGTTATAAGATACTGCCCACAGAGTCCTTCTATGCCACAATTTAACAGAAACTGAACAGCTGTGCTCGGCGAACAATCTGACGCTATGCGCAACGGAAAATTGGCGCTTACTCCTCTGGTGATAAGTGGGACCACTGGCGTTTTGTTGCGAATGCGCGGTGTTTAATTTAAGGCAAATATTAAAAAGCGGAGCCCACCGAAGCGTTGAGGCGAACGGCGATGACGAAGAAATCCGGACCGGGACCGCCCGGCCGTGTACAGCGGACGCACTTCGACGGGGGCGAAATGCAAAACACCCGTTTATTTAGATTTAGGTGCATTTTAAAGGATCCGAGGTGGTCAAAACTAATCCAGAGTCCCCCACTACGGCGTGCCTCATAATCGTATCGCGGTTCTGGCTCTTAAAATTCCAGATCTTTCTTCTTTTTGGTCTGAGACCGCCGCAAGCTCCATGTTATGAGCGGCTTTTTTTTTCGTCCCGTGCGCTCATATCATCGCAGAAGACACGCTCAGGCAGTAATTTAATTATATTCAATGTTAAAAATAGTTACGTGAAACTAAAGCGATCGTTGAGGAAGTTCAGAAAGCTAGAATACCGAGGCTGCCCCACACACAACCACAGCGGTAGCGGCGTTCGCATGCCCTCTCATGCACGGTTGCGCCTCTAGCGGCGGGCGCTGGCGCTATATGAAACTGAGGCGGCAGTTTCGTGACCAGAAAAAAACATGGAAGGACTCTGGTATTAGTAACACAAATTATGAGGAGTCCTTTCGTCATCGGGCTAGTACCGGAATGTCGCTGGGGGGTCTCAAATCGTGTCATGCATTTACCTCAATTTCTCGGTTACTAAAGCTCTGTTCGCGATTATATTGACGCCTTAGACGTTCTAGAACATTGCTCTACCACTTTAACTTGAGTTTCTGGTAACCTTTAGTGTCCCTTTAAAAGCAAGCTAAAGTGGCTCATTTACTGAGCGCTTCTTCTTTAAGAAATAAAATTTGGTGACGTTGCATTATGTGTATCGACGTATCAAACTGCTAAAAGGCGTTGGCGATAGCAGGACTGCAGTAATACGAAGAACGATGGTTAATTATGCCGTCTGCATTTACACCTTATTCTATCGTTCACTGCGCATGCTTGGTTACTTGCCATTTGTTGACGGCGAACCCGCGCCGGACACAATATGCAACCACACCAAATGGGTTTCATCATCATCATCAACGTTAGAATCATCAGCCTATTTTATGTTCACTGCAGGACGAAGGCCTGTCCCCGTGATTTCCAATTACTCCTGTCATGCACCAACTGATTCTAACTAGCGCCCGCGAAGTTCCTAATTTCATCACCCCACCTAGTCTTCTGCCGTCCTCGACTGCGCTTCCCTTGGCGCCCATTCTCTTACCCTGATGGTCCACCGTTTATCTAGACTACGCATTACATGACCTGCCCGACTCTATTTCTTTTTTTTAATGTCAAATAGCATATTGGCGATCCTTGTTTGCTCTATAATTCACACCGCTCTCTTCATGTCCTTTAACGGTACGCCTAACATTTTTCGTTTGTTTTCAAGCTTCTTTGTCAGTCTCCAAGTTACTGCTCCATATGTCAGCACCGCTAGAATGCATTGATTGTACACCTTTATTTTTAATGGGATTCAGTGTAATGGTAAGCTTCCAGTCAGAATCTTATAATATACGCCGAAAGGCACTACAATCCATCATTTTCTTTTGTAAATTCCCTTCTCATGATCAGGGTCCTCTGTGAGTATTTGACCCAGGTAAACGTACTGCTTCACAGACGCTAGAGACTGACTGGCGATCCTCAACTCTTGTTCCCTTGCCCGGCTAATGACCACATTAATCTTCAACCCCACTCTTATACTCTCTCTGCTAAGGTCCTCAATCATTTGTTGCCACTGTAATTCTTTGCAATTTATAGTACATTGTTCAGACCGTTCACTGCCTGTCAAAAGCCAGTGATCTCAACCATGTTATTTCACACTGGCATGCAAACTGGAAGTTGGAATACAAAGCTGCAAATGATTATTACAACTGCAGGAGTGTGCCACAAGACTTTCTTTTTCGCCAGTAGTTTCCTTTATGTCAGCATCTAAAATTTCCTGCGCAAGGTTAGCGCATTGCAAACAGGCAGCAGTGCATAGCCAACTGTGCCTGAAAATTGTAGGGTTAATGTAAGTCACAAAGACGGCTAAAATAAAGTGAAAGCCTGCATGTCCTTCTCGATGCAGGCATTTCCCTGCCACCAGAGATGCCTTTGCGTCAGTTTAGTACCACCTGTAATAGAAGACTAGCCAGCAGCAACATGTACTTTGGGATTGCGACTTGTTGAGCGTTCAAGATTGCTTTTAGAAATACACCACTTTGAAAAAAATTATATATAGTAGGGGGGCAGACAAAGGGGATGGTAGGAGTACTACCTGTTGAGCTAGTTGGGGATGGAAAGCTATTAGAAAAGGAGTGCAAACTAACACACAGAGGAGACAGGTCAGCTTCCTCTCTGCATTAATTTCCGCTTTTCTAATAGACAAAAGGGAGGCTGGAGTTGCTATTAAAAACGTCATCTGGATCCTCAGCTCCGACATGAAAGGCAGGGGAGCAGTTTCACTTGGACTGTTTGATGCAAAGGGAGAGTCTTTACTGCGGTAAAAGTAGCTCGCCTGCTCCGAGGATACTCCTTTTTTATTTATTTATTGCTGATATGTATCCACTATTGTAAAAACCCTTTTTAAAAATTTATCTGCTCAAGAATTGCCAATGTATATTAACTAAAATTTTAGAAGGGGCTGGTAAGCATAATGAGCACGAAATCTGCTAAATTGAGTCACATGGTTTGCTTCTCAAGAGAAACAGTAAAGCATTAATTATAGTGCATGTTGCACTTTAGCATGCCTTATGCATTTGTTTGACAACTTTCGCTTCTTCATCATTTACAACGATACGGAACCCACCGCAATTACTAAGGATGAGCTCAAGTTTCTGGTTTTCCAAAGCAGCTTACAGGAACTCCTGTCACATTGCCGTGTGTGCAATTCGCCATGTGTGAACAAGTACTCTGTGTTGGGCACTATGGTAACTGTGGAAAGTAGGTGCCATCAAAAGCACATAAAAAGCTGGCGAAGTCAACCAATGGTGGGAGCCACACCAGCTGGAAATGTGCAGCTAGCAAAAGCTATCTTGTTCTCAGGATATTTTATTGGTCCAGTGCTTCGGTGCATTAAGTTTATCAACATAGCAGCCATTACTGAGAGGTGCTTCTGCACCTATGAGAATGCGTCTACACCTATGCTTCTACACATGATGTCTGCGGTCAATGCGGCAAGTTTCCATTCAACTTTACTTTTTCTTCAACAAGAAGGGAGCAGCTGCACAAAAGCTACTGCACTGAGCGATCTGAAGGATCTGAAGGGGCATCTGCCCCCGTCTCACGCAGCAATGGACAGCTTGAAATCAAACCATGCTTAGGACAGGCATCTAGTAACCAACAAAAAGGCAAGATACACCACATACACACAAATATGAGTGCATAAATATTTATATGCATACAATTGCATTAGAAGTTTGAAAGAACAATAATACCTCAGCATATATATATATATATATATATATATATATATATATATATATATATATATATATATATATATATATATATATATATATATTAGCCAATCTGGGATCCCTTATAGACATTACCTAAACTTTTTAACAACCAGTTTATTGTTCAGTCAGATGAAGGCAATATGAAGACAGCAGGAAGTATGGAAATGAAACCCAGGGCTTGACGGAATCTGGTCTGGTCAGGGAGAGGCATGACCAAAAATTATCAACACCGACCAAGAATTAAAAACACTGAATGAAAAAATAAAAAGGTTTCGGCTCTCACACAGGAGCCTTGTTCACAATCATCATCACTCGAAACGTGACGACTGTACAAATGAAAGTGTCTTTAAATTTTTCAGTGAATGCTTTCTTTAATTCTTAGTCGGCATTCTCCCTTTTTATCACGAAGTATGGAAATAAGTGTGAAGCTGGACAGTACACCAGCATAATATTGAAGACATGTTCTTTTAAAGCAACGCAAGAACAACAAACTTGGAGTGAGGGCCAGAACTGTCAACCACAAAAGTATATCACAAACAATTTGCAAACCATATTATACTATTCGCCTAATGTACTTTAGCAAGACTTGCAACTGTGGAACAGGCTTTGCCATTGCATGAACAATTGGTAGTGGAATGACTATGCCCCGTTAGAAGTACACTGAACGATGCGCTATCACCGAATAAAACGAGAGCATAACATTGCACATCATCATCATCATCATCATAATCATCATCCGCCTGGTTACGCCCACTGCAGAGCAAAGGCCTCTCCCATACTTCTCCAACTACCCCGGTCATGTACTAATTGTGGCCATGTTGTCGCTGCAAACTTTTTAATCTCATCCCCCCACCTTACTTTCTGCCGCCCCCTGCTACGCTTCCCTTCCCTTGGAATCCATTCCGCAACCTCTAATGACAATCGGTTATCTTCCCTCCTCATTACATGTCCTTCCAATTCCCATTTCTTTTTCTTGATTTCAACTAAGATATCATTAAGTCGCGTTTGTTCCCTCACCCCATCTGCTCTTTTCTTATCCCTTAACGTTACACCTATCATTCTTCTTTCCATAGCCCGTTGCGTCGTCCTCAATTTAAGTAGAACCCTTTTCGTAAGCCCCCAGGTTTCCGCCCCGTACGTGAGTACCAGTAAGACATAGCTGGTTATATATTCTTCGCTTGAGGGATAATGACAACCTGCGGTTCATGATCTTAGAATGCCTGCCAAACGCACCCCAGCCCATTCTTATTCTTCTGATTATTTCAGTCTCATGATCCGGATCCGCAGTCACTACCTGTCCTAAGTAGATGTATTCCCTTACCACTTCCAGTGCCTCGCTACCTATCGTAAATTGCTGTTCTCTTCCGAGAGTGTTAAACATTACTTTAGTTTTCTGCAGATTAATTGTTAGACCCACCCTTCGGCTTTGCCTCTCCCGGTCAGTGAGCATGCATTGCAGTTGGATCCCTGAGTTACTAAGCAAGGCAATATCAGCGAATCGCATGTTACTATGGTATTCTCCATTAACTGTTATCCCCAATTTTTCCCAATCCAGGTCTCTGAATACCTTCTGTAAACACGCTGTGAAGTGCATTGGAGAGATCGTATCTCCATGCATGATTCCTCCCTTTATTGGGATTTTGTTGCTTTCTTTATGGAGGACTACGGTGGCTGGGGAGCCGCTATAGATATCTTTCAGTATTTTTACATAAGGCTCGTCTACACCCTGATTCCGCAATGCCTCCATGACTGATGAGGTTTCGACTGAATCAAACGCTTTCTCGTAATCAATGAAAGCTATATATAAGGCTTGGTTATATTCCGCACATTTCTCTATTCCCTGATTGATAGAGTGAATATGGTCTATTGTTGAGTAGCCTTTACGGAATCCTGCCTGGTCCTTTGGTTGACAGAAGTCTAAGGTGTTCCTGATTCTATTTGCGATTACCTTAGTAAATACTTTGTAGGGAACGGACAGTAAGCTGATCGGTCTATAATTTTTCAAGTCTTTGGCGTCCCCTTTCTTATGGATTAGGATTATGTTAGCGTTCTTCGAAGATTCCGGTACGCTCGAGGTTATGAGGCAATGCGTATTCAGGGTGGCCAGTTTCTCTAGAACAATCTGACCACCATCCTTCAACAAATCTGCTGTTACCTGATCCTCCCTAGCTGCCTTCCCCTTTTGCATAGCTCCCAAGGCTTTCTTTACTTTTTCTGGCGTTACTTGCGGGATTTCAAATTCCTCTAGACTATTATCTCTTCCATTATCGTCGCGGTTGCCAATGGTACTGTATAAATCTCTATAGAACTCCCCGGCCACATAAACGATCTCATCCATATTACTAATGATATTGCCGGCTTTGTCTCTTCACGCATACATCTGATTCTTGCCTAGTCCTAGTTTCTTCGTCACTGATTTTAGGCTTCCTCCGTTCCTTAGAGCATGTTCAATTCTATCCATATTATACTTCCTTATGTCAGCTGTCTTCCGCTTATTGATTAACTTGGAAAGTTATGCCAGTTCTGTTCTAGCTGTAGGATTAGAAGCTTTCATATATTGGCGTTTCTTGATCAGGTCTTTCGTCTCCTCCGATACCTTACTGGTATCCTGTCTAACGGAGTTGCCACCGACTTCAATTGCAGACTCCTTAATGATGCCCATAAGATTGTCGTTCATTGCTTCAACACTAAGATCCTCTTCCTGCGTTAAAGCCGAATACCTGTTCTTTAGCTTGATCCGGAATTCCTCTATTTTGCTTCTTACCGCTAACTCATTGATCGGCTTCTTGTGTACGAGTTTCTTCAGTTCCCTCCTCAAGTCTAGGCCAATTCGTGTTGTTACCATCCTACGGTCACTGCAACGTACCTTTCCGAGTACGTCCACATCTTGCATGATGTCAGGGTTAGCGCAGAGTATAAGGTCTATTTCATTTATAGCCTCGTCATTTGGGCTCCTCCATGTAAACTTTCGGCTATCCCGCTTGCGGAAGAAGGTATTCATTATGCGCACCTTAGTCTCTTGTGCACAGTCTACTAATAACTCTCTCCTGCTATTCCTAGTACCTATGCCATGTTCCTCTACTGCCTTGTCTCCAGCCTGCTTCTTGCCTACCTTGGCATTGAAGTCGCCCATCAGTACAGTGTATTTGTTTTTCCTTACCCATCGCCGATTCCACGTCTTCATAGAAGCTTTCGACTTCCTGGTCATCATGACTGGATGTAGGGGCGTACAACTGTACGGCCTTCAATTTGTGCCTCGTATTAAGGTTCACAACAATACCTGCCACCCTCTCGTTAATGCTATAGAATTCCTGTACGTTACAAGCTATATTCTTATTAATAAGGAATCCGACTCCTCGTTCTCGCCTTTCCGCTAAGCTCCGGTAGCACAGGAAGTTCCCGCTTTTTATTTATTTATTAGTTACCTGCATTGCCCCGTAGGGTATTACAGCAGGGAGGTTACAAGCTTGAATGAATACATCAACAAATTATTTCAAGGCGTGGAAAAAAGCATCATTTTCTGTAATATATACAATGCTCAATGGCAAACTGTTCCAATCTCGGACAGTTCTAACAAAAAAGGAATAACGGAAGACGTCACCCCTACAAGAAAATTCCCTGACCTTCAAACAGTGGTCAAGTCGCGTAGATATATAGTGTAGTGCCTGGATATATTTTTCGCAGTTTATGCCTGTTTTAGGATAATAAATATCGTGGAAAAATTTTAATCTGATATGCCTTCTACGATCCTTCAGCTCTTGCCATTTAAGTTTAAGTTTGCTTTCTGTCATGCTAAGCTGCCGGCTATAGTTGCAAGAACAAATCTAACTGCCCTATTCTGGATTTTTTCTAATTTGTTTATAAGCTCAGATGTGTGTGGGTCTCAACAAACACATCCCTATTCAAGTATTGAACGTACATTACTGAAGTACAACTGTGTATTTAAGTTACTCGGTTAATGACTAAAATTGCGCCGCAAGATCCCAAAACTGATGCTGCCTTATTTCCAATATAGTTAACATGCTTGTTCCATCGTAAATCAGAAGTAAAAAACACACCTAGATATTTAAATTTGTTGCTTATTTTTAGAGTTGAATCATGAATTATATACCTATAGGGATGATTAGCTCGTTTTCTTGTAAAGGTGACATGAACGGTCTTATTTATATTTAATGACATATCCCAACGCACACACCAGTCTGCTATAGTGTTTAGGTCAACTTGCAGGATTTGTGAATCGGAAATGGCATCTACGACTCTATAAACAACACCACTAGCACTGTATACCACTAGCACTGTATATGCCTCATTTGTCTTCCTAACTTCACTGAGCCCTATTACATCCCATTTGCTGGCCTCTAATTCCTCCAATAGCACAAGTATGCGAATAGGGACATCTTATTATTGGTGTAAGGGCAGATTATGTTGGTACACAGCTTTTCAAGGAGAGCGGACTTGCTTGACTAGCAAAATGGTAGGTACCGAGGTTGGCTTGACTGGCGATGACCGCTGCGATTCACCAGGGCACGGCGCCAAGTACTGCACATACAGTCTACTTTGCACTCAGGCTAACCAAATCTTGTATTGTGAGCAAGGACAAGCAAGACAAGCAAGTAAAAAATAGGGCAAATAATTCAGTGAACTGCTACCAAGTTCTAAACGGCATGTTTTTTTCATAGTCGGCTGCAGTTCCAAGCAGCACATCAACGGAGAAGGAGAGGCTTGTGAGTATCCTAGACTACTTGGAACAACAGGGCATCACAGTGGGCTCCCTAACCACCGGTATCCTCGAACCTTAATACAGAGACAAGTGGTTCTAGTGGTCATGCAGTAGCTTGCATGTGCAGCTTGCCAACCTTCATTATTTAGTACTGATCTTGGCTCTAATTGAAGCAACTCTACACAGCGCAAAGCACAATGTACAGTCACTGAAATGTCAACAGTGCAGTGCATGGGGAGTGCACGGTTCTTATGAAACAAGCGAAAAGCAAGAAAGGTTGAAGCTGTGTGCCGAACTACGAAATCACAAACACCACTAGTGACATATCGCAGTTGGTCGTACATGTCTATGCCCTTTGGCTTTCAATAGTTTGTACAAAAACCATGTACTCCACTGGTTGCACTTGAATGACTGCAGATGGTACCTTTACGTTTAATTTTAGGCCTGTCGTTCTCAAAAGTTACCTTATTTCGCAGATCGCCACGTGCCATCAGGGCCTACTGCAGGCAGAAAAAGCCTGACATGACACACCATTTTGATGCGTAAAAGGAGAACGAGGTGAAAGCAGGCGCCAACGTTTCGACAAGTCGACTTGTCTTTTTCAAGGCGACGAAAGCGTACGTCGCCTTGAAGAAGACAACTCCACTTGTCGAAATGTTGGCTCCTGCTTTCACGTTGTTCTCGTTTTGCTCATCGTCTTGAATTTCCATCTCCCGCATCCCCCGTGCTTTCCCTATTTTGATGTGTGGCACATTGCAAAGGTATGTCAGGAATATAACTCATCAATATACAGCAACAATGAGTGTCTTGATTCCGTGCTGTTTTTCCTACGATTGAAGAAGAAGACCAAAGCAGCTGCCAAATTCCGCAACTGCGCTTATATTCACCAATGGATACACAGCATAATCAACCATCTCTACTGGGTGGCTGCTATGGGACAAGGTGATGGCGACCTGATTGTGAGCACGTGGAAGTCCCTGGTGAACCAAATCTGTGACTAGCATCATGGACGTGAAGGGCACTTCAGAGAATGTCTGCATGGCCCCCTTGAAGACAGAGCTGGATGACACGAGGTAATTTGCTTAAACTGCTCTCTTAAATGCCTAATGCCTTAAAAGCCTTAAATGCCTCATCAGACGGTTGTCTTTAATACATTGCGTGTGGTACAGGAAGTCACATAAGCTCGCTTTACGCAGAGCCGTGCTTGGCCCGTTGCTGGTGCGTTGGTCATCGTCTTCCGCAGATGGCTCCGATGACGCTCATCGTGCCAGCGCTCCCATACTGCCCCTTGCACTCATGCCACTACTCTAGCGTTCGGAATCATCTTCCATAGCTGCTCCGATGCTGCTGATCATGCCAAGAAATAAAGGCAAAGTTAATTAAGATAAAGTTAATTCTGGCCCTCGAACCCCTGACCTTCGGTGGGAGTAAAACCCTCAAGCTTATGACCCATGACCTTTGGTGTTAGGGCGAAATTAAGGCACACGAACCCTTGACCTTTGGTGGGAGCTGAACCCATGACGTTTGGTGTTAATTATGACAAAGCTAATTAAGGTAGCGTCCATTAACACACTTGTACCCACGACATTTGGTGGGAGAAAAAAGTGTGCTAAGCTGACTGTCATTTTTTTATCTCATGTGCAATCGGGAAATGTTCATGTGCTGCTACGCACGCAAGGTGTCTTATTTTTAAATTTTGCTTGCACAAATGCACGACTAGAACATCACAAATTCCATGAATGAGCATAAATAAAAATTTTAAGTATGTATATTTGTACACAGTATGGATTCAGCAACTGCTGTAAAAATTAAAATATGACGTAGGTTGCTTGCAGCAGGTTTGTGCGAAGCAAACTACCACACACAAAGATGCATGGGATGAATTTGGACTGACAAAGGGTACGTCTAAAAGTTTTAGTCGCTGTTGCAAATGTTGCTTTTACCTGCGATATTCCTATGACGGGTGTTCTTGTACTACCCCAGATACCTTACATGGGAGTGTTTTGCAGCTTTTCTTTTCTTTTTATGACCATGGATTATTTTTTTTGTTTTGTTATTCTGCCAACTCGTGCTGACGTATATCCTATACTGCTTGTGTATTTCCCTTTGTAACCCTCTGCGTGCAACCTGCCTACCATGGGAAGGAAGGCCGTTGTCGGGCATTGTGCCTTTCGGCCTCCTCCCTGCAGTGTATGCACTTTGAATAAAGTTCTATTTAATTTAATGTATAACCTTGTATCGCTTTCCTGTGCATCTGAATGCGTGGCCATCTGCTTAGTCGTACAGAAAGACTGCGCCTGTCCTTCTGTCACGCTCTCTCTATGGTCGTTAGTTTGCACAGTTTAAATTTTTGCTATACTCATTGTAAGCACTCACGCATCAACTACCAGACATGCCAAAAATATACTGTGTTTCTATGGTTCAGCAGAAACAAAATCAAATAATTTTGTCGGTGAATGTCAATAGAAAGCCACGCTATTTCATATGGTTGTCTATACTTGCCAAGTTCATCATTTTAACACCTTCTTGAAAATGTATTTTGCAAACAGATTCACCCTCCTCCCAAAAGCAGAGATCAATTTTGGAAAACCCTCGCTTGCTGAGTAATCTGCGCCACCTTTCACCTGGAGCACAGATGTACTCATTAGAGTCATTCAACAACTTGTTCATTCGCTTTGCCCCTAAATCTGTGGCTTACTCACCAGATTGCATGAAAGCAAGGTAAAGTTCCTAAATGAAATGCTATGAAAAAGCATACCAACCTCCAAATTTCTTTTCAGGACTCAACTAGCTGTTCTTTACTATAATGAGAACGCTACGAGACATCAGGCTTCCCCCAGGAAAGGAGCGCTACGATGGAAAGTAAAGCTCAGCAAAGCGAGGAAGGGGCACTTCCCCGTCGGCCTTTGCAAGACACTGCTAACCTATGGTACTGAAACAAAGTTCGTTCCTTGAGAAATTTACTAGGCTTGTTGCTAATATTTACCACACCTGAAGAATGCCTATAACATCGGCTTCGGTAATACGTTTGTTGTGGTATGAGCCACTCCACAAAGAGCCATGCTGTGACACAATTTATTTATTTATTTACTTATTTATTATTTATGTGTTTATTTATAGGCTACGTTCAAAAGCTCATCCAAGCAGTGATGATGACGTGTGAGGCCAGCTCATACCAGAGCAGCCTTGCCCGCAACTCATCTGGTCCACGCCCGCACATGACAGACGCTTATGAAAAGCCAGCCAAGGAGGAACTCATTGCTACACGGCAGTCAAGATTCTCTGGTACAGGTGAGTAATTTCTAAGAAAATCGCTGCCTTTTTTTCATTTTGCCAGAACAGCAACTGCCTACCTTAACAGAATCTTTATGTACACATTGCTTGCTCTCTTCCTCACTTGAGGGGAGGAGGAGGAGGAGGAAAATAAGCTGGTGCACCGATTTAGTGAAATTGAGAATGTTGAAGAAAAAGGAAGGAGAAAATGAAAAGAGGGGCTGAGGACGGTGTTTAGTTGTCAGACTGAGACAACACTGGGAATCTGATACCGGTTTACAAGCAAGGCTGACGAAAAAATGTAAGCGGATACAAACATGCAAGCAGTTGCTGGTAACAACCGCACACCCATCTTCCTGCAAAAGAGGGAATAAGAAGTTGTGCTGTTCGAATGCGTGGAAAGAAAAACAACAAAAATGCAGGAAGAAAATCGAAATTGTTGGAAGGAACTAAGTTATAGCAAGACATGTTCAGTTAGGAGTCAAAATACAAATGCACGTCTTCTTGAAAGCTGAAGGAGAGGTAAACATGATTGATTAAATATTAAGTTAACAAAGAGCTTATGCTGGGGAAGACAATAATATTTATCAGTAAAACTTATGTAAACATAACATCATTGGCTCCTAGTTTGCCATTATAAACAGGGGGCCAATGAACGTTAGAATAAATCGACACCGTACGAGCACGGCTAAGAAACCTCCAAAAGCTGTCACACATCATTTTAACCTACCAGGTCGCAATTTGGACGAGCTTAAATTTCATATCCTATGGTCACACTTTTCTTCGTGGAGACATGGAAAATACAGAAAATGATATCTTTTTCATAAGTTCAATACACTGCAACTAACAGGCATAAATGTTTCAAATGGAGCAGGCCTTAATTTTTCTCAGTCTTACAACTAGTCAGACCAGAGCTGAGAATGCGCCACCCTTCCCCCTGTCTAATTTTTTACACCAGATATTTTTCTTTCTAATTTGATTTCCCGTAATGTTTTCTCAAAAGTGTCTTACTAATCTATTGTCTTCCACAGTATAAGGTTACAGATAACTTAATTAATATTTGATCAATCTTAATTCCCTTTCCCTCGGCCTTCAAGAAGGTGCGCATTTGTATTTTTACTCCTAACCGAACATGTCTTGTTATAACTTAGTTCCTTCTAATAATTTCGACTTCCTTTCTACATTTTTGTTATTTTTCTTTCCACGCATTCCAACAGCACAATTTCTTATTCCCTCTTTTGCGGGAAGATAGGCTTGCGGTTGTTTCCAGCAACTGCTTGCATGTTTGTATCCACTTACATTTTTGGTCAGCCTTGCTTCTAAACCAGTATCAGTTTCCCGATGTTGCCTCAGTCTGACAACTTAACACCGTCCTCAGCCCCTCTTTTCTTTTTCTTCAACATTCTCAATTCCATTTACTTGGTGCACCAGCTTATTCTCCTCCTCCTCTCCTCATCAATTGAGGGGGAGAGCAAGTAAATAAACACCAAGGTAGACAGTTGCTGTCCCATTGAAGACAAGTCCGTTGCCGAAGCGTTGGCTTCAGCGACATGTTCTACCAGAGTTTGCGACTTAATGTCACCATCTACCAGCGTACCCCTCTCTTGTTTTGAATAGAATAAAGTTTATCGAGCTCTTAACTGGAGTTGTACACGCAAACAGAAACTACTATTGTATCGCGACAAGGGCCAAGCACACAATTGTGCCCGCAGTTTTCTGCCACTGTCCACTGCAGGTACCTTTTTGTGATTTTACTGCTTCCAGTAGGCACAACCTCCATGTATTGTTCAATGCCACAGTAGTTTATTATATTAGACTGCCATGCCGTGTTAACGTGCCACAATAGTTTTGCTTTTGTGTCTAACTCTACCTTTTTACTAATGAATGTGAAAGAAATGAGTATGTGTTGTCAACGCTAACTCCTCCTTCTTCTTACTTCACTTCTCCTATGTTGTCCTGCGCCGTAGTCCATTTTCGCCATCTTCCGAGGGGATGGCGAGGCCGATGCAATGATGGGCATAAAAATGCAGACTTCTTTTGCAATCCAAAGTTTCATGTTACGCTGCTCACCCTGTCAATCATAGGCTAAATCTGCTCACCGTTGCCTAGCTCTTCATGACTACCGTCATGTGGTGATGATGCGACGAGTCAACTCGTACATTTGCTGACCAAAAGTAAACGGTTCTCTTATGCTTATTGTCCCTCTTTAGAAGCCATTTCTGAAGAGAGGTATGCAACAATTTCCGATCAGTTTTGTTATTTTCGCACACAATGACAGCCCTCCACGAACTGTAAAATAGTCGCTGGAGCTCGCTGCTGTGCAAGGACTAGTCTCTCTTCCCTGGGCAGCTTCACTTCGCCTACATGAAGTGTTTGCACTGCATGCAACAGGCGTGCTCATTTGTACATTTTGCCACATTCTCTAGCTTCTAAATCTGCCACGCTAATTTCATGGGTGGCCACTGATGAGCAACAGTAAATCGCATTTTATTTACTGCGCTGCGTAGATAGCTAGTGTCCTTATCTATCACTTGCTTGCCAATTACATCAGCACTGACCAGGTGCAGTTTCGTCGGATGCAATCGCTTCTTGTACCATCCATCCAAAAGGGGCTTTTATTCGCTGTAAGTTGAGCACTGATGTGGTCCACTCTTCCATGTGTTACTTTTCGCTAGCTGTCCGCTTCAATCAAAATGCTTGCGTCGTCATTGAGCAATGTTTAGGGATGGGAACCATCAGCAGTAGCATCATACTTCTTGGAGCCTAGAAGTCGAAGCACATCGCTGTTAAGTGGTGGACTAGTCATGCAGTATACCTCATGGGCTTCGAGAGCCTATAGTGTGAGTGTTGTTGAATCGTATACGAAGTGTGACAGAAATGCGTCGACAAAGCAAGTGATGCCGTGGCTTTGCATTGCTGAACATCACCAACAGGCTCTTCAATACCCATTTCTCGCCACTACATGGCTTTGTCAATGTCGGTGTGAATAAACGAATGCTACCTTCCGCTGTCTAGCATTACAGAAACCATGAGTCTTCGGTGTCCACATTCCGCGATAACGCGATCAATCTGGAGCAGCACGGACTTTGCTCCTATGTCGCCCGTTGTGGCTGTGGTAACAGTTAGCGGAGTCAGCCGAGACACAGGAAGCTGTGCACTTGGACTGGGTGACGCGGTCCTTGCGACGGCACTAAAGAACTCATAAAGTACTATTAGGCGTCTGAGTTGGCACTTGCTGTATGTGAGGCCACAGGAATTTCTGCAAAAGTGAGCGACATGATTCAGAAAGGTGACATGCCTGTTGACATCGCGCTCCTTGGAAACAGGATTCTGCTGCAGTTCTGAAAGGACCATAATATTTCGAGATGCATTTACCCCAACACTGCCATGCACTTTCCGAAGGCACTCGCCTGAAGTCATCACGTTCGCGGAGGGGCGATTCCCAGGTTTCATGGAGGCAAAATTTATAATAAACAAGGATCCGTGGACAAAGCGCTCGGAAATCTTTCTAAGCAAGGGCTAGCTTGTCCTTCTTCCTTCTCTTCTCGTCCTAGGTTCCTACGTAGTCCAGCGCCATAGTTCATTTTCAGCAAGCTATTCCATCATGACAGAGACTAAACCATTTACCTGTGCAAGCGCGACTCAGAACCAATGGTGGTGTCTTGATTGCTGTAGCTGACAATATTGTGTCGAATATCACAATTTATCATGTCTTTAGTAGTGATTTGTGTTCATATCGTTATGAACTACTACAGTGCATTGTTCTGGCTGTGTGATCGCCTGCTAAGTGCAGCATTTACATTTTGTGATTTGGCATTGCATGGTCAAGTTTTTTGCTTTAGAGCTTCTACGCCCACCCTTTAGATCTATCAAGCGATTTCAATTTCCGAAAAATACTCATTTTTTCCCTATCCTTGTCGGCACATCTACCAAAAGGTAATCTTTTGCTAACTTGATTTAAATTTTAATTCTATGCATTTTGCTTCTAGGCCTTCATCCTACAACATCTAACCCCCTAGACCCAATCGCTCACTACCAAACCTTATTTAGTAATTATCTCACTCATTTTCGTGGTTTAAGCCATTTTCTTATAAAAGGCAGTTTTGTTAATCGAATTAATAGTGAGAAAACTATTACATTTTGTGAAAGCCTACTACTTTGCAAATAACGAGCTTGCATTTTTGCTTGACAAATACACGCTAGAATTTTTTTACCGTACCATTTACGAACACCGAAACTTCTAAAAAGATTGCACTGCTTGTCACTAAGTGTGTGCCTTCAGGCCCAAGTTCATCAAAGAGAAGCAAACTACGGTATACGGAGACGCTAAAAATACTCTCAAATAAAAAACAGCCCTTTTCCACTTCGCAAGAAACAATATTTCAACTTGTCTGGCTGGTTATGGCGACATTTACTGTGCAGCAATAAAAGCAAACCACACCTTTCAACTACTTTCTTTCTAAGCCTATTTTTCAACTACTTTATTCTTTCTACTAACCTGCCAAAATTGTGGAGCATGTCCAAGTGTAATAAAAAGCTATATACCACTGACAAATACAAATGTTAATGTAATGAGACCTAGAAAACAAAAAAATGTCAAGCAGTCTGAAACGATGCCTCTGCTAAAACTTTTTCTGATCTGTTGAAGCGTCAGACGTGCCCAATTACCTTTAAATTTCAATGATTCCACCTGTTCCTGAAAGGAAAACTTGCCATCCATGTGCATGTAGCATAAAGCTACAAAGAAACCAATCCGGGTGAAGTTGGATGACAACTGTCCCTTTCACGAACCTTCCTCCACTTTATGGGATTCCACAGCACTGGTTTGCCGGAATCCAGCTGTTGTTGACATTGCAGAGGTTCAAGTTAATTCATTAGTTAAAGATGTCTTGCTGTGGTATGGGCATGGGCATGGGCAGGACATGTAATGAGGAGGGAAGATAACCGATGCTCATTAAAGAGTACGGACTGGATTCCGAGGGAAGGGAAGCGTAGCAGGGCGCGGCAGAAAGTTAGGTGGGCGGATGAGATTAAGAAGTTTGCAGGCACGGCATGGCCACAATTAGTACATGACCGGGGTTGTTGGAGAAGTATGGGAGAGGCCTTTGCCCTGCAGTGTGCGTAACCAGGCTGATGATGATGATGAGAGGAAATGATCGAAAAAACTACTGTTGAACCGTAAAGATAACTCATTGAATAGTTTTCCCTCACATTGTTGCATTTGCTTTACGTGTGTGTCTCTATGTCATTGTCTTCCGTACTGTACTCACGTAGCCATCAATCCCGAACTTGCCCCCAAGCCCTTCTCAGCTTTATTAAACAAGGAATTCAAGTAAGTTGAATCTAATACTGCATGTCAAATGACTGCCGTGTTATTCGTTTTATCTAAATACTGTGGACTGGAATTACTTGGCAAGGATTAAAACACAATATTTTTTTATTGCACTTGGGCTGCGGGCGTCATGGATTGCCAGAAAATTTTCATGAAAACAGCCAGGGAAGGCTTGGGAAAAGATCGGGGAATTTTAACATGACCACATAGGTATGCTGTCTTGTTATACCATTAATCGCTGCTCGCAGGAAACGAAAGGTTGGAATGGGTAAAGAACACTCCATGGGCAGCAAATGCAGCCATTACCCATGTCGATGATCCAGGGAATAGATTGAAAGAGCAGGCAGACGTTCTTGTGAGCGCTTGGAGCGTGTCTCCAGTTCAATTCGTTACTATAAGTCGTTACTCAAATATAAACAAATAGCGGAACGTAAGACAGTGGATCAAAAAAAAATTACCGACGATTACGTTACTTCCTAATGCGAAATTTGAGCGCAGCAAATAAGCTGTTTCACCTTTTGGATAGATTGAGGCAAAGAAATCGAGCAACACATGTATGCGCTATCACAGAATTTTTTTTTTATTTTTCACACGTATTCCTTTAACAAAGACTCCACTAACAGTTCTTGACAGTCATGAAGGAAGCTTTGTGGTCGGAGAAATAGACTGATATATGTTCGACTTGGTACACCAATGCTTGATTCTCAAAGACGAGATCTATACAAGTGCCTCGCGAGGTTGTCACAGCCGTGGGGGAAGCAGAGGCTAAGCGCCGCCGCCGAGAAGACCCTGCCGTTCGCGCCGCCGAAGCGGAGGCTCATTGCCGCCGTCGAGAGCAACCAGCAGTAAGCGAGGCTGAAGCAGAAGCTCATCGCCGCCGCCGAGAAGACCCTGCAGTTCGCGCCGCCGAAGCGGAGGCTCATCGCCGCCGTCGAGAGCAACCAGCAGTAAGCGGAAGCGGAGGGGGGCGGCGTGTACACCCAGCGGCAAACGATGGGGGCAGAAGCGCGCGCAGCAAGCGGACAACACGATAAAGGGAGGAGGGAAGAGATAGCAGCGACTGACTGATGCCTTTGACTGATACTCTTTCTGCATGGCGGCGACGGTGTTCTATGCAGTCACGTTATCTTGACTCTCTAGCGGCGTCAGCGGCATCCAGCGGTATCAGTCGGTCGCTGCTAGCGCTGGGGGGATGAAAGGGGGGCGGAGTTGGTTACGAGGCCGACGCCGACGACGACGCCGACGACGACGCGAAACCCAGGAACGGACGCCAAAGAGCTGCGCTCTAAAATGCAGGCAAAATCAACCTTGTAACCACCCTTTCACCGTAGCCGAGTATAGAGGTCCATTGAGCGCATGTACCCATGTCGGCGCTCTGCACCTGCAGGCGATAGATTCGTGTACGACAGGAACAAGAGCTTCCACTAAGACACACAAATGAAACTTTTTGCACTTTTGAACACGATTTGGGCTTCGAGATACCTGCGTTGAACTTGGAGAGATCGTAGTTCCTGTATTGCAAAATGGAAAAGATCCACCTTCAGTTAATACTTGCCGGCAGCACTTCCAAATTTTCTCCAGAAGCTATTCGCGACAATGGTAAAACAGCGCATGTTTCGCTTGCTCAGATCGAAGAAATTATTGACCCTTACTCGAGTGATTTCGGGGAAGGCTTTAGTACAACTGACCATCTCGTACGCGCAGAGTGTAACAAGCGTGACGCTTTAATTCATAAGCAGTACTTCTTTTTCATACTCTTCGATATGGAAAAGGCATACAATGATGTGGCGCTGTGGAGTATACGAGTTTGTCGAAGGTTGGTATATGTGAAAACATGCTGAACGTTAAACAAAGTCACTTGAGCCCTATCAAGAGCTCCTGTAAGGCCATATGGCCTTTAGCTCTTGTTTCCTTTTTCTGTAATGAAGAAAGAAATAAACTTCAAACTTAAAAAAAAAATCCTCCAAACTTTTCAAATGGAAGAGTCTGCGTCAGAATCGGCCGGTAATTCTCGCTCCAGGCCATTTCTTCGGAAAACAGGGGTGCCACAAGGTCGCGTATAAACCTTTACTCTTTTTGTAGTATAAGTTCGAGTTCTTTATGCTCATGAATTTCATGTACCATTTTATTTTTCAGAACATGCTGACGAAGTGCAAGAAGCATTCAAATTTTCTAACCGCGAAGTTTACGAGCGACAGGTCCAACTTGGCCTCAGCAGGGTGTCAAAATGAAAATTAGTTTATGCTAAATGCGTAGAAATGCTCCTGATTAGCTTTTACATGGAGGACATGACTGGTCCCAAATGCAGATATTAAACCCAATGGAGAGCGCCTAAACTCAGCACAAGGAACGCACATCTTTTGGGTTTAATACTTCACTCAAAACTACGCATCCTACGCATCATAACGTACACAAAAGATATTAAGGATAAACGCTTGAAAAGATATGTTAAGCGCGAAGCGTTTACTTAAAATGCAAGGCAGATCAATCGGAATGGTTGGCGTTTTTCGGGACCGGCATCAAGGGCGCCCGCCGAACGTTGTCCTACTTCTCTACTATCCTTCTCCATAGTCAGTAGCGCTCCTTCTGCGCTTTGTTACGAGAGCTCGTGACATTTCCCCGATGGCAGACGAAGCCCACCGGGCAAGTCAGTCAGTCGCTCGTTAATTGTAAGGCTTCAGACGGGTAACGTGCGTGACTTCTGTTTTAGCGGAGTGTCTTCCACTGATTGTGACGCGTGCAATACGATGGTTGACCTCGTTGAGGCCTTCGAGTATAACGTGAAGCCCAACATAGTAGGCCAAGAACTTCTGCCACAAGCGGCGCTTCCATAGTGGCGTCTAGAGCCACGCAAGGTCACCGGGATCTAAATATACATGTAGGCGGCGGCCGTCGTAGCGGATCTGTGGCCGGTCCTGCGAAGTCAGGGTGCGTAGCCGAGGAAGGCACAGCGCTTCGGCTCGACAGAGGAGCTTCGTAATAGAGTCATTGGCATGAGCGAATTAGGGAAACATGGTGTCGGGCGCATTGCGATGCGGACAAGCATAAAGAAGGAAGAACGGTGTGTAACTGGTGGTATCTTATCTTGCGGTGTTGAATGCTGAGGTGACAAAAGGCAAGGCACTGTCCCAGTTCTTCTGTGTGGAGTAGATATGCAGGGTGTTTGAGCATTCAAAATCTATAATAGTTGTCTGTGGCAGATATCACAATTCTAGTAAATGAGAAGGTCTACTCGAAGGAGCAGACAATACTTGCACGAAGAATTGATGCAAAATCGACTAATTAATAAATATTCACCACTTAAGTTTTTAATTAACTACATTATGGCCCATATTGCTATGTACAAATTTTAGCCGTGGAGCTCTCAAGGCATTTCCAATTGGAACGAATTTTCAAGATGACACCAGTTTCGAAATATAAATTCCCGAACTTTGCAGAGAAATGCGTTGATGTTGCAGTTAATTTGTTAAAGAAACGTCGTTTCATGCACTGAATCACACAAGTAACTGGAATGTCAATGCATTTCTCCGCAAAGTTTTGGAATTCATATATCGAAGCTGGTGTCGTCCTGAGAATTCATTCCAAGTGGATCCCCCTTGCGAAGTCCACTGCTAGGAGGAGGGGGAAATAACTTTATTGAGTCCTCAGGAACCACTCCCCACCCACTCTTGGTTTAGTGGTCAACAGGGGTCGCGGGCCGCACCCACGTTGGGACAGGAAGCCTGTGAGCCTCGGGCCTTTCGTGAGGCCTCTGGACGGCCCGGAACTGGGTCTGGCCGTCGGTTCGCAGGGCCTCCACCCAGTCTTTTTTACTGAACACGGTGCCGCTCAACGCGGAGCATTACCAGAGCATGCGCGCTAGCGAGCAGTACGATTCGCCACAATTCGGACATTGCGGCTGTACCTTTGTTGAATAAAGGCTAAGTCTGCCTCTCGAGGAGAAAGAACCTGTCTGAAGCATTCTGAATATCCATGACTGTCGTCTATTGAGTTTAGCATGTGGGAGCGGGAAGGTCCTCCTCGACAGATGATAGTGCGTTGTTATTTCGTTGAAGGTGAGCAGCGGGTCTCGGTGCTCCACTCCCTCTCTGCCACTTCCCTCGCCACGCTCGCCGCAGTGCGTGAGTGCTTGCGCTCCGCCGTGCGCCAGCTCATTGGCGTTAGGAAAGTCGGGGTGCACGTCGGCCCCCATGTGAGCCGGAAACCATTTGTCGATGTGATGACCCGCGACTCCCTCGTTGCCGAGGACGGCCGTCGCTGCCCGCAATATCGAGCCCGAGGCAAATGCTCTGGCCGCCGATAGCGAATCTGTGTACACGTGAGGACATTCTTGGTCCCTCATTGCCATGGTTATTGCCACCTGTTCGGCCACTTCGGATGTTACCCCTTGACCGATGCCGCATTAATAATCGTCCCATTCCAGCGTATAGACACGGCCGCGTACCGGTCGCTGCGCCCGTACTGGGCCGCGTCTACAAATGCCGCCAGTCCCGGGCAGTTGGCGGTCGATTTCAGCAGCGCTCGGGCCCTCGCCTTCTGGCGCCCCTCGTGGAATTGCGGGCAGACGTTTCTCGGAAGCGGTTCTACCTTGAAAATGCCCCTGACCGCCGCGCTAAGCGCGACCTTGCGTGCGTTGCACTCTGCCTCTGCATTTATGCCTGCTTCTTCTAGGATGCGTCTGCCGGCCCTGGTGGTGGACAGCCGCACGACCTGTGCCTTGGGCTGTGCTTCGGTGATTTCTGCTAGTGAATTGCGGACCCCTTACCAATCAAGCCACTTCGTGCTTGTAGTGACAGGAAGACCTAGCACCCTTTTGATGCTCTTGCGCATCAGTGCCTCTATCTTGGCCTCGTCTCTCTTGGTCCATTTTAGAGGCGAGGCTACGTAATTTACGTGTCTCATGAGGAAGGCGTGGTAAAATCTGATGAGATTGCTCTCGCTGAGCCCTCCCCCTGCAGTTGGACACGCTGAGGATCAGCAGGAGCATGTTCTCCGTTTTGGACGTGAGTTTCATGACTGTTTGCGTGTTACCGCCTTCAAACTCAATTTGCAGCCCCAGGATACTTATAGTCTCCACTCTGGGGATCGGCTGGCCGTCGCTCATGTGTAATTTGATCGGTATTTGATCGATCGGCGTGAAATTCCTCATGCCTTGTTTCGAGGGCATGTACAGCAACAGTTCCGCTTTGCTGGGTGACAGGCGGAGTCCCGTTTCCTTCAGATACCCCTCCGTTGTGTCCAGCGCCACTTGAAGAGCCCGCTCGACTTCTGCGTCAGACCCTCCCGGGCAACAAACCGTAATGTCGTCTGCGTACATGGCATGATTGGCGTTGGTCACTCTCGTCAACCAGTCCGAGTGCCCTTTCTATGCTAGATTGAATAATAGTGGGGAGACCACCGCCCATTGTGGGGTGCCCCTCGCGACCAGCGTGTACCAATCGGACGTGGCCTGTCCTATTTTGATCGTGGCCTTCCTGTCTCTGAGGAAGGAGCCTATGTAAGAGTGGAATTTCCGGCCGAGCCCCATCACCGAGATCGTTTCCATTAGAAATCTGTTTGACCGTGTCGAACGCTTTCGTTAGGTCCAGGGCCAGTATGCCCCTGGTGTCTCTAGTCATGCCGCCGAGTACATGCTTCTTAAGTAGTAACATTACGTCCTGTGTGGAGAGGCCTGGTCTGATTCCCACCATGTTATGTGGCAACAGACCCTCTCTCTCTATGTACTGCGCGACTCTGTTATGTATGGCATGTTCCGCCTTCTTTCCCACGCACAAGGTTAGCGATATCGGCCGCATGTTCTCGGCCGCTAGTGGTTTACCGGTTTTCGGTATTAGTATGACCGCGGCCTCTTTCCAGACCTCTGGTACTCACCCCACGCTCTCTTGATTTCTTCTGTGAGCTTCTCGACCGAGTTTCCGTCTAGGTTTCTCAACAGTCTGTTCGAGATCGCGTCCGGGCCCGTCGCCGAGCGTCCGTCGAGTCCTTGTAAGGCATCCCAAATTTTCGATTCCGTGAAGGGCGCGTCGAGTTCGTCGACCTCTGCGCCGGCGTATTGTGGATAGTCGCCATCGTCTGACACGCCCAGTGGCAGATACAGCCAGCTCCTTTAGGAGCTCGCTCTCCATTTTTCCCTGCTCCTTTTGCTTGTGTAAAATCCTATCGATTACAAATCTCTGAGTGCTTTTGGATTGCCTGTCGTCTAACAGTTTCTTTGGGAGGTTCTATTTGCCTCTGGCTCTCATTTGTCCGTCTACGGACGCGCACACCTCGTTCCACTGTTGCTTGGAAAGCTCGATCGAGTGCGCTTTGATTTCATGGTTTAGTGCCGCTACTTTCTTTCGCAGTCTGCGATTTAGTCTGCGTTTTCCACTTGGCCGTGATGGAATTCTTCGCCTCTAATAGGTGCGCAAATCTCACGTACATCCTATGCACGTTCAGTCCGGTTTGGACGACCCTCGTTGCGGTGCTAACGTCCTCTTTAAAGCGTCTAAAGATGCGGTCTAGGTTCGTGTATTCGCTTGTCAGTGGCTATGGTGTTAGGCTGCTGAGCACGAGGTCGCGGGATCCAGTCCCGGCCACGGCGGCCGCATTTCGATGGGTGCGAAATCGCCGGTGTACTTAGAGTTAGTGCACGTTAAAGAACCATAGGTGGTCGAAATTTCCGGAGTCCCCCACTACGGCGTGCCTCATAATCAGAAAGTGGTTTTGGCACGTAAAACTCCATAATTTATTTTTTTTAAACGTAGTGGTCACTGCCGAGGTTCTCGTGCAGGTTACGCCACTCGACCCCTCGCACGTTTTTGACGAAGGTCAGGTCGGGCGTCGTGTCCCGCGCCACCGACGTGCCTAGTCGAGTCGGGTAGCGGGGGTCCGTCACCACCTCTAGCGAGCACTTAGTGACTGCCTCTAATAGCTGCTCTCCCTTAGGCATTGCTTGCCTTGCGTTGCTTGCCAGTGCAGTTGCCTTGCGTAACCCCAGGCTTCGTGGGGCGCATTAAAATATCCCGCCACTATTAGTGGGGCCCAACTTGCCATTGAGGCCGCCTTCGTTATTATCGATGCAAACGGCTGTCTCTAGTCAGAGGGCGGGCTGTACACGTTGACTACGAATGCGCTGTTTTTCAGCAAACCGTTCGGTATGATTTCGATCGCGGTTACCTCTGCTTTCGTGTTGCCTAATTTCAAATCTCGTTCCTGGAAAGAGCATTTGTTCACCACGAGGGTCGCCACTCCGCGCTTACCCTGTTCGAATTTCGACGAGGCGACCCGGTAGCCAGGCAGGGTCGCCTAGCTACTCAAAGTTTCTTGTAAAATTGTGACGTGCGGGTTGTCCGCCTGTGAGGCAACGAACTGTAGCAACGGAGCCTTGCGCTTTTTCAAGCTAGCGCAATTCCATTGCCACACGACCAGCTCTTTAGTTGAGTTGTTCACCATGATTGCTACCTGGAATTTGTTTAGCACCTGCAGGCGTCATGTGTGCTTCGATACGCGTCACTCTTGCCGCGAGCGCTACCACGCTCTCCGCTAGTTGCTGGACCATTCTGGAAAGAGCTAATCGACTGCTGAATTCCCAATAGGATGCTACTGGACTCGGTTTCAGCCAGGTTTTCCTCCTCCGTCAGGGGAGGGGCCCTCCGTTTCACCGAGCGAACCGACTGCTCCCCTTGCGGGGTCGGTGTGCTTTGCGGCACCTGGTGCTGCTGCTGCTGTTGTTGTTCGACTAGCTCGGGAATGGAACCTCTTTTCCGAAACGATTCGAAATCCGCCCCGATTTGCTGAATCTCCGCCTTGAGACGAGCGTTTTCTTCCGCTAGCTGAGCTATTCTAGAGTCTTCCTTGTTAAGCTTTGGCAATGATACCTGCGTTACCTTTGATAGTGGTTCCGGCTTTGGCTTTGGCTTGGCCCGGTCAACCCAGGTCGGGCCCTCTTGAATGCGCACTTGGGAGCGGGAGCGCCCCCAGGAGCGGGCGCGACCTCTCGGTCGGCTGCGCTGTTGTCGTGTCGGCGTTATCGAACGTCCCCGTCTGGTGGCGCTTGCCACGCTGGAATCGCGTGATCTACTCTCCAGCTGTTGCGGCTGGCTTTGCAGCTGTGATTTCTCCGCGTTTCTGCATCGGCGCCTCCTGCACCGCACGACGTAAGGGATTTGGTATCGCCGCTTGCATCAGTACGGAACGATGCGGGCCGTGGGGACCATGGGAAAGGCGGCCCTAGAGCACAACGCTTCTCGAACAGCAAGAAATTCAACACAAAAGGAGGAAGGGGGCTCTTCGATTTCAAACTCGGTAGTCTTATTAAGGGCAGGTGCGCAAGGGCAATAAATTGCAGTGGTCGTTTCGCAGCACTGAATGCTTGCATCAATGTAAAGCACGATGGAGCCAAGCGACAGGTGGGCATCTTGAGCTATAATTCAGTCACGAAGCGACGCAGCCGCATGAGTTGATGTCGGGCGACGTATATCAGTTGGCTTGTTATCGACCAGCTGTACAAAACTCCAGGGACGAAGAACTAGTGATGGCGGTGGTAGAAGGCAGTACGAGAATGCGTAAGCCCTGAGAGCACACGTGGCATGTGAAAGGCTGGCCTTAAGCCTGCGAGCATCAGGCCACTGCTGTACCAGCTCATCTAGTGTGTTCCGCTGTGCATTTTCTTGGAGAGCCACGATCGGGGTGATGCGGGGAAGGCAAGTGATGACCCTCATTGCCTCGCGATTAACAGCCTCAAGGCGATCCCATTGTGCCCTCGTCAAATGCTGAAATTGGGCTTGATAAACAAGGCTGATAACAAGGCTGATAACATAGTCTGCAGCGGCGGCGTAGAGGTAGAACACCCGCCTCGCGTGCAAGAGGTCCGTGGTTCGAATCCCGGAGCCGGCAATTTTCCACCGGATTAAAAAAAAATCCGCGTGTTGATAAAATTGCACAAACAGGCCTGGAGTGTGGCCTGATCCCGCTGACCAGAACCGGTAATGCACTCCCTCACCAGAGCAGGATTGGCCACCCTGGTGCAGTACTTGGCCACAACCTCCTATATGAACACAACAATGAAACCCCGGTCCTCAGTCCCAAGCAGCTGCGAAGCAACTGACCACGGCGGCGGTCAGACCTGCGACGCAGCAGAGGGTGCTAACAATCACTGGCTCTGGACAGGCCGCCATTGGAATCTGAACCTGGCAATGTTTAACGCTAGAACGTTATCTAGTGAGGCGGGTCTAGCAGTGCTATTGGAGGAATTAGAGGGCAGTAAATGAGATATAATAGGGCTCAGTGAAGCTAGGAGGACAAAAGAAGCATATACAGTGCTAAAAAGCGCGCACGTCCTGTGCTACCGGGGATTAGCGGAGAGAAGAGAACTAGGAGTCGGATTCCTGATTAATAAGAATATAGCTGGTAACATACAGGAATTCTATAGCATTAACGAGAGGCTGGCAGGTCTTGTTGTGAAACTTAATAAGAGGTACAAAATGAAGATTGTACAGGTCTACGCCCCTACATCCAGTCATGATGACCAGGATGTCGAAAGCTTCTATGAAGACGTGGAATCGGCGATGGGTAGAGTGAAAACTAAATACACTATACTAATGGGCGACTTTAATGCCAAGGTAGGCAAGAAGCAGGCTGGAGAGAAGGCAGAGGGGAATATGTCATAGGCACTAGGAATAGCAGGGGAGAGCTGTTAGTAGAGTTTGCGGAACAGAATAATATGAGGATAACGAATACCTTCTTCCGCAAGCGTGACAGCCGAAAGTGGACCTGGAGGAGCCCGAACGGCGAGACTAGAAATGAAATAGACCTCATACTCTGCGCTAACCCTGGCATCATACAAGATGTGGACGTGCTCGGCAAGGTGCGCTGCAGTGACAACAGGATGGTAAGAACTCGAATTAGCCTAGACCTGAGGAGGGAGCGGACGAGACTGGTACATAAGAAGCCGATTAATGAGTTAGCGGTAAGAGGGAAAATAGAGGAATTCCAGATCAAGCTACAGAACAGGTATTCGGCTTTAACTCCGGAAGAGGACCTTAGTGTTGAAGCAATGAACGACAATCTTGTGGGCATCATTAAGGAGTGTGCAATGGAAGTCGGTGGTAACTCCGTTAAGCAGGATATCAGCAAACTATCGCAGGAGACGAAAGATCTGATCAAGAAACGCCAATGTATGAAAGCATCTAACCCTACAGCTAGAATAGAACTGGCAGAACTTTCGAAGTTAATCAACAAGCGTAATACAGCTGACATAAGGAAGTATAATATGGATAGAATTGAACATGCTCTCAGGAATGGATGAAGCCTAAAAACAGTGAAGAAGAAACTAGGAATTGGCAAGAATCAGATGTATGCGTTAAGAGACAAAGCCGGCAATATCATTAATAATATGGATGAGATAGTTCAAGTGGCTGAGGATTTCTATAGAGATTTATACAGTGCCAGTGGCACCTTCGACGATAATGGAAGAGGAATTAGTCCAGAGGAATTCGAAATACTAAAGGTAACGCCGGAAAAAGTAAAGAAAGCCTTGGGAGATATGCAAAGGGGGGAGGCAGCTGGGGAGGATCAGGTAACAACAGATTTGTTGAAGGATGGTGGACAGATTGTTCTAGAGAAACTGGCCACCCTGTATACGCAATGCCTCATGACCTCGAGCGTACCGGAATCTTGGAAGAACGCTAACATAATCCTAATCCATAAGAAAGGGGACGCCAAAGACTTGAAAAATTATAGACCGATCAGCTTACTGTCCGTTGCCTGCAAACTATTTACTAAGGTAATCGCAAATAGAATCGGGAACACCTCAGACTTCTGTCAAGCAAAGGACCAGGCAGGATTCCGTAAAGGCTACTCAACAATAGATCATATTCACACTATCAATCAGGTGATAGAGAAATGTGCGGAATATAACCAACCCTTATATATAGCTTTCATTGATTACGAGAAAGCGTTTGATTCTGTCGAAACCTCAGCAGTCATAGAGGCATTACGGAATCAGGGTGTAGACGAGGCGTATACTGAAAGATATCTATAGCGGCTCCACAGCCACCGTAGTGCTCCATAAAGCAAGCAACAAAATCCCAATAAAGAAAGGCGTCAGGCCGGGAGATACAATATCTCCAATCCTATTCACAGCGTGTTTACAGGAGGTATTCAGAGACCTGGATTGGGAGGAATTGGGGATAAAAGTTAATGGAGAATACCTTAGTAACTTGCGATTCGCTGATGATATTGCCTTGCTTAGTAACTCAGGGGACCAATTGCAATGCATGCTCACTGACCTGGAGAGGCAAAGCAGAAGAGTGGGTCTAAAAATTAATGTGCAGAAAACTAAAGTAATGCTTAACAGTCTCGGAAGAGAACAGCAATTTGCAATAGGCAGCGAGGCACTGGAAGTCGTCAGGGAATACATCTACTTAGCGCAGGTAGTGATGGCGGATCCGGATCATGAGACGGAAATAATCAGAAGAATAAGAATGGGCTGGGGTGCGTTTGGCAGGCATTCTCAGATCATGAACAGCAGGTTGCCATTATCCCTCAAGAGAAAAGTATATAATAGTTGTGTCTTACCAGTACTCACCTATGGGGCAGATGCCTGGAGGCTTACGAAAAGGGTTCTACTCAAATTGCTATGGAAAGAATGATAGGTGTAACGTTAAGGGATAAGAAAAGAGCAGATTGGGTGAGGGAACAAACGCGAGTTAATGACATCTTCGTTGAAATCAAGAAAAAGAAATGGGCATGGGCAGGACATGTAATGAGGAGGGAAGATAACCGATGGTCATTGAGGGTTACGGACTGGATCCCAAGGGAAGGGAAGCGTAGCAGGGGGCGGCAGAAAGTTAGGTGGGCGGATGAGATTACGAAGTTTGCAGGCATGGCATGGCCACAATTAGTACATGACCGGGGTTTTTGGAGAAGTATGGGAGAGACCTTTGCCCTGCAGTGGGCGTAACCAGGCTGATGATGATGATGATAATGATGATGATGATGATGATGAAAGAAGGCTTGGTTGCACTACCGCCTTCTCCAACTGTCGCGCGACATATGAGCGGGCGCCGCCCGTTTTAGGAGCAGTGCGCCTAATCGGACCCAACGTCTGAATCGCCTGCTTTTTAGCGCTGGGAAGCCAAGCAGTTCCGGTTCCCGACTCATGGACCATCAGTCCGAGAATTTTTAAAGTTGAGCATTGTTGAAGTGGGGTTCCGGATAGATGAAGAAGAATGGGTGTCGCAGAGAGCTTACGCTGGCCCCAGCGATTAGCGACTGACATGTAAGCAGATTTGCTGACGGAAAGCTAAGGCCGACCGAAGAAGCGTAAATCGACGTCATATTTAAAGCTGATTGAAGGGCAGTGGCTTGAGTCTGCACGTCATGATGAGTGCTCCAAACCGTAATGTCATCAGCGTACAACAAGAACCTAATGTCGGGTACATCGTGTAAGCGCCATTCAAGCGGGATGAAAGCAATATTGAATAATGAGGGTGAGAATACCGATCCGTGGGGTACGCGGCGAAGAGGGACAAATGAGCCAACGGCGTCACTAGTCAGGCGAATTGCAAAATGTCGGTCTTCAAGGAAAGATTTACAAAATTCCGTACTCTAGG
Source organism: Dermacentor variabilis (assembly GCF_050947875.1). Classification (NCBI taxonomy): domain Eukaryota; kingdom Metazoa; phylum Arthropoda; class Arachnida; order Ixodida; family Ixodidae; genus Dermacentor; species Dermacentor variabilis. The sequence goes on along the minus strand of NC_134573.1, from coordinate 45,470,316 downwards.
GGGAAAATGCAGCATGTCAACTGAAGCCAAAATAGCAGCATGACTGATGTTATCAAACGCCTATTCGACGTCCATAGCGAGCACAGTACGGACACGGTGGCTACGAGCTGACGATAAAACTGAGGATGCCAAGTCAGCCAGCCCATCTTCAGTACCTATGGATGGACGGAAGCCAATTTGAGCCGGGTGGTAGAGACTGTGTTGCTCCAGCCACCATGACAGTCGTGTGGCTAGCATTTTCTCGGCAAGCTTGCACAACATTGACATTAGGGAAATGAGGCGGAAGTTGCCAAGGTTGGTCGGCGGCTTGGCTGGTTTCCGAATATGGATAACAATAGCCGATTTACAGCCTGGAGGAACAACGCCATCTAGCCATACCGTGTTAATGGTGTCGAGTAGTTGAGGCAGCACAACGCAACTGAGGTTCTTTTAAGCCTCATAAGTAATAGAGTCTGGACCGGGTGCTGTCTTGCGACTGGTACCATCTATCGCTGCAAGCAACTGAAGCATGGTGAAAGAGCTTGCAATCCCCTCGGAGTCTGCTGTAGATGGTAACCTGTCGATATGTGTCGTAATGCCTGCCAAGGAAGTACCATTGGCTGTTTGAGGCAACGCGTCGTACTGAGGGAAAAACTTCTGGGCTGCTTCTCTGGCGAAATCGTCCGGCGACAAGCCAGCAGCGAAGCAGGCTGTGCCCGCTACATCTGGACGGTGGGAACCGTGTTCCATGGCACGGAGCGTTCGCCAGAGAGAAACATTTGATGTCTTGGAAGAAAACCGCTCACACCACGTAAGCTAGTGCCACCGCGAGAGGTCGCGTTCATATCTTCGGGCCTTAGCAGTAAGGAAATTGAGTCTTGTACGTGCTTGTGAAGAAGTGGGGTCTCGGGATGCTACCAGCTCAGCTTGTCTGCGAACAGCCCACAAGTTGAGCAGGCCGATATCCGGTGCTGGTCGATCGACGTCTACCCAGCTGATGGTTGTAGCTTCATTGAGCGCGCTTTGTATGCGGTCAACAAGTAGTGATGACGAGTCCACAGAGGGATCTTGGAGTATGGGGCGAAATGTATCCCAGTTGACTACAGTACACTTGCGGTGCAATCGGCAGACCTGTGACGGATGAAGGCCTATGATGATAGGGTGGTGGTCACTACCTCATACATCGGGCTCCAGCTGCCAAGCGGGAGTGCCAGGACCCGACTACCACGTAAGATCCGGTGCGTATGTTGTACGTCGAGCTTGAAGCACAGCCCGCGTTGCTGATTCGGGATGGTTCAGTAGTACAAACAACGCATGCGCAAAGGTGTCGCACACACGCCTACCTCGCTGGCTAGAAGTAGGGTACCGGCAATCTGGGTGAGGGGCGTTGAAATCACCACCAACTAATATAGGACCGGCTGCGTATTCTCGAAGGACATTCAATAACCACCCCAGAATAATCCTTGAAGGAAGAGCCACCAGCTGGTCTTACGTAGTATGACGCCACCACAACAGTTGCTTCGGGTAACTTCACAGCTACTGCCGCTACCTCCTGATATGAGTTACACCAGTTTTTTAGAGAAAGGCAGACCTGAGAATAGCACGTATCAACATACACTGCCGCCTTTCCTGGATGGGCAGCTGTGTGCACGCGACGGTCACTCATCGAAGGAGACATGTATCCACTGAAGCCCGGAATGGCAGGCAAGACGTCGGTCTCCTGTAGTAACAGTACGTGCAACCGGACCATTAGTTCGTGGATGGTATGGCGTCGAATGCTGAAAGCTAGCTGAACACAGACGACTAGTCTCTTTAACAACGTCTACGATAAATTATCTCTCACAAGCGCTAATGATAATGCGAAGGGGCCCATGTCGGAGAATGATGGAATATAACAAGAAAAGAGAGACATATGTTGCTGTTGGCAATGGCAGCGCTGAAATCTCACAATAACAGGTCAGGTGGCCTACACAAACAACAATCCGGCGATTGCCGTTGGACGATCGCGGGAAGAAGCCCTGGAGGTCTATACCAACTTGTTCAAAAGGGAAGCTCGAAGGCACAACTGGCTGAAGTTGACCGTGCGGTGTGATGGAGGTCACTTGTAACGCTGGCATTCGGTGCAGCTGGCGACGTACCGCTTGGGATCGTGACGCATCTTGGGCCACAAAAAGCACTCTTGAGCACGGTAGACCGTTCTTCTCTGCCAAGCCAAGATGGCCAGAAGTTGGATCGTCGTGTATAGCTCGTAGTAATTGAATGTGGAGGCTCTTCGGCACTACTAATTGGGAGCGCACGCCAGTGCACGCGTCGCTTTTGTAGAGGACCGCGTCGCATAAGTGAAAGGGACTATTTCCTGAAGGCTCATGTGCGATCGTGAAGACCGGTTGCAAGCTCTCGTCCTTATGCTGTTCGGATATGAAGGCACCCACGTCAGGAAATTCCGGAGATAAAATGGCGATGTAGTGATCGAAGTTCTTTAAGTCGTTGGAAGAGTCATCTGAGAAGGGCAATTAGCATCAGCGTGGTGTCGACCGCTCTTGTAGGAAACAACAAAATCGCACTTTTGTAGACGTAGAGCCCAACGCGCAAGTTGACCACAATGGTCTCGAAGCTGCACGAGCCAGCACAGTGAATGATGATCTGTGACCACCGTGAAAGGGGGCACGTAGAGGTAAGAACGAAACAGTTGTACCCAGTAGAGGACCGCCAAGCGCTCTTGCTCGATCACTGTTTAATGGGGCTTGGAGGGACTCAAGGAGCGGCTAGCGTACGATATCACGTGCTCACTTTCCCCGATGCGATGAACAAGCACAGCGCCGATGCCAACGCCATTCGCGTCGCTGTGAACCTCTGTCCGTGCTGAAGGATCGAAGTGGCGCAGAATACGCTGCAACGTAAACACAAACTTTAATTGACGAAACGAAGAGTCGCACTCTGTGGTCCACTCAAAATGAATGCCTTTCTCGAGAAGGCACGTGATATCATGGGCCGCGTGAGTAAATCTGAGAATGAATTGGGTAAAGTACGAGCATAAGCCGAAAATCTTGGTGACTGCTTGGCAGCATGAGGTTCCCTAAATGCATCTACAGCCGCAGTCTTTTGTGCATGCAGTCGTATGCCATCTTAAAAGGCCTCATCTTATAACCCAAGAGCCTGTCGTTCACCAATAAGGCACTTCTTCAAATTGAGGACAAGGCCCGCTTTCTCCAAGCATCAAGACCAACTCCAGGCGCTTGCTATGCTCACTTAATATTCTACCGAAGCTCACAACGTCGTCCGGCTTGCACGTGCAAACTTCCGATTTAAAGCCCCAGAGTATAGTGTCCACCAATTGTTCTAACGTTGCGGGCGCATTGCACAGCCCGAAAGACGTGACGTTAAGTTCAAGTAATCTGTCAGGCGTTAGAAATGCTGTTTTCTCCTTATCGTCACCGTGGATAGGAAATGGCCAGTAACCTGATCGCAGATCAACGGAAGTAAGAGGCCGCAAAAAGGCAATCGATCGCGCGGTCAATTCGGGTAAACGGGTACACGTCTTCTTTAGCAATCGCGTTTAGGCGTCGGTAATCAACACAGAATCGCCACGTACCATCTTTATTTTTCATCAATGTCAATTATGCTGCCTAAGGGCTAGATGATTCTTGAATGAATCCTTTTCTCAGTATTTCTTCGACTTGATCGTTGATTATCTTGCGCTTTGCGAGCGACGCACGACCGGGTTTTTGTCGAATCGGTTGGGCAGACCCTGTGTTGATGCAGTGACGAGTTATAGACTCCGGGATTGACGGTCAGCTGTCGTTCTGCGCCAAGTCGAATACTGAGCAGTGTTTCGCAAGGAGGGCCGCCAATGCCTGACGCTTATGGTCACAGTGACTTAGCGACCATCCAAAGGATATCTGAGTCAACAGAGAGCATGCTACTGGCTTCTCCTGTGTCCGCAAGTTCTGTAAGCATCGCCATGGGTATCGGCGAGCCTTCTTAAAATGTTGCAAACCTTAAGACTTGAGGCAGCACTGCCGCATCAGTAAAACAATTTGTCACCCACAGCCCTGTGCACACATTTACCACCGATATCATGCAATGCGGAACCAACACATTTTTCTTTAGGCAGTTGACATGTGGAGGATCCACTGCAGCATTAAGCGGCTTCGGAGTTGAAGAAACAGAAACACGGATCGTGAATAAAGCGGGCACAGCGGTATCCTCGGAAACACAAACATACTTTCTCGGCTGGGCGACTCTTCCAAAATCACGGATGAAACACTCCCGCCCACACTGAGATCACCCGCTCGGCAGTCAACATCGGCACCACATAATTGTAAAAGGTTTATCCCTAAAACACGTCGTTGGCTGAATGAGAAAGAAAGGTAAACTCGGTGTTAAAAACTCGGCAGCCCAAGGACACATTCACATTGCAAGCATCAACCGGTTATAGTGAGTCAACACTCACCCCACGAAAAATAGTGCTCTGGTTCCAACGAAACAAACCTTGCGTCTCAGAAGGCTTTTAAACAGAACACTGATGACAGAAACAGTTGCACTTGTGTCGACTAAAGCCATGGTTGGAGAGTGTCAATAAGCACACGAACCCTATTCATCAGCCTACAAATAATTCGAGGTATCTCAGTCGGCAGCAAAGCTTTTCCAGCGACCTCACCTCCATCTGCCGCGTTAGCTAGTTTTCGGCTGGGGTGACGTGAAGCGGCGCCGTGGAGACGATGACGTGATGCGTCGCCGGGGATATGGTGATCGGTATGCTCTGAAAGCTGGTGGTGCTGTCAGAATGCAATCGCAAGAAGGCGAATGGTTGCGGGTTCTCGCTTCTCCAAAGTAGCTTCCTAGGGTGGAGTTATGTGACTTGTCTTCTCGGAAGTGGCCTCCTAGAGCGGAATTCCCTGGCCGCTCTGTGTCGATGATGCGACCACTGTGCGACGTAGACGGTATCCATTGCCCATAGCCCGCCGGTCGGCGTTGGTTACACTACCTAGCCATGTGACCGATTTTGCCACGGCTGTGGCACACTGGCATAGGGCGAACTTCGGAATGCTGATGACCATGTGCAGCCGGGGCCTTGCGTGAAGACTAACGAATAATCTCTCTTTGTAAGTCATAGGCAGCGGCTGGTCATCCAGAAGGAACGTTGCGTGGGCACCGTGCAAAGTTTCGGTCAAAGTGATCGTTATTGGTTCGTTCAGGTCATAACACGGGCCGTCTCAATAGCTGCCAAGCAGTCGAGAGGGTGGCACAAACGGCGTTTCGGAAAGCGGAGGACCTATAATGTGGCGCCACACAACGTGCTTCTTCTTCGGGTCCAAGGAGCTCCTCACGGACAATCTGACGAATGGTAGACGATAAGTCTGTTGGAGAACTCATGTCCACACTGGCCACAGTTGTCGCCTTAGGTAGCCGTCCAAATTTTGGTGCAATTCCTTGATTCTTCACTCTTTCGAAGGTACGGCAGTGCCGTATCACGTCTGATATGGTTTCCAAGTTTTCTTTTCCAATCATGAAGTTATACACGTCTTCCACGATTCCCTTTAAAGGGCGTCCCATCTTGTGACATTCGAGGATTTACGGCTTTGCAGTTTTAGAACTTCCTCGATGAATGTGGTGCATGTCTCCGCGGAGAGACGAGCCCTCTGAGCTAAGGTTAACCCGCTCGTTTCTCCTTACCATCCGAACCACCAAAACACTTCTTGATCACCTCAGTAAAAAAGACCCAGGTAGTTAGTGCGTCCGGATCGGTGTCATGCCAAACCATCGCCATGTCGGTGAAGAAGAAAACAAAGTTCCTCAATTGGGAGGCAGCGTTCCAGTGATTGTACTGGCTTACCACTCCTGATGGATGAGGCAGTTGTCAAAATCTTCTCCTGCCTTTGGGGAGAACGTGCGCGGCTCTCGGTAGGGGCTGAATTGGGGCCGATCCTGCCGGCGCAGTACGCGGAGCACCTTCGTCTCGAGGCAATGGTGGCCGATGGCAAAAGTCGGGCAAGGCGGTGGCTTCTACGGAAGTCTTGTACTGACGGCTTCGTTGACGGTCGTGGCAGTTACGCTGCACAGCTTCAGCAAATGTTACGCGCGAAGCGCTTACTTAAAATGAAAGGCAGATAAATCGGAACGGTTGGCGTTTTTCGGGACTGGTACTATGGCAGCCTACCGAACTTCGTCCTCTTTCTGTACTCTCCGTCTCCATAGTCATTCGCACTCCTGCCCTCTGTTACGAGCGCTCTCGTCACGAGAAAAATGTCGCGAGCTCTTGTAACACCAAAGTAGAATACACTTGGTTACTGCTATGTTAGCTCACTGTTTGTCTGGTAGGTAAACAGGTAATTAAGTAAGGAGGCAAGTAAGTGAATAAGTAAGTAAGTAGGGAGGTTATAGCCCCTTTTAAATGAGGGAAGGCGCTGCTTGAGCTCTGTGCACCAGCTGGCTGCACCGTGCCAGCCGTTCATGTTCGCGCCTCCGCTCGACCTGTAAAGCCTCTGTCCGCTTGCGCTTGCTTTTACCCGAATACCGGACTCGCTAAACTCTGTATTGTGGTAGTAACCCTTCTGAGGGAAGCGACGGTTCCAAACGCGTAGTTGCTGGCACCATTCAGACGCCGAGTGACCCTTGCGCAGCAGCCGCCCCGTTTGCATGTTCCTTTGAGAAAGCATGATGTCGCTGTTTGACATGTAACAATGCAACAAGGACGATTCATGGTTCACGCGAACAGAAACTTCGATACCAACACTATGCACGTACCTCGCGTCAACACGGAGCACTTCATAACACAAGCCGATGGCACTTAATGTGTACCGGAAGTGCTTGAATGTAGTGGTAAATGGTTGTTCTTTATTCACTTTCAGTTACAGATGGATTTTAATCACGCCGTACAAAACACAATGATCATAAAAACGCTTATTAGTAGAAATGATCCGAAAACGAGAGGCATGATAAAACTATAAAGTCGTGCAGCAGTACACTTGGCAAAGCCCGATGTGGGGGCAGCATGAGGAAAAAGGAAAATTAGTAAACGCTTATTGAAAATGCTTAGAGGGAAACTATTCAATCCAGCGCGGATCATTAGGGTTGGTATTAGGCATATACATTTTAAGTGAAAATAATTTGTGTGACATCGTGTCGATCGCGTTTCAGAAGTCCAGGAAAATGCAGTTAGCAACTGGAGTTAACAAAAGGAGCATTAATAAGGCATACTCAACCGCACGAAAACATCATCCTGAAAGCGTGCTGGAATGTGGGAATGAATTACACTCAAGAAATGAATTTCAATTAATCTGAATCACATAAAATGAGAAGGCGAAAGTGTGAGTACGCAAATTCAGTAAGAATTATTGAGAGTGTATTACTTAACCACGGATTCGTCACTCTGAAAATAAAAATTCAACCCCCTTAACGTAAGGTAGCTTATGCATTGCTTCATGTGTGCTTGTTCATCGATAAGGTCTTGTGCTTCTATTATCGAAATTCGGAACGTGAATCAGGAAGAAACGCCCATCCAATACCGAATAAGTGTGTCTACAAACCGGGAAATCCTGGAATTAGCCGGCATTTTGAATAGTGTGGAAATACTCAGGGAAGACTCAAGGAATTTATGCTTCTGTCAGGTAAAATTAGCTCTAATTTTATTGAAAGGGAGCGAAAGTCGCACTAATGCTGGCTTAATTATCTCAGAAGAATGGTAACGAATCGACATTGACGTTGTGTCGTCGGCTGCAGAAGTTGCCAGTGCACAGTCAGCGGCTGATTTTCTTGACGCCCGATTTTTCTGGACGCCCGATTTTTGGGACATGTCTGATAATTCGCACGGCTACGCGGCACCGCCACGTGCCCCATAGTGTCACTGTATAAGAACGTATGAAATTTCGGACGCAAGAATCCTTCGCCGTCTGATTTTCTGGACTTTTGTCGCCACCGCAAGTCCGAAACGGCATTCAACAAAACAACCACTGCCGCCATTTTGATGATCTCAACCTCGATGCGATGCTCTCACTCGCAGATCCGCTGGCCGCCGCCGCCACCACCGCGGCAACGCAAGGCTACTTGGACGTTCGCTACTGTTAGCAATGGCACCGACTCGTGCATCGTAATCGTCGCCGACGGCTTCGAAGCTCGGAAAGCACAAAGTGTTGCAGTATGCTGGTTTCCGAAAGTAAGCGGCGCCTCCATCGAGAAGTGTTATGCTGTGAAGCATACTCGAAGTATTGCGGCGAGCTTAGCAAGTGTGGGAAGGGACATTTGTCGAGGAACCCAGTATGTATTCCGTAATTATACAAGCGTGCACCCGCCGTCTCCTGTCACAGTACGAGCACCCATATGCCTAATAAATCTATTGGCTGACCTTCAGAGCTTTCTCAAACATGTCATTGGCGGTTTGAGCCCTGAATGACGGTAAAAAACATGCATTCATTTATTTCAGACTGCCCAATTTGTCGGACGCTTTCGCGACCCCTAGAGAAACCCAAAAATAGGACGATAGCTGTACAACTGACCAAGAGAATGCCTAAATTGGTCCATGGGGCGAACGCGCAGCGGCAGGAGGACGAGAACAGAAAGGACCGGCGCATTGACGAATGAAGGGGAAAGGAAGTGTGCCGCCACTTCTTTGAAGCAGCTTCAGCTAGAAAAACGTGTTAGCTGACGTCGAGTTGCAAGTGTCCCTCGTTCAAACCAAAGTAAACTCTTTAAAGCAGTGAAACGCAACACTGAGGCGTTCTGCGCGGGCTCAGAGTATGTCAGGCCAGTACAGGTTGACTTTCCAGCTGCCGAGAATCTCAGTTTTGACAAAGTTCCGGCATAATACCAGTGAGCATGCTATCAGTTGGCAGAAATAGCTCATATTCGAAAATATTTGCTTCTGTGTGCATCTCTTTTATCTGTATTAGAAATTGTGCTACTCTATTTGCAATTGGCTTTACCATATTTTAAGATTAGATTTAAGCACAGTCCATTTTTATTAAATGGCTGTCATTGTTTGAAAAACGTAAACACTACTCAGTACTTTTTACTGCTCCCAGCATAGTGCAGGATGTAGAAGTGATGGGTAGGATAAAGTGCAGTGATCATAGGTTAGTGAGGGCTAGAATTCACCTCAATTTGAACAGCGAAAGAGTAAAATTGGTCAAGACGAAATCCGCCAACGTAGAAGCAGTAAGGGTCAAAGCAGACAAATTCAGGCTGGTACTTGCAAACAAATATAGCCTTATAACAGACAGATAAAGATGACACAGAGGTAATGAATGAAACCGTAACTAGGCTGGCTTCAGAGGCAGCATTTGAAGTGGGATGCAGGGCACCAACACAATCAGTATGCAAGCTTTCCCAAGTAACGAAGGACTTATTAAAGAAACGAAAAAGAATGAAAGTGTCCAACTCAAGAGATAAGATAAAATCCGCGGAACTTTCAAGATTGATCAGCAAGGCGGAAATAAGTGATATTCGAAACTCTAACGTGGGAAAGACGTGAGAAACATGGGAAAATGGATGCAGCCTGAAATCAGTCAGAAGAAAACTTGGCATAGGACAAACCAAGATGTATGCACTGAAAGATAATCAGAGCAATAAAATCAGCAATCTCGAAGATATAGTAAAAGCAGCGCAAGAATTCTATACTGACCTGTACAGTACCCAGAGGAGTGAGGATACCTCAAATTCAAACAGGAATGAACAGGATACAGAAACTCCTCCTGTAACTAGTGATGAGGTCAGAAGGGCCTTGCAAGACATGGGACGAGGAAGAGCGACAGGAGAAGATGGAATAACTGTCGATTTAATCAAAGATTGAGGAGACGTCATGCTTGGAAAACTGGCGGCTTGTTATACGAAGGGTCTATCGACTGCAACGGTCCCAGAAAACTGGAAGAATGCAAGCATTTTACTGATCCACAAAAAGCGAGACGGTAAATAATTGAAAAGTATAAGCCCATTAGCTTGCTCCTAGTAATATATAAAATTTTGACCAAAATAATCGCCAATAGAAAAAGGCCTACGCTCGACTTTAGTGAACCGAGGGAACAGGCTGGCTTCAGGAAAGGATACTCTACAATGGATCACATCCATGTCATTAGTAAGGTTATCGAGAAATCTGCAGAGCACAATAGGCCTCTCTACCTGGCTTTCATAGATTACGAAAACGCATTTAATTCAGTAGAGATACCGGCAGTCATAGAGGCATTACCTAATCAAAGAGTACAGACCGCTTACGTAAATACCTTGGAAAATATCTACAGAGGTTCCACAGCTACCTTAATCCTACAGAAGAAAAACAAGATAAAGGAAGGGGTCAGACAGACAAACACAATCTCTCCAATGCTATTTATTCACTGCGTGCTTGGAAGAAGTATTCAAACTATTAATCTGGTAAAGCTTCGGAATAAGGATCAACGGCGAATATTTCCGCAACCTTCGGGTTGCCGATGACATCGTTCTATTCAGCAACATTGCAGGCGAATTACAACAAATGTTTTAGGACCTTAACAGAGAGTGTGAGAGTGGGGCTGAAGAATAATATGCCGAAGACAAAGATACTGATGAATAGCCGGGCGAGGGAACAAGAATTCAAGAACGCCAGTCAGCCTCTAGAGTCTATGAAGGAGTACGTTTACCTAGATCAATTAATCACAGGGAACCGTGATGATGAGAAGGAAATTCATAGAATAAAAATGGGTTGGATCGCATACGGCAGACATTGTCAGCTCCTGAGTGGAAGCTTACCATTATCATTGAAAAGGAAGGTGTACAATCAGCGCATTTTACTAGTTCTGACATATGGGGCAGAGACTTGGAGACTGACAAAGAAGCTTGAGAACAAGTTAAGGACAAAGAGCGATGGAACGAAGATTGCTAGGCATAATGTTAAGAGACAGAAAGAGAGCGCTTTGGTATCGGAGAGCAAATGGGTATAGCCGATATTCTAATTGAGACTAAGAGAAAAATGGAGCTGGGCATATCATGTAATGAGCCGGTCAGATAACCTTTGAACGATGAAGGTTACAGAATGGGTACCAAGAGAAGGGAAACGCGGTTGAGGACGACAGAAGACAAGGTGGAGCGATGAAATTAAGAAATTTGCGGGCGCTAGCTGGAATCGGTACGCACAGGAGAGGGGCAATTGGAGATTGCAGAGAGAGGCCTTAGTCCTGCCTTGGACATAAAACAAGCTGATGATCATGATGGTGATGAAACACTACTACATACTTTTCAAAATGTATTAGGTCGTGTTTATTTTTTCACAAGGTTACTAGAGAGTGAGAGCATCGGACAACATGGTATCAGCCTACCTTGTCATAATGCAGAGTGCTGTCACTCAGGGAATTTCGCAATGGCACTTTGGGAAAACATGGAAAACTCGGGAAACTTCAGAATGTCACTTGGTAGAGACGCTGCAAATAAGGCATGTTTTGAAAGGGTTAGTACGCATAAACATTTTAATGGTGTAGATGCCATGAGAAGCGTAAGGCAACGGTTTTGTGCACCTGCTTGCGAGGATGTTTTCAGAGAGAATATGCATACAGATTTTATTTTTATACACACCGCATAAGAATGCTGCGGAGTGTCATACCACAGTGTATTCAGCTTGACTGGTGTAATCCGTAAGATAATATCATTCAAGGTTTACGCGATGAAAACAAGTAAAATTGTTTCGTATTTCTTCTCAACGAAGAATGTTTATTATGAGAGCAGTATAAAAAGATTTATGGAAAGCGTGCTTACATCGGCTTGTTTATGCTGTGGCAACACCATATATTTGGCGGCTTACCACAAACGGGATGTCCAGGTTTAATTCGTGCATTTCAACGCTGGCAAATCCAGAACTTCTTATCAAATCTCCGCTATCACGATTCAAGTGGCATCCGCAGGCTACATTCTTGGCCAACGGGGTGAACAAGTCCTCGACAGATCTGGCCAGGCTTCCCTTGGGATGGCCCACGTGCTCGCTGAAGAGGAGAAGTCCACCCTGCGTAGTGTTGCAGCAATGAGATGGAGCAGGCCTATCGGATAAATGGGAACAAATCTTAAGAAAACAGTGTCATCCCTACCGTATACTCCTATATTTTGCATGGATCACACACATATTTCATGAACTGCGTAGATTCTTTATTTATCAAATAATTACCTGATATAGTTGTTTTGAAGGGTATCAACAAGCCTGGTTTGCGGGGCAGTAACTTACGTTTTTAAATGCGTATTGGTCTTGATTATATGCTCATCGGATTTCCTCATCCATGCATAAGTGAAGTAATGCGCCACGTCTCATTCCCTCCCAAATAAACATATAGGCTGTTTGTTAGGTTGATTGCCAAAGAATTCCACACGCTAATGAGGCGCAAATTTTGTAATCTGAAATTGATCGTATTGCTTACTGTTTTGAAGAATGGCCCACGAGACTAGCCACAGCAAGCTGTAAAGGGATGTGCGTCTGTTGCCGAGGTGGGTGCTGACTTAACCTACGTATTCCATAGCTTCCAGGTCTCAACATTGCCTTGATGCAACTATACATAACGACCGTAATTAGAACGCATCATATCTCACTTAAGTTAGCAACGCAAGCGGAATGTTAATAACAAACTTAGAAGACGTTGTCCGGCAACAAACAGGAATATGCAGGCGCTGCTTGAGATTTCACACATACTATTTGATTATGCACTATAGTTGTGCAAAATAAATCTGTTTGCTTCGTTTTGTCCAGCGTGCTCGGTACACTGTAAAGCGATTTAAACCATCGAGGGTCTTTATGTGTAGAAATCGCGAAATATAAGTAACACTGGTGTAAGGGTGTGAGCCATAAACTGAAAGAACATTTATGGTTGCTAATCGGCTTAAAGTGTACAGCTTCGAATGCGCGGTGCAAGTAAGCGCTGTTTAAGAATGCTTCAATAAAGTGACAAGCGGAAACGAATGCTCCATATAAAACGTCCATGGGAATGCTTCAGGTCCATGGGATTCGCGTTGTCTTGAAAAGAATAAACAATTCAACAGCTATACGTACGCACACCTCATCGGTAGCCCAGCTTAAAAGTTGCTTACGGTGAATCTCTTAAAATTTGAAGGTTCCTTCTCAAAAAAGTTTTCTCCGCCTTGTAACGGATTTGTTCGTGCAACGATACTGTAACGTGCATTCAAAGAAGCAGTAACATTTAGTTGTATAGTCACATATAAAATTTCATTAACGCGTACAGTTTCCCTCGATCAGCGAAACGGTGACAGCGATGATAAGCACTCGAGGTCCGCGGTGACCTGCGTCGCACTTGCCTGCTGCAGCGCGGTGCGCGCTCGTGCTCAGCGTTCGCTCATGTTAGAGAACGTGTTCAACCAAGCAATGCGTAGGTATTCTTGCAACAGTTCAAATCACGGCCACAATGAGAAAGCACGCCGAGAGGCAACCATCGAATTGCAGATGTTGAGCGAGCGACGGGCCTGGGAGCAAAGGCGCAACTGAGAGACCAGCAGTCGTATACGGTTCTGAAACATTCGCCACACCTGCTTTACTACCGCTCACCGCCAGGTGCACGCGTTGTCTGCTTAGGCGCGATTAAAGGCTGTTTGTAAGCCCTGCGGCTTTGCCAAGATTACATTGATAGTGTATGCTAAGCATTTGTAGACAATTTGGCACTTTATCGCAAGTGTATTTTCGTTGCAGTTTGCCTTGAACCAGCACTCGGGAGGCTGACAGCGTCATAGGTATATGAGACGCGACGGTGGTTCTGTTTGAGGTCAAAGTTCGTCGTTACCGCATGGTGTTTTTTTAGCGAACGCAAACGCGATGCCCGCCACACGTTCGCGCTGCCGAGGACGCGAGAGCACACGCACAAAAGAAACGAGAATACGGTGCAGACTGATCGTGCTGCTTTGTGCTTGATCGCCCTTCGCATTATTTTTTTATCGTGGCACCAAAAGCACATGCTGGGTGCTGTCCCAACCACCTGCCAAACATGTTCTCCGGAGACGATGCGGAGACGGCAACGCTCTCTGGTGGCGCTCTCTGACTGCCCCACCTACAGCTCACAAAATGAAAATGGCACCATCTTGTGCGGATGTCAGGAAACTAGCATAATGATGATTGCTTGGTATACGTGGAAGGGTGAAATATTTCCTGTGGAGGCCCGCATAAAGAACTTTCTCTTTGATAAAAATTTGATGGTCCGAAAACATGATGCTGAAGTAATTCAACAATAACATTTGTTATTCCCTTTTACAAAGGCTAACACTGCGCAGTAACTAATCACCGAGCACTACCGTTTGCACATTTGTGTCGGAAGATCGTTGAACATATTTTACGCTTGTCTAACCCGTTACAATTTTCGATATTCATATGAGCATTTGAATTGTAAAATTTCTCGAGGCTTTAACATTAGAAGCATTACCTATGAATATACAGAGATATTATGCTTAACTATACTTGAATCGCATTTATGCATGTCTGAGATCTCAATTTGGGCTCCTGACTGACGACTGTTTCGTTTTTCGTTCATTGATTCTTCTGAATGATTGCGCCAACTTGTACTCTACTTAAGAGGTAAAATAGAAAGTCCACTATGCACTATCTTGTCAAAATCAGTAACACGAGCACTAAACTAAGAGATCGGCCTGCAATTCAGCGTCGGCATTAAAACCTTCCCTACCAAGCTTACCGTTATGCAGAAATTTCAAGGAGACTGGCAATGTGGGACACCTCATTTGATCCCTGTATGTCGAAAAGATGAATACACTGGACAACTTGCAAACAACCTTTCGACGCGCATGCGTGGAACAGGTATTTCCTTATTGGTGTGGGATTCCGCGCCTGGTCTCGCGCCTTCTACTTGCATATATGGGGAACAGGGGGCTCGCTCAGACGTTGAATCAAATTGCTGAACTGCCAGATATGCGCACAAAAGATGCAGTTGCCGGCCCAGCCATCCCGGATAAGAGTATCCAGGAAACACCTTAACGAACCTACCGGCGCTGTTTACAATACGCCAGGAACGCCTTTCCAAAGTCTATGAGCTTTCTTATGAGGTTAATGAGCCTTATAATTACCTGTACTATCAAGAGATTATATCTTTCCCTTTACCCTGCCCCAATCATTCCATACAATTATAAAGCCTCTACCATGTAAACACTTATGTTCTAATATAAACCGATGCGCCCATGTAAGGTTATGGTAGCTAACAAGGAAAGCAGGCATCTTACTTTTGAATGGATCGTAACATCCTAGCACATGTGATCTAGAGCCCTTCCAAGATGCTCTGACATCTACCGTAATAAAGTTAGACAGAAAAATAATATGCCAGCTTGCCGTTCGTTTTTCTATAATTGTTGAAGAAACATATCCAGCCACTCTGGTAGTGCTAACCAACCACTCTGTTTTCGCCCTACCTGGCCGTTAAGGAATGAAACCACTTTGTAAGGCAATTCACATGGTTAAGAAACGATGGTAGCTTTCAGTGTAAAGTAAATGATACCGTTTGCGTTTTTCTTCCCTCAATATGTAGAAAACCGATGGACATTCTTTATGTGCTTATTCGATGGAAGTAATATTTGGTTGAGTTTTATACATTGCAGATTAGCTGTTTAGGCCACATATATATCATTGCATTTTCCTTCGTAATTCTAAGGCATGGACATGAAACTCCAGTAACTGTCACTTCTAAGGCATTTGCATTAATTGGTATTGCATGCTTATATTTAAATTCATCCTAAGTTATGTCGCATTGCAAACCAAGCTAAAAAACTGTTATTCTGTTTCACGTCACTCGGATATAATGTGCATTATTTATTTTCTTTCCTTTTACAAAGTAACATATTAATTGACAAGCGTCGCGATATCCTCCACGCTCATCCCCAAGTAAGTTCTTAGGAGAATTTGGAGCGCATGATAAACAAGTTCATATAGGTGTCCTGCTTATTCCCACGCAACGTAGCCAATTCGCTGACAATTTTGATGTTACTCAATTGACCAAAGCTTCCAAAATGTCTCATCTTTCTTGACATTTTACTGCTCTTTCTCGTTAGACTCACGAAATAATCCTTCCATTTCGCTATGAATTTTAATCTGAGCAATTCATACACTACAAAAGAGAACTGAACGCAAGTTTGTTGTGATATACAAGTGTTTTGCATTTCTTCAGTGTTCGCAATTTCTACACAAGGCCATTTCTATTTAGTGGTTCTTGAATTTGTTCAATACAATGTAAGATATTGATGGAAGTTCTCCAAGAATGCTGCATATATATATATATATATATATATATATATATATATATATATATATATATATATATATATATATATAAACGAGAAGAAAGGGGGTTAACCGAGGGGCCCGATTTTTATTAGTCATATCATGAGAAGCCAACAAACACTGACACCAAGGACAACATAGGGGAAATTACTTGTGCTGAATAAATGAAATAAAGAAACGACAAATTAGTGGAAATTAAAGTGGTTGAAAAAACAACTTGCCGCAGGTGGGAGCCGAACCCACAACCTTCGCATTTCGCGTGCGATGCTCTACCAATTGGGCTACCGCGGCGGCGTTTCCCCATCCACTTTCTTGGGTATTTATGTGTACTAGTAGAACCCTGGGAGTGTTAGCCAGCGCCACCACTCAAGGACCTTGGCGGCGGACGTGGAACGTCGTTTTTGCCGCAGGCGTCACGAGAACGTGATCTTTTTTGGGTGAAGGCAACTGGTCAATAAACCCACATATGCTACCTGAAGGCATCAATGTCGCCGGATTCGAGACCCTGGTTATGTAATAAACAAAAGGGGGTTAACCGAGGGGCCCGATTTTTATTAGTCATATCATGAGAAGCCAACAAACACTGATACCAAAGACAACATAGGGGAAATTACTTGTGCTGAATAAATGAAATAAAGAAACGATAAATTAGTGGAAATTAAAGTGGATGAAAAAACAGCTTGCCGCAGGTGGGAGCCGAACCCACAACCTTCGCATTTCGCGCCTGTTTATTACATAACGAGGGTCTCGAATCCGGCAACATTGATGCCCTCAGGTAGCATATGTGGGTTTATTGACCAGCTGCCTTCACCCAAAAAAGATCACGTTCTCGTGACGCCTGCGGCAAAAACGACGTTCGACGTCCGCTGCCAAGGTCCTTGAGTGGTGGCGCTGGCTAACACTCCCAGGGTTCTACTAGTACACATAAATACCCAAGAAAGTGGATGGGGAAACGCCGCCGCGCTAGCCCAATTGGTAGAGCATCGCACGCGAAATGCGAAGGGTGTGGGTTCGGCTACCACCTGCGGCAAGTTGTTTTTTCATCCACTTTAATTTCCACTAATTTATCGTTTCTTTATTTCATTTATGCAGCACAAATAATTTCCCCTATGTTGTCCTAGGTGTCAGCGTTTGTTGGCTTCTCATGGTATGACTATATATATATATATATTAAGCAAAAGTCTTCTAATACCTACTGCTACCTGCATTAATATTCCTTACAAAGGAGGATTCAAACGTGCTACTCATTATTCAAATATTTATTATCTAACTAGAATGCCACGCGGGCACACGTCGCCTGTTGAATATTTTTACCATGTGAAAGCACCATCTACTGTGTTCACTGGTGTTTACATTTAGCCAGGGCACGTGAACTTTGACTTCGCCAGAATACGGGTTAACCGCAACTTTTCTGCAGAGGAAAGTGCTGCGGGTGCTCAGTGTCTTTTTTAAAGGATTGCATGATCATTTTACGAAGAAAACAAGCTTAAACTTCAAATCACTCAGGGCACAACTGTTTACGCCTCAACCAAGGTGGGCTGGCGCAACCTCAGCTTATATGTGCTAGGACTAATCTCTGGTGGGCAGGAATGATATCGGGTCTAACATGTCAAGGTAGGCTGCCAAAGACTGAAGTAGGTTTTGAGTAGAAACCCAACAAACAGGAGCATATTCACTGAAACATGTGTGTTTGTGGCGTGATTCCTTATAAGCAGCAGCCCATTGCAGGAGGTTCATACGAAAGGTTATATCAAAGTGATGTCATAGCTAGCAAATAATCTTGTTAGAAGCCTACTCACCTATTTTACTTAAAAGCGTGCTAAAGTTGGTCATATACTGAGCAATACTTGTTTACGAAAGTAAATACGAAATTTGGTGAGGCATTATGTGTACAGATGTATTGAACTGCTAAAAGATCGTGCAACTGCAGAACTCCAGTAATACGAGGAACGATGGTTTATTATGTGGTCTACATTTATGCTTAATCCTACCGTGCACTGCGCATGCCAATTACTTACCATTTGTACACGATGCAACTGCACCGGAAACAATATGCGACTTGAGGCGACTTGAGGAATATGAGGCTTGGCAGTGGTGACCACGCTGCTTGGCGCTCAACTAAAGGTTACTGCTTGTGCTTACTACGGATCGCCGTTTCTGCTGGAGTTGCATTCCGACGCTTTGGAAAGAAGCGGTCTTCGTCACGTGCACCGCCGTGGTCAGCGAAAGCACGGAAGACGTAGCTTTTGGACTCGCTGCCACCACGACGCGTGGTGCCTTTCTACAGCTCTGGGGAATATCTCGGCATCTTGCGATACCGCCTTCGCTATAAATGCAGACTGCCAGCCACCCGTCCTTTCACTTGGCAGTGGTGACCACGCTGCTTGATCCCCACTGCAAAGATTACTTCTTGTTCTTACTACAGGTTAGTGCCCATTGTACATATAGATTTGCATTTCTATTCATACAGTGTCGTCGCCACTGCCAAGTTTGAGTGTGTATTCGCTTGTTTCGCGCATCAGTTGCAGTATGTTAGGATTGCCGATATGGCTAAGGTACTCGCAAAGCTGAAGGAAGAGATAAAACCTGAATTGCTCAACGAAATTAAACAAGAATTCAAAACTTTCAAACATTCCTCGGAACGTGACCTTAGGAACGAGATCCGGGAGGTGCGCAATGAGCAACGCCAAATGAGTAAGAGTATTCACGTTTTGCATGAGTCGATCGAGGAAATGAGACAAAAGCTTGATTCTGAGCTCTCAAAGAATGAAAGTCAGGCAAAGGAAAATGAGAAACTGCGCGCTAATTGTGCCGCTCTGGAAAAGAAAGCAGCTGAACTTGAAAGGCGACTCACGCATTCGGAGCAGTACTCACGAAACGCTAATCTGGAAATACAGGGCGTCGTAAAGGAAGACAATGAGGACCTTGCTACTATTTTGTCTGATATAGGCACTGCAATCCATGAGCCAATCAGTTCATCTGACGTTGAGTGTTGTCACCGTGTTCCCACATCCAACCCGGATAAAACAAACATTGTCATTCAGTTTAAATCTAGAGCTAAACGTGACGCCACCTTGAAAAAAGCAAAGAAGACAAGAATCACGAACAGAGACGTACGATTTACGTGAGCGTTTACGTGACGTACGTTTACGTGAGCGAACATTTGTGCCCAGCGCTAAAGAGGCTGCTTGACATGGCAGGGAAAACAAAATATGACCATAAATGGAATTCTGTGTGCACCAGAAGCGGGAAAATCTTTGCAAGTAAAAATGATACCTCTGATGCTGTGCAAATATCGGAGAAACGAGATCTTGCAAGGATTACGTCTGCTGTTTCTGCCGTGGCTGGGGACGCTCAGTAAAAATTGCCATGGAATATCACGATTTCATCTTGCCGCAACCTTTACAATTACAATCTAACTCTAGCATTTCTGTTCTACACTTGAATGCTCGATCTGCAGTCAACAAACATGGAATTATTACTAACGTTTTAAATCGCTTTTCTTTCAAGTTCGATATCATTATGCTAACCGAAACATGGTATCACGACAGCAGTGCTCGGCTGTACCTTGATGGCTATACTGATTGCGTTTTAAATCGAACTGATAGGCGAGGAGTGGGTGTAGCAGTCTAGGTCTCGTGGGGATGGAACTGTGAAGAAATATCAGAATTTTGTAAAAGAACAAACGACTATGAAATTTTAATGCTTAAACATTACGCCGATATAATTTCGGTCGTATATCGCCCGCCAAATGGAAATATTTTTGGCATTCTAAATTTCTTTGATAATTTACTGGAATATGTTTTTGCTAACGAATTTGGACTTGTCTGCGGGGCAGACACAAACATAAGTTTTCTTGAAAATACTGCTGCCACACTGGATTTTACTAATAGACTTAGCTGTGCGGGATTTGTAAACCTAATTAGCACACCAACTCGTGTTACGTTGTCTTCGTCTACATGTCTTGAAATTCTTATCACGAATATTGACACTGTCGTTGAGCATACTGGAACAGTAACGTCGGACGTGAGTGATCATTGTCCTGTGTTCAAGACATATAAAGTCAATGTGAGAAAAAGTTGTTCAAAGTTAAATGTGTCTACTATACAAGATATAAGCGATAAAAATATGGATCTTTTTAAACGCACAGTTTGCAATTATGACTGGCCTTTCCTATACAAAATAAGTGATGTAAATGTCGCGTATTCCAAGTTTATTTAAGCGTTTATACAAATCTACAGCACACATTTTCCATTCGAAAAGATTAATCAATCCAAAAAGATAAGAAAACCCTGGATTAATTACACAGGAACTTTAAAAATTATAAAACGCAAAGAGTAACTGTACCATAGATTTCTTACAACACGCTCACCTGAAACGCTGATACTGTTTAAAAAGCAGAGAAACAAACTAAATACGGAACTTAGACACACTAAGAATGGTTATCATGAGCATCTGTTTGCAAACGCCGCTGGTAAACATCCTGAAACCTTCAGGAGCATTAACAATAAGGCTCTGGGCCGTGCAAAGCATTCTACCTTAGCAGACAAGACAATCTATAATAATAATGAAATTTCAGGTTTAGCACTTGCAAACAATTTCAGTAAGTACTTTGCAAGTATAACCGTGCGACAGCAAACTCGGCGTCATACGTCATCGTTTCTTTCCGTTTCGAACAGCTTAATTTTAAATCCCACTAGTGAATCTGAAGTATTTAGCACTATCATGAACCTTAAGTATAGTAAAGCTCTTGACATTGATGATATCCAAACAAAACCTATAAAGTATGTTTAAGAATACATTAGTTCCGCTTAAACGCATACTTTTAATCTAGCTTTACAGTCTGGGGTGTTTCCAGAAAAGATGAAAATGAGTAGGGTAACTAATTTTTAATGGAGGCAACAGAAACGATGTGTAAAATTACAGAGTCATCTCAATCATTCCTATATTTTCCAAATGATTAGAAACGATTATTTTTTCGCGCTTATCAAACTTTTTCGACAGAAAAAACGTTCTATCTAGTGCTCTGTTCCGTTTTCGTAAAGGCAGGTCAACAGAAACGGCTTGGCTCACACTCAAGGAACATGTACTAAAACACATAGAAAGAAACCTCTTCACATTGGCACTATTCATTGATTTCAGTAAGGCATTTGATTGCATAAATCATAAAATCTTGTTATGAAAATTATCACAGAATGGGGGGGGGGGGGCATTAGAGGTACTCCTTTAGCATTATTTGACTCTTACCTTACTAATCGAAAACAATCAGTATGCATAAAACACGAGAAGTCAAGTTTTGTTCCTTTACTAAATGGCGTCTCACAAGGAAGCGCACTAGGTCATATGCTTTTAACCTCTACATTAACGACATAAATAATATTGATACAACTGTAAAATTTATCGTGTATGCCGATGACACTAATCGTTTCATTTCTGGTCCGAATTCACAAGAAATAATGGAAAAATGCAACTATGTACTCACTAAGCTATCTTAATGGCCAGTCACTAATTGCCTAAAAATAAACCCTACGAAAACTAAAGTAACGTTATTTCACGCAAAAAAATAAAGTTTTTATTTATTTATTTATTTATTTATTTATTTATATTTATTTATTATACCGTCAGGGCCAAAGGCATTACAGAGGGGAGTGGGCAATATAGGTTACAAAGACAATAAATACAATACAGTGAATTTTGTTAGAACATTATTTCAACATTCTCGAAAATAAACAAAGGTTGTTAGTGCATCACGAAACCGTTGATATATCTTCAATGGCTGCAATATCGCGAAGGAGGCGGTTCTCTTCGGCAGATGTCTGGGGAACTTAGGAGTGAAAACAAGCTTTAGTATTGCATTTTTTATGCCAACCTTGTGCCGATGATCAATGCGATAGCAGATGTATTCCGGCGGTGAAATAAAATCGTCGTGTAGCGTGACGTGATGATATACCTTGTGGAATATAGTGAGGCGACTGATTTTCCGGCAAGATTTTAAAGATGGGAGAGAAAGGTTAGTTCTCATGGTTGTGATACTTTTAGTACGGTTGTAATTTGAAAAGATGAAGCGAACGGAGTTATTTTGTATAAGTTAGAGAGAAGATAAAAGATTTTCATGCCCAGGGTCCCATATAGATGACGCGTATTCAAGTTTAGGTCGTATTAGTGATTTATAAAGTAGGAGTTTTAAGGGCGATGGTGCAGCAGAGAAGTTGCGCCGTAAATAACCTAACATGCGATTAGCGTTATTGGTAACGTAATCAGTATGGTCATTCCATGTTAAGTTTTGTGATATATGTACACCTAGTTATTTATATGATGCGACGGAATCAAGCGGAATGCCATCAAGACAATAAGAAGGCCATAATAAGAGACAATAATAAGAGCGGCGAGAAACGCGCAATGAACTTACATTTCTTAATATTTAATTCCATTTTCCAAGTTTTGCACCAGTTAGAGACCAAGTTAAGATTCGTCTGGAGAGTATTAATGTCGTTGAGGTTACGTATTTCTCGGAAAATTACACAGTCGTCAACAAAAAGGTGGTTGGCAGAAGATAGGGTGGACGGAAGTTCATTAATACAAATTAAAATAGAAGTTATCCTAGCACCGATCCTTGTGGTACACTAGACAGCACGTTACTAAGCGGTGAGGTTGTGCCATTAGTGAACACAAACTGACAGCGGTTGATAAGGAAAGATTGAATCCATCTAAAGACACGTGGATCGAGATTAAGATGACTTAATTTTTAAAGCAAAAATTGATGGCACACTTTATCAAAAGCTTTCGCGATATCTAAAAAGGTGCAATCGGAGCAAGATGACTGGTCATGAATGCAATGTAATTTAACAGTGAATGAAAGTAACTGCGTTTCGCAGCAATATGTTTGACGCAAACCAGGTTGCGCAGAAGAATAAAGAGTTATAATCAAGAAAGATGGCGATGTTTTTAAAAATTATATGTTCTAGTAATTAGCAGCATGTGGGGGGAAAGTGTATGAAATGGGACGATAATTTTGAGGCAAATGCTTATTACCGGATTTGTGAAGTGGAACCACCTTCCTGATTTTCCAGTCGTTAGGGAGGCTTGATGAATCGAGCGACTGCTGGAACAGTTTTGTTAGTATAATTGAACTATAAGCGCATGTACTTTTCAGGAATTTAGAACTAATTTCATCACACCCCGGAGATGAATCGTGCTTTAAAGAGTCGATTCATTTAGCAATGCCAGGATCATCAATAGTTATTGGTTACATAATGGAAAATCTGTGGTGCGGCATATCTGGAAGATCAACTGTCGAGCTTGAGGAAAAGCTTTCAGTGAATGTTCTATTCAGTGTGGAAGTACAAAGATTATTTGGGATTATGTTGCCGGAGGTATCTTGCAATGTAATTAAAGGGTCGTGTGCAGGGTGTATAATGCGCCAGGACCTTTTTAACATTGGTTTTCAATATAGGTGGTAAAATAGAAGAAAAGAAGTTGTTCTTTGCAAATTTGAGGGTTTTCACGTATGTGTCTCAAGCAGTCTGGTATGTCGACCATCGCTCAATAGAAGGTGGAAGCTTGGCAAGACGGAACAAACGCCGCTTTATGTTAGTCGTCTGATGTATGAATTGTACCAGGGTGCTTGAGGGTTATAGGTGACGACGCGCTTAGGGATATATTTGTCTGATTTTTGGTCTACCTTCGCTTTGAACAGTAGCCAATTTTCTTCGACAGAGCGAGTATTGAAATTAACAAGAAAATGATCAATAAATTCAGATAGTTCATTATTAATAGCGGCAAAGGTAGCCCGTTTGTAATCTAGGATGGATTTTTTTATTTTATTTGTTTTAGGACGTGGCGTATTGATGACGAAATTAAGCAGAAGATGATCACTGATACCTGGCAGATATATAACTTTATAGCTAGCTCTGGATGTGTGGTTATGATTAAATCTACAGTATTTGCAGTACTTGTTACAGTCCTAGTGGCTTGTGTTACCAACTGTGTTAGCGTAAACAATGTACATAGATCTAAGAAATCTTTAGCTTGTAACAAGGGCGGCGATGAATAACGCGGATAGCAGTTCACAAGATACTTCGAAAGTTAAAGCCTCCGAGTATAAACAGTGGTGATGTAAGATAGCGTGTACGAACCAAGTTTAGAGCATATCATGGAGTTCGTTAGTAAATGTGGACGAATAGGATGGAGAGTGGTAGCATACACCAATAATTATTTTCAGATGATCGATGACTACCAAAGCGAAAACTAGCTCCAACTCGCTGCAGATTTGAATGCATGCATGATATTACTAGTAATCAAACTGCAGTGTGTGCTGGTAAAGAACTGCAAATTGTGGATGAAAATGAAATATTAGGCGTCACTTTTTCTTTGCACCATACTTGGGCTTGGAATAAACATATTCAAAATATCTGCACTGAAATATCTGCTATCACAGGCGTTCTGTCTCGATGTCGGCGTCTTCTTCCTAGCCAAAGCAAAACTGAACATTTATTATGCCTTATTTTCTTCCCATATAAGTTACTGTAGCTTACTGTGGGCGACTACAGGAAAGACAAATATTATCAAAATCCTTTCTTTACAAAAGAAAATGATTCGGCACATTGACAATATCGGTTATCTAGAGACAACGCGGCCAGCGTTTTTAAAGCATAAAATTATAAAAATAGAATATTTCTACACTTTTTGCCTTCTAAATTCATTTTATTTCTCAAATACGGCCTTCAAAAATTTCCTGGTGTCTAGTGCATCTTTGGCACCAAAATTAAATTCTTCCAATACAAGAAATAGAAATAGTATGTTCCATGGTTTCGTAATAAATATAGCCTACAGTCATTAAAACATAATCTAACACATATTTTAAATAAATATAAAGGTACATATACTTCTTCATCGAAGAAACTGCGAATGGATTTTGCTAAGATGTGACGATTGATTGTTTATCGTTCTTCAGAGACAACTGTACGTGTTACTGATTTTGTAAACCATACACATGTATTTCTATCTTCTGGTGTATCGAATGTTTCTTTTTTTTAGTCTGTAATATCTAGTCTCTATATTAGAGCGAATTGTGTTAGCTTTGTTAGTAACCTTTACACACATACTTCCATTTTTCTAATGTATCAAATGTTTTTTCTCTTAGTCTCTATAATATTTTCGGTCTTGTTATTTTGCATTTATGTAATTAATTTATTCTGAGTGCCTAAGAATGCTACAATTTTGATGCAACCACCATGTATGCCTTGTAACGGACCATGAGCCTAGTCAAGCTGTTTTTCCAACAGCTTTTAACCTTTGGTATCCACCAGAACACTTGTAATTCTGGAAATAAAAAAAATGAATTGAGCCACACCCTTTCGGTATAGGCTCAAGGTATTACGATTATCTTTTATAACCTCTCCACAAAGAAAACCTATGGATTCTCAAGGGCTGTTACGACGTCAGTCATGAAAGACACCAATAATTTGCTCATAGGATGCACCACATAAAGACCGCTTGGTTTTCCACAAGGGGGAAATTACGTGTATTATCAAATGACTTGCTGTTTTGAAACTGATGTTGATATACGTCATGTATTGGTTTTCTGATAAATTTATGATTGCAGGGAGACAGTTTGCGCCTGACAACGAAATTCCACAATTGTTTTCACAAAAAGCTTTGCACGCGATTTCTTTGTGACCCTAGAGAATTGGAAGACAGCAAATTGTATACGTTAGTTTCTAATAACTTCTGGTGGAGCACTCTGCCATTTCTTACAGACAAGTGCATAGCCATAACGTTATTTCAGCGGATGTGCCTTCCTTATCAGCCACGTGTACGGAGAAAACATAGTCTATAGTTTGTTTTAAATGGTGCGCAGTCTTTTATTCATGTCACATCAAGTGTACCTCAAGGATAGGGCATGCCATAGAGTTTCATACAATAATTACTAGAGGGAACTCTGGTACTGCTGTCGTTCTACCATGGTAATGATGAGAGGTACATGGATTTGTCTGATCTTTGTCCTTGTGGATTCAGGCGTTCTTTTGGCTTTGCATATTACACTATCGAAATCTTACTGTCGTAACTTTCAGGGCAATCTATTCTGCTCTTTTCTAAGTCCAGAAGTCCCCCCGAACACGCACAATTTCTATCAATTACAACGACTGAGCTTGTCCAGGTGGCCAAATCTAAACGCGCCAAGCGTCTCAAGGCACTGGCATGCCCGCGATAAATTCATAAGGGCGTTTTGTTCGCTTGTCGACACATGCGTCCGAGGCTTAATGGTTTCAGTTTCAGGCTTCTGTGCTAGAGTTCCTGTTTTCGAATAATGCTGTGGAACAATTTTAATTATGTTTATTTAATTATTTCTTACGCAATACATTGGTGAAAATGACAAGTTTACAAAGTCACAAAGCCGTTTGAAAACAAAAAGACAAAAGCTTAGGCAAATCCATGCACTTCCCATAATTCCCATGCTGGTAGAACCGCTCTCATTGCAGCTCCCGTAGACACTAGCGCCATAGTTCCCTCTAGTAATTATTTTAAGAAACTCTACGGGTCCTACAGCCTTTTTTACTTTCGATCTAAATAGATGATAGCAAACGCTAATGTGTTCTGTGTATGAGGTCACGTGAACTGAATTGTCCGTTTTCACGCCACAAAATCCAGATTGTGTTATGAGGGGGGCTGCTGTAGGAGGCACCCGAATAATTTTGACCACTTGGGGTTCTTCTGCCTTCCCCAAAAGCAATACAAGAGTACTTTCACATCCTCCCCCCCACCCTTCATTTCAATGCGATAATCGCGGAGGCGATGAAATTCATGACCTTGTCTTCGGCAGCGCAACACCACACTCACTGAGACCCGCCACGGTTGCTTAGTAGTTTTGGCGTTTTGCCGCGAAGCACGGGCTCACTGGATCAAATCCCGGCCGCGGAAGCCGCATTTTGATGGATGCGGAATGAAAAAACCCCGTGTACCGTGAATTTGATGCATGGTACAGAACCTCAGACGGTAAAAATTAATTCGGAGTCCCTCGCTAACGTTTGCCTCATAATCATAGCCTGCTTCTCCAATGCGAACCCCACAAATTAATTTTACTTTTGAAGCCAGTGAGGCAGTTCGACGTTTTTAGATTCTGACTGATTCTGCCGCGAGAATTATCCTAAGAACAGTGGAACCAAGCAATGTTCAATACGCGGGAATCATACGGGCGCAGCCCTCCCAAAGTGCTTGAGGAACACTTTAACCTACCAGATCACAACTTGCTGGAACTTAAACTTCCGATCGTAAACGCAGACCTTTGTACCCGGAGAGAGGGATAAAATTACACCTGCTCAATAATACGAGTCGGCTCTTGTTTGCCCGAGGTACAGATGCACCTCATCCACACTTTGAAGAATCTCTTACCAAGAATTAGAATGGTTTCAAAAGAAGCTCTCGCTTACAAACATTAGAGCCTCTCTTTCCGTTCTTATCTCTGGTCAGAACAGGTCTATCCTTATATGCTACCCGAATTCTAATCCCACATTCAGCGCCGCCCCCGCCCCCCGGCCATTTTGTCGATTGAGTATGGGAAATGCGACATGCAGTGAACGAGTAAGCGATATCGGAAACCAATGCGAGATACAGTACAAGAGCATCTCCAGTGTTTTGGTATGCAATTCTCTAACTCTCTTCAAAATAACTCGGAAGTGATACAGGACATTCCCATGTTCCCGGAACTGCGCGATAGTAGTTCAGCTAAATTACTGTATTCAGCTTTCGTGGAAAGCTTTCGTGGAAAGTGAGAATTACGCAGGCAAAAGGGGTCTGAAAAAACTACTGCGTAAACTTTGCCTGCGTAATTCTCAGGCACTAGTTCAGTATTTGAGAGAG
Source organism: Dermacentor variabilis (assembly GCF_050947875.1). NCBI lineage: Eukaryota > Metazoa > Arthropoda > Arachnida > Ixodida > Ixodidae > Dermacentor > Dermacentor variabilis. The sequence continues at coordinate 45,442,253 of NC_134573.1, read as the reverse complement.
GAAAATCCTGGTGATTGTACTGCTTTTAGTATGGATATCGAAGACCTGTATTATTCCTTGCCGCATGACGGGTTGCTAAATTCCGTAAATGAGTGCATTAAAGAACAAGTGCAAGAGTCGGCTTTTATTGACAGATGCGGTGTTTCCACGGGAGCTTTTCTAGAAATTCTTTCAATGTACTTGAAGTCGACGCTGATTGGGTGGAGAGATGGCGTTATTCTGCAGAAATCAGGCATTTGTATTGGCTCAAAGGTTGCCCCTATTCTTAGCAACATTTACCTGAGTAAGGTTGACAACTGCTTAGAGAAAGCCTTAGGTGATAGTGTTATCAAGATATTTCGTTACGTTGATGATTACCTGATTTTCTGTAATAGGGAAGAATTCGATTCCGCTGCTACCTCTGTAAGTGAGCAATTTAAACTTTATGGGGGAGGATCAAAGTTTACCAAGGAATTTCCTCAGCGACGCGTAATTCAGTTTCTTGACATTTCCTTGATCTTCGAACAAAATCATGTTTGTTGACAGTACTCCCCAAGATCTTCGAAGCCGTTGCTAAACTTTCAATCCAAGCATTCTAATTTAGTAAAAAACGGAATTGCCATGTCGTGCCTTAAGTCTTTCCTCACCAGATCGTGCATGCACAAAATGAGCGCCAGTTTTAATGCGCAGGTCCGGCGTCTATTAGAAGCAGGGTATCCTAGTGTAGCGGTGGCCACTGTGGCTGAGCGCCTAAAGAAGTCGGTTTCGAGAGGGACGGACGTGATTACAGAAAGCAGTAATAGCAAAAAAAGAGTAGTAGCTATTCCGTATATTCATTCAGTGTCGCACAGGCTTAAAAAAGTTGCTAGTAGATATGATGCTAATGTTGCTTTCACTGCTCCCAATAAGCTAGGTAAGATATGCGCTGCCGTACAGAATAAAAAGGAGCGGCTAAAAGGCAAAAAACGAACAGATATTTGTCCAGTGAAGCACAATAAGAACAACTGTTTTACTGACTGTCGTATGGGTGTGGTTTATAAAATTCCCCTTAGCTGTGGCCAGTTCTACGTAGGGCAAACGGGACGGTGTATCAATCAGAGGCTAATGGAACGTAAAAGGTCGTTAACCGGTGGATCGCCTTCTAATCTTTCGCTTCATTGCCGAGATTGTAACTGCACGCCAGAGTTAGATGAATGCGCGATATTGTACAGGCATAAGAATGAAGATACGCGTCTTATGGTAGAGGCATGGCATATCTATAATGGTGGAAGTGCGTGCGTGAGTCAGCCTTCGATTACTTTACATAAGGAAGAGATTAAGTACCTTAACAGTTATCTCTCACGTAGGCCGGCACGTTTACCCGATTGACAAGTGGTGTTACCATTCCTGAGCATGCGCAGATGAGTTTTGTGCCTTTCTTCTTTTTTCGCCTCAGTGCCCCCTTCAGTTGATAGTCGGCGTTCGTGTTGTCCACTTCTCTACTCTTGTGTCCTGTCTGCACGCCTCACTTCTATTTTGCATAATGAATACTTACCAACTAGCTCAGCTTTCTGTCGTTCTAAGTGACACCATTTTGGTCTCGGCCGTTCTGTCGTCACTGACGAGAAAAGCAGCCGAGAATAGAGCCGCCAATGACGCCACCTTGTACGGAGATTCTTTGATGCCCCACATTCGCCTCTGTGAACACAAATACTAAATATGCAGAAAGCGTTGACAATGGTGGTTATTGTAAGGGAATTGTTTATTGATGCGGGCCTTGATACTTTCACTTGTTATTTCCTTTCATAATTATGTATAGAAAACAACTGTTAATCATCACATCTACAGCGATAGTAATTACCAAGCGCTCCACCAGAACCTCAAATCCACAGACGCGCCGAAACTCTCGCGCTACAGCACAGCGGATTAACGACATACGTTCCCCTCAGTTCTTTTCCGCGAAATCACGTGGGCTTTGCTTCAGTGCCTTTGTCTCGTCATTGAAAGTACGACCACAGACCACCACGAAAACAAGCGGAATATTCAGCGAATGTTATTCAATTTTAAAGCTGCCTTTACGACGAAGAACACGAGATTACGCTTGCTTTCTCGAAACGCAAAGGGGGTGCTGCCTCTTGAACTTGCTCAAGTATTTTCGCAATAATAACGTGTTTCTCTCTCGTAACATAACCGTCGGTGATAAGAGCCCACATGGAAAGCACGCCTTCGGGTCTGCTGATAAAAGTCACCGTGATTGGCTGACAGATTTGAGGCGTCACACGCCGACAGTGCAAGTGTACATTACAAAAACAATTGCAGTTATACAAGTATCACGTGTTTGTTAGCCTATCTTCGGGTGCTAGCGCAAGTATTCTACAAAAATAGGGCTGAACTTTAAAAGGTGGCGATATTTTAAACGTAGTTGCGTTTTACTTGCAATTATTGGTGGAGCGTTTAGCGCTATGACTGCGTCGTTATAAGCTTTCCACAATATCAGCCATATTTGACGGCAAACAATACTGCTGTGTATAGAGAGGGAAATCGCTTATTGGAAACTGCATCAGTCGGATGAGCTGCGTGGTGAAAGTCAAGGTTCCGCGGCTACCTTGGCGCATGTTAACGTGGGCCATTGTTAAGCAAATGTGGCAGATCGCATTCTTGATCATCCCACTATTCTGTGCTTCACGGTCAAGAGCAGTTAATTGGGACACTTAATGCCGATTATTCAGTAAGGTCTCCGAAATTCTTTTTTTTTCTCTAGTTCTTCTACACGTTAAAATGAACTTTGCCAGAACATTAGCTCACCGTTATTACGTCATAGTTTTTGCCTGTTGCCACCTGTTATCGCGCTAAGAAACTGTTGTGGTGAACATCAAGCTAGAGAAGCTTTGTCGATCCAAAACTGACCCTCTTTCTACCATGAGAAAATATGAGGCTTTTAAATGTAGCCTTATGAAATAAAGCCACATGTTTCATATACTTGTGTCGGTGCCCTTCATGATATGCGACCTAACAAAAAGAAACGCATGATGCCATATAAACAAATACAAACAGTGGGATTATGATAAGCGTTAATATCGGTATTTTTACCAGGCATTAATTGCTAACACAACCTAACAAAAATAAAAGTGGACACGAAAGCTACACGTATGTTTTATTAGCCGAGTAAGGATAAACGCTGTCACCTTTCTGAGAACACGCTTGCACTCATCCAGAAGCTTGCGGCCGTCTTGCGCTGAGCAGAGCACGTAGGTTAGGAGCACCGCATCAAAGTGGCCGTCCGGTAGCATGTCCATGTTCTCACCATATCCACATATGGAACGTTCCAGCTGCACCTGCGTAGAGATGTTTCCGTTAGCTCTCAGAGTAGCTATAAGCTTGTGTGAGTATAGTTTGTTTAGAATTTAGTTCAGAGGTTTCCACCAATCTATACCAGTTGTATTAGTGGGCTGAATCACAAAGCAGTTTGTGCCGCAGTTTTTGGAAGGATATGTACGCGTTAGATGACGGCGCATGCGGGCTCATTTTCTCCTGGAAGAAGAAAACATGTGCAACCAGCAAATTTCAAGGTTTGTTGCGAATTTGTCCTTGCAGCTACGCGCCATTATTTTACGCGGGACGGAAATCAACGCTGCATGAAAAAAAAGGACCTGTTTATTAAAGCTTGCAGCAGCTAACCAATAATCAGCGTGGCGTCTTTGCTCACAAACAAGTGGCCGTCATCGCAGGCCATTGTCATCAATGTGCCCCGGTCCTTAGGCGCACAAACCGTGTAAATATTGTGCGCACCCCGTGTAATTATGTGCGCACCCCACGTGGCAATGACACAACACGTCTCAACCCAGGTATCCTGAAGCATTCTCTGAAGGTTTGAAGGAAATATGAATGTATGAGCACTACTCAAATAAGAATGTGTACAGAAACCATAAGCAACATAGTGACGGAACAGAGCACTGGCAGCGTCACAGTTTTTATTTCAATATTGTCAAGCTGTAAAGTGTGGCATAAAAACAGTATAACGGTGCTGCCATCTGATTCAGTGCAGACATATTTTTACACTTAGTTTACAGGTGTTGCCGAAGGCACGATGAGTATTTGTAAACATGCATTGGCAGTTTAACTAAGTTGGCTCATTACGTGTGAAAAAAGAGCACGCTACCGTTAGCGTCAGTGCTATCTTTAGCTCTGCGTGTTGGAAAAGTCCAGTTTTTCAAAAATTGCAGCTTGGCTACACCAGCCGTTTCATAATGTTTTCCGCCAGCAAATGGTCTTTCCTTACGTATTTGACGACTGTCAATCAGGGCAGCATTCATTTACCACAAAATGTCTTCTAAGGAACACCGAGTAACCAACAATATATACACAACTACGAAAATCTACAGGATGTATTATAGCAGAAAATGTAATACACTGAAAACTATTCCATTTTCTAACCAAGCTTCCCTACCGCAGAGGCTGCGCGAGCTCAGTACTATATTAATAAACAAAGTAGTCACAAACGTGTTTGCGACTATGTGACTTTCAAATGTTCTTTACCGATGGAAGAAGAGTACATTTCGACAGTACGGAAAAGACGGTAAAATATTCTCCTTTACTGTTCGTGTTAACAACACGCAGTGAACGCGCACCATCGAAGCCGGTCCAACTGAAGCTGGGGTGAGCCGGCTACAGCAATCGGCGCCACTGTACAAGGGACGCAAAGCGTACATTTGGGACCAATGCATTTTGTGCCTGTAAGTACAGGTGACGGAGGAACGAAATACGTCGCTACTACTGACGGTCGCAAGCTTCAGATGCCGAAGAGCACTCGCACGCCAGCGCCCCCTCCCCTCTCTTCAACCACACGTGCCCCTCAAAGGGTCAGTCTGCGTGCGGCGACGAAGGCGCCCGTTAACTCTGTTGCGGCAGCAGCTGCATTTAGCTTAGAAATTCCGAAAATGAAAAATCGTGAAAGTGCAAAAAAAAAAACACACCTTTGTTTAAAAAAGCAATTATGCGTTTCGAGATTCACGGTTGCTGCAGTGACCATGTAAAAAATTGTTGCTTGTTTCATTGCTAGATTTAGCAGGGAATAAAGCCTTGACTCTATTGTTGTGACTCCTTGGTGTGTTACTGTGTTATTTTGACTGGTAATTTTGCACCTTATGCCTTGTCCGTGCAGCTTATTCCTTAGCAACATATAAAAAACACCAATAGATTGTGCATGCCGGGCACTTGAGCGCCGCACAGTCACGCTCTGGTACCCACACAGTCAGCTTCGTGATCTTTACGCAATGTTTGATTTACTGTTTTGTGCACGCACTAACGCGTCAAGCGTTTTTCAGTAGTTTCGTTTTCTACGCCCTTATTTCACGCCTACACAAAAATGAGGTCGCCCGACGAGCAGGGATAGATAGATCACAAGGATGCCACAGACGTGCCCATAGAGTTTATGGGCATGTGCCACTTGGTGTGACCTCCTGTACACCTAGAGGCCCGTCCCTACCTGCCTACCTGCAGGGAGCGAAGTCCTCTTGAATGCCGCCATTTGCCCGTCTGATTTATTACGTGATCGACAACGAGCGGCGACAGATAGAGCGTACCGGGTGAGCTGCGGCTTGCGGGAACAGTTTCCAGAACCGTGCAAGAGACGGAGCACTTGCATCTGAGGTGAAGCAAAGTCGTGGCCAGCAGGCTAAGTTCTCAGACCTGAGCACCGCGTACACATTGCCCGAGCCTGCCCACGTCTGCCTTACGCAACCAGGCTACAGAAGCCCAGTGTTTCTGAGACATAGATGTTTGAGTGCGCATTCCGCAGATGAGGCAATGTGTCCAATGGCTTTCCGAACTTCCATCGGGACTTTCACTTATTGTTTTAATCGCTCATTTTAGGGAGTTATTGCGTAGTATTTTGTTTCAAATTCTGTGATGAAAGTGAACGCTGCATATAAGGGTGGCGCAGGTATCGATATATATATATATATATATATATATATATATATATATATATATATATATATATATATATTCACCCGCGTATGTATTCTATGCAGACGACAACGAAGATAGGGACATTAACGGACTTCATCTAGTGGGTCAGTGAGTTTCGACGAGGAATAAAAAGTCGTGTCTCTGGTCTGTTTGCTTTTGAACAAGTTCTCCTGCGGTTCTTGAAGAACGTCTCCCTGTCTACTGTCCGCGTTGTGCTGCGACACTGGTGGAGGTGCTGCGCCTGATGCTCTGAACGCATGAGGCGCGGTCAGGCCGGGCTGACCACGCCTGATGCTCCGGCGTCCTTCTGAGAGTCGTTCACGCAGCCCGGGCGCGTTATCACCAGTTACGACACCCGTGTATCTCTTTAGTCATCGACTGCTAGGCCTTGCCCCGGAGTTCTCGCCACTTCAACCACCTCTCTCCAGGAGCTCCAAACATCTCACAATGGCCAAAACGAGCTCACAGCAAGCAACCCAAAGCAGCCGGTTTTCCTGTCCACAGCAAGTAACCGTTCTTCATGTTCTGGTTCCCGATAGCTATCGCGGTGCAGTTTTCGAAGACACTGAAGACTGGCTTGACAAGTGTGAACGCGTCGCACAGATTAATCAGCGGACTGAGCAGAAAAAGCGCCCCCACGTCTATTTCGCCCTTGACGACAGTGACCGTACTTGGTACGAGAAACACAAAGCTAGCCTAATGACATGGAATGACTTTCGTCAGAAAATCACGGATACTTTTGCGGGGCCGACCGACGCGACCGCGCCCAACAGATGATGAAGCTACGGGTACAACAACCTAATGAGTCGGTCAGAATGTTCGCCGAGGACATGGCCCACACCTTTCGTAGAGCCGACCCTGACATGACTGAAGAAATGACTAATGACTAATGACTGAAGAAAGAAAGTTGCGCTACCTCATGCGAGGTGTAAAAGAGCAGTTTTTCGTGGGGCTTCTGCGGAATCCACCAGTCACCGTCGCTTACTTTATCAAAGAGGCTACGGCTATTGAGCGGGCCGTTCATCAGGGATGCAGGCAGTACGATCGACTGTCCACGAGCACCACAATCAATGCCGCCGCAGTGACTGGCGAGTATCGGAACCCCTTGCGGGAATTGATCAGAGAACTCGTCAGAGAGGAAATTCAAAATATGCTGACACCGACAGTCAATAGAGCCGTAGCGTCAATCGCCGGAGTGGTGCGTGACAAAATCAGGCAGGGTTTACCGGCAGCCGATCTTCAAGATCACCAGCGTCCCATGACCTACGCAGCCGTTGTCCGATGTCCACCACCCGTTACAACCACACCGCCGTACGACCAGCCTCTGACAGTCGCTCCTTGGTCGCCGCCGCAAGAGGAGGCTTCGAGGCGCGCAACCATAACGCAGCTACAGTCATACCACCAGCGCCTTGTTCAACGCCGCAAAACGGCACTACGGGACGGCCGCAATTTCGGAGAACCGACACATGGCGCACTGTCGATAGGCGCCCACTCTGTTTTCAATGCGGAGGCACCGGCCACATTTCGCGTCGTTGCTGGCATCGCGACACATCATTTCGACCTTTTTGTCCATGGTCCTACGGCCGACGTGCAAATGACGACTCCATGCTACGCCGCGACGAAACTGCTTTTCAGGGACCTCCAATAGCGCACCCGAATTACGAATCCGTGCCACATGTTCCATCCGATTTCCATCCATGTTCTATCCGACTGGACGTACTTTTGGTGACCACCGAGGACGAACGTCGCCCAGCCCACGCCGGGGAAACTGAAGGCGACGATCTCTGAGGGTTGCAGGCCCACCGCATGACAATACAAATCCCCCAACACTCTCGCCGCAGAACGACGTGAAGCCGATAAACCCCGATACCGAAGAAATTGTGAGCGCCGACATTGACGTTTTGGTGGATGGACAGCCGGGGACAGCATTAGTCGGCACTGGTGCCGACTTCTCTATATTGAGTCAGGAACTCGTCCTCCGCCTGAAGAAAGTAAAGACGCCATGGACGGGACCTCACATAAGGACGGCAGGCGGGCAAATACTGATGCCTACTGGTAGATGTACTGCTAGGATTAGCATCCGGGATTCTTCTTTCGTGGCCGCTTTCATCGTTCTTCCTGTGTGCTGTAAATATTTGATTATAGGAATGAATTTCCTGAAAGAATATGGCGGCCTAATTACCATTCCGGGCCGCTTGGTGACGTTCTATAAGAGCCCGGTTTAGTCCATTGCTTATCGCCGCAACGCAGCTACTTTCGTCTAACAGAAGACGACGTCGTCATCCCACCTCGATCATGTACACTTGTATCGGTAGCTTGTGAGGCACCGTTTCATTGCGAGGGAGTTGCCGACCAAATAACCACTTTGTTGCTTACGCACGGTATCTCGGTAGCACGAGGAATCGTAAATGTCAACCACGGGTGCACGAACCTTTTACTAACCCATTTTTGCACACAGCGATGGTGCCTTCCAATGGGCACGGCTGTGGCTTATTTTGATGGTGTTGCTGATGTTCGCGGCTGCTGTTCACTACTCGATGAAGCGCGTACGCAAGACCCACCTCCTGCACATGACGTTAGCACTGCTTTGTCGCAGCGCGAACGACAGCGGCTTCTCACGCTATTGTCGAAGTTCAATGACTTTGCGTCGACGTCCAGCGTCCAACGGATACCTCTAACGAAGCATCGAAGACATTTACAGAGGATACGGCAAGACTATTTCACCGAGATCCTTATCGTGGGGCTCCCAGAGAACGTGAATCCATACAACAAGTGACAAAAATGCTGGAAGACGACGTGATCCAACGGTCAACGAGTCTCTGGGCATCTCCTGTAGTTCTAGTCAAGAAAAAAGACGGCAGCTTGCGTTTCTGCGTGGACTACTGAAAACTAAATAAGGTGACAAAGAAAGATGTGTACCCGCTTCGCCGTATAGGTGATTCATTCGACAGGCTTCGTCACACGCGTTACTAGTCTTCAATAGACTTCAAACGCGGATATTGGCAAATCGAGGTAGATCCGAGATACCATGAAAGAACTGCTTTTGTGACGCCAGGCGGCCTATACGCATTAAAAGGCTTGCCTTACGGTCTTTGCTCTGCCCCTGCTATGTTCCAACGCCTCATGGATACTGTTGTTTCGCGCCTGAAGTGGAACACCTGCTTAGTCCAACTTGGACGACGTCATCGTGTCCTCCGCAACGTTTTAAGAACACGTTGAACGGCTTGAATCGATTCTGCAGTCCATACGGTCCGTCGGCCTCATCCCGAAGCCGGAGAAGTGCCACTTTGGCTTCGCGGAACTAGAGTTTCTCGGTCACGGCGTCATCCACGCAGGTGTTCGCCCAGGTCCTGAGAAAATTGCCGCCGTAGCACAGTTTCCCGTACCATCCGATAAAAGGGCTGTCAGGCGCTTCGTGGGCCTCCGTGCCTATTACCGGCGGTTTAGTGAGGACTTTTCTCGCATTGCGTCGCCGTTAACTCGCCTGGCAAGAGACGACGTTGTTTTTGTATGGGCCTACGAAGAGCAAGGTGCATTCAACGACTAGCGGGAACGCTTCCAGACACCTCCAGTGCTTGCTCACTTTGATGAGACCGCTCTTTCATCGCTCCACACTGATGCCATCAATGTTGGCTTGGGAGCTGTTCTTGTGCAGCGGCAGGAGGGTAGAGAGTGAGTAGTTGCCTATGCTAGTAGAACATTCTCGCACACACAGGCTAATTACTCCACAACTGAGAAAGAATGCCTCACCGTAGTATGGGTGGTTCTGAAATTTCGCCCATATTTGTATGGCCACCGCTTAACAGTTGTCAGCGGCCAGCATTCACTGTGCTGGTTGACAAACCTTAAAGATCCTTCGAAACGACTGGCGCGTTCGAGCCTACGGCTGCAAGAGTTTGACATGGCTGTCGAGTACAAGTCGGGGGAAATGACATACGGAGGCTGACTGCTTGTCGCGATCGCCCATAAACTCATCTGCTCCACCCGAAGAAGACTCGGCATTTCTTTGTGTTCGGGACACATCCACCATTGCGCAACAACAACGGAACGGCCCTGAGTTGCTTGAACTCATCAATTACCTAGAGGGCAGATCTGCGAAGCCGCCTAGAGTTTTCGCAAGAGGACTGTTGTCGTTTTGTTTGCGGACCAAAGTCCTCTACAAAAGAAACTTTTCTTCGACCGGGTCTCTCTATCTGCTCGTCCTTCCTACAGCTTTTCGTACGGAAGTACTTCAAACCTGTCACAATGAGGCGACTTCTGGTCAGTTAGGCTACACGAGAACGTTGGCCCGAGTGCAGCACAGGTACTACTGGCCGAGACTTACCACCACTGCGAAACGTTACGTTCGCACTTGCCTAGACTGCCAGAAGCGCAAGTCGCCTCCGTGGAAACCAGCCGACCTTCTACAACCCGTCCAGGTTCCTCGAAGACCATTTGACCAAATCGGAATTGATATATTGGGTACACTTCCTACTTCTACTGCAAGGAATCAATTAATTATCGTCGCAACAGATTTTCTCACACGTTACGTTGAAACGAAGGCAATTCAGAGAAGCACAGCAGCCGCGCTTTTCCATTGAGCCCATTGTGTTGTGACACGGCGCCCCAACCGCAAGATACCAGCAAGATACCACGCACTATCAACAGATATATCCGCATCTGCAGAACAAAGTTCATGTATCTGTTGATGACGTACATGCGGATGCAGGCATGACAATATCTGTCATGAGCGTCAATTTTAAGAAGCTTCTTGGACTGAAAGTGACGCTTTCCTTAAGCCGTGGTGCGACATTCCGCGGTGTGAGCGGTGATGCGTTGTCTCCTGTGGGAGTCTGCACTGCGGACGTGTCTTTGAGTGGCAAGGTGTTTCCCACAGCATTGGCGTTTATGACACAATCCACGCATGACGTTATTTTGGGAATCGATCTTTTGCAGGAGTGTGGGCAAACTGTTGACGGTAGAAGTGGGCACCTTTCCCTCCGGGATAATTTCCCAGCTGCGCTCTTGGATAATTCATCACGGGATGAACGTACCTTTGTCGTCTCCGAGGACACGGTCGTTCCTGCATTTTATGCTGTGTGCGTTCGAGGAACCTCCTCTAGTAACGACCTTGCCATGTTTGATACCACGCTGGAACCGATTCAATAGATCTCTTATGTGAAAAATACGTTTTAGCTCCCCATCACGTGGTGTCTGTAGTCGAAGGACGCGCAAGTGTGTGGACCATCAACAGTTCAATGGAGCCTACAGTGTTGCCTCGTGGCATAACACTCGTTGTATTCAAATGCGAATCATCTACGACGCTGGTTGTGCTTGTTGCTGCTACAGGCAAGAATGAACATCTAGATTCTCAAGGATCAGAAGATCCAGAACTTTTACAAATGACCAGCAAGTCACTTAGTCAAAGCGAACGTCATAAACTCCTGTGCGTTCTCTCCAAGAACTCGAAAGTGTTCGACTTTACGAAAAGTAACAAACTGCCTCAAATTCTAGCGTCTCAAATACGTCATCGGATAAACACTGCTTCGGCACATCCCATATGGCAGAAACCTTACAGAGTGGCACCATCAGAGCACAGCATCATCAAAGAGCAAGTGCAAGAAATGCTAGGAAAGGGAGTAATTCAAGAATCAGCAAGTCCCTGGGTCGCTCCCGTCATTCTTGTGAAGGACAAAGACGGTACATGGAGATTCTCCGTTAAATACCGCTGGCTGAATTCCGTTACCAAGAAAAACGCCTATCCGCTGCTCCGTATTGATGACGCCATCGACTGTCCGCATTCCGCTTTCTACTTTTCTTCCGTGGACCTAGCAGCAGGTTCTTGGCGAATTCCTATGCATCCAGCTGACAAGAAAAAGACGGCATTCGTTACGCCTGACGGGTTGTAGGAATTCAACGTCATGCCGTTCGGATTGTGCAATTCGCCGCCGACATTGGAAAGATTCATGGATACTATTCTGTTTGGTTCGAAATGGCAGATTTGTATGTGTTACTCTGATGTTGTCGTAATCTTTGGACGCACATTTCAGCAGCACAACGCTCGTACGGCTATTGTACTCGACTGTATCGAAAAGGCTGGCCTTGAGCTGAATTAAAATAAAAACATTTTGGTGAGTGCTAAATTGTGGTGTTAGGACATCTCGTCGATAACGATGGCATTAGATCCGACCCATAGAAGACGGCAGCCGTTGAATAATTCGATCAACCTAAATCTGTCAGAGTTTCGTAGCTTCGTAGGGCTCTGCTCATATTTCCGGCGGTTCATACCCGGTTTCGTGGATATCGTTCACCCGTTGACTAATCTGACGTTGACGAAATAGGGACGCGTTTCCGACGCTCGAGTACCTTGAAAGAGATCTGCCATATTTGAAGAGTGCGCGTAATGCCGGTATCTTCGTATGCACTGTGGTTTCGACGTTTCGTTCGCGTTGAAGCGACAGATGCACGTAAGTCAATTGGCTCGCTCCTGCTGCCGCAATTCCTCACTCCAGAATTTTGAGAGTGAGTTTTAGCGCTCATCGAGCGAGATGCGTTCATGTGCGCGCGTGACACCGCGGTGGGTAACTTAGTTAAAACTCGTTGGCGGGCTTGTTGGTTTGAAGCTATGCTAGAATGTGTAAGCACGACTGAAGAAGGACGTAGAAAGAAGCAGACACACAAAGAAAGCGTTGTCTCTGTGTGTTTGTTTCATTCTGCATCCTCGTTGAGTCACACTTATAAATTTATCATTGCCATTTGGGTAATTAAGCTAATGGTTACAAGTTTATACGCCCAATAAAACTGCTATCCGTACTTCGTACAGCAACCTATTTTATTATTTTCTGCTAAAACAAAAAATATAGCGTGCAAATCAAGTTATGCTCTGTAAATTATTTTGATTGCGCCCACTAGCAACAAGCTAAAGGCGCACCAGATGCGCCTTATGCGTGCATTATGCTCCAGACATGCCACTGTAGCTATAAAGACCTGCTGGGTATGTGAAGTTCGCCTGTTCAGTGACCCGTCTCTTTGTTGAATGTAGGCTGGCTTGCAGAGCTACAGGCGTATTATTGCGTCCTCTCAGCAATTTGACGCGGCACCACTTCGCTATTGAACTATGGCAAGATGGACAATTTTCATAGTCTGCGACGCATTCATGGAAATTAGGCTTACGGCACGTAGCGAGACTTAAGATGCAGTTAGCGAAACACAGCTCAGCCGTCCTGGCGCAGTTACCTTTGAGTTAATGACTCGTACGGAGAGATCTTCGCGACGCTTTGTATAGGCTCCAACATTACTGTAACTTATTTCAGTAGTTTTCGGGCACGCTCGCCCAACCCTGCTTTCTGGCGCAATTAGCGAAAAGCAGCTCTGCCGTGCGACGCCTAAGCGTCGCACGGAAGTTTTATGTGTACTGAATGTTACGGGGACATGTTCGTGACGCTTTCTCTGACCCTCAATATTATTAACGCGATAGTGCTAAGTGACCCCTGTCGAAGAAAATCCGGCGTCGGCGTTCAGCGCCAGACCATAGAGAAAGAAATTCTACAAGAGCGGACCCCTCCCATAGAGCCTAGCGGACGAATTGACTGCAGCGCACCAAGTGAATGGGATTAACACCTTCCGGTTTCGGTTTTGGGCGCGCGCGTTTTGAACACCCGTTGGTACACGCCACGCCGGCTCCGCTGATCGTCGCAACATTTTTTTTTTCGCTTCTACTGCTGAACCACGCACGGCCTTGGCGTGGAATCGTTTTATTATTTAGTAAAAATAATTGCGAACGATCTTTACAAGCCTCCGCCGAATCTGTGTAATTTCATAAAGAATACTCAAGATGTCTACCGAAATGATGAAATGTTTATTTTGCTCTATATAAATGCTCGTTCTGGGCTTCTTGTGCATTCATCCTTAAGTTGTGGCACCAGGTAAGCAGTAGTCGTTGCCGTACGAAGCTCCACCGGATGCCATCAACTGAAATAAAGTAAATTACAAGAATGTATCGTTTGGTATTGACCTAACAGGAATATTGCGTGTGGAGGCGAAACGTGCGTAAGTGGTGATTGAGCGGCATGACAGAGAAATTCACTTTTACATACATTTCGTAGCCTGAGCACGAGGTCGCGGGATCGAATCCCGGCCGCGGCGGCCACATTTCGATGGGGGAGAAAAGCGAAAACATCCGTGTAAATAGATTTAGCTGCACGTTGAAGAACCCCAGGTGGTCGAAATTTCTGGAGTCCTCCACTACGGCGTGCCTCATAATCAGAAAGTGGTTTTGGCACGTTAAACCCCATAATTAATTCAAACAGACTCCTTGCAAACAATGTCATAAAATCTGAAGAAAAAATCCGATTTTCAAGCATCCCTCCCTTCCCGGGCATTATTTCCTGCCCTTTAGGAGCACGAATACACGGGTGACCGCGCGTTTCCAGAACTTGGCCTCAGTAGACGCGATGGTGGGCCAACTACACAGAGGTGGCTACAACACAGGCTCTCAGCCAGACCATGTTACACGCTCGCAGAATGCCTTCTAGTCGCACTCAAGGCATATTCGTGGGTGCAAAGCCTGTTTTCAGTGGCTCAGAAATGTCAAGTTCTTGAGCTCCTCGGCGTTATCTTTTACGCGTGCTCCCGACGCGAGCAGCACACTCGCATGTTATCACTCTAGTTGAAAACACGACGAGCGTTTTCGACAAGGGTGAGTACCGAAATAAGGTATATGTTGTTGCAAGGCCATAAAAAGCGTCACGAACTTGTACCAAATTCTGTACCAAAATTCAGTACACGCAAAACTTAATCACCACGGCCGGCTTGCATTTCTGCTAACAGCTTCACAACCCCAGGCGCGGCGAGCGTGCCACAAAAGTAGCCCAAAAAGTTACGAAATGAATTACAATATTATTTGGGGTCAGAGAATGCATCCCGAACTTCTCCCAGTAAGATTCAGTACACGCGAAACTAACTGCGGCACACAGCCGAGCTGCTTTTCGCTAACGGCGCCACTACACCGAGCGCGGCCACTGTGCTTGAAGAGTACCCCAAAAAGTAACGAAATTAGTTACAATAATGTCTGGGGTCAGAGAAAGCGTTAAAACTTGTCCCGGTAAGATTCAGTTCACGCGAAACTGCGTCACACGGCCGAGATGCTATTCGTCACAAAACCAGGTGCGGCGAGCGTGCCCAAAAACTACCGAAATAAGATATAATAATTCTTGGGCTCATAAAAAGCGTCGAAGACATCTCCCAGTACGAATAATTAACTCAAATTAACTAGGCGTGGATGGCGCAGCTGTTTTTTGATAACTGCGTCACTATAAAGGTTCAGTTTTGTGCAGCAAGTCTAAATGCGCTCGAAGTGCGTCGCGGAGTGTCAAACAAAATTACTCACCTAGCTGTAGTTCAGTGGTGCAGCGGCGCCGTGTCGAAATGCAGACGGAACGCAAGAGAACGCCGGGAGCCCAGAAAATGGGCTGCATCCAAAAGGGACGGGCCACCAAGCAGGCGAGCTCCACATGCGCAGCCGGCCTCGCTCACTTCGGCGGCATGTCTGGCGAATGACGCATGCATATGGTGCATCTGTCGTGCCGCCATCTTGCTGCTAAATGACGCAAGTAAAACAAGTCGCGAAGTATAAGTTCATTCATACGCAAAACTTTTTAGCTATAGCGGGAAAGAAAAACACGAAATTTTGTCTGTAAGTTCATTTCACGTTCTTTGTTTCCGATGCTCGCGTCAACTAACGGATGGCGTTGACACTAGGCGTGACGTGTCCCCTCCGTTAAATTTCTTCCTCTATGGTCAGACATGGTTTCGGCAAAAAGATATTCGTACCAGCCATACCCAGCGCAAGGAAGCAACCGAAATA
The DNA here is from genome assembly GCF_050947875.1 of Dermacentor variabilis. Classification (NCBI taxonomy): domain Eukaryota; kingdom Metazoa; phylum Arthropoda; class Arachnida; order Ixodida; family Ixodidae; genus Dermacentor; species Dermacentor variabilis. The sequence goes on along the minus strand of NC_134573.1, from coordinate 45,426,481 downwards.
ATTCAATTTCTCAAGCTAGAATACGTAGAAAAATCGTAAAGTAACTTACACACAACTTACAGACAAGGTAGCGTCGTGTTGTAATTTGACTATACGAGAAAACGTACTCCTGTTGCGCCAGAACTCAAGGAAACCTATATTCCAGAGTTTCACCATTCATAGAACGGCGGCCACCATTTGAGCGCGCCGGCGCCTCGGCGACCAGAGTGGCGCGCCCGATTCCTTGCAATGCCGCCAGATGGCATTCGTCTCCGCCGCATCGCCTAGTCGTGGCTGGACTAGTTTGAAATGAGGGAAGCTCACAGTAAAATTGATTACGAAGAACGACTGAGGAATATGGAAGAAAGTAAATAGGCTGGGAGATTGTGGGAGATTTTCACAGGAAAAACATTGATTCATTGACAGTGCCGAAAAAAAAGCTAGGAAGCTTACCAGCAAGTATGCTTTCTGTAGGGTGAACAGCGCAGCAACCAATAATGTCAAACGGAAAGTCAGAGAGGCTGAAATAATGTCATGGGTTGTGGCAATAGAAAAGAAACGTGACATGAGTAACACCTTAAGAGAAAAAACGAAACCAGGAAAGAAATAATTGAAGATAACTCCAAGGGAAGCTCAATACTTTTCGAAGTGAGGTCAGGATGCCTTAGAACATGCGCTTAGAAAGCGAGATATAAGAAGCAAGAAGAAGCATGTGATTGCTGCGGTAAAGCTTGGGAAATGATGGAGCATGCTTTGTCACAATGCGGAGATATCTACCCAGCGGTCGATTAGGCACCACTGGCCTCCTTGAACCCCCTGGGTTCAACGAGAGCACGGGAAAGGTAAACATGTCCGCAATAGAGATTAGTAAGAGGCGATTGGACGATTGGTGGAGGAAAAGTAGAGAAATGACAAAAAGCGGAGACGCACCAAAGCAAAGTTCGCAATAGGAATCAGAAAATTTGGTGGTGGGAGTTCATAGCGGTAGTTCTTTTTCTGTTTTTCTTTCTTAACTTAGGTATCAGATTAGGCAGTATAATAGCAAAAGTGTGGTGGCGCAACCCACCGCCACGTTTCAAAGGGGAGGCTCACAACATCCATCCATCCAACCATCCATCCATCCAACCATCCATCCATCCATCGTCATCTGGATGGGGCCAAAATCTTGGTGACACCAGATTTTGTGGCGGATGGACGTGTTTTTCCAGATCTCCGTGGCGGCGACGAAATAATAAGCTTTTTGTGCATGCTTGGAGCTCTCTTCTGTTTTTGGTTTCCTGATTATTCTAGTCTTTAATAATAATTGCGTAGTATTTTTTCTCTTTCGTTTTTTTTTCCTGTGCGCGGGTGTGTTTCGTGTATAGCGTATATCTAGTTTTGCAAGATAGTAAGAGCGTCCTTTCGCGCAATGTCCTTGAACACGTGCAACCGGGTGAGACGTTAAGTCTATACAGCCTTTAAATACTAGCATAGAAAGGGAAAGACTAATAGCTATTAGTGGTTTCACTGTGTGTACTTTGGTATTGCGAATATTGCTTTGGTAGGAAAGTGAGAGCGTGGCCGTGTGGTTGAAGACATGCGCACGCGTGCCACACCTTAAGCCTGTGCGGCATTGATTGCTTTTAAAACATTCCGGATAATTACTTTGAGGCATATTATGGATTTAGATTCTGTGCGTATCGGTTTTTGCTCGAAGGCACGTGCTCTGAGAGCTTCGGTATTTGCATTAGAAAAAGCCGCGCAATAAATGGCAAGAAACACGGGAAAGCATTCAGTGCCCGGGGGGTCTCTCAAGGCAGGTGAGAGGACGGATGAGAATGGGGAGGGAATCGAGTCAATCGGCACACAGTCATGTTGATGCTAGGCTGAAGAAAATGGAGGATTTCTAGGATGAGCTTGTAAAACAGGTCGACGAGCTTAACATGAGGTAAATGTGGAGTGTGATGCACGGAAAGTGGCAGAAAAAGGGCTCGAAGCAGCCGAACAAAAGCTGAACAGGGCCGCCATTGTGAACGAGAATTGTGACATTGTAACGCAGACTCCTGACGAGACAGAGGACGGCGTGTCAGCAAACCATGTGGAATGCATGCGACGTGGGGAGGGGGTAGCTGGACATAGCGGCACCTACCTTGAAGCCGGCACACAAAAAAAGCAGGAACGCAGGGTTCAATGCTCCTTGTCAAGTCCGAATCATGTGGAAAAGGATGACAAAGGGAAGCAAGGAGAGGCCTCGTCAGTAAAAGATGGTGAAACTGTGATTATCGCCGGCCACTCAAACCTGGGTATGCGCTCAGAAGCAATTGTGGAGAGGGTGAAAGGCTATAAAAGAGTGGCGGTAAGAACACTTCCAGGGTGGACACTGGGTTCTGTTATGGAGCGAGAAAAAGCAAAGCTCGCAGAAAACGCCCAGCTGCGCAACCTTCAAAATTTTAAGAGCATCTTTGGTTATCAGGTACAAAGAGTGGAAGGAAAACTTGGCTGGGCGTAACGTATTTGTGGACCGGAAAAATTGCCCAGGGAAGAATCAAGGGTTAGTGGAAGGCTTAAGTGCTGATATTAAGGGTTTCGGCATTGATGCCGAAATTACGTTATTAATTGACATGGATGCTCCCGTACATGATCTAGATGGCTATACCGACAACAACGGGAAGTCAATGCCAGATATTTGTAAACAACAAAACCTCGTTATCGTGAAACCAAGGCCTAAGTTTGAAGGGCGGTACACGTGGAAAATGGGAAACTGGCAATAGACCATTGAGTACTGCCCGATGACAAAAGGAATTTATGATAAGTAGAGAAAGAAGGCCATTGACGAGGAAGGGTATAGCAGCATAGGGAGTGACTAGAAACACATTTTGAATATGGGATATGTAGTTGCGAAAGAGAGCAAGGGATGCAAAATGGCCCGTCCAAATTTGAACACTAAACAAATAACAAACATAGTCACGACAGTCGAGGAAGGACATGGCAAATGAAATCGAGGGTTCGACGGAAGCCCGTCTGGTCGGGATGAAGCATTGAAGAAATAAAACGAAGGACACCGACCAACAAAAGTGCTAAAAAATGAATGAACCTAAAAGACGTTTCGGCTTCGCTACGGAAGCCTTGTTCACAATGGGATGACGGAAGGTTCATGGAAGCTTATGTATGCTACAGAACGGGACGTAAGCAGCGCGTGTATGACGGGAGGAGGGTTCCCTCATTTCGATTGAGCGTGTGACGTGTTTTTTGTATCTCCAGTGATTCCAGATACAGCAGCGATTTTAGGTTTCTTTCGTGGCCGATAATTCTCGAGCGATCCCAGTCGATCTCGTGGCCCGTTCTATCCGTGTGCTCGGCAAGGGCATTCGACACTGTACGCTTCTTTTCGACATCTTTCTGATGCTGCCTCAGTCTCTGTTTGAAGTTTCCCGACTCACCGATGTATGCGTAGTCGCAATCTGCGCAGGGTATCTTATAGACCACGCCGGGAAACGATTCTCTCGGAAGCCTGTCCTTGCCGCCGACGAGCGCTTGCCTCAGCTTACACACGGGCACGTGCGCCACCTCAACGTCATAACTGCGTAGAACGCGAGACAAGGTTTCGCCTACCCCTAGAACGTAAGGTATGGCAGCACGCTTTCTTGGTCGGGGATTGGCCGGACGAGCTGGATTGGACAGACGGCGTTCCACAGCGCACAAAAAGGATGTGGGATAGCCGCTTGCCGAGAGATCACCTCGCACGTGGTCGAAGTCAGTGGAACGACTTTGGGCTGTGGTGCAAATGCGGTTCGTACGGTTGAGCAGTGAGGCAGCAACCGACCTTTTGTGAGCGTCTGGATGAACGGATTGAAAGTTCAGGTAGCGGCCAGTGTGTGTGTCCTTACGGTATACGCTGAACGAGAGCCGTCCATCGCGTCTGGTGACAAGTACATCTAAAGAAGGTAGTCTGCTGTCGACCTCTGTCTCAACTGTGAATTGGATGACCTTTTCTTGACTGTTTAGGTGCGCAGTGAAAAGTTTTTCTGCGCTATGTGGACGACTGTTTCTGTCTGATTCGGCGCAGCGCTTTGGATTCGTTCACTGCGCACCTAAACAGTCAAGAAAAGGCCATCCAATTCACAGTTGAGACAGAGGTCGACAGCAGAGTACATTTTTTAGATGCACTTGTCACCAGACGCGATGGACGGCTCTCGTTCAGCGTATACCGTAGGGACACGCACACTGGCCGCTACCTGAACTTTCAATCCGTTCATCCAGACGCTCACAAAAGGTCGGTTGCTGCCTCACTGCTCAACCGTACGAACCGCATTTGCACCACAGCACAAAGTCGTTCCACAGACTTGGACCACGTGCGAGGTGATCTCTCGGCAAGTGGCTATCCCACATCCTTTTTGTGCGCTGTGGAACGCCGTCTGTCCAATCCAGCTCGTCCGGCCAATCCCCGACCAAGAAAGCGTGCTGCCATACCTTACGTTCCAGGGATAAGCGAAACCTTGTCTCGCGTTCTACGCAGTTATGACGTTGAGGTGGCGCACGTGCCCGTGTGTAAGCTGAGGCAAGCGCTCGTCGGCGGCAAGGACAGGCTTCCGAGAGAATCGTTTCCCGGCGTGGTCTATAAGATACCCTGCGCAGATTGCGACTACGCATACATCGGTGAGTCGGGAAACTTCAAACAGAGACTGAGGCAGCATCAGAAAGATGCCGAAAAGAAGCGTACAGTGTCGAATGCCCTTGCCGAGCACACGGATACAACGGGCCACAAGATCGACTGGGATCGCTCGAGAATTATCGGCCACGAAAGAAACCTAAAATCGCGGCTGTATCTGGAATCACTGGAGATACAAAAAACACGTCACACGCTCAATCGAAATGAGGGAACCCTCCCCCCGTCATACACGCGCTGCTTACGTCACGTTCTGTAGCATACATAAGCTTCCATGAACCTTCCGTCATCCCATTATGAACTAGGCTTCCGTTGCGAAGCCGAAACGTCTTTTAGATTCATTCATTTTTTAGCACTTCTGTTGGTCGGTGTCCCTTGTTTTATTTCTTCAAGAACATGGCAAATGGCCATGTAAAGAGTGATAATATAGTGAGCTTCTAAGTGTAATAACGACAGAAATACGGAAAGAGAAACAACGTGTTCGTTGGAAAAGAAAGAAAAGAAAAGCCGAAGAGCTGGTGGAACACGCAGATACGAGAAGTGATCGCCGTACGACAGAAAGCAACCTAAGAGCACAGGCAGGCAAAAAAGAGCAGTTGCCGCAGGATGCAGTAGTCAGTAAATGGGAAATATACCGGAAGAAAACATCTATCATTCAAATACCGGTACAAGCAAAGATAAAAGGTGAAAGTGACCGTTTTTTGTAAGAAATACGTGAAAAAAAGAAAGGCCGCACCTACCATATTTTAGGACCACATAAAATTATTAGGCAGGAAGTGAAGAACAATACAACATATCCTAGACGAAGACGGAAACAAACTGGAAGGGTACGCAGCATTAAATTACATCCGAAAAGCAACAGCCGGATCATTCCAAGGCAATGAAGATATTGTATTTGAACAAAAAGCGGGCGTGAAAGATAACCAGGTGAAAAAGGAACTCGTGCTGACAAATTTCAACTGAAAGAAAGCCGAAGAGAAAATTCCTAAGTGCACAGCCGCAGGGCTAGACGATGTTCCTGTTAGGCTGACTAATGAACTAGGACCAAAAAGTAAAGATGCGCTGGTGAAAGCATGGGAAAAAACTTTAAAAGGTAGACGAATACCAGACAGTTGACGAAAAAGTAGAGTGAATTTACTTTATAAAGGCAAGGAGGAGAAAAATTCAATTTACTCGTATAGACCGTTGACATCGGTAATATACAAGTCAGCAATGCAGGCAATTAAATTAAATCTGCTATCATGGCCAGAGAATACTGGCGTTTTTTGATGAAATACAGAATGGCTTCAGAATAGGTAGGCGTTTCGATGATAACTTATTTGTTCTTACTCACTCTATTGAAATATCAAGAGTAGAGAGCAGACCGTAATATGTGGAGTTTTTAGACATTACAGGAGCCTATGACAACGTAGACCGCCACATTGTGTGGGATATTCTGGAATGGGAAGGCTTAGGCGACAATTGCCCACAACTTTTGGGAGATATTTACCTAGAGAATACCGTTTGCATTGAATTGTTAGGTATGAGGAGCGAGGAGAAAGTAGTTATCAACAAGGGACTGAGGCAGGGCTGTCCTTTATCCCCACTGCTCTTTATGATGTACATAGTGATGATGGAGAGAGCGCTAGAAGGAACAAATCGGGTTTAATCTCTCATACAAACAGGCGGATACAATAGTGGAGCAGCAGCTTCCAGGTTTATTTTATGCGGACGATATTGTGTTGCTAGCTAACAAGCAAAGTGATTTGCAACGCCTGGCTAATATCTGTGGACAGGAAGGTGAGAATTTAGGCTTTAAATTTAGTGTTCAAAATCAGGTGTTATCGTATTTTATTTATTTTATTGTTTAGAGGATGCTGCCAGCCTTAGTCTTAGGCATTGGGCAGGAGTGGACAGTGCGATTTCCAGATGAACAAAAGAAATGAACAACAAAAATCATTACAAGAATTTAATACATTTCAATAGACATATTTCCTGATCCGCAGGAGCCGCACACAGCATTTCAACGAAAGAAGCATCACAAAATTTTCATATATTTTAAAATACGGAGATTCGCTGAACCACAATAGCTGTACAGAGCATATTGATAACAACACGATATTGATAATAAGGAGTCACATTCATACTGGTATGCTGAAAGACATCGCCCATGCTCGGTTTATTGAGCAGCAAAAAATCTACAAATAGTAACGACACGGAAGCGAAAATAGCACCTGCGTATAATTTAAATCAAAAAGGAAAAAGAAAAATTACATTTATACATATATACATATGCATAAATATAAAATCAAGTCTAAATGCTATTCAGCATGTTGCAGAATGACTGGACGGTCGGGCATTCCACTGTACTGACCAGGGAGCGCATTTCACTCACCTATCGTCCGAGCAAGAAACGTGTTTTTAAGTACGTTTGTTCTGCAAGAAAATTCCTTTATTTTTTTCGGATGATTAGATCGTGTTGCAAGCCTGGTAACTAAAGTAATATACATATCCTTATCTATCCGCAGCATATCATAATAAAGTAAATACATGTATTTCAGTCGGTCCCTATACCGCCTTAATTTTAATGTTTCCAGGTTGGTTTTGTTTGAAGAACAGTCGGAGATACGTGCCACCTATAACAGTGAAATACGAATCTAACAGATTTTCTTTGAATGTTTTCCCATTGTGTAATGTTCTTCAGGGTGCACGGGTCCCATATTACCGAGGCGTACTCAAGAAGTGGCCTAATATACGTTTTGTATGCTAAAAGACGGATTTCTTGTGTAGACTGTCGAAGCGACCTTCTCCAGTAACCAAGGCGGCGCATTGCCTTTTTTGAAATATGAGATATGTGATCGTTCCATCTAAGGTCGGATGAAATTACGAGGCCTAAGTATTTGTAGCTACTAACCGTAGAAATATTATTACCACTGAAACTAAGCAAATTTTAAGGGGTCGCATTTTCCTGTTACTTACATAGCAACCGTTTTCTTTGAATTAATGTTCATTTGCCATGTGGCACACCACGCTTCTACCTTGGCTAGTGAAGAAGTCAAGCGGACCTGATCATTTACGCTATTAACTTCTTGATATAGTATACAGTCGTCTGCAAATAATCGTGTTTTCGCGTTTACTTCTTTTATTAAATCATTGACAAAGATTACAACGAAAAGAGGCCCAAGGACGGACCCCTGTGGAATGCCCGACCGAACCGGTGCTGATCCAGAACGCGCCCCGCCGATAAACACACTTTGCCGCCTTAACGACAGATATGCAGAAATCCACGAAATCAAAGAATCATTTTTAAGTATTGTTTGTAGCTTTAACAGTAGTTTTGTGTGAGACACACGGTGGAATGCTTTTTCGAAATCTATGAATGTGAAATCAGTTTCGCCCTGTCTATCTAGAACTGCTGCGAGTTTGTGTATAGTTTCGAGTAGCTGTGTTCTTGTATACAGTCCCTTCCAAAACCCATGCTGCCTGGGAGCAATTATATTGTTGTCATTCAGAAAGACCGAAATATGTTTAAATATAATATGCTCAAGATTTTTGCACATGCGGGTAACAATGAAATTGGTCTGTACGAAGTGATAAGCGGCCTGTTTTCTGATTTGAGTATTGGGGTAACCTTTGCGTACTTCCAGACATCGGGAACTTATGCACACAATAAGGACTTGCTAAATATGATGCCCAGATGTTTGGAGCACCACTCGGCATATCTCACGACAAACGCAGCAGGTATGCCGTCCATTCCAAACGATTTCTTTGTATTCAAATTTAACAAGAAAGATAAAATGCCTTCTTCGTTCACTGAGATATTTGCAATTGGCGGCCAATCAACTGGAAGATACCTTGGTTTACGTCCGTTGTCATCCGTGAATACCGAACAGAAAAATTGATTGAAAGATGTTGCTATCGAACTTTTATCAGTTACGGTATTTCCGTCCATACAGAAACTAGACAACGGTTGCTTTTTCGAAGAAAAATGACGCCAGAACTTTGCTGGGGAAGACAGCAGAAAATTTTTCAAAGACACACTTTCATAGTATTCCTTTGCTTTTTGAATGCTTGCCTTTAGTTGCAGACGCATGTTGGACAGTTTACTGGCATTGCCCTCTGTGGTACAATGACGGTGCTGTTTTCTTATTCGTTTAGCCTTCCGTTCCAGCCGCACTTCCTCCTTTGTAATACATGGGCGTGTGCGCTGTTGAATGCTTAGTCTCATTGGAACAAAGTCCCTGAGGCATTTTAAGAATAGCTTCCTAAAGAAGCACCACAGCTTGTTCACGCACCACGTGCGCGATCCAGAAAGAATTATGAAGTATTCAATGAAAACAGTGAACAGAAATTCGCAGTACAGAGTGACGAAATACCTACGGTATAAGAATATAGATACATTGGTATATGAATACATGGAGTCAATATATATATATATGGAAACACAGGAAAAACACAATAACAGTAAAGGGCAAGAGTAAAGCAGCCATAATGAAACACAAAGCGCTATGAGAATGCAATAGATACGAGGTGCTCCGCGGTATGTGGAAAGGTGTATGCATCCAGGACTTACACTTGGAAATGCGGTTGCTTGCTTGAAATCAGGGGTACAATCATGACTCGAGGGCAACCAAAAGTTAGTGGGACGCCTCGCATTGGGCGCTCATGGGAAGACTACAAATGAATCTGTGCAGGATGATATAGGCTGGACAAGTTTTGAGGTGAGGGAAGCTCACAGTAAAATTGATTATTAAGAACGATTGAGGAATATGGAAGAAAGTAAATGGGCTGGGAGAGTGTTGGGGCATTTATACAGGAAAAACATTCATTCATTGACAGTGCGGGAAAAGAACGAGGAAACCTACCAGCAAATATGCCGTCTGTAGAGTAAGCAACACAGCAAAAAATAATGTCAAGCCGAAAGTCAGAGAGGCTGAAATAATGTCATGGGTGGCGGCAATGGAAGATAAACGTGACATGAGTAACTGCTTAAGAGAAAAAAACGAAACCAGGAAAAAATAATTGAAGATAACTCAAAGGCAAGCTCACTACTTCTCGAAGTGAGATCAGGGGCCGTATAACGTAAAAGTATTCCAATACGTTTTTATTCCAATCTACTGACGTCAAACATACGTAACCGCCGACGCAAGCATCGGGCAGTCATCCGCAGGGTTGTCTGAACAAACCCATCAAATGCTCTCTCGTTCATAGGAGGTCACTTTTAATATTTGGGGTTTTACGTGCCAAAACCACTTTCTGATTATGAGGCACGCCGTAGTGGAGGACTCCGGAAATTTTGACCACCTGGGGTTCTTTAACGTGCACCTAAATCTAAGCACACGGGTGTTTTCGCATTTCGCCCCCATCGAAATGCGGCCGCCGTGGCCGGGATTCGATCCCGCGACCTCGTGCTCAGCAGCCCAACACCATAGCCACTGAGCAACCATGGCGGGTACGTCACTTTTGTTTGCTTGAAGAACGAATAACATTGCCTGCACTGAACGGCTTGTCTTATCTAATTGGCTCACAAGAGGGGAGGAGCACGCTCACGTGGAGAGGGATTCGATAGGGCCGAGCCAGTGCACTGAAAATAGGCTTATTTATTTATTTATTTATTTATTTATTTATTTATTTATTTCAGTACTCACAGGGCCAGAAGCATTACAGAGAGCAGTGGCATACAAAACCGGCGGCAGTTTTCTTAAATTTGTTGGCGTCGGTGATGGCAGCTATGAAGGCAGGGAGGTGGTTCCAGTCATTTCCAGTTCACGGAATAAATGAATTTACACAAAGAATAGTTCGGCATTGCGGTATTCCTGCCTTGAAGTTGTGGTCAGTGCGCGAATATATATAAGATGGAGAGAGGAGTAATTTATCTTTGAGAATAGGGTTGGTATAATAAGTTCTCTGAAAAAGACATAAGCGAAAATATTTTCGGCGCAGAGAAAGAACGGGAAGGCCAAGTGCAAATTTCATCACAGATACGCTTGCTGGATGAAGAGGGTGGTACCGGCGTCAGCGATTGGTCCGCTTTCACTTACTTAGCTTGCGGTGGCTCGTTGACAAGCGCGGCAGCATGCAGGGGCGCTATAACGTAAAACTTTTCCGGACTTTTCTATTCCAATTCTGGAATCAGCCCACCGCAATTGGTCAAAAACTTTTTTGAACCACCCCGACTTCACCTGTCTGTCACGCGACGTCACGAGAACCGCGACAGCTCCCCATCTGATATGACATGACACACTGATTATGCTGAATTTGAGTGAACAAAACAAATATAGTTATTTCTGATTCGACGCCTTTTTGCCATTAGCCCTCGCCTATTGGTCAAAGCTTTGCGGGCTGCACCCACTTCTCCTGCCTCTCACGCGAGGTCACAAAACCGCAAAAAACTTACCGCGTCAAAGATGCTACAATATGCCGAACACAACCGAAATTTCTTCTGAATAGCCGCAGGCTGCCCCGTTTCGAAAGGAATAAAAGATTGCTGCCGCCGGTCGCTCTGGCACTGGCTACTCGCTCCTGCCCGAGAGCATGGGTTTAGTAGCATGTAATAAAACTTTTTGCGTGGCCGTGTAACGTTTTCGAGAACTTTTGGCACGTTTCCGACCTCGTTCTGCCAACTCTTCTTTGCTGAGGATCAGTTTTAGCGTCATCCTTAAGTTTCCGTTGCATGCCGCCGCGATTGTCGACGAGCCACCGCAAGCTAAGTAAGAGAAAGCTAACCAATCGCAAACGCGGGCACCACCCTCTTTATCCGGTTATAGACATTCAGTGCAGTGGCTCGGCCCTATCGAATCCCTCTCCCATTGGGCATGCTCCTCGCCTCTTGTGAGCCAAAGAGATAATATAAGCCGCTCAGTTCAGGCAACGTTATTCGTTTTCCAAGCAAACAAAAGTGACCTCCTATGAACGAGGGGAGCATTTGATTGGTTTTGTTCAGACAACTCTGCGGGTGAGTGCCCGATGCTTGCGTCGGCGGTTACGCAAACATGACTTCAGGAGATTGGAATAAAAACATATTGAAATAGCTTTACCTTATACTGCCCCAGGATGCCTTAGCACAGGCGCTCATAAAGCGAGATATAAGAAGGAAGAAGAAACATGCGCTTGCTACAGTATAGCTATGGAAACGAGGAGGCATGCTTTATCACAATGGGAATGGCCCAGGGATCGATTAAAGCACCACTGGCCTCCTTGAAGACCTTGGGTTCAACGAGAGCAGGAGCAAAGTCCACAATGTCCACAATAAAGATTAATACTAGGCGATTGGAAGATTGGTGGAAGAAAAGTAGGGAAACGACAAAAACCGAGATGTACTAAAACAAAGTCCACAATAGGGGGCCAGAAAATTCGGCTATGAGAATTCTTCGTTGTTGTTTTTTTCCTTTCTGTTTTTTAACCTTGGTAGGATATCAGGCAGTATAATAGGAATAGTTTGGTGGCGCTACCCACCGCCCCGTTCCAAAGGGGGCGCTCATAAAATCTATCCATCAATCCACCCATCTATCGATCCTTATATACAGCGCATCCCACGCAAGAGGCCGCGTTTCTACGAGAAAGGCCGCCTTCGCTAAAAGCGTTTAGGGCGAACGTTTCCAGGTAAGCATTGCACGGTTACGTACGCTCCAGTTGCGGGGAATCGCGAAAAGCAGTCAGCGATTTTATAATGCTATCGCGTTCCACTCTTAAAGGCGAAGCTTAAGCGTCCGCCATCTTTTATAGCGAAGCTGTGTACCTCTACTGCCCAAGGAAATTTTCGTGTCGTTGTTGGCGTGGTAAGTAAAAAAGTCCGCATACGTGGGCCGATCCCGGGGGTAGTGCAATGCCGGGCCGATCCGCGGCGGAGGTGAAGCAGGAGATAAGCACTCCCCATACGTTAGCCGATCCTGAAGATGGTGTAATACCTGCCCGACCCGCGGCAGAGGTGAAACAGGCGTTAAGCTCTCCCTATACGTTAGCCGATCCCGGAGTTAGTGCAATACTGGCCGAGCCGCGGCGGAGGCGAAGCAGGCGTTAAGCACTCCCCATTCGTTAGCCGATACCGAAGGTGGAGCAATACCGGCCCGACCTGTGGCGGAGGTGAAGCAGGCGATAAGCAGTCCCCATTCGTTAGCCGATCCCGAAGATAGTTCAATACCGGCCCGACCTGCGGCGGAGGTGAAGCAGGCATTAATCACTTCCCATTCGTTAGCCGATCCTGAAGGTAGAGCAATACCGGCCTGACCTGCGGCGGAGGTGAAGCAGGCGTTAAGCACACCCCATACGTGGGCCGATTCCGAAGATAGTGCAATGCCAGGCAGATCCGCGGCGGAGGTGCAGTTCGCCATTAAGGGGCCCACATACACAGCTTAGCTGGTCATCCTTGTTCACAGAGTGGAAGGGCACTGAGTTTTTTGGCAATTAACTCCATTAGTTTTTGGGATACTTTCGAGGCACGTTCGCTGCGTCTGGCGTTCTGACGCAGTTAGCCAAAAGCAGCTTGACAAAGTTTGACAAAGCTTGACAGGTGACAAAGTTTGGCGTGTACTGAATCTTAGTGCGACAACTTTGTAATATGCCTTTTATGGCCCTGCAACAAGATATACCTCCTTTCCGTACTTAAGCTTGAGGAAAATGCGATGAGCGATTGCCAAGAGTGATAACACGAGAGTATTTTGCTTGCGCCGGCAGAATACGCAAAAGATAACGCCTAGGAGCTGAAAAACCAACAACTTAAAAGTACCGTCTCTTGAATGACGGAAAACAGGCTTTGCACCTATGCACTGACCTTGACTGCGAGTAGAAGGCATTCTCGGAACGTCTAGCATGATCTGGCTGAGAGACTTTGTTGGGGCCACCTCTGTGTACGTAGCGTAGCATCGCGTCGGCTAAGGCCAAGTTGTTTTGCAACGTGCAGTCGCACAAGTATTTGTCCTCTTGAGTGCAGGAAATAATGCCCGGGAACGTAGGAATGTTTGAAAATAATGTTTTCTTCATATTTTATAGTATTGTTTCCGATGAGTTCGGTATTTTCTGCGCACCGTGTAGGCCAAAGCGAATTCCTTTTGCTGTAACGCTGCCCATTCATCAATTGCGCACGTTTCGCCTCTACGCGCAGTATTCTTATAAGGTCTATATGTCAAAATCACACACGCTTGTAATTTACTTTTTCTGGCTGATGCCCTCCCCCCCCCCCTCGTGGAGTACGGGAACTACTGCTGCCTACCTGGTGCCACAACGTTGGATGAATGCACAAAAAGGCCGGAACAAGCATTCATATAACGGGAAATGAGCATTTCCTCATTTCACAGGTGGTCTTACTTATATTTGATGAAGTTTCACGTGGCACCGATTCAATGGACATTTGTAATGATCATTCGCAAGTATTTTTACAAAATAATAAAGAGATTCCGCGCAGCAGGTCTAATGCGTACCATGTAGATTCCAAAATGTATGCGCCCAAAAGCGGAACATTGGTTGGCGTATTAATGCCGGCCGCTTGGGGCGCTACATTCAATTCAGCCGCTGCGCTCTATGGGAGTGTCCGCTCTCGCTGAATTTCTTTCTGTATGGTTCCACGCTGGAGGACCGTGTGTGCTGCACAACGTAAGCCAGCACCATGCCTTGTGTTGGCTGGAAAAATTACTTGCCAGTAGGAAGTCTTGAGATCCACCGATTAGAGGTACTTTGCGTTGGAGAGCCGGTATGCTGCGTTGTCTATCCGTGGGAGGTGGTATACGTCCTTGTCGTGATCTTGTTCAATCGACGATGATGGACGCAGTAGAGTCCCATCTTTTTTCTTCACTAAGACTATAGGAGATTCCCACGCGCTTTTCAGTGGCTCGATGATGCCTTCGTGCAGAGATTTACAAGCGTTGTGCGAAAAGAGCGAGCCCAAGCTTTACTAGAAATCCGAGCGCAGCTGTCCAAAGAGAGCACCACGATTTTCACGGAGAAGATGGCCCGTCTTTTCCGCCAGGCCAACCCAGAAATGTCGGAGGAAAAGAAATTTCGCCCACTCATACGTGGTGCGAAGGAGGAACATTTCGTCGGAATCATACGAAGCCCACCGAAGACCGTCGACGAGTTTCTTCGCGAGTCCACTAGAATCGCGAAGAAACTGTAAATGCGGTACCGGCAATTCAACCGCTGCACGAACTCAAGAAACTACGCCGGAGTTCAATCACTGGCCACCGGTGAACTGCGCAGGACTATCAACGCGGTCGTGCGGGAGGATCTCCAACAATCACTCGGAATACCTCAATCAACTTCAGCCTCAGCCGGAAGCAATGGCGTACGCCGCTGTAGCCCGTGGTCATTTTGCGCCTCCACGCCGGAACCAGGGCCCGGTAACGCCACAGTTCCGTCGTGCAGCACCGCCGCTGCCAGGACGCCAACCCATCGCCCCGAGCAGCATTCCAAGGAAGGCTGACGTCTGGCGCGCTCCTGACCACCGTTCGCTCGGCTCTCACTACGAAGGAGGCCTCATCTACCGCCGATGACCTTACGGCGAGATGGGAATGCGGGGGTTCGCCGTCAACGCATTGCGCCCTCAGGAAGGCGATGCCCTCGTAATATCTCCGACTACCTTGCCGCTACTCAGTGGAGCCCTCGACGACCATCCCGTTGGTCGTCACCGGGCCGCTACCTGTCGCCGCAGCGCCCTCCATACAATGGCCCAGGGCAGAACCGCTCCATCAGCCCATATCTGGAAAAGTGAAAGCAGCAACCGATTGAGGCGCGGTTGCTGTTCGTCGAACTAACGAAGATCCTCCGCCGCCGACGAAGACGCCGAAGAGACTATTTCGACGACATAACAACGAAAGGCCGCCATCGCTACGAAGCCTGCAAGCAAACAGTGCACCGACCAAAGACCTGACGAAGCGACGTACCAGCCACACCTCAACGCGATGCAGCCGTGGTCCAACGCCAAGAGCTAACTGCAATGCAAGATAAAGAACGACCAACATCGACATGCCTGTCGACGGCCGCGCAGTCACCGCCTTAGTTGACACGGGAGCCGACTACTCCGTCATTAGTGGAGTGTTCACCGCGAAGTGAAAAAAGTCAGGACTGCATGGTTCGGCCCTCAAATTCGTACAGCTGGAGGACACCTCATAACGCTGACGACAATCTGCATGGCAAAAATTACAGTTCATGACCGGACCTACCCTGCAACGCTCGTTATCCTCCAACAGTGCTCGCGAGGCGTAATTCTCGGCATGGAATTGCTGAAACAACACGGCGCCATCATCGACCTGAGGACGAAGTCAATAACAATGTCCACAGACCAAGCGATACCGATGGAGAGGCCTTCCAGTCAGCATTCCTTGAGTGTACCTGAGGACCAAGTCAGCATCGCGCCTCGCTCCGGCATTGTCGTTTCCGTCGACAGCGAAACAACCGCAGACGTAGAAGGCGTCACCGAAGGTGACCAAATTGTACAGTTCGATTGTGAAATTTGCGTAGCAAGGGGAATTGCTCGGCTGCCCGGAGGGAAAGCGAAAATGATGCTGACAAACTTCAGCCAGGAGTTCCAGCAAGGGCACGACGATCTCATTCATTGAGGCAATTGAAGAAACCAGCAATGCGTTTGACCTCTCGGTTTCTGCCGTATCTGCCCCGATGACCACTGTTTCCGAACTAGACTTCAACAGAAATCCAAGTCTCCCCACGGGTAAACAGGAAGAGCTCAGAAGCCTTCTCCGGCGATAGAATGACTGCTTTCTGATGTCATCGAGGATTCGATAGACACCAGTTTCAAAGCATCGCATAATAACCGAAGAGTGCGCTCTAGCACTCCGCCAGAGCCTTTACCGAGTTTTGACGCGAGAACGTGACGCTATAAGGCAACAAGTCGACGAAACGCTGCGCGACGACATCATCCAGCCGTCGAAAAGGCCCTGGGCATATCCTGTAGTCTAGGTGAAGAAAAAGGACGGAGCCCTACGTTTCTGCGTCGATTATCGTCGACTGAACAAGATCGCGAACACGGACGTATACCCCTTCCACGGATAGAAAAAGCATTGGATCGGCTCTGCAACGCTAAATATTTCTAGATGGATCTCAAGTCTGGCTACTGGCTAATAGAAGTTGACGAGAGGGATCGCGAGAAGACCGCCTTTATCACTCCAGACGGCTTCTGAGTTCAAGGTCACGGCATTCGGACTGTCCATGGCGCCTGCAATGTTTCAGCTGGCGTGTCAACAGCGTGCTGACCACGCATACAGAAGGAGCTCGTAAACACGTGCCAATAGATGGCTCCAAAGAGCAAGATCAAGCAGGCAAGGAGTCTTCGGTAGGCAGTGAAACGTGGTGCAGACCGCAAATGTATGTATACAATGTATATCTACAATTATAAGAACTAGCTGAATTACGTACAGGCACCTAATTCAGTAAAAAGTTGACACTGCCGCCAAAGTGCGATGTTGTATGTGAGGCAATAGTAACGCTCAACCCTTTCAGAGATTGTGAGCAATAAAGCAAAACGACCCCTCAAGCAAACGTGCCTCCCTGTGTGTCTTGTGGACTATGCGGTCAAACAGTACTGTTGCTCACAAGGTTACCTTTACCATCAACTAGCCACTCTTGTATTGGACTAAACGCTCTAGAAGTTACACATTAGCCGCCAACATCCCCGCTAATTATCGTCAATCAAAGCAAACTGCATACAAAGCTTCGCTTACATCAATTCCCACAGTGTGTGGTATCAGCATATATGTTTTTGTCTGTTCCTTTTATTAAAAAAATGATGGTGTGTGATTTAGCGAGTACTTATTTATAAAACAAAGCTAGATATAAACAAAAGAATTCTTGTTTTGACTTTGGCATTGAGCTCATTGGTAAATTTGATACTAAACCGAATCAAATAGTAGCCTATTGTTTACCTACAAAGCCGTTCAACCAACATCAAACCACAATAAATTCTTTTAGACAAAATGATGTTAGGTTAAGACAAAATTTGAAAGTTTAGTGTAAGTACAGGTGGTAGCAAAATTGTAGTCAAGGTCTACGATTAGCAGTGCGCGAACTTGCGTTTGTGTAGAAAGTCACATTTTAGAAATTGAGTGCACGTACTGAACTAACCGTAGTTGAAATTTATAAAAGGAAGCCGCAGTTTCCAAGGGATGAATGAACGAATTTTGCGTTTCGTTCCAAAGCCACGATTAGATCATGAGGCACGCCGTAGTGGTGGGGACTCCGGATTAATTTTGACCACCAGGGGACCTTGAACTGACCCCCAATGCACGGGACACGAGCGTTTTTACATTTCGACCCATATAAACGCGGGCGCCATGGCCGGGATTCAATCCCTGGTATTTGTGCTCAGCAGCACAACACCATAGCTGCTAAGCTATTGCGGCAGGTGGCGGTTTCTCCCGAAAGGTGAAATATCGATTGCAATAGCAAATTAATAAGAATAAAGTAAGAAAAGTGGTTGTATCGTCCGTATAAACTTGAACACACACGCTTACTAACTGAATTAACAACCCTGGTGCCAGTGCGCACAGGAAAACAGGACTACGCCTCATCTACGATCATTGTTTGTGAAAACCGCCAGGGACTGGAACGGTCTGTCTGCCGACATCACGCACCACTCCGACACTCATCACTTCAAGTCTGCTCTCGAATCACTGTTTTGTTAAAGCCCATCCCTCATGTAATACCCCATCTCTGGGGCCTTTGAGGTATAATAAATAAATAAATAAATAAATAAATAAATAACACCTCACACTTGATGACCGCGGACGCTCGCTGTGAAGCCGTTGGCGTGAGCAAGCGCGGCAATATCTCCGATTGGAGTGATCTGCGTGTTTTCAAGCTCTTCGAGGCAAACTGAGCGGCGAGAACACAGCACGCACAAAAGTATGATTCTTCTGCAGATCGCTTTTAAGATATGGCGCGCGTTCCCGGCGCACGGCCGCGCAAAGTACGCCTTGCTGGTGGGGTAAAAGACTCCCCCTCCTCCCCCCCCCCCCCCCCCGCCTTCCCTGTCGTGCGCGAGGTTGTTCTGCGATCGTCAGTTACCCTTTCGCCCTGTGACGAAAACGCAGTTGCTCCCGTAGTATAGCGCCAATTCCCTCCCTCTCAGACTTTCGCGCAACGGAAGACCGCGCGTTTCTCGACGCTTTCCTCCCTCGTGCACGTCATATTGGGACGCGACTGTTAGCTTCCCTCCCGCGCCTTCCCTCGCACATACTGCGTTTGACGCGCCTACGGCGTTATTGCCCTCGGATTTCGTGCAGAACATCACGGCGACAGCAAAAATGCACCTATATTTCTAGCGGAATAAAATGCACATGGGCTGAAATCGCCGTTCGTAAAAGCCTCACATTGTGGCCTGCGTCAAGACATTGGAATTATAATAAAAAGTGAATACCTTTGGATTCGCCTCGAGGTTATTCTGGAACGCAGCGTCGAACTGAGTATTTGGCTCCATCTTCCAGTACTCAACAGGTCGAGACACGAATTCTAGGTTGGGTCCAAAGGCCGCGCCTACCTCAAGCACACGCACAGCACTTCGAGCCTTGAGCGACTCGCTGTGCGACACTAAGCTGTCAAGTTGCTTCAGTAGAGTGCGTCGCACTTCAGCGAAGCTGTTCCCCCAGATCCGCTGGCCCATTCTATAGATGAAGGCGAAGAAGGCCTGATGCAAGTGGTGGCTGACCAGCAGCGCAGGCAGGAGTGCAAAACCAACGAGGCCTCCTACGATGATGAAAGCGTGCCCCAAGAATGCGTATAGCCATTTCTCAATGGCATACTTAACTGCCAAACCTGGGCACAGATATTGCCGTTGCTTGGCCGATTGGACATCCTTGTTGCCGTTCATAATCGTTCCGTTTCCTGAAGCTGGTAATGGCAGAGGTCACTTTACCAGAGAGTCACACGAGTTTTGTGCAGTATCGCATGTACGTTCGAATGACCAAGCACTTCGTGATGAAATTTTAAGCAGAGAAGGGAAGGCCTTGTGCAGTGATAATTTAGGCGCCCCTGAAAAAGGAAAAAAAAAGCCTCGTAAGCCCCAACACGAAGTTCACCAGGATAACTCTAGATGATTGTTTAACGGTTGCTGCATTTGGCAATTACAGGCGACTAGGAGAATCTTTAAGCTCTAGATGTTGATGAAGAGCTCTACTTGCTTGCTTTCTTTTTGCGACACAGGCGAAGTGTTGTAGATTGATGAGATATAGGACGAAAATTTGGAGTAACATGAATGACTCCCCATTTTGGTTTGTTTTGCTCAATACGTGCTACATAAAAGTGTTTTTCCGAGCGTGAAAAAGCCCATGGATAAACGCAATGTGCCTGGACAGGCCAGTCACGCGGAAATTTTTCTTTTATTTGCAGGCTTCTTTCACGCTCCCCAAACACCTTTAAATAACACGTATTGAGCAACAGAAAAGTGAGTGGGTAGTTTTTCATGTTGCTCTACAATTTTCCGATTCACAGTTTTTATCGAGTACAATGTTTCAGCAGTTGAATAGGTAAAATGAAGACTAATTATATAATTAGCCGGGATGCAAAAAAGAAAAAAATTATATTCTGAGTGTCTTCAAGTGAGGCCAAGCAGCATTACCTTGGTTCTGTCCACCTACGGGGCATTTGAATATATTTAAATCTGGGTACGTGACAGTTAGAACACCCTGTATAGCTCAAGTGGGAAGAATGAAAATGTTAAAGGCCCGTCAGTGCGCCCTTGAATAAAATAAGGCTCAAGGATTACGTAAGGACTCCTGCATACCCCCAATACTTTATTACATGCTTTACTTACTCTTCAGCCATTTATCGCTTCCCTTTTGTTTGTGAGTGGCAGTAGTAGTACGTTGAAGAAACGCTCATTTTCTTCAAAGAATTTGAAAACTGTCGTGTAGACAGCTCTAATGTAGAAAATATTATTGACGTGTGCTAGTCAAGTGCCAGAACAACTTATCGCCTTTAAAAAATTAGGTTGTGCGACTGTCGCTATTTTTTATGCAGCAGTTAACCATTGGGGGAATGAGGTTTCACCAGAACATGGTCTAGAAAAGCGCTAAAGTAGCTTATGCGCGATAGCATGCAACTGCATAGCGGCACTAAACATCAGTCGCACCTGTAAGAGCATCTAATGCACAAAACGAACATGTCACGTTTGCTTGAATGACAAGCCCTGTGCTACCTGCAGTAGCTGTGCATGATTGAACTCTCTGAGCTCTTATTTGTAGGTAAACTACAATATTTTGGGCAAAGAGTGGCCTTTGCTTGCGTTAAAGCACCCGCAATTTATGAATTGCAACCAGTGAGTTTGCAAGACGTATCCATTCTAAATCAATTTCCAAGATCAAGCTAGTTAGGAGATATGCGCCATCAAACTCACCCTAAGAGTGCATCGTTTTTTGCATAGAAGCACAAACGTAACTGGAACGCCCATGCATTTCGTCCTGTATTTTAGAATATCATATTTCGAAAGTGGTGTCATTTTGTAAATTTATTCCTAATGGATGCACCTTGCAGGCTTTCCGGCAACATACCGAAAGTGCGATATGTGCAGTAAGTTTAAGATTGAAAAGATAATTAGTAATTTTCTTTAATTTGTCGAGTATGTGTTACGATTTCTTCTGCTGATGATGTCCGCCTCTTTGTATAATTCAGCTCAATGAAAAGAGGTATGCTATTTGTCACAGGTGATCTTTTTTTTTAATTCTACGGAACCTAAAATTGATCACCTTGCATACAACATTCGTATTTGCTACCACAATCAGCATATGCTACCAAGCTCGATAACATGCAATATGCGTAATATTTGGTCCCGTTAGCATTAAACTGTGAAATGAGCTGCGACAGAGCAATATTGAACATAAATATTTTTCACAAAAGCTGAATTAGTGATAAAGGTTAGGGTACAAGTAATGAAAGAAAAAATTTATTATATTTTAATGAAACCAACAAACGCTTAGAAAGATACCTGTTTCACCTTGGATTACTCTGTGAGCCTATATAAAGCAGCAGCTCAAGATTTCTAGGAGCACATACGTACGTACGTACATACATACATACATACATACATACATACATACATACATACATACATACATACATACATACATACATACATACATACATACATACATACATACATACATACTGCGGTAACCCATGAACATGACAAGCAAGCTATTTCCTTCAGTGCGCATGTGCGCACTCTTTCTGTCACACCTTCCCTCTCCCCTTATCTTTTCTTTATATTTCCGAGCGTGAATAAACCCGGCGTTCTTCGGCTGGAACGACTGTCTCGTTCACTACGGGAGGGGCGTTGCCTTCACCCGTCAACCATCGCAACAGTGGCGACGAGAACGCCCACGGATACGCAACAACGACCGGGCACTAGCCACGACACGAAGACGCCAATCAGCCCAGCCGCGACCATGGCCCTCAAGCTTCCGGATTTTATAGAGGACACAGATAAGTGGAACGCATATCTCGTAAAAGTCGACGCTTACTTTGAAGCAAACGAGGTTACAGACGACGCCAAGAAGAGAGCTTTGCTGGTTGCGGCGTTAGGATCTAGGACCGTGGAGATTCTTTGCGGTAGAGTAGCACCTAAAAACCGAGCTCGCTAAGCTATGAAGAAGTCGTTTCAACCTTGAATGAGCACTATGATCCATCTCCTAACGAGATATCGGAAAGTTTCAAGCTCTTTCATCGAAACCAACAAGAAGGAGAGTCTATGCAGGCGTATCGTAGAGATTCGTAGAATAGCCCATAACTGCAATTTCTCTTCGATGTTGCAGCGAATGCTGAGGGATCGCATCGTTTGCGGAGTGCGGTCGAAAAACTTGCAGAAACAGCTACTAGCCAAGAAGGATTTAACTCTTGCGGAAGCCGAAGCACTTGCTCTAGCAGCAGAAAGTGCAGAGCTAGGTTCGCAACAGTTAAACAGTCAAGGTGAAGCCATCGATGGGCTCAACTTTCAGCGGAAAGGGGAATCCGCAATATCAAGGAGTGAACCGAGTATGTCAGTGCAACAATGTAGCTGCTGTGGCAGACAAGGGCATCAAGCCATTCGTGCTCGCTGCGAATGCGCTGGTGTTACAAATGCGGGCGACAAGGTAACTTGGCGCGAGTAGGCTCGCGAACAGTTCCCGCCCATCGAACCTTGGCGATAACCGAACGTTCAGCTGAAATTGAAGACAGCGGCAGCAATGCATTGCAAATATGGTCAGTAAAAAGTAATGTCTGGTTCCGCCCATACAGAAACTTGTCACGTGGAATGGAATTCCGGTGAAAATGATAATCGACACCGTATCGCCTGTCTGCGTGGTGCCTAAAGCAATATACGAAGCTCATCGTCATAAGTGGCCGCCGTTTTGTGAGGCTGCGCTAACCCTTTCATGTTACCTTGGAAAGCTACCAGTGCTGGGCGTTCTGCAAATGCAAGCTTCCTATAAGTCTGCGACAGTTGACTGCAATCTTGTAGTGTTGAACTGCGAAGGCCCTAGCCTTTGTGGCCGCGACTTACTGCAGAAACTCGAAATAAAAGGGGCGCCACTTCTTCAGATCACGTCGCGGTCAACCGAAGTGAAGCTGGAGAGCCAAGGAGCTGCACCCGTGATGGAGCAGTACGCTGACCTTTTCACGGAGGGCTTGGGACTCATCAAAGGGCCACCCGCACGGCTGCATATAAAGGACGGAGCAACACCAAGGTTCTGCAAGGCAAGAAACGTTCCGTTCGCTCTGTTAGACAAGGTCTCCGCCGAGTTAGACCGACTCGTGGCCATAGGCATTATCTCGCCTGTTTCCTATGCAGAATGGGCCACCCCGGTGGTTCCCGTATTGAAAAGCGATGGGACAGTTCGCATCTGAGGAGATTTTAAAGTAACACTGAACCCAGTTTGTGAAATGGAAAGGTATACTCTACCCGTAGTAGACACTTTCTCTACGCTTCGCGGGGACAGCAGTTCAGCATCTTGCATTTACGCGATGCCTACAACCACATTCTTCTAGACGAAGATTTGCGTAAATTAGCTGTTATAAATACACACAAGGGCCTCTTCTGCTATAATCGACTGCCATTTGGAATCGCGTCTGCACCTGCGATTTTTCAAAGAACAATTGGGCAAGTTCTGCAAAGTCTTCCAGGGGTTCAAGCGTACTTAGATGATGTCTTAATAGCAGATGTGAAGGATCAGCCAAATACGAATCTGCAAGCAATTCTGCAGCGTTTGAGGGAATACGGCATCAAGCTCCGGGCGGACAAGTGCCGACTAGGCGAACCGTCCGTTCGCCTAGTCGGCAAAAATCTAGAAGGGAAAGGTCTGGAGAGCTTGCCGGCCACAAAGCCGGTC
Organism: Dermacentor variabilis; assembly: GCF_050947875.1. Classification (NCBI taxonomy): domain Eukaryota; kingdom Metazoa; phylum Arthropoda; class Arachnida; order Ixodida; family Ixodidae; genus Dermacentor; species Dermacentor variabilis. The sequence continues at coordinate 45,402,574 of NC_134573.1, read as the reverse complement.
TATTTCGTCCTATCCATTGAAGATCGAAAGTGCTGTGAAGGCACGACAGAGCCCTAGAAGAGGAACGCGAAGGAGGGCCGTCGTGTTGGTACGAAGTGTCTTCCAAGAAGATTAGAGGCAGTTCAGCAATGAATTATTCTACAACTTCTTTCGGCATCCGCTCGGTTTATGGCATCCCAGTGAGTGTGCAATAAAGAAAAGTACCACCCGATAACTTTGTCATCGTAAATATCGCACCGCAAGTTAACCGAGCACCATACTTGGTGGTTGTGCTCACGGAGCGAGCGGGGATTTCAATTGGCTCAATATTGCGCACTGTGAAAGTTCACAACCAAATTTCGAGAAAACTGGGCTTAATCTGTACAAATTATTTCAGTTAGGAAATATGCTTCTCCGTCTACCCGACTCAGTGCCCAATTTCTGAAGTCTAGGCGTCTGAAGAAGTCCGTGTGTCTTAGTTCTTGGTGCAGGCTCACATGAAATGGGTACAATCGATGTTCCATGGGGACTCTGCACACTTTTTGATGTGTGCTCCTTAAGAGTCGTCAGCTTCTCGCGTGCTTGCTGCGGACTTTGCCACAAAATATCCTAGTATGTTCATATAGGAGAATGGCTTCTTCGAACTTTCTGCTTATCACATGTTGTTTCGGTGTCCGCCATGTCATTAGCGACACAGCTGCGGCAAAAACGTTGAAACACGCGTATAAAGAAGGCGTGTGTACAGGATCGCCTGGATGGCAGGCGTAATAGTATTGCACCGCTAAACAAGCATTTCCGTTCATAGCCAAATAAACGATCACCATGTCAATTTTTGTTCTTGGACTGACAGCCTAGTGTCGACCAGTGATGACATTTTGAGCTGTGTCGTTTGCTGTCGACGATACACACTGATATGACGCTGTACCTGCAGCACCTAAAGGCCTAAAGAGAGGGGTTGGAGCTACAGCGCTTATGCGGTGCCCAACGAATTGACAGCAAATCTGGCGGCTCGCCGGCATTGAAGCGCTAGGCCAACGCCGCAGACAGCAAGGAGATAACGCAAGCTCCTCGGGAGGCCGGACCGACGGTGACCTCGGAGACGTGACGAAAGACTGGGGGGCGGCAACCTTGACGACACAGGCGCTCGTTTTTCCAGTCAGTTTCGGTTTCAGGGAGCCTGCCAAGAGGAACTAATTGTTCGCGTAGCTCCCGCATGAACTCCGCTATTCAAAATTTGAACGGTGGGATAGGTAATGTCGAGGACGGGCTCAAATGTACTGATTTGCTGTAGCCAGTTACGGTTGATAATCAGAAAGTCAGTTACCGTAACTTATGTAATTACGTACGTAAGTGCGGAATTTGCAATGTATCTAGAGGCTACCAACCCGTACACTCGAATGGTAAACATAATGTTACCGTTTTTTATATTTTATAACTTTAAAAATTTGGTGCAGCTTAAAGAACACCCTGTATACGCGCCAGCGCACACACACACAAACCCACATGCGGGCGCGCACACAAGCACATCAATGTATGGAGATAGGAAATAAGATATGAAAATGAAATATGTGCGAGAAACATAGAGTGTATGCTTTGTCACGCCGCACCAAAAGTGGGAGAAGTTCGTCATCTCCCGAAACACTTGTTAAGCAGAACATTCATTGCAACGGTCCATGAGTTGGAAAATTCTATTTCGTCGTTAGAGAAACCTTCCTTAAACATTGTTTTATTTAGGTGTACGCGAAGTGGGTAGCATGTTTCGTTTTTATCCTTTTGCTAAACTAACTATTGAGCTTTATTTTTACTATAGTTACTATAGTACTATAGGTTACTATAGTTTTCAGTGCTGGATTGTTCTAACGTGTCATTGTTTGTTGATAGTAATATATTTAGCAAATATTTGTGAGTTTATGATAAATAAAGTGCAGCATACAGAAACAAGTTTTACGTTCGAGATCCCGTAAAACCTAGAAAAGCTTTCGACAAGTGTGCGACTCTAAAGTCAGGCATAACTTTTGACATTGCGGATGATCAGTAAAAATATTTCCGCACAGATGTCACACTGAAGCTAGATGGCAATGTTTTTAACTGTAAGCGAGAATTAGTTTTTCCGCATGCAGTGACTGAACGTGTCAGGTGACTTGATAAAGAAGCAGCTGATAGAGGCAGGATACTGCTCATCTCATACTTATTACATGCCCAAGAACAAAACGACCAAAAAAACATGTGCATTCTGGCAATTACAAAATATGCAACATTAAAGAAAATGTATCGGGCCAGTACGGTGCATGTGGCACTGAGAAATGCAACGTGAACAGCGAAACAATTTTGATGCAGTGCGAAGCGCAATTCGGAAACAAGAAGGCACATTTAAAGAAACACATGTAAAATTGCAACGCACACAATTTTTTCATGATTCAATAGGAAGCCCCATGGCTACCGTTGTTGAGCAAAACAGGGCCCTACCGTTTCTGCCTGCTTTGTTTACAGTTGCATCACTCAGCATTACTGAGCGATGCTCAGTTGCACAGTTTTTTTTCATCGCTCAATTTCACAGTTTCATGCGGTGAAAAAAATACTCATCATAAAAAGCATACAGTGTTTGCGAAGGCAATCAAGAAATATTCATTGAGAGGATAATTGAAAAGTTACCTGGAGCACCACACGATCCTGCCTGGTCTTTGATTTCTGGTGTTAAAATCAAGGCAGAGCTGCACCCTTGTGTCCACCCCGCAAGGGCTGCGTAGGAGCGGCGAGGAACGACTGACGGCGAAATTTTCTGGCGCACGGGTGCTCTGTCAAGAGGAAGGAAGCCTTTGTGACGTAGCGTTGATCCTATCGCGTATGAGTCCGTGATTCTGTGGACGACCTATTACCGAAGATGCCCGCGTGCCAAAAACGCACGCCGCTTCCTGTCGCTCCATGATTGTCAATAAAGCTTTCTCCCTCGCTTACCGCTTTCGCTGTCGGGAATACGAAGTCGTCGTTATATTCCACGAAAAAGACATCATGAAATATACCCAAGAAAGTATGTTACAGACTACCTAGGCCGCTGCTGTGTCGTTCTTGAGGGGCTGTTAGTTTTGAAATTTATTCGCGCTGCGACGCCGGGCAGTCGAGCTCTGCGTTGGCAGAACAAGCTGCGCTAACTGCTGGCATCGTGTCAACGCCTAGAAGGAGTTAACGCCTGAGTGTCTTTTAACGGCAGAAAACCTGCTCAGGCCGTGTCGCGCGAGCATGGGGCCAAGGCGCGACGTTCATGCTTTTGTAGTGGGTGCTTTAGCCAACGGCTGAGGCAGGCAGCGAGTGCATGATCTCACCGTGCGACTATCGTGCATGTCACCGAGTGCACGATGTCACCGTGCGACTATCGTAGATTGTCCATGGAGAGATTAAATAAGAAGGATGTGGCTAAACGTTGGGCCAAAACTACATCAAAAATATTACGGCGAGGGCCAATAGGACACACTTATCTTATATACATTTATACAGAAATTACAGTGATAATCGCGTGGCAAAGCCTGAAGCGTGCGCAGGAGGGCCTTAACTTCGCTTGCCTAGAGGCAATGAATTGAGTCACTTCAAAATCAAGAAATGGGCTGACAGGTGGAATGTCACACTGTGGTATAAAGCTTGTAAACAGGGATAAAGTGTCTCAGAAAGGCTGGCCAATGTTTCGACAGGAGGACCTATCTTCACTTAAGAATTCTTACGTGATCAAAATGCGCAACCAATATGACTTCTCTAAGTAAATGGCAACGTCCAGGATACGTGAGGTCATACATTGTCACGTGTCCTTCAAAAACTCTACCCTAATCCACCTTCGTCCACCTTACTCTTTGTACTAACCTTCATCCTCCTTGCTGTAATTTGCACCAACCTTAATCCACATCAACCCTAATCCGCTTTAATCCACCGTACTACACTTTAGGTCACCCGCATACAGTATACCTCACTTTAATTCACTTTAGTCCACCTTAAGTGAACATACTCCAACTTTAATTCTTTGTTACTACTGACGTCACACAGCTGATCCCCAAGATGGCGGGCCACGGCCCTAAATCACGCCGCACCCGTGCTAATCCGGGCCCTCTTACAATTCTTCAATGGAATTGTCGGGGATTTCAAGCCCGTACTTAGCGGGCTGCTCTCCGGCTCCACCAGAAACATATCCCGATTTATCCGCAGTAGTGGCTCCGCAGGAGCCAGGAGAGCAAGCCGCCCTCACAAATTATACTGTGTATCAAAGGGACGCACAAACTGCAATATGCGTGCACCGAAATTACACCGCCCACTTGGCGGATCGAGAACCCTACTCGTGTGCTATGGTGACCCTTCTCCCAGTTAGGAAGCAGGCCCATCCATACACATTCTTAACATTTACGGTCCACCCAAACTGCCCAACATAACTTACCGACATCTTTAGCAAAGGACGCGTGGCGGCAGGCAAGAAACTACTGGTCATAGTAGGTAACTTTAATGCCCCCAGCACCTATTGTGGTTACCATCGGGAGGAACGACGCGGTAGAAAATTGGCGGAACTCATTTCTACCATGGGTTTTACCCTCCTGATGAACCCTACACACCCAACAGGGATTGGCAACTCTGTGACTCGCGACACATGTGCCGACCTCACACTGATAATAAAAATCAGACACACAGATTGGCTAACACCGAGGAAACCCTCGGCAGCGAACACTGCATTGCCCTCACCATAACTTGAACACACCCTCTTACCCGTCCTTAACAACAGGCAAAACTCCCCGACTGGACTAAATTCCGGTCGGAATACACCAATTCGATCCCCATGGCCCACCAGGGCTACGCCACCTGGTCTCAACACCTCGTGTCATCATTTCGTCACAGCGAGCAGACGGTTGAACTCTCAGAGGCCACACCTGCAGTGGACAACCACCTCCTGCACCTCTGGGAGGCTTGGCACAAGCCTAGACCGCCGATGGCGCCGACAGAAACATGACCGAAAACACAAACTACGAATCGCAGCCCTCACCCAAGAAGCGGACAAGTCCCTGGCCCAGCTCGCCGATTCTAACTGGATGGAACACTGCAAAACTTCCGCTACGCAGATGTCAAATCGTAGCACCTAGCGTCTTTTCAGGGATCTCATAGACCCTAGCCAAACACGCACAGCAACACAAAAAGACTTACAGCGTGCACTTCACGCATACGCGGGAGACGCGGACAAATTGACACAAGCGCTCAGAGATAAATATCTCGGTCGCGAACACGACGCCCTCGGACCATTGTACTCCTCTGCAGGCACGGACAACACTGACATGTATCGTTGCTTCCAATTCCACGATCTGAAGGCGGCCCTATCCAACATGGAACGAAGGACGGCGCGAGGCAGGGATAGAGTGACGGTTAGGCTTTTAGCCAACCTCCCTGACTCGGCGTACCTTCACCTCCTCGAATATTTCAATCGGATCTGAGAGGGGCGTGAGCCCCAACTGATTGATTGGAAAACGGCCTTGGTTACTAGCATACCCAAAGCAGGCAAATCCACTAACATCGACAATCTCAGACCCATTTCGCTAACCTACTGTGTGGGGAAGCTTATGGAAAGCATAGTCCGAGATAGGCTCTGAATATCTGGAAACCGAACACACCTTTGCGGAGACCATGTACGGTTTTCGCCCACATCACTCTGCACAGGACATTCTCCTGCAACTACACTGAGATTTTATCGAACCAGGTGAACACCCCAGTCATGACAAGGATAGTCCTCGTCTTAGACTCCAAAAGAGCTCTCGATAACGTCACTCATGACATCACTGTTACCCACCTCTTACAAACTGTGGACATAATGCTTTCAGGTATGTACACAAATTCCTCATGGAACGGCAGACATACCTCCGTATTCAAGACAAGGAGCATGGCCCGTACCCCCTTGGTACGCGGGGAACACCACAAGGAGCGGTGCTCTCTCCTCCCCTCTTGAACCTTGCCATGGCTCACCTCCCCCCATTGCTCAGTGATGTCCCAGGCGTGCAGCACGCTATGTACGCTGACGACATCACGCTATGGGCAACCCAGAGATCTCTCGGCAGCATCGAGACGTGCCTGCAAGAAGCAGCGTCAGTAGCGGACGACTACGCCCGACGCTGCGGTCTCGAATGCTCAGCTGCTAAATCGCAATATGTGCATCTTGGCCCCAAACCAAAGGACACCACAAAAATCGAACTTTCCCTACGTACCGGGCCTATCCCGGAACGTAATGAAATCAGAGTAATTAGGCTCTTCGTCTACATACACCGCAAGATCGACACCACCCTGCGTAAACTGCGCACGAAAGGGGATTAGGTGGACCGTATAGTCCACCGGCTTTGGAACAAACGTGGAGGCCTCTGGAGCAGGTATGCTCTGCGCCTCGCCAACGCTGTCGTGACCAACCGGATCCTGTATTCGACCCATTACCTGCGTCTGCGTAAATGCGCCGACAATACACTCGACTGTATACTCAGCAAAATCTACAAACGTGCCCTTGCAACCTACCCATCTTGACATCTAACCAACGTCTCGCAGGTCTGGGCATGACAAACACATACGGGTAACTTAAAGAGGCTCATCTCAACAACCAATACCTGCAACTTGGTAAGTCGCAGGCTGGGAGAGACCTCCTACACCGTTTACACATCTCCTACACCTACACGGTAGAAGGGCGGACCACGATCTCTGAGTACTGGCGTGCTGCCCTGATAATTCAGCTTCTGCCCCAAGACAGGACTAAAAGGGGACCCAGGATGGTAAGCGTATTGTGCGGGCTAACGCCCTACAGCAACGCTATAGCTCACGCACGGGGGTCTTCTACTCGGACGCATCCGACCCGCATCACGGCTGGTTGTACATGGCCGCTGTTGTTCACCAAAACGTACCTATTGAAGGGCTCACTGTTCGAGCGCCAGACATCACACACGCGGAGGAAGTCGCCATGACACCCGCTGCAATGGACCCCACATCTCGGATCATCATTACCGACTCGCGGGGTGCGTGCCAAAATCTCATCCGGGGTTACATCGCTGAACCCGCAGCCCAAATTCTTATTAATATTATACCGAGGTAGAGATATCGATGAAAACCTCGAAAAATAATAGCCCAAGATAATAGTCATACGATAGGGCAAAAGGAAGTAACGCCATTGTTAATGAAGAATGGGAAAATTAAATTATGGAGTTTTACGTGCTAAAACCACTTTCTAATTATGAGGCACGCCGTAGTGGAGGACTACAGAAATTTCGACCACCTGGGGTTCTTTAATGTGCACCTAAATCTAAGTACACGGGTGTTTTCGCCCCATCGGAATGATGCCGCCCTGGCCGGCATTCGATCCTGCGACCTCGTGCTCAGCAGCCCAACACCATAGCCACTGAGTCACCACGGTGGGTAATGAAGAATGGGAGTGTGTGCAATTGTCGAGGTGCAAAAGAAATAATGCGAATAGCTTGTTTTTGAAGGATTAGGAGAGGTGATAGATGGATATTATAGGTTTTGCCCCAGAATTCCATATAATAATTGATATGATTGTGAATAAATGCACAATATAAAGCGACAAGAGTTGTGATATGAAGAAAAGCTCAAGCGAGAATGAGTGCCCGAAGCCTTGGTGGTATTTTCCTAATAGCCGACGAAGTATGGACCCGTAATTTCAGCTTAGAGTCAATAACAACGCCTAAAAAGTTAATGATACTGTTAGTTTTGGTCTCTTGGGATTTAATATATAGACAATGAGGAATTGAAGTTTTTTTTTCCAGATGAGACGTAAAAAGCATAATGCGCGTTTTCTTTATGTTAATTTTTTTATTTACAGCGGACCAATTGTGAAGAGAATTTAAATCTGTAAACATTGAGGGATGCCATTATGTAAGGTTAAGGTTAAAATCGGGCCCAACATAGAGCCTCGAGCAACAATGCATGTTACAGTAATTGGATCCGAGTTTACACCATTAATCGAAATGCGTTGTTTTCTGTTGTTCAGAAAACTCCATTATAGGTATGAGGGTGGTCCAGTTAAGCCATAACGCTCCAGTTTTATAAGACGTATGTTGTGGTCAATAGAGTCGAAATTCCTTGCAAAGTCAACAAAAATAGTTCCAGCATAAGATCCATTATCAATATATATTTAAATTTTTCAGTGAAGTTTACAGTGCCTATATTCGTTGAAAGGCCCCTCACCAAAATCAGACTGACAATTGGAGAGAATATGAAACTTTACGAGGTATTTGCTAAGGCGGATATCAATTAGTTTTTCTAAAACCTTGTCTTGGAAAGGAAGCCCGAAAATTTGCCTGTAATTTTCGACAAGCTTACAGTCACTTTTTTTAAAGATAGTACATTTGCCTTCTTGAACTATTGGGGAAACACTCCAATTTTAAATACCAAGTTAAAGGTGTGAGAAAGCGAAAGACCTAATAAAACACTAATTAGTTTAATGACAGTGCCGTTAATGTAATGTTGATGGTAATGCTAATGCCCCAAGAACGAAACAACTAAGCTTTGCAAACGTAAATGCGCGTAGTATCCTGAATAAGCTTGACGTACTAGAGTCTCTTCTTATCAGCCTAAAGCCTGACTTCATAGCGATTAAGGAAACGTGGCTTACAGGTTACATACAGGACAAAGAAATAGCTCCACCCGACTATGTGATTGTGCGCAAAGACAGATTAACGGGAGGGGGAGGAGTGGCTTTACTAATAAATAAAAATATTCCTTTCGCTGTCTTACCAGAAGTCGAGACTGCCGAAGCACTTTTTTGCAATCTGAGTTTTGTTGCGACCACTATCAGTGTCGGTTGCGTTTACCGTAGCCCTTCGACTGACGAACGTGCAATGGCATCATTATATCAGTATATGGAACTTCATGTACAAAAAGCCCAGCTGATCCTTCTTGGAGATTTCAACCTTCCAGATATCGACCGGCCAACCATGTGTTATCGCTCTCCTTGTTCAGAAATTGTTTTTGATATTATGCTCAGTTTTGACAACTATAAACTGTCAAGGAGCCCACACGTGTTCAAGGCAATGCATCCAACATTCTTGACCTCATCTTTCTGAGCAATCACTTTTCGGTCGATAAAACTAACTTAGCAGCGCTAGATGGAATATGAGATCACAAATTAACATTATGCGCTACTCCCTATCAGGCCACAACAAGTCAATCTATTTCGAAAACTAGTTATCCAGACTTTACAAAAGCTGACGACTTAAGCATAGTTAATTACTTAATATTGGAGTATCAGTCATTTGAAGAACTGTCTAATACTTCAGACACTGATATTGAGCATTATTTGAAAGGTTTAAAGCTATTGTATCCCACTGCATCAATAACGTTATACCAACAAAAACCAAGCGAATAAATAGATATAACACATGGATAACACGTGATGTCATTCATGCGAAGCGCAAAGTGAAGCGACTAAAAAAAATTGCTCAAAACAAAAAAGGTCCTCAACATAAACGTAATCTCACGTGTGCTATCAATGAAATGAAAGAAAAGATTAGTACACCGAAAGCACATTAATTTTCAGTTACGCTTCCTAACTTTTTAAAACATTCCCCTGGAATGTTTTGGAAGTATGTTAGCCCCAAAATACAAAGCAACACTCTGAATTCTCAGGAACAAAATTTAACCTTCGCAAATTCCTTAAATACATATTTCCAATCTGTGTTCACTGTTGTCGATGGTCGCATTCCGGAGGTGAATCACTACAACCAGAGACCGCTAGACATGCCAACGATAACTAAGTCAGGAGTGCTCAACTTATTACTAACAATAGACACAAAAAAAAGAAAACGGCCCGGACAATATTCCCTACACTTTTCTTCAAAGATATGCCGAAGTCAACACGAAATATCCACATCTAATATTTAACAAATCCTTATCAACATGTAGTCTTGCAAAGGAATGGAAAATAGCAAATGTAATCCCGGTTCATAAAGCGGGAAGCAAAAGTGATGTCAGTAATTACAGATTAATATCGTTAACGCCAACAGTAGCAAAATTATTAGAGCATGTCAGATTAAAGCATATCACAAGCTATCTAGAGCATGCAGAAAAATTATCACCCATCCAGCATGGTTTCCGGCGGGGACTTTCAACCATAACCCAATTACCTGAATTAACGCATGACTTATCCCAAATCATTGATTATCAAAAACAAGTTGATTTAATAGCATTAGATTTTTCGAAAGCGTTTGATAGAGTAACCCATCGAAAACTAATCAGCAAACTGAAAACAACTTTAGACGATGGTTCTATATTCAATTGGATTGAAGATTATTTAACTAACCGGTTTTAGTATGTTGTTGTTAACAATGAAATTTCTTCCATTGTACCAGCACGGCCGCTCGATGCAAAGCAAGGTGCGGCCAGCTACGTCGCGCCGCGGACAATAGGCGGGCGCGTCTCGGCCGAGTTTACAGTTGCGACCGCTTTTCTTGGTGAGGGCGCCACTGCTCTGGGATGCTTTCGCGACTTCGCGCCGGGGTTAAGTGGGCGTTGGTTCTCGCGTCAGAACGTGTTTGCCTCGTGCTCTATGCACTAATCTCGTGCTTTTTCGCGTGCGTGTGTGTGAGCAAGTTGGTTCGCGCCAGAATGTGTTTGCCTCGTGCGATATACATTAATCTCGTGCTTTTTCGCGTGCGTGTGTATGAGCAAGTTTGCCTCTGCTTGCTGTGCTTTGTTAAAGCTCTTCGGTGTGCGTGTGTGCCGCAGCCAACCTCGTTCATGTGGCACGATGCCGCGCAACTGTTGCGTGCCACTCTGCGACACAAATGCCAAAAATGACCCGACTGTGAAATATCAGGAGTTCCCCTGCGATTTGGAGCGTCGAGAAGAGTGGCTAAAAATATATCTCTCCAAGGAGTGGCGGGAAAGGGAAGCAAGTGGGAACAGAGCAATAGGTTTCTGGTATGTTCCCTGCACTTTACAGAAAATAATTATAAAAAGAACACGAAACTTAGGCTCCTGCTTCCGAATGCGGTACAGACCGTGTTTTGCAAATATCCACAGTGCCTGCAAAAAGAGAATGTGCAGCCCAAAAAACGTCATCGAATAAACTTTACTGATCACACACTAGTTGAGGCAAGCGATAATTGCAGCAGCTCTGGAGAAAGCCCCAACATTGAAAGTGCCTTGCAGATTCTCAGAGACGAGGTGGAAGCTCTAGTTCCAGAGACTGCCTTAGAATCATGCTCTAAACGTCGTTTTTCTGTTGATCAGACCTGCCAAATTACATTAGATATTATGGACGTCCTAGAACAGTCAAAGAAAGCAGTCAAGAGATTGAAAAAAAAAAGTTGCCCGTCAAGGAGAAGAGTTGAAAATATTGCAGTCCGAACGGGACGAAATGAAAACCCGCCTCTTAGTTTATGAAAACAACAACGAAATTCAGTCCTTTGTTCAGGTATTACAAAGAGCAGAAAAGGAAGGCAAAGCTGCTGTTTTTATCAGCAACCAAGTGACCCCTTCAGGGAAAAAAAAAGCCTGCCTACAATGAAAGAATCCTGCGGGAATGTGTTTTATGGAAAGCGTGCTCAAAGAAAGGGTATGAGCGTGTTCGAAGCAGAGGTCTTTTGAAGCTTCGTTAAAAGGGGCACACTCTTCAGATAACGTCTAGCATCACTCAATGTGCTCAGTTTTCATGATAAACCGTATACTGATGATTATTTGCAATGATAAGCGTTTTTATTTCAACTAAGTTTGCGTTACTTGGGAAACTCGATACAAGTTCTCCCTATGTAAAGTTTTTTGCGTACGTGTTCACGAGAAGTGAATAAAAGTACTGATAGATTGCTTCACGCAGAACCTCTCGATGGAAGTGCACCACCCGGTCGTGCATCGTACGGGGAACCGCCACCGATAGCGTTCCGGCGTATTCTAGAACAGACTTCCACTCCTGTGACAATCTGTTGGCGTTTGTGGCGTGATCAGCACTTCCAATGACAACTTAAAAAATTTTGTCTGCAATTTCCAAATATAAAACGCGTTATTTAGGCCTTGACTGGAGTGGAGATCGCGCATGCCGACGCAGCCATGAAGGTGCTCTCTATCAGCAGCCATCTCCGAGCAGTGGCGCCGCAGCGGGCGCACGGATAACTAGGCCCGAGACGCCGTTCAGGCGCGACGCAGAGGGCCGCACCTTGTACTTTTGGATCGAGCGGCCGTGGTACCAGTTACATCGGGGTTGCCTCAAGGGTGCGTCCTTGCTACCACTTTATTCCTTATTTTTATTAATGATTTGCCCTCTAACATCCGCGTTAAAATGAAGCGTTTTGCCGATGACTGCATTCTTTATAATGAAATTAACTCTATGAATGATCACGTTGATTTAAACAGCGCCCTTCATCATGTAATGAAGTGGTGTAAAAAGTGGCAGATGGAACTGAACATTAAAAAAACTGCCTTTTTTTCTATAACCCGCAAAAAACATAGGTCGGACTTCGATTACACTATCGATAACATACCACTCATCCGAGTTCATGAGCATAAATATCTTGGCTTCATCATTTCACATCCTATCCAGCTTTCGTGGACACAAGGGTTTAGTTTGCGTGAGTGCCACCACGTGGCGTACTCACCTTAAACATTTCAAACTTCCCGCGGTGACGCGTGACGCGTCAACCAAACAAAATTTTTAAAAAAGTAAAAGTTATTCCTGCGCATTGAACTTCGCCACAATGCTTGTCCCGCCGGCGTTATCAGTGTTCTTGATCAAGCGTATTCGCTCGTCCCCTGGAAATTACTCGTCATCCTAAAAGCGTTTAGTCGCGACGAGCAATGGTTGATTCTGGGCTTTTGATGCGGTTCTTCTTTTTCTTGTTGTTTTTTTCGTTTCCTTTTCTTTTTTTTTTCATTCTACGAAGTAAAGAAGCTAGCCTAACCATAGAGAAAGGAATAGAACAAGAGCGGACACTCGGCAAAATTTGGAAACAGGAAACACGTCACGCTATAGTATTAAGGCCGAGGAATTGGGGCCGCGAGAGAGAGAGAAAGAAACCTTTATTTGAAGTAGTGATTTGTCAGTCGAGGTGCAAGGGTCCCTTATTACAGGAACCCTCTGGCTTGGATCGCCCTCCGGGCCTGGGCGACGAGTTCGCGCTGGTCGACCAGGTCCGGCTTGGAGATCGCAGCCTCCCACATTTCAGCGAGGAGGTTTGGGCCTGCGTCTGTTGCTATTGGTTGTGGCGCTGTGATGCTTGCTCGGGCGTTCTTGCATTGCATGAGGAGGTGCGCCAAGGTGTCTGGCAAGTTGCAGTGTGGACAGATGTAGCTGTATAGAGTCGGGTGGAAATGATGCAGTAAGCTTCCGTGGGTATAGGTATTGCTTTGGAGTCGCCTGTAGTCGGTGCCTTCGTTTCTTGTTTCTTGTGAGAATCGAAATAAAAAGAATATGAAATGAGATTAACAGAAATTGTTTAATTTTTTTATTCTTTCTCAGAAAAAAGTAAAAATATCTGCGTATAAATTAAATTGAACTTTGCGGCTTACTTCCGTTTCCTAGCGACAGACGAACCGGCGAATGACGAGCCAGATGTTTGCGTCATTCGTCAGACTCACCGCCGTAGCGAGAAAGACCGGCCACGCATCTGAGCGTTGGACTGTTCGGGCACCCGTCTGCCTGTTTTTCTATTTTGCGATTTAGCCTGGTTTGGCGGCCTCCCGGTGAATTATTGCGTTCCTTCGGAACTTCGACATGACAGCACTGCACTATTGGACTACGGCAAGGTGAGAAACTTTGCTCGACAGCCTGCGACGCACTTCAAGCAATTAGGCTTACTGCCCGGCAACTAGGCTAGACTTATGACGCAGTTAACGAAAAACAGCGTGGCCATCGTGGAGCAGTTAATTTGAATTAAAAAATCGTACTGGGAGATGTTTGCGACGCTCCTATAAGCCCCAATATTGTTTTAACTGATTTCCGTATTTTTTGGGCACGCTAGTCGCACAGGGGGCTGTGACGCAGTTTCGCGTGTACTGAATTTTACTGCGACAAGTTTTGGCACTTTCTCTGACTGCCAACATTATTGAAACTAACTTCATTACTTTCGAGGCTACCTTTCGAGCGCAGTGGGCGGGCCTGGCGCTGTGACTCGGTTAGCGAAAATCAGCTCGGCCGTGGTGCGCGGTTTCGCGCTGTAATGCACTGACAAGTTCATGGCGCTTTTCTTTCTCTGACGCCGAACATCGTTGAAAATTATTTTCGATACTTTGTTATGAGGCCCGCTCGCCGCGCCTGTTGTGACGCAGCGAAAAGCAGCTCGGCCGTGCTGACAAAGTTAGTTTGGCGCGTTCTGAATCTTACTGCGACAAGTTTGTGGCAATTCTTAGGTCCCCGCAACAATTTAAGCCTTCTTTCGGTACCCACGCTTGTCGAAAACGCGACGAGCAATCGACAAGAGTGATTACACGGGAGTGCGTTGCTTGCGCCGGCAGAACGCGCAAGAGATAAGCCAATGAGCTCAAACGCCAGGAACTAGTAACTTGAAAATTCTGTCTTCTGAACGGCACCCACGCATTTTGTCTTGAGTGCGAGTAGAAGGAATTCTGAGAGCGTCCAGCATGCTCTGGTTGAGAGCCTGCGTTGTGGCCACCTCTGTGTATTCGTAGCGTACTATCGCGTCCGTTGTAGCCAAGTTCGCGAAACGCGCCGTATCCCGCGCATTCGTGCTATTAAAGTGCAGGAAATAAGTATTGGGAAGAGGGGAATGCTTGGAATTAGAATGTGTTTGTGGTATGTACGGTATTGCTTGGGATGAGTCGAGTATTTTCTACGCCGTGTGTGTAAATACGAACTGCTTTTGTTTGTAATGCCGTCCATTCACCACTTTCGCACGCTTCGCCTCTACAGGCATTATTCTTACGTGTTATTACCAAAATAACACTTGCTTGTAATTTTTTCAGCTCACGGCGTCTGGTGGAGCTTCCAGCGGAAACTACTGCTGCTTACCTGGTGCCACAACGTTGGATGAATGCACAAAAAGCCCGCGACGAGCATTCATAAAGAATTAAACACTTCCTCATTTCACAAGGTGTCTTGCGTCTTTATGAAATTGTACGTGGCACATATTCAACGGAGGCTTGCGAAGATCGTTCGCAATCAATTTTACTTATCAATAAAATGATTTGCAAATAAATATTTAATAAAAAAATTAAATATATTAACAAATATTTGCTGCAAAAAAAAAAACTATGGAGCCGGCGTGACGCGCGCCAGCTAGTATTCAAAACGCGCGCGCACATAACCGAAACCGGAAGTGTGCTTCAGATATGAACGCCCACGGCTTGGTGTGCTGAAGTCAATTCGGCAGCTGGGCTCTATGGGAGTATCCGCTCTTGTTGTATTCCTTTCTCTATGGCCTAACCGTCAGAAGCACTTCGGGGCAGCCTTTCTTCAGTCGGCACACATTGTTAACGTCCGAACATCTCACAGCGTCTACTAGAGACGCCGTCGTGGACGGATTTTGATTTTCCCCTATCGAATTCGTTAAGGTGCACACAATTATTTCACTAGCGACCTTGCAATGCGCACACATGGGCTACCGCCGCAGCTGCAAATCTAGATGAGCTTAAGCCATATACTTGGATTAAGCTCATATACTTGGATATGTTGGTTTTTCACCTTGACACAAAGTCGCGACACAAGAGTTTAGCAAACTGTCACTGTGTCGTCGCAGGGTGTGAGACTGGGCTAGTTGATATTCCATGCTAAAGTGACTAGCGCAAGAGTGGACACGGGACACTAAAGAGGCCACAAGGATAAGGAACTTCCAACTGGGCGCTTGTCCTTGTAGCGTCTTTAGTGTCCCCTGTCCAATCTTGTGCTAGTCACTTTAGTCTGTGTCGTCGTCTGTTAGCATGCTATGGCCGAAGCTGCTCGCAATATTACGTCACATTTACTGGCCACCAGGCCAGGTACACCCTTGGGTACGACATATACAGTACTTGCAATTAGTTTCCAAAGTAGTCTCCTATGGCGGTTATCCACGTGCGTGAAGCAAGAACGCTATTTAAAATTATTGTGCGGCAATATATGCGGCATTTGTATGCTCTCCACATTCTCTAGCATGTTGCCGTTCCGCTTTAATTATACAGCCGCAATGTAGACTAGCAGCTATCGAACGCCATAAAGGCTATCCACATACTCAAAGACCTCGTGAACAACTCCTGACACTTAATTGTATTCAAGAGTTGTGCGACTGCCCAGGACGTCCTTAACGAATGTTACACAACACATTATATGAGGGTTTACTTGCCAAAACCACAATTTCGTTATGAGGCATGCCGTAGTGGAGGATTCGGGAATAATTTAAACCACTTAGGATTTTTTAACGTGCGCCTAACTTTAAGTACGCGGGTTTCCGCATTTCACACCCATTGAAATACGGCTGCCGTGGTTGGGATTCGATCCCGAGACCTCGTGATTAGCAGCCGAACCCACTAAAAGCTAAGCAACTACGGAGGGGAAGGAATGTTGGCAGTAGGAGGAAGGTGACAGCCGGCACGTTAGACAATTTGCTCCCATCCTCATTGCGCGAGAATCGGTACCATCTGTTGAAGAATGACACCGTAGAATGCACTGTATTCAATGTGATGGAGTCCGCGTCTAATATTTCAGACCCGAATCATACTGCAACTACTGAAGACCAGGCCTCTCGCTAATACGTGCAGTCGCTTGACAGCTGCCGAGCGCTGGCGTCGGCCACAGTACCTACTTGACCTTTGTTCAACACTTGCCGACATTCTCGCCTTATTTCGCACCATTGTGTTTCAGCTGAACTGCTTCAACGGCCAATTTATTTGTGCCAGAACTTGGCCACCCTCTCAACGATGTGGTTTTTTTATTTTTAAGTCATCTTTTACATTTAGGCTAATGCTGTCCTGAAATTCTCAGCGGTTTCACTTTTCCCAAAAAGCCCGCATTTTTGTCGGCTTCTGTTCATATTTTGGAGGATTTTTAATAGACGAGGAAACCATTGCGTGGCCCTCTGACCAAGCTACTCAAGAAGTCATTTTATATCCCTGAGGTCTTGTGAAAGCTCCTGCCTTCTTGCCGTTCATCAACCTCCTGATTTCCCTGCCAACTGTATCCCATTTTTACGACTATAATCCCACAGAAGTTGGCAACGATATAATGTCCATGGGATTAAAGCCATTTAAGTCAATTCTACTGTGGATACGACAGCCGCTTTTGCTCACTATGAATGGAAATATTGCGTTTATGAGCGCCATTCTTAAGCATTTAAATTGACAGTCAAAAAATTATGCAAGTCTCATATATGTGCGAATCGATGCAAGCAAAGCTTTGTGTGTTAGTTGTCATTGTCACACGTAATCTGTCACAGTAGACATGCACTCTCTAATGAAATGCTGTCAATGTTTGCCTGATTACGCCTGCCATTGTGATGCAAATAAACGGAACTTCAACTCATTTTGTCAGAAATAAACGGTGAATGAAATGCTGACGACATCCTAAACAAGGCCAACAAGTGCCGTAGTGCTCGACCTTATGATGTCCCTATTCGTAAGCTTATATTCGTGATTTATTTTTTTTTTTTGGGGGGGGGGGCGATGTGCTCTTGTACCCTAGAAATGTCCCTCGGACTTGTCTGATGTGCTCGTTTTTATTCTCAAGTACCCAATGAAAACTCTCATCGCTGCAACTTCATGATGTCCTGGTGGCAGGCCACCATGGCGTGTCGCGCAAGTATGACCACGCTGATTCATTCGGGTTGATATATACTATTTTGCGCGTCATACTTCGCCACATTCGTTTTTCCAACTATGCCAGAGCTCGAAAATGGAGGCGAACTCACTACGTCCCTTTCCTCTGTTTACTTCCGCAAAGTGTGTGTGTGTCGCTGTGGTTACCAAATACGCCCAGCGGTATCTACCACTCAAGCCTTTCTGGCGGCAGAGCAACTGAACTCGAAGGCTTTATTCAACATGGCGTCGACGTTCAATATGGCCATCCTCAATTACTTTTCGTGGACTTCGCTCACCGCCTTCTCTCCAGTGTCATCTCTTAGGCTACTCGCTCCTGCTAGACACAACGCAAACACGCAACGGCCTAATGAAGTATCAATTACACGCTAGTTGACATGCTGTCGATGTATATTTCCGCTGAGCACCGGGATTGAAGCGTGGTCCTGTCTATGGTGACATTATCCGTCTACAGCCTCGCTCAACAACACCGCCCGTTACTCATCACGTTTTTTTTTTGTCAACAAGAGCATAGTGTATTTCCTCTGAATGTGCATTCGGCTTTAGGTGTGACCTTGCACGCCCGCTTATTCTGTTTCGTTGACGGCGACCGTTGTCGTCAAGCTGCCGCCTCATTCTGAGCTTCGCAGTCACCAGAGAGCACAGAAAGCTGTCTTCACAAACAAACCACCGGGATTCGAGCCCATCTCCCAAATGCACCATCTTGCATTTGGGAGATGGGCACGCTAACCATTACGCTACCACCTGCCTCCACCAATTTCTGTTTATCGGCCTTCCCGCTTCACGTTTTTGCCGCAGACGCAGGCGGAACGGATGCAGAAACGAAAAAAAAGTAAAGATTGCTTGAGCCGCCAGCTGGCACATGACCTTACCTTTGGCAGGTTATTCTCAGTGGAGCGCATGTAGGCTTGCGGCTGCGTGCAGATTGTGGGTCGCCTTAGCTTCATTGTAAATTTGCTTTCACCGACTCTTTTCAGCTAGAACTGAAGTGCCGGACAAAAATAAGACCTACCGTTGAATATTTTTCTCTTGTATTCTAGGTTTAAACGAAAAACGCTCATTTACACAAATAGGTATTTTTTAAAGAAATGGCATACGGATACTATATTTCGAGGTCATGTCGTTGTGTCAATACGGGCCGGCACCATGTATCGTCGAAAGGGCATCACAGTGCCGATGGACGAGGCAGGTTACTAAATGAAGAAAACAGGAAACGACTGTTTTTCAGTTCTCGCAACATATTGTACACAGAACACAAGGCACCCACCATCATGACATTATATTTTTGAGAACAGCGACACACAATGGCGGACTGATATACTTCATAAAGGGGTTTCATTTTATTTTTTCATCGCAGAACCGCAAGCACAGGTTGCGTCGCGCTTATACCGCAGCCACGTCTTGTGGCCGCACTCCTTTTCCTCTAACAATGTGGCCCCCGGCGGCTTCACGCGCTCCCGTAGGTGGCGGATTGGACTGTCACTCCAGAAGTTTAAATACATAACCTCTTTGCATAGAAACGACTGCATGATTGTTAACATATTGTTGGCTTGGATATGTTCGGCACGAGGCCCAAGTCTTCTAACGCGTTCTTATGTTTGCGTTCGCGTCTCTGTCTTGAAGGGACGCTCACCGTAACATGCTGCAATGGTGCTTGCATTGAACGTATGTAAGGCGAAAAACGCAGTTCTAAAATGTCTGTTCACTAACTTGTGCAGTACACCCATGTTTATAGTATTCGCGCAGTATAGTAGTAGTATAGTAAGAGTCACGAGTATGGCATTCGTAAACGCAAGCGTCACGTTATGGTCGTAACTTGTCGGAACAGCGTAGGTGTAATCCACAGACCCTGCCACTAAGGAATACGTGGCTAGGCATGGCTGATGAATAAATAATTGCGAAGATTGGTTTTCTGTAAAGGTTTGTTACCAAGAACGGCGGGAGCTTATACTGCCGCAAAGAACGGATGCTGGGCGGTGACTCCAATCATTTACTCGGCACATCACACATCTAACTGGAATTCAACTGGTTTCACCAACTCTTGCTTATATTCTCTCGCCCATGTAAGCTGCGACTTCGCCTGCCAATCGGGCCCCAGCTTTTCCTCTTTGTCCCCCGCTTCTTTCCCAATCTGCTGAGACGTGCTTCCACTGATGCTTGCTCCTCCTTTTTCTCAATAAATGAAGGCATTCATTCAGGCATTCCTACGTTACTGCAGAAAATAGCGTGTCTTTATCTCCACAACCACCCTGTCGCTCACCTGGACTCTCCCATCGCAAAACAAAGTTGCTGTGTTGGAAGTGACTGGGCGTCACATATACAATTTTCTAGGAATGGCCAGCAGCACGGCGGGCAATTTTCGATGGGTCACGAGACAGTATATAGAAAACCTTCTTTGTCATATCCACACTCAGTGCTCTGCTTCGTGAGCTATTAGCCGCTACGGCGAAGTACGAGATGAAAGAAACCTAGCTGGTCACGGGCAGCTCTTTTTGGATTCGTGATGCGTCGATTTAATATATATATATATATATATATATATATTTCTGATCTAAGCCTAAATGACAGCGATATAGGTGAGGTGAGTTACGGTAGCTCGTTGGCTTGGACTAACAACGCTCTTCACGCAGCAATTTCGTCTTATGCGTGTTTGCGAACGGGAACGAAAGACAGGAGGGTAACACGCTTGCTTAAATGAAACATTTGGAATAACCCTTTGTTTGTCGGTTGGACATATGTCGAGGGTCCTCGATACGAACCACCTGCAAGTCTGTATCACCTTGCAAAGGGGAACTCAGATGAAAGTTGACAAGCGGATAGGCTTTGAATTATCATAAGGATATCTTTATCGAAATTCCTTACCATGAGGTGAAAACCGACGAATAAGCATTTAAGTTTTCCGTGTTATTAAAACATCCTGTTAATAAAAGGTAGGGTAACCCGTAACTCTGCCTCAACGACAAATATCGCATTTGTGTCGACTGTATCCGTTAGTCCACCTAAAGCGCACAAATGCCACATATTTAGAGCTTACGCTAACAGGTTACAATGCTTTCAAGACTTTCGCGGAAGTTATATTCGCAAGTTGACAGGATACTTCAGAGTGGTGTACAGGTAATAAATCAATTATGTCCGCATTAGATGTACAATTAACTGCACTTTTCTAAAATGTCATACCGTTTTTCATACTGATACATAGAGTCGCAAACCCCGCCGTTTTTAATATATCAATAAATATTCTCTTTAATTGCGAGCGTTATAAGAAATCCGCTTGCTACAGTCACTCGATTTGACTTTTTACCCTAAATGCAGCACAGGTCAGTCAATTAGATACAGCGCTTGCGGAGAAAACCGATTTCTACGTTGCTGGTGTTAGACAGGAGCCACAGAGCTAAAGCTAACACGAAGCTTTAGCTCGAAAATAACTACGATATTGCCTATTTAAATAGCTTTAAAATGCAGAAGCACTTTAAAGGGAAGCCATAGAACCAATTTGAACGAACGTAATGGCATTTCAGAGAAAGGTTTAAATTCTAGCGAGACCAAGAAGCACAATTTAGAAGTAGCACCTCGAATTTTTAACAAAAATTCCCGAAAATTGGCAAATTAAACAAAAAAGAAAACTGTAGTTTAGAAATCCGTCACTCGACACCAAGAACATATATTGTCAATCTGTAAGCTGTACTAGGTAATACAGAGCGGACAAACAAATTATCAAGTAATAATAATGTTTCAGAAATCAAGGTAATAGTTAAGCGCTCACGGGGCATTGTTACTATGTCTACGAAGATTTGCGAAAGTCCAACTCCGAAACAAGCGCCGTACTTCGGCATGATGTGTTACAAATAAATTTACTCCTCCTTAAATATATTATTGCGTGCATGTACAGAGTTGCGATTTCATTTATTATTGCTGAGTTACAGGGTTGCAAACATGATAGTTTTGTTTTTGTCATGTTGTTGTTTTGAACAATGTATATGAAAAATATGCAACCTAAATAGATATTGTTCTTGCTACAGTAAGTAGAACTTAAAGTTTTAATTTAAATCCAGTAAGCCTCATCACATATTGTGCACTGGCTGCCGGGAACAAAAATTTCTTTGTTCCCATGTGTTTAGATAGGAGACGCCGAGATAAAAACATTCTCAATGCCACTTCTATTGCACAAGCACTCAACGCCTGCATAAGAGAAGTTCAAAGTAAGTCGAAAAAAAGACAACAAAGAAACCGAACACACAACGGTGGCGCTTCCAATTTCGAAGAATGTTTTTGAAAGCAGAATCCTAGCTCAAGACTGCTCATTTGCGCCTCATTGTTTCAGCCTCGAAACACTTGCTGGACGTGTCTTCCTAGGCTGATACTACAGGCGAAACACATAAAAAGCTGGCTGCGTGAAATCGTTGTAATAAATTTCAGAGCGGGCAACGAAACTCGATCACCAACGTTGAATAGGTGAGTCTCGTTGAGGGCAAGCAACCTCTCACAGCAACAAATACACAGCAAAAGTAGGCGAACCGTGGTGCGTGTAGAGAGATTAGACAACAAGCGCTTGTAGGGACACAAGTACAGTGCCATCCTTCTTGCCCAACTATCACTGATTCGTCATAAAGGACTCGGCTCTTCGCTAAACTACCCTGAAGCATGGACAAACCGTACAGGCCAATTAGGGAAAACGACCCAACGCTGCTGGAGCAGATGACGAGGGTTGCGTAAAAAAGAAGACGCGGATGCAGCGCCGGCTGTTCCACAGATGGCCGCCGGTGAAACAAACGCATGTCTAGAGAGTTGCCATTTACTTTCGTGCTCAGTGTTTGGGACATTGTTGAAAGACGATAACATAAACTTAAAATATTGTTTCTAATTGTTATTCGTTAAACTATGGAAAATGGGTATTATTGCATTTTTTTAAGTGACGTCAAATAGCAGCATTTTTGAGAAAAACTCGACGACGTCTGTGTCATAATTATTTGAAGTAGGCAATTCCAAAATAAGAAAGGTTCAAATAAGATGCCCCAATTGATGTGCGTGCGCTTTGGATTCGCCAAAAGGAAAATAATATGCACTGCAACATGCATATGCATAACGTGCTTTTTCAAAAGTTTCAAGTTGTTAGCAGAGAAAAGTAAGTGATGCATGGCTCGGGGAAAAGTGCTGGCAAGTTTTTTTTTATCCTTATTGAAGCGACAGGGCGAATACGACACACGTGAGGTATTTCCCATGTTTAACAACAATTATATTTCGGAAAATAAATAATCCTAATGCTGAGTAAGTAGCCCGCTAATCTAGTCATATATCCCGGCCACGGCGGCCGCATTTCGATGGGGGCGAAATGCCAAAACACCCGTGTACTTAGATTTAGGTTCACGTTAAAGAACCCCAGGTGGTCCAAATTTGCGGAGCCCCCCCTACGGCGGGCCTCATAACTAGAATGTGGTTTTGGCACGTAAAACCCCATAATTTAATCTAATCTAGTCATATGTTTCCGTACTGTATAATTCAATATAATCATATCTGCTTAAATGATGAGAGGATATATTCTGTTTACTAGGCTGTTCCATATACTATAAATGGAGTACACAAATTGTTTGCACTTTTCGTCAGAGCTTGTTAGGCACCCTGAATACCACGATAGTCTATGAGCGCTTGTCTTTTTTCACCGAATCTTTTGCAAACCAAACAATATTCAACAGAATCAGTGTTTCTATTGAAGTTGAAAGTATTGCTAAAGGGACCATTGTTTAATTCTCAGAAAAGTAAATATCGATAAACTTATTGTAGATGCTGGGATGGCAGTGTCTGTCATCGCCAAAGTCGCGAAGGCACAAACAGCGCAATCTCTTCAGCGCACCCGATGTGCACGCTGCCGGCCAGCCAACACTGACTGGTCAAGCCGGTCTGGCGTGAAACGGGACACGCTCTATTCCCAGCGCCGGCCACGCCAACGCGCGCCGAACGCCGCTGGTGAAGCTGGCTGCGCGGTGACGGTAGACGGTGGAGCGCTCTTGTTACGCCGGCCCAATGTGCGCGCCTTAATTCTCATCTTAGTTAGATGAGCCTATATTCCGACAGACAAGATAAACGTTCTCTGGCATCTCCTAGAGAACTAAAATTATAATAGCACGGGACCAAAAATACGCAGAACTACAAAGGTAGCGATAGACGGGTCACTGCATCCACGAAAGAATACAGAGACAAGGACGCGAACAATTGTATGCGCACCAAACACTGTGGTTCTATGCCTCAAAAGAAGTCTTTTATCCTCACTCCTGCATGGGTACTGATACTAAGCCGCAATAACAACAGGCAACTGAATAAATACATAAATTACTAAATACAAGTCCTTTTGTCCACGGGATTTGTTAAACTTCGTTATCAAATTTTTTTCATAATCAGCATAAGGAGTCTCCTGTAAAAGAATTCTACGCTCTGGTGTTTGGCATCGTACCATTCGAAGACAAAACATATTTAACTGAAACTTTTGATGCAACCAATTACTTGAAGCAGCCTCTTTATTTTGCGCGGCAAAAATAACAATTGCTTATTAACTGGGCAGCAACGACGACTGCTGCTCATCAAACCCAAGTGATCAGTTTGTTAGTTAAAGATTAAAAGTAAACGACAGTGCACGCGAGGTTGAAGGAGTCATGCTGCCTTTAGCGGATAACGTAAATCTAGATGAAAATAATATGCGTCACCACAAATACCTGGCACATGGATTCGCTTTCCTCATTTGGTGTGGTACAAACATAAAAAGAGAAAAAAGTAACAGCAGACGTATTCAAAGGAAAACGAGTAAGGTCAGCCTTGGCCGCCTCATGTATGCCGATAAACACGGACGCGGTTGGATGGGCGCCAGAGGAAATAAAGCTCGCGGATCGGCCGATGTTAAGATACAACCAAAGTGGGAGTCATAAATTTTGTGACTCCCGCTCCGCAAGAAGCGCTGCGGCAAGTACTCGAGCATGTGCGCATTTATAAAAAAATAATCGTGGGGCACCAAACGTCTCGGTGAATCTCGATTCTTGTTCCATGATTAAGAGGCAAAACGTCACGCGATTTGCTGTCACTGAGGAAAAGAACTGGCGTCACGGAGTGTACGCTTGCCAAGGGTGGCTGCATGACGAAATGCTCCATCTTAACTTATTCCTTCTTGAATGAAGCCTGTTCGGCGACTACTTGGCGTATTCTCGCTACCCTCACTACGTCCCTTCCTTAAGTGGGCTAGTAAATTAGTTATGCAGTGAGCAATAAGGCATTTATAGCGTTCCGCATTGTCAACGCATCACCAGCGCTAATGCTCTGGCGCCATTTGGTAACTAGAAATCAAACCTGTTTTATGGCTCCGCGCCGTGCCTCTTGCCCTAGCAGCGTGAAATCAAACAGCCGACCTCAAAGATTACGGTAAAACATACGTAATGCTTTCACCTCAGCTTGAGACCAAGCTTAGGGATCACGGATTTTGCTACTTGCTTCTTGCTGACAGAGAGCTAGTAATAAGCTCGAATCCGGATCAAAGCGGGTGGTCGGCACTGTATGGGCGCTGTCATGTTGCTGTAGGTATCACGGATAGAGTGGCTATTACGGTAAGCGGCGGTAATTGCCACAGTAATTCTCCGTATACGACGTGCAAGCGCAAAGGGAATAACATGTCACACATCGCTGTACCGCATCACGTAGCGGGCAAAACAAAAGCGCTCTAGTGCAGCCAATAATGAGCCATTTGCGCCCGGAACTATATAGCACTGCACAAACACATTGCGTATGTACGCCTCATACCTTCGATGTTGCTGTAAGGTGCTTGCGGAATGCAGTGTATATTTGTCCGGAAAGGATATCTGGGATCGTGCCGAGCTTCGACGCGTACGATCTGTCCTGCACCATCTGCGCATGCGTGAGGCACGTGGGCGCGAGCTGTCGCGCGCCGACAAGCGTGCGTATAGTTTGGCCTTTAGACGCTCCACATCTAATTAATATCGCGCAGAGGACTCGTCACAAAATCGCCTTCTAAAGGCTACCTGTACATGGGCACTTCTAGGCAATCAGCTAGCTGATGTGAGAAACTTAGCTGCGGTTTCCAAAGTTGTCGACGCAAATATACCGTGATTGCAAATCCATATAAACTTTTTAATTGGTGCGCTCATTCCAGATTGCACAGTAACTTGCTGGGCTCCAACAGTCACCGATTCAAGCACCTGCGGGAAGTAGACTCCGGCAGGACTTTGCCCCTGCCGTATCGCACCAATCGAAGCCAAGCAAGTATATTTCACCCCGATTACCTCTCAGTGGCTATGGTGTTGGGCTGCTGAGCACGAGGTCGCGGGATCGAATCCCGGCCACGGCGGCCGCATTTCGATGGGGGCGAAATGCGAAAACACCCGTGTGCTTAGATTTAGGTGCACGTTAAAGAACCCCAGGTGGTCAAAATTTCCGGAGTCCTCCACTACGACGTGCCTCATAATCAGAAAGTGGTTTTGGCACGTAAAACCCCAAATATTATTATTATCACCCCGATTATCTATAGCCTCGGCTTCACAGGACGGTATGCCCATCATTTCGGCTGTAAGGACTGCCTGAACTGTGAACGCTGCCAAGTGTCTGAAAAGGTGCAAAAGCTCTTTTATAACTTTCTTTTGCAATTGTCAGAGGAGAAGAAGCTGGTTTCAATACCGTTAGGAATTGGAAGGCAAAAATGGTTAAAAAGTATAGTTTAGTCGCTCTTTATTACCACACAATAGTTCCAAAACATACAAGGACTAGTAGGAAGAACTTGAACTCCGGCCTAGACTCGAGAAACAAAGAAACAAATGTGTCACGTGCTTATTTTATATACGCATATACATGCCTTTTTCATCGTTTGTCATCACTCTATTTCCTCCTTCCTTTTTCGCCTGCGGATAATAGCATTTCGGAGCATACCACCTCTGGCCAACCTCTTTGCTTGTCTGTTAATAAAATATGCAACTGTATGTAGCACAAAGTTGCTTGCTCTAAGTGTACCAAAACCTTGTCAATTGCCGTTTCACGCTTTTTCTCATCTTAACCAGTAGGTAAACGATGGCAGTTGCTTTCGAACGCATAACCTTTTTCGCCTGTTTTGCAATCCAACGGCGACCTCATGGCTGTGTTTGCAATACGAGTCGACAATTTTACGGATCTGTATTGACTCGATTGTTTAGAACATTGTTTGTTTCAGCAATGCTCTATATATTGCAGGGCATACTTTACATTTTTGAACACACCAGCCTACTGAACGAAGCAAATAGTGTCTGGCATCGGGTTCAAAGCGCCATGATTTTGTTCCATTTCACTTTCAGTTGGGCTAACTGAATACAACTATAAGAAATGGCAAACTTGTTAACTCTGTATACTGTTTATTACACCTGCCAGGTCGTTGGTGAACGATGTGCTGCACTCCCGCCAACATATAGGTCAGCACATACTTCATATGAGAAAGCATTTAGGGGAAAGCACGCTCGGTTAGGCAGAGACATACTCTGTGGCATTTAGGAAACAGCAGCAGGTATATGTAGGCGAATATTGCCACGTCATAGTGACGGTGAAGGAAGCAGCGAAACTGGGAATGACGAAATTAGTGTTTTATTGGGCGAAATTTTGTCCTCAAAAACAGGCTACACTCAAAGAACGGCGACAGGGGCGAACACATTCGGCAATCACCGAAAATCTGATCAGCGGGTCAAGAGCGTCGACTTTTATACATCCGGCATCGGAGGTTCCAGAGCAACCGCTGATGCCCGCGTGTCTTCCCCCCCCCCCTCACCCAGAACGTTCTACACTTTCTGGCGCATACATGAAATCAGATTACGCAAGGTTCGGTCACACGGAAGGTTCGGTCGCAACAGACAGGGCATATAACTGTCGATAACATTCCAGAAACTTCTGATACGCGCAGGCGCGTCCTGCGCTGTGCAATAACACTGGTTAGGAGATGAAAGGTGGTCACTCGATAAAGATAACAAGTACACGTGTCAATACCTCCCTCTTAAGAAGTATAGACACGATGCCGCAAACAAACGAAAGCAATAAACAAAAACACCGCTACCAAATAAACAACAAAATAAGGAAGTTCGTCAGCGTGCGTAAAAGCGCTTAAGACGCACCACGTGGACCCCTTCAGATCGTGCGCGGCGCCGCTGTGACTGCGAAATGCCATTAGACATGACCCCATAGTCCAGTGCGCCAATACATCGAATGACCTTGTAGGGTCTGAAATAGCGTCGCAATAGTTTCTCACTGATTCCTCGTCGGCGTATCGGGGTCCAGGCCCAAACACGGTCGCCGGGCTGGTACTCGACATAGCATAGTCAGAAGTTGTAGTGTCGGCTGTTGGTACTCTGCTGTTTCTTAATCCGTAGGCGCGCGAGCTGTCGGGCTCCTTCGGCGCGCTTGAGATAGGTGGCGATGTCAAGATTCTCTTGGTCGATGACATGGGGCAGCATGGCGTCGACAGTCGTCGTCGGGTTCCTTCCATAAACCAGCTTGAATGGCGTTACCTGTGTTGTTTCTTGCATTACCGTTTTGTAAGCGAAGGTTACATATGGCAGGACGGCATCACAGGTCTTGCGTTCGGCGTCGACGTAGATTGCTAGCATGTCAGCGAGGGTCTTATTCAGGCCCTCCGTAAGACCATTCGTCTGCGGGTGGTAGGCCGTTGTCCTGTGGCTTGTCTGAGTGTTCTGCAGAATGGCTTGGGTGAGCTCCGCTGTAAAGGCCGTCCCTCTGTCGCTGATGAGGACTTCTGGGGCACCATGTCATAGCAGAATGTTCTCGAAGAATAATTTCACCACTTCGGCTGCGCTACCTTTCGGCAGAGTTTTCGTTTCAGCGAAGCGACTGAGGTAGTCCGTCGCCAGGACGATCCACTTATTTCCGGTTCTTTACGTCCATAGCTATCTGCTCAAATGGTCGGCAATGAGGCTCGATCGGCTGTAGTATTCCCGCTGGCCTTGTCGGTGGTGTCTTGCGTCGCTGGCAGTTTCGGCATGTCTTGACGTAACGGACGACTTCGGCAGTCAGGCGCGGCCAATATGGCTTTTCCTGTATCTTCGATAGACTTCAGAAGAATCCGACGTGCTCAGCGCTCGAATCGCCATGTAAGGCGTGCAGTACTTCTGGATGCAGCGTTGAGTGAACATCGAGACGGTAGTTGGCGCGGACTGGTGTGAAGGTCTTCTTTACAAGTCCATAGGTTGTTTTCACGTGAAAACGAAGACAATATTTGCTTAAATGTCCTAGGCACAACGTCAGTGCGCCCTTCCAAATACTCGATGAGGCTTTTGAGCTCTGGGTCTGCTCCAACGAAGTCTTTCGCGCTTATTATTCCAAGAAAGACGTCATCCTCATTATCTTGCGGCGGCAGGTCAATGAGGGCGCGTGATAGGCAATCGGCATTAGAGTGTTTTCGTTCGGACTTGTAGGTTACAGTGATATCATATTGTTGGAGTCTGCCCTTATAAAAATTTCCAGCAACATTCTTTAGACTGTCTTGAGGCTTTCGTTACTACAACCTACCGACAGTCAATTCAAGTCCTACCAAGTGTCTTTACACATCGTAACAACACTCTAGTAACACCCTAGAAACAATTGGCCACCAACTCCCAATAGAAACGTGTTCATAGGATGTCTCTAACCTTCCTACCGATTTCATATGAACATTTGTCTTTATACACCCTAGTAACATTCTTTCAAAAGAAGAATGTTCATACATCTACTGTCAACTTCCTACCAACCACATATTAAGATTTTTTCCAATAGAAGAATGTTTACAAACGTTCTGCCGACTTCCTACCAATTCCCTATTAACAGCCCTTCTTATACACCATGATAACATTCTTTCAATTGAAGAATGTTAATATGGTGTATAAAGAACGTTTGTCAACTTTCTGCCAACTTCCTACAAATCACCTATTAACATTTGTCCTTATAGACCCTGATAACATCCTGTCAAGAATTGGCCACCGTACTTCAGTTGAAGCATGTTCATAGACGGTCTGTAAACATTATAGTAACCGTCAACCAGCAGAAGCCTTTAGGCTCTGTAGTAACGTTGCGGCAATTTTTTACATACATGTTCTTACGTACCTGCAACTGACGTTTTACTAGCCCCGGTAACATTTCTCAATATGTGTGGACATGTTGGTAAAAGGCTGTATGCAACTTAGAAAGTGCATGTGCATGGAAAACAGATGCCAGTTTACACTAATATAAATTTGTTCACAGAAGAATATTCATACAAGATTGTGGGAAAAGTAATGGAGAAATATAATAAAAATAATAAATAAATAATAACTTAGTTGATTACGGCATGGCAGCTGTTGTATAATCTCCAGCAAGCATCGATGATGTTTTTTTTTTACATTCAGAGCTGATTCCTTTGAGAATGTTTGCAGAGTGAACAATGCAGAGAAACAAGAAGGTCAGTGCTAACATCATATTCGGTTTAGAACATCACTATATAGAACAACTCTTTAACAAGGTTCACGTGCAAGGTCACATGAATGCAAAAATTTAGCCATCATCCCTGTTTACTTGTAGAGGAAATGGCAAGGATGGGGCACATATTGAAATGGATGTCCTTTGCTGCGTTGTCTTTAGTACGTGTTATTAAAATTAGGAAAGTGTGCAAGGTGGTTTCAGCAAAAAAGGGAACGGACTAGAACTTTTGTTGTAGCTCCCGAAGTTGTGGCATGTTTTCGTGACCAACTATGTGCCTAAATAATTTACTCACTCAAAAAGTCAATTACATGATTTATTCATGGTGAAATTTCTACCGCGAACAATAGACACGGACGCCGAGAAGGTGGACACGCGAGCGTTTACTCACAACTCTTTATTTTTGGAGAGAAAGAGAGAGAGAAGAATACAGGAAGGCAGGGATGTTAACCAGTCAATAGTCTGGTTGGCTACCCTACACTGGGGGATGGGAGAAGAGGAAGAGAAAGAAGGGAGAGAGAAGGTGTAGGTACGTGTACGGACAGCACTTCAGTTAAAGTCGCTCGAGCAAACCAGAAGTTCTGAGAAAACACAAAAGTGCCTTCACTGCTTTCTGAGCCGATGATCGGGCGGGACGGTGCTCTAATATTGTCTGTTCACTCAGAGGACGATCATCTAGTTTTCTCAATGTGTTGGACAAATACTGTCTTTGTGCTTGAAATTGAGGACAATGGCACAATAAGTGGTCAATGTTCTCCTCGCATCCTCGCAGTTTATTTTTGGAAAGGCACAGAACGTAAAAGCGCCAGCTAGCTGCACCGAGAATGTGCAAAACGAGACATCTATTTTTATATAAACAGATTACGAAGCTTGAAACAGTATTCAGCATATAAATTCTTTGTCAGTGATAACAACCAATGGCTGACTGACGCATCTTCAAGCACGCCTTATTATATGAAACGCTTCAGTAATTTCACGTGTTCGTTTATTTTTACTCGAAAACAATATAACAGTGTCAAAAAATACCGGTTCACAATGGCATAGGTTGCAGTGGTTAGACAAGTGCGAATGATTTTGTTTCACATTCGCACTTGCCTAACCAATGCAACCTATGTCATTGTGAACCGTGAAACTCTACGCTAAATATTTCACTAGCTCTCATCCTGTACAGCCAGAGTAGGAAAGAGCAAAGAATTAGTTGCAAAGAATGAGTTCATGATCAGACTATATTTACCGCACATTAAGTAATCGCGACCGTTGTGAAAACGTAGTGTTCGTACCCTTCGTGTCTATAGCAACTTCAAGCGAACCGCATGACGCGGCGTAGTCCAAGTATGCAATAAAGTTGTTCCTAAAGCATTTCATGTCATTACAGTTCGCGCTATAATAACCTGCCGAAATGTGGCATAGGTAACTGAAATCAATATAACATCAAAATGATATGTTTATGAAAAATGATCTAAAAGAACATACCTCTTATAATTTGGAGGCAGACGAAACTTCGGCGCAGTGCTGTCTTGATGAACAGCTGTTCGCTATTTGTGCAATGTGCAGGTTACAATAGGGACAGTGCAAATATTAAATCACTATCACTTCACACGACACTGCATCGCAGCTGGCAGAGAAGTTGCAGAAACGTTCACATCACGGTACGAAGACAGAGACGTGGGCTTCGCAAGCACTTTGCCGGTTGGCTTGCGTCGATGAATCTGCCTCAACACAGCATAAGCATAAACAGCAGCAGAAATAGCTAGATTGCTGCTGCAATACCTGACCAGACACCTACAGCCATCCGACCCTACTACGCCGGCCTCGCGAAGGAACTGATGGCAATTGCGATGTCTCCCTCTTTGCCTCGACTCGGACCACTATCGAATTTGTGGGCACGCGCGAGAGGCCTGTGACATTCTTTCCATGCATTCGCTGCGCCTTGACCACCGCGGAACTAAAGCCACCCTTTACGCCGAACCATGCCTCTCTTCCCATCCCCCTACCTTGCCAGGGTTGACTGACACCTAGACATTCATCGAACTCGGTGACAGGTGTCGCGGGCCTCTGTGTGCGCACCCATTTCTGGGAACTGCAGTTATAGGGAGGAATGTACCTCATGGCCGAGGATAAAGAAGGCCGCCCGCTCAATATTGTTGTGCATTTAGGGGCTGTATAGCATTATCTTTCGAGACAATCATTGTTCTGAAAACCGACCTTTTTCCCCAAATGTAATAAAATAGAAAAATAAAATCTTAAAGGGTAAATTATGTGGTTATCTTATTTGGCGCAATAAGATCCTTTAGCACTTGCCGTTTTCAACGACAAAACTTTGCTTCGTGGCGCCCAGCGGAAAATAATGTTGTAGTCTATTGTAACACTTTTATAGTTAAATAGACGTCCAAAGCGTGGCGCCTATGACGTTACCGGTTTTCAGACACCCGAAGCACGGCAAAATTATGGCCTTTGATATCCTGGCTTTTGGTGTGCGGAATGCCATAATTACGGCTGTCAGAAGGGCACCGCGCAACACCTTGTCGGAGCTCAGAATTTTGTCGCCGTGTTATGAAGCGAAAGCACGGGATATTAAGAGTGCATAATTATCCCTTTTCAATCTGTTTTCTCAAACAGCAAGCTACATCGCCGTAAAGCAGATCAGTTGACATAGTTACTTTGCCTTCGCTTTGATTCAACGTTCTATTAGTTTCCTTTAATGTACAGAAGCCGTCGGTAGGAGGCAGGGTCGAAAGCGTGCGAATAGAGACGCGAACAAAGGTACGTTTTCTTATACCGTAAGAATAATTTCATCCTTTCTTTCACAGAACGGTGTCAGTTGCAAAGAGTTCAGCTTTTCTTTCTATTCGACCTGTGCGCTTACTCAGGTCAACACTCACTTTCACTCAGCAGAAGCTGTATTTTGCAGCTTTTTGGATATTTGAGCGGCAATTCCAGAGCCGAGTTACCCTGAGTCTCGGCTCTTTTTTTATTTTCTAGAAATATCGTGACGCTACTGTTCACGCTACGTTCATGTGACGCTATTGCTGACACGTTCCAGCTTAAGGCGTACTATTTATATCGTGGAGTGCACTGACCTGATTATCTCGTTGCAAAGCTAATTGATGGCCTTGCAGTAGCAATGCGTGGTAAGGGCCGATCTACGCTCGAACCCCACGCCACACCACCCACCTGCACGCATTTCGCAGACTGGTACACACATTTCGGTTTACACTGCATGTGCGAGCCCAGTGTATACCAAAATTTCTGAACCAGTGTGCGAAATGTGCAGTTTTTGTGTAATAAGCGGTGAAACGTAGTCACTCGATAAAGATAAACAAATAGACGTGTCAATATTAAATTATGGGGTTTTACGTGCCAAAACTACTTTCTGATTATAGTGGAGGACTCCGGAAATTTCGACCACTTGGGGTTCCTTAACGTGCAC
This sequence comes from Dermacentor variabilis, assembly GCF_050947875.1. Lineage (NCBI taxonomy): Eukaryota > Metazoa > Arthropoda > Arachnida > Ixodida > Ixodidae > Dermacentor > Dermacentor variabilis. The sequence continues at coordinate 45,368,976 of NC_134573.1, read as the reverse complement.
CAAAATCTATGTACACTGGTGTTTTCCCATTTCGCCCCTATCGAAATGAGGCCGCTGTGGCCGGGTTTCGATCCCGCGACCTCGTGCTCAGCAGAGCAAGACCATAGCCACCGAGCACCCACGGCGGGTAACGTGTCAATATGAAGGATAAGAATGCAGAGTTTCAATAGATTAAGCAGTCACTTATATAAAACTAACTTTTAAACCGTGTTGTCTCTATTAAGACAGTGTATTACTTACAGGGGCTTCGGTTGTATGCTATATATACTTCATTGCCCCGAAGTTCAACCCTGATGCTACGTTCTGAGCCGCCCGATCTTGGAGGCCACGTATTTCCGGCATTTGGAAGCAATGCATTTGGCATGTGGCCATTACGTTCACAAACTGCCAGTTCAATACACCAATATATATATATATATTCGAATACCACGGTCGAGACGACGCTTTATTCCAAGAAGGAAAAATGACGCCGATGCAAAAAGAACACGCGCCGATGATTGATGATGACTTTGTACAGATGAAGACGAAGTCCGCATAAATGCTTACACTAATTTCCCCCGTGGATGGTAGCGGCCAGCCTGGCCGCACATTAGACAGTGGAGCGGACATGAAAGGGCTTCAGGCGGGAAACGTGCACGATCTCTGTTCCTCGTCAGCGTCGGTCAGTTGGGGCATCAACAGGTGTAACGCGATACTTCACCGGCGAGGTCTGCTCTATGACTTTGTAGGGGCCAATATATCGAGACTCAAGCTTCTTACATAAAGTGGGTGTTCGTGGAGGTGTCCTTAGGAGCACATTATCACCAGGGTGGTAGGAAACGACGCTGTGAGAGGCATCGTACCGATTTTTGCGATCGTCTTGGCTGGCTTGTGTTCATACGGGCGCGGCGACGACATTGGGCAAGACGAAACAGAAACTGGTCGCAAATGAATGGTGAAGCGATGACGGGGCCAGAGAAGAAAGGAACGTCGAGTGATGAGGTTAGGTGGCGGCCGTATACTAAGAAAAACGGAGAGTATCCAGTGGTCTGTTGAACAGACGTGTTGTATGCAAATGTTACAAATGGGAGAATCGCATCCCAATACGATGCTCAGGTTTAATATACATGGATCGCATGTCGCACAGCGTGCGATGAAATCGCGCTGTTAGGCCATTGGTTTGAGGGTGGTAGCTAGACGTTGTGTTGTGCACGGTGTTGGACGCTTGCAGAGCGTGATTAAGAGTGCTTGAAAGAAATGCCTTGCCTCGGTCGCTCAAAAGAAGGTGAGGCGCCCCGTGACGTAAGTAGGTAGGCTGCAAGAAGAAGGCTGCTACTTCTGAGGCAGCTCCTAAATGTATTGAGGCTGTTTAAGCGCACCGGGTAAAGTGGTCAACAGCAGTGATGATCCATCTGTTGCCGTCTGGGGTAAGTGGGAGTGGCCCGCAAAGGTCAATGCGAACGACAGAGAAGGGTTGTGCTGGACAAGGAAGTGGTTGTAGCGTCCCGCCCGGAGCAGTAGTAGGTCGCTTACGGTGTTGGCAAAGCGTGCACAATGCAACATATCTTGCTGTGCACGTGGAATGACCTGGCCAAAAGAATCGGCTGCGTATGCGCTCGTGTGTCTTGTGGTAGCCTAAGTGGCCTGACTTAGGGTGATCATGTGAGGTCTGCAGAACTGCAGCGCGAAGAGAGCGCGGTAGAACGGGAACCCATCGATCCTGGTGAAAAATGTACCGGTAGAGCACGTCGTCTTCGAACTTGAACAGTTTGAGCTGTTTCCGTAGCCTGGCATTGGGTGGAGATGAAACACCGGTAAGGCGCTTTATGATACTATTGCAATAAGAATCGGCGCGCTGGTGAGTGGAAAGCACTGAAGGGCGATTTGATGGAGTCAAGGAAGAAATCGGTGTAATAGACGATGCGTCCTCCGTGCAGGCAATTTGACTAGGAGATGTTATGTGCTCCGATAATGGTGGTAATGGGCATCGTGAAAGAGCATCGGCATCTTGGTGCTTCCTTCCGGACTTGTATATGACATCGAAATTATATAGTTGTAATCGGAGTATCCAGCGGCCAAAGCGTCCAGACAAGTTCTTGATTGTCGACAACCAACATAGGGCATGGTGGTCGGTCACAACCGTGAAATGTCGACCGTGGAGATATCAATGAAATTTCTGAATGGACCAGACAACAGCCAAACACTCATGTTCGGTTATCGAGTACTTCACTTACGTGAAAGTGAGAACGCGGCTTACATATGCAACGACCTTTTCGAAAAATTCGTGGTTGCGCTGCAGCAGTACGGCACCAATTCCTTGAGCACTAGCGTCAGTATGCGGTAATGTGAGCGCCTTGTCATCAAAATGACAAAGAACAGGGGGGGGGGGGGTGTCGTTAGTACACGCTTGAGCTCTTGGAACGCGGCTTCACACTGATCGTTCCAATCGAAGGAACTTGAACTAGCAAGAAGCTTGTGGAGGGGCGAGGCAATGCCGGCGAAGTTCCGGATAAAACGTCGAAAGGATGAGGCGAGTCCAATGAAGCTGCACAGTTCTTTTGCACGAAGGGGGCGCGGAAAGTTGAGCACTGCGGAAATTTTGTCCGGATTGGGCTGGATGCTGTCTTTGCTAACGAGATGACCCAGGACTTTATTCGTTGTGCTAGCGAAACGGCAATCCCTCGTGTTTAGTAGCAGTCCGGCATTAGAAAGCCATGTGAGCACTTCATTTAAGCATTGCAGATGGTCAGTGAATGTCGAGGAGAACACGACGATTTCGTCGAGATAACAGAGACAAGTTTTCTACTTGAGGCCGCGAAGAACAATGTCGATCATTCTTTTAAATGTGGCGGGAGCATTGCATAGACCAAAAGGCATTACGTTAAACTCGTAAAGACCATCCGTAGTAGAAAAGGCGGTCTTTTCTTTGTCCGCTGCGTGCATTGGGATTTTCCAATATCCGGAGCGAAGATCAAGGCTGGAAAAGTATTGCGCGCCTTGCAAAGAATCAAGGGCGTCATCGATACGGGGCATCGGATATACACCCTTACGGGTGATCTTGTTTAGCGCACGGTAGTCAACACAAAATCGTACCGCTCCATCCTTCTTCTGTACTAAAACGACGGGTGATGACCAAGAACTGGCGGAGGGACGTATGCTGTTTCTTTACCGCATATCGGCGACGTTCTCCTCGATGATATTGTGTTCGGCCAAGGAGACTCGATAGGGACGATGGCTTACAATAGTCTGGCCTGCGGTGTCGATACGATGGAAGGCCACACAAGTCTGTCCGAGTGACGAAGTATCCATATCAAGGGAGGCCTGATGCTTCGTGAGCAATTTTAGCAACGCTTCACTCGGAGTAGCAGTAAGGTCAGGACTTCTCACGGAAGCAAGGGAAGCTGAAGCAGATTTGCCCTGTTGAGGAAGAGCTTGCGAGGCGGCAAGATGAAGCAGGGAGACTGGTTGGGTATCCACATAACAGGTCACTGCGGAGCCTTGAGGTAGGAGGATTGTCTCAGTGGTCGCGTTTAACGCGATGATTAATGCAGAGCTTTTTTCGAACAGCACCAGGCAGGAAGCGCAGACAATCCCACGGGCAAGACAGCGGCCGTAAGGAGTGAGGCACACATCGCCATTGGTGATGTCCGTAGAAGAGCGACTTATAATTTGCTTGGGGCCGGGAGGCAGTACAGAATCGGCAGCAGTGAGAAAAACGCAGTCGTGGCTCATCGGCACTCCCGCTGCAATAAACTGTCTCGGTCATATGGACTACACGTTGACGGCAAGAGATTAAAGCGGACGCTGACGAGAGAAAGTTCCAACGTAAAATTAGTTCATGCTCGCACGGGAATAAAATTGCGAACTTCATGTGATGACGGATACCATCAATGAAGACGCGTGCTGTACATTGGGCTGATAGTCGAATGATTCATCCATTAGCCCGAATCAGGGTCCAATATAAGGCGTCTTTACTTTCTGCAGACGAGAGCACAGGTCCGTCCACATAAGATGTAGTAGCTCCCGTGTCAATCAGAGCTAACAAACGCACACCCCCCAAAGACACTAATAACATGTTCAAAGGGCGTTCAGGAGGACTTGGAGCACTTCGCGGCGATGCAGTTTTCCCTCCAAAAACTGCACTGCTTAGTTTTCCGGTCTTTGGGGACATGTAATTGGGAGACAGGTAGAAGTCGCGAAACAGAACGTCGGAGCGGTGATCGGGAGCGGCGTCTCGAGGCACGTGTGTTGTGTGTGGTATTGGAGAAGTCGGCCGGGGATGGAGATCGGCGAACGGGAAGAGTATCGTCATAAGTGCGGTAGACGCGAGGAGGTGGCTAATCACGGTCAAAGGCAGCGTAACCACGACGTTCGTCTTGCTGGCGGCGTCGGCAAAACCGGCAGATATGTCCTCGAAAGCCGCAGTAATAGCAGACAGGCCTCGACGAACGCCAGGCAGAGTAGTAAGGCGGGTTCGGAGATAGGGCGACTAAAGGTGCCATGTGATCGTGAACAGCGCAGGTAGTGTGATTGGAGACGGCGCGGCTGGCATTACAGCAACCTGTAAGAAGCTGGTTGTGGGCAAGGAGAAGCGTTGGCATGGTGGGCGTTCTGCAGGGAGGCTAATTCCTCCTTAATAATGCCGCGCAGGTCAGAAGAAGCAGGTTGGACGTGAGCGCTGCTGCAAGGGGGGGAGCCATGCGCTTGCAATTCCTCGCGAATTATGGCTCGAATGATAGACCGCAGCTCAATACTGTTTGCCAAGGGGTTGTCGGAAAAGCCCGGCTGCAAGCGGATTGATTGCAGGGCGTCAAGGCGCTGACAGACGGAGACGACGTCCGACACCGTCGAAAGGTTTTGAGCGCCTAGTGCGTTGAAGGCAGTAGATCCTATACCCTTAAGAAGGTGTCGCACGCGGCCAGTTTCTGGCATGGCACTGTCGACACGGCGGCAAAGCGCGAGGATGTCCTCAATGTACGAGGTATACGACTCGCCATATATTGCTGGACGCGCTCAAACAGCCTCTTTGTCGCGACTTCCGAACCAACCGTGGGTGTGCCGAAAATCCGCCGTAGCTGCTCTCCGAAAGACGACCAATCACGGAAGTATGTCTTGGCTACTTGAGACACGTAAAATGGTGCGTTTTTTAACCTCGATGTCTCGTTCCAGTTGTTGTATTCGCTGACACGATCGTAGTTATCGAGCCAGTCTTCAACGTCCGCACCAGGCAAGCCATAGAAGATTTCAGGATCGCGATACCGGTTGTTGGCTGGGCTGGGAGTGGGGGTAACTGGCACTTGAAACGAGATGGTGGACGCTGCGGTCTGGTCTTGCGACATGGCGGCCTCTTGGCGTAAGCGGCGTCCCGAACGTAGCTCCAGGAGAGATCTTGAAGTGGACTGAGGTCGAAGGGATCTTAAAGCGCCTCCACCACTTGAAATACCACAGTCGAGGCGATGGTTTATTCGAAGAAGGAAAAATGGCGCCGATGCAAAAACGAACACGAGCTGATGATTGATGGTGCCCTGTAAAGATGAAGATCAAGCCCGCATACATGGTTACAATATATATATATATATATATATATATATATATATATATATATAAGGGTGCTAATGCGGTAAGTATGCGGAAATTTTTCACGAAAATAGTTTGTTTGGAGCCGCGCGACGCCCTTGCTTGTCGTCGTCGGCTACAGCTGGCATGCGCCTAGCCTCCTTAGCTCGCAGCCATGGCCGTACCCCGGACTCGTCGCGCGCTGTCTAGAGGCACTGTGGAGATGTAACTGGAGCACCGACGAGGAAGCATCTAGCGGCAGTGCTAGCATGCTGCCAATGCAGCAGCAGCAGCAGTTGCGTCGTTATACGGCTTTCAGGCGTGCTCATCGCTTTCTATTTTTGTGTTCTATTTACATTTCAACTATAAGCTTACTTTCTCGACGCTGGTTGCAATGGGGGCGCGTCCAAACAGCGCTACCTGCAGCACTGTGGCGTTCAACAGCGTTTAGAGCAGTGCTCAAGCTACTGAGGTTTTTGCCGGGTCGGATACTGGAGGCGCACTGTTGTGAAAACTGGACCCACCTGGCTTGTCTAAAGAACTCTGCTAGACCCACAGTATAAACGCGATAGTGGTAAGGACGTCATGTCGCAACAAAACTCTACGTCGTTGTCGGACGTCAGTTCAAAATCATTCAAAACCGCAACCACGCAGGCTCCCCGCGTGGCGCAGATAAATTACTGAACTAATTTAACTCGGCAAAGTAAAATACCTGAGATAAAGTGCAAAATACTACCTAAACACAACCTACAGACATGATAGCGTCAGAGTTTAATTTGAGTATACCAGAAAAGAGAATTCCGTTACGCACAAACTCAAACACAAGCCCCTTTTCTGGGCGGCGCGGCTCGCTCAGTTCCTTGCAACGTCATAGCGCTCGCCTGCGCACAGCTGGAAGTAAGCTGCGGTTGCCGGGAAGCGTGACAAGCAGTCAGGGATCTTTTGAAATCTATCGCGTTCCACTCTTAAAGGCCAAGCTTAGGCATACTCCAGTTTGTTCTCTTTAGTTATTTCTGATGAGCAAAGGCTGCATTGTGGGGTTACATTTAATAATTTTTCTTTCCAGTCAGACGCGCTGGTTTTCTTTCCTAGAGCTGGTACGATGCGGTTGAAGTTGATGAAGTAAATGCGAATGCTGACTGCTGCATTCGGGCAAACAAACCACGATTTAGGCCAGAAAATATACTTCCACTACATTGTAAAAACTTCCATAGGCGGCCGTTAAGTGTTTCGCAACAACTTGAAGCAACCAACCCCACTAAGGTGGCGTTGTGCGGACAGCGATACAGCGATGTCGAGGACGCTGGTGCCCCGTTCTTGACATATCCCCATAAGCACCGTTCGTATATAGACCAAACTGAGTTGTCATACCGAAATATGTGGCCTTGGTCAGCAGGCGAGACACTCACGTATGCGAACTACGGCATTTTGCAGAGCAACATAAGATGAGCGATCATTTCAAAAATAACGCGTGTAATCTTAGCTCAGTACACTTACGTTGTCAGTGAAGCATTGTGATAAAGTGGAAACTGGCACGTTGGTTTCCACTTGTGATTGGCTGGGAAAACGCCATCATGAAGAGAAAGTCAACCAAGTGATATGAACTGCTCCGCTGCACACGAGACCATTCGCTTCATCGTTATTCCTGCTTCTTAGACAATAAATTGCGATACAGTGTTCAGAAATTGCGATCAGAAAGCCCCGCTTACTGACGGTCAGGAGGTACGAGTTGTCATTGTAACTTGGGCGTTTCATTGTGGAACACATAGGCTAACGGGCATTCACTATGTCTCAAACCAAAAGCGCCTAACCCCGCGGCCAACACTGCTGTTCTTAAAAAGCGGGGTTAGCTACCGAGCCATTCTAGCTTTACTTATTTCTAGTTGCGCTTTGTCAATTTGTGAAAGCCAGGGGCGCGCTTTCTGTTAAGAAGGAATATTTTGGGCACACTCTTGGCTTGCGCGCGAGTGCGATTTCACCTTGCAAGTTGGGAGAGCAACTTCTGAAGGCACACTGGCATGGTCCTCGCAGAAGCATGCTAAACGTATTTGTTGTTAAGCTGTAAAGAAGCTGTCTAAGGTTTGCCTCAGGGAAATTTTAGAACTTCTTGACTTCTATCTTCTATGTTTCCACGACTTTCGCCTGTTGCCGTGGTTGAACCTTCACAAGAAAGACAGGTTTTTCCAGAGCTTTCAGCATCGCGCCTTGTTTGAGTGGCTTGTTTTTCTCCTTTAGGTAAGTAAAGTGTGCTCTCGTTTGGAAGGACTAGGAATAGCAAGAGTATTCCAGTATGTTCACGACCACTTAGTCTTATTAGGCTGTAACGCATGTTTACCTTCCGTCTCAACGTCCGCTGTTTGTGCTATTTTTAATGAACGCCTAAAGCCACTTTTTAACGACCCATGAACCCGTTAGCTGAATTTTCAGGTTCGTGAACCTCACCCTTGTAGTTGTTAGCAAACAGTTGCGTTGGTTTTACAAGCTGAGACGCAAAAAAACCCATCCTTGCATACTCATCAGATCATTGAAAGCTAGTGCAGCCAGGTATTGTCAAGTTGTGCTTCAAAAACGCCCTATTAAAGTACTGCCTGCACATAGATCACAGAAGTGTTGAGTACCAAGTCTCACGTCTGTTAGACGGCGGTTAACCGCTGCATATATTTTCCGCCGGGGTACGCAGCATTCTAAAGAAAAATAAGAACAAAATTCACAATGCCACTGACCAGGTGACGAAGTAAAAAAAGGAAGTTCTCTTGCCACACCTGCATTTGAATTTTTCATTTTCATTTCATTTTATTTCCTTAAAGGCCCCATTGAAGGGGTATTACATAAGGGGTGGGTACATACATACATAAAAAATTGAAGGCCATATTTTATTACAGGGTAAGATAATTTGTTACGGTGTTTAAAAATGTGCTAGGACAGGTTATGACTGTGATGTCGTTGGAAAGGCCGTTCCAGTCAGTTGCTGCACGAAAAAAGAAAGAAGACGAAAAAGTGACAGTGCGTGCGTGTACGTGGGCGCGCGACTTGTTGTGGGTGACCGGTGCGGCTGGATATGCGTGCCGGGGGGAGAATGTATGGTGCTTTGCCAAGTGAGCTGTAAAAGAACTTGTGAAAAAGACAAAGACTAGCAATGCGGCGGCGAGATGCAAGCAATGATAAGCCAGATTCTGTTTTTAGTGCGGATATACTGATGTTGTAGGAGTACTTAGAATGAATAAATCTTGTAGCTCGATTTTGAAGCGATTCCAGTTGATTGATGAGATATACTTGATGAGGGTTCCAAATGGGGGATGCATATTCTAATTTCGCCCTGACGAGAGACTGATAGGCTAGTAATTTTACATGTTGGGGGGCGTGGCGCAAGTGGCGTTTTAAAAACCCGAGTGTTTTGTTAGCAGATGAAATGTTGTTCCTAATGTGCGTTTCCCAGGTTAAATCACTACACAGGGTTACTCCGAGATATCTGTAGGAAGGAACTAATTCAAGGTTGACGTCAGCAATTTGGTACGAGAAAACAAGTGGATTTCTGCGGCGGTGGAAGGAGACAGTCTTACATTTGTTAGGGTTTAGTTCCATTAGCCAAAGGTTACACCATTCCTGTACACTTCGCAGGTCGTTTTGAAGGGACGTGTTATCGGAAACGCTGCTAATTTTACGATAAATTACACAATCATCTGCAAACATGCGGATGTTAGAAGATACATGCATTGGTAGGTCATTAATGTAAATTAGAAATAGTAGTGGACCAAGGACTGACCCTTGGGGTACGCCTGAGGTTACAGGGGTAGAGTTAGATGCTTGATTGTTGACAAAGACTGATTGTGAACGGTTACTTAAGAATTCTTTAATCCATGCTAAGATATTGGTATTCAGATGTAATGCGGCAAGTTTTAGTAGTAGACGCTCATGAGGAACTTTGTCAAAAGCTTTGGCGAAATCTAGGAAGATGGCGTCAGTCTGGAAGTTAGAGTCAAGGTTTACATGCAGGTCGTGAACGAACATAGCTAGTTGTGTTTCGCAGGAAAAACCTTTCCTGAAGCCATGCTGCGCAGGATGAAAAAAATGGTTGGCATCAAGGAAGTCCATGATATGTGTGTAGATGATATGTTCAAGGATTTTGCAGGGTACACTGGTTAATGAGATGGGGCGATAATTTAATGGGGACTGTTTGTTGCCCGATTTGTGAACTGGAACGACCTTTCCGTGCTTCCAATCTGGAGGCAGCACGCCTGTTGAAACTGACTGTGTAAATAGAAGACAGAGATATGCTGCACAAATATGTTTAGTGTTTTTTAGAAGTTTAGACGTAATGTCGTCCACACCAGCTGCCGATGAAAGTTTGATATTGTCTATGCGGGATGTAATGCCGGATGGAAAAAAATGTAATAGGTGGCATGGTACATTGAAAGTTCGCATGATGAATAGAAAATGACATTTCAGTTTCTTGAGTAAACACTGATGCAAAGGTTGTGTTAAACAAGTGAGCGCATTCAGCGTCGGTTAGGGAATCACTTGATTCATTTGATAAGGTAATAGTTCGCGTGTCGTGTGGGCTTAAGATTTGCCAGAATTTTTTTGGGTCGTTCTTAAGCATGTTTGGCACATCAGAATAAAAGAATGAGCGTTTGGCATAAAGTATGGCTTCCAGATAGGCAGTTTCAGCGGCTTTGTATTTTTTCCATGCGTCAGGGGTGTTACGGGACTTAGCTGCTCGGAAGAGACGTTTTTTCTTGTTTTCTAATCGCTTCAGTGCTTTATTGAACCAGGGTTGTGCTGAATTGGAATGAATGCTAATTTGGGGAATGTATTTGGCAACTAAATTGTTTAGTTTCTCTTTGAAAATTTGCCAATTTTCACCCATGGTATGACAAGGAGAGGCACTTGCAAAACTGGGGTAAAATTGCGTTAGTTCATGATTAATTGCTTCATAATTGCCCTTTTCATACAAGCGAATAGTCTTTTTAACAGTCGGGGTGAAAACGGGTTTAATTACGAAGTCGACATGAATGACTTTATGGTCACTGATTTCGGGAAGATACGCGATGGATGACACGTTCTCAGGATTACTTGTTAAGACAAGGTCTAGAATATTTTGGCAGCTATTGGTGACACGGGTTGGTTCTGTGAGCACTTGCGATAAGTTAAAGTTGAGGCATACCTCAAGGAACTCGTTCGATTCCCTTGATGTAGCCGTTGGTGCAGGCCGGCTTGACCAATCGATATTAGGAAAATTAAAGTCTCCAAATAGAATTACATGCATGTTGGGGTGTTTGGTGGTTATTTCACTTAAGATGTTATTCAGTTTGAAAGAGAAGTCTGGAGTACTATGAGGGGGCTTATAGCAAACGCCAAGTAAAATTGAATAGGGTGCGGCATGGAATTTAAGCCATAGGATTTCAAGATCGGACATAGTGTTAACAGATGTACATGATATATTTTGGTCTACGGCGACGAGTACCCCTCCCCCCCTCGTGCCCTTGCGATCGTTTCGGAACAGTTGAAAATTCGGTAGTTCAGCGAGCACTTCGCTGTCCGTTACGTCTCCTGTAAGCCATGTTTCCGTTAATATTAGAAGGTTACTGCAAGATGACGAAACCAGATTAGAAATAATGTCACGTTTTGGCATGAAGCTCCGTATGTTAGTGAAAATAGCGGAAAGGAACAAGTTTGATCGCTGGGCGGGCCGAGGATGGGAAGGCACATGTTGATGACTGGGCAATTGCTACGATATTTCCTTAACAGACTCTGTGGAATGGTCAAACACGTATCGTTTGGTACCTATATGTAATGTTTTGAAGCGGAGAGAATAGGACGTGGATTGCGATTTAGCGAAAGCAATAAGGTTTTTACGAGCAATTCTGATGGGTTGAGAGAAATCTTCTCCGACGCTGAAATTGCTTCCCTTAAATTTAGGGCCATTAGAAAGTAGAGACTCTTTAGTTTTGAAATGATTAAATTTTACTATAAGTGGCCGAGCGCGGCCTTCTGTATGGCGTCCAAGGCGATGCGCACGGTCAATTTGGTTGGGATCAATGACGAAGTTCAAGTGTTCAGTGCAGTGGCGGATGACGATTTTTTCAGATTCTGCAAATGTTTCTTTCGGGTTAGTATCGGAGATGTTATAAAATATTAGATTATTACGGCGTGACCTGTTTTCGTTATCATCCATCTGGGTAGCAAGGCGTGCGATCTGACCTGCCATTTGGGTGGCATCTATTCTTATGGTATCAAGGTCACTTCGTAGTGTTGAAATGGCTTTGTAATGCCTTTCTAAGTCAGTCATGCGTTTACTTAAATCCGATAGGGTTTTGTCTGTTGTTAGTAACTTGCTTTTTAGGTCTAGTACTTCGGTAATAAGTTTTGACTGGCCAGAAGCTAGCTTTCCTAATTCAGACATTACGTCTTCAATACCGGGAGGGCCAGGGTTAGTTTCTACATCACCCGACAAAAGCAACAAAGACCGTATGACATGAACACATTCAATAGCAATTGTAGCGCAGCACCATGGGCTCGGTAGCTGTATTAGGAAGTAGTTACTGGATTTTTTCCCGAAAGAATGATACGTCCTACTGACCTGCATGGCGAAATAGAGCGGATTAGTGGCCTGCGCTGAAGCACAGCCACCGAGCCCACAGAGCGCGGGGGATGACAGGGCCGGCTTTATAGCTGACGTAGGGGACGATGTTGCTGACGATGGTGCGTTCCATGGTGAATGAGGATCCAAAGAAGGTAGCGATGGCGCTGTTTTACACGAAGAATCGGTCGTGGCGGGAGCAGGCAAGGGGCCCGCGCCGGGTGTGCTGGGCTGGATTTCTGGGATGGCTGTGGCTTGGGGAAAGGCCAGAATTGCGGGCAATAGAAGAAGTCCGGTGATGAAACCGTGCACCTGCATGGCGAAATAGAGCGGATTAGTGGCCTGCGCTGAAGCACAGCCACCGAGCCCACAGAGCGCGGGGGATGACAGGGCCGGCTTTATAGCTGACGTAGGGGACGATGTTGCTGACGATGGTGCGTTCCATGGTGAATGAGGATCCAAAGAAGGTAGCGATGGCGCTGTTTTACACGATGAATCGGTCGTGGCGGGAGCAGGCAAGGGGCCCGCGCCGGGTGTGCTGGGCTGGATTTCTGGGATGGCTGTGGCTTGGGGAAAGGCCAGAATTGCGGGCAATAGAAGAAGTCCGGTGATGAAACCGTGCACCTGCATGGCGAAATAGAGCGGATTAGTGGCCTGCGCTGAAGCACAGCCACCGAGCCCACAGAGCGCGGGGGATGACAGGGCCGGCTTTATAGCTGACGTAGGGGACGATGTTGCTGACGATGGTGCGTTCCATGGTGAATGAGGATCCAAAGAAGGTAGCGATGGCGCTGTTTTACACGATGAATCGGTCGTGGCGGGAGCAGGCAAGGGGCCCGCGCCGGGTGTGCTGGGCTGGATTTCTGGGATGGCTGTGGCTTGGGGAAAGGCCAGAATTGCGGGCAATAGAAGAAGTCCGGTGATGAAACCGTGCACCTGCATGGCGAAATAGAGCGGATTAGTGGCCTGCGCTGAAGCACAGCCACCGAGCCCAGCGTCATAAAAAGATGGGGAAACGTGTCGGTGTAGACGTCGCATTATCTGCTCCTTTGAAGCCGTCTAGTTAGTGCACGAGGCTAAACGGGGATACGCACAGGCGACGTGGGCGCGACAAGACCCACCGAAAACCGTTTGTTTCTTGTGTTGAAAGGATGGTTTACTGCATCCCATTCAACAGTGGCAAAAAATATGTGGGACAGACAGGCAGTTGCATCAACGAACGATTACGTGAGCAAAGGAACAACGTAGAAAAACTAGCCCTCTCTGGCCGCTTTGACGCACTTTGCGCACGCTGAGGTTGCAAGCCTCTGCTTTATCGCACTCAATTGCTGGCCAGACACCCTGACCAGCTAACCAGAGAAATAGTAGGAGCTCCAGAGATTAGGAATAGTGACTGTGTGAGTCGCCCGTCAGGCTCCTCACCGGAGAAACGACTGTTCTTTTTGTCGCGTTATCCGCCTGTGTCAGAAGATCTGCTGGGTTAATTTGTTTGTGTCTTCCTTCTCCCTTCATTTCCTCAAGAGATCAGATAGAATTCGTGGAACTGTCAAAACTGATAAAAAAAGCGAGAATAAATGATATTCGAAATTATAGCGTGAGAAAGACTGGGGAAGCGGTAAAAAAATGGATGCAGCCTGAAATCAGTCAGGAGGAAATTGGCATAGAACAAACCAAGATGTATACACTGAAAGGTAAGCACGCTTATATGATCAGCAATCTCGAAGGCATAATAAAGGCAGCGGAAGAATAAAATACTGACCTGTACCGTACCAAGATGACTCAAGAGAACTCCATTCGAAACGATAACGAATAGGATACAGAAACTCCTCCTATAACTAGCGATGAGGTCAGAAGGGCCTTGCAAGACATGAAACGGGGAAAAGCGGCTGGAGAAGATGGAATAACAGTCGATTTAATGAAAGATGGAGGGGACATAGTGCTTGAAAAACTGGCGGTTGTATATACAAAATGTCTATCAACTGCAAGGGTCCCAGGAAACTGGAAGAATGCAAACATTATGCTAGTCTACAAAAAGGAGAAAGTATAGAACTGAAAAATTATAAGCCTATTAGTTTACTCTCAGTATTATACAAAATATTTACCAAGATAATCACTAATAGGATAAGGGCAACACTGGACTTTAGACACCTAAGGGAACAGGCGGGCTTCAGGAAGGGATTCTCTACAATGAATCACATTCATGTAATTATTCAGGTTATCAAGAAATCCGCAGAGTACAATAAACCTCTCTATATGGCTTTCATAGATTACGAAAAAGCATTTGATTCAGTAGAAATACCAGCAGTCATAGAGGCAGTGCGTAAACAAGGAGTACAGACCGCTTACGTAAATACCTAGGAAAATATCCACAGAGATTCCACAGCCACCTTAATTCTACACAAGAAAAGTAGGGAGATACCTGTAAAGAAAGGAGTTAGACAAGGAGACACAATCTCTCCAACGCTATTCACTGCATGCTTGGAGGAAATATTCAAGCTATTAAAATGGGAACGTTTGGAGTAAGGATCGAAGGCGAATACCTCAACAACCTTCGGTTAGCCGTTGACATTGTTCTATTCAGCAACAGCACAGACGAGTTACAAGAAATGATTGAGGACCTTAACAGGGAGACTGTAAGAGTGGGGCTGAAGATTAATATGCAGAAGACAAAGATAATGATGAATAACCAGGCCAGGGAACAGGAATTCAGGATCGCCAGTCAACCTCTAGAGTTTGTGAAGGAGTACGTTAATACCTAGGTCGCCTAATCATAGGGAACCCCGACCATGAGAAGGAAATTCACAGAACAATAAAAATGGGTTGGATCGCATACGGCAGATATCGTGAGGTCCTGACGGAAAGCTTACTGTTATCATTGAAAAGGAAGGTGTACAATCAGTGCATTTTACCGGTGCTGGCACATGGGGCAGAGAATTGGAGACTAACAAAGAAACTTGAGAACAAGTTAACTACTGCGCAAAGAGCGATAAAACGAAGAATGCAAGGCATAACTTTAAGACACAGAAAGAGAGTGTCTTGGATCAGAGAGCAGACGGTTACCGACGACATTCTAATTTATATAAATAGAAAACAGATGGCGCCGGGCAGGCCATGTAGTGCGTAGAGTAGATAACTGTTGGACCATTGGGGTGACAGAATGGGTACCAAGAGAAAGGAAGCGCAGTACAGGACGTCAGAGGAATAGGTGGTGCGACGAAATTAGGAAATTTGCGGGTGCTGGTTGGAGTCGGTTGGCGCGGGACAGGGGTAATTGGAGATCGCGGGGAGAGGCCTGCGTCCTGCATTTGACATAAAGTAGGCTGATGATGCCGATGATATATATATATGGCTCTCATGCCATAAGCACTCAGTTGGTGTGCCCCGTCTTTTCCTTTCATCGTCCATGTGCTTCTGCGCCAGTGTCTAAATAAGCGTAGGCGGCTGCTCGTAAGTTCAGCAAGGACAACAAAGTCAACCTACTGAGTGGCCGGATCTGTAATTCGCAAAACGTGGGCCTATCTAAAGAGCATAAGTGTAGTAAAAAAAAACGGGTGGTGCAGTGGGGCCAAAATACTTTTTCTGTTTAGTATTAAGTATTTGTTCTCCCCTGGTTTTGTTAAGCGTCTTTACTCCGTTTTATTATAATAAGTATAAGGAGTGTTTTGTCAAAGAAGTTTATGTTCTGGTGTTTAGCATCGTAGCATCCGAAGAAAAAAAATGGTTAACCTAAACGAATTGATTGAAGCAGGGTGTTCACATTGAGCGGAAGAAATAAGATTTACGAGCTAACTTCAGTTGCAGCGACGACTGCTACTGACTTAAACCAGGTGGCCACTCCGTTAGCCAAATATTCAATGAAAACGCAACAGCACACGATGCGCAACGAGTAGAGCTGCCTTGAGTGCATAATGATCACTTAATTCTGTAAGAGAAGGCTTGTCAGAGCCACAAATACGTCGCACGTAGCTTCGGTTTCCTCGTTCCTCATGTTAGAAACATAAACAAAGAAAAAAACCAGCAGAAGGATTTAAAAAATGCGAGTAAAGTCAGATTTGGCCGCCTCATGTGTGCCGATAAACAAGTACGCGGTTAGAGGGACGCCAGATTAGATGTACAGCTCGCGCCACGACCGATGTTTGGATACATCCACAGCCCTGGCAAAGGGACTATTAGCATATTTCCCAATCTTATTTCAAGACCAGCTTTTCGAATACGCTTGCCAATTTTGTGTTATCCACATCAGCGACGTGGGAAAAGCCATTGTCGTGGAACAAGATGACTCTATTTTATTATTATTTTCCACGTCGTTTGTTCTTGATTGCGACATACAGCCAATCCGGCGTTTCACAATATCGGAAACGATTGATAAACTCTCCATGCTTAGCAAATTCTATCAGTAATGGCTACTGACGATCGAAAAAAAAGTCAACGCCACGTTTCTGGCGGAAGTGACGGCTTTTGCTTTCTTTGGGGTGATGAATTCGAATGTTTCCCCTGTAAGCTTTGCCATCGTGTTCTAGGCTCGTAGTAGTGGCACCACGATTCGTTCCACATCACAATCATAGAAAAGTTGACCCCCTCAATGTCATACCGGATCAGATAAGTCAAGGCAGCGCCGAACTTTTTCGTCTTCTGGCGGTGGTTCGCAATCTTGGGCATCCATTGCGCGCACAAAAGCCGATAACAGAGATGTTATTGAATTATATTGTGAACCAAACCGTGACTGATGTTGACAAGCTCTTCCAGTTCATCGATGCTTATCCTCCGTTATTGTGTTATCATGTCATGAACCTTTGCAATTGTGTTGGGGATGATTGCACGGCAGCTTTGACCTGGTCTTGGATCGTCTTTGCAACTTTCACGTCATTTTTTTTAATCGTTTGCTCCAACGCTTCACAGTGGCCAACGAAATGTAATGTTCAACCTACACGGCAGCCATACGGCGACCGATCTCTTTTTAGGAAGCACCTTCAGCTGTCAAAAACATCATGGCACCACGCTGTTCAACTTTCGGAGAGTCTATTATGTCACGCAACCATATTCAGCACAGTGTATGAGAACATTAAAGAACCTTAATCCTCACACCTTCGTGTCACTGTTGTAAATGAGAGATGCCTGTGTGCTTCGCGCATGCTTCGTGGATAATGAACCGAACCATTATTGCGAGGAGTACGTTGGCTCACTTTCATTTGATTCGTGCTGGTACATTAGAAATGCGAATATAGAAATGAGAATATACAGCTTGACAAAGGGCAAAAAAGGGTCAATGGAAACAAAGTTTCCAGCACGTATTCACAAAGATTAGCAACCAGATATCTGTACATACGTAGAAGTATCCAATAAATCTGCATATCAAAGAAAATGTAACTATATAATGCGTCAAACGAGACAAATAAATATGTTGGGCAATCACACGTTCACTCACCCCGATGTATCGCGCGCAGCGGAAGCCGACGTCCTTCTTCCCCGCTTGTCTCCCTTGCCCCCATAAGACTGAGTCATCATCGTCGGCTCATCCATGCCTCCCCCCCCCCCCCCAAGTGCTTTAACTTGCATATGCAGCATGCGGTGCGCGGTTACTTTATACGGAACATGAGGGCGATGACGACAGCAGGAATGCGCCTGGAGTGTCCATATAGTTACCAGCGCAATAATATAATAAGGGTACCCGGCAAATGAAGTGTCCCGTGGCCCTTTACTTTCCGCAAAAGAAGTAACGAAATCGAACTTTCACGATGCGGCGATTCGCTGCGCCGCAACGATGTATTTTTCCTTTTGTGGGGCCGGAGCACCGGAATGAAAAAGAAAAACGCGTAAAAAACAGGATGGCCACATCCTAGTGCCTACCTTGGGCACCTAATGTGGCTACCGAAGGAATACCGAAGAAAACGTGAGATGCTTGGTCAACAGAGAACCATACGAATACTCAGTGTCCTACACCGGCAACGAGACTTTCCGGAGCGGTTTCGCTCAAGCGAACGCGTTGCGATACGTTGAGCCCCTCTTCCGCCCCACAGTGATGGCGGCGCGCGATCATTTTTTTCTTTTCTCGTCTGCTAGCCAGAAGGCGTCGAAATCTCTGTCAGGTGAAAATCCAATCGGCCAGAGATAAACTAACCTGCGCCGAAGTGCGCCGCGCGGTCATCGGGGCAACACGAGAAAAACGCATGCACTCTTCATTTCACGTCACTTTATTTCCTGAAAGACCCCAGAAGGGGGGTGTTACATAAGGGGTGGGTTGTAGAAAGATGTTACAAATGCCACAGGTTGTTAAGAAGACAGGCACATGAATACACTTTGAATAAAACGTGATGGACAGGTGATTGAAACAATGTCGTGGGGAAGGCCAGTCCATTCTGAAGCTGTGCGGCAATGAAATGATGCGGAAACAGTTGTGGCGCCAGAACAGGGTCGGGTGACTTGAAGTGGATGGCGCATGCGGGGGGAAGTGCACGCGGCGGGAGCGATGTAAGGTGGATGGCTGAAATAACTGTGATAAAACTTGTGGTAAAGTGATAGTGTGGCGATCCTGCGGCGAGACGTAAGAGAAGGCCGACCAGATTCATATTTAAGGGATGACACGCTCATATTATATGAATAAGAATAATGAATGAAGCGAACAGCACGATTTTGCACTGCTTCGATAGCGTTGATCAAATAAACTTGGTGCGATGCGTGATGCGTACTCAAGTTTGGGCCGAATGAGCGATTGGTAAGCCAAAAGTCTTAGGTGGTAGGGTGAGTGACGCAGATGGCGTTTTAGAAATCCTAATGATAGGTTAGCCGATGAAATCATATTCGTGACATGCGTGCGCCAGGAAAGACAAAGGAGTAGTGTTACGCCAAGGTATGTATAGGATTGACTTGTTTCAACTGGTGAGTTAGCGATTTCATAGGGAAATTGGAGCGAATTCTTGCGGCAGTGGAAGGACACTAATTTACATTTTTAGAACTAAGAATCATTAGCCAGTGGTTACACCAGTCCAACACTTCATTAAGGCAATTCTCTAGGGCTATTTGGTCACATGTGTTAGTTATTTTGGGGTAGATAACACAGTCATCAGCGAGCATGCGGATGTTCCATAATAAATTGCTAGGCAAGGCGTCGATATATATTAGAAATAAGAGCGGGCTAAGGACAGATCCCTGCGGCACGCAGGACGTTACAAGGAGCGAGTTAGACATCGTTAAGGGAAACTAACTGAGAGCGGTTAGTCATAAATTGGGCGATCCAGTTTAGAACGTCAGGTGGCAGATTTAGTTGAGAGAGCTTCACTAGCAGACGCTTGTGTGGTGGTTTATCAATAGCCTTGGTGAAGTAAAAAAAAAATAGCATCTGTTTGTAGGGTAGTGTGGAGGTTAGAATGCACGTCGTGAAGAAAAAGGGCTAGTTGGGATTCGCCTGAGAGACTTCAAAATCCATGTTGAGAGGGATTAAAAAAGCTGTTAGAATCAAGGAACTGCATGATTTGAGAGTATATATGTTTCATGAGTTTGCAAGAGACACTGGTTAGTGATATGGGGCGGTAATTTAGCGGACGCTCTCTGTTGCATGCTTTGTCAACTGGAATGACCTTCCCACACTTCCAGTCGAAAGGAAGAATTCCTGAGGAGAGTGACTGGGAAAACAGCAATAGTAAAACTTAGGCAGATATGTGCTTAGTGTTCTTTAAGAGCTTAGAATTTATTTCGTCCGTACCAGTAGAATATGACAACTTCATTTTTTTCAATTAAGGAGATGATACCAAGGAAACTTATGCTTATGGGTGGCATTTAAGGTAAACTAACATAAAACAGTTCTGTTTCCGTAGGGTTGGGTTCATTCGTAAAGACAGAAGAAAAGGCTACATTAAATATATTGGCACTTTCTGAGCAACTTGCTTCTCGACAGGATTGATTAGTAAGGATAAGAGGAGGTGTGTCAGGTGGGTTTAGAAGTTGCCAGAAACGTTTGGGTGAATCAGCAAGGATTTTTGGAAGCTCAGTGTGAAACAATGAGTACTTGGCGTAGCACACTTCTTTTAAATATGCTTTTTTTGTTTGTCCCATGCGCAAACACTGTTTCTAGTCTTCGCGACACGAAAAAGGAATTTCTTCTTGTTTTCAAGTGATTTTAACGACTTCGTAAACCAAGGTATTTGGCGGGTGGGACGGAAAGTTACCTTAGGAGAAAATTCATAAGCTAACAGGTTCATTTTGTTTTGAAGAGTAACCAGTTTTTGTTAATAGGTCGCTCCCAAAAGCCGTCTTGAAACGATGCAAGAAAGGCATCAAGTTCACGAATGATGGCCCCACAGTTCCCTTTGTCATATGGTCTAATTGTCTTACTGCAAGCTTGACGTATTTCGGGAACAAAGGCAAAATTAGCGTGAATTACTTTGTGATTACTTATTTCATTTAGATATGTTATAAAAGACAGGCTACCTGGATCCGTTGTAAAGATTCATCATCATCATCATCATCATTATCATCAGCCTGGTTACGTCCACTGCAGGGCAAATGCCTCTCCCATACTTCTCCAACTACCCCAGTCATGTACTAATTGTTGCCATGCTGTCCCTGGAAACATCTTAATCTCATCCGTCCACCTAACTTTCTGCCTCCCCCGGCTACGCTTCGCTTCCCTTGGAATCCAGTCAGTAACCCTTATTGACCATCGTTTATCTTCCCTCCTCATTACATGTACTGTCCATGCCCCCCCCCTTTTCCTTTTCTTTATTTAAACTACGATGTCATTAACTCTGTTTGTTCCCTCACCCAATCTGCTCTTTTCTTGTCCCTTAAAGGGACACTAAAGCGAAACAATAAATCACTTTAGACTAACTAAGCATTGTTTGAGAACCCTGCAGGCAGTCATATTAAAAAATAGTTTGATTATAAGATGAGAAAATGAAGGTGCAAGTATCAGTATTTGAATTTCGCGCCGGAACCCCAGCGCCGGTACGTCAGCGTGACGTCAGGGATTCCAAAGTGTGTTTGCGCATTTGGGCCGCGTTGGCTGAATAAAGATTCCCGAAACTTTCCAAGTTTAATATTTGGTTCCTTTAGAACACAATGGTAGTCAATCTGTACCGCTATATATCATTAGTAGGCCCTAGAATATGCCATCAAAGTCCAAGACGTCACCGCCCCCAAGTGCGGGAACTTAAGTAGGCGTCACCACCCGTATTACGTTCTTGCGCTTTTTCTGGCTTACCAAACGTCTTATCGTTGTAAGAATGGTGCTTTTGGTGTTGTAGAACGGTAATTTACTGATGCAGAAGAAAACATTTTTCACTTTAGTGTCCCTTTAACGTTACACGCATCATTCTTCTTTCCATAGCTCACTGCGTCGTCCTCAATTTAAGTAGAACCGTTTTCGTAAGCCTGCAGGTTTCTGCCCCAAACGTGAGTACTGGTAAGACACAGCTGTTATACACTTTTCTCTTGAGGGATAATGGCAGCCTGCTGTTCGTGATCTGAGAATGCCTGCCAAACGCACCCCAAGCCATTCTTATTCTTCTGATCATTTCAGTCTCATGATCCGGATCCGCAGTCACTACCTGTGCTAAGTAGATGTATTCCCTTACCACTTCCAGTGCCTCACTACCTATCGTGAACTGCTGTTTCCTTCCGAGACTGTTAAACAATAATTTAGTTTCCTGCAGATTAATTTTTAGACCCACCCTTCTGCTGAGATTATGTCAAGAATATTGGCGGTATCGGAAGTGACTCGTGTACTTCGTGATATCGGCTGAATGAGATTAAATTTTAGGCAGACGTCAAGAAATTCGTTAGCTTCTTTTGTATTGGGTGCCGATTCGATGTTCGGAAAGTTAATGTCTCTAAAGAGAACGACGCGAGCATTTGGGTATTTGGTCGAAAGTTTGGTTAAAATACTACGAAGCCGGCGTGAGAAATCTGGACTGCTTCTAGAAGGCCTGTAGAAAACACCTAAGAGCACCAACTGTGATGCGGAACGACAGATAAATCACAATATTTCAAGGTCGGAGGACACTTTGATAGCAGAGCATGAAAGTTGTTTGTTTGCAGCAATGAGAACGCCCCCGCCACGTGTACCAGGACGGTGCTTTCTAAAATGATTAAAGTTGGGCAAGTCGGGTAAAACTTCGCCGTCAGTGACGTCAGAAGTCCACAACGTTTCAGTTAGTTTAAGTAAATTGTTACTGGATGAAGATACAAAGTTCGACACGTGGTCGCGTTTAGAAACAAAGCTGCGATTGTTTGTAAATATATTCGAAAAAGACAGATTAGATTTGTGACGAAGAACGGTACCATTTAAATATCTGGGGTGGGAAGGGGGTAGCTACAATGTTTCTTCGGGAAATTCAGTTGTATCTTGGAATGCGTAGCGTTTGGACCCCATGAATAATATTTTATACGGTAAAAGAAAAGGGCCAAATTTTTCTTTAGCAAAGGCGAGAACGTGCTTCCGTGCGTTCCGGACGTGAGGCGAGAAATATTCCCCAATTCTAAAATCTGTATGTTTAAGTTGAGGACCATTAGCAAGAACAATTTCTTTGGTTTTAAGATAGTTAAATTTTACTACTCTGGGCAGTACCGCTCTCGCAAGTGGCGACCAAGACGCTCTGTTTCCTTTGATTAAATGGATACCTTTAAATGGTTCCTGCAGAACACAGTGATTAGCTCCTCAGACTGAGCGTTGGTCTCGGATGGCGTGTCGTCCGCTACTCCGTAAAAGAGCAAGTTGTTTCGTCGGGAGCGGTTCTCCTTGTCGTCCAGCCGAGTCTCCAATAACGAGAGTTGTCGAGCAGTCTGGGAGGCGGTGGTTGCAGCGGTGTCTAATTCCGTTGGGAGAATTTGAAGCTGATAGTAGTGGGACTCTAAACTGTCGATTCTTTTGCCTAGTTCGGAAATGGTTTCATCGGTGCTTGAGAGTTGGCTTTTTAGGCTCTGCACGTCACCAATGAGCTGGGTTTGACCGGAAGACAAGCCTTTTAGTTCATTTAGTATTTAATTTAGAGCGGGCGGTCGTGGGTTGGTTTTGATGTCTCCGGATAACATCAGTAGCAAAGAACGAACAATGTTCATACAATCAAACATGATACAAACACAGCACTGAAGGCTCGGCAGATGAATAAGGCATCGATTGCTCGATTTTTTTAGCGAGAAGGCCATACTGGTTACTGACCTGCATGATGAACAGAAGTGGGTTAAACCTTGAGGTGGCACAGCCACCAAGCGCACAGAGCGCGCCCAGCTGGCGGCGATCATTCATACTCAGTGCGCCTGATGAAGCCGATGACGGCGTGGCCTTGAATTCCCTTTCGAGCGCCCAGTTTCCAGGTTCCATCGTCGCAGAAATCACAGGGGCGAACGCTGGAAGTAGGCGCCGGTCGTCCATGGTGAGGAGTCTTGCCGGAAAAGGGCAGTGCACGCGTATAGCTTATGCAGGGCCCAGTATAACGGGGAACAGAACGCAGGAGAAAGCGCAAGCGAAATCCTGCATGATGGACAGAAGTGGGTTAAACCGTGTAGTGGCACAGCCACCGAGCCCACCTTGTTGTGCACACACTCTGGCTGGCTCTGGTAGCCCACGGGTAGCGAGAACAAGAAAGTTGAAGAGGCTCAATGTGTCCTCGCGAATGAAAGTGAAAGTAGAAAAATAAACAAGAACGGCAGTTACCTTTGCTGGCTTCAGTACCTTGACTGGATGCTTTGGCGCAGGTGAAAGAAACGTTGATTATTTTTGTTCTGTGAAACGACGGCACAAATGAAGCACCACAATACTTCGTCTCATCCGACCTCCCTGCGTGCTTTGTCAACTTGTCTGACAGTGTATTGATTTGGTTTGTCTCACTGTATGTTCTGATGTACGACTTTAGAAAAGTCAGTGCACCTTTCGCGTCATATATTTATAACAACTATAAACCCACACAGTTGCGGAATCGAAAATCTAAAGGACGACTTAAGAAATGTCAACGCACCTTTCGCATCGAAAGTTCAAGAGAACTTTATACACATAAACTTTCGGAATTGAAATCCATGGGCTCTCTAGATTTCGCGGGCTCCTCGAGATGCCGCGACGAGCCCGCTCTCCATCAAAATGCCCTTGAAACTTTTTTCCTCGAATGGGGCTGCCTGCGTTATGTGACTCCAGGTACATGGACGTTGCCCGAAATGCAGTTGCTGAGACACTAGCCCAAGTTTCTGCGTTAATTACGAAATCCAGCCCGAGTTCGCAATGTTCGCGCTGAAATGTCTACGTCTTTTCGAGCGTGAAAAAGACATTTTAGACAAAATCCAGGGTGATTTCGGCACCGGGGGTTGTTTTGGTCCGCGGTGCGTGGACAGCATCAAAGAATTTCTGGGGGGGGGGGGTGGGTGGAACTGAAGCCCCATAAACCCCCCCCCCCCCACCCCCTGGCTGCGCCTATCGTAAGGACCGTAGCTGAGGCCAGGCCCCATATATTGAAAATGTAGAAGTCAGAGCACCTTAGCAACCGCATAATAACGCAAGTGACTGAAAGGCCGCCGGTGACGCCCGTGCCACCGCTATAAGAATACGTCGCGCTAGCCTAAGGTCTCTTACGCTAACCTAACCTAACCTAACGTTAACCTAAGAAAATGTGGCCGAGACGCAAAGACAACAATTCTCACGGCGTAACCGCTGTCAGAATATGTATGATGCGACAACCTAACGGCTTTACCGCAAACCTAACCTAAGGTTAACCTATAACCTAACGTGGCCGAGACGCAAAAGTAAAAAATCCGCACGGCGTAACCGCTGTGAGAATGCGCCGCGTCACCTTTTACGCTAGCGTACCCTAGCCGACGGTCACCTTACCTAGCCTAACGTAACTTGGGCGAGACGCAATGCCAATAATCCTGACGGCGTTACATCAGTCAGTGGCGTTCAACCGCGGTTTCTAAGGCACTGTGCCTTTATTTCACTCAAAGGGGATCACTCAAAAATACTCCTGAAAAGTCGCGGACAGCAGCATACAAAAAGCCTGCCAAGAGCGAAGATACTGCTCCAGGAGAGCAGGCTGGGCCTCTACCAAGGCTCCTACTGCTCCTCCAGAAAAATCGCTGATGCTTCTTTTAATGTACACCGCCGTAAGGGACAAGAAAAGTTTAATCCGGTATGACTGACTCAGCACCGCAAACGGGAGAAAGTCTGTCCGACGCACCTTCAGACAAAGCAATCACCAAATGGGTATCCGTGCTCACTGCCTCACCGCGCTGGCAGCCAGCGTCGGAGCGCAAACAAACTTCACCCCACTCCACAGTGCCAGCATGCTTAGGTGACAATGCGTACAGCACGCATTAAGAAACCTCCTCCGTAGTGCCTAGGCCGGGTCGCATATTCAAGGAGCAAAAGCCCCCAGATTTTCTCTCTCGCGCCCACTCTTACTCGCACCTGCGCATAAACGGCTGGCGATCCCTCAAATGAACGTGTCGTGCAATACGATACCGTCATCACATCGGTCACGTGACTAAGCGTGTGGCAAGGCTGCCGTGGCTGCCACTGTGGCTGCCGTGTGAAAGCGGGCTGTGCATAGTGCCGCGATTGTGCTCGTTTTGGTAGCCGTGTGTTTCACACTGATTTCGGTTGCGCTGTCCGTTGTCAAGCAAGTATTGTGCTTCGTTGTCTTACTTGGCACTGCATGTGCAGCGATTTGTTTGTATGATTTTAATTTGGAGAGCAGCTCAGTTTTTCATTCGAGAGCGGCGAGTGGAGGGCACTAATTTGCTCTTCAAGCTCATTGTCATGTCGCTATGGCTATGTGGGGCGCCTTTTCAGCGACGTTGTAATTAAGGCGTTAAGGGCAGTCTTAAGATGAAAGTTAGAGACGCAATTATGCTTTTGGGTGCCTGGCATAGGGATCGGCCGTCATGCGTGAAAGTAGCAAGTTCTGCAGGATGCGAAGAAAGGCGGGAATACCATGTCTGCGCACATTGCCAATATTCTCTAGACAGCCGTCACTGTGGCATTTCAGTCTTCCGTTTAACAAGATTGTTTCAGACAAGAGAACTGACAAACGGGCTCTTTGTTAATGTTCATTACGAGTACGGTAGCGCAAGAAATGAGGTGAAGTGCCATCGTATTTCCTTGCCCGGGCCTACAGCGCACTGGTAGAATATTGCGCGAACCACACCGTGCTGTTCTCGCTTGCGATTCAGCTTCGATGGTGTTTTGGCCTCTTTTATCCCACGTGACCGGTATTTTATGATCTTAAGAGGAACTTTGTGTCCAATATGAGACGGCCGAATTCGATTTTCTTCAGCGCCAAGAAATACTAGCAATATCTTTCGCTTCTTCTAGCTTTGTCCTTCTTACAGTTTCCGTAGTTCGGGATCGGATACCGCATTTGCCGTGTATAACTCACTAGTGGATACTGCATTCGCGATTCGTGAATCCCCTTGGCGTAAAATATCGGCTTATTCCTGGTAATCACTATTTTTGCTCTTTGTGACTGGTGCTGATTTCCACGCTGCGCGGCCCCGAACACGACAGACGCGGAGTTGGTGCGTGTGCCAAGTGCACGCACGGGATTCCTCAAGCGCTCACGCGGTTTTTTTCGATTTGTGTGCTGTTCGTGTACTTCGCGCAACAGGCCATCCGCTGCTCTTGGTCTTGGCACGAGCAATTTTCCAAGCGTACGTCAAACAGAGTACATAGCATTTCCTGCATAGAGTCCGTGTAATATCGGTTATGCGCACAGCGATTTCAGGCACGTCATTGCAGAATTGATTTGTGCATGATTAATTGCATTTATTGGCCCCTACCTGGTGGTCTTAGTTGAAAATGTTGTTACAAGGCGACAGTGTGCTAATAAATGCGGCAATATCGGACTAATGCTTCGTAACTTAGCGTGGTGTCTTGAACGTTAGTAAGCAGGCGACAGGGGACATAAAACATGATAATATCTTAAGTGCATAGTAGCTTTAATTCTTGCTTCTTTTTAGTGTACCAAATGATCGTTCTCATGCAGTTCACTGGCATCAACAGAGTGGCCCCTGGTCAAAGGGCGGGAGAATACGTATGTATACATCGGGGTATCTTCCCTCATCTTCTTCAAATTGTTTAAGAAATTCAAGCAATCAGATTGCTAGCACAGGAAGGGCGAGTGAACGCAATTTACATTGTCACTACGTAGTTGAAATGTCAGTATACTTGATGTGGAGCCTACATAGTCTGTGCGTATATTATTTAACCGCCTGTTGAAAATATTTTCTGCAATAAATTTTTAGATTTAGCATTGATTATGTTCATTTTTATGATCTGGATACAGTGTTGTAGTTCCATATTTTGTGCTTATGCTGCTTTAATAAGTCGCAAAATTTAGCATATCTTGGTAGAACTTGCTGCTGGGCGAGTTGGTTGGGATCTAAAAAATACATTGTTGCGCCAAAAAAGGAAAATAAAGACTTGGGGAGAAAGAGTACGAAACGACAGATTGAGCGTTCAATCTGTCGTTTCGTACTCTTCCTTCCCAAGTCTTTATTTTCCTTTTGTGGCGCAACAATGTATTCTTTAGCATATCTTTCAGATTGTAGCTTAACTGTGCCGCTATATGTAAAATTAGAAACTGCAAAAGTTTGACTGTGAGGCCTGCCCACTTAACTGGCAAGCACACCGAGTGGGAATATTGAAGTTCATTTCTGCCAAGTGAAGAGTGAGAGCATACATGTGTCAGAGATGGTATGTGGGCAAGTCGTCCTGGTGAAACCACTGCATCGGCATTCAATACATTTCAACTACCAGCGTAGTGGAAAATGTCGTGTCCACTTCGACGAAATGCAGCACTAGTGCAAATATCTGGGCATACCTGTCCAGGGCAGCGTGTCCACATTGAAAACATTTCAAGTACCAGCATGTACGGCAGTGCCCTTGCTAGCGCAACAGTAGATTACAAAGTGGTGTGCTCCGAAGCTGTTCATCAATGGAACTGTGCCTGTACTCTATGACAAATATTTTTGGATGTGAAAAAGAGGGTCAACTAGTAAAGCATTTGCTCTGTGTGAAAAGTTTTGGTCATTCGGAGTGCTTTTTACAGCGAAGCTGTTAGCCTCTAGTTGGTTGGATCTTTTTGTGTCCGGGTCCGTCACCAAAAATCTAGGCCGATCGCGGCAGCAGTGCAGGGCCAGAAACAATGGCTCGTACCCCCGTAAGGCAGAGGCGGTGGCAAAGTGAAGCGCATAGTGCATACATTCTTTGGAAGCACGGATGCAACATATAGTGTACCTTTCAATAAAGAACAAGCGCAAAACAAGCATCCGAGCAACATCCGAGCCTGGTAGCAATGCGAATCACATAGCGCTCCCCGCATACGTTTTCCGATAGCGATTACTGCCGTGGCGATGGCAGCTTGCGATGTGGGAAGTGACGTTCCTAGCCTTGCGTATGTGGGATAAACAGCCTAGCACCTGATTATAGTGTTGTTGCAGCACCACTCCGGGTGGTGGCGTGCTGTCAAAATTACGATCACACTATAGCAGTAAAGCATTGCATACCCCCACAGCAGTTGTAGTGGTGGTATTAAACCGCTTCGCTGGGCATCCACTTTCGCACGGGCGGTATGGCGAGCCAATTTCTTTAATTTAATTTAGGAGACTGGAGACGTGTGCAAGGTGCAGAAATGTATTCATCCGTAGGTGAATGTATGTATGTATTCATTTCGTAGGTGACATCGGTTACTTGGCGAAGCACGCGATATGGGCCTGTGCAGCAGGGAAGCAGTTTTTCGCAATGGCCAACTTTACGCGATGGTGACCAAAACAACACGAGGGTGCGGGGAACAAAATGGACATCACGGGGACGGAGGTCATAGCGTTGCTGTTGTTTGCCTTGAGAGACTTGTAGACGAGTGCGCGCAAGTTGGCGAGCACGGTCAGCATGGGCGATAGCATCACGGGCATAAGCGCTAGTTGAAGCTGTGGTGGACGGAAGCACAGTGTCAAGTGGTAGCGTCGGTTTACGGCCATACAAGAGGTAAGAAGGCGAAAAGCCAGCAGTTTCGAGACGGGAAGAGTAATACGCAAATGTAATGTAAGGAAGAGCCTGGTCGCAGTCACGGTGGTCATCTGAAACGCATTTAGATAGCATGTCTGTAAGGGTGTGGTTCAAACGCTCAGTGAGGCCGTTCGTTTGAGGGTGGTACGAGGTGGTAAATTTATGCTGTATTGAGCAGGCACACATGATGTCGTCAATGACTTTGGCTAAGAACGTACGGCCACGGTCTGTTAGCAATTGACGCGGAGCGCCATGAATCAGAATGATATAATACAGGAGGAAGTCCGCAACATCAGTTGCGCAACTGGTCTGGAGAGCGCGGGTTACGGCGTACGGGTCGCGTAGTCCGCCGCTAGGGCAACCAACTTGTTTCATGGTGTAGATTCCAGAAATTGTCCGAGAAGGTCTAAGCAGAGACGATGGAAGGGCTCGGCAGGGATGTCGAGCGGCTGCAGGTAACCAGCGGGGGCTGGGAAGGCTTCTTGCGTCGTTGGCAAAGTTCACAAGCGGCGACGTAACGTCGTACGGAACGGGCAAGACCCGGCCAGAAAAAACGGCGACGTACACGGTCATAGGTTCATAGGTGGGCTCGGTGGCTGTGCCACAACACGCACCAGTAACCCACTTCTACTCATCATGCAGGTTTTCCTTTCCGCTGTCGCACGCGTGCTACTGCCCTCGATGGTGATGTCAGCGAGCGTCGTGAGGGAACCGCCAGATCTGCGCACAGGGATTCATGTGACTAGATGGCGCATACGTGTCGACAGTGATTCCGCCTCTACAAATGCGCCACAACCTCAAAACTGGATGCTTGAGCAATTATCGAGAGCCGTGCTGTCATCGACAACAATCGCAGAGCGAGCCATAAAGGAACCACTGCCATCATCCGCGCTCTGTGGGCTCGGTGGCTGTGCCACAACACGCACCAGTAACCCACTTCTACTCATCATGCAGGTTTTCCTTTCCGCTGTCGCACGCGTGCTACTGCCCTCGATGGTGATGTCAGCGAGCGTCGTGAGGGAACCGCCAGATCTGCGCACAGGGATTCATGTGACTAGATGGCGCATACGTGTCGACAGTGATTCCGCCTCTACAAATGCGCCACAACCTCAAAACTGGATGCTTGAGCAATTATCGAGAGCCGTGCTGTCATCGACAACAATCGCAGAGCGAGCCATAAAGGAACCACTGCCATCATCCGCGCTCTGTGGGCTCGGTGGCTGTGCCACAACACGCACCAGTAACCCACTTCTATTCATCATGCAGGTTTGTGAACCAGACTACTTTTATACTAAGAGAACTAGCAATTACTTTCTGGTGCAGCTTCCGAGCCCGCAGTGCTGCTTTAATATTGTTTGTGAGTGTCCCAGTGTTATTAGATCTACTTTGTTACAGTCAGGGGATATTGAAATGAACCCTGGTCCTGGTACTGATGCTGTGCTTGCCGAACTGAAAAACTGTCCGCTGGCCAAACCACAATAATAGCCGACGTGCAGGGCCTTAAAAGCCAATGTACGGCTACAAGTGTTGCACTCTTCGACTTAAGCAAGAGGTTAGCGTATCTAGAGGGCCATTATCAGAAACTGCTACCAATGCAAATCGAGATACAGACCATAAGGACGGATACCGAGCAAACAGCAAAGCTTGTTCACACTCTGAATGCCCGCGTTGACGATGCAGAGAATCGCTCAAGGCGAAACAATCTTGTGTTTTACGGCCTTCCTGATACAGCAGCATCAGAAACGTAGGCCGCTTCTGAAGAAAAAAAAATTCACGTCTATGCTCAGACCACCCGAACGTGCCACTTGAACCTCAAGACATAGAGCGAGCGCATCATGTTGGTCGCTATTCTGCTAATCACCCGCACCCACTAATTGTTAGGTTTAATCATTATAAGAAAAACGAAATGGTGCTCTCAAATGGGCGCAAACTTACGGGCACTGATCTCAGCATGGGGGAGGATTTTTCCCCGGCAGTTAAGGACGCCCGCAGGAAACTTGTTTCGTTTGCGAAAGCCAGACTTGTGCCATTTTCTTTGCGCTTTAAAACTCTTTTCATTGGTTTTAAACGCTACGTGTAAGATAACGCATCGCAAACAGTGAAAGAAATATAGCAGACATCGCATCATCAAAAAACAAGGCATCCCCCTCGAACGAAACCTATAGCGCATGTTTCCCTTTCAATAATTTATACTAACCTACGAAGCTTCAATCCAAAACAAGAACACGTGTCTAACCTCGTGCTGTCGTCCAACAGCAACATTCTTGTACTCACGGAAACGTGGCTTTGTAACGAAATCTATGACTCAGAAGTGTTTGCTGATTTGCCGAACTTCAGCGTCTTTCGAGAAGGTCGTGCCGGAACTAGAGGAGGAGGTGTGCTTATTGCCGTTAGTCAACAGTTATCGTGCTCTGCCATTAACATCACATCAGAATTAAGAAATACTGTTTATTCTATACCACGCCCCCCCCCCCCCCCCACAGTCTATAATTTTGGGTGTATGTTACAGGCCCCCTCGCAATAGCGCCGACTTCGCTCGTAATCTAAGCAATGCACTAAATGTGGTTTGCTCTCGCTGTCCTAATGCCGACCTTCTTCTTTTTGGAGACTTTAACTTACCAGACATTGATTGGCACAACACAGTACCCTCTCTGGTAAGCCAAACCGAATCGAGAGATTTTCTCGACGTTTGCCTCAACTTCAACCTGACACAACTCATATTAGAGCCAATGCGCGTCACCCAAGACACTGCAAACATACTAGATTTACTACTGGTCAACCGTTCAGACAATTTGTCGTCCATCACCTATCTTAGAGAAATTAGTGATCACAAGGTCATCCATGCTTCTTTTCGCTTTGCTCCAGCTCTGTGGGAGAAAACTACACACTTATACGACAAAGAAAATTATGATGCAATATGTGAGCATTTACAGAAGTTTCTACCTTCCTTCCAAGATACGTTTCATAACTGCAGCATTCATGAAACTTGGCTGATATTCAGACAAAAAATAAACAACTTAGCGAACCAGTTTATACCCAAAATCACCTTTCGAACACATGAACAAAAGCCATGGTTTAAAAATTCGTTAAAAAGACTAGAAAACAAAAAGAAACGCATGTATCGTGCCGCAAAGTGCAGGATGAACACGTGTGCAGGGGAAAAGTACTACACTGCTGAACGCGCATACCTATCAGCGATTCGCAAGGCGAAAGATGCATTCTTTCGTGATGACCTTTGGAAACTTTTAATCAATAACACGAAAGAATTCTGGCAGGTGATAAACCCTCAAGAAAGGCACAGTGTAACACTTAACAATGAAGGAGTTGAAACGGTCGACGATGTAGCGTGCGCGAAACTTTTTAATGCAGCTTTTGTCTCTGTATTTAAGAAGAGCCTACCACGTCCCCTGTTTCTTCGCGTACTAACGAAACAAGCGTTATGCCAACCATTACATTTTCCCCAGATGGTATCTGATGGTTAATTGACGACCTTAAACTCACATCGTCAGCCGGCGTGGATAACATTAATTCGAAACTGTTAAAAATACTAAGCACGTCATCGCAGTGTTTCTGTGTTCGCTATTCTCGCAGTCACTTTCAACTGGTGAAGTACCACAAGATTGGAAGGTGGTGAGGATTGTTCCCATCCAAAAATCAGGTGACAGCAATAGCCCGCTTAATTATTGCCCGATTTCATTAACGAGTGTGCCCTGTAAGCTCATGGAACACGTCATGTACACTGAAATCATGAAATTTCTTGACTCGAACAAATACTTTCATTCTTCACAGCATGGGTTCCGCAAAGGCTTTTCCTGCGAAACACAACTGGCCATTTTCCTGCATGATATTCACACCAATTTAGATTCTAACCTCCGAACAGACGCGATACTTCTAGATTTTGTAAAAGCGTTTGACAAGGTGCCACACCAACGTCTCCTACTACAACTTTCTCTTGCGAACCTTCACCCCGACATTTTGCGATGGATTGAAGTGTTCTTGACAAACCGACCTCAGTTCGTTACAGTTAACAACCGCGCATTTAACGACCTACCAGTGACTTCCGGCGTACCGCAAGGATCTGTTCTTGGGCCCCTACTATTCTTAATATACGTTAATGACCTACCCCTGCACGTGTCTTGCAACGTTCGTTTGTTCGCAGACGACTGCGTCATTTATCGAACAATTACTAGCACATCTAATCAAGACTTATTTCAGGAGGACATTGACTGTTTACAGCAATGGTGCGACCGGTGGTCAACGGAAATTAATCCTAAGAAATGCAACTTGATGGTATTTCTCGTCGGCGCGACCCATTTCCTTAACAATACACAATTAATAACATTCCCGTGTGTGCTGCGCAGTCTTACAAATACCTAGGTGTTGCTACATCTAACGACTTATCCTGGCGAACACACGTCAGTAACATCATTTCATCTGCTATCAAATCGTTGGGTTTTCTCAAGCGTCATCTAAAACGCGCCGCCAAACCTGTTAAACTACTGGCCTACCAGTCAACAGTCCGACCGAAACTGAAATATGCATCCGCCATATGGAATCCGCACCAAACATGTCTTATTACCGCACTCGAAGCAGTTCAAAACCGTGCCGCAAGGTTCATCCATTCTAATTATTCATATGACGTGAGCATATCTTACTTAAAGAAATAATTGAATTTGCTTCCCCTTTGTACGCGCCGGCACACTGGAACCCTTTGACTTTTCCGTAAGTTTTATCACAGCTTGCTTAATCAACCGCCCTATATCCTCCCCGCAGCCTGAACATTTCATCGTACACGCCACATTTTTCAAGTGGGCCACCCTCGCATGCGCACTGTTACCTTTTCCGCCTCATTCTTTTGCCATGCCGCTACATATTGGAACAATCTGCCCCACCAAATCTCCGCCATCATTTGCCCTTGTACATTCATGGAGAGTGTCACTGCATACTTTTCACAATAGAAATGACTTGTGTTAATAGACATTTGCTCGTGCAACTTTAGTTTGTATTACTTAGGTCTATGTATTTGCGCTGACGCATGTAACACTTTAGCACATGCAGTTTTTTGCTGTTGTTTGCGTGTTCAGTTATGTATTATGCAAATTATGTACTAATGTATTCCCACCTCTTATGTAATACCCCTATCAAGGGGTCTTTAAGGTAATAAAATGAAATGAAATGAAATACGCCGAGGTGCCCTGCCGTTGGTGCGTCGTGGAGCTCTTCTAGAATGGTTGAGCAGAGGTGTTTAGGTATGACAAGTAGGAACTCATAGCCGTCCGGATCAAGGTTACGACGGTACAGAGTATCGTCGCGGAGGACGAAGAGGCGTAGAGTAGCGTCGGCCGGAGAGTGTTCAAAACGGTCGATGAGTGCTCTGATGTAGGCGTCACGACGTTGCTTGTCGGCGAAATGAAGCAGCTGCGACACAGAGAATACACAAGCAGCACTGGTAATATTGGAGGAGTCAGGGTCGTCAACAGGGTAACGCGACAAGCTGTCAGCGTCTTGGTGCAGGCGGCCAGACTTGTAGACCACGGAATACGAAAATTCTTGTAGTCTCAAACCCATCGACAAAGCAGGCCTGTAGAATCTTTTACGGATGAGAGCCAGCAGAGAGCATGATGGGCAGTGACTACGGAAAAAGGGCGACCGTAGAGGTAAGGACGGAACTTCGCAACCGCCCAGACTACAGCAAGGCATTCTCGTTCCGTAATGGAATAGTTGCGTTGCGATGGTGTGAGGAGGCGGCTCGCATAAGCAATAACGCGATCCTGGCCACGCTGACGGCACCTACGCCATGACCGCTGGCATCTGTACGCAATTATGTAGGGGCATCATGGTCGAAGTGGGCGAGTATGGGTGGTGAGGAGATAAGAGTGACGAGACGAGAGAAGACGGCGGCTTCTGCAGTACCCCACGAAAATTGTACGCATTTCTTCAAAAGATTAGTGAGGGGTCTAGCAATTGCCGCAAAACCTTGAAGAAAACGACGAAAGTACGAGCATAGCCCGACAAAACTTCGAACGTCTGCGGCTGTCATCGGAACCAGAAAGTCTCGGATAGCGCGAGTTTTGTCGGGATCAGGCTGTACTCCGGAAGCATCAACGAGGTGGTCCAGAACAGTAATTTAGCGGTGGCCGAAACGACATTTCGACGAGTTAAGTTGCAGCTTCGCCTTTCGAAATACATATATATAGTATAGCTGTTAGACGCTCAAGGTGATTGTCGAACGTGGGCGAGAAGACGATGACGTCGTCGAGGTAGCAGAGACATCTGGACCATTTGAAACCATGGAGCAAGAAGTCCATCATACGCTCAAAGGTAGCAGGGGCGTTGCATAATCCAAACAGCATTACATTAAATTGGTATAGGCCATCAGGTGGGATGAACGCGGTTTTTTCTCTGTCTATATCGTCAACAGCAATCCGCCAGTATCCAGAAAGAAGGTCAATAGAAGAGAAATAGCTGGAACCGTGGAGGCAGTCATGGGCGTCGTCTGTACGTGGGAGTGGGTAGACGTCCTTCTTAGTAATGTTGTTCAGATGGCGGTAGTCTACAAAGAAGCGCCACGTGCCATCCTTCTTATTAACCAACACTACAGGTGACGCCCAGGGACTTGAAGAAGGCTGAATGATGTTTTTGTGTAGCATTTTGTTGACTTCACTTTGAATTACTCGGCGTTCCGACGCAGCAACTCGATACGGTCGTCGTTGAATAGGAGTAGCATCGCCAGTAAGAATCCGATGCTTGACCGCGAGCGTCTGGCCTACAGGGCGATCGTCGAAGTCGAAAATATCTCTGTAGGACGATAATACTTGGTAAAGGTCTTCAACCTGCGCAGAAGAAAGGTCCGTCGCAATCATTCGCTGTATCTTGGGATCGGCGGCCGAGGCTGGCACGATGGGCCTGCCAAGCTCGCAAGAAGCATCGGTCGATAAAGTTGCCACGTGATAGTCGCCGAGACAATCAACGTTGGCAAGGCAGATACCTTCCGGTAAAATTTGCTTTGCCAATCCAAAGTTAAAGATAGGCATGTAAGTGCTGTTCGCAGTAATAGTAAGTATACTGTGAGGCACGGTAACGTCATACTGTAGTGGAATGTCGGTCAGAGGCGTGATGAGGTACTCGCCATCAGGGACTGGTGGGGAACACAAGAGTTCAATATAGGCTATTGATTTTTGCAGCAGGCAAAAAAAGCCGGTGGGGCATAGGCGGCACTGGGGTGTGTCAGAAGGTTCTGCGAGAATCGGCAACTTAAGGCGAATGGTACTGGAGGAACAGTCAATAAAAGCACAATGCGCGGAGAGAAAATCGAGGCCGAGAATGAGGTCGGGGGGGCGGGCAATGAACATTCACGGTGAAGAGGACACGAGTGTGGCGGCCGGCGATGCTGACACGTGCCGTACACATGCCGATGGTAGGCACAGTACCGCCATCCGCAACGCGGACGACTCGTACCGAACGCTGGGGTGAGGAGCTTGTTCAGTCGTCGTCGAAAGGCAGCACTCATAATAGGAAGATGCGCACCTGTATCGATGAGTGGCGTGACAGGATAGCCATCAACGTCAACGTCAAGAAGGTTTTGGTTCGTGCGTAACGTGAGCAGAGGATTTGAAGGCAGGGTGGACAACGCAGCTTCACCCCCAGAAGCTGCAGTGCCTAGTTTTCCGGTTGGATCGGGGAGGTGGTAGGCGACGGAGAGAAGCGATGGGGTTGGGGCGAACGAGGCTGATGGCGTCGAGGTGAGGGGCAGCGGCTGTAGCGAAGGTTCGGGGCAGGAGCATGAGCGGTAATGGGTTCATGGCGGGTGGCATAGGGAACAGAAGATCCAAAGGGGCGGAAATTAGCGGCGGTGTATAATCAAGGACGTTGTGGACATCAGTTGCGGCAGTGACGAGCGACGTGGCCGATGCGACAGCAGCGGAAGCAGATCGGCCTGTCATCAGGGGTACGCCATTCGGACGGGTTGTGGCGAGATGTGGCAGAAAAGGACTGCCGGGGACGAGGAGGGCTGCTAGAGAACTGGGGAACCGTGGGTGGAGACGATGAACGCACGGAGTTGAGACCCATGTTCTCAAATTCCTGTCTGACGACGGCCTGAATCAGCGCAATCGTGGTTGCTGGTGGATCGGGAGGCGCCGCGAAGAAAGCTGGCAAACAGCAGGCGGCCTCAGGCTCACGGCGAACAATACGGGTTACATCGTCACAGGGGGTGGTCTGACGCGGTCGACCCTCA
Organism: Dermacentor variabilis; assembly: GCF_050947875.1. Classification (NCBI taxonomy): domain Eukaryota; kingdom Metazoa; phylum Arthropoda; class Arachnida; order Ixodida; family Ixodidae; genus Dermacentor; species Dermacentor variabilis. Next base: position 45,331,644 of record NC_134573.1, on the reverse strand, counting down.
CATGTCGACGTAGCAGCAGTGTTGCGTAGCCGCGTGATGTGATGTGATGTGTGATACGGTGGCTCTTAGGTTTTTCAAAGCGACGGCATTCTTTGATGATGGCGTCCATAGTCGAGACGTGACCGAAAACAAGCAAATTGAAAGCATCTTCGGCGATGCCTTTTAGCACATGCGACACTTTATCTGCTTCAAACATTGTATCGTCAGCTTTGCGGCAGAGAGCCAAGACGTCGAGAATGTATGAAACGTACGGCTCGGTAGATGTCTGAACATGAGGCGCGACAGCCTTTCTCGCGGCAGCCCTGCGACGAATGGGGTCGCCGAACAGTTCCCTGAGCTTTTCTTTGAAACTGTCCCAACTGTTTATCCCGTCGTCATGCGTTTGGTGCCACACGCGTGGGGTGCCGCCGAGATAAAAGCTGACATTGGCGAGCATGATCGTTGGATCCCACCTGTTATTAGCACTGGCGTGTTCATATAGCTTGAGCCATTCGTCAACATCCTCTCCCTCCAGATCAGAGAACACACTAGGGTCGCGATGCTGGGAAACCGTGATGATTGCAGCAGTCGGACAAGCCGAAGCCGTTGCAGAGGCTGTCTCGTCACCGGGAGGCATGGTGACAAGCTCGATGTACCGACCACTCCGGAGTTCCGTGGTGAGGACGAGGATCGCTGACCTCCACCAGATTGTTACGGGTGGGAAAACACAGAGGAGAGAGGCTATATACAGGGTATTTACACTAGAGCCAGACCACCAGGCCGACACTCGTTGTTGTTGTTGTTGTTGTCCTGAGTGGCCGTGGCACATACCCACAGTGGGGGATTGGCCAAGAATCGGGTGGTTTAATTAGGTGCCTAAAAATAATAATGATAACAAGGGAGTTAACAATTTGGGCGTGTGAGTTTAAAAATAAACGTTTTGTGTTTGGAGAAAAAAGGAAATAATCAGATGAAAACCGGGAGTCCCTTGAGCATCGCTCGATAATATCGTAATAATATGAACAGGTTATTATACCAGAAAGTGACGACAACAACGTTGGAAAAAGACGTGATGGTATTGTCCATATTATCCAGTGGATGCCTGGCCACTGCAGCATTTTTAGCAAATATCTTATTGGCGATGCTGCCAGATCATGCTCACTCCACTATCAAGAATGGAACAGTGAGGGAACTTCAACTAATTGCTAGTGACATTACGCTAGCTGTATGGAAGACTCACGAGTGTTCAAGCATCGTTTGTGCAAGCTTGATTCATAACTGCAGCTGCGATTACCATATCAAACCTCTCTTGGCTTGACAATACACTGTGTTGCCGCCTACCACTGAATATAGCTTCACAAATTCTCAGTCCTTCCTTATTACATGTGACCGCTGTAACTGGGAAAAGGCCACTCCACCACTTCCTCTGTCAGTGAGCCCCCTTTGATGTCAACGGTGAACTGTCCAGCCTACTGGACATTGGACACTTTAAAGAGGCTGAAATTTTAGGTACCGGGCCTTAAGAATGAAGAAAGCTATAGATGCTCTAATGAATTTCTCAAATAAACGAATGTTTAAAAAATACTGATATAGACTGTCTTTTATGGGAGTGAACTCTCTCCCCTTGCCTCCTTTTTTTTCTTTTAACCCTTGATACCCTCTCGCTCGTACAGGGTAACCAACTGCACGTCTGTTTGGTTAACCTTCATGGTTCTCGTTGTTTCTTTCTCTCTCTCTCTGAAACGTAAACCCCTATGCAGGAAAACTAAAAATTACTAAAACTCTAGCCATCCATACGTGTTGAAATTAAGATGCTACGTGCATAAACCATTTCAGGCATGTAAATGGAAATGCATTGACGGAACAAAGAATAAGACACTCGTAGAATGCGCTACGTGTGTCTTGTCTTTTCTTTTTTCCTTTAATCTTAAGCGCATTTAGAAGCCTGCTATGTTGAACGAACTCGCCCAACTAGCTACATTGCTTAAACCAATTAAGTTTTTCGTTAATGTATACTCGGGAATTCGTGGGATTCTGAGGCAGATTTTTGTCTTGCAGAACTTCATCCGACCAAACACTAGAGAAAGGAGTGACGCTGATGGTGGACACACAAGTTTTGTTGGCACAAGAATACGTTACCTGGGCAAACCGCGGCAAGCGTTGCATAGCAACATGCATTCAAGCTGGTGAGCAAGCTGAAGTGCGTGACCTATAAATTTTCTGCCCATTACTTGCATTGTGAAACGCCTGTAACCGCGGTCAAGAAAGGACTGCTGGTATCTGGACTAGGCTTTTGGTATGTTTGTAGCGCCAGCAACTGCTGTGTTATTGGAGAATATAAAGCAACCACTGTTTCGCTTAAACCAGTATACTTGCTTGTTGGTTAATCCAGGACGGACAGAAAAAGAGTGGAGGATATTGTCTTCCAAAGCTCAATTACAAGTAATGTAACAGCAACCTTGGAAGTCGGATCAACCGCATCATTCTGGGCAGAAATTAGAGAAGCAAAAAGGCATGACACGCAAGGGTTCAGAAATGTATGCATATTTGCCCAGAACATCTGAACTCAATATTATTCCTGAAAGTTCAGGAAGCTATACCGAAGAAACATCAGCATGGTTTCGAGCTGAAGAACTGCATGTCATATTCCTAATGAAACCAACTTTTGCCGTGACTGGCAGGCATTATATGAATATGTGCAAGCGTCAATGACCCGCAAATTAAGCTCCACCAAAAAGGAAATGCACTAAACGATACATCTGATTGAGCTTGAGCAGTGTATCATCAGACGTTTCTGCTTTCATGGCTTCATCAATGAAATCAAATCCAATGAGTAAAACAATTTTGCTTATGCTGTTGCGTGCCTTTTATTGTGTGCTTGCTTATGTTAGTATGTGACTTTTGAGGTACTTTATAGATGCAACAATGCGCACTAATTTTTTTCTAATAGTGTGTATTTAAAGATTTGAATAATTGGGCTTGTTGCTCTTATAATGTTTTTAGGCCAACCCAGCGGCCCATGTTGTATATTCGCTTGTACCACTAGTGGATGTGTTTGTGTTACAGTCGTGGTCGTTACATTATCGTTATTGCAGCTTTGTCGTGAAACTTTCAACTCTCACGCCACCTGCGCTCGGAGCAGGTGACTCACATGAAATGATTCAGTTGTCTCAGCAGCAGCACATCCACCGGTTGTTTCTCCCGTCTGTTTGAAGAGCGATTAAAAAGAAAACTTCACGCAAGTGTTCACATCGTAACGCCCGACAACAACGCTTCACCTTTGCATAGCCAGATAATGTAAAATATTTCGCATAACATCAATTCCCTAATGGCGTGGGATTTACTAAATTTGATGTCGTACTTTTCATTTAGAGCGCTTTGTACTTTCAAGTTGGGGCAAGTTAAATGTGTTTTTATGTCTATCTCCACTGAAATATATACATATTTAAACAGCTTACATGCTAACATGTGGCTCCTTAGGTTTCAAACTGGCATCAAGAAAGACAGCACTAAAAATGATACTGGGCTGGGCAAATCAGTATCCAAAGTTTCTGCTGCATTCTTGACCTCATTTTCATTTTTACTGTAAGAAGCTTGTGTGAAAGGACATTTCCAAAGCTAACCAATATGAAGGTAAGCTTAGAAGCTTTATGTTAGAAGAACGGCTTAGTTGGCTAATGACGCCTTTGGTGGAGCAATGAATTGCAGTTACATCATTTTCGATAGCATTATGAGGACAAATAACACTATAGCATGAAGACAGGCTGCAGATTTGTTTTTGCCATGCAACACCAAGGAACCAAATGGGCAACAGCAAAGTAATCTGCATATTGTATCCTAGCTGTAGTATGTGGTCCACATTAACACAGAATCCTGCCCATTTTTAGCTCTCCTCTCCGGTGAAACATGTCTTTAAAACGCCATACCTCAACATTGGTCTGACATATGTATCTATGCCTTTACATCTTGCTGTGAGTTTTGCTCTGTCAACAGCAGATACACTAAGCGTGCACCCTCTTGCTACCTACTTTGCATTTTGTAACTGAAGAAAAGAAACATAAGTTCTGACAAATATTTTAGCGAGTATTTAAATACTTGTGCTACCTTCTTTTCTGGAATACCATATGGTGAATACTACTTCGAAGATGTAGCTTGGCAAGTAAGAAACTGATGTGCTTTTATCTATAAATAAAACTGAAGTTTTGTGGGACAAGGTTCCTAGTGTCTCGGTGAACACCCTGTATGGCTGATAATATTTTCGCCATTCGGTCAGCTTTGAAAACTTCTGAGAATCATTATACTGGCACATTAGAAAACGCTTTGACGCGAAATTAACGTAACCCTTCATCTCATTGAAGGAGAGATGCTAAAAGGTTTTTGGAGAATACAGCGGAATGAAATGCAGGACTTACATGGGAAATCATGTAATTACCAAGCACCATATGCATGCAAGAGGCTGACGGTTAACAGGACAAGAAATCCCTGGAGCAGGTCTCTCGCTTCCATTATGAGACACGTGCACACCTATCATGATATCGCGGTATTCGTAAAAGAGGCAGGACTGTTGAACCTTGTACACTGTAACACTCTTGTAATAAGGAGGTTACTGCGCTATAAAAACATGGACAACAGTAGGAGAAGTGGACAGGACGCGCGTAGATTTACAACTGAATTTTCGTGGGTTAAAGATGACAGATAATGCACTGTCCACTTCTACTTTTGCTGTCCGTGTGTTTATAGCGCCGTGACCACCTTATTGCCAATTCTAAAAATGCCAATTCTAAAGAAAGGGGACAAGCTAACCATTTCTAATTATCGACCAATCTCAATCACTTCCTCCTGTTGCAAGCTGCTTGAACACATTGTATCGGGTTATCTTAACTCCTATCTTGCTGAAAATAACATTTTATCACCTGCACAACATGGCTTTCGGAAAGAAATGTCCACTGTGACACAGTTATTTACAACAATTCATGATTTTTCTGTTGTGCTTGATAAATCAGGGCAGATTGATGTACTTATTTTAGATTTCCGCAAAGCATTTGACACACTTCTCCACAGTAAACTTATTTATAAACTGGAAAGTATTGGCGTCCCTACTTACCTTGTTAACTGGATTAATGCTTATTTAAAACACAGGACACAGTACGTAGAGGTTAATGGTTGTAAATCTGAAGTGGTTCCAGTTACGTCAGGTGTACCCCAAGGAAGCGTTTTAGGCCCGCTGCTCTTCTTAATTTATATTAATGATTTGCCGGCTGCTATTTCCGAAAATGTCTCTGTCAAGCTTTTTGCAGATGACTGCCTTCTCTTCAAGAGCATAAACGAGCGTAATGATCATTACCTCTTACAAAACTCACTATTAGCTGTTCATCAATGGTGCCTTAAATGGAATATGCAACTTAACCTAGATAAAACTGTCCTCTTGCGAATTTCGCGCAAAAAACAGGTTTCTCCTTTCTCTTACAGCCTTCTAAATCATTCTATTATGGAGGTCACACATCATAAATACTTAGGGGTTACAATAACAAACGATTTAACCAGGTCTGCGCATATTGCAGACATTTGTTCCTCATCATTTTCCAAGCTGTGCTTTGTGAGGCGGAAGCTTAGAGGCGCTCCAAGTAAGCTTAAACGTCTTGCATACATAACATTCATCAGATCAAAATTAGAGTACGCGTCGGTCTTATGGGACCCGTTCATAAAGAAGGACATTTACCAGCTTGAGATGGTGCAAAGGAAAGCGATTAGGTTTATTTATAACAAATACAGAAGGCTTGATTCACCTACGACACTAATGAAAACAAATAACATCCAACTACTTCAAGTACGTAGGAAAATGTCCCGTTTGTTGTTCCTGCATAACCTTTTAGCACATAAACTAAACATTTCGCATCCCACAGAACTTAAACAGTTATCGTCTAGACGAACACACCACACAGGAAGTCATTTACTGGAACCAATTTTTGCAAGAACTGAAACATTCAAACACAGTTTTTTCCCGAGGACCGTTTCCGACTGGAACTGTCTTCCAGGGGCCATCTTCCAGTCCCCTAATTTTGTTAAAGCTCTAGAAGAGCATTTGTTTGAGTGAATGAGTGCTGTATATGTGCGTATGCGTATATATATGAATGAATATGTACATGTTGTATATATATTTTTCTGCTTGCCTATTAGCGGCAATCTGTTAAAGTGCCTTTCTTTCTTTTTCTTTGTCCTTTTTTATGTCACAGTGTATTTACATGCCTTGTATAGCCCCTCCTGCATGGGCCATAACTGTTGGCCTGCAGTATTCTGAAATAAATAAATAAATTACGAGATGCACGTCCGTCAACTAGCCTAACTTGCAAACTGTCCTGTAACACTCAGTGCATGCCTTTCCGATTCTTTTGCGACAACATTTGTAAGCTGCCTGATGCAAACAGTAAAGGCGATGCAATTGTCCTACAGAAAATTTTCATCTCTATTGGCGTCTCATTTGAACAGCCGACTTTTAACTTCCAGACAGAGCTCGGCGAGTTGGTGCATTTTCTAAAATCTAGAAGCAGTGCACAAATCATGAAGCACAGTAAAAACACAACAGGAGTACTGACATGCGGCTGAATGTTTTATTCAAGTATATATACAAGGACAAAGCACACACCAGGCAATGTGAAAAAAGGACGCAAATGAAGTGCAGGCTATTAATCACCATTGACAGTGCTTGAAATGCTAGAAAACACAACACGGGTGAGGGCCTGAGTGAATTTATAAACTGCGAGATGGTACCAAATCCATGCAGAAAGCCATGTCAAAACTTAGTCATTATGCGATTCAATGAATTCACCAATATGCTTAAAAACTAAGTATTCTACCATTTTACTTCATAAATTGCTAAAAAGATGAATCTATGTAAAGTTAAAGATACGTCTTGCTGCTAGATTTAAAAAGGGAGAATACTTTCGCTCGTTTCCAAGATGAAGGAACAATACCGGTTGTAAGAAAACGCTGAAATTACCAGCGATACTGAGGAGTCCACTGGGAACAATGTACCAAAACCCATTAGCAGTTATGTCAGGGACACTACATTTTTAGATGTGCCTTCATTGAAGTGCATATCTTAAATTCGCGGAATTACTTCTTTATTGTAACAATATTATTAGGACATACAGCTCGAAAACCGCTATGTTAGTGTTTTCAGTAGGAAATGAACCGCTGGGGGTGCATGAACAATGGCCCCAATCGAAAGTTGCACCAGCAAAACTCCACCACATCAGTTTGAGCCCTGTTGATTGTTTCAAGTCCAGCTGAGTCGCACAACCCTGTTTCCTTAGTGAGTGAAACTCAGTGAAAGAAACTTGGCCTTCTTTGTAGAGCAAAGACAGTTGCCAAAGAAGAAGCATGCAAAGGTAGAGAGGTTTTGATTTAGCCTATACAGTGAGAAACGCAGTGAAGACCCAGGGGCTGCACCATATTTCAGAAGACAAAGCTTTTATATACATACGTGCACAGGGTGGAAATGATTGCATTTGCATGCATAGATCACATAATGACAATAATCACAAGAACACGTGGCATTACTTCTTCGACATTGAATTTGCATTGCCGCTGTACTACAATCTACAGCAATCAATACACTGGGCATTTCAAGGGGTCCATGAAAGCGACATGGGTACAAGCCAGACAAAAGATGCGGCTCTTTAGATATTGTTCAATGCCTAGCCCCATGTGGGTCACTTAGAAACTCATCACGCAGATGTGCTGACATTGCTTTCAGATGGGAATAGGTCTTTCTGTAGGATTCACGTCTCACGTCCAGGTTTGCATGTTCTTAGACGTTACTTTGCCCGAATTAGAAGGCTTTCGCGCGCGAAAGGGGACCGAAAATGTGCGAATGTAATTTGGTGATCGACAAATAGCGCCCTTATTTTGCAAAGTGATTTGGAAATGTCTATGCCGCCTACATCGGTCGTCAATGCCGGCGCGCTTCACTTCTGCGTTTTCGAGCTCTTGAGTAGTGCCTCGACGTGATCTCCAATGCCAAACAGGCATCCGAGTTAAACAGATGACATAACTCTAAAAGGAGCTAAATATGACGCACCATGCAATACACATTATCCGTGCCGGCACCTTATTCTCACGTAGTAATTACGCTGAAGAAAACAGCAGAACTGGATATGACAAAACTAGAATTTTATTGGGGAACCTCTGCCCTCAAAACAGGTTACACTAAAAAAAAACGGTGATACGGGCGAACAAAGTCACCGATCGTCGAAAATTTGATCTGCGGGGCAAACGCGTCGGCCTTGATACATGAGCCGTTGAAGGTTCCAGAATATGTGCTGGCACCCACGTGTATTTGAAAAAGTGCTACACAATCCGCGTCTCGCATACATGCAACCAGATTACAAAAGGTTCCGTGATAAGAGACAGCGGTAGAACCATCAATGACAATCCATAGATGTAGGCACGACCTGCGCTGAGCGATAACATTTATTAGACGGTGAATCGTGGTCACCCGTTTCAAGATAAACAAGTACATGTGCCAATACAACCTCTTAAAAGGCATCGTCCCGATGCTACAAACGCGAAAGCGAAAACAAAACCACGCATAAGAAAAAAAACACAAAATAATAAATAAACCAAGTTCCTAAGTTGCCCAGAGGGTGCAGAAAGGCTTAAGACGCACCACGTGGACAACTCCAGGTCGTGGGCGGCGCCCCTGAGATTGAGAAATGCCGTCTTGCATGTCCAGTGCGCCGATGCGTCATATGATCTTGTAGGATACGAAATAGCGTCGCAATAGTTTCTAAGCCTTCGTCGGCGTATCAGAGTCCAAACCCAGACATGGTCGCCAGAGTCGTATGTATTTCGCGTATCATTGTCGACGACTGTAGTGCCGGGCTGTCGGTCCTCCGCTGACTGTTGATGCGTAGACGGGCTTGTTGTAGGGCGTCTACGTGCTTGAGATAGGCGGCCACGTCGAGGTTGTCCTCTTCGGTGACGTGCGGCAGCATGGCCTCAAAAGTCGTCGTCCGGGTTCGTTCGTAAACCAACTCTAAAGCAGTCAAGTGAGTTGTTTATTGCACTGCCGTGTTATAGGCGAAGGTTACGTACCACAGGACCGCATCCTACGTCCTGTGCTCGGTGTCGACGTACATTGCTAGCATGTCGGCGAGGGTCTTGCTCAGGCGTTCCGGTAGGCCATTCGCATGCACGTGGTAGGTAGTGGTCCGCCGGTGGATCGTCTCGCTGTACTGCAGAATGGCTGAAGTAAGCTCAGCGCTAAATGCGTTCCTCTGTCATTAATGAGAATTCCTGGTGTGTCACGTCTCAGTAGCATGCCTTCGACGAAAAATTTGGCTACTTCCGCCGCACTACCTTTAGGCAGGGCTATCTTTCCGGCGTAGCGGGAAGGTAGTCGGTTGCCACGACGATCTACTTGTTTTCAGATGGTGACGTCGGGAAGGGTCCCAACGAATCCATCCCGACCTGCTGAAACGGTCGGCACGGAGACTCAATAAGCTGTCGTAATCCCGTCGGTCTTCTCAGTTGTGTCTTGCGTCGTTGGCAGTCTCGACATGTTTTGACGTAACGGGTGACATCGGCACTTAGCAGCGGCCAATAGTACTTTTCTTGCATTCTTGCGAGCGTATGAGAAAACCGGAGGTGCCCGGCAGTCTTATCATCGTGCAGTGTGTGCAGGACTTCTGACCTGAGTGCTGCGGGCATAACGAGAAGGTAGCTTTCGTGGGCAGGCGAAAAGTTCTTCTCGACGACGTTGTTTCGAAAAAAAATAGAAAGATAATCCGCACCTAAATACCCTCGGGACAAAGTCGGTCTTGCCTTGCAAGTACTCAGCAAGGCTTCTGAGCACCGGGTCCGCTCGATGATACTCGGCAAAGTCGTCCGCACTCATTGTACCTGAGAAGGCGTCCTCGTCCTAGCCATCTTGGGGCGGTGGGTCGACGGGAGCGCTAGACAGTCAGTCGACAACAGAGTATTTTGGCCCGGAATTGTAGTTTACACGGATGTCCTATACTGGCACTGTTAGGCTCCACCGCGCCAGGCATCCTGAAGGGTCCTTCAAATTTCCTAGCCAACACAGCACCTGATGGTCGCTTGCGACTTTCAACGGCATAACGGTAGGTAGGTGCGCAATTTTGCTGTAGTTCAAATGATGGCCAGGCATCCTTCTTTGTCGTAGAATATTTGCTTGCCGCTTTTCACAGCGGCCGCCTAGCCTAAGCTATCACCCGTTCAAGTCCGTTTTTCTTCTGGACTAGGAAGGCGCCATGGCCTAGGCTACTGACGTCAGTACGTATTTCAGTATCGGCGTCCTCGTCGAAGTGCACAAGTACCGGTTGCAACTGCATGCGTCGTTTATGTTCTTAAAACGTTTCGGTATGCCGCGTTTCCCACTTCGACTCGACGTAACAATGACATGCGTCAGCGCCTCAGTGATGCGTGAAAAGTCTTTGACAAAGCTCCTGTAGTAAGTACATATGCTAAGGAATCTACGCACTGCCTCAATGTTGATGGGCTGCAGCAACTTTGCGATGGCTGCGGTCTTCTGCTGGTAAGGGTAGACTCTAGGTTAGCTGGTTTCGTGACCTAGGAACTGATGCTCGTTGTAAACGAAGCGGCACTTTTCCGGCTTCACAGTGAGCCCTGATTACTTGATAGCTTCAAGTACTGTCACATGTCGCCTTCAGTGTCGACATAGATAATCATGCTGGAGCGACACGTGATACTCACTTGAACTTCGAACACACTCAAGGCGTGGTGAATACGAACGTGGTGTCGCTTGATTTCAGACAGCGTTATCGACTTCGACTTCAGGTCGATGATAGCGCCGTGTTGGTTCAGGAAGTCCATGCTGAGAATGATGTCTCGTAAACGCTGTTAGAAGATAACGAAGGTGGCAGGGTAAGTCCATTGATGAACGGTAATTCTTGCCATGCAGGTTCCAGTAGGAGCATTAGGTGTACTCCACCTGACAGAATTTGAAGGCCTTTCCATGCAGTCCTAACTTTATTCTATTGGGCGGCGATGGTTCGACTCATGATGGAGTAGTCGGCTCCTGTGTCCACGACGTGATGACTGCGTTGCCGTCGGGAAGCACGTCGAGGTTGGTAGTTCTTTGTCGTGCGTTGCAGTTTAGTAGCGGTGCTCTTGCATCGTGTTGGCCTGTAGCTGGAACGTTGCGTCGTCAGCTCTTCTGTTCTCGGCGTATTTTTTGCTTGCAGGCTTCGTCGGGCTGGCGGTGTCTCGTGGATATGTGGTCGAGATAGCGTTTTCGATGTCTTCGGCGGCGGCGGAGGATCTTTGTCAGTTCGACGAAGAGCAACCGCACCTCCATCGGTTTCTCCTTTTAGTTTTCCGGCTTTGGGCTAACGGGCCGGCCGCGAGCTGGGCCAGTGTATGGTCGGTGCTGCAGCGACAGGTAGCGGCCTGGTGACGGCGAACGGGCCGGCCGTCAAGGGCTCCACCGAGTGGCGGTGATGTTGTCGGCGATATCACGTGGTCGCGCATATAGTTGTGGGCGCCCCGCGTTGGCGGCGAAACCTCTACTCCTATTTTGCGGTATGGGCACCGGTGGCATACGTGGCTCGCGTGTCCACAGCGATAACAGAGCGGACGGTGGTCGAGGGCACGCCAAATGTCAGTCTTCCTTGGCATACTGCGAGGGGCGACAGATTGGCGTTTTGGTGGCGGCAGCGGTGGACGACGGAGCTGCCGCGTTACCGGGCACGAGCGCGGGCTCCAACGAGGAACGGGATGCCGGGTGATGGCAGTGTAGGTCATCGCTTCAAGCTGAGGCTCTGGCGATTCCGGCTGTGCTTCTGCAACTCCCTATGACCACTCGATTTCATCTGGAACTACGTCAGCAATTGAATTAACTTGGAACTGCGACGCTGGGAACATCTTCTCGAGTTCTTCATGCCCAACTGGAACTTCTTCATGGTCAGGCATTGAGCGGCGAGGGAATGTCTTCGCAATCTTCGTTGCTTCAGAGAGAAATTATGCAATGGTGGTGGGCGGTTTGCGCATCTGTCTAGCGAAGAGTTGTTCTTTTACACCACACATAAGAAGACGTACTTCCTGCTCCTCAGACATTTGGGGATCAGTGTGACAGAAAAGACGAGTTCATCCGTGAATGTGGCGACGTTCTCGTTAGGGAGCTAGAACCGGACTTCTAGTAGAAGTTCGGCCCTTTCTCTTCAGACGACGCTGGTGAAAGTCTTCATGAATTCGCTGCATAACAGGTGCCATGTCTTTAACGAGGACTCTAATGATAAATAGACGTGACACAACATGTCTTCAGGGCTCCACGTGTAGGCTGACACTTTCTCGAATGTCCCAAGCCAGGTCTCCAGGGTCTTCCAATAAAGCTCCGCGGAAGGTTTGTGGCTCCCTTTGTTGCTGAAGCACTATACCGTTCATGGCGACACTGTTGTCACCGTTGCTGCTGATTTGGTGTCGATCCTTCTGCTCTAGTTTGGTAGAAGATGGCGCTACGTGGACAAGTTTTGTACTATGCGGCTTGCTCGATGGCCAGGGCAAAGTTAGTGCTGTCTTCCGGATTCGGAATTGGATCACGGCTTTTCAGGGGCGTCCGGTGCATAGACGTCCACCAGATGTCACGTAGTAGTGACGGTGAAGCAAGCAGCAGAACTGGGAATAACAAAACAATCGTTTTATTGGGTGAACCTGTGCCCTAAAACAGGCGCTACACTCAAATATCGGCGATAGCGGCAGACACTCGACGATCGTCGAAAATCTGATCTGCGGATCAAGCGTGTCGGCTTTTATACAAGAGTGATCGAAGGTTTGAAAATAATCGCTGGTGCCTGCGTGCATTCTAAAAAGTACTACATAATGTACGTGGCGCATACATGCAATCAGATTGAACAAGCTCCCCTGGAAACAAGCAGCGGAACCATCGACAGCATTCGAGAAAGTTCCGATACATGCCGGCGCCCTCTGCGCTGAGCGATAACATTTGCTAGACGGTGAAACGCGGTCACCCGATTAAAGATAAAGAAGGACACGTGTCAATCTGCTGTCGGCGCAGTGTTACTACCACTCCTCGAAACCCCCAGTCTAAACCAGGCGCCACGTGGTACAGTTTTGTGGATACGGTACAGTTCATTCGAAGCTTCTGAAGCTTCGTAAAGGCAACGGTAATCACGCTCACCGATAGTACGCAGTACTCCAGCACTGCGCTATAGACCGCACGGCCACAAGGAATCACAGCGATACTTCCCCTGCGTGTACGAGCATGTAGGCACCGACAGTAATTTTGGAATGTAAAAGGCGGAATCAAATAAAGGGCTTTGCCTGTTCAAACGCAGGCTATTTACCAACGAAACGATATTAGCATTTCATGTGTTCATTAAACTTTTGGGGGTTACATCACGATGGGTGTGGCAGCAGCGTACTCCGCTTCGAGTCATCTGCTACCAAGTGCGACCACCCAGCGACGGCTTAAATTGTAGGGCTCTGGCTCGGCGAGCAGTGCTGCCGCCAAGCCCGTTAACAAGTGCCCATGGATTGAAAACCAACAAGCACCATACGACTCAGCGAAACTCGATTCTTGTTCCGTGATCTCTACGCAAGAAGTCACGCGTTGTCCCGGCACTGTGTAAATGGACTGGCGTCACGGAGTTTTCGCTTGCCAAGGCTGGCTGCATGACGTAAGGCTGCCTTCTAAGTTTTTCCTTCCTCCACAACGTCCGTTCGTAGTTTACTTGGCCTTTGCTAGTTATCGTTTCCACGTACGGCTGCTTGAGCGGGACACTAAATTAATCTTGTAGTGAGAAATTAGGCATTTATAGCCTTTCGCGTCGTCAACGCATCACCAGCGCTAATGGTGCGGCGCCGACTGGTAACTAGAAATCAAACATGTTTTAAGGCTCGGTGCCGTGTCGGTAGCCCTAGCAGCGTGACAACAAACGACCGATCTCAATTACTAGTGCAAAACATACCTAATGCTTTGACCTCAGCTTGAGACCAGACATAGGGATGACGGATTTTACCACTGGTTTTCTGGTGGCACGTCGGAGCACTACTAATAAGTTCGAATTTGGATCGAAGCGGGTGGTCGCCCCTGTATGGGCACTGCCATGTCGGTAACGGCGATCCCTTTCTTTATCTTTGATTTGACTTCTATGCCCCTTAGACCTTTACGTGGTGCGGGCTTACCACCGCAATTGTGTCCCTTTTTGTCTGCATCGGGGCAGAAGACTAGGCTAGGCAGTGTTGCTACAGGTGATCACAGATAGGGTGGCTATTAAGGTTACCGGCAGTAACAGCCGCAGTAATTCTGAGTATACGACGTGCAAGCGCAAAGCCAATAACATGTCACGCTGTATCACGCTGTAACATCGCTTTATCGTATCATAGAGCGAGCAAAAATAAAGCGCTCTAGTGCAGCCGATAATCAGCCATATACACCCGGAACTATATACCACTGCGCAAACACATTGCGTATGTACGCCTCGTACCTTCGACATTGCTGTAAGGTACTGATAGGAAGCAGTGTATATTTGCCTCGAGAGGATACCTGGGCTCGCGCCGTGGTTTGACGCGCACAATGACGCGCTTGGGCGCGAGCCTTTGCGTGCAGGTAAGCGTACTTGTACTTCAGCCTTTAAACGTTTAACATGTATTCAACATAGTACGGAGCGTTGGTCACGAGATTGTCTTCTAATCGGCACCAAGATACTGGGCACCTAGATAAACGAACCAGCCAGCTGATGTGGAAACCAGAGCTGTGGGTTCCAAAGTTGTCGATGCGAAGATGCCGCGATTGAAAATCAATGCAAAATCTTTGTTTGCTGCGCTCATTCGAGATTGCACAGTAACTTGCTAAGATCAATCAGATCACCGATACAAGCGCCAGCGGGAGGTACACTCTGGCAGGTGTTTTCACCTATCGTATCAAAACAAGTGAATCCAAGCAAGGATGCTTTACCCGGAGTAGTGTCGACTTCACTCGACGCTACGCCCATCATTTCGGCCGTGCGGACTGCGTGAATTGTGAACTCTAAGAAGTGTCTAACCATGTGCATCACCTATATTGAAATTATACTTAGACCATGTCGGATAGGAAGCCTCTAGTTTAAATGCCATTTGGTATTAGAAGGCAAACTTAATATAATAATATTTGGGGTTTTACGTGCCAAAACCACTTTCTGATTATGAGGCACGCCGTAGTGGAGGACTCCGGAAATTTTGACCACCTGGTGTTCTTTAACGTGCACCTAAATCTAAGCACACGGGTGTTTTCGCATTTCGCCCCCATCGAAATGCGGCCGCCGTGGCCGGGATTCGATCCCGCGACCTCGTGCTCAGAAGCCCAACACCATAGCCACTGAGCAACCACGGCGGGTTAGACGGCAAACTTGTCGGCAAGCATTATTTAGTCCGCAGTGTGTGACCACGCAGTCGCACCAAGTGGTAAAAGGGCTGGTATGGACCAGTTATAGTGCTCTGGCCTAGTGTTGAAACCTATACAAACGACTGTGTGGCGCTGTTATAATATGCGCATATTCGTCATTTTTCGTCCCTCTTTCTCCCCTTTCCTTTATCTCCTGTGCAGAATAGCATTTAAGAGCATGCCAAATTTTGCCGACCTCTTTCCTTTTCTTCTAATAAAATATGTATCTCTATCTAATACAAAGTTTTTTGCTTTGTGTATACGAATGCCATTTTCATTACCGCTTCAAGCATTTTCTTATGTTATCATCATCATCATCATCATCATCATCATCATCATCATCATCATCATCATCAGCCTAGTTACGCCCACTGCAGGGCAAAGGCCTCTCCCATACTTCTCCAACTACCCCGGTCATGGACTAATTGTGGCCATGTTGTCCCTGCAAACATCTTAATTTCATCCGCCCACCTAACTTTCTGCCGCCCCCTGCTACGCTTCCCTTCCCTTGGAATCCAGTCCGTAACCCTTAATGACCATCGGTTATCTTCCCTCCTCATTACATGTCCTGCCCATGCCCATTTCTTTTTCTTGATTTCAACTAAGATGTCGTTTACCCGCGTTTGTTGCCTCACCCAATCCGCTCTTTTCCTATCCCTCAACGTTACACCCATCATTCTTCTTTCCATAGCTCGTTGCGTCGTCCTCAATTTCAGCAGAACCCTTTTCGTAAGCCTCCAGGTTTCTGCCCCATATGTGAGTACTGGTAACACACAGCTGTTATACACTTTCCTTTTGAGGGATAGTGGCAACCTGCTGTTCATGATTTGAGAATGCCTGCCAAACGCACCCCAGCCCATTCTTATTCTTCTGGTTATTTCAGTCTCATGATCCGGATCCGTGGTCACTACCTGCCCTAAGTAGATGTATTCCCTTACCACTTCCAGTGCTTCGCTACCTATCGTAAACTGCTGTTCTCTTCCGAGACTGTTAAACAATACTTTAGTTTTCTGCAAATTAATTTTCAGACCCACCCTTCTGCTTTGCCTCTCCAGGTCAGTGAGCATGCATTGCAGTTGGTCTCCTGAGTTACTAAGCAAGGCAATATCATCAGCGAATCGCAAGTTGCTAAGGTATTCTCCATCAACTTTTATCCCCAATTCTTCCCACTGCAGGCCTCTGAATACCTCCTGTAAACATGCTGTGAATAGCATTGGAGATATCGTATCTCCCTGTCTGACGCCTTTCTTTATAGGGATTTTGTTACTTTCTTTGTGGAGGACTACGGTGGCTGTGGAGCCGCTATAGATATCTTCCAGTATTTTTACATATGGCTCATCTACACCCTGATTCCGTAATGCCTCCATGAATGCTGAGGTTTCGACTGAATCAAACGCTTTCTCGTAATCAATGAAAGCTATATATAAGGGTTGGTTATATTCTGCACATTTCTCTATCACTTGATTGACAGTGTGAATATGGTCTATTGTTGAGTAGCCTTTACGGAATCCTGCCTGGTCCTTTGGTTGACAGAAGTCTAAGGTGTTCTTGATTCTATTTGCGATTACCTTAGTAAATACTTTGTAGGCAACGGACAGTAAGCTGATCGGTCTATAATTTTTCAAGTCTTTGGCGTCCCCTTTCTTATGGATTAGGATTATGTTAGCGTTCTTCCAAGATTCCGGTACGCTCGAGGTTATGAGGCATTGCGGATACAGGGTGGCCAGTTTCTCTAGAACAATCTGACCACCATCCTTCAACAAATCTGCTGTTACCTGATCCTCCCCAGCTGCCTTCCCCCTTTGCATAGCTCCTAAGGCTTTCTTTACTTCTTCTGGCGTTACCTGTGGGATTTCGAATTCCTCTAGGCTATTCTCTCTTCTACTATCGTCGTGGGTACCACTGGTACTGTATAAATCCCTATAGAACTCCTCAGCCACTTGAACTATCTCATACATATTGGTAACAATATTGCCGGCTTTGTCTCTTAACGCACACGTCTCATTCTTGCCTATTCCTAGTTTCTTCTTCACTGTTTTTAGGCTTCCTCCGTTCCTGAGAGCCTGTTCAATTCTATCCATATTATAGTTTCTGATGTCCGCTGTCTTACGCTTGTTGATTAACTTAGAAAGTTCTGCCAGTTCTATTCTAGCTGTAGGGTTAGAGGCTTTCATACATTGGCGTTTCTTGATCAGATCTTTCGTCTCCTGCGATAGCTTACTGGTTTCCTGTATAACGGCGTTACCACCGACTTCTATTGCGCACTCCTTAATGATGCCCATGAGATTGTCTTGCATTGCTGCAACAATAAGGTCCTCTTCCTGAGTTAAAGCCGAGTACCTGTTCTGTAGCTTGATCCGGAATTCCTCTAGTTTCCCTCTTACCGCTAACTCATTGATTGGCTTCTTGTGTACCAGTTTCTTCCGTTCCCTCCTCAAGTCTAGGCTAATTCGAGTTCTTACCATTCTATGGTCACTGCAGCGTACCTTGCCGAGCACGTCTACATCTTGTATGATGCCAGGGTTCGCGCAGAGTATGAAGTCGATTTCATTTCTAGTCTCACCATTCGGGCTCCTCCACGTCCACTTTCGACTAACCCGCTTGCGGAAAAAGGTGTTCATTATCCGCATATTATTCTGTTCTGCAAACTCTACTAATAATTCTCCTCTGCTATTCCTAGAGCCTATGCCATATTCCCCCACTGACTTGTCTCCAGCCTGCTTCTTGCCTACCCTGGCATTGAAGTCGCCCATCAGTATAGTGTATTTTGTTTTGACTTTACCCATCACCGATTCCACGTCTTCATAAAAGCTTTCGACTTCCTGGTCATCATGACTGCATGTAGGGGCATAGACTTGTACCACCTTCAATTTGTACCTCTTATTAAGCTTCACAACAAGACCTGCCACCCTCTCGTTAATGCTATAGAATTCCTGTATGTTACCAGCTATTTCCTTATTAATCAGGAATCCGACTCCTAGTTCTCGTCTCTCTGCTAAGCCCCGGTAGCACAGTACATGCCCGCTTTTTAGCACTGTATATGCTTCTTTTGTCCTCCTAACCTCACTGAGCCCTATTATATCCCATTTACTACCCTCTAATTCCTCCAATAACACTGCTAGACTCGCCTCGCTAGATAGCGTTCTAACGTTAAACGTTGCCAGGTTCAGATTCCAATGGCGGCCTGTCCGGAGCCAGGTATTCTTAGCACCCTCTGCAGCGTCACAGATCTGACCGCCGCCGTGGTCAGTTGCTTCGCGGCTGCTGGGGACTGAGGGCCGGGGTTTGATTGTTGTATTCAGATAGGAGGTTGTGGCCCAGTACTGCACCAGGGTGGCCAATCCTGCTCTGGTGAGAGAGTGCGTTACCGGTTCTGGTCACCGGGATCAGGCCGCACTCCAGGCCTGTTTGTGCAATTTTCTCAACACACGTTTTTTTTTTGTATTTTCCGATGGAGAATTGCGCTGCACCGGGATTTGAATCACGGTCCTTTTGCAGTGGAGGCGGATACTCTACCGTCCCCGCAGGAGTTAAATTAAAAATTGGAGAATGGGGATTTGCGTGACAAAACCACTTTCTGATTATGCACGCCTTAGTGGAGGACTCCGAAAATTTCGACCACCTGGGGTTCTTTAACGTGCACCAAATTCTAAGTCCACGGGTGTTTTCGCATTTCGCCCCCATCGAAATAGGAATAGCAGGGGAGAGCTATTAGTAGAGTTTGCGGAACGGAATAGTATGAGGATAATGAATACCTTCTTCCGCAAGCGGGATAGCCGAAAGTGGACGTGGAGGAGCCCGAACGGCGAGACTAGAAATGAAATAGACTTCATACTCTGCGCTAACCCTGGCATCATACAAGATGTGGACGTGCTCGGCAAGGTGCGCTGCAGTGACCACAGGATGGTAAGAACTCGAATTAGCCTAGACCTGAGGAGGGAACGGAAGAAACTAGTACGTAAGAAGTCGATCAATGTGTTAGCGGTAAGAGGGAAAATAGAGGAATTCCAGATCAAGCTACAGAACAGGTATTCAGCTTTAACTCACGAAGAGGACCTTAGTGTTGAAGCAATGAACGACAATCTTGTGGGCATCATTAAGGAGTGTGCAATGGAAGTCGGTGGTAATTCCGTTAGGCAGGATACCAGCAAACTATCGCAGGAGACGAAAGATCTGATCAAGAAACGCCAATGTATGAAAGCATCTAACCCCACAGCTAGAATAGAACTGGCAGAACTTTCGAAGTTAATCAACAAGCGTAAGACAGCTGACATAAGGAAGTATAATATGGATAGAATTGAACATGCTCTCAGGAGCGGAGGAAGCCTAAAAACAGTGAAGAAGAAACTAGGAATTGGCAAGAATCAGATGTATGCGTTAAGAGACAAAGCCGGCAATATCATTACTAATATGGATGAGATAGTTCAAGTGGCTGAGGAGTTCTATAGAGATTTATACAGTACCAGTGGCACCCACGACGATAATGGAAGAGAAAATAGTCTAGAGGAATTCGAAATCCCGAAGGTAACGCCGGAAGAAGTAAAGAAAGCCTTAGGAGATATGCAAAGGGGGAAGGCAGCTGGGGAGGATCAGGTAACAGCAGATTTGTTGAAGGATGGTGGACAGATTGTTCTAGAGAAACTGGCCACCCTGTATACGCAATGCCTCATGACCTCGAGCGTACCGGAATCTTGGAAGAACGCTAACATAATCCTAATCCATAAGAAAGGGGACGCCAAAGACTTGAAAAATTATAGACCGATCAGCTTACTGTCCGTTGCCTACAAATTATTTACTAAGGTAATTGCAAATAGAATCAGGAACACCTTAGACTTCTTTCAACCAAAGGACCAGGCAGGATTCCGTAAAGGCTACTCAACAATAGACCATATTCACACTATCAATCAAGTGATAGAGAAATGTGCAGAATATAACCAACCCTTATATATAGCTTTCATTGATTACGAGAAAGCGTTTGATTCAGTCGAAACCTCAGCAGTCATGGAGGCATTACGGAATCAGGGTGTAGATGAGCCATATGTAAAAATAGTGGAAGATATCTATAGCGGCTCCACAGCCACCGTAGTCCTCCATAAAGCAAGCAAGAAAATCTCAATAAAGAAAGGCGTCAGGCAGGGAGATACGATATCTCCAATGCTATTCACAGCGTGTTTACAGGAGGTATTCAGAGACCTGGACTGGGAAGAATTGGGGATAAAAGTTAATGGAGAATACCTTAGTAACTTGCGATTCGCTGATGATATTGCCTTGCTTAGTAACTCAGGGGACCAATTGCAATGCATGCTCACTGACCTGGAGAGGCAAAGCAGAAGAGTGGGTCTAAAAATTAATATGCAGAAAACTAAAGTAATGCTTAACAGTCTCGGGAGAGAACAGCAATTTACAATAGGCAGCGAGGCACTGGAAGTCGTAAGGGAATACATCTACTTAGGGCAGGTAGTGACGGCGGATCCGGATCATGAGACGGAAATAATCAGAAGAATAAGAATGGGCTGGAGTGCGTTTGGCAGGCATTCCCAAATCATGAACAGCAGGTTGCCGTTATCCCTCAAGAGAAAAGTATATAATAGCTGTGTCTTACCAGTACTCACCTACGGGGCAGAAACCTGGAGGCTTACGAAAAGGGTTCTACTCAAATTGAGGACGACACAACCAGCTATGGAAAGAAGAATGATAGGTGTAACGTTAAGAGATAAGAAAAGAGCAGATTGGGTGAGGGAACAAACGCGAGTTAATGACATCTTAGTTGAAATCAAGAAAAAGAAATGGGCATGGGCAGGACATGTAATGAGGAGGGAAGATAACCGATGGTCATTAAGGGTTACGGACTGGACCCCAAGGGAAGGGAAGCGTAGCAGGGGGCTTCAGAAAGTTAGGTGGGCGGATGAGATTAAGAAGTTTGCAGGGACGGCATGGCCACAATTAGTACATGACCGGGGTTGTTGGAGAAGTATGGGAGAGGCCTTTGCCCTGCAGTGGGCGTAACCAGGCTGATGATGATGATGATGATGATGAAATGCGGCCGCCGTGGCCGCTGTCCGATCCCGCGACCTCGTGCTCAGCAGTCTAACACCATGACCACTGAGCAACCACGGCGGGTCCCGCAGGAGTTGTACGCCTCATTTAACCTACAGTGGTGCCCAATTTGATCAGTCAAGGTGGGCCAATCTGAGCTCGGTTATACCGCATGGATGGCACTCGGCTAGAGAACCTGGTATTTATGACCTGCACATGTGTGGCCACACATAATTGAGGATATATAATTTTTTTCTTTTAGGAGGGTTTCCGTACAGTGATAAAATGAGGAAAAGACATTAAAAAAAAGAAAAAGAAGAAAGGAAAAAAAAAGGATCATAACTTGTGATTTGAACTCGTGATCCTTCAATGTTGCCCGGAATGGTAGCTCAGTCGGTTGGTTCGTCAAGCCAGCGGTTACTTTCAAGCGCTATAGCTCCTGCTCCGAGCCTCATACTTATGTGGAAAGGGGCTGGTGTTGTCCGCGACAATCGAGTTTGAGAGGTTGGAATTCATAATTTCTTGGAAAAATGGCCGCCAGAGGAGCAGCGTGAACTCGAGCGGCTTTAGAGACTAGGAAAACTGCCTTAAAGTATTTAGACTTGAGGGGAAGCTTCGTTAACAAACTATAACACGGCAATCAGCACTCGAATATAATTATAACCCTAATAATAATTGTAAATATTCATCTCATCTATAGGATCTAAAGCGCGCGCTGTTTCTTGCCTCTGCGTGTAGTAGTTAAGAGAGCCAGTTTAAGGGCGGAGAAGAGGGAAGGAAAAGAAAGCAAACTTGCAGCGCCGTGGTTTTAAGGCGCAAGCGTGGTAGAGAAACGGAAAGGCAATATAAGCATGCGTGGCCATGATACGCACACGACAAACTGCCTTACAATATTTAGACTTGAGGGGAAGCTTCATTAACAAACTATAACACGGCAATGAGCACTCGAATACGACGAGAGAAATAATTGAGACGTGGAAAATTCCCTTGAAATAAATCTGGTTTGCGAGACGAATGCTTGTATGTATTGAATCTCTTAAAAGATGAGGGGGGAAATATGCGCTCACCGAGAGGTCATCGTCAGCGCGAGACCACCACCAGGCTCCTTACGGGGATGTGGAGAGCTTCGCGGCCGGAACGAAGCCTCCCCTCTCCGCCGGCCAGGCGTGGAAAACGCGCTTTCTGATCGCTCAAGGTTGCGTAGGAATAGTATAGTTCTAGCGTCCAGGAAAAGCTTTAACAGGTGCGAGGACGGCACGCATAGCGTGGGAAGCTAGCCACCGGAATAGCTATCTTCGAGAGCTATTCTATAATATATTATATTATACTTCGAGAGCTATGACTGATGCTTTTCTTTATATATGTATTCATCTCATCTATGCCATCGCATGCGCGTGCTGTTTCTTTGTCTCTGCGTGTAGTAGTTAAGAGAGCCAGTTTAAGGGCGGAGAAGAGGGAAGGAAAGGAAAGCAAACTTGCAGCGCCGTGGTTTTAAAGCGCAACCGTGGTAGAGAAACGGAAAGGCGATATAAGCATGCGTGGCCATGATACGCACACGACAAACTGCTTTACAATATTTAGAATTGAGGGGTAGTTTCGTTAACAAACTATAACACGGCAATCAGCACTCGAATATAATTATAACCCTAATAATAATTGTAAATATTCATCTCATCTATAGGATCTAAAGCGCGCGCTGTTTCTTGCCTCTGCGTGTAGTAGTTAAGAGAGCCAGTTTAAGGGCGGAGAAGAGGGAAGGAAAAGAAAGCAAACTTGCAGCGCCGTGGTTTTAAGGCGCAACCGTGGTAGAGAAACGGAAAGGCGATATAAGCATGCGTGGCCATGATACGCACACGACAAACTGCCTTACAATATTTAGACTTGACGTAGTAGTTCTGCGGAAACCCGCAATGTGGAGAACCGAGGAACCCGTAAGGGTTTCCTTTGTAACAATTGCTACGAACGGGTGGATGTCAGATTTTCCCTTTATTCAATATTTAGACTTGAGGGGAAGCTTCGTTAACAAACTATAACACGGCAATGAGCACTCGAATACGACGAGAGAAATAATTGAGACGTGGAAAATTCCCTTGAAATAAATCTGGTTTGCGAGACAAATGCTTGTATGTATTGCATCTCTTAAAAGATGAGGGGGGAAATATGCGCTCACCGAGAGGGCATCGTCAGCGCGAGACCACCACCAGGCTCCTTACGGGGATGTGGAGAGCTTCGCGGCCGGAAAGAAGCCTCCCCTCTCCGCCGGCCAGGCGTGGAAAACGCGCTTTCCGATCGCTCAAGGTTGCGTAGGAATAGTATAGTTCTAGCGTCCAGGAAAAGCTTTAACAGGTGCGAGGACGGCACGAATAGCGTGGGAAGCTAGCCGCCGGAATAGCTATCTTCGAGAGCTATTCTATATTATATTATATTATACTTCGAGAGCTATGACTGATGCTTTTCTATATATATGTATTCATCTCATCTATGCGATCGCATGCGCGTGCTGTTTCTTTGTCTCTGCGTGTAGTAGTTAAGAGAGCCAGTTTAAGGGCGGAGAAGAGGGAAGGAAAGGAAAGCAAACTTGCAGCACCGTGGTTTTAAAGCGCAAACGTGGTAGAGAAACGGAAAGGCGATATAAGCATGCGTGGCCATGATACGCACACGACAAACTGCCTTACAATATTTAGAATTGAGGGGTAGTTTCGTTAACAAACTATAACACGGCAATCAGCACTCGAATTTAATTATAACCCTAATAATAATTGTAAATATTCATCTCATCTATAGGATCTAAAGCGCGCTGTTTCTTGCCTCTGCGTGTAGTAGTTAAGAGAGCCAGTTTAAGGGCGGAGAAGAGGGAAGGAAAAGAATGCAAACTTGCAGCGCCGTGGTTTTAAGGCGCAACCGTGGTAGAGAAACGGAAAGGCGATATAAGCATGCGTGGCCATGATACGCACACGACAAACTGCCTTAAAATATTTAGACTTGAGGGGAAGCTTCGTTAACAAACTATAACACGGCAATGAGCACTCGAATACGACGAGAGAAATAATTGAGACGTGGTACAACGTCTAGGTAAACAATGGCAGTTGCTTTCGAACGCAAAATCTCTTTCTCCTGCGTTGCAATCCAACGGCGACTTCATGGATGTGTTTGTAATCCAAATTCCTTATTTTACGAATCTCTATTTGCTCGACTATTTGGAACACGGTTCGTCTGAGCAAGGGTCTATATATTTCAGGCTATCAACCACAGCTTTGAGTAAAACAGCCTACTGACGAAGAAAATACTTGTTTGGTTCCGCTTCAATGCGTCGCGACTTTGTCCCATCTCAGTTTTGGTAGGAATAACTAAGTACTATTGTAAGAAATCGCAAACTTGGTTT
Source organism: Dermacentor variabilis (assembly GCF_050947875.1). NCBI lineage: Eukaryota > Metazoa > Arthropoda > Arachnida > Ixodida > Ixodidae > Dermacentor > Dermacentor variabilis. The sequence continues at coordinate 45,306,823 of NC_134573.1, read as the reverse complement.
GCCTACTGTTTATTTCACCTCCCAGGCTGTTGGTAAACGGTGTACTTCATTTCGGCTAACATATAGGCAGCACATACTTCATATGAGAAAGCATTTTGGGGAAAGCTAGCTCGGTTAGGCGGAGACATACAGGGTGTTTCAGCGAACACTTCCAAATATCTTTAAATGTTGCCTCTGGCAGATATCACAATTCTAGTTGAGGAGCTGGTCTACTTGAAGCGCCGGACAATACTTGCACAAGAAATTTAGATGCAAAGTTGACCAAACAATAAAAATTCACCAATTAAGTTCTTTAACTAATTACAGTATGGTCCATATTGCAATTTACAAATTGTAGCCGTGGAGTTCTCAAGGCGGATCCACTTGGAACGAATTTTCAATATGACACCAGTTTCGAGATATAATTTCCCGACCTTTGCGGAGAAATGCATTGGCATTCCAGTTAATTTATTAATAAAACGTCTTTTCATGCCCCCAAGCGCACAAATAACTGGAACGCCAATGCATTTCTCCGCAAAATTTGGGAAATTAAACCTCGAAACTTGTGTCGTCACGAGAATTCGTTCCAAGTGGATCCTTCTTGCGAAGTCCACTGCTACAATTTGTAAATTGCAATATGGGTCATAAGATAATTAATTAAAAAAGTAATTAGTGAATTCTTGTTGATAAGTCATTTTTGCATTTCAATTTTTTGTCGGGCCCCTCGGGCCCCTCCGTTAACCCCCTTCCTTCTCGTTTATTACATAACGAGGGTCTCGAATCCGGCTACATTGAGGCCTTCAGGTAGCATGTGTGGGCTTATTGACCAGCTGCCTTCGCCCAAAAAAGATCACGTTCTCGTGACGTCTGCGGCATAAAGGACGTTCCACGTCCGCTGCCAAGGTCTGTGAGTGGTGGCGCTGGCTAACACTCATAGGGTTCTACACGGAAACATAAATACCCAAGAAAGTGGACGGGGAAACGGCGCCGCGGTAGCTCAATTGGTCGAGCATCGCACGCGAAATGGGAAGGTTGTGGGATCGTTCCCCACCTGTAGCAAGTTGTTTTTTCATCCACACTCATTTCCATTGCTTTATTGTTTCTTTATTTCATTTATTAAGCAGAAGTAACTTCCCCTATGTTGTCCTCGGTGTCAGTGTTTCTTGGCTTCGTGTATATTCTCTTGCATTTAGGAAACAGCAGCCGGAGCTTGTAGGTGAATATCCAAGTTATGGAATGCACAGTTTCAATAGATTCAGCCGGTACTCATATGCAACCACAACTTTGAAGCAGTGTTGTCTCTATGAAGACCGTGTAGCAGCTGGAGGGATGGCAGTGGTATGCCGCTTCGTCGCCATTAAGTTCAACCCTGGTTTTACTTGGCGTGCTACTGCGCGCCACCGGATCTCGGAAGCGATGAATTTGCTGCAGTTGCAAGCACTGCATTTGGCATGTGGCCATTGCGTTCACGAGCTGCAGGCAAGAACAACATCTCTCTCTCTCTCTCTCTCTCTCTCTCTATATATATATATATATATATATATATATATATATATATATATATATATATATATATACCATTGTAGTGAGCCAATTGGGATGCAAGCTTGGTATGTATCCGCAATTTTTTTCACAAATGTTCGAAAAATAGTTTCGTTTAGAGCCGCGCGACGCCTTTCCTTGTCGTCGTCGGCTACAGCTAGTACGCGATTAGCCTCCTCAGCTCGCAGCCATGGCCGTGCCACGGACTAGTCGCACGCTCGCTACAGGCACTCTGGAGATGTAACCGATGTAACTTGAGCACCGACGAGGAAGCCTCTAGCGGCAGTGCTAGCATGCTACCAGCGCAGCAGCAGCAGCGGTCGCATCGTTATACGGGTTTCAGACGTGCTCATTGGTTTGTATTTTCCTCTTCTATTTACATTTCAACTGCAAGCTTACCTTCTCGACGCTGACTGCAGTGGGTGCGCGTCCAAACCGCGCAAACTGCAGCGCTGTGGGGTGCAACAGCGTTTAGAGCAGTGCTCAATGTACTAAGCGTTTTGCCGGGTCGGATACCAGAGGCTCAGCATCATGAAAGCTGGACCCAGCTGGTTTTTCTAAGAAATTCAGCTGCATGCTCCCTATTTTACTTCCGTTTTTCTACAAGTTGCATTGTGGAGTTACTTTAACAGTTTTCTTTTCCAGTCAGACTCACTGGCATTGTTTCCTAGACGAGGTGCAATGAGGACAAAGTTCATCAAGGAAATTCAAATATCAACGGCTGCCAAATGGCATTCGGCCGAAAGAACCATGATTTGGGCCCGCAGGTATACTTCCGCCACTTGGTAAAACTGCCATAGGCCAGCGTTGAGCATTTTGTAACAATTTGAAGCAAGGAAACTCCCTAACGCGGCTTTGTGCTGACAGCGATGCGGCGATGTCATGGACGCTGGTGCCCCGTTCTAGAAATTCTTCTTTAAACATCGCTTACAGAACAAACCGAGTTGTCACTCCGAAATATGTGGCCTTGGTCACTAGGTGAGACACTCACAAATGCCAACTACGGCATTTTGCGAAGAAGCATAAAACGTTTTGGCATGGCCGAAGCAGTGCTTTAAAATATAACCCATGTAATCTCACCTTAGCACATGTATATTGTAAAATGAAGCATATCGTTGTGGTAAAGGGGACACTAGCACGTTGGGTTCCGCATGACGACGCTTGTGAAAGCGCCATCCTGGAGAGAAAATTGGTCTAGTCATATGAACTGCTCCGATACACATAGGAGCATTCGCTTGGTCTTTATTCCTACTTAGACGATAAATTGTGAAACAGTGTTCTTTCTTCACATTAAAAAAACACCGCTTTCTCATTGTTGACAGGCCCAGAATGTGAGAGTTGTCTTGAAAAGTTGTGCATTTCTACACGGAGCACATCAACTAACATCTTCATCATCATCGACAGCCTGTTTTATGTCCACTGCAGGACGAGTGCCCCACCCTGCGACTTCGAATTACCCCTGTCCTGCGCCAACCAATTCCAACTAGCGCCCGCGCATTTCCTAATTTCATCACTGCACCTAGTTTTCTGCCGTCCTCGACTGCGTTTCCCTTCTCTTGGTACCCAATCTGTAACCCTAATTGTCCAACGGTTATCTAAGCGGCGCATTCCATGACCTGCCCAGCTGCATCTTTTTTCTATTGATGTCAATTAGAATATCGTCTATACCTGTTTGATCTCTGATCCAAACCGCTCTCTTTCTGTCTCTTAAAGTTATGCCTAGCAATCTTAGTTCCATCATTCTTTGCGCGGTCCTTAACTTGTTCTCAAGCTTCTTTGTAAGTCTCCAAGCCTCTGCCTCATATGTCAGCATTGGTAAAATGCACTGATTGTGCACCTTCCTTTTCAATGATAATGCTAAGCTTCCAGTCAGGAGTTGACAATGTCTGCCGTATGCGACCCAACCCATTTTTATTCTTCTATGAGTTTCCTTCTCATAATCGACTGACAGGCATTCAGTATCTCTCACAGCGAAAGCGCCTAACAGCATGACCAACGCTACTGTTCTTAGAAAGCGGGGCTAGCCAGCAAGCCGTTCTAGCTTTATTTATTTCTAGATTCGGCTCGCGAGCCTTGCACGTTTTCGGTAACGAAAGAGTACTTTGGGGGCATCATTGTTGGGTGCTTAAGTCCAGTTTCACCTTGCGAACCTGCAGACCAACTGTTCCCGTTACACTATCGTGGCCATCGCAGGAGCGTGCGTGTAATATTGGCTTACTAAGCTGGAAACAAGCTACGTGTATGCGGCTGCTGGTGAAAGTTCTGCAATGAAAATAAAAACCAGACTGTCGCTACTGAGTGGCCGGATCTGAAATTTGGAAGACGTTGGCCTTCCTAGAGTATAATTGAAGTAATTGAAATCTTTTTTCACATGTATTTAAACAGATAAATGCGTCTGCTTTCTTCCAGTTTGTGTCATTGTTCTAAGTTTTATGCTGCCTGCAATAACAGAGGAACGCATGTTGTCTTTGTGATGTTGCTTTGAATCTGACATTGTTCATAGAAATATTTTGCAATGAAAACGTGCCAGACGTGAATCATTGATCTGCTGACTTCATCCCCCTTGTCACATGGTTCTGTCACGGCAGGTGATGTATAATCTGATGACTGTATTTATAAGGATGCGCAGTCATGCAGGTCATGCTATACCCTCAAGCGACAGACGAACAAATGGCGCGGCTGACGGAGTCAGGAGTTCGCTAGCGTTTGATATTACGTGACATCTGCAAAATCACCGGAAGCGATAAATGGAATGAGTGCATTGACACATCTCTCTTCTTGCTGCTAAACCGGCAACGTGAGTACCGCTCACAATGCCTTTAGGTGCACAAAACTTGGCTTACATGTGCTTTTATACGTCCAAACACTACTGTGAAAGAAACGGTGAATTACGCACAACGGCTGCCAATATATTATTCTGTAACCATATGGGGAGCTTGAGGAACTTTTTCACTGAAAGTGTGTTGCCAAAACGTTCGTGGGACTTTTATTTGGTTGGGTCGACATCTTTTACAGAGGTGCCAGATGCTCCGTCAGGAGATTTGTGGGACAGTTCCAGGAGATAAGTGGTTTACTGGTACATGCTCAGGATTTGCGCCTTAAAAGTCTTGTGTTTCATGAGAGATTCTGGGGAATGCTTGTAATGAGACCGTGCATAAAAAAGGTTTGCGGCTGGGATTTCACAAAGAGCTTCGATGGCACTGATTATTATAAGGCATATAAATAGTAGACATGAAAGGATATTTGCAGGAAAAATCGTTTTCCATCATTTTCACCACCCCTTATTATTCTAAAGTGCGGTATGTGTGACAGGTATGTCGCTGTGTGGAACATTTCCGCACCTTACAAGCAAAGCCGGGTACAATCTCCTCGCTGACGAGAGGAGCACAAGCATGAGAATTTCATAATTTATGCACGTGAAGCGCGACAAATATAGTGCAGACTGTCTGGTAAGCCTATGTGTTAGCGAAGCATGTTAACTTGTCGAAAAAAGCTTCGTCTTTCAAGTATAAGCAATTACATCAACATGGCAAATTACAACCCCACATCTCCATGAAATTTAAGGCAGAGGTTGTAATGAATACCAGAGCGAATAAATAATATCTTGGCTATAAGAATCACAATTATGTGGAAACAAATTAGCCAGAAGTTTATGATTCTTACGCAACGAAAAATGACACGGTGAATTTAACATGCACTCGCTCCTGGAGAAGAAATAATGAGTGCCCGCGGCGAATTAATGTACACGACTGCACGACATTTCAGTCAAGCGTACTTTTCCGTATAATAAGCTACGGCGTATTGAGCAGGTTTGAGAAAGTCTTCCTTAAAGTATGGGTCTTTCTGCAGACGTCACAGCTGCCTATTTCAATATCGAAGAGCACGGCTGCAACAACTTCGCCTGCGTTCAGAATAAAGAAAATTGTCCTCAATATTACGACGCGAGTTTATTATTGCTATTAAGTGCGGATAACATGCTGCCCATAAAGAGTTCTATGTAATTCTTCTTTAATTGTTAGAGTATGAACTCGTATACTGTGTACACACGTTGTACGCCCGGAAAAATAAGCCCCACATCGCTTCAACTGTAGTAACACAAGCACGATGCACACTTTTACACTCGACTAACCCCTTCCAAACGTGCTATATTGCTCCGTCAGCGCATTTACATACGAATAATTGAAATGGCGCCCCCCAATCAAATTTTAATTGTTTATGTCATCTTTCATCTTTATTCGTACAACCAGCGCAAAGGCTGAGGAGCCTTCCGAAATGCCCGCCCCTCAACCTCCCCTGTTTTCCTCATTTACACAAAACTCAACAGTGACTAAAGCGAAGCAGAGTTTAACGCGCTTCACGACGCAAGTGTGTATTTTAGCAGAAACGTTGTGGCCGGGCCCGTCTCACGATGACTATCGACGATAATGGTATCGCATTAAATCAGTATAGCAAGATAACGTATTGCTACCATCGAAACGAGGTATCTTAAAACATGTGCTGCAGCGTATGACTCCTTCGCGTTCCCTTAAGAACTCTCGGCGGCATCGGGCACCGCAACCGCAAGACCTGGCGTGGTCTCCGAAGTCCATGGAGTGCGGGCGCATGTGAATGATCAGAAACACGAAATGCGGTAAGCGGGCTCGTTTGTCGTACTGCTTGATGATAATTACTATTTGTTTGCATCCCTTCGAAATTACGCGGTCACAAATAGTCGGCTAGCCTGCTTTAGGGACTCTGCTACGCTATGCATGCTTCTGATTCTAGCATTCTCCTATATGTCTCCCTAATCATTTTTATCTTCCTCAAAACTTATCCATCTAAATTGCACCACTACCTATGCGTGTGATGGATGTGGCCATATTACTCTATCCCCTGCTTTTTTTTCGCCAATACTCTAAACGTCGCTTCCTTATCTCGACTGTTGACCGGTTGATGCTTCCTTCCGCATTATGCGAATGCTTCTGGAAGGTGTGCGTTACTTACAGGTCTTCCTTTGTGAATGCATTCGCATACCATAAGGATGTGGTAAATAGTCTCCATATTTTTTCTGCAGCCTACACACGCCTCATTAAGTTCCGAATGACCCACTCGAGCTTCAAAGTGTCCTTTCATCCAACTCTCTTGAGCCATCAAGTGACGGCGCTAAGAGCGAGGGACTTCCCTTCGTATTATCGTACAGATTCTTCCTGATACCCTGATACCTGATACGCCTGGTAACCACCCACGCCGTGAGCAGGATAACCTATGTCACCCCGTAACTTAGCCTCAGTACAACTCAATACCATGATTAATAGGGCCTGTTGACACGTGGACTTTCTTTTACGGGTGAGCGTTTTTCACTATTTGACGAATGCTATCGCTCTGTGTGGGACGCGCCCACCTGAATCGGAAGTTTCTCGAATGTTATCGTTAGTTCTAGCTGCTGTCTGTTGTCACCGAAGCTTGTGTAAGCTGATTTTATGTATGCGCTGCGCGAATGGTGTACAACTTTCTGGACGACACGCGGGCACCAGCGATTACTCTGGAACCTTCGATGACTGATGCATAAAAGCCAACGAGCTTGATCCGCTGAGCAGATTTTCGACTCTCGCCGACCGTGTTCGCCGCTAGTGCTGTGCTTTAAGTGTAACTGTCATCTGTGTGCACAACTTTGCCCAATAAAAAGTTAGCTTTCTCATTCACAACTTTACCGCATTATTATTCACCGTCACTACGATGTGACATCTGGTGCAGATGCTAGTGTGTTCATGTACCAAATGCCCGCGCAAAACCGCGATCCAAGCCCGAAGAAAGAGGAGAACGCCAACGTCAACAAGGACCAGCGAGCTAGCCGTAGACAGCAAGGATTGCTACGACAAAATGGACACCTCCTCGAGAAGACCAGAGAGACTGAGCTCAAGTCAGGAACCCCAATGGCTTCCCCAGCGTCCCCCATTCTGCTGCAATATCAGGATCCACCAAGCTGCGATGGATCATCATCTGTAGACCTAGAAACCTGGCTGGAGACCTATAGAAAAATCGTGACTTTCAACAACTGGGACTGCGATGACCAGCTGCGGTATGCATACTTTGCCGCAGAAGACGCCACCAGAACGTGGTTTGAGAACCGGGTGTCGACCCTGTCAACGGGGGACCTGCGGCTTCCTGTGGACCTTTACGAGCGTCGCGTTCAAGGAGAGGGCCGAAACTACGCTAGAAATCCGAATACAGCTACCCAAAGAGAAGATGGCGACCTTTACCGAGGATGTGATGCGCCTGTTCCACCAGTCGACCAGGATATGCCTAAGGTAAAGGAAATATGGTTCGTCATGCGCGGAGTAAAGCAAGAGCTCTTCGCCAGATTTATACATACCCCGCCAGGACTAATGCTGAATTTGTTTCCGAAGCAACAACCATGGAGAAGACGCTCGATATGCGGACAAAACGATATACCCACTGAAACTACACCGATATTCAAGCATTCGGCAGTGACGACATGCGAGAGACCATCAAAGCGGTCGTTCGCGGGGAACATCAGAAGCTGTTCCCAAGCTCGCAGCTTCAAGTAGCCTCAATCGCCGTCATCGTCCAAGAAGAGGATCGGTGGTCACTTCATATTACTCAAGTGCAAGCGCCATCGCCGCAGCCCCAGCTGGAAGCGATGACATACGCCACCGTCGCCCGCCGCCGAACTCCCTTCTCCGCGCCAGAGACACCGTGGCGCCGCGATTCCTTCGCCAGACGCCGCCGCTTCCGACACCTGCCGGCCAGCGAAACGCCCCAAGGAAGACAGACTTTCGCCGCCCGCTTGGCTACCATTTCGTGTAAGCTGGCCATGTGTACCGCCGATGCCTATAGCACCACTTGGGACGGCGAGGGTTCGCCAACAGCGCGCGCGTCCTCAGCTTGGGGAGCGCCCTCGTGACAACGCCGACCACCTCGCCGCCACGCGGCGGAGTTATCTATAACCATCCCGTTCACCGTCACAAGGTCGCTACCTGCCAACGCCACGCCGACCGTACACTGGCCCTGCCCAGGGCCGGTCTGTGAGTACCCGGAAACTAAAGGTAGCAAGTGGTGCAGGTGCAGTTGCTGTTCGTCGAACTGACGAAGATTCTCCCCCTCCGATGAAGACGCCGAAAAGACTCTATCGACGATATATCAACGAGACGCCACCATCCCGACGACGCATAGAAGCAAATAATACGCCGACAAAAGAACACCCGATGACGCGATGTTCCAGCCACATGCCAACACGACGCAGCCGTCGTGCTATCGGTCCTGCTATCGAAATGTTGGCCAGTCTTTCTGAGGCTCATCCTGTGTGAGGCCTTATCCCTGTTTACAACATTTATGCCACCCAGTGATTCTGTGTTTCATGATCTATGTGTGTCGAGCGACAGCGCTTCTTGATGCCTGCTTCTTGCAGATATTTTTATGCTGCATGATTCACCTATATATAGTCATTGTTCCTCCCGTAGACGAAAATTTAGATTTACCACAAGAAACCTTGTTGATGATTTCTAAACACGTTCGGATGAGATCAGAGGACGGCATACACACAAGCTTGATGAGGTAGGCATCCGAAAGCCTAGGAATTTGTAATTAAAGACATACTTCTGCTGAAGAAGCTTTTGGTATGATCCACAATGCTACTTGAGAATATAATTTTTGCCTAAATTGGGAACAGACTACCTAAAACTGATCATTCATAGAAATTCCAACTGAACGAAATAAAAAAAATAGGTATAGCACCAAATGCAAGAAATATGCTATCATCGGAATGAAATCCGCCCTTCCAATTAAATCAGGAATCCTTTATAATTCACACCAGTACATGCCTCGTAATGGTCGCGACGGGAGTTATGTATGTGGTATTAATTCCCCTTTTGTTTTACTACAGGCCCCGATGGCTTTTAAGCAGCAGTGAAAGCACTGAGTTGAAAGTACTTGATACTTTATATTGCCCCAGAAGTAAATTTCGCTGCGGACCGCAACATCGCACGCTAACAATATCTGGCAGCAAACCTGAGAAAGAAGGCATACCGCACATACGCGACTAAGGGCTGCCGTCGTGTAAAGGACGCACCACCACTTGGAAGCGCAACATTTTGGGAAAAATTCGAAACATCCCAGTGAGGCCGCTGCCACAGGGCCACTGTTTCTTAGTGCGGCGCATCGTCTCGGCTGGGTTGGCAATAATTCCAGTCAGATCAGCGGTATTTCCCTTTTAGAGAAGAGGGCCCTGCTTGAGTCAGCTCTGGTCAGCGACGATGGACCAGCACCTGACTTCTTCAGGGAGTGACAAAAGCAAAAGCGAAATTGTGTGATAAAATAAAAAAAATATATATTACGTCATTTGTACGTATATTTCCATGTGCTACAGCTGCGCAAACAGTACGAAACTTTAGCCGGCCGTCATTGGCATAATTCGTGTAAGGGCCGCACGCAGCCAGAACTCTAAAAAGAAGTGCGACTCTTACATGAGTACACACGGTATGACACATCAGGGAGGCGGGGGGGGGGGGTGCTGTTTGCTTCGATTGTTTCATATTGAAGATCATACTGCATACCTCGTGGTCATACGTGTCATTAGCATTGAACAAAAGAAAAAAGTCTTGCGTTCTTCAAATCTGCATAAAGCTTTTACTTGATGTAGCTTAAAGTAAATACCTTCGCGAATGATGCTAAATGCGCTCTCCAACCCTTTACACTATAAAGGTGGGCTAACTTACACAGAACTCGCTTTTCACCTTTCGTCACGACCTAGGCGACGATTCATGTTCTTCAAGCGTGTTTTATCGCTTCAAATGGTACATATCGTTTCAGTTTATTACAGTTGTAAAGGTGTTTATTAGTCACCAGCGTTTCGGCCGACCGTTGTAGCAGGGAACAGACTCTCAGCACGAGCGACATTTCCCGAGAAAACGAGGAAAGCGCTGGAGAGGATGGCCCACAATAGAGCTGCTCTTCGCAGCACCGTATATTCCTTCACAGTTCTGTCCTATAACATTAATTCATTATTTATCATTAAATTGTCCTAAATGTAGTACAGCTGTGTACAGGTATACTGGCGACATCTTGCATTAAGTACAGCTTTTGGAAATTTAATTGCAACTGACTTATACGTACCGGCTAGTGCACAGGCGTCGGCAGCAGCAATCGTTAAGGTGCACTAGTTTCTTCTACTCTGGAGCATGCATCCTCCACAAGAATCGGCTGCCTTCGACTCCAGCTCCTCCAACACACTTGCAGTCACGATTTACCTGATACAGGCAGTTGTCTGCCCGTAATTCGCAAACATGGGTCTTCACACCATCTGCTCGGCCCATCGCCCTGATACCCACCCGACTTCTTAGATTTCGCCTCGTCCCGCATCTTCTTACCCACCACGTTTCTAAACTCATCTGAATGACGACAAGCCCATTTGTTTTCACTGCCGTGGAATCGGGCACATTTCTCGGCACTGTCGCAATCGCTGGAGTTCCCCGACCAGCTCTACTTATACTGCCTACTCTCGCCCCCAGGTGGCCCTTCTCGTCCCTATGCCGCACGCTCCGATAATGCCGCGGCTGATTCTCCTGCACCCAACCGCCCCTATTCTCGTTCGCCTTCGCCTCAACGACGACAATCTCGCTCTCCCCAGCCCCGTCGCTCCTACTCGCCGACTCCCTTCGGACGCCACTTCCAGCCGGAAAAGTAGACGATGCATCACCTCGAGGTCAAATAGTTTATTCAGACAACGTATGGGTACAGTTGTCTAAGGCGCAGACCAAAAGACAAGTAAATGCCCGACAAGGAGTCTGCGTCGTTCTTGCTCCGATTCGAGAGCACAAGACATTGTGACGCTGCACTGCTCCCTACGCTGCCAAATCCTCTACTGAGGTTGCCCACTCATCTGAACCTTCTTGACGTGCAAGTCGACGGTGTTTCTGTGTCTGCTCTTATGGACATTGGGGCGCATATGTGGGTAATGAGCACTGACCTTCGTAACCGGCTCAAGAAAATAATCACGCCCGCCACGACGCCTGTTGTCCATGTCGCCGATGGCGGAACAGCCCCCGTAATTGGTATGTGTACCGCCTTCGTTTCCTTCGCCGATCGCTCCACTATCGTGCTATTTACAGTCATCGCCCACTGCCCCCCCCCCCGACATCATCCTCGGCTTAGACTTCGTCTCCGCACATTCTGCTCTCATCGATTGTTCCGCCAGTACTCTCCGCCTTGATTTGCCTGTTCTGGATCCCACTGAACCACACCCCAGTCGCCTCAGTTCCGTCGACTTCGTTCGCTTTCCACCTTCGGCACTGACTTACGTTGACTTAGTGTCATCCCCACCAGTCCCCGACGGTCACTACATCGCGGCTCCTAAGCTAGACGTCCTCCTTACACGGGATCACGGTACCTCATACCGTTTTATCTGTTACGGCTAATTGCGTCTGCCTGCCAGTGGTCAATTTTGTCTTGACGACACAAGTGCTGCCACGCGGGATGTCTCTGGCCCAGCTTTGCTCATTCGGGGATCACTCAATAGCATCTATTGCACTAGACGACAATTCATCCGATCCTCCGCTACCATCGCAGTCGTCAACTTGTACCCTCGCCGACTTACAGGAAATGATTGCGCCCGACTTGCCGTCCGAGCACGCTCGTCAGCTTTGCCGCGTTCTGTTTTCTTACTATGATATTTCAGACTTTAACGATTGTCCTTTGGCCCAAACTACAGCTGTTAAACATCGCATTATTACCGGCCATGCCACTCCTTGAATGAATGAAAGGTAAAAGTTCAGGATCAAGATTTCACAGCCTTAGTTGTACAGCAAAAATATACGACACACCGTGCCAACTTCTCCGGAAAGTTGGGAAAAATACCAATGCGACATCAAGATTATCGAGAAATAAATATTACATAGAAATTTCCCGACGTTTGCCTGACGATTTCTGCAGCTTTTGGTGTAATAGGAGAGTGGTGAGGTAATTGTAACTGTTACCTTGGGTTCCTCACTGCTGTTTGTCAAACACAGCGAGACGTCTTTGCTTGAGGCGTTGTTGTGCGCCATTTTCATTACTCCAAGGAGGTTAGTATTGTCATTCCCTAACACGGCACATCGCATGGTGGCAGAAGCGTTAAGTTTTCTTTCAATTATGGCGCTCTACGTACCAAAACCAGAATCGTATTATAAGACATGCCGTACTGGGAGAGTACGGATTAATCCTGACCCCCTTGGTTCTTTACCGATCGACTAAACCAATAGTAGACGAACGTTTCTGTGTTTCGCCGGCATGGTCGGAATGGAACCCGTGACCTCAAGCAATATCGCAGCCGCAAAACTATCACTGTGGGTGACAAGTGTTGCAATGAAGCGCTACCGCTAGATGCTTGTGATGCATTTATGAGGTTTTCAGTCTGGACGCCGAGCGGCAGTTGTGTGCTAGAAAAAGCTGCATGGTGCCTATATTTGAAAACTAGCAGGAGCGTACGTTACCGTTCCGTGAACCCTAATTTATCCAGTTTGTCCGCAACCACTTTCGTACCTAGTAACAGCATTTCCTCGCCTTCTCACGTCGCAGTTTCCTTATCTTGCCCTCCCCCATATATGCGAGATGCGAGCGAGAAGCGCCGAGGCATTTATTGACTAGTTTCGTGACTTCCTCGATGCCAATCATTTTGTACTTGCTCTCCCCTACCTCCCCTCTACCATTCTATCCACCTCTCCTCTCGACAGTTGCACGTTGTGGAAAGAAAAGCGTTGCAGTTTCAGTGATACCTTTGCGGGAGGTGAAAGATAATTACAGCCGTCAAGAAAGTGTTGTGGCGACACCCAGGGTGCTCCAGAGGGCGTTGTGCACAGGCGACGCGGCGGAAATGTTCCAACAAGCTTCTCCAGGCGCCTTTCCTCTATACGACGGTCCCGTTAAGTACAAGCACGCTCTGAATCACCCTCCGACGCGGCCTACAAGACAGAAGCAGCAGTAGAAGTGTAGTAAAAATCGAAGGAAGAGACAAAGCAAGCTTGGGTTTAAACAGCGGTCCTTCAATAAACTGCGGGAGATTTTTACTCGTAAATAATTTTCTTGATCCGTGTAAATGATGTGGCTCGCTCTTTCTTCTGGTGTGCTCCCGAGGCCGTCATCACGCTGAAGGATTCTTTGTTGCTTTTTCTGAATGTCCAATTTATGTAGTGTACATGAGCGCCAGATAATGCTAAGGAAACAGTTTCATTATACACGGGTGCACTGCTGAAGTTCGCACAATTTTCTTTTCCGGTATTCTGCAATGGTTGAAGGGGCGCTGAATACAGTTCTAATATTAGTGGCATTCGCTCACGACTGAAACAACTTAAGTCTATTTGACAGCACGCTGAAGTGCAAACCAGCATTTTGCGAAACATTGTCCGTCTCAGCCCCGAAACAAGTTTATAGACCCTTGACTTGTAATTTGCAGTCTGCTTGATAAAGGACAATCTTCTGCATGGCGCACAATGCGGCGCAAAGGAAGCGATGTGCACTCTGGTCATAGTCTTCTCTGTAGAAACGCATTTACTTAATTGTAGAGCCCGAGCAAAAGAAAAGATCAGCCATTGCGCTTATGTGACTGCTTAAACATCATGGCAAATTAGTTAAATTCCAAAAGATAATTCGTCACAGCGAATACAGGTCTCTGTGCTATGTGCGCGTTAAAAGTCGTTATGAGAAATCCTTTTTAGTTAGGTTAACTGTTTGGAAGAAAAGCATCACACGTTTCCATAATCTCTTACCGTAATTGGGCATTCAATTCAAGGTTCCAAGCAGAAAACAAACATTTACAAATGCTGCAAACAAGCCATCGCTACAGACTAATTATCCGATGAAGCGCACTTCACGGAAGGCCTCTGGCCACCACGCCAATCTTGGTGTTATGCAGCAGAGTAGCAATAAATTACGCCGGTCGGTACACCTACATACCTGGCCATGAAATCCGTGATAAGCTCCATATGCTTCTTCGTTAAAAACCTGGACATATTTCTGGCCATTCGAATATATAGGCCACACCCTGGGTAGCGGAAAAATGTGAAGGCCAAAAACACAAAGGCTGTGGCCACTGCCTGGTGGAGCGTTATTGTGAGCGAGTGACAAAGGGATGTCGAGCCCATGTAGAGATCTACAGGCAGGGTCACGACGTAATGCAGCGGTCTTCAGTGTGGCACACTCAGCAACAAAATTCTGGTAATCTGGCATTCAAATCGAAGTCTACAGGTCTGGTCGGAAGCCTTCAAATGGCCTTGACTTAGTAATATTACAAACAAATAGCTCATTGACGGTAAGATCGAACGCAAAAAACACTATGCAAGTCGTAGATGAATGTCAACGACCCTTGCGGTGCACATGCTTGGAACCCCCATCAAATATATCTCATCAATTGACACTAATCGCTTCAAAATCGAGTACACGATTCATTCATTCTAAGTACTCTCACGACGTCAGCATATTGGCACTCAAAACATAATCTGGCTTACCACTACTTGCATCTCGTTGGCGCATTGCTAGTCTGTCTCTTTAAAAGTTATTTTACAGCTCACTCGGCAAGTCACCAAACATTTTCCTCCCGGCACGCATCTCGAGCCGCCCTGGTTTCCCGCAAGAAGTCGCGCGCCCGCGTACGCGCACCGTCACTTTTTCTTCTTCATTTCTTTTCGTCCAGCAACAGACTTTAACGGGCTTTATAACGAAATCAGTCATCACCAGTCCTTTCAAATTTTTGAACACCGTAACAAATTACCTTGAACTGTAATAAAAATGCGCCTTTCAATTTTCCATGTATGTAGGCACTCCTTGTGTAATACCCTTTGAATGAGGTCTTTCACGAAATATAATGAAATGAAATCTTGTCACGAGACAGCGACAGTTTCATCCGAGGTATTTACTTAACGTTAGCTGTAGTAATATTCCTCGGATACTAAAGATAACATCAACGTGTACCTCTTTCCGCATCCTTGCCTGTTGCTACAGCTATCGGTGCGAATTTTGTACATGTATACGCGAATATTTCGTGGCCTAGTGGGAGCCAACATCAAATTAGGGATCGTCCCAAGTAACCAAGTTTGCGGCCGATGCGGGCGCTCTCTGGCCCCTATTCAGCCGGCCCTTCCCTGCTCAATGCATGTGCGCGTTCGCTCACACGCCCACTCGCACGTCGCTAGGGGCCTGTTGAGCCCTCTACTTGATCCACTTGCCAGGTACAAGTGTAGGTGCCACAAATGAACGTGGATCGGTTGCGCTAGCTGTTCTATGTTGCGCGTAGGCCTTTACTCCAACAATGGGCCCACGGAAACATTAAACGGAAGAGAGGCGTAAGAGTGCAAAGGTTCTGCAGACACTCACAGCCTTGCGATGCGTGCCAAAGCGGGTCGACGAGATACGCGCAGCCGGAGAACGCGAGCACAAAAGGAAAGCGACGCTCTGCTGAAAAACAGCGGCAGAGCAACGCTGCTCAAACGTCCACTGAAACCAGGCGGCGACGGTTGGAGCTGCACCACGTGTGAGACGCAGATTCGTACTTTCAAAAGCGCTTTGTCGAAGACGAACCTTCGTGCAGCGTCTGCGACCGCCTCTCGGTCACATTGTACGTTGTTAGGGTGCTGCGATCCGCGCATATGGCGGTCCACGAGCAAATGCATGTATGAGAAGACGTGCGTTCGTTCGGGTTTGGTGCCACGTGCAGGGGAGAAATGCTTCGCGTTGGCTTAGACAAATATCGGGGATGTTCCTGCCGTAAGTTTCTTATTTGAATTTACGTAATACTTCAAGCGCCGTCAGGCTAGTGCAGGAGTAACTTACACAGGTTCGAAACGTGCATAAACGTATAGAGTACAGGTGGAAATAAAATATGCACAAAATAGTGAAGTAATACAAGTGAACTTTACCCAACTTTATTGAGCAGTGTCAACAAAACATTTCATTGAGAATAAGCATACAATTAACTCAACAGAAGGAGAAGTTTATTTCAAAAAGCTTAATCAGAAAAATGCGTGTGCACTTTATGTACCCCAAAAGAAGATGAACAACAATGTCACATTACCTGAAGAGCTACGACACATTAGAGTGAAACAACGAACTTTGAGGTTATATACAAATTTAGCAGGTGTTGTTACCTGGTGGGAATTAAGGTGTCAGAAATGTGACAGCTACGCAGTAATGCGCCCATTGCGGGATTTTATCAAGCGTGTCGACCATTTCCGCAGGAACTGGTCTTCATTTAGGTTGATCAGCTCCACGCAAACCTATTCATGCATGTGTTTGTGTAAGCTGCATAGTAGAGAGTACATCGCTCTCTTTAGTCGCCCCTGTATAGCAGCCAGTACCTCTTTGTCTCCGCAACACGAATTTTCCCACGCACCACCAGACAACTTCGAATAGTCATCGCGGTTGCGTTCTCGGATCCATGCGTACGCCGAACAAGCACCACAATAAGTATCAAAATATTTTTGCAGCAGTACGATCAAAGCGGGCACGTCGTAACGTTTATTTCTGTCTGCACTGAGGGCAGCGGTCATTGGAAGATGTCCCCACGCTGCAGTGCGGTTCCGCATGGGCAAAGCGCGCCAACCTCGTCTCCACCCGAAGTCTAGCACCTTGGCGGGCACGGCCGATGTGGTTAGCTTGCGCCAGTTGACGCCCCTGCAACGCAGCAGGGGCGTCGCACACCTACTAGTAAACTAGTAGTTCGCACACCTCCATTGCCAGTTTGTCAACTACATCTACATCTAGTAAAGTTGATTTCATTGCTTGAGTGAAGGCTTCTTCATGCATAATTATAAACTGGTGGTACCTGTTCCGCCGTAGGTCTTGTTCTTATTCCTGACAAAAAGAGCTTCCTGGGTGTTCCTAGGAAATAGTGAAGTTTCCTGATTAGATATGCAGTATTGTTCACTAGGTCCTAAAAGCCTCGCAATGCGAGGACCGAGCTCATTGTTCTGATACAGGGAATTCTAAGTCCACCCAGGTTCGCTGGAAGCCGAAGGAGCGGACGTTCCTCTAATTCTGTTTTGTCCTGCCTGAGGAAAGAACCACAGCCTCCGTCAAAGAACCACTGGCCTCCATGAAACCTTGCGTGGTGGGCGGGCTATGCGTGCAACGTAGTAAAAAGCAGCGCGAATGCTGAATTTAATTGTGTAGTTGCGCTCGGCTAGCGCCCACGAGAACTTTAATGCCACTGACAGCTTCTTTCCTGCCCTCTTGCGCAGGTGACGCCATGTCTCTCGGTCTACTTCTTCAGACGTGATGAAAACTACTCCCATAACTTTAATCCCTGCTACCCACTGAACTTCTTCGTCAAGGCCAGATGTAAAGTTGCCAAAGGCCATCGCCTTACTTTTGTCTTTATTTAGAAGGGCTCCAAATAATTCATAGTAGTCGTTAAACTAACTTAAGAAGGCATAGTAGCTGTCTTCGTTTCTTAAAGAGAGGGACACGTCGTCTGCAAATTGCCACATGTAGGTAGTGAGTCGAGAGCAAGAGTGGGTTGAGCCAGAAAGAACAAAGAACACCGCACTTTTCTTGCCTGCTCGCGAGCCAACCCTGACTCACGCATTTTCCACGAGGCTGCTCCTCTGTGGTTTATTAAATCCCCAAGCGAATTCCTGAAGGCTCGTGACAAACTGGTGGAGGTGCGGAGTAGCCCTCAGGGCTGTTGCAAACCCCTCCAAGGATCCGCACTACGAATCCAGTGCCAGCAGACATTCCCGTGTATCGGGCGTGCCGCAGGATAAGGGGACTAGCCCCGGAAGTCGTTGACGCTACGGTTCCCACCACTTCAACCGGTATAACCAGCACTTCCGCTCAAACCGCCCCAACCGGCACGTAGAGGACGATGCTGAATCGGTATACACTTCAGTGCCCACGGGTCCCAACGACGGTCCATGGCGCAGTGTTAGAAGAGGTCGAAGACTGGATGGTCGACTGCAAGCACGTGACCGTCTTGAACTATTGAGACGACGAGTCAAAACTGAGACACGTCTACTTCTACTTGGAGGACAGCGCTCGTAGATAGTTTCGGAACCGTGCGGAGCAACTGATGTCATGGCACGAATTTTGTTGTCGGCTTCTGGAGATCTACACCAGTGCTGATCGCCACGGACGAGCGGAACGAGCGATTCAGGCCCGGGTCTAGGTGCCAGACGAAACTGTGACGACGCACATCGAAGGCATTACGCACCTGTTCCGACGAGCTGACCCAGGAATGACGGAGAAGTTACGTGATCTCATGCACGGGATCAAGGAGCAGCTCTTTGCTAGCCTCGTGCGCAGCCCTCCGAAGACGGTCGCGGAATTCTTGTCCGAGGCCGGGACCATGGAAAATATGCGTCTGCATCAGTCCAACAAATATGAGTGGCAAGTGAACAGCATGTCCGCTTCTGACATTTTCACGACCATCGGATGCGACAGTGACGGTCTGGGAGAGCTCATCGGCTCTGTATTGCGTGAAGAGTTGCAAAGGCCGGGATCAAACCAACACTGCACCCTACGGTAAGCCCCCTTACAAGCGTTATCAAGGAGGAGCTGCATCAGGCCCTCGATGATGCCTTGCCTCCTGATAATGCTGCGGCTGGACCTGCTGAATACAGCCGAGCGACCTACGCGGAAGCCTTAATGCTCTCCTACAGTGTCACTTCAGTCGGCGCAGCCGATATCGCACTGCAAAGCTGGTGAACACTCCGCCGCCCTTTACTCATGACGCTGCACTTGCCCATCGGCCGGAGCAACCGGTCTAAAACAACGACGGTAGACGCACGTTTTCTCGGAAGTCTAATGTTTGGTGCACACGCGATCGCCGGCCTCTGTGCTTCCCCTGCGGTGAAGTTGGCCACCTGTACCGCCAGTGCGCATATTCGCGCCTTGGACTTCGCGTATTTTCCGCATACTCGCCCACCCGATACGGCCAGCCACCCCGGGACATTGAGGACTACCTCTCTCCGCAGCGCTCACCACCGCCTGTCCGGCGGCAGTCACGCCCACCGTCTCCGAGACGATTTTCACCTGCGCCTCAGCGGCATTCTAACACGCGGTCTCTTAGTCCGCGTCGGAAAAACTATAACTAACGCGATATTTGGGGGTGAGGTCGCTGGCAATTGAAGTGCGGAAAACCTCGATCGATGCCGACACGAACAGATCACGATCAGACACCACCTGCAGCTGAGCAGGACAACCGGCTTTTTCTCGATAAAGCAATGACTATTGATGGGTACACCGTTAGTGCTTTACCGGAGACCAGCGCAGACTACTTATATTAAGCGGAAAAATGGCAGCGCAGCTGAAGAAAGTAGTCACGCCTTCGTATAATTCGCAGATTCGGACGGCTGGAGGCCACGTCGTTACCCCACTGGGCGCCTGCACGGCTACAGTATAAATTCAAGGATATACATTCGTAGTGTGTTGCCTTGTCTTATGCGAATGCTCTCGCGAGGTGATTCTTGGCGTTGCTTTTCTGCAGGTGAATGACGCTATTATTAATCTTCAAGAGCGTCGTGTCACATTCTCAGCCGACCGAGCAATCGCCGTGCAGGATGATCAACGGCGTGCTGACGTGCTTTGTGTTTCTGCAAACAGTGCACGCTTCCTCCATGAGCCAGTGTTCCCGTCGACGTGACATGCTGTGGCTAACGCGATGGCGAAGCGGTGGCCGAAATTAATTTTGAACACCTCCTAAAGTAAGATGTTTGTGTGGCTAGAAGTGTCATACAGCTTCCTGATCCCCGCAGGGGCGTCTGCGTCAGCAGGCGTTCGATGCGTTGCGACACCACGGACCCGAGCACACGAGGGTTGGGCCCCCCTGTGTGTAGCCGTGCGCGGCTTAGCTGCGTCCGGGGAAAGGGGAATCCTGGTGGTTGAGCCGACGCCGGGTGTTCGGACCTTTAAGGCCCCCCGGCGGAGGCAACACACCTCTTTGGTCTCTGCTTCACGTAGACGGCACCCTCGGGCTGACCCACCCGGGGGAAATCGGTAGTCGCCCCTTCCTGTCTCTCCCTCCTCGAATCTTCGTCTTTATCTCTCACTTTCTGACCTTTCCTGTCTCCTTCTCTCTTCTTTTTACTTCCTTTCTCTTAGCGGCAAGGGTTAACCCTGTGTGGCTATGCAACCTTGGGTACCCCATATTTGGTTATAGTGACGGCGTACGACTGGCGTCGTGCAGACTTGTATGCAAGCTCTGCCGCGTCCCCTCGCTGGGCTCCATGGTGGGCGGTCGGCGCTGTTGCCGAATGTACACTTTTTTTCATGGAAACTTCTTTCCCCTCCCTTGTTGATCGCCCTCAGAAACGAGGGCGCACCGAAGATGTCTTCAAGTTTTTTGGACAGCAAACCCAGAACTTTCCCCGCTTCCACGTTATTCATTCCGAAAAGCCAAACAGAGCAGTGGGAAACATTTCACCATTCCTTGTCTCAAAGTCCTTGACTGATGTTTTTGGACCAGGTTACAAGGTGTCGAGGATGGCAAGCGCTGACCTCCTCTTGGAGCTCTGCGACCAGAAGCACTATGACAAACTACCGAAGCTAGTGTCATTTGGGGAGACCCACATAACGGCAACCGCGGTGTTGTGTCGGATGATGATCTGCTTAAGCTGGCTGAAGCGGAGCTCCTGGAAGGCTTCAGCGAACAAAATGGGATCAATGTCAGAAGAATTAAGATGAGGCGAGAAGGTAAAGAGATTCAGACGAAGCACTTAATAATCACCTTTGGTTCAAGTGTCCTGCCCGAGTCAATCGAGGCCGGGCACATCGAGCTCCGTGTTAGGCCGTACGTGCCAAACCCACTCGGTTGTTTCAAATGCCAGCGCTTCGGCCACAGCTCGCAGAGCTGCTGAGGCCACCAAACTTGTGCTAAATGTAGTGCCCAAGAACACACCTCTGAAGCGTGTGAGAACGCTCTCCTCTGTGTAAACTGTGACGGGGATCATGCCGCGTACTCGCGGTCGTGCCCCTCTTGGAAGAAGGAAAAAGAAATTGTAACGATCAAAGTAAAAGATAATATATCATTCAAAGAGGCACGCAGGCGGGTGGCATACCTACCAAAGAAAGCTTTGCCGAAGTGGCGCGTCAGGGGGCAGCGTCACAACGGCCTCCGGCGGCTGTCCGACCCACAAGCAGTGAGTCGGCAGTTACGCCATCTGCCCCCGCGGCGGTTGCAGCTAGCGCTGCTCCGTCAACCAAGGAGAAGGGACCATCCACCCCGAAGGTGGGCGCAGCTGAGGCTGCCCCAACCACCCCGGCCCTTTCCAGCGCTGGCAACAGCCGGCGCAGCCAAATCCCTCAGGGAGCCCCATCGTCCTCCGGGCGGCTGGGTGCAGGGGTCTTGCCCTCCAAGGTGGGACCCTCTCTGGGAACTTCTCGCTCGCAAGAGAACGTGTCCGACCCCTCACAAGAGGCAATGGACACTACACCTATCCACAAGGCGCACAAAGCGCCTAAGGGGCGGCGAGGTTCGCTCGTACGCTCCAAAAAGGGTCACATCCCCGTTACAGGGCCTGGAAAGAGCTCTGTAAGCTAAGGCATCACTTCCGTTTCCGTACACACAGCACCAATTTACTTTAAATGTGGACACACAAATTATTCAATGGAACGTCAGAGGTCTTCTTAAAAACCTTGATGACGTACAAGAACTCATCCACAAACACAATCCAAAAGTGCTGTGTTTAAAGGAAACACATTTAAAATCAAAACACACAAACTTCCCCCGACAATACACCATTTTCCGCAGCGACCGTGATGAGGCTAACACCTCGTCCGGCGGTGTAGCAATCCTTGCAGACAAGTTCGTAGCTTGTCGCCAGGTAGCCTTACAGACGCCCCTCCAGGCAGTGTCAATTAGAGGGATTATTTTCAATAAGTTGGTAACCGTCTGTTCCATTTATATACCTCCAAGCTATCGCCTCCAAAAAACTGATCTATATAACCTGATAAATCAGCTCCCGGAACCCTACGTATTTTTGGTTGATTTTAACGCCCACAACGCGTTGTGGGGAGACGCGCGATGCGACGCAAGGGGCCGCCTTCTTGAAAATTTTATTCTGAACTCTGGTGCCTGCCTATTTAATAAGAAGGAACCAACATATTACAGCCTTCCACACAACTCATATTCATCCATAGACCTAGCAATAGGCCCTGCTTCCCTTCTGCCTCATCTTGAATGGAATGTGATAACGAATCTTTTTGGAAGTGACCACTTCCCTATAACTTTAATATCACTAACGCAGCATGACAACAGTCCCCCGTAACCCATTTGGAGAACAGCATTGGCTGACTGGGAGCATTTTAAAGAATCTACTCAGTTACCACTTTGTTTTATAAACAATTTTAGTATAGATGAAGCTGTCGCATATTTTACGGCTTTTATTATTGATGCTGCAGAAAAATTTATTCCGCAAACAAATGGTGGTTCACCTAGAAGACGTGTTCCCCGGTTGAATGATGAATGTAGAAATGCCCGAAAGAGGCAGAATAAGCCATGGGGAATATTGCGTAGGTCGCCGAATGCAGAAAATCTTATCGAATTTAAACACATAAAGTCACAGGGAAGGCGCATACGGCGTCAGGCGAAGAGAGGCAGCTGGGTGAGGTTCCTTTCAGGCATCAGTTCTTACGCACAGGAGGCTAAAGTTTGGAATGGCGTAAGCGTATCCAGCTTTTCTGGACACAAGGCATAAAGAAAGAAATTTCAACAAGAGCGGACACTCCCATAGAGCCCAGCGGCCGAATTGACTGTAGCACACCAAGCGGATGTTGTTGACTCCTTCCGGTTTCGGTTTTGGTCGCGCGCGTTTTGAACACCAGTTGGTACACGCCGCGCCGGCTCCGCTGCTTGGTGCGTCATTCATTTTTTTTTCGCTTCTGCTGAACCTCGCGTGGCCTTGGCGCGCAATCGTTTCATTATTAAGTAGAAATGATTGCGATTGACCTTTACAAGACTGCGCCGAATCTGTCAGGTGCAATTTCATAAAGAAAACGAAAGACGCCTTCTGAAATGATGAAATGTTTATTTTGCTCTATATAAATGCTCGTTCCGGGCTTCTGCATTCATCCAAAGTTGTGGCACCAGGTAAGCAGCAGTCGTTGCCGTACGATGCTCCACCGGATGCCATCAGCTGAAAGAAAGTAAATTACAAGCATGTATCATTTCGGTATATCGACCTAACAGGAGTATTGCGTATAGAGGCGAAATGTGCGTAAGTGGTGAATGAGCGGCATTACAGATAAATTCACTTTTTCGTACATTCTGCAGCAAAGACTCCTCCCAAACAATGCCATAAAATCTGAACATCCGATCTCAAGCACCCCTCCTATCCCGGGCATTATTTCCTGCACTTTAAGTGCACAAATACACGGGGGACTGCGCGTTTCCAAAACAACTTGGCCTCAGTCGACACGATGGTACGCCAAGTACACAAAGGTGGCTTCAACATAGGCTCAGCCAGACCATGTTACACGCTCACAGAATGCCTTCTAATCGCACTCAAGTCAGACTCGTGGGTGCAAAGCCTGTTTTCTGTCGCTCAAAATACATAAATGTCATGTTCTTGAGCTCCTCCGTGTTATCTTTTACAGGTCCTGCCGGCGCATGCAACACTCCCGTGTTATCACTCTCGGCAATCGCTCGTCGCGTTTTCGAGACGGGAGTACTGAAATAAGGTATATGTTGTTGCAGGGCTATAAAATGCGTCACAAACTTGTCTCACTAAAATTCAGTACACGCAAAACTAACTCACTATGGCCGGCTTGCTTTTTTGCTAACACCTTCACAACCCCAGGCGCGGCGAGCAAGCCTCAAGATATCCCAAAAAGTTACCAAATAAATTGCAATACTTTTTCGGGTCAGAGACTGCGTCACGAACTTCTACTAGTAAGATTCAGTACACGCTAAACTAACTGCGGCACACAGCCGAGCTGCTTTTCGCTAACTGCGCCACTACGCTGAGTGCGGCCACTGTGCTTGAAAAGTACCCCAAAAAGTAGTGAAATTAGTTACAATAATGTCTTGGGTCAGAGAAAGCGCCAAAACTTGTCCCGGTAAGATTCAGTACACGGGAAACTGCGTCACACTGCCAAGGTGCTTTTCGTCAGAAAGCCAGGTGCGACGAGCGTGCCCAAAAACTACCCAAACAGGTTATAATTATGCTTGGGCTCATGGAAAGCGTCGCAAACATCTCCCAGTACGAGTAATTAACTCATATTAACTAGGCTTGGACTGCGGAGCTGTTTTTCGATAACTGCGTCACTATATAGGTTCAGTTTTGTGCAGTAAGCCTAAATGCACTTGAAGTGCGTCGCAGAGTGTCAAACAAAATTCCTCACCTTGCTGTTGTCCAGTAGTGCAGCGGTGCCGTGTCGAAATGCAGACGGAACACAAGAGAACGCCGGGAGCCCAAAAAACGGGCTACATCGAAAAGAGACGGCTCGCCGAGCACGCGAGCTCCACATGCGCAGCCGGCCTCGCTCACTCCTGCGGCTTGTCTGGCGTATGACGTATGCACGCGCGTCTGGCGTGCCGCTAGCTTGTTGCTAGGCAACGCAACAAGAAGTTGCAAAGTATAAGTTCATTTACACGCAAAACTTTTTCGCCTTTAGTGGGAAGGAATAAAAAAAAATAAAACGTTGTCTGGAAGTTTATTTCACATTCTTTATTTCTGATTCTCGCGTCAACTAACGGATGTTGTTGAAACTAGGCGTGACGTCTTTCCTGTTGCCAGTTGTTGAAGAGTGTCCCCTCTTGTTGAATTTCTTTATGCACAAGGGTTTAGCTCGCGTGAGTGCCACCACTTGGCGTACTGACCTTAAACTGTCCAAACTTCCCGCGGTAAAGCGTGCTGACGTCAATCAAACAAAAATAAAGAATATCAAATCTATCCCTGCCCGTTGAACTTCGCCACAATGCTAGTCCCGCCGGCGTTATCAGTGTTCTTGATAAAGCGTATTCGCTCGTCGCCTGGAAATTACTCGTCATCCTAAGGGCGTTTAGTCGTGACGAGCAATGGTTGATTCATGGCTTTTGATGCGGTGCTTTTCTTCTTTTTTTCCTTTTTCTTTCTTTTTTTTCATTCTACGGAGTAAATAAGCTAGTCTAACCGCCAGAAGCACTTCGGGGCAGCCTTTCTTCAGTCAGCACACATTTTTAACGTCCGAACATCGCACAGCGTCTACTAGAGACGTCGTCATGGGCGTATTTTGATTTTCCCCTATTGAATTCGTTTAGGTGCACACAATTATTTCACTAGCGACTTTGCAATGCGCACACATGGGCAACCGCCGCATCAGCAAATCTAGATGTGCTTAAGTATTAAGACATATACATGGATATGCTGGTTTTTTACCTTGACACAAATGTCACGACACAAGAGTTGAGCAAACTGTCCCTGTGTCGTCGCAGGGTGTGAGACCGGGCTAGTGGGTATTCCATGCTAAAGTGACTAGCGCAAGAGTGGACACGGGACAATGAAGATGCGACAAGGATAAGCGCAAACTTCCAACTGGGCGCTTGTCCTTGTAGCCTCTTTAGTGTCCCTTGTCCACTCTTGCGCTAGTCACTTCAGTCTGTGTTGTCTTCCGTTAGCATGCTATGGCCGAAGCTGCTCGCAATATTAAGTCACATTTACTGGCCATCAGGCCAGGTACACCCCTGGGTATGGCATATACAGTACTTGCAGTTAGTTTCCAATGTAGTCTCCTATGGCGGTTATCCACGTGCGTGAAGCAAGAACGCTATTTAAAATTATTGTGCAGTAATATATGCGGGATTTGTATGTTCTCCACATTCTCTACTATGTTGCCGTTCCGCCTTTATTATATAGCCGCAATGTAGACTAGCAGCTATCGAACGCCATAAAGGCTATCTACATACTCAAAGACCTCGCGCACAACTCATGACACTTAATTGTATTGAAGAGTTGTGCGACTGCCCAGGACATCCTTAACGAATGTTACATAACACAATATGAGGTTGTACTTGCCAAAACCACGATTTAATTATGAGGCACGCCGTAGTGGAGGATTCGGGAATAATTTAGACAACTTGGGATTTTTTAACGTCCGCCTAATCCTAAATACGCAGGTTTTCGCATTTCACACAAATTCAAATACGGCTGCCGTGGTTGGGATTCGATCCCGAGACCTCGTGATTAGCAGCCGAACCCTATAAAAGCTAAGCAACTATGGAAAAGAAGGAATGTTGGCAGTAGGAGGTAGGTGACAGCCGGCACGTCATACAATTTGTTCCCACACTCATTGCGCGAGAATCGGTACCATCTGTCGAAGAATGACACCGTAGAATGCACTGTATTCAATGTGATGGAGTCCGCGTCCAATATTTCAGACCCGAATCTTACTGTAACTACTGACGACCAGGCATCTCGCTAATACGAGCAGTCGCTTGACAGCTGCCGAGTGCTGGCGTCGGCCACAGGACCTACTTGCCCTTTGTTCAACACTTGCCGACATTCTCGCCTTCTTTCGAACCATTGCGTTTCAGCTGAACTGCTTCAACAGCCAATTTATTTGTGCCAAAATTTGGCCACCCTGTCAACGTTATGGTTTCTTATTTTTAATTCATCTTATATATTTAGGCTAATGCTGTCCTGAAATTTCCAGCGGTTTCGCCTTTCCCAAGATGCCCGATTTTTTGTCGGCCTCTGTTCATATTTTCGAGGATTGTTAATAGACGTGGAAACCATTGCGTGACCCCCTGACCAAGCTGCTCAAAAAGTCATTTTATATCCCCGAGGTCTTGTGCAAGCTTCTGCCTTCTTGCCGTTCATCAACCTCCTGATTTCCCTGTCAACTGTATCCCATTTTGACGACTCCAATCCTTTGGAAGTTGGCGACGATATAATGTCCATGGGATTAAAGCCATTTAAATCGATTCTACTGGGGATACGACAGCCGGTTTGGCTCACTGTGAACGGAAATATTGCGCTAATGAGCGCCATTCATAAGCATTTAAATTGATAGTCCAAATGCACCATCTTGCATTTGGGAGATGGGCACGCTAACCATTACGCTACCACCTGCCTCCACCAATATCTGTTTAACTGCCTTCGCACTTCACGTTTTTGCCGCAGACGCAGGCAGAATGGATGCAGAAACGAAAAAAAAAGTAAAGATTGCTTGAGTTGCCAGCTGACACATGACCTTAACTTTGGCAGGTTATTCTCATTGGAGCGCATGTAGCCTTGCGGCTGCGTGCAGATTGTGGGTCGCCTTAGCTTTATTGTAAACTTACTTTCACCGACTCTTTTCAGTTAGAGCAGAAACGCCGGACAAAAATGAGACCTACCGTTGAATATTTTTTTCATGTTTTCTAGGTTTACACCAAAAACGCTCATTTACACAAATAGCGATTTTTTAAAGAAATGGCATACGGATACTATATTTCGGGGTCATGTCGTTGTGTCAATACGGGCCGGCACCATGTATCGACGAAAGGGCATCACAGTGCCGATGCACGAGGCAGGTTACTAAATGAAGAAAACAGGAAACGACTGTTTTTCAGTTCTCGCTACATATTGTACACAGAACACAAGGCACCCACCACCATGACATTATATCTTTGAGAACAGCGACACACAATGGCGGACTGATATACTTCCTAAAGGGGTTTCATTTTATTTTTTCATCGCAGAACCGCAAGCACAGGTTGCGTCGCGCGTATACCGCAGCCACGCGTACTGTGGCCGCGCTCCTTTTCCTCTAACAATGTGGCCTCCGGCGGATTCACGCGCTCCAGTAGGTGGCGGATTGGACTGTCACTCCAGAAATTTAAATACACAACCTCTTTGCATAAAACGACGGCATGAGTGTTAACATATTGTTGGCTTGGATATGTTTGGCACGAGGCCCAAGTCTTCTAACGCGTTCTTATCTTTGCGTTCGCGTCTCTGTCTTGAAGGGACGCGCACCGTAACCTGCTGCAATGGTGCTAGCGTTGAGCGTATGTAAGGCGGAAAACGCGGTTCTTAAAAAATGTCTGTTCACTAACTTGAACAGTAAACCCATGTTTATAGTATTCGCGCAGTATAGTAGTAGTATAGTAAGAGTCACGAGAATGGCTTCCATAACCGCAAGCGTCACGTCATGGTCGTAACTTGTCGGGACAGCGTAGTTGTAATCCATAGACCCTTCCACTAAGGAATACGTGGCTACGCATGGCTGATGAATAAGTAATTGCGAAGATTGGTTTTCAGTAAAGGTTTGTTACCAAGAACGGCGGGAGCTTATACTCCCGCAAAGGACAGATGCTGGGCGGTGACTTCAATCATTTCCTCGGCACATCGCACATCTACACTGGAATTCAACTGGTTTCGCCAACTCTTCATTATATTGTTAAGGTGAAGGGAATGAAGAAGTTGAATTGGACTAGACGAAGACGAAGTCTGGCAGTTGCCTGAACGCCATATACGCCAGTTGTAAATATACGTTATTTTACACTCGTGGGCCTGCTTTCTTCCTGCAACATTTTGGTGGAGGTGCGGGGTACCATCACGAAACTTCGCAGCGGACGTCATCTACCTGCCGCCACAATGGCAAATCAACCGACACAAGCAACAACGCCTCAGCAGCCCGTGCCAACGGTCATCCTCACTCATCCGCGGGACCCAGGGACATCTTGTGGCACGGACAACGTCGACGTCGAGGACTGGCTTACGATGTACGAACGAGTGTGCGACAACAACAGGTGGGATCCAACAATGATGCTAGCAAACGTCATATTTTACCTAAGAGGAACTGCGAGGCAATAGTACGACACAGACGAAGCTCACCTAACGAACTGGGATGTCTGCAAAGAAAAAATGCGAGACTTGTTTGGCATACCTGTCGGTCGTCAGCTGGCGGCAAAAAAAGAACTTGCGTGTCGCGTTCAAACGTCCACAGAATTCTATGTCGTCTACATACAGGATGTGCTGGCCCTCTGTCGCAAGGCTGATATCAACATCACCGAGGCAGACAAGATTGGTCACATATTGAAAGGTATTGCAGACGATGCCTTCAATCTCCTGATGTGCAAGGATTCTGCCACTGTGGATGCAATTATAAAGGAGTGCCGGCGCTTCGAACAAGCGAAGGGCCGCCGTGTCGCTCAGGCTTTCGACCGATTGCCCAATACCACGGCGACATCTTCTTGCGAAGACCCGCCGCGCTTCGTCCAGCCCACAGGACCGGAAGAAATCACCCGCATCGTTCGCCGTGAGCCTAAGGCCATGACTCCAGCTCCAGTCCATTCGGACTGTCGAGAAAGCGTGCCCGCTACCTCCCTTATACAAGCGGTCCTTCGGGAGGAAATGGCAAGTTTGGGCATTCCATATCTCTGCTAGGTGCGCCATACAAACACCTACCAGATTTCTCCGGCCGCTCGCTCCCAGACGCAAAGCTTTCCGCCCCCTCGTCGCAACCCAGCTGACTGGCGCACAGCGGATGATAAACCTATCTGTTTTTATTGTTCCGGTATTGGACACATCGCCCGTCATTGCCGCAACCATTGGTCGTCGCCTCCTCGGTGGTCGTCTCCGAGTCACTACCGCCAAGTACCAGACAATCGTACTTTCTCGCCCTATACGCCGACTAGGAACATTAACGCCGACAGTGCTCCACCAAGATCCAGCCGCTCCCCGTCTCCGCAAGGTCGTAGGTCCCGTTCGCCTCTCGTCGGTCGCGTCGCTTCGGGAAACTAGGCGGTGCAGCTTCCGGAGGTGAAGCTGCAACTCCGACCCGGCCCACAAATCCTCTGTTGACCCTGGCTATATGTGGAAACCTACTGGACATTGAAGTTGATGGCTTTCCTGTTAGATCTCTCGTTGACACAGGAGCGCAGCTTTCAGTTATGAGCGCTGCTCTCCGCCGAAGGCTCAAAAAGGTTCTGACACCCGCCGTACCGTGCACTGTGCGAATCGCCGATGGGAGTACTTCACCTGTCCTTGGAATGTGCACAGCACGTGTGACCATTGGGGGCCATTACGCCGTTGTTCTATTTATCGTCCTTGAACACTGTCCATACGACCTAATTCTCGGCCTCGACTTCCTTTCGAAACACTCTGCCCAAATTGACTGCTCCGCAGGTGTTTTATAGTTGGATCTGCCGCTTCCTGCCGACGCAACAACTTGTGTTGCACACCGCTTATGTTCTGCTGAGTTTGCAATGCTGTCTCCACAAGCGGCTACAAATGTCCTCCTGACGCCCTGTCCTCCCGTACCTGATGGCGAGTACGTCGTGTCGCCGCTTACTGACGTAACCGGTTTTGTCGCGCAATATTGCCCTACCGAGCACCTTAATCCGGATCCGCGAAAACTGCGCTCACGTGCCCATCCTCAATTTTGGATTTTCGTCGCATGTGCTGCCACACGGTATCGCCATAGCGCATATCACTCCTTTGGAAGAATTTGAGATTTCTTTTTTGACCTCTGAATCCTTCGTCAGTACCAACGGACCGTTGTCACCCACTCCTCCGTACTCGACGCCTGGGACGATTTTTCTAAGATGATCGCCCCTGACCTTCCTTCCGAGAAAATAACAGCTCTTCGTCACCTCCTGTCATCTTTTCGGGACATCTTTGATTTGGACGACCGTCCACTTGGCCAGACATCTGTTGTCACGCATCGCATCGACACCGGTGACGCCAGCCCCATTCATAGGCGGCTATATCGTGTCTCTGCAACAGAAAGGGCCATCATACACAAAGAAGTAGACAGGATGATGGACAAGGACATCATTGAACCTTCCAGTAGCCCGTGGGCATCACCGGTTGTCTTAGTAAAGAAAAAAGACAACTCGTGGCGCTTCTGCGTTGACTACCGTCACCTCAGCAGAATAACAAAGAAGAATGTTTATCCCCTGCCGCGCGTTGATGATGCTCTTGACTGCCTTCACGGATCCCAGTACTTTTCATCAATTGACCTTCGCTCCGGCTATTGGCAGATTAGCGTCGATGAGATGGGCCGCGAGAAAACAGCCTTCGTCAACACCGGACGGTCTGTACCAATTTAAAGTCATGCCGTTTGGATTATGCAATGCGCCAGCTACATTCAAGCGCATGATGGACTCTCTCTTGCGCGCTTGAAGTGGTCTGTGTTACCTCGACGATGTGATTGTGTTTCCGCCGAACTTTGAGAACCACCTGCGGCGCCTCACAACCATACTCTCCGTGTTTCGCAGGGCTGGCCTTCAGCTTAACTCCTCCAAGTGCCATTTCGGTCGCCGTGAAATTAACATGCTCGGCCATCTCGTAAACGCCGCCGGAATCCAACCTGATCCACAGAAAGTTCACGCCGGGCGAAATTTTCCTGTACCTTGTTCAACAAACGATGTCCGTAGTTTTCTGGGCTTATGCTCTTATTTCCGGCGATTTGTGAAAAGTTTTGCCGACATCGCTCACCCTCTCACTGACCTTCTTAAGAAAGACGTCTCTTTCTCTTGGGGACCTCTGCAGGAGAAAGCCTTTTCTACCCTGATTGATCAGCTTACAACTTTGACCCTTCTGCGCCCACTGAAGTACGAACTGACGCGAGTGGTCCTGGCATCGGCGCTGTCCTCGCTCAGCTTCAACAGGGCCAAGACCGTGCCATCGCGTACGCTAGCCGCCTTCTTTCCACGCCCGAGCGAAATTACTTCATTACCGAGAGAGAATGTCTCGCGCTCGTATGGGCGGTCGCGAAATTCCGGCCGTACCTTTTCGGTCGGAGCTTCTGCGTCGTAACCGATCATCACGCCCTCTGCTGGCTCTCCTCTTTGAAGGACCCAACTGGACGACTTGCACGTTGGGCATTGCGTCTACAGGAATATACTTTTTCTATTATGTATAAGTCAGGGCGCCTGCATAAAGACGCTGACTGCCTGTCCCGCAATCCCGTGGATCAACCAGGCGATACCGATGCAGACTCGGACATCAGTGTTCTATCCATCTCCGACTTCCTCCATATTGGCGACGAGCAGCGCAAAGATCCTGTTATTCGAACACTTATGGAACGCCTAAGCTCCTTGCCCAATGACCCGTCCCTCCGCATGTTCACCTTGCGCGATGGAACTCTATACCGTCGTAGCGTTCGTCCTGACGGCCCGGAGCTCCTCCTAGTCGTTCCCAAGCACCTTCGACTAGCCGTGCTGCAGCAACTTCACGATGCTCCTACTGCTGGATATCTGGGCATCACTCGTACATACGACCGCCTGCGGTGCCGCTTCTTCTGGCCCGGCATTTATCGCTCTGTGCGCCGTTATGTCGCTTCTTGCGACCTGTGTCAGCGCCGGAAGACGCCTGCTACGCCTCCCACTGGTTTGCTTCAACCAATCGATATCCCCACAGAGCCTTTCTTTCGTGTGGGCCTAGACCTCCTGGTCCCCTTTCCAATTTCTATCAAAGGCAACAAATGGATTGCTGTAGCAACCGATTATGCCACGAGATATGCCATCGCGCGAGCGCTGCCAACCAGCTGCGCTACAGATGTCGCAGACTTCTTACTATACGACGTCATCCTGCACTATGGTGCCCCTCGCCAGTTGCTGACGGATCGCGGCCGCTACTTTTTATCGAAGATCGTCGATGACCTGCTCCGCTCCTGCGCAACAGAACACCAGATTGCTACCGCGTGCCACCCTCAAACGAACGTTGGATTGAATTTGGAACGTTGGAAAGTTGAATTGAACTAGACGAAGACGAAGTCTGGCAGTTGCATGAACGCATATACGCCAGTTGTAAATATACGTTATTTTACACTCGTGGGCCTGCTTTCTTCCTGCAACAATATTCTCTCGCCCCTAAGCTGCGACTTCGCCTGCCACCCGGGCCAAATATTTTCCTCTTTGTCCCCGGCTTCTTTCAAAATCTGCTGAGACGTGCTTCCATTAATGCTTGCTCCTCCTTTTTTTCAATAAATGAAGGCATTAACTCATGAATTCCTAAGTTACTGCTGAAAATAGCGTGTCTTTATCTCGATAACCAACATGTCTCTCACCTGGGCTCTCCCATCGCAAAACATGTTGCTGTGTTGCAAATGGCTGGGCGTCACATATGAAATTTTCTAGGAATGGCCAGTAGCACGGCGGGCAATTTTCGGTGGGTGACGAGACAATATATAGAACACCATCTCTGCCACATCCACACTTAGCGCTCCGCTACGTGAGCTAGTATTAGCCGCTACGACGAAGTACGAAGTGAAAGAAACCTAGCTGGGCTGGTCGTGGGCAGCTCTTTTTGGATTCGTGATGCGTCGATTTAAGATATATATATTTCTGATCTAAGCCTAAATGACAGAGATATAGGCGAGGTGAGCTACGGTAGCTCGTTGGTTTGGACTAACGAAGCTCTTCACGCAGCACTTTCGTCTTATGCGTGTTTGCGAACGGGAATGAAAGACAGGAGGGTAACACGCCTTCCTGAAATGAAACATTCGGAATAACCCTTTGATTGGCGGTTGGACATATGTCGAGGGTCCCCGATACGAACCACCGGCAAATCTGTGTCACCTTGAAAAGGAGAACTCAGATGAAACGTTGTCAAACGGATAGGCTTTTAATTATCATAAGTATATCTTTATTGAAATTCCTTACCATGAGGTGAAAGCCGACTAATAAGCATTTAAATTTCCTGCGTTTATAAAACATCCTGTTAATAAAAGGTTGCTGTGCTTTACAGCCCCCCTAAATTGAAAAGTAAGTTATGAAAAATAAATTGGTGAGGTAAATGTGTAAACGCAGACGCAAGAAAAGGCCTAGTCCGTTTCCCAGTATTCACTCAATGAAGAAGGAGCATCTCTATCCTCTCACGTTGTAGTAATAGAAAGCTTTAGCTGGGCGATTTTACGGCCAGCGGGGCGGAGCGGCCGAGCGGATACACCAGCGGAGAGGCGCGCGAGAAAATAGTTTTAGCCGGGCGGAACGCCTGTCTTCTCGAGGGGAGTAGAGTGATTTGCTCTGCTGCTCCACCAATTGGTCACAATTCGAGTTAGAGTGAAAAGAATATCAATTAAACCTGCTAATAATGCGCTGAAACTGTTTAGTAAAGGTAGGTTCTGTATTTTTAGTTAATTATTGGGTAAGTGTAGAGTTTTAGATGTACAAAAGAGCAGTCTGTTCAAGGGAAGCTGAAAGCTTTTCCAGAAAAAATGAGTGAAGAGCAGTACGCAGTCGTTTTGAACCCTCTGAATTCAAATATCGCATCAAAATTGAGCGAAAGAGAGCGCAAACATATTTTATTTCGACGAAAAGTGCAGCAGCAGACACGCCCAGCTCGCGCGCCTCGTTTCCGCCTGTGATTGGTCGGGCGCCTCGTGACGTCAACAATGGTGTTCGTCCGGACCGACTGCTGCCGCTACACACGAAGCACGGTGCAAAGTAGTTTGGTGGTGTTTTGCTGAGACGGTCATAGAAATTTTCGAGAGCTTGCGTTTCTCTGAGGAGTTCGGCGTTAAGTCCAAACTCTACGAGAGCGATTTTGCGCGCGACGGTGACGGGAGACGGCTTGGAGCGACAAAACGGGCCATCGCTTGAACAGATCGCTCGGTGTTGTCTCTCGATCGCTCGTTTCTAGAAATGTAGAACTCTTCGCTCGTCGTTCGGAAATGCTATGAGCGACTAGCCAATTGTGCGAAGCCGAAACTGGATGTACATAACTCAAATGCTACTGTTTGTCGCATGGAACGAGCAAACTATTGAGTTTTAGAAGTGCAAGAATAAGGACCTAGTGCAAGGCCTTCAGAATTATTTTATGCTCCTTCTTCAGTAAAATACATCAACTTAAATTGATAAAGCATGCTTCACGCTGGTTTCGCCGCGTATATTGCTGCCCTCATACTGGGAAGTCGTCGCTCAAAGCCGTCGCTCGCGTGGAGTTCGGCTTGCAGACGACGAGCGAACGCGACAGCCATCGCCTCGCTTCTAGCGCTATCGCTGTCGCGTGCAAGATCACTTGTAAGGGGTTTATACTTGTACATACTACACGTACGTACATACTTGTACACACTACATGTACGAGCCGATTGCAACGAGCCGGCCTCTCCAAGAAGCAAAAAATGCTGGTGCAAGCACTGGTTTCCGCGCAAACGAAGGCGAAGTGTTAGCATCTCCTTGTGTTGGAAATGTTCTTTGGCGAGTGTGTTTTTTGCTAAGCTACATTCAGCGTCTCAGTGAGTACGTTTCCGGGCAAACAACTGTAGTGTTATGTTCCTGCATGCCTCCTCGTAGAACGTAAGCGGTGATGCGATCTTCAGCATTTGTGCGCTGCCCCAAAGCTGTCGGCAATCTACACAGATGGTTTAAAGGCGGGAAAAATTTACCGGCTGTTGTAGCACGTGTAGTATAGAACCTTCATCAGCGCGCCATCCGCACGCTACTCGTAACCGGCGAATTCCGTTGGCTACGTGAGATGGTCAGTTTCTTACCTGTGGGGGAGAAGGGGGAGCGCAGCGTCTTGGCGTGAGCAGGCTTTCCAACACATGTAAACTTTACACTTGCACTGCGTTATGGTAGCTGCATGCAGGCTGTTTCACAACACACGTGCGAATAGAAAATTCGCGGCGCTTGGAGGTGAAACCTGCGTCAAGGGTGGGCGATAAACATGCACCTTCCGTTCAGCGTGCTATTTTTTTTAGGAGAACCAAAGCACGCATTACTGATAAACTCCGGCAGTAATCGTCACGGAAGTGGTTAGAGCGCAACACTTGCTCTTGAGCGCTTGAAGTTGTTTCGCTTCACAGCAGCCTCCCACTTAGCTGAAAGCTTCTTGTCTTGCAGGAAATAATAGAACATCGGAACATCGTCGCGGCTGCTGGTGTTCGTGCAAGCGTAGGCTGCACAGAACGCCGGCATGATCGGCCTACAAGTTCAATTGATGCTGCGCACGTCAACTACCTCTCCTATATACACACAAATAAAGGAATGTAGGGTCGAGCGAAGCAGATTAGGACGGCATGCACGCTGAAATAAGCCCGGTCAGGCACGGTCGCGGAGACTGCGAACGAGCGGAACACCAGTGTTGACGTCACTACGCCGCGGTTTCCGGTCTCCGCTCGCATCGTCAGCGTCAGCAGCAGCGCGCGGCGCTCGGCGGGGGGCGGAGCTACAGCGCAATTTTAACCGACGATTGCGTCGCTCCTAAGTGAAAAACCCCCGCAAAATTTTACCTTCATGGTTTATGAGGTTCCCGCATCTGTATATGAGCGTCTTATCGAATTCGACAGACTCTTCAGCTTCCCTTTAAACAGAACATGTTCGCCAGAGCTGGCCAAGTCAAGCCGAAACAAAAGAAGTAAGCTGTTTCCGCGCGCATTCGCGAATTGTCGGCTGCTACTGCTGTTTGCATCATGCCGAAGAGCATACTACAGGACCCGCCGCGGCTGTCGCAACTGACCTGGACCGAGATTGGAGATGTGCTGTGCCTGGAGGTATTTGGAGAGACACGACGTGAGCCACTTTCAGTGCACGGACTTTTGAACATTGATGCTAAGGACGATGGCGTCTTTAGGTGGTATTTTCGTTTCGAGAAGCAGCATATAGGCAGAATTCAGCGTGCCTTGCGCATGCCCGATAAGGTCGTAACTGCGCAAAGGGTTGCGGTTCCCGGAGATGAAGCCCTCTGCATTATCCTACGACGGCTGGCATATCCCAACCCGCTGTGTGATCTTGAAGATGTTTTCGGGCGGCACAGTTCAACGTTGTCATCGCTGATGAACGAAGTTCTGCGCCACATCAACGAGCGGTTTATTCATTTGCTCGACGATGTAAATAAGCATTCTTGGCTCAATCTCGACACGCTGGAGAAATTCTCGCAGGTAAGTTGCAATTACAGCAGAATCAATATCAAGGTTGTCAAAATTTGCAATCACAAATTTACACTCAAAATTTCACTTAAAATTTTCAGGCCGTTCACGCAAAAGGTGCCCCGCTGACAAACTGTTGGGGGTTCATCGACGTCTTCCTCAGCTGTGAAACAACTCCGGGCTTTCTTAACTTGTAAACGGGCCTGAGCTGTGGTCGCCGTCGACAACGCAGCAGCGCCGGCGCTTGTGTTGGCGGCTGACATCTTGAATACACATACCCGCCCGCGCGCTTTTACGCACGCTCGCGCACTGCCTATCGCTCCGCTAGAGAGGGCTTCCCAGCGGGCGTAAGCTGCGCTCCGTAAAAACACTGGCCGCCTCAGCGACGTGCGCATGCGCAGTGGCGTCTGCGCTCGTCCGCTCCGCTCCGCTGGCCGTAAAAACGCTCAAGCTAAAACTCTCTAATGTAAAGAACAAAACACTTCCAAAAGGGTCAGTCACGAATGTTACTCACTATAAGATGAGCTTGCACAGGAAAAGAAAATAACACTCAAACATAACGATGGCTGCGCGCAAAGTGCTTCCTCTGATTCCGATCGACGGATCAAGGCGTCGGTTCGTTAGATTGGAATGCTCGTACATTGCAGCGCAATCTCGGGTCGTCAAATGTAATGAAGAATGTACGCCAGTATTTGCTTCACGCGCGCAATCTGATAAGATAACGCTCTTTCGATGTTAAATCCGTGACAACATACTGGATATTAGAAACACATGCAGGCGCATCTTGAGCTAACTGATAACTTTGGAACTGTGGTTAGACGCTAAAAAAATTCCCCTCCCCCCCAATAAAGAAAAGAATACAGTTGCTTTCAATATTAGCTGAAACTTAGTGCTTGTGGTTTAAAAAGGGCCCCAACACTGCACAGCGGCGGCGACATACAGGAAATTCAAGAGCGAACCGCTTTCCAATTACTGGTATTTATCAAACCAGCATATCGTGGTTCAATGTCGCCTTGTAGTCCAGGGGCCAGTTCCACCACGGGTACTGAGTCGAAGCTCATATTTCGTGTCAGCATTAATTGTCACGAAATCACAGTATATTTTTCTTTAGCTCTTATCATTAGACAGCTAAAATACATCCAGTGAAACCCTCACCATAATATTTCAGTACTTTTCGTTCTAATGTACATATCCGTTCTGATCCATATGTTACAATGTACCGAATGCTTACCTAGGGGAAGCTGTTTTCATTCCTTATGGTGCTAAGAAACCGAGCCTGATGCCACCAACGCTCAGAAACCTAATCGGGAGCTCACACAATGTTCTCGCACGCATTGTGGGATGTACCATAGCGCTGAGGTGCTTCTTGTATAATGTATGAGAATCGGTTGTAAAGACAGACGTACAAGGTTGGGCCATGTGCTTAAGCTCATGAAGTTGATTTGTGCCAAGATAACCTATCCAAGCTTTCACACTTACTTTATAAGAAGTCTACAGCACCATCAATATGCCGGCTGCTTTTAACTGCACGAAACAAAACTATTGAAACGATACAAACAATGTTAACATCATTTTATCGTTCGAGCGTTCAGATTGGTAACCTCTAGATGCGGAGTAAGTTGAGAAGTTGTTTGCGTAATTAACAAAGCTACGTTAATTAAATTTTCAGTAATGGTTCTTACGAGGCTAAAGAAAATGAGCAGTTTGGAGCCCGTCCTCGAGATTATGCAGTCAAGTGAAAAAATTTCGACTAAACATGCCTCTGTAACAGCCATGCGAACAAAAATTTTCCAAGTAAACAATCTTGGAAGGCGTAACTGACGCAGAAAAGGAACATCTGTAAAACCACAGAAAGAACAGCAGTTCACGACGGGACACAAAGGAGGAACCACACACAAACAGCGCTAACTTTAAGGGCTGTTCTTTATATGATAACGAAGCAATTAGCCCGTCAGTCATTCCTTCCAAGCCTGTAAAGTCAATCTGACCGCATCTAGCATTTTGTGATGCTGTCATCAATAGTATGGCCCCGTGAACATGTTCCCCATGGCCACATAGTCGCGTTCTATTTTTATTCACGCTGCTTTCTCGAAGGCAAGCCTTTTAAAGTTTAAGTGTCAATAGGGCAGTGAACGTGTGCCGCCGAAAGCTTGCTTGGTCGCAGAAGCGATGCATGACGGAATGATGGTGCAGATTTAGCGCATCGCTAGTATCAAGACAATGCGCTGCCGCCGAGGGAAGGAAGATAACGAAAGTGAACAGCTTGGTAACTGCTCACGGAGCCGTGCCGATGGTGGCGGTGCCATCATGACAAAATCTGAGGCGGCGATATTGCTGGCTGAGGCGTTTGTTTTTCTTCTTTTATTCCTTTTTTTTTACAAAGAAGTCGTTAAGAGTAAGCTTTAACTCGGGCCCAACTCCGACGCGGCCTATTCAAATAGATGTAAAAGGCCGAAACGCTTTTCTGAGATAACCCCTGGCCGATTTTAATGAAGTTTGCTTGATTCGGGAGAGAAAGGTAAATTCTAGTGACTATTGGAAGCGGAATTTCTATTTAAGGCTTGAATTTTGGCAAAACATTTTCAAAAATTCGGAAATGCGAAAAATACAGAAGCACGAAGTTTACAAATTAATAACTCCGCATCAAAAACTGATATCGTGGTTCTCTAAACAGCATCCTTTAGATAATTCAAAGCGGACAAATCCAATATGCCGATTTATATCTCACGAGAAGTCGTTACGTTGTGAACAAGGGTTGTGGAAAAGCTGTATTTCCGCATTAATTACTAAATTTTTTTTAGATTCATGCGTAATATATCAATTTTGTCCGCTTTAGATGTGCTGTTAGATGCAATGTACAGAATTGTGATATCAGTTTTCATTGCCGAAAGACAGAGTTGTAAACTTGATGGTTTCGTTTTCTGAGAATTTGCGATTTTCGCAAATTTTGAATAACCAAATGATGACCTAAATCAAAAACTCTAAACCAACAGTCATTCGACTTTAAGTGTTTCTTTTAAGTGCAACAAACCTTGTAAAATTTGATGCAGTGGTTGTGGAGAAAAACGAATTCTCCTTTTACATGTATTTAGATAGGACCACCAGAGCTAAAGGTTCCTCTTAAGGGCTACTTCCCCACTATCGCGTCCGCGTGTAGAGCAAAATCCCGAAGATAGCGTAATACCGGCCTGACCCGCAGCAGAGGTGAAGCGAGCGTTCAGCTCTCCCCATACATGGGCTGGTCCCGAATGTAACGCCATGCCAGGCCGACCTGCGGCGGAGGTGAAGTAGGCATTAAGCACTTCCCATACGTGGCCGGTCTCGAAGACAGCGCAATGTAGGGCCGACATACGGCGGAGGTGCAGTTCGCCATTAAGGGGCCCACATACACAGCTTTGCTGGTCATCTTTCTTCACAGAATGGGGGGGCACTGAGGTTTTTTTACTTATCAAACATCAAGTCATTGACGGCGAAACCAGGGACACCAAAGCCGTCCTCGCGCTCTACCTAGAAAGCGCCTTCGACAAAGTGACGCACTCTGCCATTCTCGCGCAGCTATCCCATTTTTACCTAGGCGAGAGGTCATACGAATATTTCAAAGACTTCCTTTGAAACGGCGGAGCTCAGAGCTGGCGACCTGAAGACGGACGAGAAGACATTAGGGAGCCAGGACACTCCCCAAGGCTCCGTCATCTCACCCATGCTATTTAACCTTGTTATGATTCAAGTTGCCAAAAGACTATGCCAGCTTGAAGGACTGGAGCACACGATATACGCGGACGACATTACGCTGTGGGTGGACGGGGGCAGTGATGCCCGCATAAAATCCACACTACAGACGGCCGTCGACACGATCGAAGAAAGCCTGGAAGGTACGGGACTGCGCTGCTCCCCAAGTAAGTCGGAGCTCCTGCTTTACCAACCGATCAA
Source organism: Dermacentor variabilis (assembly GCF_050947875.1). Classification (NCBI taxonomy): domain Eukaryota; kingdom Metazoa; phylum Arthropoda; class Arachnida; order Ixodida; family Ixodidae; genus Dermacentor; species Dermacentor variabilis. Next base: position 45,265,633 of record NC_134573.1, on the reverse strand, counting down.
AACGCACAGAATCAAGCAAAGGAAACACGAAACGGTCAAGATCGGCACCAGGGATGGTAAAACAATACCGACGGTCAGCAAGATCCGAGTCCTGGGCATGACGATCGAAGCGCTAGGCAGGAACGGAGACACCGTCAACCACATCAGGCAGCCAACGCCACCAGACTGTTCAAGCGCGTTACCACCAAGAAGGCAGTCATAAAGGAGGAAAACTTCATCAGACTTATACACTCCTTCGTACTCTGCCACATAGTGTACGTGGCAGCCTTCCACAAGTGGGTGAAAAGCGAAAAGAACAAGCTAGACATCCTAATCCGGAGGGCTTAAAAGACACCCCTCGGTCTACCCGACACGAATCGTCTCTTCCAGCTGGGCATACAAAACACGCTCGACGAGATCGCCGAAGCGCAAAGAGCCGCTTAGTTGGAAAGACTGTCATCAACAAAGGCCGGTAGAAAAATCCTGTGCGGTCTAGGCATCGGTTATCACGAACAGCAGGGACCAAAATGCCCCGTCCCCGACCACGTACGACAGAACGTGTGGGTTGACCCCTTGCCAAGGAACATGCACCCGGAATTCAACGGAGGCAGAAGACGCGCTAGAGCGAAGGCACTGATGGACCTGCACGCGGAAAACACCGGCGCCAGATACGTGGATGCAGCTGAATATGCCAGCCGCAACGGCTTCGCGATCGCGGTGGTCGACTCCGGAGGCAACGTGCTGGCGACCGCCAGCACATCGAGCAAGCAAGTGGAAGAAGCAGAAGAAATAGCCATCGCCCTAGCCATTGTAGACCGAGAATGCCACATGATCCTCAGCGTATCCAGACAGGCGGTGAGGGACTACGCCAAAGGAAGAATTGCCCCAACGGCGGCACGCGTCCTGCTCCGGCAGGCAGGCCGTGACAAGAGGACTCGAATCAAGTGGTTTCCGGCGTACGCAGGACAATCGTCGGAGAAGCATGCCAAACGCAACGAAACGGCACACGCCCAATCGCGAGGACTAATCGAAAGCGCCCAAGGCAACAGCTGCCCGCTGTGGTTCAGCGCCAAAGACCGGATGACAAGCTATAACGAACTGGCCAAGGCTTTCTGCTGGCCCGCAGACTTCTCCCGTCGCCATGCAAAGGGCTGAACAGGTCGCAGGCCGTGCTGTTCAGGCAACTACAAACGAGAACGCTTCCAAGCCCGGTGCTACTGCATAGGATGTACCCAGAATCGCACCCCCATGACAAGTGCAGAGCGTACTGCAGGGTGACGGCCACATTGAAGCACTTGCTATGGCATTGCTCCAAACAGCCAAGCGAAGCTAACTCAGGACGTATACCGCCGCCGCTTGAGGAAGCAACGTGGAGCGACGACCAAGAAAAACAATTCAAGGCCATCCAGCAGGTCATCGAGGCGCTGGCTACGCAGGAGCCTGGCGAGCTGGCAACGGCGAGTGGGGATCCTCGCAGAGCACCCCCCACGATGACGACGAAGGCCTTGTCCGAAACGCGCCTTCGCGCTTTACTGGGGCTCAATAAACGTTTTCCCAATCCAACCCAAATATTTATCCGAGTTTGTGCGGCATGCGTCTGCGATGAAAAGAAGAAGCAGTTATGCATAGAAAATCTGAGGTGCCGGCGGCAGGTGGTAGCGCAGAAGTTAGCATGCCCAGCCCCCTGCACGTACTTATATCTGCATTGACATTGGTTCGTGATAGTGATAGCGACCAAAGTTCTACTTTTTCTGCGCGCTCTAGCCATTGTGAAACTAAGGATGTAGTTAGCATGCCCAGACACTGAATGCAAATTGCAGCAGTTACGAGTGGTGGAATCCCGCTGGGTCTGATTGGGAAGACAGCTTCCTTTCTCTGTCCACTCTCGCGATGGTGAAGCTAAAATAAGGAGGAGGCCTGACGGTCACAACGTTGATGGTCACCATAACAGAATGGATGGACGACCCGGGGGAAGGACAAAGCACACGAAGTTTTTAGCACTTGTCGTAGAGTAAAGCGCTACAATGGCTAGTATGCCCTCATGGGGATGGTAGACCGAACTGCTTCTCACTGCTAACACTGGACTGATACTAAGAAAATACTCCGTTCGCAGACGCCACGCTACACTGAAATTAGCAAAACAGGTGTTAGTGACGTGGAAGTCACGTGGTAGTGACTGTGTAGAAAGCAGCCAAACTGAGAAATACGAAATCAGCGTTTTATTGGGCGAACTTGTGCCCTCAAAAACAGGGTACACTCAAAGAACGGCGACAGCGGCGAACACAGTCGGTGATCGTCGAAAATCTGATCAGCGGGTCAAGCGCGTCGGATTTTATACAGCATCGTCGAATGTTCCAGACGTAATCTTTGGGACCCGCGTGCCTTCCACAAAGTTCTACACCATTCGCGTCACGCGATGAAATCAGATAACACAAGGTTCGGCGACAACAGACAGCGGATAGAAGCATCGACAACTTTCCAGAAACTTCGGATACATGCAGGCCAATCCTGCGCAGTACGATAACATTTGTTGGGCGGTGAGACGTGTCACCCGATAAAGGCAAACAAGTACACGTGTCAATACCCCCCTCTTAAAAAGCATCGACCCGATGCTGCAAACAAACGAAAGTAATAAAGAAAAGCACTCGTAGCAAAGAAAACAACAAAATAAGGAAAGCTCGCCAGCGTCCGTAAAAGGGTTTAAGACGCACCACGTCGACCACTTCCGATCGTGCGCGGTGCCGCTGTGAATGCGAAATGCCGTCTGGCACGACCTCATAGTCCAGTGCGCCAATACGTCGGATGATTTTGTAGGGTCCGAAATAGCGTCGCAATAGTTTCTCACTCAGTCCTCATCGGCGTATCGGGGTCCATAACCAAACACGGTCGCCGGGCTGGTACTCGACGAAGCGTCGTCTGAGGTTGTAGCGTCGGCTGTCGGTATGCTGCTGGTTCTTGATCTGTAGGCGGACGAGCTGTCGAGCTTCTGCGGCGCACTGGACATAGGTAGCGACGTCAAGATTTTCCTCGTTAGTGACGTGCGGCAGCATGCCTCAAACCAGCTTAAACGGCGTGGTCTGTGTTGTTTCTTGCACCGCCGTGTTGTAAGCGAATGTTACTTACGGCAGGACGGCATCCCAGGTCTTGTGTTCAACGTCGACGTACATTTCTAGCATATCGGCGAGGGTCTTGTTCAGGCGCTCCGTGAGACCATTCGTCTGCGGTTGGTAGGCAGTTGTCCTCCTGTGGCTTGTCTGGCTGTGTTGCAGAATGGCTTGGGTGAGCTCAGCTGTAAAAGCCGTTCCTCTGTCGGTGATGAGGACTTCTGGAGCACCATATCGTAGCAGGATGTTCTCGACGAAAAATTTCGCCACTTCGGCTGCGCTGCCTTTCGGTAAAGCTTTAGTTTCAGCGAAGCGGTTAAGATAGTCCATCGCCATGACGATCCACTTCTTTCGGCAAGTTGATGTCGGAAACGGTCCCAGCAAGTCTATCCCGATCCGCTGAAAAGGTCGGTGAGGAGGCTTGATCGGCTGTAGTAATCCAGCTGGTCTTGTCGGTGGTGTCTTGCGTCGTTGACAGTCTCGAGATGTCTTGACGTAACGGGCGGCATCGGCGGTTAGGCACGGCCAGTAATACCTTTCTTGCATCCTCGATAGCGTCCGGGAGAAACCGAGGTGCACAGCGGTTGGATCGTCATGTAGGGCGTGCAGTACTTCTGGACGCAGTGCCGACGGAACAAGGAGGTAGTTGGCGCGTACTGTTCAGAAATTCTTCGTCAAGAGTAGGTTCTTCTCAATCGTGAACGAAGGCAATCCGCGCTTAAATGCCCTAGGGACGGGGTCGGTGTGCCCTTCCAAATACTCTACTAGGGCTTTTAGCTCCGGGTCTCCTCGTTGCTGCTCAGCGAAGTCTTCCGCGCTTATTATTCTAAGGAAGGCGTCGTCATTCTCGTCATCTTGCGGGGGCGGGTCAATGGGGGCGCGTGATAGGCAATCGGCATCTGAGTGTTTTCGTCCGTACTTGTAGGTTACAGTGATGTCGTATTCTTGTAGTCTGAGGCTCAACCGCGCCAGCCGTCCTGAAGGGTCATTTAAGTTAGCTAGCCAACACAACGCGTGATGGTCGCTGACCACCTTGAATGGCCTCCCATAAAGGTACGGGCGGAATTTCGCTGTAGCCCAAATGATAGCGAGGCATACCTTTTCTGTCGTAGAATAATTGCCTTCCGCTTTTGACAGCGACCGGCTAGCATAAGATATCACCCGTTCAAGTCCGTCTTTCCTCTGGACTAGGACGGCACCGATGCCTAGGCTACTGGCGTCAGTGTGGATTTCGGCATCGGCGTTCTCGTCGAAGTGTGCAAGTACCGGCGGCGACTGCATGCGTCGTTTGAGTTCTTGAAATGCATCGGCCTGCGGCATTTCCAACTTGAATTCGACATCACCTTTGGTTAGATACGTTAGCGGCTCCGCGATGCGTGAAAAGTCGTTGACAAAGCGCCTGTAGTAGGCACACATGCCAAGGAATCTACGCACTGCCTTCTTGTCGGTCGGCTGCGGGAACTTTGCGATGGCAGCTGTCTTCCGCGGGTCGGGGCGGTCTCCAGATTTGCTGATGACGTGGCCTAGAAACAGAAGATCACCGTAAGCGAAGCAACACTTTTCCAGCTTCAGAGTGAGCCCTGATGACTTGATGGCCCCTAATACTGTCGCAAGCCGCTTAAGGTGAACGTCGAAATTTCTGGCGAATGCGTCGACGTCATCCAAGTAAACAAGACAGGTCTGCAACTTAAATCCTGCTAAAACCGTGTCCATCACGCGCTGGAACGTTGCAGGCGCCGAGCCCAGTCCAAGTGGCATAACCTTGAACTCATAGAGGCCGTCTGGAGTGATGAAGGCGGTCTTTTCGCGATCCCTTTCATCGATTTGTATTTGCCAGTAGCCAGACTTGAGGTCCATCGATGAGAAGTATTTAGCGTTGCAGAGCCGATCCAATGCGTCGTCTATACGTGAGAAGGGGGGGGTGTACACGTCTTTCTTCGTGATTTTGTTCAGTCGATGATAATCCACGCACAAACGTAGGGTTCCGTCCTTTTTCTTCACTAAAACAACTGCAGACGCCCACGGGCTTTTCGATGGCTGCATGAAGTCGTCGCGCAGCATTTCGCCGGCTTGTTGTCTTATAGCTTCGAGTTCTCGCATCGAAACTCGGTAAGGGCTCTGGCGGAGTGGTCGGATGCACTCTTCGGTTATTATGCAATGCTTTGCGACTGGTGTTTGTCGAATCTGCGATGACGTCCAAAAGCAGTCTTTGTATCGTCGAAGCAGACTTCTGAGCTGTTGCTGCTTAATCACGGGGAGGCTTGGATTTATGTCGAAGTCTGGCTCGGGAACTACGGTCGTCGGGGTAGATGTGACAGAATCCGAGAGGACAAACGCATTGCTGGTTTCCAGAATTTCCTCGATGTATGCGATTGTCGTGCCCTTGTTGATGTGCTTGAATTCCTGGCTAAAGTTTGTCAGCAACACTTTCGTGTTGCCTCCGTGCAGTCGAGGGATTCCTTTTGCGACGCTAATTTCGCGATGGAGCAGTACACGTTGTTCGCCTTCGATGACGCCGTCTACGTCAGCAGGTGTTTCGGTGCCGACCGAAATAACAATGCGGGAGCGACGCGGGATGCTCACTTGATCTCCGAGCACACTCAAGGCGCGGTGACTAGAAAGACTCTCCGGCGGTATCACTTGATCTTCCAACAGCGTTATTTACTTCGACTTCAGGTCGATGATTGCGCCGTGTTAGTTGAGGAAGTTCATGCCGAGAATGACGTCTCGTGAACACTGTTGGAGGATAAGGAAGGTGGCTGGGTAAGTCCGGTCGTGAATGGTAACTCTTGCCGTGCACATTCCAGTTGGCGTCATGAGGTGTCCTCCAGCGGTACGTATTCGAGGGCCTTCCCATGTAGTCTTAACTTTCTTCAACTGGGCGGCGATGTGTCCACTCATTGCGGAGTAATCAGCCCCTGTGTCCACTAAGGCGGTAACTGCCTGGCCGTCGAGAAGCACGTCGAGGTCGGTGGTGCTTTGTCTGGCGTTGCAGTTAGGTCTTGGCGTCGGATCTCTGCTGCGTCGTGTTGAACTGAAGCTGGAACGTCGCGTCGTCAAGACGTCTTTCGTCGGTGTAGTCTTGGCTTTCTTACTTCGTCGGGAAGGCGGCGTGTAGTTATTATGTCGTCGAGATGGTCTCTTCGTCGTCTTCGTCGGCGGCGGAGGATCTTCGTCAGTTCGACGAACAGCAACCGCACCTCCATCGCTTGCTGCTTTTAGTTTGCCGGATATGGGCTCGCAGAGCGGTCCAGGGTATGGTCGGCGCTGCGGCGACAGGTAGCGGCCTGGTGACGGCGAACGGGACGGTTGTCGAGGGCTCCACTGAGTGGCGGCGAGGTAGTCGGCGATATCGCGGTGTCGTTCGCCAATCTGTGGTCGCGGCGCGTTAACGGCGAACCCTCGGAGTCCCATCTCCCGGTATGGGCATCGGCGGTAGATGTGCCCGGTTTCTCCGCAGTGATAGCAAAGCGGACGGTGGTGAGGGGCGCGCCAAACGTCAGTCTTCCTTGGAACGCTCCGTGAGGTGACGGCTTGGCGTGCTGGCGGCGGTGGTGGTGGTGGACTACGGAACTGTGTCGTCACTGGGCCCTGCCGTGGGCGCGGAGGGGGAACGTGACGGCGGTCTACAGCGCCGTATGTCATCGCTTGCGGCTGAGGCTGCGTCGGTTCAGGGCCTACGGCGAGATGCTGTTAGAGCTCCTCGCGTACGGCGTCGGCAATCGAAGACACTTGAGGCTGTGATGAAGGCAACAGCTTCTGTAGTTCCTCCCGCACGACCGCTCGGATAGTCTCGCACAGGTCTTCGGGGGCCAGTGACGCAACTCCGGCATAGTTTGTCGAGTTCGTGCGGCGGTTGAATTGCCGGTTCCGCATTTCCAGTGTCTTCTCGATGCTGGTGGCCTTGCGAAGAAACTCGTCGACGGTCTTCGGTGGGCTCCGTACCATTCCGGCGAAAAGTTCCTCGTTTACACCACGCATCAGTAGGCGGACTTTCTTTTTCTCAGACATTTCCGGGTCGGCGTGGCGGAATAGGCGGCTCATTTCTTCTGTAAAGATCACGGTGGTTTCTTTAGGCAACTGCACTCTGGTTTCTAGTAGTGCTTGGGCTCGTTCTCGGCGTATGACGGTTCTGAAGGTCTGTAGGAAGCCGCTTCGGAACAGGTCCCACGTCGTTACGGTGGCTTATCGGTTCTCGAACCACATCCTGGCAGCGTCTTCAATGCGAGTAAGATACGTCACAGTTTGTCGTCGCTGTTCCAGGTATTAAAATCAGCGACCCTCTCATACGTCTCAAGCCAGGTTTCGGGTTCCTCGAATGTTGAACCGCGGAACGTCGGAGGCACTCTGGGCTGCTGCTGCACAAATGGGGGACGCTTGGGCTGCCATTGGGGTTGCCTTGGCCACAATCTTCTTGATCTTCTCAGGTAGAAGTCCGCGCTCCGGGGGCAGCTGTTGAAGACGGCGGCTTGCTTGATGGTCCGGGACTACGTTGGTGTTCTCTTTGCGGTCCGGGCTTGGATCAAGACTTGTCGGGGGCGTCCGGTACATGAACGAAAAGTACCTCCACCAGATGTCACGTGGTAGTGATTATGAAGAAAGCAGCCAAACTGAGAAATACGAAACTAGCGTTTTATTGGGTGAACTTGTGCCCTCAAGAACAGGCTACACTCAAAGAACGGCGACAGCAGCGAACACAGTCGGCGATCGTCGAAAATCTGATCTGCGGGTGAAGCCCATCGGCTTTGATACAGAAGTCGTCGATTGTTCCAGACGTAATCGTTGGGACCCGCGCGCCTTCCACAAAGTTCTCCACCATTCGCGTCACGCGATGAAATCAGATTACACGAGGTTCGGCGACAACAGACAGCGGATAGAAGCATCGATAACTTTCCAGAAACTTCGGATACATGCAGGCGCGTCCTGCGCTGTACGATAACATTTGTTAGGCGGTGAAACGTGTCGCCCGATAAAGACAAACAAGTACACGTGTCAATATCAGTTTATAAACTGATAGTGTCAATTATCTGGTGTCTTTCTTGTGTGTGTGGAGGGCATAAAGGTCCTGGCAATGAAATGTTAGTATCTTTGTTTTTGCTTCAGTTCCACACAAACAAAATTTGTTGAAATGATCGGACTGCGATCTAACAGCGAAGAAGACCAACCCGCAAATTAAACATAATTGCTGGTTTCAGATCTTCTAATGTACTTTGCGCTTGGCTACTATCTGTAATATTTTTTTAATTTTTGTGCTCTTATGAAGAGGAAAACTCCACATTACTACAATATCAAAAACAGTACACAAGATAGGCTGGCTTTGAAGCTGTGACCTCGCACCACACTTTTGTACATTCAGCACATGTAGTATTGGGGCAACACCTTTGAGCAAAATGATTAGGTTTTTGGTCAAAGCACTGTGACACGCGGGAAGAAATCGTTGTCATGCCCGGTCGAAACAATACCATCTGAAATCTTATTTTCTTATACATATTTCTTGAAAAATCACTATAACCCTTTATACATTTGCTTCGTATGAGTTATATACTAGCTTGCCTCGTCAATCTCAAAAATGTATTCTCTTTGCGGGAGAAGGCTTTCGTGAAAAACGACTCAACATAACAGTAAAACATCCAGCAAGGTTCCTATGCAGATGATTGATAAAATTGTGCACTGAGAACGTGTCAACTAGCGTGCGATTGAAAATTGAATTATGATTGTTGTAAGCTTGTGTTGCGTCTAGCACGAGCGAGTAGTCTTAGTGATGACATTGGTGTGAAAATGGTCAGCTCGGTCTGCGATTTGTTCGTGTGGATCTAGACATTGAACGTCGTAGTCGTCACGATGAGAGCACTCCTGTGACATTATTAGCTCAGTGGGCTGGGAAGGCTCGAGTGGTAGCTCACCTTGAAGGGTATTGGGTAACAATTATTAATATACGTACTTTGCGGAGACGAAAAATTTGCAGAAACACCACTGGTGTTGTCTAACAATTTCAATTGGCCCACCCCAAACAATAAGTAGGCCCACCGCCAAATTTCAAGTTGGCACACCCTCAAATTTAAATTGGCCCACCCTCAAATTTAAAGACGGCCACGCCCGATTTTCTTTTCGCCCAGCTTTAAACTTCAAGTTGGTCCAATCCCAAATTTCAATTGGGCCACCCCTAATTTCAAGCTGGTCCACGCACGAATTTCCATAAATCGTCCTCCAAATTTCGAGTCGACGCATCCAAAAATTTAGGTTGGCCCACCCCCATATCCACCCTAATCTTACGCTGGCCCATCCCTCGATCACCTCAAATTTAGGATGGCCCACTGCAAATCACCCACCAATTAAGGTTAGTCCACCCATATGTCACCCCCCAATTCAGCTTGGCCCAGCCACACATCACCCCCATGGTTAGGTTAGCCCATCCCCATATCACCCCCGATTCAGCTTCGCTCAGCCCCATATCACCCCCATGGTTAGGGTGGCCCACCCCCCATATCCCCGCAAATTTAGGTTCTCCCACCCTCGTATCATCCCCAAATCCAGCCTGGCCCAGCCCCATATTCCCCCAAACTTAGGCTTACCCACCCCTATATCACCTCAAATTTAGGTTGGGCCACCCCCATATCAGCCTCAAATTCAGCTTGGCTCATTACCATTTCCCGCTAAATTTAGGTTGGGCCACTCCCATATCACTACCAAATTCAACTTGGCCCATCCCTGTATCACGCCCAAATTTATGCTGATGCCACTTCCAATTTCAAGTTGGCCACCCCAACCCTTTTTATAAAGACCTATGTATTCATATGGGTAATGCGTCAAGTTTTTTGGCGTTACAGACACGATTTTGCACGATTTTGCTACCAAATTGCTGCGGTACTCGCCAAAGAATGCTGCGCATTAAAACAACTGCAACGAACGAGCGACGCCATATGTTGATCCTAAATACTGACGGCTAGCCAAGCTAGCTTCTCTAGAGCGACCGGGTAAGACAGACCACGGGACATATATTCAAATGGTTCTTTTACGGCCGCACCTACGGATTCATACCACTTGGCTGTAGGGAACGTATTAACAGTAGCTATTAATCCACGTGCTGCACATCTTCTCCTAGTTTGTGCATTTCTTATTTGGATGACTCTTCAGAAATAATTAACGTTCGGGCAGCGACTCAGCTTAGCAGACCCTTTGTTCCGCATGGATGTTGCATAGAAATGGCACTGGCCACAGGGTGGCATTGTGGCCCAGGTGGAACTGATTCGTTCGGAGTATGTGCCATTAAGGATAGGCGAAAGTCGATGAAAACGAACTTTCCAGAAGAACGCAATAAGAATAGCCATTTTGTTATTCCAGGTTCGGCACTACAAAGCACGAAATTTTTTTTTTGCATAAGACAAAGCTATGCGCAAGCTTCTAGTTATGATGTCCAGTGTATAAAGTCTTCATAAATGCGATGACTTAACAAATGAACACGACACTGCTATGTTTTAAGAAGGAAAAATAGAAAACATAATATTTCAAGAGAACCACTGGAAAACCAGAACCGAAAGCAAATCATGAGTTTTGTGTTTCTGCCATCTGGGGGGAGACTATAAAACAAAGTCCTATGCGGCGTTTAAAAAAAACTGCGCCGCTGAAAAACCAGAACCGAAAGCAAATGTTGGGTTTTGCGTTTCTGCCATCTAGTGAGAGACTACAAAACTAGGTCCTATGTGGCTTAAAAAAGTGCGAAGCCGGAATCCAACCACGGCCACCGCGACGCGGGACTAAAGAAAGGTGCGCGCGATTCTACCACTCGCCCACGGCTTCCATTTTTTTTCTTTATTACCGACATGGCAACAAGGCTACAAAACAAGATATTTTAACAATACACAACGGTCACGACAAAATCTCTGCCATTGGTTGGCAGTCACAGGGTTAAAAACGCTTGAAATTCGCTAACTCAGTCATGACACTGAGCCATGTTGGTTTTTCCTTTTGTAAATTATACATTTCCTTAATGTGACAAATGCTTTCAATGAAGTATTCTCTAACAGGCCGGGCATTGACATCGGCATGTCTCACGGCCATTCTAGTTTTCCATAAGCTATGTAAAGACACGAGCATGAACATGTCATAGGCTTCCAAGGCTTTCCCCGATGGTGCGTTCATCTTTTTAGAGATACCACGTGAATTTTCACGACAGTTTTACAAAAAACGCTTTTGGGAACAGTGTTACGCCATCTGTGGAGAGTCGAGATAGGCATCAAGCGAAAGCTAAGTCTCCAGACTACATACGCTGCACTGGGTATTACGATAGACGGCTTAGTTTTATCACAGGCACCGTTATCGCCTTGAAAATCGAGTACAAATTTTCGTCGTTTCCATACGCTTCCATTGCTAAATCTTTAACCGCTGTCGGAACAAAATTCTTACGTGCCATAGCGTGATCACTGCATTTGGCTCGTGTGGATTGTCTTCCAGAACACGTCTTTCACCTGCCTTTTTCAATAATCGACCTGCAGCTTTTGTTATTCGCGAGAAACCCGCTCGTTCCATTGAAAACGCGCTAGCTTCGGGCCGGGGCCGCTTGGGGCGCTAGATGGTACGTGTCCAAGAAAGCTGGATATGGGAAGCTAAAAGGGAAGCAAATAAATTCGTTGCCTTTGGTGAACGATCAAGTAAATACTTTAGAAGAGCAGGCAGACACCCTAGGGGAGCACTCTGAGCTTGTGTCGAGCTCAATCCATTATTCCCAATCGCTCCTTAAACATAGAGAAATCGACGAACGTAAGCCAATCATAAGAAAATGCCGACAGAATGAACCGTATAACCGACATTTTAGTATTGCCGAGTTGAGAGCTGCCTTGAACGCATGCAAAAGCTCTGCGCCGGGACCTGACAGAGTCATGTATGACATGATCAGAAACCTACATACTGACACACAAGTTACATTACTCACACTTTTTAACACAATTTGGGCTGCGGGATACCTTCCATCCACATGGCAGGAAGCGATCGTAGTTTCCGTTCTGAAGCTGGGAAAAGACCCTTCCTTGGCGGCAAGTTACCGTCCGATAGCTATAACAAATTGTCTGTGTAAGCTTTTTGAAAAAATGATAAACCACAGACTTATACATTTCCTTGAGCTCAACAATATGCTCGATCCTTATCAGTGTGGCTTCCGAGAAGGACGGTCGACAGCCGATCATCTTGTGCGCATAGATGGAAATATCCGCGATGCATTTATACATAAACAGTTTTTCCTATCGATATTCCTTGAATGGAGAAAGCGTATGACACGGCATGGCGTTACGGGATCTTGCGAGACCTGTCGGAAATGGGCATCCGTGGAAATATGCTGAACACAATTGAAAGCTATTTGTCAAATCGTACCTTCCGAGTAAAAGTCGGTAATGCACTGGCACGTCCTTTTACGCAGGAAACTGGTGTACCCTAGGGAGGCGTGCTCAGCTGCACTCTCTTTATCGTTAAGATGAATACACTTCGTTCTTCACTGCCCCCCAGCAATTTTTAATTTCGTCTACGTAGACGATATACAGGTAGGTTTCAAATCCTGCAACCTTACAGTGTGTGAAAGACAGGTACAGCAGGGCTTAAACAAGGTGTCCAAGTGGGCAGACAAAAATGGATTTAAAATGAACCAGCAGAAAAGTTCTTGTGTTCTCTTCGCAAGAAAGAGAGACTTGGTACCTGATCCTTGTGTAGAGCTGGGTGGACAACAAATTCCTGTTAACAAAGAACACAAATTTCTAGGTCTTATCCTTGACTGCAGGCTTACCTTTATTTCACACATAAAATTTCTTAAAGCAAAATGTCTAAAAACCATGAACTTACTTAAAGTTCTATCCCACACTACATGGGGTAGCGACAGGAGGTGCCTGTTGAATCTTTACAGCAGCCTAGTTAGATCACGGTTAGATTATGGTGCCGTAGTGTATCACTCTGCTGCACCGAGTGCGCTAAAAATGTTAGATCCCGTTCATCATCTGGGTATCCGCCTGGCCACTGGCGCATTTAGAACAAGCCCGGTGGAAAGTCTATATGCAGAGTCAGACGAGTGGTCACTACATTTTCAGAGAACGTACATCAGCTTTACCTATTTTCTCAATGTGCGCTCCAATAAAGAACATCCGTGTTTCAAAACTGTTAACGACTTAACGTGTCAAACACTTTTTCATAATAAACCCTCCATGAGACTTCCTTTCTCACAGCGTGGAAGAGAACTTAGCACGGAAAGGGATGTCTCTGTTCTCGAACATCGACTAATGCCTTCAACTAAGCTATCACCGCCCTGGGAGTGGCAGGTGATAGACCGTTACGTATGCTTTGTAGAGGTCACAATACACGCACCTGACATCGAAATCGCTATGCATTTCCGTGAACTTCAATCGAAGTACAGCTGCTCCGAATTCTACACAGACGCGTCAAAATCACATGCTGGTGTATCTTATGCTGCTGTTGGTCCCTCTCTTTCTATATCTGACTTATTGAGCCCGCAAACAAGTATCTTAACTGCAGAAGCTTATGCAGTACTGTCTGCAGTAAGACATATACAGAAATTAAATATCGACAGAGCAACTGTATACACAGACTCGCTAAGTCTCGTAAAAGCGTTAATTTCATTACAAAAGCTTAAAAATCATGTTTTCATTGAACTTTACTCCCTCTTATGAAGTATTTATATGTCACATATACATGTAGTAATATGCTGGCTACCTGGTCATAGAGGTATCGAAGGTAATGTACTGGCTGATAAAATGGCCGCATCACTGACATCACTAAACACTTTTTCTACAGCTGCTGTCCCTGTCACAGATCTGAGGCCTTTCTTGCGTAAGAAACTACGACAACACTGGCAACGCATGTGGAACGCAGAAATAAACAATAAACTGCACGTTATAAAGCCACAGCTAGGTTTTTGGCCCTCCCCAACAAAATGACTGCGAACAGATGTCCTATTCTGCCGCCTCAGAATAGGGCACAGATTTGGTACACACAATTTTCTGCTTACTGGAAATGAACCGCCAACCTGTGGTCGATGTGGTGAGAGGCTGACCGTCCTCCACGTCCTCTCGGAGTGTCGCAAAGCCGAACCTGAAAAAAAGAAGCATTTTCCTCTTGCATATCGTTATTGCATACCTCTCCACCCAGCTATGTTTCTTGGTAAAGAACCATTTTTCAACACCAAAGCAGTCCTCAATTTTTTTAATGAGGTTGTCCTACCTGTTATGAGCCCAATAAATTCGCAGTGCATCCTCTCTCCAGAGGATGCCGCTGTGATAGTTGTTTTATATAGCACATGCCTCCAGGACCTTGTGTCTCAAGGGCTCTAACGAGGCCACGGTGCTCTAGGTAATTTTAGAAACCTATGCATTTTTTATATCGTATCATTATTTTGCGATGCACCTTAATGCTCCTAGTACACGCGATTTGTCATCGCCATAATTTTATTACACGTACATCTTACGTATTTTACAGTGACTATATTTTAGGCCCCTTCACAGCCACGTCACATCAACTTCACAGAATCCATAACTCCACTGCGAAATCACTAACACTTGCATGGCGCTCTTTGGCCATACCTGGCCCTTGCGCCAATAAAAACCACACATTCATTCATTCTTTCAGCTTCGTGATACCCAATCGCAACTGCTTGTTAGCAACATTAACAACGCGCGTCGACACCTTTTCCACGGCACTTCCACAGCGTTTGCAGACGAAGTAGCAAACCTTAAGAACTATTTCACGTCGGAAGTAGTGGATACAGCAGGCACGCCTCTGGGCCATATCTACATCTGTTCGGAACTGTCCACCGATAGCCAAGCAGCACTGTGCAAGCTCTTGCATAAATTTTGGACCTGCTTCGCGAGTTCTCCAAAGGTACGCCAGACTCCCATCACTAGACGCAGGATCATCACGTTCAAGGACGCACGCCCGATACACCAGTAGGCTTACCACGTATTGGCAAAAGAACGAGAAGCCATATTGATGCGTGAACGTATTTATCTTTTACAGGTGAGCGCTTTTAACGTCTAAAAAATGTTATCGCTCATAGCAGGACGCGTCTACATGTATTGGAAGTTTCTAGAACATTATCGATGCTTCTATCTGTTGTCTATTATCGCCGAACCTTGTGTAATCCGATTGCATGTATGCAAGACGCGAATGGTGTAGAACTTTGTAGAAGGCACGGGGGTACCAGCGGTTACTCTGGAATATTCGACCACTGATCTATAACAGCCGATGCGCTTGACCCGATGATCAGATTTTGACGATCGTCGACTGTGTTTGCCGTTGTCGACATTCTTTAAGTGTCGCCTGTTTTTGTGGGTACAGGTTTGCCCAATAAAGGTGTCGTCTTTCACAGTATTGCTGCTGTGTTCTTCATATGTCACTCCACGTGACATCTGGTGGAGGTGCTTTTTGTTCATGCACCGGACGCCCCCGACAAGCCGTGATTCAAGCCCGGACTGCAAAGAGAACTCCAACGTAGTCCGGGACAATCGAGCAAGCCGCCGTCTTCAACCGCTGCCCCCGGAGCACGGACTTCTACCTGAGACGACCAAGAAGATTATGGCCAAGGCAACCACAACGGCAGCTCCAGTATCACCCATCGTATTTCTACAGCCCAGAGAGTCCCCTACCTTCCGTGGTGCTACGTCGGAGGACCCGGAAACCTGGCTCGAAACCTTCGAATGAAACTCTACCTTCAACAACTAGACCTCTGAGGATAAGCTGCGACATGTGTACTTCTCCTTGGAAGATGCCGCGAGGACTTGGCTCTAGAACCAGGAGTCCACCCTTACAACATGGGACTTGTTCAGCAGTAACTTCCTGAGGACGTTCACGAGCATTGTCCCTAAAGAAAGAGCCGAAGTTCTGCTGGAAAACCGAGGCAGACTACCCAATGAGACCATGACCTTTTTTACTGAAGAGATGACCCGTCTTTTCCGGAACGCTGACCCGGAAATGTCCGAAGAGAAAAAAGTGTGTTTCTTGATGCGAGGCGCAGAGCAAGAACTCTTCGCCGGACTGATCCGAAACCCACCAAAGACCCTAGCCGAGTTCTTCACAGAGCCAACGACGATTGAGAAAATTTTAGAAATGCGCACTAGGCAATATACCCGCCAAGTGCTCACGGCTCAGTGCACCATCCAAGCACTCGGTTCTAGTGATCTCCAAGAGCCCATCAGGGCCATTGTGCGCGAAGAACTGCGCAAGGTCTTGCCTTCGTCGCAGCCTCAAGTGGCCTCGATCGCTGACTTCGTGAAAGATGAGGTTCAGCGAACGCGCGGAGTACCTGAGTTCCTGAACCTGAATTACCGCAGCCCCATCCAGAAGCGATGACCTACGCCGCCGTCGCACGCCGTCAAGGTCTCCCTCCAGGACCGCGCCAGGGCCCTGTAACGCCCCAATTCCGTCGTCCGCCGCCGCCACCGCCAGCCCGCCCACCCGTCGCCCAGCGCACCTACGCGAGGAAGAGGGACATTTGGGGCTCCCCCGACCACCGCCCGCTCTGCTACCACTGCGGCGAAGCCGGCCATGTGTACCGGCGATGCCCATACCGCGACCTGGGATTGCGAGGCGTCGCCGTCAACGCAGCGCGCCCGAGGGAAGGAGAACGCCCTCGTGACATCGCCGACTACGTCGCCGCTACTAATTTGAGCCCTCGGCGACCGTCCTGTTCGCCGTCGCCAGTCCGCTACGTGTCGCCGCAGCGCTGTCCATACATTGACCCAACCCGAGGCCGGTCCGTCAGCCCTGATCCGGAAGACTAAAAGCAGCAACCGATGGAGGTGCGGTTGCTGTTCGTCGAACTGACGAAGATCCTCCGCCGCCTACGAAGACTACGAAGAGTCTACCTCGACGACATAACCACACGCCGCCGTCCTGACGAAGTCTGGAAGCAAAGATTACGCAGACGAAAGACCACCTGACGACGCCACGTACCAGCCACAGGTCAACGCGACGCAGCCGTGATCCGACGCCAAGGCCTAACTGTAACGGAAGACAAAGAGCCACCGACCTCGACGTGGTTGTCGACGGCCACGCAGTCACCGGCTTAGTAGACACAAGAGCCGATTACTCCGTCATGAATGGACCCATCGCCGCCCAGTTAAAGAAAGTTAAGACTGCATGGAAAAAGCCCGTCAATTTGGACTGCTGGAGGACACCTCATAACGCCGATTGAAATCTGCACGGCAAGAATTACCATTCATGACCGGACATACCCTGCCATCATCGTTATCCTCCAACAGTGTTCACGAGACATCATTCTCGGCATGGACTTCCTGAACCAACACGGCGCAATCATCAACCTGAATTCGAAGTCAATAACGCTGTCGGAAGATCAAGCTATACCGCCGGAGAACCCTCCTAGTCAGCACCCCTTGAGTGTGCTCGAAGATCAAAGGAGTATCCCGCCTCGCTCAAGCATTGTTATTTAGGTCGACACCGAAACACCCGCTTACGTAGAAGGTGTCATCGAAGGCGACTAACGTCTACTGCTCGACAGTGAAATTTGCGTCGCTCTAATGCGCGGAGGAAACACGAAAGTGTTGCTGACAAACTTCAGCGAGGAATTCAAGGACATCAACAAGGGGACGGCGATCGCATACGTCGAGGAAATTCTGGAGACCAGCAATGAATTTGTCCTCTCGGATTCTGCCACATCTACCCCGACGACCGTTGTTCCCGAGCCACACTTCGACATAAATCCAAGTGTCCCAGTGATTAAGCAGCGACCGCTCAGAAGTCTGCTTCGACGATACAAAGACTGCTTTTACACGTCATCAAGGATTCGACCAACACCAGTCGAAAAGCATCGCATAATAACCGAAGAGTGCGCTCGGCCACTCCGCCAGAACCATTACCGAGTCTCGACGCGAGAACGGGAAGTTATAAGACAAGTCGATGAAATGCTGCACGACGACATCATCCAGACGTCGAAAAGCCCGTGGGCGTCTCTTGTTGTCTTAGTGCAGAAAAAGGACGGAACCTTACGTTTCTGCCTCGATTACTGTCGACTGAACGAGATCGCGAAGAAGGACGTATACCCCCTTCCACGGATAGACGACGCTTGGATCGTCTCTGCAACGCTAAATACTTCTCGTCGATGGGCCTAGAGTCTGGCTACCGGCATCGCGAAAAGACCGCCTTCATCCAGTTAGACGGCCTCTATGAGTTCAAGGTTATGGCATTTCGACTGTGCTCGGCGCCTGCAACGTTCTAGCGCATGATAGACACGGTTTTAGCGGGATTGAAGTGGCAGACCTGTCTTGTTTACTTGGATGACGTCGTCGTCTTCGCCGGAAATTTCGACGATCACCTCACGCGGCTTGAGACAGTACTAGAGGCCATCAAGTCATCAGGGCTTACTCTGAAGCCGGAAGTGTGCCATTTTGCTTACGATGAGCTTCTGTTACTAGACCACATCTTCAGCAAATCTGGAGTCCGCCCCGACCTGAAGAAGACAGCTGCCATCGCAAAGTTCCCGCAGCCCATCGACAAGAAGGCAGTGCGTAGATTAATTGGCATGTGTGCGTACTATAGGCGCTTTGTCAAAGACTTTTCAAGCATCGCGGACCCGCTAACATATCTAACCAAATGTGATGCCGAACTCAAGTGGGAAACGCCGCTGGCCGATGCATTTCAAGAACTCAAACGACGCATGCATTCGCTGCCGGTACTTGCACACTTCGAGGAGGACGCCGATACCGAAATCCACACTGACGCCGGTAGCCTAGACCTCGGTGCCGTCTTAGTCCACAAGAAAGACGGACTTGAACGGGCGATATCTTATGCTAGCCGGTTGCAGTCAGAAGCGGAAAGCAATTATTTTATGACTGAAAAGGAATGCCTCGCCATCATTTCGGCTACAGCAAAATTCCGCCCTTACCAATATGGCAGGCCATTCAATGTGGTCAGCGACCATCACGCGTTGTGTTGACTAGCTAACTTTAAGGACCCTTCTGGACGGCTGACTGCAAGAATATGACGTCACGGTAATCTACAAGTCCGGACGAAAACACTCTGACGCCGACTGCCTATCACGCACCTACATCGATCCCCCACCGCAATACGAGAGCACGACGACACCGTCCTTGGAATAATGAGAGCGGAAGATTTCTCTAAACAGCAACGAGCAGAGGCGGAGCTAAAAGGCCTCGTCGAGTATTTGGAAGAGAACACCGACGTTGTCCCTAGGGCATTTAAGAGGAAGCTTTAGCTCGGGCCCAACTCCGACGCGGCCTATTCTAATACATGTAAAAAGGCAAAAACGTTTTTCTGAGATAACCTCTGGACCGATTTTAATGAAATTTCTTGAATTTGAGAGGGAAAGTGAAATTCTAGTGACTGTTGGTTGTTTGGTCGCGGAATTTCTATTTAGGTCCTGAATTTTGTTAAAAGGAATTTCAAAAATTCGAAAGTTTGAAAAAAATAGAAGCACGAAGTTTACAAATTCATAACTCTGCATCAAGAGCAGATATCGCGGTTCTGTAAACGAGATCCATCAGATCATTGAAAGCGGACAAATTCGATACGGCATTTTATATCGTACGTGAATTTGTTACGTTGTTTACAAGGGTTCTGCAAAACCTATATTTCCATTTTACTATATTTTTTTGACATTCACGTGTAACATATCAATTTTGTCCGCTTTAGATGTACTATTAGATGCAGTTCACTGAATTGTATTCTCAATTTTCGTTGCTGAGTTACAGAGTTGTAAACTTGATAGTTTCATTTTTTGAAAATTTCCGATTTCTGCCAATTTTTAATAAAAAATTGACGACATAAATCAAAAATCCCAAACCAACTGTCACTAGATTTTAAGTTTTTCTTTTAAATGCAACAAACCTCGTCAAATTTGGTGCAGTGGTTGCCGAGAAAAACGAATTCTACTTTTACGTGTATTTAGATAGGAGCACCCAAGCTAAAGCTTCCTCTTAAGCGCGGATTGCCTTCGTTCACATTACAAAACAACCTGCTCGTAAAGAACTTCTCACCAGTTCGCGCCAACTACCTTCATGTTGTTCCGTTAGCGCTGCGTCCAGAAGTACTACAAGCCCTACATGACGATCCACTGGCTGGGCACCTCGCATTCTCCCGGACGCTGTCGAGGATACAGGAAAGGTATTACTGGCCGCATCTGACCGCCGACGTCGCCCGTTATGTCAAGACATGCCGACACTGTCAGCGACGCAAGACACCACCCAAAAGGCCAGCAGGATTACTGCAGCCGATCGAACCTCCTTGCCGACCATTTCAGCAGATCGGGATGGATTTCTTGGGAACGTCTCCGACGTCAACATGTGGAAATAAGTGGATCATCGTGGCGACGGACTATCTCACCCGCTTCCCTGAAACTAAAGCTCTACTGAAAGGAAGTGCAGCTGAACTCACGAAATTGTTGGTCGAGAACATCCTGCTGCGACATGGTGCCCCAGAAGTCGTCATCACCGACAGAGGAACTGCCTTTACAGCAGAGCTCACCCAAGCCATTCTGCAATACAGCCAGACAAGCCACAGGAGGACAACTGCCTACCACCCGCAGACGAATGGTCTCATGGAGCGCCTGAAGAAAACCCTCGCCGACATGCTAGCAATGTACGTCGACGCCGAGCACAAGATGTGGGACGCGGTCCTGCCGTACGTAACCTTTGCTTACAACAAGGCGGTGCAAGAAACAACACAGATCACGCCGTTCCAGCATGTTTAAGGCAGGAGTGCGACGACTACTCTAGATGCCATGCTGGCGCAGATTTGCGACGAAGAGAATTCTGACGTCGCTACCTTACTCTAGCGCGCCGAAGAAGCGCGACAGCTAGCCTGCCTGCGGATCAAGAACTAACAGAGGACCGACAGACGACACTACAACCTTCGACGACACTACATCTACTACCAGCCCGGCGACCGTGTTTGGGTTTGGAACCCTATACGCTGACGAGGACTGAAGCGAGAAGCTTTTACGCCGCTATTTCGGACCATACAAGTTCATCCGACGCATTGAGGCACTCGACTATGAAGTCGTGCCAGACGGCATTTCGCTGTCACAGCGGCGCCGCTCACGACCTGAACTAGTCCATGTTGTACGACTTAAGCCATTCCACCAGTGCTAACGAACTTTGGGAACGTCGCATAGCTGAACTTCGGACTTTTTTTTAATTGTTTCACCTTGGACATTGTTTTTTGTTGTTTTCTTACTTTGTTCAACAAGTGCCCTTATGTGTTTCACTCACCTGTTATGTTTGTAGCATCGGGACGATGCCTTTTGAGAGGGCGGAATTGACATGTGAACTCATTTATCGTTTATTGGTGAGCGCTTTTAGGTCTAAGAAATGTTATCGCTCAGCCCAGGACGCGTGTACATGTATCGGAAGTTTCTAGAATGTTATCGCTGCTTGTATCCGCCTTCTGTTGTCGCCGAACCTTGTGTAATCCGATCGCATGTATGCGAGACGCGATTGGTGTAGAACATTGTGCAAGGCACGCGGGTCCCAGCGGTTACTCTGGAACATGCGACGACTGATCTTTAAAAGCCGACGCGCTTGGCCCGCTGATCAGATTTTGACGATCGCCGACTGTGTTCGCCGTTGTCGTCGTTCTTTAAGTCTAGCCTGTTTTTGTGGCACAGGTTTCCCCAATAAATGTTAGTTTCGTCTTTCACAGTATTGCTACTGTGTTCTTCATACGTCACTCCTCGTGACAATACGTACGCAGGTTCGTGAGATGCTTGACCATGGCGTCCTCGATCCTTCCAACAGCCCGTGGTCTTTTCCGGTCGTTCTTATCAAAAAGAAAGACGGAACGCTCCGCTTTGGTGTCGACTACCGGAAGCTTAACAACGTGACTAAAGGGATGTGTACCCTCTGCCGCGTATAGACGACTCGTTAGATATGCTACGGCGTGCCCACTGTTTTTCTTCTCTCTATTTAAAATGTGGCTACTGACAAATCGAGGTAGACGAGATGACTAGAAAACTGCCCTTGTGACTTCATATGGGCTATACGAATTTCGAGTCCTTCCTTTTGGCTTGTGCTCTGCCCCGGCTACTTTGCAGCGAATGATGGACGCTGTCCTCATTGGACTGAAGTGGCAGACTTGTCTTGTGTACCTTGATGATGTGGTCATGTGTTCTGAAATGTTCGAGCAGCATCTTGACCACCCGCCGAGTGTGCTAGAGGCCATCCGATCGGTAGACCTCGCACCTAAGCCTGAAAAGTGCCACTTCGGTTATGAAGAGCTCAAGGTCCTCGCGTACAGAGTAAGCGCCAAAGGGGTGCGACCCGATCCACGCAAGCTTGCCGCTGTGGCCACATTTCTGAATCCTACCGATAAGAAGGCCGTCCGGCGTTTCCTGGGTTTGTACGCCTACTATCGCCGCTTTATTAAGGAATTTCCTAAGATAGCGGAGCCTCTGACTTACAAGGGACGACGATGATGCCGATACAGAGCTGCATACTCACGCCAGTAGCATTGGTCTTGGCGCAGTGCTCGTCCAGCGTCAAGATGGAATGTAAAGAGTTATAGCCTATGCCAGCTACTCACTGTCCCGCGCCGAGCGGAATTATTCGACTACAGAGAAAGAGTGCCGCGCCGTCGTGTGGGCGATTATCAAGTTTCGCCTTCTACCTCTGTGGTCGTCCTTTCAAAGCAGTGACGGAGCACCATGCCCTCTGTTGGTTGGCAATAATGCGCGACCCTTCAGGAAGAATGAGACGGTGGAGCTTGCGGCTATAGGAATGTGACGTCACTATCGTTTATAAGTCTGGCCGTAAGCATGAAGACGCTGATACACTGTCCTGCGCACCGATTGATCCTGTAACCCAGGAAGCAGAGGGCGATGACGGCTTCCTGGGCGCCATTAGTTCGTCGGACTTGATCAGATGGCAGCGTGACGACGCTGAGATTCGACTGATAATCATCATTTAGAGGGGCCACGGTACAGCCATACGCGCTATCTGTCCCACTCGTTCACACCCTTCTGTCTCCGAGATAACGTGATGTATAAGAAGAATGCCCGTTCGAACAGCCGTGCTTACCTCCTAGTGGTTCCAAGAGACATGCGAGACAACGTCCTCATCGCTTGCCATGACGAACCCACATCTGGTCATTTAGGCTTCTCGCGTACACTCGCTAGAGTAAGCGAGGTGTGCTATTCGCCCGGGCTTTCATGAAACGTCAAACAGTTCGTTAAAGGCTGTCGCTTAAAAGACACCGTCCGTTAAGCCGGTTGCCTTCCTTCAGCCAATCGAAGCACCTCACATGCCTTTCGACAAAGTCGGCATGAACATTTTCGCACCGTTTGCTCTTTCTGCCGACGGCAACAAATGTGTGATCGTCACGACTAACTATTTAACGCATTATGCTAAGACGCAGGCGATCCCACGAGCCACTGCTTTAGAAGTAGCGCAATTCTTAATGCGGGCACATCGTACTGCGCCACAGAGCTCCCTCCACTGTCATAACAGAGAGAGGGACAGCATTCACAGCCCAGCTGATGCATGAAGTTTTTGAATTAAGCAGCACCAGGCACCGAACGACGACCGCGTATCATCCAAAGACGAACGACTTACCGAGCAACTGAATAAGACGATCACAGACATTTCATTTCATTTATTTTCACCTTAAAGCCCGGAGGCATTACAAAAGGGAGGGCTTTAATCCTTGTAACAATGTTAGAAGAAATGTACAGAACAGTAAAGAACAACAATAAACAAATACAACTCAGGAACAATTGTGAAAAAGAAGGGAACATCGTGTTAGAGTAAGGGTTGGTGGAATCGGCAATTAAGCAATGCGGTTATTTAACATTTCTCGGAACGTTTTACGGTCAGTGCATGTCACGATATCTTCTGGAAGATGGTTCCAAAGGGTTATAGCGTCGGGAAAGAATGAAGTGTTCATGGCAGATGATCGGGTGTTAATGTTTGCTATGGGACGACTGTGGCTTAAGCGAGAAGATGTACGTAAGGGTGGATTTAGCAGGGAATGCCTGGAGTGTGGATGGTAATAAAAGGTGTGAAGCAAGCAGAGACGAGAGGTGATCCGGCGGGAAGCAAGTGATGGTAGTTCAAATGAACGTTTTAGTGCGGTTATGCTGGTATCACGAGAGTAATTGGAAGTTATAAACCGAGCAGCGCGATCTTGTATTGCTTCTATGTCATAGGTTAGATATGATTGGGAAGGGTGCCAGATAGATGACGCATATTCTAACTGCGGACGTACGAATGTTAGATATGCTAGCTTTTTTATTTCTGGTGATGCGGCTTTTAGGTTGCGTTTTAAGTATCCAAGGGTGCGTGAAGCATTGGAACAGATGGTGTCAATGTGAGTTGCCCATGACAGTGTCGATGTCATGTGAACGCCGAGATATTTATAAGACGGGGCATGATTGATAGGAGCTGAATTTATTGTGTAGGTGTGACTGGTTAAGCTGTGGTTGCGGGTGAATGAGAGAGCTTTGCATTTAGTAAGGTTAAGCGGCATGTACCATTTCTCGCACCATACTGCGATGGAATCGAGATCCTGTTGTAGAGCGGCGATTTCAATCGAGCCTTTGATTGGGGAATATAGGACACAGTCATCCGCGAAAAGACGTAATTTGTTCTTAATGTTAGCAGGCAAGTCATTGATGTAGATGAGGAAAAGTAGAGGCGATAAACCAGCGCCCTGTGGCACACCCGATGTTACGCTGCTAAGAGATGAATTATGGTTATTTGCAGAGGTAAACTGTTTGCGTCCTTTTAAGAAGTGTTCAAGACAGGTAAGCAAGCTATTTGGGATTCCGATAGATGCAAGTTTTTGAAGTAGGTGATTGTGGGAAACGCGGTCGAATGCTTTTGAGTAATCCAAGAAAATGGCATCAATCTGCAAATGAAGGTCCATGAAATGTAGAATGTCATGGGTGAACTCGGCGGGTTGAGTCTCGCATGAAAATAGTTTTCTGAAGCCGTGCTGGTGAGGGTAAAAGAAGTTGATAGATTCCAGGTGAGACATTAGGTTGGATGAGATTATGTGTTCTAGAAGTTTAGAAGGAATGCTGGTCAGAGAAATTGGTCGATAATTTGTAGCACGGGAGCGGTCGCCAGTCTTGAAGATTGGTACGACATGGGCCTTTTTCCAGTCGTCGGGCAAGCTTTCAGTCTTTAAGGATTGCGTAAATATTAGATGTAGTATCTGGCTAGAAATGTTACTGGTGTTAACTAGTATTTTTGCGTTAATTCCATCACACCCGGCTGAGGTGGTTAGTTTGAGTGAATTAATGAGGCTACATATGCCATCAGGGTTGATCTCGATGTCTGGCATTAAGTTTACTGGGAGTGGTGGTATTGGTTCAATGAGAGTGTCATTAGTGTTGGAGAAAACTGAGATGAAGTAGTCGTTAAGAGCTGACGCGCATTTCTCAGAATTAATGAGATTACCATCCGGATCTGTTAGTTCAATCTGTCTAGAATCTGTCTTTACTGAAAGTAAGCGCCAGAATTTATTGGGGTTTGATCGTAGAATCTTCAGAAGGTCATGATTAAAGAAGTTATCTTTGGCTATCGTCAGCTCCTGAATATATTGGTTAGCGCACAGTTCGTATTTTTCCCATGTTTCTGAGTCATTTGTTAGTTTGGCTTTTCGGTAAAGCCTTTTCTTTTTAGCAAGGAGAGCTTTCAGTCGTTTATTAAACCATTCATTGTTAGAGTCGGATTTCACGAGAACTGTTGGTATATATCTAGCTTCCAGGTTGAGCAATACATTCTTATAAAGTTGCCAGTTGCTATCGACAGTTCTTGATAAGTAAGACTGCTGAAAATCATTAAAAAAATTGTGGAGTTCGTTATTTATGGCGTCGAAGTCCGCCCTTTTGTAATCTTTTATTATTTTTCTTGTGGGTGACTTTCTTAAGCGCTATTGTCATGCAGATATGGATGAGGTTGTGATCGCTCAGACCGGGTAGTGTGGTAACGCTACTTAAGCTATCGGGGCAAGATGTGAGCATAAGGTCAAGGGTGTTATCCCCTCTTGTAGGACATGATATTACCTGATGTAGGTTGAAGTCTAGCATAAGATCAATAAATTGTTTAGCTTCGGATAACGGTGACCTGTTGGTTACAGAAAGCAGATGCCAGTTAATGTTCGGGTAATTGAAATCGCCAAAGAGGTGAATAGGTGCGTTAGGGAATTTGTCAGTGATGTCGGTTAGTGCTTTAC
Source organism: Dermacentor variabilis (assembly GCF_050947875.1). Taxonomy (NCBI): domain Eukaryota; kingdom Metazoa; phylum Arthropoda; class Arachnida; order Ixodida; family Ixodidae; genus Dermacentor; species Dermacentor variabilis. The sequence goes on along the minus strand of NC_134573.1, from coordinate 45,239,354 downwards.
GGAGTGAATCGCAGAATGACGGATGGCTGTCCGGCGGCCTGTAGCACACGCCAAAAATTGTTTTTCCAGCACCGTTGTAAGCGCAAGTCTACAATAGTTCGAGATTATCATCCCGACTGATCAGGGAAGATGAGAAGGTGTTCCTGATAGCTAATAAAACACCCCCACCTCTCCGGTCGCTCCGATCATGGCGATACAGAGCATAGCCGGAATTAGGAGGGAAAATTTCGCTATCTCTTACGTCTCCGTTTAGCCACGTTTCAGTTAGTACTATGATGTCGGCATCGATGTCGTGAGTGAAGCTGCGAAGTTGTTCGCGTTTGGGTAGCAAACTGCGCATGTTAGTGAAGGCTATGTTAAGGAGAGGTAAAGATGAGGGACAATTGCGGGGTGAGGTTGAAGTGATAGGCTTCGTTGTCAGTCATTGCACGTTTTCGTGACTTATTTGGGATGCGCTGTTTCCATGCACCTTTGTGAATGGTCTCGTAGCCTCAATCACACTGTCAGAAGTAGGGTCGTAGTGATAGCGCTTATTGTTCACTAGCAACTTGTCTACGTGTAGTTTGAACACACATTTTTGTGGTCGTATGAAACCTAACAATTTAGAACGTGCGATGCGAGTAGCAGGAGCGAAATCTTCACGTATAGCGAAGTTTGTTACCTTTAGTTTCCGCCCACAGGCCAGAATGTTTTCCTTTGACTTGAAGTGAGTTAACTTGAAAATTATCGGGCGCTTTCTTTCAGGACGGTATTTGCCTATGCGATGAGCACGTTCAATAGCGCTTGGTTCTAGATGCAGTTCCAGCTGGCTAGCGCAGAAATTGATTATTTTTTCTTCAGACTCTTTCCATGTTTCTTTTTCATTGTCTTGCAGTCCGAGGAAAAGCAAGTTATTACGGCGCATCCTGTTGTTTGTGTCAGTGCTCTCGGCTTTTAGCAGCGCTATCTCTTTGATGGCATCATTCTGTCGAGTCGCAATTACTTCGTCCTGATGGTCGTTTTCTAGCACAGAAATACGTTTTGTCAGTGCAGCAATTGTGTTGTCTTTGAGAACGTTGGCTTCTCTGAGCTCATTTATATTGGTACGTATTTCTGAAATCATTTCTTTTAGTTCTTTGATCGTCTGGGAAAGGGAAGAAACTGTGTCGCTGTCGGGACCTGGGTTTAGTTCAACATCTCCGGAGAGTAAGTGGATTAGATCGGACAGAAACGCAAAGGCAACAGCTTCATAGTACAGACGCACAACTCTACACCATTTCAAGTCGCAGGGGGACGACACCACGAAGACACAACGATTGTCGCTAGGAAATTCCTTAGTATTTTGTAAGTAACTAACCTGGAAGGTTAGGAAAGCGATGAGCACCCTGCGTGCAACGGTGTCGTGCCCCAGCTGATCAGCTTTGCCATGCCGATTATATACGGCTTGGCTTGACCATGTGACTGGTGACGTCGCCTTCGTAGGGTGTTGCCAGGCAAAAGAAGCTTCTGCCGCTGAAACTGGACTCGTCTTCACGGCTTCGGTGACGAGAGGCGGACGGTAGCCCAGGGTTGGGGTGGCTTCGGGCAAGGTGATCCGGTTTGCAGAAGGGGTTCCGGGGTAGGGCATGTACCAGCACAAGGCTAGTGCACCAGCATCTGGAAGGTTAGGAAAGCGATGAGCATCCTGCGTGCAACGGTGTCGTGCCCCAGCTGATCAGCTTTGCCATGCCGATTATATACGGCTTGGCTTGACCATGTGACTGGTGACGTCGCCTTCGTAGGGTGTTGCCAGGCAAAAGAAGCTTCTGCCGCTGAAACTGGACTCGTCTTCACGGCTTCGGTGACGAGAGGCGGACGGGTAGCCCAGGGTTGGGGTGGCTTCAGGGAAGGTGATCCGGTTTGCAGAAGGGGTTCTGGGGTAGGGCATGTACCAGCACAAGGCCAGTGCACGAGCATCCGGAAGGCTAGGAAAGCGATGAGCATCCTGCGTGCAACGGTGTCGTGCCCCACAAAGATGATCTCCATGTACATCGATTTTCAACAGAAAACATTGGATGATGTCTTGGTTTACGTCACCTTAGCGTATACCACCGCTGTGCAAGAGACCGACGCGATTCACACGATTTCGCTTTCTCTACGGTCGCGAAGTCCAGACAATGCTGGATGCTGGGCTGCCGTGTCAAGACGCTGACCACTTGACAACTGATCTCAATGAATTTGCTGCGCGTGCCGAGGACCTCGACGGCTCGCGCTGCTGCACATCGACCAGCAACTGAACAAGGATGCACGACGCTACAACATCCGCCACAGGGACGTGTCCGACAACCCCAGAGACCAAATTTGGGTGTGGACCCCTGTTCAGGACCCTTGTTCACCATTCAGGATGAACGAGCCCCGTGACGATAGTTTGACAGTGGCCACTGCGGACGCGAAAGCTGCGATGAACTTCGCTCCTCCAGGTGTTGGAGGGTCTCATGGCCCCCTGGCTCTACTTAGTTAATTTGGGTTAATGGCGCAAAAGCGACTAAGGCCATGCTGCGCCAGCTGCGAGATATTGAGAACTCAAATGTTAGAGCATCGAAAGCTTCGTTACTTTAAAGTCTGTGCAAGAAACCAGTTTTCTTTCTGAAAAGCTCAACAAGTCTGTGAAGGGCACTAGCGGTTCATCTCCGAACATTGAGGCGGGTTGTAAAGGTATGTGTTAGTTGTAGAGATTGTGTAAAAGCTTCAGTTTATGTGTTTCAGTGTTTGGACATGTCATAATAATGTGCATTACTGTGAGTGGCTCATGGCACTTCTCTCAAGTAGGTGGGTTTTCGTTTTGAAGTAGAAAATTGTGTGTCAGGTGTTTATGCCCTATTCGAAGTTGACATAGGATCACCTCATAGAAGCGTTGCTGGTGACTGCACGACTTCCACTCACGAAGCAGGGGTTTTATTTTGTGTAACTTTTTATTTATGCAAGAGTCCCATTCTAGTTGCCACATTGACGTCAGGGCCTTATGAATCGCTCGGATACTTTCTTGTATGGAAGTGTTTGCGTTACACCTTTGTGCGCTGCCATGAACGCGCATCTATCTGCTACTTCATTCCCTGGTATCCCAAGATGACTTGGGACCCAGCAGAATCGTAAGGTTCTTCCGTATTCATTATAAGCCAACATGTTTAGGATATCGCTAAGTAGGGGTTCAGGCACGGAGTTAATGTTTAGAGCTCTGAGTGCGCTTAACGAATTGGTATATATGATAGCATTCTTCTGCTTGTCGCTGGTAATTTTTTTACTGCCGTCCATATCGCAACTTCGGCGGTAAACACTAAAGAAACACTATTTATCCGAATGCCATTTTGCCAATTTTTTGTTATTATTCCGACACCTACGTATTCTTGTGTTTTGGAGTTGTCAGTGTAAAATTCCGTGTAATTTCTATATTTTTCTTGAATACCTCGAAACTCTTGTATTATGTGTTGTCGTGGAATGTCTTTATTCTTTAGATGTGTTAATGTCCAGTCACATAGCTATGAAAAGTTGTACCACGGTGGTAATCTTGGTGGCCTTCCAGCATCCTGCAGGACCTCATGAGGCACTTCATAAGTCTGAGAGTATTCTTCGTGTCTTAAGGTCAGTGGCCGAATCATGTTCGGTTTGTTTGTATAGTGTACCCATTATTTGCAGATTTACGATGCTGTAGCATATACGTTGCAGTGATGACTGAATTCTCTGTATGTAGGAAAGTGTAAGTAGTGCTCTGCGGTGCTGTAAAGATGGCTCATTGCAGTCAACGTATAAACTTTGGCCAAGTGATGTTCTGTAGGCACCGCTCGCCAATCGATTGTGAACTGGATCAAGTCGCTTAATGCAGGACTGCCTAGCTGCACCATAAACTACACTACCGCAGTCGAGGATGCTACTTACAAGTGAGCGGTATATACGTAATAGACATGTTTGGTCAAATTCCCAGTGCTTGTGCGATAAAGGCTTAATGATATTGACACGTGTACTTGTCTTTATCGGGCGACACGTTTCACCGTCTAAAAAATGTTATCGCCCAGCGCAGGACGCGCATGCACCGCGCACGGTCGCCAAGTTCAGATGCGAAGCATTGACCATCGAAAAGACGCTGGAACAGCCGGCTCGGCAATACAACCGCGAGGCAAACTGTGCACCTGCACATGTCTTATCTGGAGGCGTGCCGAACGCCTTTGAAGGCCTGCGGGAGCACATCCGGTCACTGATCAGGGAAGAGCTCAACAAGTTGCAGACACCTCAGACTCCGACTGCACTATCTATTGTCGACGTTGTCTGGGACGAACTGCCGCAAGTCATACGGGATCCAGAGCGTGAGCCGCAGCCCATGCGGTGCACCCCAGCGTAGGCTGACGTACTCAGGTACGTACAGGAACTCAGGTACTCAGGTACAGGAACGAAACGATTACATCATATTTGCGGTTGATAATATACAGATGCGAGTTGAATGCGATATTTGACACCGGCGCTCATTATTCGGTAATAAGCTGCCAGATGGCGAAGCACCTTAAAAAAGTTGTGACGCAGTGGACTGGATCGCAGATAAGCAAAGCAGGCGGTCATATTATTACGCCCCTTCACCGATGCACCGCTAGAATTACGGTAAAAGGCTTCACTCACGTTTCTGACTTTATTGTGCTGTCAGAATATTCATGGGAACTTATACTGGGAATAAATTTTCTACAAGCTAATGGCGCCAAAATTAACCTACGTTGGTCCAATGTGTCTTTCTCGACGAAACAAGATATACATGTGGAAAAGTCGGAGGAGCAGCGTCTTGCTGCACTGTGCGTTGTTGATTATGATGTAACTGTGCCGCTGCGCTGCAGTGTAATGGTTCTTGTGGAGAACGAAACATTTTACGACCCCGAAGACATGGAAACTCATGGAAACATAGAGCGCCTTTTCAACAAAGGTATTTTCGTGGCTCGGGGTCTTGTTCACTTAAGCAATGACCGTGCAAATGTCGCACTTGCGAATTTCGGAAATGAATTGCAACACATCGCACAAGGAACAGCTATTGCCTATTGCCACGAGTTCTGTGTAGCGAGCGAATTATGCAGCCTAATGACAACGTCAACTGCTCTGCCAGGAACCTGGAGTGTCGACAGATCAATTACCGTCAACCCTAGACTCCCGTAAGCCCAAAAGAAACAGATATATGCTCTGATAAAGGATTTTTCTGACTCGTTCTCCACTTCCTCGAAGGTACGGCGCACGCCTGTTGCAAAGCACATAATCATAATAGAGGACGCCACAAGACCAGTATGCCAGCACCCGTATAGAGTTTCATCAAAAGAAAGAGAGATCATCAAGAAGCAAGTACAGGAGATGCTTTCAGATGACGTTATTCAGCCTTCCAGCAGTCCATGGGCGTCTCGCTGCTCGTTAGGCAAAAGGACAACACACCTCGATTCTGCTTCGATTAGCGTAAATTCAACAACGTAACTACGCGGGATGTATACCTCCTTCCGCGTATCGACGATACGTTATATCGGCTCCGATGTGCAAAATTTTTCTCCTCCCTGGATCTCAAGAGTGAGATATTGGCAAATAGAGGTGAATGAGCGTGACCATGAAAGAACAGAATTCGTAACCGCTGATGGTCTCTACGAACTCAAAGCGCTTCCATTCGGCCTCAGTACTACGCCTGCAACGTTCCAGCGAATGATGGACACTGTGCTCGCAGGATTGAAATGGCAGTCGTGCCTAGTGTATTTGGATGACGAGGTCGTATGTTGCGCAACATTGGACCAACAACGCCTGCGACTACTATTAGAGGCTAATCGCGCAGCAGACTTGACAATTAAGCCGGAAAGAATGTCAATTCGGCTTCGATGAACTTGGGTTTCTAGGACACGTCATCAGTGCTGAACGCATTCGGCCATATCTCGAAAAGACAGCAGCTGTTGCGAGGTTCCCGACACCCTCAGACAAGCAGTCAGTGCGACGTTTTTTGGTTTCACGCGCATACTACAGAATATTTGTGGAAAACTTTTCAATGATTGCTGAGCCCCTTAAAATACTAAGAAGAGATGATGAACCTTTCATGTGGGAAAGCTGACAAGGAGACGCATTTGACGAGTTAAGGAAACGCCTGCAAGCTTCTACAATCCTTGCCAATTTTGATGAGACAGCCTGAAGTTCACACCGATGCGAGTAACGTCGGCCTCGATGCCATACTACTGCAGTGGAATAGCGGCCAGGAGAAAGTATTGGCATATACTAGCCGTAAGCTCTGGAAAGCAGTGGCAAACTACTCAGCAACCGAGAAAGAGTGTCTGGCAGTCATTTGGGCAATATGTAAATTTCGACCCTAACTCTATGGTGGACCATTCAGAGCAGTAAGTGATCATCATTCGCTTTGCTGGCTGGCGAATCTCAAGGATTCATCCAGACGACTAGCAAGATGAAGCCTTAGGCTTCAAGAGTATGATATTGTCGCAGCCTAGTAGAAGACGGGAAAGCCGGCGTAGAGGACGTATGGAATCACTTTATCAGAGCAGTCAACGCGACGTCGTTGTCGTCTCTGTTTTTTCCACTCGCGTGCTACTTCATCGTCGTTCTGTTCGCCTGGCACATACCCGCGGCGACCATATAGGATGTGGCATTTGCCCCCCCCCCTTTGAAAAAAGAGGCATCGTCCCGATGCACCAACGTCCGAAGGCTGTGTACAGACGGTGCAAAGTTGAGGTTACGAGGAAATGTATGGCTTCATACGAAGCACATGCACAACCTCGGGCAGATACCGCCGGCGTTTGGAGCAGTAATGATAGTCGACACAGAAGCGCAGGCTACCGTCCTTCTTTTTCACCAACACGACAGGCGATGCCCAAGGACTCTTAGATGGCCGAATAACCCCGTCCTCAAGCATCGTCTTCACTTGCGTTTGTATCGCCTCGCGCTCTTTCGGTGCCACATGATAAGGATGCTGCCGAATTGGTCTGGCGTCGGCTTCGGTAACAATACGGTGCTTAGTGAGCGGCGTCTGGCTGACTCGTGACGTAGATGAAAAGCAGCTCTTAAACTCATCGATGAGCTCAAGAAGGCTGTTACGTTCGACGGGTGACAAGGTGGGACTGATATCAACCACAGAGGCAGGCATGGCCACAGTGGCCGTCGCGTGCTCCACTGAGAGGCAGTCTTGTATTGGGGTAAATTCGTCGAAGTAAGCAACAGCCGTGCCTCTAACATTGTGTCGACGTTCCCTGGTAAAATTCGTCTGCAGGAGTTCAGCACGTCCGTCGTGTACGTTAATTATGGCCCTGGTGATGGAAACGCCTTGACTCAGTACCAGTGCGTCGATGTGTTCAGCGACACCAGTCCCGGTGTTCAAGTTGTCGCAGATTACAGGTACGAGGGAACAGCTTCGCGGCGAAAGCGTGTCGTCGTCGTCGGCGATACGTAAGCGGGGTCGCTGGTGCTCCGCGGGGTCGACGTCGTCTGAGCTCGTAGAAAATGTCACGACGAGGTCGCGGACATTAATCACTGCACCATACTCTCTCAAGAAATCCATACCCAATATAAGTTCTTTGCAACACTCATAGAGGATGACGAGGGTGGCGACGAAGGTTTCACCGGCGATTACTATCCTGGCTGTGCATTTTCCGATCGGCGTCATCAACTGCCCGCCGGCAGTTCTGATGTTGGGCCCGGTCCACGGCGTCTTCACTTTTCTCAACCTGTCGCCCAGCTTTTGACTTACTATCGAAAAATGCGAACAAGTATCGACGAGAGCGGCCACTTGGTGGCCGTCAATGAAAACGACAAGATCGGCGCTGACGGCATCGGTTACAGGGGGTGCGGTTGGAGACGTCGGAGTTTTCGAGTCGTCGGTCGTCGGTGATGGGGGCTCTTGGAAAGTTAGACGGTTTGCAACCTCCCCCCCGGAGGTCGCTGCTTCTAGTTTCCCCGGCGCGGGCTAGGGGACCTGCCCCTAGAGGCGTCAGAAAAATCGCGACGGGTTGGTGAGGTATAACGAGCCGGAGAAGGGGAACGCAATCGAGGCGTCGCTGAACCTTCCGGCCGAAAGTTTGTAGAATTTTCGTCGCAGGTACGTGCAGCATCAAGCACAGGGTAATTACAGTTGGGAAACTTTGGATACCCGGCTGCGCGGTAGCGGCACGCGCGATAAACATGTCCTGCTTCGTCGCAATGAAAGTACAGCGGCCGGTGGTCAGCGGTGCGCCACAAAAATTCGTCTTTCGAAGCGGGTAGCCCACAGGGGATTCGCCGTAAGACCGAGGCACAGCGATCAGCCGGCGGCGATACGGCATAGCTGGCGACGGCTGTGACTGGCGAAAATATGGCGTCGGGGGCGGCGGTGCTGGCTGTGTCGTAGTAGTCGATGGTGTCAGTAGCATCGAAGTCGCGGGAGGTGGACGACAGACAGCTTCCGCGTAGGTTAGTCGTCGCGGCACCGCCTGCCGGACGGGGGACGAAAAGGCCTGTCGAACTTCCTCCCGAACGATATCAGCGACAGAAGCCACCGTTGGTGCCATAGGAGAAATCCCGAGCTGCCGGATCTCCTCTCGCACAATCTCCCAGATGACTTCACGCAGAGACGTGCCGTAGCTCTCAAGTAGAATTGAAGCATTCACCGGCGAGTTCGCGCGATCATATTGGCGGTACCGTTGCTTTAGTGCCCGTTCTATAGCGGTAGCCTCCTTGGTGAATTCGACCACTGTCGTCGGTGGGTTCCTCACGAGTCCGGCAAACAGTTCCCCCTTCACTCCGCGCAAGAGATAGCGTAACTACTTTTGTTCGGCCATCTCATTCTGCTCTGCGGAAAAGGCGGGTCATATCTTCTGCATACATGGCTACGCTCTCGTTTGGTTTTTGAATACGGGATTCGAGTAGGCGCTGCGCAGTGTCTCTTCTGTCGGTACTAGTGAACGTGTCTAGCAGCTGGGTGCGGAAGGCATCCCATGTGGTCAATCTCCTTTCCCGGTTCACAAACCACGTCCGCGCACTGTTTTCAAGCGCGAAATGGACATTAGACAGCTTTTGCTGGGAGCCCCAGTCATTATAACTGGCGACACGCTAAAATTGGTCCAGCCAATCTTGGACATCTTCAAAAGCGTTGCCATGGAAACTTTCTGGTATCTTAGGATTCTGCTGCGTCACCTGCGATGGAGTTGCAGTAGCCATGGCGGAAGTAGGTAGACGCGTTCCAGCAGGGTCCTGTGAAGGGTTGAACTCGGGCGTCAGGCCTAGCAGGTGGCGAATGTACCGGTGAACAGGAGTTTCGACGAACGAAGGTGATTCCGTTTTCGAGGTATGGCTCCGTGAAGGGGCGCCGAGCATAAGGCAATCCTACCCAGTACCTCCACCAGTGTCGCAGCCTAGTAGAAGACGGGAAAGCCGGCGTAGAGGACGTATGGAAGCACTTTATCAGAGCAGTCAACGCGACGTCGTTGTTGTCTCCGTTTTTTCCACTCGCGCGCTGCTTCATCGTCGTTCTCATCGCCTGGCACATACCCGAGGCGACCATATAGGATGTGGCAATATTACTGTCGTATACCGATCCGGGAGGAAACACAGCGCTGCCGACTGCTTGTCACGCGGACCAGTCGAGACAACTGTGTAAGAAGAAGAGCATTTCCCGTTCCTTGAAATTGTATACGTGTCACAAATCGCTCAATAACAACGAGATAACCCGCAATTGCTTCAACTTATGCAGCGCTTGGAGGGACTCGACGTTAAACTCCCGCGCATTTTCTCTAGTGGGCTATCCTTGCTCTGTCTGCGAGGAAGTGACCTCTACAAGAGAAACTTCGAGAATACCGAGACAAATTTTTACTTGTCGTACCCACAGTATGCGAGAAGAAACTTTGCATGCATGTCACGATGAACCGACATCTGGACACATGGCCGTGAGCCGTACATTCACCAGGATTCGTCTGAAATGCTACTCGCCTAAGTTATTTGCATCAGTGCAGCACTATGCCAAGACTTGTCGAGAGTGTCAAAGGCGCAAGACTCCGTCCGTAAAACCGGCAGGCCTCCTCCAGCCAATAGAGCCACCAAAAGCCCAATTCCAACAAGTCGGTATGGATCTCCTTGGACCCTTGCCAACGTCATCTTTAGGCAAAAGAGGATAGTTGAGGCCACAGACTATCTTACCCGTTACGCAGAAACTGATTCCCTGTACAGTGCAACGGCTGTCGAAGTTGCAAAATTCTTTGTCAACAATATCGTGCTCAGGCACGGCGCTGCCCCAGTTATCACCGATCGTGGAACAGTCTTTACTGCGGACCTAATGAAATGCTTGTTGCAAATGGCACTGATCATAGAACTACGGCGGACCAACCTCAGACAAACGGTTCAACTGAACGCCTCAACAGAACACTGGCCTACATGCTTTTGAGGTATGTCGACGTTGAATATGGGCTGTGGGACGAAATTATGCCGTACATCACATTCGCACATAATACAGCCATTTAAGAAAGAGCCCGAGTCACCCCGTTTGAACTTGTATTCGGCCGAGCTGTAACCACAACTTTGGATGTTATGTTGCCGTTAGATGAAGAAAACAATAACTCATCTGACCTAGATGGTGTTTTGCAAAGCGCCGAAGAGGCACACCAGATGATGTTGCGTTGTCTGTATGAAACCCTACCACGAGAGGTCATAAAAAAAAGTTAGAGCCACCATGAACCCCTACTTCCTCTCACGCATCGTGCCGATGCGGTAAGGAGCGGGATAATGCCTCGACAACTTGGTCACATTCAAGTTGCGCGCCCTTCGAATTGGAGACTGTGCACGCCGTACCGTGGTGTTGATCAGCAACAACAGGCAGCGATCTTCGTGGCAAGGGTAGCCGATTGCACCCGGCTCGCAAGGGCCACGCGCACGAGGTATCACATCAGGCAAGGAGAATGAAGAAGACGGTTCCAGGCCAGTTAGAGAACGCGACTGCCGAGTATTTCTTCACGACCACAGTGACTAATAGTTGTGGGCACAGGTTCGGCCTTAATATGCATATCGTTGCTTTGTTAACCTGCGTTTCTCAACATCGTTACAATATATATATATATATATATATATATATATATATATATATATATATATATATATATATATATATATATATATATATATATATATATATATATTGCGACGGGAGTGTTCGCCTAGCCGCACTAGTTCTAGGTTGCAGCGGTAGGCTCAAACACGTCGGCGTGGTATCGAAACAGGGACGCAAGGGCTCCTCGTCATCTTCTTCTCATTCACTAGCACGATGCCCACGGCCATTGCCTTCAGTACCATCATTCCCACTGAAAGAGTAGCCATGCTGGCTACCTAAGGATAGGAAAACACAGGAGGTCATGGCACTGCTTGAGCCGGTAGACGTGGACAATTTCCTCGCCGCGACGACGCTGGTCGGAAGGCGCTTCCGTTGGCTCGATGAGGTAGTTGACCGCGGATGTTCATTTCAGTACCAGATAAGGACCGCGGTACTTGGAGAGCAGCTTAGAGGAAAGGCCTGGAGGAGTAGAAGGCACCCGCAACCAGACCAGCGAGCCAGGAGCAAAGCACGTAGCCGCAGTACATGAATCGAGGCGATGCTTTTGGCGCCACTGGTCCTGGGATGTGAACAAACGAGCGTGCTGGCGACATTCTTCGGCGGAAGCAGCCGGTCTAGAAACAGTCGTGCACTCCGAAGTATCTGGTCGGTAAGGCAGAATCATGTCCACAGTGCATGAAGGTTCGTGTCCGTAAAGGAGAAAGAAAGGGGAGAACCCAGTGGTACTTTGCGTGGCAGTATTGTAAGCGTAGGTGACGAAAGGCAGAATGCGATCCCAATTCAAGTGGTCAAACAAAACATAGATGGCCAATATGTTGCCAAGGGTGCGGTTGAAACGCTCTGTCATCCCATTAGTTTGAGGATGATATGCCGTGGTAGTGGGGAGAATGATGCGACACTCCTTTTGCAATGCTGCAATGACCTCTGGGAGAAAAACGCGACCGCGGTCGCTCAGTAATTCCCGAGGTGCTCCATGACGTAAAATCAGGTATTGAAGGATAAAACTGGCGACGTCTTTTGCTGTGGCAGATGCTAGGGCGGAAGTTTCGGCGTACCGCATGAGGAGGTGGTCGATAGCAACAATAACGCAGCAGTTACCGCTTGGAGTGTTGGGAAGCGGACCGTATAGGTCAATGCCTACGCGGTCGAACGCACGCGCGGGGCATGGTAAAGGTTGCAAGGGGCCGGTGGCATATTGAGGTGACGTCTTGCGTCATTGGCATATGATGCAGGACCGGACGTACGGGCGAACGAAGCGGTACATGCAGCGCCAGTAGTACCGAAGCTGGAGGCGAGAGTATGTCTTTAAGTCACCAGCGTGGCCGCATTGGGGGTTGTCCTGGAACGTGGCGCAGATATCGGGGCGCAGGTGTCGGGGTATAACAAGCAACCGCTTTCGACCGCTCGAGTTGTAGTTGCGGCGGTACAGCAGGTTATTCCGAATGATGAAGTGCGCGGCTTGACGACAGAGCGTCCGGGAAATTGGCGCTGGCGACTGGCTAGACAGGAAGGCAATAAGCGAAGAGATCCATGGGTCCTTGCACTGCTCTGATGTCATGTCGGAAATGTTGAGCGCGAAGGCTCCATAGGTGGGAATAGACGAGTGGACAGTAGCGGAGGGCAGGGGTGACCGGGATAGAGGGTCTGCGTCTGAATGTTTTCGGCAGGAGCGATAAACAACGCGGATGTCGTACTCTTGTAGGCGCAATGCCCAACGGGCGAGCCGACCAGTTGTATCTTGTGATGTGATAACTTTATTTGGAATCCGGCGATAGGAAGGCCCGGGCCTGGGGCCGCCTAGATGGCCACTGGGAGCTGCTGCTCCCGTGCTGCTTCCTTGGCTCGCTGGATGGCCCAAAGTTGGTCTTGGAGTTCTGAGCTGAGCAGCATGGCCGACCACCGCGCCCGTAGATTTTCTGGGGAGACTGCCATATTATTTTGGTATATTTCACATCCCCACAACATGTGTTGAAGGGTGGCTCTAACAGAATTGCATAGCTTGCACATATCGCTCTCGTATATATCGGGGTAGAAAGTTTTTAGTTGCACGGGACTCGTATAAGTTTCTGTTTGTAGTCGCCTCCAAATAACGGACTCAGCTCTGTTCAGTTTAGTGTGAGGCGGTGGTAATACTCGCCTCCGATTTTGATAGAATTTGGTAATATCGCTAAATCTTGTTAATATCTCTTTTTTCTCCAGATTTCCTCCTCCGCGTTCTCCTGACCGATGGAAGTCACTCTCTGCTCAGCTCGGCGAGTAAGACCTCGAGCTTCGCGGTGTGCTACCTCGTTGAGGTTGACTGCGGGAATGACTGGAGTCGTATGCGCTGGGAACCAGAGCAATTGCCTGCCGTTCTTCTCTGCATTGGAGAACTTTGCTTCATTGACTCTGATGATGTGCCATGCCTCAGGAGAGATCCTACCCTTTGCATAAATGTAATGAAGGTAACCAGTATAGGGCATGATGGTCGGTCGCGATGTCAAATAGACGCCGTACACATAAGGACGAAATTTTTCAATTGCCCAAATGATGGCCAGACATTCCTTCTCAGTAACCGAGTAGTTCACCTCGGCTTTGGTAAGGGTGCGGTTGGCATACGCAATGACGTACTCTTCGAAGCCACCCTTGCGTTGTGCGAGACCAGCGCCGAGCCCGACACCGCTAGCGTCCGTATGGATCTCAGTTGGTGCAGAGGGATCGAAGTGTCGCAGTACTGGAGGAGAGGTGAGAACGCGTCACAGTTCTTGGAATGCGTCGTCGCACGCCGGGGACCAGACTGATAGGTCAGAACTGCCGGTGAGAAGCTGCGTCAAGGGGGCGATGATAGAGGCAAAGTTACGGATGAAGCGCCGGAAATATGAGCACAAGCCGATGAAACTGCGAAGCTCTTTCATTGTGGTTTGTTTAGGGAACTCGGATACGGCGCTAAGTTTCGCAGGGTCCGCGAGGATACCGTCTTTTGAAACTACATGGCCGAGAATACTAAGCGTGCGAGCGCCGAAGTCGTATTCCTTCAAATTTAGGTGCAGTCCTGGCGCGCTATAACGTAAAACTATTCCAAACTTTTATATTCCAATTCTGCTATCAGCCCTCCACGATTGGTCAAAAACTTTTTTAGACCACCCCCACTTCACCTGTCTGCCACGCGACGTCACGAAAACCGCGATACCTCCCCATCTGATATTATGTGTACACACTGATTATGCACAATTTGACAGAAAAAAAACAGTTATTTCTGATTCGACCCTTTATCGCCATTAGCCCTCGGCTATTGGTACAAAGTTTTCGAGCTGCACCCACTTCCCCTGCCTGTCACGCGACGTCAGAAAACCGCACAAACTCACCGCGTCAAAGTGACGTGTACGCGATAAAGCTGCATTAATATGCCGAACAAAACTGAATTTTCTTCGGAATAGCCGCAGGATGCCCCGTTCCGAAAGGAACAGAAGATGGCTGCCGCCGATCGCTCAGACGCTGGCTACTCGCACCTGCCGGAGAGCATGGGTGTATTTGCATATAATAAAGCTTCTGGCGTGGCCGTGTAACGTTTTCGAGCACTTTCAGCACGTTTACCCCCTCATTCTGCCAACTTTTCTTTGCTGAGGGTCCGTTTTAACGTCATTCTTGAGCTTCCGTTGCATACCGCCGTGATTTTCGACCAGCCACCGCAAGCTAAGTAAGGGAACGCCGACCAATCGTAGACGTCGGCACCACCCTCTTCAGCAAGTTATCGACTTTCAGTGCAGTGGCTCGGCCCCATCGAATCCCTCTCCACTTGAGCGTTCTCCTTGCCTCTTGTCAGCCAATTAGAAACGACAAGCCGCTCAGTGTAGGCAATGTTATTCGTTTTTCAAGCAAACAAAAGTGACCTCCTATGAACGAGGAGAGCGTTTGAGTGGTCTGTTCAGACAACCCTCCGGGTGACCGCCCGGTGCTTGCGTTCGTGGTTACGCAAATTTGACGTCATGAGATTGGAATAGAAACATACTGATTTAGTTTTACGTTATAGGGCCCCTGCAGTGGAGAGGCACGCAAGGACTTGCTCGTGGCGGCTGAGGTGCGACGCAAAGTCGGTGGAAAAAACCACAATGTCATCTAAATAACAGAGGCACGTTTTCCAATTCAGCCCTCGAAGAATGGTATCCATCATTCGCTCGAAAGTGGCAGGCGCGTTGCATAGGCCGAACGGCATGATGATGAATCCATATCACCCATCAGGAGTTACAAAGGCTGTCTTTTGGCGATTGGCCTCTGCCATTGGCACTTGGCAGTACCCGGAACGTAGATCCAGCGAGGAAAAGAATTCCGCTTCCTGCAGACAGTCCAAGGCATCGTCGATGCGTGGCAGAGGATAGACACCTTTGCCGGTTATTCGGTTAAGGCGGCGATAGTCGACGCAGCACCAAATGGAGCCATCTTTTGTTTTAACGAGGACAACTGGAGATGCCCAGAGACTGCTAGAGCGCTGGATGATGTCACGATGATGTCGAACGAGACGCTCCAGCATGTCGTCAACGTGCTGGTCGATGACACGGCGTTCAGCGGCAGACACACGATACGGACGCTGGCGCAATGGTGTTTGTTGGCCGGTGTCGATACGGTGAACGACTGCGGACGCCCGGCCCAAGGATGGTTGGCCAATATCAAATGAGGCACGAAAACGCTGGAGGAGCTTGATGATTTCGGAGTGCTGCGCAGGTTTGAGTTCTGCGTCGACGGCACGAGCGAAGACGTCTACAGGGGCATCGGTCGCGGCGGGAGGAGTGACGGCACAAATCGGAAGTGATGCCGTATCACCAAACATGGTGGCCGGGAGAAGGCAATCGAAAGCTTCAGAGGTACCCAGGCACTCGCCGCGGAGTAGGGATGATGGGTAGGCGGACGGATTGCACACGTAAAGGGTAGCAGAACCGTCGCAAAAAGTGGCGACAGCAAATGGAAGCAGAAAGTTCCGGCGGCGCGCACAAGTGGCCGACGGCGTAAACAGAACAGATGAGTTCGCAGCAGAGCTACATAACACAGGAACCAGAGCGGCGGAGAAAGGTGCGATATCGATGTCAGAGGCGGCAACAACTTTAGGAGATAAATGGTCGTCAGGGTCAAAAAAACGGCACCGATAACGTAAGTTCGCAACGAGTGTAGTCGATGAGAACTTGATTGACAGATAGGGAATTCCATCCAAGAATAATATCGTGCGAGGAACGAGGTAGGACGACAAATTCGATAACATGCATAATGCTTTGAATGACAACCGGGCTGTGCACGACGCTGAAGGCTGAATGCGATGCGAGGGTGCCGTACGCAGAGAAAGAGAGGTAAGGAGAATGGTCACTTTGTTCAAATTTCGGCAGAGCTTCTCACTAATAATAAAAACGGCGGCTCCGGTGTCGATAAGTGCGTGCAGAGTGACGCCGTCTGCGGACAGTTCAATTTCGTTCGCCGGGGCAGAATGAGGCCTTGAAATGTTCGACGTAAACGCAGTTCATGCCTCTGGAACTGCGACTGTTAGTTTTCCTCTCGAGCTGGACTGAGTCGGCAAACCATTGGGGAAGTTGATCGGCGACGTGGGGAAGGCTACCGGCGCGAATCGAACGGGAGGCGCTGTAAGACGAGTCCGAAGGAAGGTTAGATTGGTCCTGACTCGGAAGTCGAGAAGGCCTGTAGCCTGAGGCGTCCCCACTATCAGGTTAACGGGGGCTGCGACGGTGGCAGAATCGTGCTACGTGGCCCAGAAAATGGTAGGAATAACATATTGGCCGGTTATCAGGTGTTCGCCACGGGTTGGCAACAGGGGTTCCAGCGGCCGAGTAAGGGACGGCAATCGGACGCGAAGGTGGCGGCGGCACATGGAAGGCGCCGGTGGTCCTGTAGGCATCAGGAGCCGGAGGAACGTAAGGCCGGGTGACAAAGTCAGCGTACGTTAGCGGTGCAGCTGCAGGCTGCGGAGGAGGGGCAGGTGGCAGCGCCGCGGCAACTTGCGTCTGAATGACGTGACGAAGCGAAGGAGTCAGTGTTGTCGACGGCTAGAATGCGCTATTCGCCAGAGAGAGTTGGCGAGTGACTTCCTGACGGATGAACTGCTTTATCTCCGGCATTAAAGCAGAGGTGTCGGCAGCGTCGCGGCCGAAATCTAACGGAGATAGATCCGCAGTGTCCTGCTGAGCAGCGCGTGTTGATGCACGCGGCTTGCGCAGCTCGTCGTACTGCTTACAAAGCTGTATGACCTCGCCAATCGCCCGGGGACTTTCGCGACGAGCATCTGGAAGGCATAATCATCGATGCCTTTCATGACGTGTTTCATCTTGTCAGCTTCGTCCGTAGATGAGACGACGCGCTTGCAGAGTGAGAGCACGTCTTTAATAGAACTGGTTAAGGTCTCGTCCTGGCATTCAGCTCGACCACGCAAGCGCTGCTCAGCGCGAAGCCGGCGAACTGCGGGACGGCCGAAGACCTCAGCCAAAGTTGACGTGCAAGCCGACCAGGTGGTAAAATCGGCTTCATGATTGCGGAACCATAGCTTGGCCACGTCAGTCAAGTAAAATATGACACTTGTGAGCTTGGCGCGGTCGCCCCACTTATTATAGGCGCTTACACGGTCATATTCGTCTCATATTCACCAGCCTTCCACGTCGTGGTCGTCTGTGCCACTAAATATGGCCGGATCGCGCTGGCGGATGACGTCAGAGCAGACGATGGCCGGGGGCACGGGAGCAGCAGCCTGGGACGGTCCCGGTTCATCCATTACAACAGCTAGTGGTAGCGTCCGACTGCGGGGTTCCAGGATGCCGAAGAGAAGCCCAGCAGCTCCACCAAATGCAACGGGGATGTTCGCCTAGCAGCACTAGTTCTAGGTTGCAGCGGTAGGCTTAAACAGGTCGGCGCTATATCGAAACAGGGAAGCAAGCACTCCTCGTTGTCTTCTTCTCGTTCACTAGCACCATGCCTACTGCCTAGTGCCTTCAGTATAATATATATATATATATATATATATATATATATATATATATATTGGGGTTGGCACGTCGAAGCTTCTATCCACCTGACTCGGTCGAAAATCTACATTCTCACCCACGATGACGGTGCGCTGGACAACATTGCTCGGTGGAAGCTCGTAAAACGCGGAATCGCGGTAGGCCGACTCGTGAACACATAGGCGGTTGTGTGGTCTTGGAATTCGATCTCGCTCCAAGCAAAGTAAAAGGCTGAGAGTAGTACGTGATCCAGATAGCTTGTGCAGCCTCATGAAAAAGCTGCTGGCCCATGGAGCTCTTAAATATTTAACGCGGAGGATAATCTGGCTGATAGTGCAATTTCAGTACTTCAAGCAGTGCTGGAACAACCATGATAATGATGACAAGCGGACACACGTGCCCTAAGGTTGTTGCAGCTTCGAAGAATCATGTGGCGCAAAAAGATAACTTGCACAAAGACCAAGTTTGTTTTACAGTACTCATAAGCTTGTGAACATTAGAGTAAGAGCGTTTACATAAAAAAGCAAAAAAGAAAAGATGCAGATATGGAATGCAACTGGATAACAGGTAAAACGCGATATGTAGGTATGAAAGAAAGATTGAAGGTGGCCATAATTACATGCGCCTTCTAAATATGCGCGTTACGTATACGGTGGAAATCTATAACGGCTAACTGCTATGTATACACTGATGTGTACATGGAGTGGCGATGGCAGGATGAAAGCTGCGTAACGGCAGTTTGATTGTTCACACATCCCTGTAAACAACCGCCACAAACATAGCCCCACCTTCACTGCGTATACGTGTGGCAGGGTTAATATCTATCTATCTATCTATCTACACACACACACACACGCACGCACGCACACACACACACACACACACACACACACACACACACACACACACACACACACACACACACATATATATATATATATATATATATATATATATATATATATATATATATATATATATATATATATATTCTCTCATGTATATGCACAAAGATACAGCAAGAGCACAAATGCCAACAACAAACAAAAGTTATAATTCACAGAAATTCTTGCTGCAATGTGTTCTTGGATATATGACGCATGTTTACATCGCTTAGTTTGCATTTGGTAGTGTTGAGGGAAGACAGTATGAGAGTGCTTAAATTGAAGGCCATAATTAGTGCATGGGCGTGGAACTGCCCACTGTTCATGAGTGCATTGATTTAGAGAAAAGCAGGTTTATCTTACAAGTTTGCAATGTTTATGTTATGATTAGTACCTTTAATCATGTCACACTTAAAAGAACTTATAAGTTGATACTCTTAAAGATGTTCTACTCGTAAATTTTTAAACTTCCGGAATATATCACGTGTATTTGCATTGTAAGGCAAGTATGACATAGCACGCAAGACATTCTTTAGAAGTGAAACTCAATTACGTAATGATCTCTTAGTACTATTTGACCAAACGAGGTTACAACAGCGAAGGTGAGAAGCAAAAAGTGCGTTATAAACCATAAGATTATGTCGTATTAGTACTAACCTCTGGCATCTGCGCAACATACCTAACAGTTTAAGTTTATTTCGTAGGTAATCGGTGTGGTGGTCCCATAGCATCAGTTCATGAAATATAACGCAAAGTTTTTGTTGTAGCGGAAAGTTCTACTTCCGAGTCATTGAGTGTGACGCACTGAGTGAGATAACAAGGCGTGGACTTCGCTCTAAAGAGGACCGCTTTTGTGTTGGAGCAATTTGACTGGAGAGAGTTCCTTTACCAACGAGTTATACATTTTGCTGAGTTTTCATTTGCCAAATTTTTGAGTGCTTCCTTCTTTATTCCTGAGAATAAACTAGTATCGTCTTCGTAAATAATAAAATAAATTGAATCATAAATATTCACAATGTTTTTATATAATTGATAAATAGAAGTGTTCCAAATATGCAACCTTCAAGCACACCCTGCCTAATAAGTTTAAACGAAGATAATTTTCAATTTATTGATACGCATTGCTTTCTGTTGGTTATGTAACTTCTTATTAAATCTAAGCCTATTGCGCGTGTACCATAACAATTCAATTTTTCGAATAGAGTTCCTTGGTTAATTCCGTCGGAAGATTTTGAGAAACCTAGGAATACTTCCAATATTAGTTTCCTTGTCTCTTTGTTTTTCAAAATGAGTTCTTTTTGTTTAAGAAGAGCAGTTTCAGTCGAGCAGCCTGTCCTAAAAGCGTATGGACATGGTGTTAAATTAGAATTCTTTTTAAAGAAAGCAGTCATCCTAAGGAACATAATTTTTGAACTTTTTGAAAACAATGGAACAACTGAGATTGGTCTATACTTACTTAAATTATCTCTTTCTCAGCCTTTGTGCACCACAGTTAACCTTGCAAATTTCATTTGTTGTGGAAAAATGTCAGAGGTTAAACAGATATTGTAAATTTGAGCGAGGCAGGGTGTGAGCAGGTCAATGACAAAAAGAATTGGTTGTAATTTTAATCCGTGCACAATCCTCCCTTGTGCTTCGCCTAAAGGTTTTGACCACATTAAAAATTTCAATGTCATCACTCCCATCAAGATACAAAGAATGTGTAAGGAGATTGGGCTTATACATCAAGGCATCTAGATCATAATTGGTTTAAAAAGAGATACAAAGTAATCATTAAATTTGGTGGTTAGCGCTTTATCTTTAATGACCTCATTACCTACCTTGAGCTCTTTAATAGTACTGACAGGTAGCATTGATGATATAACAGAATTCAGCTTATTCCATGTCTGACTTGCATCCACGATGGACATCAAAATGGACAGCAAATGATATCAAATTACATCGAATGCATCAAAATGTACATCAACGTGGAAATCAAAGAACCATAAAACTATTTGCAATATGCTCTGTCACCTGTTGCATACATGGTCATCCTGGGCACATACCAGCTGCGTAAAGTAGATTCATGTGCGTCATATAATATTCATTTTGACCTAATGATTACCGAACAAAGATTTATCCTTATTACCCATAAGCTTCCCTCTGCTAATGCAACTGTGACAATCTGTGCCTACAGAAACACAATTCCATGCAAGGAGAAGAGACCACAATGAACAATGCAGAAAGGGTGCCATGCCATGCGTGCTACCAGGTATTCTTGTTGATCATGAGGCTGCACGCATGCTTAACGGTGCAAATGAGAAATACGAATGTGCTCCGGTAGGCATAGCAGAAACACAGTATAGAAACTTTTCGATAAAAGACGGGCGCCTGCTATGTAACATTTTCTTCTGCTGGACGCATTCAGCCAAGCCTAGTCTACGGTGACCGGGGTTAGGAGGAGCGCATGTGCTCAAATCGTGTAGTTCGGCGGTTGTAGTTAGTTCAGAAACGGCACACTTAAACTTCGATATACGCGGCAAATTAAAGATCACGAAACCGGTGCACGAGTTCCTACTAACCGTTTCTTCCGCTCGCCATACTCCGCGTTTCTGGACTGCTGTAAGCATGTGAAGTTTCAGTAGTGGTTGCCGATCATCAGCTATATACAGAGGAACAAGCGCGGGTGTGGCAGGTAATTTTTAGTGAAACCGATAAAGCGTTGACTTTGACAAACTTTTGCACAAATGAAGAAAGCCCCCATTGCAGTCTGTGTTCTTCCCTTTTCTTCAAGAATACTCGGCACATTGATATCTGTATTGATGTAGCAGGCTATTGGACTTCCCATTTAAGGGTAATCATCGCTGCATTTCACTCGCAACAAGCGCGTGCGTACTAAGCAAGCAGATATTTTTGATCGGTGAAACAGAAGGTGAAAGCGCATCAGCAGATGCTGGCGAACGCTACATGAACAATTAACATAAACAGACAAAATTTTTACGAATGTTTAAATAATGAGCAAACTAAGGTTTCCTTCGGCTTAGTGCCATCGAATCAATGAAAATAGTCATAAATAGATTTGCAACTAAATGGAATCGATTGTGTTTCACACATGGAAGAATAGTATAGCGAGAACAAAAACAAAATATCAGCTGATATGACCGCTGACCGGAGCGGCGAAATTGCGGCACGCGGTTCTTTTGCTTTCGAACACGGCTGTAATAAGGACATCAGAATAATCCGTGTGTCACAGTGCGTTGCAATCAAGCCTGTCGCGTCAAAGCCAATCTAGCACTGTCGTAATGAACTTGCTAGGGAACAAAAGCGCCACGTGCCGTGATTTCTCCGCTGAGGTCGTCGGTCACTTGTACGTTCTCATTATACAGCTCCATAATTTGGCGCATCTTGACAAAAGGCGCGCAACGCATAACGTCACGAACAGAAAACACAAAGACAAAATAAGGCGAAAAAGTCCGCCGTTTACGTGGCAGAGAGATAGTTGACGTCGAGCGACAAAGGTGCACCGCAACTCTGTTACGAGAGAGCAAGTGCCTATAGCGGGGATAGCAGGTGGACAGAGGCAAATGAAGCTAGTCGCTTTGAAACGGAAGGAAGCGTCAAAGAGAGTATCTTGGTATAAAACAGAGGTCCTTTACCGCAGGCATTTGCTGCGTTTGTTTCTTGCCTACGTTATTCCGTAGAGAACCAAGCCGTGACGGGTGCATCCGCAGCGGTAGTACAGATGGTACAGATGGTAGTACATGTACGTATCCACCGACAGGATGTATGTGTGCTTTTCTTTCAAACCGTGTCGAGCGATGCCGTAGTTCTGTGAAACTTAAATCTGCGGGAGACCAAAATTGACGCTTCGGAGCCCTAACCGACGGAAGCACATATGGTGCTTCCATTGGTTAGGGCATTTACGGTGCTTCCGTCGGGATGCACCACCAAACAACAACAAGAGATCGGCCAACGCAAGAGGCCGAGTTTCTGCCAGAGAGCTTGCCTTCGTGCATAGCGTTCGCCGCCAGAGTTTCCCGGTAAATGTTATGGTTACGTAAGCTGCAGTTGCCTGGATGTTTGAAAAGCAATCAAGGGTTTATAATCCTATCGCGTTCCACTCTTAAAGGTGAAACATAAGCGTCCTCCAAATTATTGTTCTTATCATAGTGAAAAGGATAACTGAATCCAGCGGTATATAATACAGAAACTGTTTAGGAATGCGGAAGTACAGTTGGGAAATATGAGATAAGCGTAACATGTTTTAAAGAGAAAGCTTTACTACCCGCGTCTGCCAAAAAGTTCTGCAAAAATACGACTTCTCAGAGGCAACAGCTGCAACCAATCCCTTTCCCGTCACGCAGTCACCTGACAGGTGCATGCGATGTTGAACAAAACGCACGAGTGCAGTGAAGGCGTGTGTAGGGGACAGAATGCGGCTGCTCTGGCAGCTCTGTGGCGTCATGTGGGCAACATTAATGCTCACATTCGGGATCGTACTCCTCCCAGCACTGCTAGTGTCCAGAAAATTACGGGAAATGTACTTCGTCGCTTGGTATCTTATCGGAATCATCATTTATGCAGACGGCATGGCTTCAGCACGGCGCGCTGCGCTAAAGCCTCTGGAGTTCTTGGAGTCACGTGATCCCGCGCTCCAGAAAGAAGGCGCTCTCCGGGTGCTAGAAATTGGTGCGGGTTCAGGAGCCAACTTTAAGCACCTCACAAGAAAGATTAGGTACACCAACGTGGATCCCAATCCAGAGTTCTGCGATGCCTTCCTCCGAGAGCTCAAGCGCTACCCAAAGGTATAAACATTCATTATTAGACGTACAGATAACTCACCCGCCGTGGTTGCTCAGTGGCTATGGTGTTGGGCTGCTGAGCACGAGGTCGCGGGATTGAATCCTGGCCACGGCGGCCGCATTTCGATGGGGGCGAAATGCGAAAACACCTGTGTGCTTAGATTTAGGTGCACGTTAAAGAACCCCAGGTGGTCAAAATTTCCGGAGTCCTCCACTACGGCGTGCCTCATAATCAGAAAGTGTTTTTGACACGTAAAACCCCAAATATCATCATATCATCAGTACAGATAACTCCTCAGCGAAATGAAGCCGAATGTATGCTTTAGCCACGGCTTTTGAGGTTAATACTAAGAAAAGCGCAAAAGAAGCGAATATGTAAGGTTCTAAACTCTCGACTAACTATTTCCGTTGACGCATTACCGGATTACCGGAGCGACTACGGCAGTACCAAAGCTACTAAAAACATTTTGGAACACTTGGTCTAGTTTATTTACTTTATGACTTTATTTAATGTGACCGTCGATGCCACTGCGGACCATTACAGGTAAGGCATGTACCCGGGAAATCGTAACGCACAGCATATCAATGTGTACAAATGGGGTAACTTGTACACAGGTAGACAGTATGACATTGAGAAATAACAGAAACTAATACGTAATGATAAAGTTAAGAATAATAAAAGTGGTAAAAGACCACAGGGTTAATTGTAGAACGTGAAGAAAGGGGCTTACCAGGGGCCCGATACATGAAATAATCATGAGAAGCGAACAAAGACACCAAGGATACATAGGGGAAACTACTCGTACTTACTAATATAATTTAAGCAATGATAAATTAATGGCAATGAAAGTGGATGAAAAAAACAACTGGCCACAGGAGGGGAACAATCCCACGTCTTCGCATCACGCGCGTAATGCAAAGACGTGAGATCCTTCCCCGCCTTTTTAATGATAAACAATCAGAAATCTCATCCATGAAGCACTACTGGGATCCTTATCTGGTCTATAGTCACTAGTTCGTGAACCTAGAGATAAAAGCGCTAAGACGAAGTTGGTGTCTGGGTCTCCCCTGCGTGAGCAACACAGGTGCCAAATTAAGCTTTACAGCATGTAAATCACTGCCATACGCGGCTCCAGTACAGCGACCACCTGCAGGGCACATTTAGTGGCCGGATTGTTGAGACCACCGAGAATCACGCGTACTGAATCTGCCAAGTTCTTCGGCATTTCTGAACGCTTTCCTTCACAACGTGTCCGTCTCCTTCGTTGTCCGTTGTGTCACCGGTTTCATTGGCCCTATCATTCTTGGCTTCATGGTGCAGAGGACCTCTAGGGCCCGCTGTCATAGCCGTGGGTCCAGAGGGTAGCAAAGGCCACTACGTGTCTGTATTAGCGAGTCGACGTGAATATTCGCCACGTGCTCTGACTGGCCTTGAATTACCAGTTGCGTCCTAGCAGTTCTTGAACTAGGAGAACTTGAACTATCAGTTCCCACCGAATTAGCGGTTATTGTCTTCGGTGCACGCACCGGCAAAGGCGGTCATGGCGCGTGCGCCTCGTCATGTAGTTCTTTTGAAATTGCTTTGTGGCGCTTCTATCGCGAGCGTTGGCCACTTTGGCGAATAGACTGAGCAGCCTCCTTCCATAAAGATTGGTCTCTTGCCACTTTTCGAAGAAGACGAGCGTCTTTTCATTTTCGGGCATTTCTTCAAATTCCCTTCGTGATAGCCAGCACAGATGGGACATCTAAATGAAGACGCATCACAGTCGGTGGTATTATGCCCTCCGCCGCAACGCGAGCAGGTGGTTTCACTTCTACAAATAGCACTCACGTGTCCTACCTTTAGATATTTCCGCCGTTGAAGAGGCCTCGGAACAGATGGTCGTACAAGGTGGATCACGTAGCCCACTGTGACATACGCTGGTAATGTCGAAGAAGCAAGTACTAACTTGATACATCGGGAGTTCGCCAAGCGGTGAATCGCAAGAATGCGCATCCATCGCCTTAAAATATTCTTGAGGTCCTCATACTTGATTTCCAGCTCCACGTCGGAGATCACAGCAGTCGTTGTCTCCTTCCCGTAAGTAATAAATTAATATCACGCTTTACTGTGGAATGGCGTTTAACTTTTCCAGTATTTCGCAATTTTTCACATCTGTTGTCAGGATGTTCTTGCGAGCGTTGATCCTGATGTGGTTGATTTGCCCAGGAGCCGCACTTTGAAAATATTTGCGTAGTGACTGCCTGCTGAGGGAGTTCATGATGTGTGACGTCGAGAGTGGCACGTCAGAAACCACGAAGGATTCCTGCTGCCTCTGATTCTATGATGTCGTCTCAGTCGACATATGGTGCATCTTCATACGGTGGCCTATGGCTACGGTGTACATGCTGCCAGAGTTGATGACATCCGGCGTTGAGCTCTCCGAGGAGTCGATCTTGTCCGAGCTTCGAAAGGCACGTCGTCCGAAAATGAGTAATGAAGCAGACGACTGACCTTGTTCTGCTAGCCATGCGCGCGTCTTCTTTCTCATCCTTGATGAAATGGGTCTCACAAAAATGGCAAAAACATAAAAAATTGCATAGCAGCGAGAGGCCCAGATAACCAGTCAGCCCTTGGCACTTCATTCTCTTCTTCTTTCTTTTATTCTTCTTGGAAGACACTTTGATGTCGACTGGGATACTAGGTAAGTGCTACTCGTTCTGTGCTGGCCAGAAATTAAGCTCTTTCATGCCAACTTTGGTTACCGAGCACGTGCAAGTAGGTGCGTATCATTCTTCAGCAAACTAGTTAAGCCCAACTGTGAATGTGTTGCTCTAAAATAATGAAAATGGATCTTCAAATTTATCCTATGCTGCGGGGAATCGAACTCACCACAGATGTTACGGAAAGAGAGCAATCCAATGCGTTGGCCGGCTTCCCTACAGATGCACTTCCTAGGTGCCGCTTTTGATTGAATTTATTTCATCCCTACACCTCAGCAAGCGGCGCCACGAAAGCAATGGGTTTCGCCACTCTCCAACGACCTTCTTGCAACTCGGGTTGCTAGTACGTTCGATTGAGTGGAAGGAGAGCGATGTGTAATTGTGAGCATTCGCAGGCACTGGCGCGCCACGCCTCTCGTCTCGGAGGGCACGCGTGGAGTTTGTGGCACTCCCACTTCATCACGCAGCCTGTCAGAAAAAGAAGGTCGAGAGAGGAGCCTGGTTACTCCCCTCCGCGTTTCGCTGCGTTCGCACGTACCGGCGTGCCACACATACCGGAGGTCGGGTGCAACTTTTGTGGCGGCGCTGATAGATGGCCCCGAGTTTTCCTAGGGAAGCGCGGGAGAGCAGTCTTGCTGCTGCACACGCCCCGTGCATACGTCGTTTCGATGGTGACAATACGTTGTTTGCTATATAAGTTTCTTGCCCACGCATTACCGTCGACAGCGACTGTGGTACGGGTTTTGCCGCCATTTTTATATGCATAGAGCCAGTGAAGAAGACGCGAAAAGCGGAAATGGCTACACAAGCTGTCCGGGAAGATAGCTGGCAAAGCCATTTCGATCTGTCGCCTGTTATTTACGTCAGTTGCAATTTACGTCGCCTGTCAATTTACGTCACTTGCTAGCTCATTGCGGCGGTTGTTATTAGTGAGTAGTAGAAGCAGTTTATCCATACTGGATTGGCATTGGTACCAGGTTCGAATCCACGAATAGGAATAACTTTTCCTAAAGTATGAAGCCTGCTTTCTGAAAAACCCGTTCGAATTTACTTTTTCGCTTCCTAATACATTAGGACGGATGACAATTTCTTCCTTCGTGATCCGTCTACACCTTGTGGTAGCGCGCAGGAATGAATTGCCATATTCAGTGGCCATGCGTTTCGAGTAGTCAATTACTTCGCCTTCATGCTGCGATGTACTAGATTTTGGTTAGCTCAGATAGTTGAGCGACCACTCCGGAAAAAATCATTGGTTCGGGGTTCTAATGCCAAACCAGGACGAAATTTTTCTGAAGTGCGCCGCTTTCTTTCATAAACACAACCATAGAGGTTCGTTCTACCTCCAGGTGGATCAGATTTCTTGGCTGAGTCATGTGTCTTCAGACTCATTCTAATTGCTAGAGTTTTTGGTCGCGTTAGCTTATATAAAACAAATAAGTCGCAAGCCTGCACAATCACACAGTCGCAGGCGTACGCAGCCCAGTCACAACGTAGGCTGGAGCAGCGGCTCCTTAGGCGATCACGGTAAAGCGCTTGAAGATGGTTTACTGCCGTCGTGTCTGATTTTAAGCAGTACGCACTTGAAGGCGTTAACAGCAAAGCCGCAGGACTGCATTTTTGACAGCAAGCATTTCAGGGTCTTCGCGGCGAAGCTGTTCGGCCGCGTTTTCACCAGAGCGCCATAAGGGGTGTTCGCTGTGAAGCCATTGAGCCTAGTTTTCACGAGAGCGAACTTAACTGTCCACAAGGCCTTAATGGTAAGCTGCGACTTGTGCTACTTTTTGCGCAGCGGTCTCCTGAGCCTGATCTTGCCTGGTTGCAGCCGCCCGCGTAGCTCTACAATTATCTTCTACAGCAGCGATTCGCACCTACCGAGGAGGCGCCATTATATGTACCGAATTGCAAACACGGGCATTCAGTGTGCGTGGCACACACGTCACATGGCTTCACACATGGCATGATATGATGCAACACCTAGTGAAAATGAGAGCTCTTCAATAAACGTTTGCGTGTATGAACGCTAAGGGGTGGGCATCGCAAACCTTGTGAGAAGTGGCACGATACTGTATAACTGGTACACTACGTGCCATCTTGTAATGTAAATAATGAAACTGCAATGCTAATTCTTGAAGGTGCGTATACTATCGCATTTGGGATTCAAACATTCGGGATTGGATAGTAACGTTTCGGATTCAAAGATGCGTAAAATGCAGCCGGTGATAATAAACAGGACAGGTACAGGCGAGCGAGTCCAGATTAGGGAGTTCCTTCGAAGCCTAGCAGGGAAGCGATAGCGAAAGTCAACGAACACTTGTGGAACACAGGTGGAACACAATGGAGGAGAGACACCTTGCGGTGAAAATGGGTAGAGTGATGACGTACTGCAAAGACGGGGGACAGGGATCATGAAGCAAACAGCCAAAGGCATTACCGACATGCGGATGCTTCAAAGGAAGTTCAAAACGCAGGGTGCACGGTGCCAGTGATTGATGGACAGATGTATGTAAGTAAAAGGTCGGTGCTTGTAGTAAACAGGGAAATATGGGCGGTAGCAAATGCAATAAATTTTACGGTCAATGACAACATACAGGAAGCGCGTCGAGCAGGCCGCGAGGGCGCTTTTGTGTACGACGGGATACATTTCAGCGATCTCGTAGCAACATCGGCTGGACGTTGATTCACGACACGGGCAGTAGCTTTTTTAGGATGATCCCAAGCGATCAGGAAGTCAGATTAAGTATTGAATGTCGCGACACGCAAGGGGGGAAGGAGCAGGTTAGACCACAAATAGTAAATAAAAGAGGCACAAGCAATAAGTCTGCAGATGTTGAAATTGGTTTCATAAACATGCAACGTTGCCGCAAGCAGGAAATGACGCTGGAAATTCACACGCAGAGGAAAGACAAATCTCTTAGGGTGTATACCTTGACAGGAACGCGTCTCCGAGATTTGGAGCAACCGCCTGTCTTTGACAATTTTGTGAGCGAGGGATGAAACAGAATAACTTGGTCGAGGAAAGACAGAAGCGCAGGAACGCTACTTGGGCAAAGACTGAGGTGAAAAACGGTAAAAGGTACACTTAGGAAGCATTTATGGATTAACGGTACATGGATGGCAAAAAGACGTGTCCTTGAGTAGCTTACCTATGGAGAGTTAGCGATAGCAGGGATGAAAACAGAGAATTGATTGATTGCGTCAGAAGCAACATTAGTAAATTCAAGAAATTAGACAAGGTGCTATTATTAGGAGATATGAATGTTCATATAGAGAATTCGCATGCATGTAATGATTACACAGGTTCTCTTTTCTACCCTTAGATATGTGTCCTGAATTGAAGCTTATATTAGCACGGAAAATAAGTGTCACGGACGGGTAGCGTGGCTACACCGAAGCAGGCAGCCATGCGTATGCGCTACGCGTTAGTCTCAGAAATCGTCTACGAACAAATACACGAATTGATAATACCCGAGCATGAAAAAAATTGCCTGGTATGCGATCAGAAGCATTTAGTATTATATTTTAGGAAAAATACTAGCGCATAACTCGTACCAATAGCATTCATATTTGTCAAGATTAATCAAAAGAAAACGAGGGAGATCGCTAAAAACAAAGATAAGAAAATGGAGGCGCTCCTTACAATTCTCCGTGAATATAAGAAACTAGTACACTTTATGCAGCAGGAGATGAGACAGACACGGTACAAAAATTGTTGAATTTCAAGGAGGAAACCAGGTAAGTGGTGGGACAAGCAAATTAAGCAAGCTATACAAGAGTTTAAATAGGATTCTGGGGATCATCGCAAGCACAAAAATTTGGGATTACACGAAGAAGAGGTGGAACAAATACCGAGAATAAAAATGGCTGGTGAGTAAGCTCTTGCATGAGGAAATTAGATCCGCAAGGGAACGCTGGGGACGTAACATTCCCAAAAGCGACAGAGGTGCACCGACAAAACTATGGAACCGTGTAAGAACATTCGGAGTCCCAAGTAAAAATTAGCCAGCAGCTATAAGGACTGGAGACAGTTGCATCTTCGAAGCAAACGATGCACTGCGGTACATCACAGTCGTTATTAGGGATAACTTAGGCATAGAAGATAAAAATCAAATAAGAGTTCAAAATTTAGAATAAATAATTATTATTGGAAAAGCGCAGAAAGATAAGACCCCTAATATCACGGCAGCAGGACGCAATGAAATTCCAATAAAGACAATGAAATACCTGGTTAGAAGGGGCAAGCCACTGCGGGCTAATGCCACAGATCAAATACCTACAACAAAGGAAAATTTTGCATAGACGGTGCGAGAGCAAAATAAATATCATAAAGGAAGCCAAAGTGACAACGACAACCCGAGCTCGTGCAGGCCAGCTACATTAACATAGGTGATGCAGGAGCATGCGGGAATCGACTCAATTCCTTCAAGAATTGCACGAGGACACCACCAAAGCCATTGAGTGCACAGCGGAGGCACCGGTGATAGACTCTCACTTGGTGAGCCTATGGGAAGAGCGGTGGAGAGTGGCCAAGAGGTGGAAAAGACAACCGCTAAACAAACATCAGAGACAATGTATCGCTGTCCTGGCAGAGCAAGACCAGGCCATGCCAACAAGCTAGCGAAAAACGAGTTGGCGACATTTTGTGGAACCTTATCAGGGACTGTTGGAACGACCAGTAGGTGGTGAATGCTATAGAGCATGCTAGACCCGGTGATCAACACGCACTGAGAATAACAAGAACCTCCAAATTACAGCGGACGTCTTCGAAGCTACACACCAAGAACTACTCGACGTCCTTCACAACAAATACACAGGACACTAACCTTCCACGGCACCGCCCAATACGACAAGACAATATGCGGGAGAAGCCAACCCTAAATTAGGCGAAGAAATAACGCACGCAGAAGTATACGAGGCTGCACAATCCCCTGTTAACACTGGGCACCGGGCCCACGCTCGGTCACAAATTATATGATTGGAAACATGGTTTCGGCGGCCCTAGCGAAAATACCAAATGTTTTAATAGTGAGTAATGGGTCTAGGGAGACTAGCTGCAAGAATGGAAATTGGCTAAAATTTCATGATCTCCAAATCGAAAAAGAACCCCTCGATAGATACAATCTGGCCAGTATCGCTCACATCACGGCTAGGAAAGCTCTGTGAGAGGGTGATCCACACCAGACTGCAGCGATACCTGTCATAGCGCAACTGGTCCCGGACTCCATGATAGGGTTTCGCACGAGTTTGTCTTGTCAGGACACGTTCCTCCCACGGAGAGACGAAATTCTAACTAATATATCATACAGGGACGAGAGACTAGTCCAAGCACTAAACCTCAAAGGAGCCTTCGAAAACCTCTCTCATGCCGCAACACTCGAACAACTCGAACTTGCGGGTTGTGGCGAGCATACCTGCCATTACATGAGGGCGTTTCTTTCCAACCACGAGGCGCGCATCAGTACTGGTCAAATCACATCGCAGATGTTTAAAATTCCTTGCCAAAGAACACCTGAAGCAGCGATAAACTCGCCTCTGCTCTTTAACGTGGCGATGTGTCGCCTCGCGCGTGATTTGAATCAGATACCCGACGTAGGTTACGCGCTGTACGCGGATGATATCACGCTGTGGGCCAGCAGACATTCCCTAACGCATAAAAAATACACGCTCCAAAGCGCAGTATTAGTGCTGGAGAAATTTCCCCGAGGAAGCGGGCTGAAGTGCGCACCCGAGGTCATACGGATATAAACGAAAGGCTACAAATCCAGAGGGTCGCTTAACATTGTGGTTGAGGGCCACATGGTCCGAGAGGTACCGACGCTTCGAGCCCGGCTTTGTTGCTTCAGAGCGGTGAGAGAGCCGCACAAATGCTCAAAACCCTCAAATCCACAGCCCACAAAATAGCCCAAATGATAAGTCGAGTGACATATCGAAAGGTGGACATGCGAGACGACGATACCTTGAGGATCCTAGAGGCCTTGTAGTTAGTCGAATCACATATATCTCACCTTTCCAAATCCTGAACATGGAAGAGGAAATGCACACCAAGACGATAACTCGAACCACTTTCAAAGCGGCTCTGGACCTGCCGAATTGTATCTACACGGAGTGCATGCTAGCTTTCGGAGCACATAATTCTTTCGATGAACTCAGGCAGGCGACTCTGATGCTACAGAGGCAACGCCTTAGCTTCACAGAAACTGGTAGGGCAATATTGCCCGGACTCAATATCCCAGCATAACCCATTTAGCTCACCGAACGAGCCGTACGTCTCCCTCCTTCGGTGAGGTCCGAAATTACAGTAGCTCCAATTCCCAAGAACATGCAGCCCGAGTACGACAAGGAAAGGCGCATAGCACGTGCACATGTTCAATTGATGTACACTAATAACCCTACGTACTATACCTTCTACACGCACCCGACTGCGTATAGAAACGCGACTGGGCAGCGCTGCAAAATGAGGTACGCCCTGGCAGTGGCGAACGCTATCTGCCAGCAGCGAATAACCGCTGAGGCCACGGCGGGATCCCCCACCTCGTCTGAAACGTTAACAGTGGCGGTCGCCCATGCGCACGCAGAGAGTTCGCAAAGGGACTTGGTTGTGGTCACGGGCTCCTGGTAGACATTTCGCATGTTTCTCAAGGGGCACGAGACCGCGCCTAGCTTCGCGATAATTCCCAAGTCTTTCAACCACCGTCATCGCCTATCTGGTGCCCGCGACACGCGGGGATAAAAGCGAACGAACAGGCGAAAGCGTTACCTCGAGGTTATACCAACCAAGCAACGCTGCCCTCTTCTAACCCATTCGCACTACCCCTCTCAAAATCTCATCAATTTAAATGCTGAAGACATGCTTGCTCATCAGCACAAAGTCCGCCGAAAATACCCATCGCCTCACCCACAACACAGCGGGGAAAACGCCAACGATTTTGCTAAACGCCATGTATCTCACTCAATATAGGGCCAACTGCCCTTGGTGACCCTGGTGAAATTGAGGATGCTCTTTCCGATGCGTTTTAGTGCCTCCGTGTTGTCATTGCTGCAAGCCCCAATGACCATGCCCAAGACCTTGATTTGGTTACACCTAGGAATGTTTCCTTCGTCCCTGGTGCCTAGGTGAACGGGGAGGGAGCTAAGGGGCTGTCTCTCCGTGAGGCCTTGTTTGCACAGGAGGAGCTCTGGTTTGCTTGGGGAGAGCTTTAGTCTCGCGTTTGTAAGGAAAGCTTCCATGGTGTCCAGCACTTCCTGTAGGTTCTGCTCAAGAGTGCCTAGCGAGCCGCTCGCGGACCAAATGGTGATGTCGTCCGCGTAAGTAGGATGCCTTACTGCCGAGACTTTCGAGAGCTTCTTGGAGAGATCGTATATTGAGATGATGAAAAGAAGCGGCGAAAGCACTGATCCTTGCGAGGTGCCCATGTTGCCTAGCCTGTGCTTTCTGCTTCTGATTTGTCCGATGTTTATGGTGGCCGTTCGGTTAGCTAAAAACGATCTTACAACGTTGTGGAAATTTACTCCAAGATTTAAAGTGGAGATTTCGTTGAGGATGTGTTCATGCCTGACCATGTTGAAGGACTTGGTTAAGTCGAGAGCCAGGATGCCTTTTACATCTCTGAATATGTTGTCCATGACGGCGCTCCTCATGACTAGCATGGCGTCTTGCGTGGATAGTGATTTTCTGAAGCCTATGAGATTGTGGTGGAATAGGCCGTTTTCTTCATAGTGCTCTCCAGTTCTATTGCGGACGTCATGTTCGGCGACCTTCCCAAGACACGACGTCAGAGAGGTGGGCTCAGATTCTCTGCATAGAGCTGTTTTCGGGGTTTGGAGATGGAGTACAATGGCAGTTCACCATTCGTCCGGCATCCGAAATTCAGCCCATACATGGTTAATTTTGCTCGTAATGGCTTGTATGGCTCTGTCATCTGGATTTCTGAGTACTTTGTTTGTGAGTCCATCTGGACTAGGGGTCAAGCGTTCGGTTAGGTCGTGAGGGGCGTGCGCAATCTCCGAGACTTCGAAAGGACGATCCAGCGAGAGTAGAGGTGTCCCCTTGTTCTCGCTTGTCGGATCGTCTCACGGAGCAGAGTTGCGCTCTACCAAGATCGTCAACAAGATCTCGCGGACTCGTGCCTTCTTTCGTATGGAGATGAACGCGCCTTTCGATCATTAGCCGGGCATTATTTTTGGTCGCTTTGTGGCTGTCGGCGAATAGGTGCTTGAGAAGGTTCCACTTGCTGCCCCTTCTCATTTTACCGTCCGCTTCGTTACACACCTCGTCCCATTGCTACGAATTCAACTATCTGGAGTCTTCTTCGTTCTCTTTGTTGATTGTCGTTAATTTAGACCTGATTCTGCTGTTTAACTTCTGTTGTTTCCATCTTTCCCTTAACACGTTCTTGGCTTCCAGGTGGCGTGCGATTCTGGAGTGCATGGCTGGAACGTCTAGTTCCATGCTTATTTCTTTAGTGGCGCTGGCTACCGTAACTTTTAGATTTTGCAGCAGCTCTGCAAAGGTTTCTTCTTGTCTGTCGACATTAGCCCTCATTTTTCGGAAGCGGTCCCAGTGGACGTGGGCGTGCGACTTGGGATGAGTGGGTGGGACGCGAACGTAGATTTCTAGGATGAAATGGTCACTGCCAATATCCTCTTGCAGGTTGTCCCACGAGCCCTCCGCGTGTCTGAAGAACGTTGGGTCCGGGGTGGTGTCCCTTTAAACCGAGTTGCCTCGGCGTAACTGGAACCTTGAGTTAGTGATGAGCTTCATGCCTAGCGTGTCCGCACACTCGGCAAGGTTAATCCCTTTCCTGTCATTAGTGGCGTAGCCAAAGACCGTGTTGTACGCGTGGAAGTCTCCGGCAACGATCAGCGGCCTGTCCTTGGCTTGCGGCGCAGCCGATGTGAGAAGTTTGTTAAAGTTAACAACAGCGTGGCAGGCAAGCGGGCTCGGTGTAAGTTCCAGGTGCACGTTGTTAAATTTAGTTCTCTTCGTTGTGCAGATTAGCGAGAAATTCTAATTCGTCAAGGGCGTGAAAAGAAATTGGGCATTCTATACAGTGCTGCCGAGCCCATGGTGTCTGGGCTGTTGCTGTTGGGAGCCTTACATGTCGCCGACTTAGTATCGCAACCTAGAGGCAATCTCGAGCCAAATACCGATACAGATAGCCTAGGCTAACTCCTCGATTCAGTCACTGTAATCAAGACTTCATAGACTTCTATAGAAGATGTTCTGGAGAATGAGCAGTGTAGGTTATCACAAGTGGAAACACCATTGTCTGCGTTAGGAGAGTACTATAAATAAGGTGTGCAAGTGCCCAGCTACCATCAGTGCTGCGTGTATACAGGTGACATAAGTAATTAATAAATAATAATTCGGAGAGCCCCAGTGCCAGAAATACTATTGTCAAGTTGTGATGCAGTCTTCATCTCCAAACCCGGAAAACCACTCCATGCAGAGAATCTGAGACCCACCTCTCTTACGTCGTGTCTCTTACGACGTGGCTCATGTTGTCCATGAACGCCGTCATGGTCAACATATTCAGAGATGTAAAAGGCATCCTGGCTCTCGACTTAACCAAGTACGACATCGTGAGGCATGAACACAACCTCAACGAAATCTCCACTTTAAATCTCGGAGTAAATTTCTACCACGTTGTAAGATTGTTTTTAGCTAACCGAACGGCCACCCTAAGCGTCGGACAAATTAAAAGCAGAAAGCACAGGCTAGGCAACATCGGCACCCCGCAAGGATCAGTGCTTTCGCCGCTTCTTTTGAACATCTCAATACACAATCTCTCCAAGAAACTCTCGAAAGTCTCGTCAGTAGGGCACCCGATTTACGCGGACGACATTACCATTTGGTCCGCGAGGGGCTCGCTAGGCACTCTTGAGCAGCACCTACAGGAAGTGCTGGACACAACGGAAGCTTTCCTTACAAACACGGGACTAAAGCTCTCCCCATGCAAACGAGAGCTCCTCCTGTGCAAACAAGACCTCAGGGAGAGACACCCCCTTAGCTCCCTCCCCGTTCACCTACACACCAGGGACGAAGGAAACATCCCCAGGTTTAACCCAATCAAGGTCCTGGACATGGTCATTGGGGCTTGCAGCAATGACAACGCGGAGGCACTAAAAGGCATCGGAAACAGCATCCTAAACTTCACCAGGGTCACATCATGGGTCGCCAGCGCAAGGCACCGACTGAAAGAGGACACCCTCATGAAAGCATTTCACGCATTCTTCATCAGCCACGTAACCTACGCCGCCCCCTACTTCAACTGGAAGGAGACGGAGCTCAACAAAGTCGACACACTACGCAGAACAGAATTAAAACAGGTCCGAGGCCTCCCTAGAAATACTAGAGGAATATACCTCAGGCCGACCTCTCAGCATTTCGTATCATTAAACTTTTCACTCTCTCTCTCTAGCATGCAACGACTCCTGCAACTGAGGCTAAACAACACGTTTACCTAACTATCTGAGTCACGGCGAAACTTCCTAATTAGTCGGCTCTCACTCACCAGGGCGGGAACCGAGATATTACTAGGAGCAGCATACCGCCCTTCTTCGTGCCACCGGAGAAGCGCAACTATGCATAAACGCCAAGAGTGCAATAGTAGTCGATACAATCCCCAAGAAACATACAACCGACCGACAACGAAGGGCGGAGAAAAGCGAGAGTAAAGGCGATCCTCGACAACATCAAACGTAACGAAACGCAAGTCCTCTTCGTTGACGCGGCCAGATATAGCAATCGAGGCACCTACGCGATCTCCGTTGTGGACGCCCATGGCTCGCGCGTCAACGAAGAGTGGGTAACTTCATGAGTGAAGTTACCCACTTCACTCATGAAGCAGAAGAAATAGCCATCGCGGTGGCCCTTCGAAGTTCCAAAGGAGATTCCATGATTTACTCTTATTCAAGAATGGCCATTAGAACCTTTTTGGCGGCCCTCATCTCATTGAAAGCAGCCACGGTTGTAAAGAAAATATTGTTACAAAAATCGGGAGATTAAAACCTTACGTCCCCACACATCCCATGGTTTCTGGCCCACATGGGAAAGATTTCCGGACGTCCTGACTGTAATCCGAATGAGCGGGCACACCACCTAGCGCGAGATCTCGCATTCCGCGCCTGCGGTCTGCCCCCTCGCTTCGACCCAGCCTTGAACGACCTAGACAACAAAGACCCGCTCTTGTCATACCACGAGATCACTTCAAATCATAGGTTTGGACGAATAATCTTTCCTCCTCATCACCCAAAGTTCAAAAAAGCGCAGGCCGTCACTTACAGACAGTTGCAGACTAGAACGTACATCACATCAACGATACTAAGCAGGATCGATCCCGGCTTTTCTAGTGAATGCCCACACTGCGGCCACGAATACAACAACTTCGAACACTTTGTCTGGCTGTGCCCTGCCAACGCGGGCATGGACTTTCCCGACCAGTCCTTCTGCGACTCAGTGCTCGAAAGCACAGAGCTCACCGCTCAGCTAAAGCCTGTGCAGAGGGCCCGGACCGTCGCCGAAGGATTCTGTCTACCGGCCCCGACCTGGGTGCAGCCGCGGGGTTGATTTAATTCTTTATCCTCAGGACCTAAATAAATTTTGCACGCACTCACTTGTCTGTGTCGCTGGCATGCCCCGAGGAAGGCTATGATCCGAAGGATGGTAACATCTGGCGACGTAATAGAGTCAGGTAAGGTGTCAGCCGTACAATAAGTCGAGGAAACGTGAATTCATAGTTAGTTGCTGGTGACTGTAATCCACTGGGCAACCGGAATGTGCAATCGCTTGGCCTCCGTACTTCCAAGAGCACATGGCGAAACAAGATCACACATTTTGGCATCGTGAGGCGGAGGTTGCCGCCCAGTAGTTAGAATAAATGCATATAATAGTCATTTAGGCACCCGAATCAACATCAAACATTTTATGTTTGAAAGAAAGCAATAAATACCAGGGACAAATACTTCAAAACCACGCACAATAATGCGCACATTATAAGAACCGTAAGAAAGAAGAGAACTGTTTATTGCCAGACTTCGTGATATCACACCGATGAGGCGAAATGAGGTAATTGAGAACATTTTTTCACAATAAACGGCAAATAAGAAACCTCACTTCTGTTTTTTTTAATGCTCTTATTCTACCGGCAGCACTTTTACTTGTTAGACCCAGAGCGTATTGCATGAATTGGGACGAGGTACCACATGTGCTTGTTTGTCATTGAAATCAATGTAGATTTTGTAATTCTGTTTGTAAAGAAGCATCATTTCTTCCACGCTAGCACATAACACATCGCACCGATTACCAGCGTTGCGCTTTCTGGTTCACTAGTCTGCCACTCACGCTGTTTTTAGTTTTGCCTGGCACTGAGTAGATATTTAAACATAAAAGAGTAACTGAAAACTTAAAGATAAAATACCGAGTAATTTCCCGCAATATTTCTACGATTTACGGTGACGTACCTATGAGCAATATCCTATTTAAAGTATGCTAATACCTGTGACCAGCTATCTCCACGATATAGAAATTGAGCTGCGGAAAGCTGGCATAGTGTCTGTGGCATTTACCATTGTTTGTTGTATAAACAACGTGGGACATTAAAACTTGCTTCGACCTTTTGTATTTTCCTGCTTTTTTGAACTATTTAGTGACGCAGTTATTATGAAAAAAAAGGCATAGTTAAGGGAAAAAACCGGAAAACAATGCCAGGCTAAAACTGACATAATGTTCTCAAGTCACCCATATGAAATATGGAACTACGTTAATCACGTCAAACCCCAATAATCAATTTAAATGCGCCGTAATGTATTCCCAAATTACGCTAAATACACAGCAACATATGCATTCACTTTTCTTGTCCGCCTAATCTACATCAAAACATTTGTTGTTCGTGCCATTCTCAGTAACCGCATGCAGTTATATCGACTGTTTAAACAGCTATGTTCGGATATTCGGATAAACTAAGGATGTGCGACCGAAAATTTGACACGAATAACCTGAAGGTTATTCGAATGCGCCACATCAGCTTTAGTCATCTGCTGAAAGGAACCCTCTTTTGTTTCACGTACTAGGCAGTGTTACTGCAACATTCGCGTGAAAGATTCGAATAAACACATCAAAACCGGCACTTGCAAATTTAGCGCCGAGTATCATGATGCTCACCGATGTGAGAAAACTTCGGAAGAGATAGCCCAGAGGTGTAGTACCCTTGATCTCCTAAAACCCACTCGATGTAGAGATACCCATGCTTTCCGTTCGGCGCCGCAGGTTTTTGGGGCAGCGTGTGCAAAAAAATTTATAACACAGGGGTAGCCTACCCAGTTTGTCCAGCCACAAGGAGGCACCAAGAAACGCATATCAAGGCGGAGTCCGCATGTTCTGAATATTGCGCCCTAATGGGGAGTACACGCTGGTAGTAAAGGTATGCGAGCGTGATGAAAGAAGGGCGCAAGTTTACTGAATAAAAAAGATAACTTTGTGGCTGAGAGCATTGCAACACGTTTTCCTTTATCATCACGACCTTACAGTATCTCTGTGCTTATATATACTATGAACATCATAGCGAGCATTCCTCCAAAGGGCACATAATCATTGGCACATATCGGTGGCGGTCTTGGAATCGGCCCACGAAAAAGACTACAAGCGTACCCGATACGAAAATGCAGGCGAAATTCTGGGAGTCGCCAACTAATGGGAAAGCGTTCTCTGGCTGGTCTGTTACTTCGGTTTCTTTTATGTTGTTAGCTTACGTCCACCCATCGTTTTTCACGGAGCCAAATAATGCTTAACCATTGGTAAGAAATACTCAGAATTTCTGTAGTATATTTGTCGCTTATCACGTCTATACTGCTAAGGCCATGTCACAACGTTCCAAGTCCAATTCCATTTCATACCCAGCACGACCATAGTAATCTTCCTTTGCTGCGTCCTGTCCAATATTTTATTCTGAATGGGACAACCTGCGTTTCTCCTGTGCCGGCTGGGAACATGCGTCTCCTTCGATTTCGACATCTCGTTCTCACCGCGTCATTATAGCTGCTGGCTCTATATCTCCGCCATATTCATTCTTTCTCTGCTGTGCTGGTTCGAGCGTGCAGTGCGTACAGGCCACCGGGTACTGCTGCATGCATGCATTTTATCGAGCGTCACCCTGTGACGTCGTTTCCGATCCGCTTCTGAACGCCTTCTTTCCTGTTATTGCTGGTGATTGTCTCCAAGTTCCTGTCGCTGTTCTCTTTCTTCCATCTGCCGATTATCAT
Source organism: Dermacentor variabilis (assembly GCF_050947875.1). Lineage (NCBI taxonomy): Eukaryota > Metazoa > Arthropoda > Arachnida > Ixodida > Ixodidae > Dermacentor > Dermacentor variabilis. The sequence continues at coordinate 45,198,727 of NC_134573.1, read as the reverse complement.
TTTCGCGAGTATAAAGTTAAACGTTTTATTGCACCGAATAACTATGTCGAGGCGACGGCGACGTGACCAGTTGTTTCTTTCATTAATTCAAAAGCTACCAGTCATCTGCAGTGACACCATTATAACGAATAAATGGCTTGAACTAGTTACGCATTTATTTCGCAGTTACAAGGCGCTACGGGACAGACATGGTTTCTCTGGAGTAAACGCCAAATGATACATATTCATTAACATATAGGGGTAACTCACGAAGAAAAATTATCCGTAAATGCAAAATAGGCGCAGCGTTAACCCAGCCAGTGTAGGAAGCAAAAAGAAGCCGTGAACACAGGCACATTAAGATCCAGGGGAAAACTACGTAAGAAAAACGTCACGAAAAAGCTAAATGTAGCATGACGTGGTCACACGCACCAAATAAAGAAGGATAACGGAGGGTCACTACCTAAGATGATGCGACATAGTCGAGGCTACAATAGGACCCACTGATGTGATTGCTAACGCCACTAACGTTTGATTACGTTGTACTTTTCCGGAAGTCTAATTGTATTTTTTGGTGACCATCAAAAAAATATCACAGACGAAGATTCAAAGTAGAAACTGTCCATATGACTTGTTGTAAACAGCAATATAGAACATTTACAATGTGCAATACTGTTTCTATGCGGTTTAGTGTCATTTGACCTCGTTAACACGTTCTTATCACGCTTTTAATAATTTTGTTCTATGCAGATTGAATTGGAACGCTTGGTTGAGTGCCACGGGGAAAACATGAACGGGCTTGAGAATGATCAATTTGATGTGGTTTTGTTCACGTATCTCCTGTGCTCAGTTCAAGATGGGAGGAAAGTTCTCGAGGAAGCAAAACGAGTACTCGTCAAGGTAGGCATTTATTTTATGTTACCACCATTATGAATAAAAATTCACTGTACGGAAGCCCTCATTAAGCAAAAAGCTTGCAAAACTTTCTTCACCTTTATAGAGAAAGAGAGAGTTCTTTCCGCGGAGCTAGCGTGACCTTAGAGTCCTGATTGAAGCACTCCTCCTAAGTGATATTACCCAACGTTATGAAAATCTCACGCGATCGCTAGGTACTACTTCGCTCAAACATTGAGGCTGAATCCATTATTTTGAGGTGATTGCCGACTAGCAAGATGTATTGCGGTTGGTGCGGAAATGGTTATATATGTTATAGGACGATTCTTATAAAATCGAAAATAGTACGTTCTAGCCGAGGGGCTCGACATAAAAGCAAATGATGCCTAAGTGTCAAGACATCTTATAACAATGTGATGAAACTCTGAGGGCGGTACAAAAAAAATGAAACAATAACTATAAACGCACCAATAAATATAAATTGCCAGCATAAAGAATTGGACCGTGATGGCATTGCAAAACTGAAATAAAGGGAAGCACGGTCTAAGAAATCAGACAATAAAAATTGCAGCAGAACACATCTCACGATGACTGTCCACTGTAATGCGTTAGCATTGAATAAACATAGCGGCACGACGTATGGCCACCGTCGAAACCAGTTAAAGGGACACTAAAGTGAAAAATAATTTCTTCTGCATGAGTAAATTACCGTTGTGCAACACCAAAAGCTCCACTCTTACAACGATAAGACGTTTGGTAAGCCAGAGAAAGCGCAAGAAAGAAATACGGGTAGCGACGCCTACTTAAGTTCCCGCACCTGCGGGCTGTGCCGTCTTGGATTTTGGTGGCATCTTCTAGGGCCTACTAATTACATATAGCGGTGCAGATTGACTACAGTGTGTTCAAAAGGAACCAAATATTAAACATGGCAAGTTTTGGGAACCTTTATTGAGCCAACACAGTCCAAATGCGAAAACATACTTTGGAATCTCTGACGTCACGCTGACGTGCCGGCGCTGGGGTTTCGGCGCGAAATTCAAACACTGATACTTGGATCTTCATTTTCTTATCTAATAATCAAGCTATCTTTCTTTAAATGACTGCCTGCAGGGTTCTCAAACAATGCTTCATTAGTCTAAACTGATTTATTGTTTCGCTTTAGTGCCCCTTTAAGCACAAGGCGTGTACGGTAGCGAGTCTCCTCTTCCGCGTTTCCCTAGGAGCACTCGACGCTACCTAGCGCTGCCGTAGCGAAGCCTGAACATAGACTCCGAAGTGCAAGGCGAGTGCGAACGCTAAGAAACATGTAACTTGACAATCGGGCTCTATCGCTTCTTTCTGGACACGCTGCGCCATCTAATGGTGTTACTCAGCAGTCCATACGTTGCTTCCGAGACAAAAAATGTAGCGCACTGGATTCTGCGAGGGCTGACAGTGGTTCCCTCGTTGGCAAAAGCCAGTGGCAAAACAAGACGTTCATTTGAGGAATCGCCAGCCGTTTGTGCGCTGGCGCGAGAAAGAGTGGGCGCGAGAGAGAAAATCTGGGGGCTTTTGCTCCTTGAATATATGACTCTGCCTAGGCTCTACGGAGGAGGTTTCTTAGCGCGTGTTGTATGCGTTTGCCCTAGACATGCTGACATTGCGAAGTGCGGTGGTGTTTACGCTCCGCTGACTGCCCGCGCGACGAGCCATTGGGCACGGACGCCCCATTTGGTGATCGCTGTGTCTGAAGGGGCAAGGTTCTGAATGGTGTGGTATAAGTCGCGGGTGACGTTTTTCGTCGCGACGATAGATTGTATTTTTTTACAGGCACTGCTCCAGGAGGGCACATGTAACCGGCATGAAGCAGGCGGCGCAGTATCTCCAGGGCACCGAAGGGGTAGCGACGGCATCAAAGCTGAAAGCAGGGCGGCCCGTGGGTTGGGCACGCGCCGGCCTCGGCGAGCCCCAACCCACAGACCAGTCTGGGTTCTAGCTTTGGTGTTCCCGTTGCCGCTCTGGTGTCCTGGAGGCGCCGCCGATGATGCGGAATAATCGCACGTTGTTACAATGAGTAAAAAATATGATTGAACAAATACAATTACGCGCAGCCGCCACCTTGTGATGTTAAGTTCAGCACAACCGTGCCCCAGGACTACTGCAACACTAGTCAGAACTTTGCCCCTGAAGGTTCGTCGGACAGACTTGCTAAGGCGCGCTGCCTTCTATGTTTTAAATATATGCGGCCTGGGCTGTACTACTTTCGCAAGCTATGATCAGCCACGATTGACTTAGCACGAGCGCCGCAAGTGCGAGACAGTCTGTCCGACCCAGCGGTCGCTCAATCGGGCATCCGTGCACGCTGCTTCACTATTTTACCTCGACGCAGCCAGCGTCCGAGCGTAAACAAACTCGACCCCACTCGCCCACAAGACGCGCTAAGAAACCTCCTCCGTAGTGCCTAGGCAGAGTCATATATTCAAGGAGCAAAAGTTCCCAGGTCTTCACTCTCGCGCCGGCGCACAAACGGCTGGCGATCCCTCAAATTAACTTCTCGTATTGGCAAATAGTCAGTTACCCAAGATGTCGAGGTGTTTATCGAAAGCGGCGCCTACCCAACGCGTCTAGTTTCAGCCTGCTAGTGCGACGGCTTGGTGCTCTTAGCAAACTCTTGTGACGTGGGTTCGATTCCGCTCAGCGCCGAATAAATTTACGGGATAATTTTCGCAATTATCAAGCGGCACATATCCAGAGTCACGTACCCCGTGACCCAAGTTTGCATTAAAGAGGTTGATACGAGACTGGCACAGATCGAATGGCACATGCCCAAGTCAACATTGAAGATTATGCAAAATAGAAGTAATGCGTGCAGACAGGACACAAGAGTAGAGAAGTGGACAACACGAACGCCGACTATCAACTGAAGGGAGCACTGAGGCGAAAAAAGAAAGAAAACACAAAACTCATCTGCGCATGCTCAGGAGCATGCGCAGCATGCCCATGCATGCTGAGCATGCGCAGATGATTTGCGCATGCGCAAACCTGAGAATGCGCAGATGAGTTTTGTGTCTTCTTTCTTTTTTCGCCTCAGTGCTCCCTTCAGTTGATAGTCGGCGTTCGTGTTGTCCACTTCTCTACTCTTGTGTCCTGTCTGCACGCCTCACTTCTATTTTGCATAATGAATCCTTACCAACTAGCTCAGCTTTCTGTCGTTCTAAACATCGAAGAGTTTCTTCGAACGAATGTACCTACCTAGGCCCGCGTCTACAGTAACAGTGATGTCAGCGTGATAGAGAGTAGTTGATGAGCGGTACGTACCCACAAATTGCCACATGCACAGTGACCCAAGTTGGTGCGATGGTTGGTTTCGAACCCTGTTATCTCAGGAAAGCACTCCATAAGCTACACATTCGACCACTGGCTACCGCAGTGACCGAGATAGGCAGGAAATCAGTTACGTACAAAGATCGTCATACAAGGTTATATATATATATATATATATATATATATATATATATATATATATATATATATATATATATATATATATATAGAGAGAGAGAGAGAGAGAGAGAGAGAGAGAGATAGATAGATAGATAGATAGCCACCAGAAAGTGCGCGAAGTAGACAAACAATTGTAACGCACTGAAATTTGATGGAGGAGGAGGAAATAAAGAGAGAGGCAGGGATGCTCTGAAATTCGGCAGAGCCGATTATACTACGGCCGGTAATGCGTTTAGCATTGAATCAATATATTGACACGCGGTAGTGACAGCGTAGACACAAGTCATCTGTGAGACACTTGCAGCAGCGGGACTCCTCTTTCGCTCTTTTCTAAGAAAACTCGGCGCTATCTAGCGCTGCCACCGCGTATCCTGCGCGTGAATTTCTTACTGGAAACACTGCGCCATCTAGTAACGCTGCCGGGAAGCCCACGCGTTGCCTAAGGAGCGAGAAGCGTGGCGCGCCGGTGCCTGCGAACGCTGATTGATCCCTCGCTTGCCGTACACCTAGGGGCGCATACTGAGCGACCTAGGTTGGCGAGAGGTTTATTGATGGGCAGCACATACACAGTGCATTCATGACGCAGCCACTAAAATATCGGCGTGAAAGACGTCCACTGAAAAGCGCCACATAGCCCGCGCATTTCTCGCGAAACCAGCTAAAGCGTCGGCTTGCTCTTCTCGAGGAAGCCTTATTACGTGCGTTTTATTCCGCTGAACCTTGGACAAAATTGAGGCGGGCTTTTCGTTATGTAGAGGGGTAGATTCCGAGTGACAAATACTTACCTACCAAGGCTTACTTCAAAGCTCTTATCGAAGAGCGGTACACACCTTCTGATCCATGTACCATGCCCATTTTGGCACCAAGGAGGTTCATTGAACACCAGCACAAAACAAATGACACACACCAATGCGTCTTGGTGGGCATCTAAGAGATTCGTTGAACAGCGCTTTCTACCCTGTCTACGCTCTACAGGGGTCCATGTCGGCGTGAAAGGCGTTGGTTGAAGAGCGGCCCATACAATGCCACATAGTCAGTGACCAAAGTTGGTGTGACGGTTGGTTTGAAACACTGTTCCCTCAACACAGCCGTCCGATGCGTTTACCCGTTCTACCATGCATTACCCTGCGGTCCAGGCCTAAAAAATATTAGATACATGGAAAGTGACTATTGCAAAATGCGTCAAGTACCATTAGACTATTTATGCATTAAAAACGGCACGTACGTAGTGAAGCAAGTTTGCATCGAAAAGGCTTATTAAAAAGCAAGCCACTTCCCTAAGCATAGTGACCCGATCCTCAACGCATTTTATCGCGGAGCACCTAGTGACCTCCGCGGGCGGTAAAGGGGTTAGACACGCACACACACGCGCACACACACACACATACACACCCCCCCACATACACAAACACGCGCGCGCACAACACACACACACACACACACACAGAAAACTGCGAAATTCCCGAACAATGGCAATCGCAACTATACTTTCAAGGAGCGAAGTTTGTTTTGCCCGGTTCTCTTTGCATAGATTCCCATCCCATTAATCCTGCATTGTTATTTTAGCACCTTCTTGATTTCATGGCCAGCGGCGACACTCCCATTTGTGTGTCCACATCCCCTAGATCATTATATAGCAGCTTAAAATTGTTTCGTACGTTCTTGACTAAAGCATATTGTATGTCTTGTGGCCATTGCTATATTAGCAGTTTGCGCTTTGTCTGTGTCATCTCACTCACACGGCCGGCCCATCATTTTTGCCAGGGGGGAGTCACAGTCCCTGCTACATCCTTTGCTTATCCTCTGTTGCCTTAATTGATGACCTAAGATCTTCCTTTGAGAACCCTATGCTCCAAACTGTGTAGCACTTCCTTTGATGCGTTGCCAGGAGCAGTTTGTTCTAAAGAAACGAGATGGCGCTTTCGGCCACGCGCTGCACGTAGCCTCAGCGAAAGCGCACGTATACGAAACCCCTACCACATCCACCTTGCTTCGTGGGATCAGCTTTCGGATATGCAACCGATTTTTCGCTAACGCACTGTGCTTTAATCACCCTGGATTCGATCACCCTGGATTCAATCATGTGGATTGAATACGTGCGCAGTTGTTCGTTGAAAAAATATTGACTAGCATACAAAGGAATTGAATGAATCGGCGTGGTCAGGTTTACGGACCACTGCTGCAACTTACGTCCGTACGTGTGACTGGCAGTTCTAGATTTACGCCTTTCCTCGACGATACAGAAATTTGCTCATCCACCAGCGTTGTAGCGCTGACCTTAAAGAAAGTGATTCCACACGGGAACATCGGCAAGAGTTAGTACCATGTGTTAAGCGTTGACAAAGAGAGTAGCGCAGCGACTTGTCTTAGTAAGTTTCGTGGACAGTCTACCCCAAAAGCCACGAAAGCTTACGGCCACTCTATCGCCAACGTGTCAATGAGTGAATGGGCACACATCATATTCGCACTATAGATGAGGGACTACACCAATAGCGCATGAATGGTCGTAGCTGAATGTTCCGTTGTGGTCCACAAGAGTAAGCGAGCTACTGGCGATCATATATCTTTGCTACAAGGCATCACAACATTCAAAATAGCTACATTTCAAGCCTTTTGTGCAAAAAGAACAAATCGTAAGAACAAAAGAACAAATCGATTCATCATCATCATCATTTATTTACCCTTAAGGGCCCCGATGTGGCATTACATAAAGGAGGGGGGTGTAACAAATGGTAACCAGGGGTCACAAAGATAAAACACATTAATACAGATTGCAAGAACTAGCAAGCGCAGTAAACACATCAAAATGAAAGAGCCGATAAAAGGGCTTACTACTGGGGCTGTGGACAAAACTGATGTAATAGTAACAGTTTAAATTCTCCAGAATTTGTTTCACTGACGATTGCGTCAATAAGTACATTCTAATCCGACATGGCAGTCGGCCGAAATGATTTATTGAAAGCGTTCGTTGAACCATGAATGCGTTGAACACTGTGACAATTAAACAGACGTCTAGATGATCTCATGGACGGCAGAATTAGGCTCTCACGTAAATGTGGAAAATGATAATATAGCTTATGAAAAAGGCAGAGACTTGCTATCTTGCGACGGGATGCCAGGTGGGTTAGACCAATCGAGGCTTTGATGTTAGTAACACTAAACCGAGAATTACATTTGGATGTTATAAAACGAGCAGCTCGATTTTGTATTGCCTATAACGCCTGGACTAGGTACTCTTGATGGTGGTTCCAAAAGGGGAAGTTAATTCAAGTTTGGTACGGATGAAAGTTTCGTATGCAATTAGTCTCACCGTGGGCGAAGCAAACGTGAGTGATCGTTCAATGAAACCTACTGATTTGGAAACACTTGCAGACAGCGACGTGATGTGCTTTGACCAGGTTAAATTACTTGTTATTTCTATGCCTAGATACCTATACGATTCCACTTGTGATAGCGCGGTAGTGTTTAGCGTTTATGAGAAGTGTAGGTTATATCTTTTACGAGACGCGTGCATAAACTTATCTATTGATACATTTACCTGCACGAGCCAGGTCGAACACCAATTTTTGGATTAAGGTTAAATCATCCTGCAGCAATGACTGATCATTAGTAGGAGAGATACATCGGTAGAGAACGCAATCATCCACAAACAGAGGAGTGGATGATCAAATTTCAGCAGGAAGATCACTGATAAAGAATAAAAACAGACGCGATTAATCATAAAATGATCAAATAGCAACTTCACTGACAAAATTTACTATCCGAATTGTGACTAGCCACTGGTTCAACATATTTGCCAAATAAAGAAAGAGCAAAACACTAATCTATATTTAGGTCATCCGAGGAAAGTTTGGGGTACAAATTTAGCTCCCTTTCAGAACAAGCACCATATGCGCTGCTCGCGTCATTTGGACAATAGCTTAATCAGCTGCTAAAGCGTTTTTTCGTGTTCTCTAAAGCTCTGGCCAAAGCTTCGTGTCGTCCTCTAAGTCACCGTCGGCGCTATATCCTGAAACAGAGGTTTGCTAAGCCGCACCGGCATCGTGCACACCCATTGTAAACATGCAGGCAATGGAGGCAGTTGAGGCAAGCAATGGACGCGTCACCACGTGATCAGACTTGGCAAGACCCACGGGAAAAGGGACAAGGCCGAAATTATCGCGATTACTCTGAACCTCCGTTTGTAAGACGTCGCTGGTTTCGTGTCATTTTTTGTCATTTCTGACACATTTCTTTTTTTTCTCTTCCATACGGGTTAATATTCCTTTGGCCCAAATGAAAATATCTCTGAGCAAAAATATGGTGCCCTTACCTAGCCATAACCTACTCCAAAGGATTTGAAATATTCTAGCTTGAGGAAGAAAACTGGCGTTGACATTTGGCGAGAAAATGCAGATTCGAAAAATGCGAGCTTTTCCTGAGTGTGTATAAATTTGTTGCAGAATTTGTCTTTGCTTTCGAGCCTTAACACTTATTTAAATGTTATTCTTCCCAGGTGCTTGCTTTACAATAGATTTTAACACTGTACCTCAGGCTCCTGTACTTTCGTTTGTAGCGTTGTGTCCTAGTTTTGTTTCAAGCTAGAATGTACATTTTTGGGATGGCTGTCTCCTTTGTCATTGGTCACACCAGGCGTTTTTTAAGAAGGATATAAAAATGATTGCTTTTATAACAACTAGTGAAATACTTTTCTCACAATGGCCTCTTTTATCCCGCAGGGAGGCCAGCTGATTTTCTTGGAGCATGTCGCTCATCCAGAAAGGACATGGCCAAGGCTCTTTCAAAGCCTTATAACTCCACTATGGAAGATCACTTGTGCGAACTGTCATCTTGACAGGAACTCCGCTAAGCTAATAGAAAATGCTGGATTTTCTCAAGTCACCACTAATTATATTTATGTTGACATGTGCAGTATATTGAGTTATCAAGTTTATGGTGTCGCTGTTCCGTAAGACATCAGAATAGACATAATTGATATCCTGTACAGGTCAAGAAGAAGCTTCACCTAAAGTCTCTGTGGTTAACAGGGAAATCAACTCTGGTTTCTACACTTGGATCAAACAATCTACTTGCTGCTTGAGATGAAATGTTTGATATGACAAACTGCTTGAAATGAAAAAGACGCAATTTTAATGCATGCGCTCAACTAACAATTGAATGCGCTCTCTTTATTTATTCTCTCTAATGCACCTTCCAATGGGCCTTTAAATTCATAGATTGGTGAAGTGATAATAAAGGGCTTGTCTAACGAAATTTCTTACCTGAAATTTCATTGTATTACAATTGTTTTCTCATGAACATTTAAAAAATAAAGAGACTAAAAGCGTGATTTTTGTGACAACGTTTCTTTCATGGCTAATAAACTCTGCGCACACGTACAGACATAATTTCGCGTCTTTCTTCACCTTGAACAAAATGTACAGGAACTACACATTGCAATCTTTTGCAGAGGGCCATGCCCAAGTACACAAATAAGTACGCGAATTGCATTCAGCATTATTCCACAACAGGATTTTCGAAACAGTGCCTAATTTTAGTGTATGCCCCTGCAAGTAGTTCGCTAATGGCATTTGTCCTTTTATTCCTGAACCAACACTATGTTCATACAAGGCGACTACGTATATTCGCAATCTACAGACCTCCTGACTCCCCTCCTGAATTTTTGCATGAATTACGGTCTCGTATGAATAACTATTTACACAGTAAGATTATCCTATTAGGCGATTTTAATTTGCACAGTGTAGACTGGATGCGTCTTCAGCCTGGGCCACATCACAGTCAGAATATTAATGTACTCTTTGATATCCTGTTAACACAAGATCTCAGACAAGTTGTTCTTGAACCAACACGTGTGCAATGTTCTTCATCTTCAGTTCTGGACCTTGTTTTCTTAGCTCGGAAATTCGATGAATTCACGGTGGTGATCGAGCAGGGGCTATCCGACCACTGTCTTGTTTGTGTTGGCTTACAGCTTGTTTCCTGTGCTAAAACTAAAAGACCATCTGTCCATTTTGTCAAAGATTATTCTTGCGCGAACGACGCATGCGCGATTGATTACTTGGAAAATTGTCTAACTGATTTTGACGAAAATAATGTTAACTTACTTTGGACCCGCTTTAAGGACATGTGTCATTTTTCCCTTGATAAATTCATACCAAATAAGAAAGTTCACAAGGAAACACCACGGATCAATCGCAACATCATTCATATGAAACGTAAAATTAAGAGATTAAAGAAGGCCCGTACGCAGTCAAACTTAATATCTGATCTACAGGACAAGTTTGCACTTGCCGTGCGTAAATCAAAGGTTTATTATTCTAACTCATCTCTGCCTAATTTTATTACACACGATCCAAGTAAATTTTGGAATTACATTGCCGAGAAGAAGCAACCAATATCCCAAATGACAATAAATGGACAGATGGTTACGGAGAACGTTCAACTTGCTCATCACTCTGATATATTTTTTCACAGTGTCTTCTCAACTCCCAGTAATTGTTCACGTAACTGCCCAGCGTACCAACCTTTTGATGTGAATTTTATATCGTATGCTGGTGTACTGTCTATGGTGTTGAACCTAAAACCGAAATGTTCAAGTGGGCCTGATAATATCCCTAATTTGTTTCACCGTAGATATGCTGTAACCTTATCAAAGTTTCTTGTTATAATATTCCGTGCTTCATTATTGTCGTCTGAGTTACCGAATGACTGGAGAACAGCCCGAATAGCACCAATTCACAAAAAGGAGATCGTCTACTTGTAGATAATTACCGTCCTATTTCTTTAACGTCATCATGCTGCAAACTCATCGAACATATCATAGCAAAAAGCATAACCACATATCTAGAAAAGCATTCAATTTTAACTAATTTCCAGCAAGGGTTCAGAAGAGGGTATTCGACTGTCACACAGCTGGTCACTGTAGTTCATTCGTTTGCATCAACTCTAGACAAGAAGAGTTGACTGTTGGGCTAGTTGGTCGTCCATATTTGAAGAGGTAGCTTAGCGCAAATAAAACCACGGACACAAGGTCCTTGTCTGTCTTCCTTGTGTCCGTGGTTTTATTTGCGCTAAGCTACCTCTTCAAACTCTAGACAAGAACGGACAAACAGACATAATTTTCCTTGACTTCCGTAAGGCATTCGATACGGTCCCTCATGATAATTTAATCCTAAAACTTGAGAATGCAGGAATCCCTCAGATGTTTATCTCTTGGATTTCTGCTTATTTGTCTAACCGGAAACAATTCGTTGAGATAAATGGCGAAAAATCGGGCTGCCTTCCGGTCACATCGGGTGTTCCCCAGGGCAGTGTGCTCGGTCCTCTTCTTTTTGTTCTATATTTAATGATATTGTTAACACGGTTGAAGGTGGTGTACAGATTCGATTATTTGCCGATGACTGTGTGCTCTTTAAAGATATTGTTTCTCTCCATGATCAAACCAGTTTATGTTGAAGTTTAAACAATATTCTTGCACGGTGCGGGTGCTGGGGAATGACACTAAACACAGATAACAGCGTACTACTGCGAATGACACATAAGAAATCACCCCTGCTTTATACATATAAGTTAGGTCCATCACTTCTTCGTGAAGTCACTAGCTATAAATACCTAGGAGTGACCCTTAACAATTCACTATCATGGAATGATCGCATAACTAACACTTGCGCTTCAGCCTTCAGAAAACTATGCCTGCTGAGACACAAACTTAAGAAAGCCCCACCTAACGTTAAAATGCTATGCTACATCTCCCTAATTAGACCTAAGCTCGAATATGCTTGCATAGTTTGGGATCCATACACAAAAACAAATATCAATAGTCTTGAGAGAATTGAGAGAAAAGCGGTCAGATTTATATTTAGCAAATTTTCCAGATGTGATTCTCCAACCGAACTTATGAAAATTAACAACCTTGAACCACTCGAACTTAGAAGAAAAAAACACAGACTTAAATTCCTTAAACTACTTCACACTAACAATTTATCCCTTGACCCATCTGAACATTTATCGCAGTTATCGACCAGAACTACACGCCACCGCAGACATGATGCATTAACCCCTTACTTTGCAAGAACAAACACATATAAGTCCCCGTTTTCATATAGGCGTCCTCATCCATACTCTCTCACCGGTTTTGTGAGTTACAGGTCTGTGATTGGCATTACAGCGTCCTGTATCGTACGGTTGCTGCAAGTGTATTCCCACGCGTGCGACCTGCCTGTCTCCTGCACGCTGCGTAAAGGCATGGACATCCGTGTCAATGTCTTCATGTTCGTGCGGTAGCATGGCTAGGAACATGGTGCTTACTTCCCATCCGTCGACAAGGCTCAATGGAGTCAACCGTGTAGTTTCTTGTTTAGCCGTGTTATAAGCAAAGGTGATATGAGGCAGAATCTCGTCCAAATTTTATGCTCTATATTCGCATGCGTTGAAAGCATATCTTCGAGTGTTTTGTTCAGTCACTCTGTTAGTCCATTTGTTCGTGGATGGTAGGCTGTTGTCGTTCGATGAGTTGTGCCGCTCAGCATTAGGATGTCATCTAAAAGCGCGACTGTCACTGCAGTTCCTCCGTATGCTATGACGACGGTTGGGGCACTATATCTGAAGACAACATTCTCTATTAAATATCATGTCACCTCTGCTGCAGCACCTTGCTGGATATCTTTTGTTCCGGCGTAACGAGTAAGATAGTCAGTTTCTACGATGAGTCAACGGTTAGCAGTAGTGGAGGACCAAAGAGGCCCATGCGTATAGACCCAAGATATTAATGGACGTAAGAGATTCATTGTGATGTGGTCAAATGGCGTTTACGGTATTTGGATGGGTTGTAGGAAACCGGCTGGTTTCGTTGGAGGTGACTTGCGCCACTGACAATCTGGGCAGGTCGGAACTTAGTGGTTTATTTATTTTTTTATTTATTTATTTCTTCAAGGTCTCTTGTTGAGACATTACAAGTGAGGGGGGAGTTAGTGAGTGGGGGTTAGTGACAAGGATAGATACTACAAATTACAAAGGGACATGTTCGGTGAGTCGCGTGAATGCAAGTGGGTCGATGATAGTGGCAACATCGGTAGGCAGGCCATTCCAGTCTCGTGTTGTGCGCAGAAAAAACGATTGCTGAAAAGTCACGGTATAGACTTGTGGGGGATATACTGTGTTGGAGTGACTGGTGCGGGCAATGCGATGTATCTATTTATGTACGGGTTGTCAAAAGGCAAAGAATAAAAAAAAATATGAAAAAGGGTAAGACGTGCTATTCTACGGCGTGAGGCTGGAGAGGGTAAGTTTATTTGGGCTTTTAGTGCTGGGATGCTCGAAATGGGGGGGGGGGGGTACGAATACGATGACAGAATAAATCGTGTCGCGCGGTTGTGAACCGACTGGAGGGCATTAATAAGGTTATTGTGGTGGGGGTCAAAAATAGCATCGGCATACTCCAGTTTGGGCTGCACAAAGGTTAAAAAACCAATTTGTTTAATTGAGGTAGGAGGGAGGAAAAGGTTACGGCGTAGATAACCTAGAGTACGATTAGCAGAATTTATTATGTGGTTAACATGACAGGTACAAGGTAAGTCGTGCGAGATATACACACCAAAATATTTTAATGAATCCGTTGTTGCAACCTGCGTGTTCTTGATGCTATAATTAGGCATATCGTAATTACGAAGACGATGAATAGACATTAACACGGTTTTAGCTACATTGAATGACATGAGCCAAGTCTCACACCAGTTTTCTATGCGCGATAGGCCTTTTTGTAACGCCAAATGGTCGGTGGGGTTAGCAACTGCTCGGCAAACCACACAATCATCTGCGAAGAGTCAGATATGAGAAGAAATATTGCAAGGCAGGTCATTGATGTATATTAAGAAAAGGAGGGGGCCAAGTACGGTACCTTGAGGTGCGCCTGAAAGTACGAGTGTTAAGGATGAAGAGTGTGAGTTAGCGTATACGAACTGCTGATGGTTAGTTAAAAACCCTCGAATCCAGCTTAGAACACAAGGAAGAATGTTAGGACGGGATAATTTTAAGTGACGCCCATGAGGGACCTTATCGAACCCTTTTTTCAAAATCTAAAAATATTGCGTCAGTCGGAATGTTACCATCTAGGTTTAAATGCAAGTCGTGCAAGAAAAGAGCAAGTTGGGTGTCGCAGGAATAATTCTTGCGGAAACCGTGTTGCCTTGGGTGAAAAAAATTGACGGATGTTAGGAGGTTAGCTATATGCGAGTATAAAATATGTTCCATTATTTTACAAGACACGCTTGTTATGAAAATAGGGCGGTAGTTACTCGGTGATGATCGGCTTCCTTTCTTGAAGACTGGAATGACCTTGCCCACCTGCCAGTCATGTGGAATTGAAGCGCTGTTAAGTGATTCCTGGAATATGAGTGATAAAAACAGGCTACACATGTTTAGTATTTTTCGGCACTTTGGCATTAAAACCGCCTACTGCTGTCGATGACGAGTTCGTCAATGCTTCAATTACTTTGACAATGCCGATAGGATCGAATGTGATATATTGCATGACCCGATATGCTAATTATGGTGGATCGGGCAAGCCGTCAGGTAACTCATTAGTGAAAACCGAACAAAATATTGTGTAAAGAAGATCTGCAACCTTAGTCTCAGGGATCGAAAGTCCGGAGGTATTTAGAAGTGATATCTCATTCCGTTGATTAGGATTAATAGTTTTCCAAAATCTCTTCGGGTTAAGTTATAGCACATCTGGTAAAGCGGTAGAAAGAAAGTTGTGTTTAGTTTGAGAGGTTAACTTGTCATATTCTTTCTCGACAGCATAATACTTCTGCCATGTGGAAGAAGAATTAGATCGTTCAGCTGATCAAAACAACCATTTTTTATTATTTAGCCATTTGAGGAATACGTTAAACTATGGGGATGTTGTTCTTTCCGTTATTGTAATGGCGTGGTTGTAAACACCTATAAGGCGATGTATCTCTGCTTTGAAAAGCAGCCACTTCGACTCGAGAGAATTTAGTTGAAAGTTAGCGAAGAACCTGTCGAAGTACTCAGATAATTCTCGGTTCATGCTAACATAGTCCCCTCTATCATAGAGTGTAAGTGTTTTTCACTTTTTTTGTTTCTTTAGTATGTTGCAATGAAACGAAATATGTCCTGTCAGGTGGTCGCTCATACCGCGCAATAAGGTGACAGGGGCAAAGTTATCAGTGTGAGTTAATACAAGGTCTAAAACGCTAGACGAGTGAGCGGTAACGCATGTGGAGTCAGTGACGAGCTGCGTTAAGCCGGATGTTATACACGTGTTTAATAAATCGCTAGCGGAGCTGCTTTTAGATAAATGTAGATAGATGTAGAGGCAGGATCGGACCAATCAATATTTGGAAAATTAAAATCACCAAACAGAAGAACAGGACTCTTAGGATATGCTTTTGTTAACGTATTTAAGGCTCGATGAAGTAAAGGCGTGAAATAACTGTCGGTACAAGGAGACCGATAGCAAATACCAATCAGAATGTGCGGGTGTGTAGTAATGCATCAAATCCAAATCATTTCCAGTTGTGAAGAGAGGTTTACAAGCGCACAATGTAGGTTCCGCTTAGTGGCGATTAATACATCCCCATCGCGTGAGTTATCGGTACTCTCTTTCCGAAAAATGTCAAAATAGGAGAGGTAAGGGAGAATTTCGGTATAATCGATTGATGTGTTAAGCCATGTTTCTGTTAGTAGTAAGGCATCGCAAGAAGATGAGCCTATTAGACTGCACAGGGCATCACGCTTGGGAACAACACTTCGACTGTTAGAGAGCCGGAATGATAAAGGCTGACAATTACATGGATGTGGTGTACAATTTGGTCTCAATGATGGCTAAAGACATTCCTCCATGACCTGGTTAGAAGTGTGGTCGAAGTAGTAGGTTTTTTCACCTACGATAATCCTTTCATGTCGCAACTTGTACCGCAGTTTATGGGCCCTTCTAAACTCGATGAGGCGTTTCTGGGCAATACGCGTGCTTGGGGCGAGATATTGTGCAACGGCATAGCACGTAACCTTGAACTCCCGAGCCGAAGAAAGGGTAAGATATTTGCTTTTAAAGTGAGCGAACCTCACAATTATACGCCTGCACTTTTCAGTTTGGAAAGACCCAATGCGTTGCGCACGCTCAATATCACGCGGTTCTATTTATACATCTAAATATTGTTTACAATGTGCAATAATGATTTTCTCAGAAACAGAACATGATTCTTTTTGTTTATCAGCGATGCTGCAAAAAAACAAGGTAATTTCTTTCAGATCTATGTTCAGCATGGTTTATCCGGCAGACAGTACACCTAACTGTGCCATGTTTTCAGGGCTTATTTCATGAAGTTTGCCCAATTAAATCTGCATGTCGTCGATACCAGCACAGGCTGTCTCAATTTTGTGTAGCCGTGCTTTATTTTCACTGAACGTTTTATCATGATCAACTAGTTCTTTTTTCAATAGACTTTAGTTATTCAAGCATTACGGTCTGCCCAGATTGCAGTTCTTTCCAAGCATTAAGAATCTCTTTGTCGGGGTAGAGGTTAGATTCGATATCACCAGCTAGCATGAAAAGCTTTAACAGCATATGCACACAATCACACACAATTGAACAAAAGCGCCATGGGCCCTGCAGCTCAAAGAGTGCACGGTGGCTACTAGGCTTTGAGTAAAGGCAATACGAGTTCGTTACCTGCACCAGAAGGAAGTGTGGAACGTTAGCACAGGCCATCGCTAGCTTGCTGCCGGGCCCACTGAAGGGCGCGTTTCTCGGGAGTAGCTCTTTAACAGAATTCCACGCATGCGCAGAATGCACAGGGGAGGTTCCCGTGTTAAGATGACTGAGTGAATGCCACGATGCTTGCAGATATAGTGTCTGGCCGTGTACAAAGTGCGCGGACCGCAATGTGCTGTCACTGAGCCGGTGATTTGAAGCCCATGACAGCCGCACTTGCTCCACCGCAATACGCCCATAGGCCGGAAGTTTTGCGCCTGGACTTAACCTGGCGACAGATTCTGGCCTCGTGGCGCGAAAGCTAGACGGCTCCAGAAGCTGCAAGCTCCAAAGTCGGAGGAACTGCACCAGGCAGAAGCGTGGAACGTTGGCACGGGCCATCGCTAGCTTGCTGCCGGGCCCGCTCTGTATCCTAGCAACGGGCAGTCCTGGCCGATAGTGTCTTTGTCGCACTCTGTTCAGCCTTCGCTTGCATCCTACATGCCCAGAAGTGATCTCGTTGTGCCATGCTTCTAGTACGTCACAACGAAGAGGAGTAGGAACGACGAACAAATAACTCGATCCGCTCGAAGAGAAGTTCATTTTGTATAGAACTTTGTTCGTTAAGAAAACGATGACAATCCTCTTGCGAAATCCTTAGGTGCGGGCTGAGCTCGCCCGAGCAAGGAATTAATGAAGCCAAGCACCTCAGGGCCGTCATTTTGCTGTTGCGCATTGAATAGTAGAGGTCTCGAGTAGGCCAAACCGGTCAACTTTTCATTGGACGCAGGAGCCGACTCCATCGTTCCGAGGCTGGCAATCAGCGTAGGTATGACGCTTCCACGAGCTGTAGATGACTGTCATTTCAAAGTCTTACCGTCTAACCCTCCAACCTGCTAATCACCCAGAAGGATCCTTAAGATTTGTGAGCCAGCAGAGTGAATGATGGTCACTAATAACTTTGAAGGGGTGACTACAAATATGGGCGAGATTGTGTAACCGCCGCTACGACGGCGAGGAACTCCTTCTCAGTGGTAGAGTACTTAGCTTCAATGCTTGAGAGGGCTTTGCTTACATAAGCGATCGCTCTTTCTGTGTCCTCCCGGCACTGCAAAAGCACGGCTCCAGGACCAACACTGCTGGCATCAGTGTGAAGCATTGTAGAAGCCGTCTCGTCAAAGTGGGCAAGCACAGGGGGCGTTTTTAAACGGTGGTTCATCGCCCAATAAAGAAAAGCAACGTCATCCCTTGTGAGGCGAGTTAAGGGCGTGCAATGCCACCAGTCTGCAATAAAGCAGCGATAATATGGGCAGAGGCCCAGGAAGCGCCAGACAGCCTTTTTATCTAAAGGTACAGGGGACTCCACGACAGTGGCAGTTTTGTTGGAATCAGGGTGGACACCCGCGTGACTGACGACATGGTCAAGGAACTCCAGCTGCTCAAAGTAAAAATAACATTTCTCCGGTTTAGGGCGAGGCCAGCGACTGGAGAACCGCTTTAAGCCGGTCAAGGTGCTCGTCAAAAGTTGCGTAACCCATTATGACATCGTCGACATAAACTAAGCAGGTTTTCCACTTCAGCCCCGAAAGCAGGATATTCATAGGTCGTTAGAAAGTAGCAGGTGCAGACCTTAGTTTCCTATAGTTCATTTGGCGTGACAAAAGTGGTGTTCTCACGGTCTCTCGGGTCTGCCTCAATTTGCCAATACCCGCTTTCTAAGTCCATGGAAGGAAAATCCCGAGCGTTTCGTCGCGGAGACATGCCTTCTTTATCACCTGATTTATCTTTCGATAATCCACACAGAAACATAGGCTGTCGTCCTTCTTGACCAAAACTACACGTGATGCCCAGCGGCTGTTGGAAGGCTGGATCACATCCTCTTCAAGCATTCGGTTTACCTGCAGTTGTATCGCCTCGCGTTGTTTTAGGACCACACGATAAGTGCGTTGTTGAATCGGTCTCGTTGCGGCCTATGTGATTAGGCGATCCTTTGTCAGGGCCGTCGGACCGACCCTTGACGACGACGCAAAGCAGTAGTGGAACTATTCCAGAAACGCAAGAAGCCGTGCTGACTCGTGTTGCGGTAAAGTAGTGTTTACCTCAAGCACTGGTGCTGGGTCTTGTGCAGACGCTTCCTAGACTACTGAAAAGCATCCACTAACATCGGAGACGTCTTCAAAATATGCTACAGCCATGACCCTTGGTAGGTGCTATCGGTATGTGCTAAAATTGGTTAACAATAGGTACGTGCGCCTATCAGTGACAGTTACGATGCCTCGTGCAAAGAAGACGCCGTGAGTAAATAACTGGGTTACATGGTCTGCAACTCATTCACAATCAGACGGCACGTCGCATGCCACCGAAGAGGATACATGGCCGAGGTGGGACGACCACGTCGTTTTAGATGAGACACCAGGAGTTCCATTACGGTGGCATGTTGGGAATTGAACCCGCACTCTTATAAAACGTAACCTAGCGTGATGATTATGGCGCCATATTCCCGTGGAATACCGATGGCTATGATTAAATCTTTACAACATGTTGGAAGGACGTTGGAATCTCCACTGGTCATTCTCGCCTGACAGCTTTCAGCAGGCATAAGCAGTTGGGCGCCTGCAGTCCTGATATGGCGTGCCGTCCAGGGCGTTCTTACTTTGTAAAAGCGAACGGCTACACATTGACTCAATATGGAATGATCGGCACCAGTGTCGACTGGTGCTGTCACTTGCTGTCCGTCAACAGAAGCAAAAAGATTTGCGCTGACAATTTCGTCAGTATCAGGGCCTGTCGGCTTCAGGCGTAAAGCAGCGGGGTTATGGCGGTTTTTCCTCATCTTGTTGTCGGCCCGTTACTTTACCCCCAGTGGTCACCGCCATAAGTTTCCCCGGTGTGGGCTGCGTGAGCTTCCCCGGAGGTCAGCAAAACGACTTCCATTCGGCGAAGATTAATGAGCAGAGGACACACAGCGTGACCGTCGGCCGCTCTGTTTGGTGGTTAGACAGAGAGTCATGGTTCAGAGTGCGCGTTACCGGAGGACCTTGGAAAGCAGCGTCGTCGCGGCGTAGCATGTAGTCGCCAGAAGTGCGTCGACCGTCAAACCAGAATTGACGTGGTCGGAATGCGGCGTCGTGGGACCAGCAAAAGCGGACAATATGACCGATGCTTCCACAGTTATAACAGAGGGGACGCGTATCGACAATGCGCCATACGTCTGTTTTTCCAATTTGTGGATGCCTCGAAGCCTCGTCTTGTGGCGGTGACCAGAATGCAGCCGGCAACGGTTGTCGGTAGGGCGGGATCGGCACAACGTTCGGATATCTCAATGTTTCCTCTGGTGGTGATAACCAAGGTGAGGCTATCGGCGGCTGGTGGTACGAGCACATGGGCGTAACAGCGAGTAGACGTCAAACAGCGTCGGCGTAACTTATGGGACGCTGCTTGCAACTAGGATCGCCTGCCGAGAACACTTGCTTAATTTCATCACAGACTACTTGAGCGACTGATGCCACGAATGTGCACACTGCCGGTGTCCAGAGCTTCTGAAGTTCTTCGAGAAGAATCTCTCCAATTGGGTCAGGGAGGTAGTGTTGAATGCTAACGGTCGTTGGGGTGGTCTTGATCGGAGTGCTGGTGGGCGCTCCGATCATCTAAGATGGAGTGCACGTTCACAACCAGTGGCTTCCTTTACATAATCAGCCATGGTACTCGGTGCATTGCGCCCAAGCCCTGCAAATAGTTCTTCTTTGACGCCACGCATAAGGTATCCCAATTTCTTTTCCTTGGGCATGCGAGGGTCAGCTCTAAGACACAGGCGGTTAATGTCCTCGGCGAACATTGCTACGGTTTTGTTTGGTGTCTGAATACACAACTGCATTAGTTGCTGTGCACGGTCCCGTCGATCGACATTCGCCAATATTTCAGTGAGCTGGTGTTGGAAATATTTCCATGTAGCAATGCTGGTGTCACGCTTTTACAAGCCACGTGCGAGGTCAAGGGCTAAGTACACGTGGGAGAGCTTTTCTTGTACAGTCCACCCACTGACGTTAGCAATACCTTCGTACTGGAAAAGCCAGTCTTCAACGTCTTCGTGTGTACCACCATGAAAGCGATCGGGTACCAGTGCCTGAAGGCGGGCTACCTGGGACGGATTGGTCGCCATTGGCAGAGGTAGGCACTGTGCGGACGAACGTTCTTTTAGGGTGTGTAACTCTGGAGCAAAGCCTAGCAACCGCCGACTGAAGCGATGCACAGGAGTTGTAATTGGAGACAGGCTCAATGAACGGCTTCCGGGAGGAGTCCGGAGCATCAAGCAGGGTTGTCTACCCAGCACCTCGACTAGTATCGTGTTTAAAGGCGAACAAGAGACAGCAACAGGTTGAGCAAGACGCTGGAACAGCCTTTCTAAAAGCACCAGAAGAAAGACGTCTTTATCTCTGAATTCTCCCCGTCGCACTACCCGGACTCTGTTAACACACATATCCTCATTGTTGTCTGCATCTACATAGAGCACGCTCACGTTTTGCGTCGTCAAGATTACGGAACACGTAGTTCTCACCCGCGTGACCGACTTTCTTAAACACCGCGACGCGTTCCCGCAAACCATACTAGTATTCCGCCGAAATCTCTCCGCACAGAACGTATTGCTTGAGCTTAAACACCATATCGTAGACGACACTACCAGCTCCACTATGACAATTCTCTGCGTAGATATTAAAAGGCCTGTGACAACGTTAAACACTTTTCAAAACAGTAAAAACATTAGGACTAGGCCAAAGCACGTACAATTAATTTGGATATTTGCTTGCTGCCAGGCGTGCACGCGTCGTCGTCGGCGACGAGGAGTCGCCGTAATTTGTGATGGGTCCGTCAGGAACGCCGCAAGGCTCCGTAATATTACCTTTACTTTTTAATTTAGTTCTACTCCGTCCACCCCAGAAATTAACAGTAGTAAAAGGAATGCTTCACTGTATCTACGCGGATGACATGACCCTCTGGGTTGCCGGGGAAGATGTGACGGTCACGTCGAGCGAACGATGCAAGCAGCAGTAGATGCGATCCAGGTTTACTGGCGAGGAATGGACCTCCAGGGCTCAGCTACCAAGACCGAACTCTTAATCTACAAAGCCACCAGCAGAGGTCGTAATACTCTGCGTGACGAGGAATGGGAATACTCAAAAATGCGCATTATATTCGCAAATGGTACTGCCATACCGCGCGTAAACAAAATAAGAATCCTAGGGTTGCACCTGCAGGTAAATGGCCATAACGTAGAGACGGTGCGAAGACTTCGTCGTTGGGTAGATGACACGATGCGACTCTTGCGTCGCGTCATGAATAGACGCAATGGTATGCGCGAACACTGCGCCATCCGCCTCGTGCAGACGTGCGCGATAAGCCGCATAGCGTATGTCGCCCCCAACCTGAAGTGGGTAGGGTCGGTAAAAAACAAGGTCGAGTGCATGATACGAAATGCATTCAAGAGGGCGATCGGCGATCCACTCTACGCGAGCACCGACAAGTTTCTAAAGCACGCACTTCACAACTGTATTAACGAGTTAGTCGAGGCGCACGACATTCCGCAACACAAAGGATTATCGAAGTCGAAAACTGGTCGATGCATCCTCGAGTTGTTCGGAATTATGTACCACACTCAACATGGAGGAAGGACGGCAGTTCCGGCGTCGGTCATGACTGCCTGATCATCCCGCCACTTTCCATGATGAACATGCATGCGACGCACCACGTCGGCAGATGCAACAAACAAGCAAACGACCTTCCAAATAACCTTGGCAACAGCGACGAGGGCCGCGTGGTATGGGAAAGTGAGAAGCGCACATGCGATCGCGGTTTCCGAGCGCCCGGATAGGTGCCTCGCGAGCGCCACCGTGACCAGGGGACATTGGGAGGCGGCCGTAGAACCCTCGATAGCCCTAGCACTCCCTGCTGGGCCGAACGCTGCGATCGCGATCAGCGAATTGCTGGCGGCAATCCACCGCTCTGAGCGCAGCTGCGTTCCACAGGAAGTGGTCCTCATACTTAATATTTTTGACGACTGTGACTCGACGTTGCTCTCGCAACCCCGAAATTCCTACGGTCTTCCTCGTCTGGACCCCGGCACACACCAACGTACCGCTCGCGGGACGAGGTGGCCCACGCCACGGCTCGAGGTCTCACACGCCGAGCCGCCGCCGATTATGTGGCCGCCGCCTCCATTCCCGAGAGCGGGGCATCGGATGATGATGATGTGTGGTGTTTTTTGGCGCAAGGGCCAAGTGTGGCCAAAGAGCGCCAGGCCGGTGCTAATGTGTTCGCAATGGAGCTATGATTGACGAATGCAGATGATACGGTGGCTGTATAGGAGCCTAAAAACAGTTGCTCTAGTGTGCATAAAAACCTATCGAAGATAAAATTATGCCAATGAATTATGGGCTGTACAATGAACACGAAATCCGCATTGTAAGATAATTATCACATAGTGACATATCTCATAGATATATTTTTTTGCAATAAGCACTGCTGCCTTAACAGAGCCCTTGGGATGCGAGGGCCTGGAGGCGCGTGCTTTGCAAGACAACCATCACAGCGGCATCCTCTAAGAAGAGGATGTGCTATGAATTTATGGGGCTAAAAACTTGCAAGTCTACATCGTTCAAGAAAGCTATGACGGCTGTGGTGTCAACGAACGCTTCTTCACCAAGAAACATTGCTGGATGGAGAGGGGTGTGGTGGCGATATACAAGAGGAAAATGTCTCTTTCTCTCAGCTTCGCATTCCCAACACTCCAGGAGTACGTGAAGAACGGTCAGCCTCTCACCACATCTACCACACGTTGGAGGCTCATTTCCTGTCAGTAAAAAATTGTGGGTGCCATAGGTGTGTCCTATCCTGAGTCGACAGAATAGGACATCAGTACGTCGTGTTTTCGTTTTCGGGGGCCAGAAACCTAACTTTGGGTTAATCAAGTGAAGCTTATTCTTAGTTTCCATGTCCCATAAGCGTTGCCAGTGGCTTCGCAGATTCTTCCGTAAGAGAGGCTTCAGATCTGTAACAGGGACCGCAGCCGTAGGAATAATTGCATGTGAGGTGAGTGATGTAGCCATTTCGTCAGCTAGTACATTCCCCTCGATGCCTCTATGGCCAGGTACCCAGCATATGAGGACATGCTGGCCAGAGATATACGCTCTACAGAGAATGGAATATAGCTCAGTAAGTACAGGGTTTTTGTGTTTACAGAGTGACTTCAATGCTTTTACGACGCTTAAGGAGTCTGTGAATATAATTGTTTTTTGAAGATTTGATTTTCTTATATGTTTCACAGCCGACAATAGTGCGTGGGCCTCAGCCGTAAATATACTTGTTTCAGGGTGCAGTACACCGGATTCAGAGAAAGATGGACCAATGGCTGCATAGGACACCCCGGCATGCGACTTAGAGGCGTCAGTGTAAAACTCTGTGCACGAGTACTTGTACTGTAGTTCTAAGAAATGCATTTTAATATGTGTCTCTGGCGCATGTTTAGTGATCTCTACAAAGGATGTGTCACACTCTATCAGCTGCCACTGCCATGGTGGCAACAGTTTCGCTGGAGACATAAGACAATATTCAAGCACCGGAACACCCATTTCCTCACTAAGGTTCCTTGCACGCAAAGAGAACGGTCTTCTCGCTGCAGGTCGGTTATTGAAGAGCATGGCATCGGTCATATCGTTTACGCATAAATAAGAGGGGTGTTCAGGGTTTGAAATTACTTTGAGGAAATATGTAAAACTGCTATATGATCTCTAAAGATGGAGTGACCATACATTTGCTTCTGCATAAAGGCTTTGTACGGGGCTTGTCCTGAAGGTTCCGGTCGCGAGGCGGATTCCTAAATGATGGACAGGATCCAGCATCTTTAAAGCACTTGGTGTAGCGGACTGATATACTATAGCGCCGTAGTCAAGACGTGAGCCAACAAGACACCTATACAAGTTCAAGAGACATTTCCTGTCACTGCCCTATGTTGTACTTGATAGAAGTTTCAATAAGTTCATTGTCTTGAGGCACATAGCCTTCAAGTATTTAATATGCGGGATGAATGTCAGTTTAGAGTCCAATATAATGCCGAGAAACTTTTGCTCGGCGCGTACCAGTAATCTGCTACCAGACAGCTCAATAGCAGGACATGATACTATTCCTCTCTTATTCGTGAAGAGAACGCATGTACTTTTCTGTGGGCTCAACCTAAAACCGTTTTCTTCAGCCCATTTTGCCACTTTATTTGGGGCATGCTGGACATGTCGTTCGCAGATAGTTAAGTTGCACGATTTAAAACCAAGCTGCACATCATCTACATACACAGAGTATGACATTGTTCGTGGGATAGCCATGCCCAAAGAATTTATTTTCACAATAAAGAGTGTGCAGCCTAGCACACCACCTTGTGGAACCCCAGTTTCCTGGGTGAAAGACCTTGACAAGGCATGGCCCACCCTAACACGAAATGTGCGGTTAGAAAGGTAACTTTCAATGATACTTAGCATACTCCCGCGGATACCCATAGCGGAAAGGTCCCGAATAATGCCGAAGCGCCATGTGGTGTCGTATGCTTTCTCCAAATCAAGAAATACGGAGAGAAAAAACTGTTTATGTATGAAGGCATCCCTTATATTTGCCTCAATGCGGACAAGGTGATCTACGGTCGATCTACCTTCTCTGAAACCACACTGGTGAGGATCTAGTAGTCCATTGCTCTCAAGGATATAGATTAGGCGCCGGTTTATCATCTTTTCAAAGAGCTTGCAGAGACAGCTTGTCAAAGCGATAGGTCTGTAACTACAAGGTAGGGACGGGTCTTTTCCTTGTTTGAGTATGGGTATTATTATAGCTTCTTTCCAAGAAGATGGAATATATCCAGCGGCCCACATGACATTAAAAAGTGAGAGAAGTGCTTTCTGTGTTTCAGGGTGCAAATACTTGACCATTTCATATATGATACGGTCACCACCTGGTGCTGAGCTGTTACAACAAGCAAGAGAATTTTTGAGCTCAGCTAGACTAAACGGGCGGTTGTAATCTTCATAATGACCACATTTCCGATCAAGGGGCTGTCGCTCTGCACGTTCTTTGAACTTGAGGAAGGATTGTGTGTAATGGGATGCACTGGAGATATAGGCAAAATGTTCACCCAGGCAGTCTGCCTGGTCTTCCAGGCCATCTCCTTGTGTACTTAATAAGGGCAGGGGGTTCGTCTCCCGGCCTTTTAGTTTATTTACCCTATTCCACACCTTTGCCTCGTCTTTGTAAGAATTTATCCCAGATATGTACCACTCCCAGCTCTCTCTCTTTGCACGTCGACGTGTTCTCCTGCCTTGTGATTTGACCTGTTTAAAATTAATAAGATTTTCAGCTGTTGGAGAATTGCGAAGCAATCCCCAAGCTTTGTTTTGATTTTTGCGTGCTTCTCGGCATTCGTCATTCCACCAAGGGATGCGACGGTTTTTTGCCCGTCCGTTAAATTGTTTAATGCACTCTGTTGCAGCGTCAATAATAAAACCAGTTGGGTATGCCACAGCATCGTCTATATTAAAATCGGAAATGTCGTACTCGCCTAAATATGTGCGTTCTCGAAACAGTTCCCAGTTTGCTGATTCGACGTTCCATCGAGGGAAATGGGGCGAGCATGTATCTGGTTTTGTTAGATTTAATGTAATTGGGAAGTGGTCACTCCCATAGGGGTTCTTGAGAACAGACCACTCCAGGTACGCAAATAATGAGCTGGAAGCTATGCTCAAGTCAATGGACGAGTACGTTTGATGTGTAACATTGTAGTACGTTGGTTCTTTTTTATTCAATAAACATGCACCTGAAGAAAATAGAAAGTTTTCTATCAGGCGCCCACGTGCATCGGAGCGCGTGTCTCCCCACAGAGGACTATGTGCATTTAAATCACCAACGACTATATATGGCGGAGGGAGTTCATCGATGAAGCTTTCAAAGTCTGTTTTAGTAAGGTGACAAGAAGAAGAGACGTACAACGAACTAACAGTTATTAGCTTACCAAATAGCACAGCTCGTACTGCAACTGCCTCGAGGGGGGTTCGGAGACTTAATTGCTGACATGCAACACCCTGATCGACTATTATGGCTACACCCCCCGCGGAGGAGAGTCCATCATCACGGTCTTTGCGAAAAGTAGCATATTGCCTTAGAAAGTTGGTCTGCGTTAATTTTAGGTGTGTCTCTTGAACACACAGCAACCTGGGATTGTGTTTGTGTAGGAGTTCTCGAATGTCGTCGAGGTTATGGATAAGTCCTCTAACATTCCATTGTAGTATTTGTGTATCCATTATGCTATATGTGTAGGGTGCTGTGTGTTTAAGAGACTGAGATCAGTTCACGAGCGCTTTGCAGGCGCCGTGACGGGAGTTTTGTCTTTTCTGGAGCGGTCGAGTGATGCTCGCCGCTCCTTAGGCGCTGGTGGCGCCGTCTGGCTGGTCGTTGTGTCCATCGCCTCTTGCTATGTGCTGGACACGCGCTCTTCCGAGCGCTTTGTTTGGCGAGAAGGCCTCGCCGCGTTGGACGAGGCCTTTGGGGGCACCTGCCCGGAGGTGGATGGCCCCTTCTGCTGGGGTGACGGAGCAGCGCTAGCTGCAACCGCCGCGGGGGCAGGTGGCGTAACTGCCGACTCACTGCTTGTGGGTCGGACAGCTGCCGGGATCCGTTGTGGCGCTGCCCCCTGACGCGCCACATCGGCAAAGCTGTTTGGCAGGTTGAACACCCGCCTACGCGCTTCTTTGAATGAGAGGTTCTCCTTTACTTTAATTGCTACGATTTATTTCTCTTTTTTCCAGGATGGACAAGACCGCGAGTATGCCGCGTGGTGCCCATCGCAGTTTACACAGTGTAGAGGTTTATCGCAGGATTCAGTGGGGTGTTCGTGTGCACTGCACTTAGCACAGGTCAATTGGCCTCGGCAGTTTTGCGAGCTGTGGCCGAATCTTTGGCACTTGAAGCAACGGAGAGGGTTAGGTATGTACTGCCTTACTCGGATCTTAATGTAACCTGCTTCTATTGTTTCTGGTAGTACACTGGAGCCAAATGTGAGAATTAGGTGTTTAGTATCGATTTCTTTACCGTCGCGCCTGATTCTAATTCGTTTTACGTTGATGATATTTTGATCCTTCCACTCTTCCAAAAGTTCAGCCTCGGTCAGGTTCATTAAGTCGTCTTCAGAGATCACACCACGGATGGTGTTCATGGTGCGGTGTGGGGTCACTGAGACAGGAGTGTCCCCAATAGACACTAGGTTACGCAGTTTTTGGTACTGGTTTTTGTCACGCAGTTCTAGAAGGAGGTCGCCACTTGCTAGCCTAGATGCATTATAGCCTGGGCCAATAGTTTCAGTTAGACATTTGGAAACCAGGAAAGGCGAGATCATTCTCGTTGTCTTTCCAGGTTTCTCAGAATGAACGACTTGATAGCGAGGAAAGTTTTCAGTGTGTCGGCCAAAAAATTTAAGTACTTCTTCGGTGCGCCCTCGCTTATGAGGGCGATCAGGGAGTTTTGGAAAGGAATAATCCATAAGGAAATGTTCAGTTTTCGGCAGTAACGGCAGCCGCCCACCATGGAGCCCAAAAAGGGGACGCCACAGGTCTTATAAAGAAACATTCCTGCGGACGCCAACTGTACGTTTCCGCTATAACCAAATATGTACAACCAAGGTTGATTGCACGACACATGGTTAACCCTTGCTGCCGGGAAGAGCGGAAGTAAAAAAGAAATGAAGAGAAGACAGGAGCGATCAAAAGTTAGAGAGAAAGACGAAGCTTGGAGAGAAGGACAGGAAAAGGCAACTACCGATTTCCCCCGGATGGGTCAGTCCGGGGGTGCCGTCTACGTGAAGCCGAGGCCAAAGGGGTGTGTTGCCTCCGCCGGGGGGCCTTAAAGGTCCGAACACCCAGCATCGGCTCAACCCCCAGGATCCCCCTTTCCCCGGACACGGCTAAGCCGCGCACGGTTAAACGCGGGAGGGTCCAACCCTCGTGTGCTCGGGTACGTGGTGTCGCAACACACCAAACGCCTGCTGACGCAGACGCCCCTGCGGGGCGGGGCATCGGATCTGCCGGATCGGGATACTACGACAGAAATGCAGCAACAAGAATCACAGTGGGCGTCGGCCTGGCAACGTTCTGAGACCTCACCCAACACTACACACTCGAGAGACGCGCAGTCCCGCTACCGCACGATTAATCCCTAGCCCCGCCGTCTTACATCACTGTTACTCGGGTTTATACCCAACTGATGCGTGTAAAGCGCGCGGACAGAGAGCACAGCTGCGACACATGCTCTTGGAATGTGCGGTCAACGACGGTACTGAAACCACTGAAACCATTCGGTGTACATTGTGTTCAGCACCGCGGGGCTCGGGTAAGCGCTTGTTTGCAGACGTCTGAGAATGACTGCCTGCACCCTACTCAACGAGGAGTGCGGGAAAGGCAGCAGTCTTCTTGATAGATAATTATGTTTGCAGATCTCGTTGTACGAGCACAGAGGCTTGAGTCGCCCTGGAGAGGACGCGTTACCCGGTGCACGGTCAGTCAAACCTCGTGCAGCGGAGTGTGCGTCCTCGTTGGGCTTGAGCAAGGCACCCTCAATGGTTCCAAGGTGCGCAGGGAACCAGGGCAATGAGTATTGCTTGATGTGTTTAACATTTTGGATGATACGTAGGGACTGGGGAGCCACCATCCCATTCTGAATAAATCGTGTCATGTACAGTGTCCGTCAATGCAAGAGCAATAGCAACCTGCTCTGCAACGCTGGAACTAGAAGTGCGGACGGTAGCGCAGCTGAGGATTTTGGAATTACAGTCGATGACCACTGAGGTGAAGGCTTCTTGAGCGTACGAAGCAGCGTCTACAAAGCATGTTCGATCCTTGTTGAAGCGGGCACTGGTGAGCAAAGCTTACGTCCCAGTTTGCGAACTATGGCTCGGCCCGCTGGGATACCCTAGTCTGACAAACTGACAAAACTCGTGGGCTTCAACAATTTCTCCGAACGCGTTGTGAATTCCCAAATTGAGGTGGCATTTTGTGTGCGTTCGAACGGGAAGGCCGAGGGCAAGCTTGAATACTCTTCGGATTAGGGCATTCATCTTGTTGCGCTCCGACACGAGCCAGTTGTGCATAGCCCGTGAATAAGCGATGTGGCATAGCACGATGACGTGGATAATACGGATCAGATTGTCCTCCCTGATTCCGTGGTACCTGCTGGCGATTCTTCGGCTGAGGCCGAGGGCGCTTTCGCTCTTGGAACAAATACGTTTCAGGGCGGCTCCATTGGCCCCGTTCGACGCGATAAACATTCCTAGGACCCTGATAGTGTCTAACCTAGGTACTGGGGAGCCCTTACCGGTGAATAACGTAATGTGGCTCTCCACTGCTGTCTTCCAGAACCGGTGAGAACCGCCTCAGGGCCTCTTCTTGTAGAGCAAGAGCTCGGATTTAGCGGGCGAGCACCTTAGCCCGGTGGGGATCAGGTACCGCTCTGTCAAATCGATGGCCTCTTGCAAAGCTTGATCACTGTCATGGCGTCCTGAGTCGAGAGCGCCGACCGAAAGCCAACCATGATGTGCATATAGTATTCGTTAGACTCGAGACGGTCAGTGAGGCGGTTAACCATGGCGTGTTCGGCGATCTTCCCAACACACGACGTAAGGGAGATGGGCCTTTGATTGTCGATGCTCGGCGCCTTACCTGGCTTGGGTATGAGTACTTCGAAGGCAGATTTCCAGCTCTTGGGAATGAGGCCTCTGCACCAGATTTCATTCATCTTGTGTGTAAGAAACTCGAGTGAGTCGTCATTGAGATGCTTGAGCATTTTATTGGTGACCCCGTCAAGCCCAGAGGCTGATCTGCCGTTGAGGGATGCGAGAACCCGCTTAACCTCCGCCACCATATAATCCTCGTCCATAGATGGCACGTCGCGCCCTTCTTACCCAGGAAACTGGGGGGGGGGGAGCACTGGATCGTCCGTGGCCGCCAGGTACTTTTCTATGGGCCGCTCCGTGACCGCCTCATCTGGAGTCGAGTCGGTCGCCAAATGGACACCTTTCGCCAAAGTTCTCTTCTGATTAGAGTTGGTGTTGCCATCGTGCTGTAGGTGCCTGAGGAGACTCCAGCTTTTACCGCTCTTGAGCTGGCCCTCCACTAAGTCGCACAGCTTTTCCCACAGCTGCTTGCATAGCACCTTGCAATGAGCCTCTATCGTCTTGTTGATTTCAGAAATTTTCTTGCGTATTCTTCTGTTATGGCGCTGAGTCTTCTATCTGACCAGGAGTGCCTGTTTGGCTTCCAACAGATGCGCGAGCCTACTGTACATCCTGTCCACCTCCACATCGGTTGTCACCTCCTTGGTGGCTCTAGTCGCATCCTTTTTTATTTCGTCGCACCAAGAGTCTAGGCCCATATCCTGGTTGAGAACGCGCTCGGAGCCGTTGGCTCGGAACAAGCCCCAGTCAGTGAATTTAAAGGTCCTCGTTTTGTTACGGGCAGCCATGATCACCGTTTCGGTGCTGCAATGATCGCTACCCAGGTACACGGGTGTGTTGGTCCATTTGACGTTTTCCAGGCTCTTTACAAAGGTAAGATCCGGAGTCGTATCTCGGCACACCGAGTTCCCTCTCCTGGTCCGAAAGTCTTTATTGGCGATCAGCGTAGGATCTTCCTCCGTTGCCGTATCCCATATGTCTCTACCGTTCTTCGTATTGGTCCCATAGCCCCCCACCTGATGCTGGACATTGAAATCCCTCATGACGACTAGAGGTTCACAGCCGGCCAAATGCACGGCCTTCTTGAGAATATCACCAGCCCCGGCTCTATGAACGGTAGGTCTGCAGTAAACATTGAGTACCAAGATACTGTCTCTTCCTAAGCGCTGTATAGGGGGGCCGACAAGGAGTTCGGCCATGACCTACTCGGCCCCATTGTCCGCGGTACCAAAGTCTCGCTGAAGGCACGTGAACTTTTTATTGGCCAGAGTAGCGACCCCCTTCCTGCCCCTTTCAGTGGAAGCCACCGTTAGGAAACCGGGGAGCTTGATGGGTGATGATGTGATCGTCTCTTGCAAGGCTGTTACTTGGGGTCCGTCCATTACGCTTTTTAAATATTGTCACAGGGTCACCCGTTTGCTGACAAACCCAGTGCAATTCCACTGCCACATTGTTATGACGTTAGTGCCGTTATCCATGTTTGGGCTTGGTGATGGATTGCGAAAGTGCCGCATTTAGAATGGCACCCTCCTTCTGTGAGGCAATGACGCTATGCAAGTTTGGTACTTGTGCTGTAGATGCGCTTGGCAAACATCCGTGGCTTGCCCTCCAGCATAAAAATTCTCGCGCTGAGAGGGACCAGGCACAGCTGAGGGTGCGCGATCATTTCTTGTACGTGAAAGAGATCTGTCTGTATGTTGAAGATGGCATTGGGAAGCAAATTGGGAAAAAATTTTTGAGCTGCATTCGCGACATGACAACATACTGGCACCGAGAGCTAACTACCTGCCGTATACCTCGGAATTCGTTTTACGAGAATAACTTATGTGTAATATTGGAACTTGCAGAATAGGTACAATGGGAACAGTTGAAAGAGAGGTGCAATAGGTTACACCTATAAATTCTATACGCAATTTTTAGTCATATCGCGGTTTGTACAATTGGCCACGCAAGGGCAATAAAATATAAAGGATGCTAGAATTTCAAGGGCCCGCACCACGATCTGATTATGAGGCACATTGTAGTGGTAGACTCGAAATTAATATTCAATATTTGATTCTAGAGTGCGCCTAAATCTATGTCCTCGAGCGTTTTGGCATTTATGTTTCATCTGAACATGGCAGCCATGGTCGGCATTGAACCCGCAGCCTCAAGCTAAGCGGCGCCACGCTGTAGCCACTGGGTTATTGGGCACGCCAGGCATGTTCAGCTCTGCCATATAGTATAAGGCCCAAAGAATGAAACTTTCCTTTCCTTCGACCGCTTCTTAACCTTACGTGCGGCCTCCTTACAGCGAAGGATCGATGGAGGAAGCAAACGTACTCTGAAAACTCCCTTCAGCCGTCCCTTAGGTAAGGACAGCTTAAGGCACGCCTGAGTTTGAGAGCATCTCTTGAAAGCTTTACGCGAACATCTTTCAATAAAAAGTTGTATCGTCGCACAATTTTGAAATTGAAGTGGTACTATAGAGACATATGGACCCTTTTGTCTAATTTGTTTATTAAACGCGGACAAGTACAGCATTCTAGCGCAAAACTCGTTGTGTTCTAGCAACACTGGCATGTGAGCGTCATGAAACGCCTGGCAATGCCCTTCATGCCGAACGTGCGACTGAAACAAACCTGCCTGGTGACATAGAGCTTCGTACAATAATTATAGGAGATAATTCTGGCGTTGCCATCGTTAAACCACCGTTGAAATGATGGGAAATATATGAATTTGTCTGATTTCCATGCGTGTCGATTTAGACATTCTTGTGGGGTTGTTTATTACGCTTTATGTGCCTTCATTGTCATACATTTCAAAGCACTCTATACTTTTCGAATAGCAGAAGACGCTGTCAACACGCACAATCACTACTAATTGCAATGGTTAAGTTTGTCGAGTTGGCCAAATCAAAACGCGCCAGGCGTCTCAATGAGCTGCCTTGCCAGCGATAAATTCATAAGGGTGATTTATTATGCTTGTCGATGCAGGCGCCTGTGGCCTAATAGTTGCACTATCAGCCTTTTCGGTAGAGGTGCGGCGTTCAAATCCTCCCGTCAGAGAATTTTAATAATGTTTATCTGATATTTAGTTACGCAATACTTAGTTGAAAATGACGAGTTTACAAATCAGGAAGCCATTTGAAGCTAGCAGGACGAAGTTTAGGCAAATCCGTGTACAAGCGCGGCCACTGCTAGTGGGAACACGGAGCCCATTGTAATGCTCTACGCAGTACCCTACCACCGGCTCCTCACGACGTCTAGCGCAATACTTCGCAAAGCTACAGTAGTGGCAGTCCGCGGAGTGCTGCCATGGGTTGTTGTGTTCCCGCTAGCAGTGCCCATGCCGGTACTTCGCACAATTCCCATGCTCGCTGAACTGGCCAAATAGCAGCTCACATAGATACGAGCGCCAGAGTTGCCTCTGTAGAGAGGGAATGAACGATATAAGGGTCGTCCTCTCACGTACTTTCTAGTGGGTAGTCCTCTTACGTGCTTTTGTTCATGTATGCAGCTCGCACTCCGTGTCCGTGCTCTGCCTAGACTGTCGCCTCTGTGCTCCTCTAGTCTGATCAAATAAACCCCTTAACATTTGGTGGAGAGTACTGTGCCTAAAACCTCCACCCTGGAATTTCTATCCCGTACGTTGCCATCTACCACTCCTCAGGACGCCTTCCAGCAAACACCTCTACCTGCACCGACCCCGTGTCCTGGTGTACCTCGTCATCGCGACCCTGCCATCGTCACTGGCGCGGCTGACACCGATGTGGAGGACTGGCTCACCACATACGAGAGAGCCAGCACGCACAAGAAGTGGGACGAACCAGTCAAACTAAACAATCTGCTGTTCTATCTCACAGGTGTCATCAGCCTAGGGTAAAACACGGAGCAGATTCCCCTATAGGGTCCACCTTCAAGACCGCCCTTGTCGGTGTATTGCATCGCCCCGCTGTTCGTAAGCTGCGTGCCGAGCAGCGTTTGGGGACGCGCTCTAAGCAACCGGGTGAATCACTCACAAGTTGCATTGAAGACAACCTGGACCTGTGCAAGAAAACGAACTCGACCATGGCGCACTCAGACCTGATCAGTCATGTACTGAAACGTTTTGAAGACGGCGCCTTCAGCATGTTGCTCGCAAATAATCCTCGTTCCGTGGCCGACAACTTCACATTGTTTTGAAACTATGAAGAGTTACGGCGGCAGAGGTTGTTGTCCCATCGCTCTTCGTCGCGCGACGAACTCCTCGCTGGTGTGGCTACAATTCCGGACAAGTCTGCGTTGCTCGCGGAAAGGAAGGGGTTCGTCCGTGAGGAGGTTGTCCGCTAATTATCATTGCAGGAGCCCTCCTCGCGTTTTGCGCCTCCGCTCCGCCGCGCAGTTGAGCAGGAGATCAACAAGGCTTTGTCTAAGCTCCACCAAATTGTTCCTGCGGCCGGACTTCTCAGCTCCGCAGACGTCATCACCCGGCTCCCACAGATCCGCGCGTCTGCACCACTCACCTACGCGGATTTTGCCGCCTTGCCCCAACCACTTCCGCAATGTGCACCTTTCAGCTACGCCGTCGTCATCCCTAAACCCCGACCGCAGTCCGCCATTCTACCAACAGCACTTCGGAGGCGCACTTCGGACAATCGATCCATTTGTTTTCCGTGCAGCTACACCGGACGTGTAGCACGCTTTTGCAATTGCGTGCTGCCTTCCAGCACCGCGCCCTACCCGACAAGTCGTCTTGTTGGTTCTACCCGCCCATGTCATGACTCGCCTGATGACTCAACATCGGCAGTACGTCCGAGGCCCGTCACTCACCGTTCGCCTTCTCCAAGTCGCCGCCCACTATCGCCGATGTGGCCAGGTCCGTTCGCTCGCGAGCACGAAAGCTAGTGGTCGCAGTTCATGAGGCACAGGCTTCGACGCTATCGAAATCTGAAAGCCCTCATCGAAGCCCATCGAATGTATAGACGTGTTTGTGGACGATGCTCACGCATCTGCGCTTGTGGACACTGGAGCTGCCGTATCCGTTATGACCACGCAACATAGCCGTTTGCTTCGAAAAGTGAAGACGCCACTTTCTGAACAATCTCTCCGTACAGGCAGTGCCCAGCGTATTCACCCCATAGCGGCCTGCACTGCTCATGATGTCATTGCGGACGTTCCATACGCCGTTGAAATAATCACCCTGTCTTCATGCTTGCATGACCTCGTCTCAGGCTGGCATACCGTGATTTATTGCGCACACGCCAAAATAGAACTCTCGCCGTAGTCAGACTTGACAATGACCGACAGTCCTTCGATTTCGAACAAGCTACTCGTGAAAGACGACAGTACAGTCCTCCCGAACTCGTCAACGGTTGTGTCCATCTATTGCAGCAGCCTCTCCTACCCCGCTGCTCTTCTTTCTCCATCCGATCACTTTTGCGTCAGAAAAGGTCTGTTGCTACCTTTTGCGACCGTGGGAGTCACTGAGGGATCCAGCGCTATCTTTCTTTGCAACCCATTACCATGCTCTGGGATGCTGCGAGGGAAGTGTCTTGGTAGTGTGGAAACCTTTGAAACCACGCAAGTTAAAGACGTGCCCTATGACAGGCACGACACCACTTAAAGTACACTCGGTGCTATTTCTATGTCTGCTCCGTCACCCTGTGAAGCATACGGTTTCTCCATTGCTCATGACCTAGCTTACGCCGGCCCAACATTCCCAGCATTTGTGCCTGTTAGAAGAATTTCGTTCTTCTTTCGACGTCGGGCAACTTTCGCTGGGCCAGACGTCTACTGTTACGCGTCGCATCCGCATGGGCTCTCAACTGCCACTGGGACAACGCCCGTATCGCGTGTCTCCCAGAGAAAGTCGTGTAATTAAAGAGCAAGTCGACGACATGCTTCGACGCGAAGTGGTTCGACATTCGAACCACTGGGAATCACTTGTCTTCTTTGTCGAGAAAAAAAAAGCTTCTGTGCGGTTCTGTGTGGACTTTCGTCGCCACAACAAGATTACTCGTAGGGACACTTGCCCGCTGCAGTGAATTCACGACGCCATAGACAGATTACAACGAGCAGAATTATTTTCTTCTCTCTGTCTGCGCTCGGGGTATTGGCAAGTACCCATGGCAGACGACGATCAACTGAAGACAGCTTTTGTCACACACGACGGCTTATAAGTATTAAACGTCATGCCGTTTGCACTTTGTAATGCGCCAGCAAGTTTTCAGCATGTGACGGATACCGTTCTGTGTGACTTGAAATGCCATACAGACTTGTGCTTCTTTGACGACGTCGTTTTAACTTCGGACTTCCGCACGCACCTTCAACGCCTCCGGCGTGTTTTGACGCGCTTGAGAAACGTCCGCCTACAACTAAATTTTAAGAAGTGCCAAGTTCGAGCACGGCGGCTGACCATACTAGGTGGCGTCATCTCCAAGAATGGAATTCTCCCTGATTCAGCCAAAGTCCAGGCCGTTGCCGAATTCCCTAAACCTAAATCCATCAACACCTGTGCACTTTTGTAGACCGGTGTTCATATTTTAGACGCTTCATTCGAAACTTCGCCACATTCACATCGCCCATTACAGAGCTCCTTGGAATCACCGGGACCCTCTCTTCGTGGTCATCCGAGTGTGATAACGTGCTCGCAATCCTGCGCCGTTTGTTGACGTGCTCTCCAATATCGTGTCACTACGACCCGACGACCCGACACTGATGCCAGAGGTGCTGGCCTCGGCGCTGTCCTTGCGGAGCGCAAACACGGAGTTTTCTTATTATGTTGTGGTCTAATTATGCAAGTCGCACGCTTTCAAAAGCCGAGAGTAACTACACCGTGATGAAATAAGGATGTTTCGCGATCATATGTGCGCTTACTGAGTTCCGGCCATATTTGTATGGGCGCCCATTTGACGTGGTCAAGGACCACGACGCACTTTGTTGGTTGTCGTCACTGGAAGACCCCTCAGGCCACTTTGCTCGTTAAGCACTTCATCCGCAGGGTTCCAAAATTCGAGCGACAGCTTTTGCGCCGCGTGAGAGAATTGGCGAGAGCGAACGTTTATCGCTTCGCGTGGCTTGCGAACGGGAAAATTCATGTTTGAAAGAAAGAGAGCGAACCTGCGGTTGTTATTTGCTGCACAACTGACCTCGATAAACTGTGCTGTAGCTGAAGTATATAGCTAACCTGCCTGTTCATCTGTGTGGTATTTCATGGACCGAGTAAATTTATCGGGCTTTGGTACAGTCATCCGAAGCTACGGTTCGAATTGCTGCTGTTGTCTACAGTTTACCCTTACATCTGGCAGAAACAAGAGAGATACATTTGAGTGCTTTTCGTGTTTTCTTTTTTTTTTGGAGGCGGCGGGGGGAGGCGCACGACAGTATGTATATTTAGTGTTGTCATATTTTCAGAAACATGGTTTGTTTTGGAAGACGATGTGTATGATTTTCCTGGTTACAAATCTTTTTACATGAACCGACGTGATCAACGTGGCAGAAAGGTCTCAATGCTTGCTTCAAATTCTGAGTCGCTCTCCGAATGTTGTTGCACTAGTCAGAACTATGAATTCGTCGTTGTTAAATACACCAAACTGATTTTCTGTGCTTGGTACCCGACGCCATCGGGGATTCATATGCTACATTTATCGTATGTAGATTAACTGTTAGCATTCATTAACATCAACAATTATGAATGGTTCTTGGTGGTGACTGAGAGATAAATATAATTGCTCAGCAATAAGATGAAACTAGAATTAGAATTTTTCCTAAATAAACATCTCTGTCAAAACGTAATTACGACGCATACGCGAGTTGCGGCAATATGTCGACTGCATTGGACTTGTTCAGAACTAACTTAAAGCTAACTTTGACATGTCTTCTGTGAGAGTTGGTGTTCTAGTACAGGCAGCTAGTGATCACTCACCTTTGTTTATATTCATTACCACTGCAGTTGAAAAACAATACCAACTGCATCAAGCATTTTCTTGTTGATTTACCAATCCTAGTATGTTGTCAGCATTCCCAGATTTTCTTGCCAGCTTCTCTTGGGATGATGTGTATAAGACACAGCAGATGCGGCCTATGACAAGTTCGTGCAAATGATTTTGGAAATATGCTATGCATGTTTTCTACTGAAAACTTTCAAGCCCACCAAAAAATGTCGCAAGCCATTGATAGGGAACACTTCTTAACCTCGTAAGCAAAAGAGACGGGTTGTAGAGTTCAATCAAGCAACGTAAATCACCGGAAACGCTGAAATCTCTTAAAATATATAGAAACTACGTCTTGAAACAACGAAGTTTTGCTAAGAAACATCAGTTTAATCTGTTCAGCTCAACGGCAAGACACTCTGACAAAATGAAAACTACACTTCTATAAGATGGCACTGAACTAAAAGGTATTCTGCTTTTACCGCTCTTAATTGTTCATGTCTCTTGGTCAGGTATCACAAAACATCGACTTCTCGTATGTGAACTCACCTAATAGTCAGTCATTATTCCTTAGAAGGTTACAAAACA
This sequence comes from Dermacentor variabilis, assembly GCF_050947875.1. Taxonomy (NCBI): domain Eukaryota; kingdom Metazoa; phylum Arthropoda; class Arachnida; order Ixodida; family Ixodidae; genus Dermacentor; species Dermacentor variabilis. Next base: position 45,159,430 of record NC_134573.1, on the reverse strand, counting down.
GTAAGTAATCTTTTTTTCATTCTTGCAGTTAAGTAAGAGCAGAGCTACTGATTTATTCAGTATTCAAATAGCGCCGGTCAACTTTCTTATTGACCCAATTGCACCTTCTTAATAGTACATTTTTATTGTGGGTTTATCTTCCGGCGCTTCCCTGTGGATCATGAACAAAGCATAAGTCACAACATTCAAACAAGGCAACAAAGTCATCTTACAAACTACCGCCCTGTGTCAGTGCTGCTTGTTTGTCCAAAAGGCTTATAGAAAGTAATTTTAACACGCTCGTGTTCATTTACTGATCACCTTATTATCATAAATCCTGCAAGCCATTGTTTTGTAAAAAATCGGTCCAATTAATGAGCCCATGCTGACCCAAAAGGCATACATATTACAGGAATTTGAGGAAAAGCAAATAGTCCGTGTAATTTTTATTGATTCATCCAAGGTGTTCGATCTAATAAGGTACAACGTTTAACTAAAAACTCAATCATTGTGACATTTGAGGCACAGCTCATTCTCTTCTTACGTCCTACCTTCAACACACGTACGACGTAAGATTCCTAGATACAGCCGGGGACGATTCCAAATTGAAACCTGCAAAGTGTCGTAGGGGAACATGCTGGGTCAGTATCTTTTCATTTTATATATAAAGGAAATAGTCAATGTTGATCCGTCTGCAAAGTGCGTAGTTCACGGAGACGACAGCAGGCTGTTTTCTTTTTGTCGATGACTCAGGTTCTAACATGTAAAATCGAGCCAATGAAACGCTTTCATACATGCAAACATTTCCGACAAACAATATGATTAACGAAGAAAAAACAAAGGCAGGGAAGTTTCAGCCACTTAAGAAACAGGTTCAACTATCCCCCATTAAGCTAAATAATACTGAAATAGAATGAGTACCGTCTTTCAGATCACTTGGCGTATGTTTCTCCAAAACAATGTCATGGGATTGCCAAGTTACAAATCGCTTAGTAAATTGTCCACAGCTACAGGTTATTCTTATTGTCTCCCAGGTCCATATACATTAGTACGCTTTTATATAGTTCAATGTTTTTTCTTTAGTTCAGTGCAGAATTATTCCCTGGCAAACGATTTCAGCGGAGAACGTGCATAAACTGACAGTATTGTAAAAAAGAAAAACAGCAATGCGCCTGGTCTCCCAGGCACCCTATCTATGCAACACCATTCCCTTGTTTTTGAAGCTTAGAGCTAGTAGAATTTAATCCTTGTACATATATATGCTTCATCGTTTATATAGAACTGGAAAAAATTAAAAATGGGGAGACATTAACAAATATGGGGCATGATCACAGCAGCGAAATTCTTTTTATAAATCACGTCAGCTACAACCTTGGGATGCTAGCACGAACAGAACTACAGTGACCAAACGCTATAGCATGTTAAATTCACCGCAAATAAAGACAGGGGCGGCGGAAGAGAACCCAAAGGCAACACGGGCGGTAACTTTCGAGTGGTCTATTCAGGGCAACCCGTGCGGCCATCAGACGGCTCATACCTTTGCGCGTGCTGTGCTAGAGGCGCTCAGTTTGTATCCATTTTATTTATTTATTAAGAACATACTGCAGGCCAATGAATGGCCCAAGCAGGAGTGGGGGAGGTAAAGAAAAAATGTATAGGACAAAATACCCAATAACAAAATAACAAATAATAGCGGGGCAAAATAACAGACAGGTATAGAACATAGTGAAAAAGAGTTATAGACCGCAGAAGATCACTTCGCTCGCCACCGCTGCCGGCTCCCTCGCGCGAGCGTTTCTATAGCGAGTGGCTGCGGCCACTGAGTGTGGTGTGTGCATGTTTGCCTGTGCGCGCGGGCACCATGTGGGTAATTTAGTTCGTAAGCGAGTATTTTTAATCTTATACGGCCGATAAAACTGCTCCCCTTACTTCCGACAGCTGTCAACTAATTTGCTATTGCGATGGATGCTTCACCTTTCGGGCAAAATTGCGACTGTTTTGTTCTTCACCTCGCATGGCCGGCGCCGCCGGTGCCACGAATGAATGGATGCCACGAGCGTCCCCATTAAAACAGGGTGGTTTTTTTTTGCCGTCAAGCTCTTGTTCTCACTTTGGCCAATGCGCTAACTATACCTTCTAAAAAAATTGCTAGCTCTCCCGTAATCGAGAGTGGATGTAAGCATCAAATGACAGCAGGCATTGTAGATTTGTTCGCCATTATACAGCCCCAATCTTAAAATTAGCGTAGTTCACGTTCTCAATGGTACCCCCCACCAAACCACACCATACCACGCCATACTGTGCACTTGTCTATATGGATGCTGCCCAGCTGGAAGAAAGCCAGCTGAATGCCGCATGACAAGCAGCGAAAGACGTCATGGACACAGAACGCACTGCGCAGCTTAAAAAAGAATGAATTGAATTCTGCAGTTTTACGTGCCAAAAGAGCGATTGGATAATAAGGCAGACCGTGGTGGTGGACTCCACATTAATTTTAACCAACAGAGAATGTTTAACGTGTCCCCAATGCACAGGACACGGGCGTTCTTGTATTTCGCGTCCATCGAAAGGCGGCCACTGTGGCGGTGATTTCATCCCGCGACCTCGTGCTTAGCACCGCAACAATATAAACGCTAAGCCACCGCGGCAGGCAGAAGCAGCTGAAGCAGGCACCACGCAGCCTGGCGCCATCTTTCGAGGCCAGCTGGCTCGCGGAGGACAACTGGCGTTCAGCGCTGAGCAGCAAAAAGATGAGAAGGAAGTCTAGAGTGCCCTTTATCTGCCTTTTGAACGTCGCCCCATACTGCAAATGCCACATAAAACTTCATCGTACTTGAGTGACATTGTGCGCAAACATTACGAAGAACCCGGAAGCAATATTTCTTCTAACTGGTTTGGACAGTCACAAGCGTATTTAATGTGTTCATGTACAAAGTGTGGCGGGCCAAAGACCGCATATTTTTAAAAGTTTTCGCTGGTTGTCCGGATGATCTCATTTTGTTCTCGCAACTTGCCCTGATGTTTTCGTTTGAGTGCTCGGATAAGGGCTCTGCGTTTTGTCTCATTGTCACTTGAAGCCCGCCGACAACAGGAGCTAAAAACATTCACGCTTAAAACAAACACAAACAATTCTCAGCATCAAACTTTCTGAACCACCACTAGGGACTTTGCTTTTGCACGCCTCTGTTATTTGTCGTATCCGTACTTTTCTGCAACCAAGCCTCTCATCTCCCCTTATTAATCTCTATAGCAGGCATGTTTGCTTTCTTCCTGCTGCCCTTGAACCCAAGGGCATCAAGGAGGCCAGATGAGCCTAAACCAACATCTGGGTAGATATCTTCCTAGTAAAATAAAACATGGTCCATGCCTTCCGTAGCTTCACCGCAATAAGAACATCCTTATTTTCTTTTGTGTACCTCGCTTTATAACTATGCGTTCTAAGGCACCCTCATGGTCGCTTAGATACGTGAGGAGCTTCCCTTTAAGTTGCCATCCATTGTTTCTTTCCTGATTTCATTTCTTCTTCTTGGGTAATTACTCATAGCAGGTTCTTTTTGCTTTGTAGAAACATGAGATTGCCTCAGCATCTCAGGCTTTGCGTTTGGCCTTCTCTCTTGTCATGTTGCTTGACATACCGGTCGCATACTTGCTGTTATGCTTCATAATTCTTTTCCTCCACTGTGAGTCAACGTTTTGTTTTGTACAAATACATGAACACTCTCATAATCCATTTACTTCTTTTCCTAATGTTAAGTACTTCTTCAAAATGAGTTTTACTCTGAGCTTCCCTCATGTGAAAACGTGTCCAGACCATATTTGTTTGTTTAATTATCGAAGATAGCCTCAGGGGGCCATATGGCATTAAAAAGGGAGTGGTTACAGAGTAGTGGTGTAACGAACAAGTGCAGTCTGTTCTGGTAATACAATGATTCTCTTGACTATACAATGTTAGACAACGCTTCGCAGAAAAGTGTGTTATTGGTGATGGCTACGACACTTGAGGGAAAGTGGTTCCATCCCTGAGATGTTCGGCGGATGAAAACTGAAAGAAAGACTTCGTGTGACATGAATATTTTCCTACCGTCCTGCGATAATCGACGCGGTTTGAAATGTACTGAAGCCGCAGGATGAAATCGTCGTGAATTATGGTGAGATTAAAAATTTTATGAAATAGCCAAAGGCGGCAATATTGCGGCGGTTAGCGAGTGGGATAACTGCTAGGTTAGTTTTAATTAAGGTTATACTCGCAGCACGCTAATAATTCGAAAGAATGAAACGCGTAGATTTTTTTGTACTAGTTCAAGTGATGTAATCAGATTACCCTGACTGGGTTCACATATTTCAGATGCATATTCAAGTTTCCAGCGTATTAGAGTTTTGTAAAGCTGTAACTTTAATGTAGTCTATGCTTTGAGAAAGTTGAGCCGTAAGTACTCGAGCATGCGATTAATATCGTTAATGACGTACTGTACATGAATGGTTAAATTTAATTTACTTGTAATGTGTATACCAAGATATTTATATGTCACCACGAAATCTAAGGGAACGTTGTTCAGATGTTAGGTGCTAGGAGTACAATTAAATCTTGAGGGGCGCGATATTTTCTATTTGTTAATATTTAATTCCATTAGCTACTTCCCGCACCAGTCATCTATATTATACAGATCACCTTGCAGTGTTATAGTATCATGAGTACTTTCAATCTGCTGGAAGCTAACACAGTCACCTGTGAACAGATGTATGTTAGATGATATTTTAGTCGTCTATTCATTAATATACATAAGAAATTATAGTGATCCCAGCACAGACCCTTGTGTTACACCCGATTGAACTTCAGTGAGTTGCAGTCCCGACGTTAGCAGTAACAAATTGCAGGCGGTTAATAAGGAAATGCTCTATCAATTTTAGAAGGTTAGGTTCGATATTTAGCAAACTTAGTCTAAAAAAGATAGTAGTTTGTGGCATACTTTATCAAATGTTTTCACAAAATCCAAGAAGGTACAGTCAGCGCACGATGAGTCATCCGGGATGCGAGGCAGTTCATGAGTGAATGATACTAGTTGTGTTTCGCAAGAATATGATTTTCGAAAACCATGCTCTGCGTTAGTAAAATACTAGTTGAATTCTAGAAAGCTAGCCAGATTCGTGAAAACTACATGCTCTAATAATTTACAGCGGCTACTTTATTGTAAGTAATATGGGGCGATAATTAAGAGGTGAGTTTCTGGGGCCAGATTTACAGATTGAAACCACCTTCCCGATATTCCATTCCTTTGGAAGCTCACATGAGTTAAAAGATTGTCGCAAAGTTCTTGTTAGTGTCATGGAATTAAATTGGCTAGTGCTTTTAAGGAATTTACGGTTAATGCAGTCCTAGCCAGATCATGAATGATGCGGTAAACTATCTATTGACTTGTCCATTCTATGTACCTCAACAATCAAAGAATGCATTGGTAAGTATTCGAGTTGGGATGCGATAAGAAATTCAACATTGCCAGTTTTCGAAAACTGACTTGTAAATGATTCATTAGGAATGGTCGCGCATATTATCTCGGGAACAGCATTTCCAGATAAATCTTCTAATGAAATAGCATTGTTAGTTCTTGGGTTTACTATATGCCAAATTTTTTAAAGATTTGTTTTTAGTATTCAGGTACTGTGCCATATAAGTAGTTGTCTTTAGCAGCTTTTAGAGCTGCCATGTAGATATCTGAGGCGGATTTATTAGTTGCCCAGCGCGAGTCAGTAGGGGGTGATTTCGCTAAGTCATAGAAGTGCTTTTTACGGTTGGATAAGCGTTTTAGATGACTAGAGTTCCATGGCATTTGCGCATTTGAAGTGATTGTTTTGTTAGAGATGTATTTCTCAGTTAATCTGTTAACTGAATGCGCGAAGAAATTCCAGGTAGATTGGACAGAAGGATCATCAAAACTTTTCACAAAAGCATCTTAGAAGTGAGACAGCTCATTGTTTATTGCTACGAAATTCGCTTTCCGATAGTCGCGCATGGTTTTTCGGCGTTTGAACTTTTTAGGGAAAGGAGCGTTAATTATAAAATTGAGCTAGAGGTGGTCACTAATTCCTAGTAAGTAGGTGATATGAGATGTAAGGTCAGCAGGTGTCGTAAGTACCAAGTTGATGGTGTTATCTACATCATTTGAAATCCTGATGGCCTGAGTAACTAATTCCGTGAGGGAGAAAAACGGTGTATCAGAAAAAGTCATCAGCCTGTTGCAAGAATGGGGAAGGACGTAATGGCAGGGTATTCCACGTATGTTAGAAAAGTTTAAATCTGCGGACAAAAACAAAGGTTGAGAAGGAAAACAAGACCATACTATGTTGATAGTGTCATGCAGTTCATTAATAAATGTGGATGGTGAAGAAGGTGGTCGATTAGACGTGCCGAGAATGAATTGAGAGTTACCTAGATTTAATATAACCCATGTTATATCAAGAGCGCTGTTAATTTGGATACGTAATGGTGGTATGTCTTTGGAAACCGCAAGAAGCACGCCTCCTCCTCTACGCTCAGTGCTGATGCAGCAGTAAACGGTAAACTCGTGCGCATCATGGAATATCTCCTAGTCAAGCGCATGCGTGGGAAACCAGGGTTCACTCAAGGTGATTATATTCGCACCGCATTTAACTATCACGGATGAGAGAGCATCACATTTATTAAGAATACTTCTGGCGTTAGTAAAGAGTACGATATTTCGGATGAATGTGATTACGACGGTATGCCACTGCCCCTGTGCTTTTCCGAACGTGTAATACGCGGCACAGCAGTGTCGCAGTGAATTCCCTCAAAGCGACGTGTATTCACTTCTTGAACGCAGCCGAGGTGAGGTCTGTATAGTTAGAGCACTTGTAATGCACGAAAAATCTGTTATAGCGCAATCTGAACTGTGGGGAATCTGGTTGGCTGTTATCGAAATTGGTTAGCTTTTTTTTTTAGAAATACGAGTGCTAGGGGAGAATTCCTCGCTCACTGATATGTTCTGTTGTTTCAGCTGGCTGCGAAGTGAAAGAATGTGTTGTTTGGCCTTAAAGCTCACAAATTTGGCTATATTTGGACGGCATTGCTATCAATCAAGGCGGTACTGAAGGGGTCGCAAACTTTTTTTATCGCGCTTGACAATTACGTGCTGTTTCGCTCCAATTTTCTTTAGCATCGGCAAGACCATGAAAGATTAAGTTGTCACGCCTAGATTTATCTTCAAATCCATCGAGGCGTGCTTGGAAATAATTACTGCGGTCTCTTAAACTGCCAAATACGTTGTGCCTTTCTGTTTATACTTTGCCGAGATGATCGAAGTTCTGCAATTTTTCTTCAAGTTCCATTAGTATTTTCTGTATACCCTTGTTTCTATGTTTTTTGCCCGCTTCTAACAGCCTTCACCTCAGCAGCTTGCTCATTTTGCGCTTTAAAACTTTGGAGGGAACGAGCATGTACAACGTTTAGTAATTGAAACAGGACTTTAATCTGTTGTGTGGGGTTTTGCTGTAAAGTTTCTGTGTAAATTAAGTTATCTAAACTCGTGTTAGCGCTGGGGTTAGATTCAACGTCACCGCATTATAGAAGCAATAAAATTATTGAAGAGCAATCACTTACTATTTCGCACAACTCTTATGGGCACGGAAGCAGCATTAAGTATGGGTCGTCAGACGTTTTAGCGTGAAGAGTAGACTTAAGAGATAGCCTTAGCTCGAGACCATCTCCACTGCGGCCTATTCAAATACATGTAAAACACAAAAAGATTTTTCTGAGATGACCCCTGGACCAATTTTAATGAATGTTGTTGCATTTCGATTTAGGGCCTGCATTTTGTTAAAAAGATTTTCAAAAATTTGAAGGTCCGAAAAAAATATAAGCACGAAGTTTACAAAATCATATCTCTGCATCAAGAGCAGATATCGTGGTGCTGCAAACGGCATCCACTAGATCATTGAAAGCGGACCAATTTCGCATGTCATTTTATGTCTTCCGTGAATTTGTTACATTGTTTACAAGGGTTCAGCAAAACCTGTATTTCCATATTGCTAAATTCTTTTAGATACATGTGTAACATATCAATTTTGTTCGCTTTAGATGTACTATTCGATGCAGTTCACACAATTGTATTATCATTTTTCGTTCCTGAGTTATAGTGTTGAGAACTTAATAGTTTCGTATTTTGAAAATTTTCGATGTTTCACAATTTTTATTAATTGACGACTTAAATAAAAAATTCGAAACCAACAGTCACTAGATATTTAGTTCTTTTTTTAATGCAACAAACCTTGTCAAATTTGGTGCAGTGTTTACCGAGAAAAACGAACTCTCCTTTTACGCGTATTTAGACAGGAGCGCCCGAGCTAAAGCTTCCTCTTAACGCACACCTGCAATCGGTGATCAGGGGCTCGATAACGTAACTCTATTCCAAATGAAAAGTGTACCAAACTCTGGACGTCAAAATGACGCGACAGTTTCTGCCTATGGGGGCGGGAACCGGCGACGTCTTTCAATCTGCCGAATCACCAGCCTCCATCGTTGTCGGAAGCATGTTTTGCTTGTTTTTTATGTGCGAAGGGACCGTATAGCAACTAACATTTAGATATAAACGCCTGATAAAAGAACAATTGCATGTCGCTGAGATTAAAATTGTTTTGTAATTTTTGACGCAAGATAAGTTGAAGCGCGCTTGAAAGTAAACACAAATATTTTAATTTTTTGAGTCATAGCCACACATGTGCCAATTACGCATCCAATCCATTTCGCTACGCACACGTAAGATGGCGGCTACGTGAAAACAGCTGATTGGTTCTTTGGGATGCACTTGGTGTATTTTTGCCCGTAACGCTGTCTGATTAGATAAAATCTCGGCGTACGAGGTACTTTCGCCCGAGAAGAATTCTGGAAGCTGTGAACATCATGAAGACTGTGAAAGCGTAGTGCTCGGTGAGCAAACACATCATTCTTTCTTGTGCTTAATGACTGAGCAGCAGTATCTGAACATCTGCGATGATGGCATGGTCTTCAATTTTGCTTTAATTCGCATAGGCTACGGAAGAATCGATGAATGTTGGAAGGCATCTCAACAGATAGCTGGTACGTAAACGTTTTCTATAAACGATCGCAACTATTTCCGAATGTAGGTCCTGATTTAAATCGAAGGTGGTCCGTAACAGAGGCTCATATTTTTTTGTCTGCCACACACAGCTGCGCAGTGATACATTCCCCCATGCGTGCGGTACACATACTTCTGTTGGATATAACTTGCACGAGAAAAGGTTTTTTTGTTGTTGTTATTCACTTGTGTTAAATATAACGTAACACTTATGGCGTGATAAAATAACAACACATTAAATGAATGTAACCGTTATGTTTCAATGGCATAGTGATATCTGAAACGGAATGAATTGCTGGTATCAATTCGCTGCGATCCGGCGAAAATTGAGAGTGAAGAAGAAATGGCGGCTAAAAGCACGCGAGTTTTGGCGGCGCAGGCCGCTATGCTGATTGAATTCATTGAGCAGCATCCATACTTGGCGAGAGGCGCCACAAGCCTCTCGCCAAGTATGAGTGCTGCTCAAAAAAAAAGCTCTGTGGGAGGAGGTTGCCGCGGCGCTGAACGCGATGGGTCCGGCAGTGAAGGCAGCCCGGCGCTGGCCCCTCTAATGGGCCCGGCTATGCTATGACTGCCGGTGGATCACGGCACAGGTGGGCGCCGACAAGAGGTGAGCCCGCGGCTAGCAGCATCTTCGGAACGTATAAGCTCGCGGTGTTCATGCATTTGCAAGAAGACGGGAGGCGGGAAGCTGGGCGGCCTGGAGGGCCGCGTGCTCGACGTGCTTGGCCGAACCGGCCCAGCTTCTGCTCTGGTGAATTTCTTCGCGGATGACGCCGAGGTGCGTAGCAATGTTCGTTGCTATGTGTACCGATGTCGGGCAGTTGCACCGTGGTGAATATTTTGCCGTTGTGTGCTTGTGTGTGTTTTCTTACAATTCAGCACACATGCCAGCACATGATATCCGTACTTTGCAAGAATGAAAATGCTGCCCCACTGCTGTTAAAGCAATGCTGTTAAGAAACACCTTGTGATGCACCTCATGGCTCGTTAATCCGTAAAGCATTACCAACGAGTTGTCAAAGCTCCTAGCCACTAGTATGTCATATGCTCGAGTAAGAATTTTCTGATTTAAAACTACAAGTGATATAGACATTGAAACCAGTTGATGGAACTTAATCACATTACGTCCTGTACTTTATTGTCCCAGCAGCACACCTCCAGTGAGGAGGAGCCTGATGCCGAAGTGCCCCCTGCCCCACCAGCAGCTGCCCACGTTTCCATCGCGACCGAGCCGGGCACAAGTGGCACTGCACGTAAGGCACTTCAGCAGCTATTGCAATACGAACACATCACTCAAAGCAACAAAGCAGTATCTGTTAAGACCTTTTAAGCAGAAATTGTGTATTTATATTATTTACATGGCAAAGAAGAAGTACCTGCCTAAATGTCACAGCCAAATGGAACAATAATCTGTTTGACTATTAACACCATTTGTAATGCAGCTTGTGTAGCGTACAAGCTGAAAGTACTATCAGTGTAATATTTTATGGTGGTGTGGTGCCTTTTTGTTTATGCAAATTTACTGTTCATTTTGTGAACGGTGTCTTGCTGGAATTATTTTTCTGGGCTTCCACCTGATAATGAACCAGTAAAATCTCTACGCAGGACGGAGCAAAAATTTTTCTTTACTGATTTTATTTTTAAGGACCATCAGCTCAGCAGCAGCTCCGCAGGCCACCCCGCCAACAGCCGCTGGAGGATTCGGCCTGCAGAGCAGCCGCCGAGTATGCGCGGCAGGGGCAGCTGGCTGAGGCCGCCAACTTCCACCAGCTGTTGCTGCAGCAAAATAGGCAAGTGCGTGCAACTTGGCCAGGTCATTTTTTGAAGAGGTGATTAGTGCACCATGGTAATGTACATTACCACCATATTACACATGAGAGGCATCTGTAGTCATTTGCCTCATTGGCTCATGCACGTTTATACATCTCCTTTGAGGTGTTCTTTAACCCATAGCAACTTACAAAACATCTACATGGTTGCATGTATCACCACAGCATGATTATCTTTTGTTTACCAATTCAACTAGTCACCAATACTGTCTTCTGACAGGCAGAGGCAGCTTGGCAGGATTTGCTACGTTTCACATGTTTTTAACATAACAGACCATATACGTTTGCATGGCCATACACAGCTGCATTAGTTGCTGTGCACGGTCCCGTCGATCGACATTCGCCAATATTTCAGTGAGCAGGTGTTGGAAATATTTCCATGTAGCAATACTGGTGTCACGCTTTTCAAGCCACCGTGCGAAGTCAAGGGCTAAATACACGTGGGAGAGCTTTTCTTGTACAGTCCACCCACTGACGTTGCCAACACCTTCGTACTGGAAAAGCCAGTCTTCAACGTCTTCGTGTGTACCACCATGAAAGCGATCGGGTACCAGTGCCTGAAGGAGGGCTATCTGGGACGGATTGGTCGCCATTGGCAGAGGTAGGCACTGTGCGGACGAACGTTCTTTTAGGGTGTGTAACTCGGGAGCAAAGCCTAGCAACCGCCGACTGAAGCGATGCACAGGAGTTGTAATTGGAGACACGCTCAATGAATGGCTTCCGGGAGGAGTCCGGAGGATCAAGCAGTGTTGTGTACCCAGCACCTTGGCTAGTATCGTGTTTCAAGGCGAACAAGAGACAGCAACAGGTTGAGCAAGACGCTGGAACAGCCTTTTTAAAAGCACCAGAAGAAAGACGCCTTTATCTCTTAATTCTCCACGTCGCACTACGCGGACTCGGTTAACGCACATATCCACATTGTTGTCTGCATCTACATAGAGCACGGTCACGTTTTGCGTCGTCAAGACCACGGAACACGTATTTCTCACCCGCGTGACCGACTTTCTTAAAGACCGCGACGCGTTCCCGCAAACCATACTAGCATTCCGCAGAAATCTCTCCGCACAGAACGTATTGCTTGAGCTTAAACACCATATCGTAGACGACACTACCAGCTCCACTATGACAATTCTCCGCGTAGATATTAAAAGGCCTGTGACAACGTTAAACACTTTTCAAAACAGTAAAAGCATTAGGACTAGGCCAAAGAAGGTACAATTAATTTGGAGATTTGCTTGCTGCCAGGCGTGCACGCGTCGTCGCGGCGACGAGGAGTCGCCGTAATTTGTGATGGGTCCGTCAGGAACGCCGCAAGGCTCCGTAATATTACCGTTACTTTTTAATTTAGTTCTACTCCGTCCACCCGAGAAATTAACAGTAGTAGAAGGAATGCTTCACTGTATTTACGCGGATGACATGACCCTCTGGGTTGCGGGGAAAGATGTGACGGTCATGTCGAGCGAACGATGCAGGCAGGAGTAGATGCGATCCAGGTTTACTCGCGAGGAATGGACCTCCAGGGCTCAGCTACCAAGACCGAACTCTTAATCTACAAAGCCACCAGCAGAGGTCGTAATACTCTGCGTGACGAGGAATGGCAATACTAAAAAATACGCAATATATTCACAAATGGTACTGCTATACCGCGCGTAAACAAAATAAGAATCCTAGGGTTACACCTGCAGGTGAATGGCCATAACGAGGAAACAGTGCGAAGACTTCGCCGTTGGGTAGATGACACGATGCGACTCTTGCGTCGCGTCATGAATAGACGCAATGGTATGCACGAACACTGCGCCATCCGCCTCGTGCAGGCCTGCGCGATGAGCCGCAAACCGTATGTTGCCCCCAAACTGAAGTGGGTATGGTCGGTAAAAAACAAGGTCGAGGGCATGATACGAAATGCATTCAAGAGGGCGATCGGCGATCCACTCTACGCGAGCACCGACAAGTTTCTAATGCGCGCACTTCACAACTGTACTAACGAGTTAATCGAGGCGCACTACATTCCGCAACACGAACGATTATCGAAGTCGAAGACTGGTCGATGCATCCTCGAGTCGTTGAGAATCATGTACCACACTCAACATGGAGGAAGGGCGGCAGTTCCGCGTCGGTCACGACTGCCTGATTATCCCGCCACTTTCCATGACGAACGTGCACGCGACGCACCACGTCGGCAGATGCAACAAACAAGCAAACGACCTTCCAAATAACTTTGGCAACAGCGACGAGGATGTGTACGTAGGTGCCGCGTGGTATGGGAAAGGGAGAAGCGCACATGCGATCGCGGTTTCAGAGCACCCGGATAGTTGCCTCGCGAGCGCCACGGTGACCAAGGGACATTGGGAGGCGGCCGTAGAAGCCTCGATAGCCCTAGCACTCCCTGCTGGGCCGAACGCTGCGATCATGATCAGGGACTTGCTGGCGGCAATCCACCGCTCGGAACGCAGCTGCGTCTGACAGGAAGTGGTCCTCATACTTAATATTTTTGACGACGGTGACTCGACCTTGCTCTCGCAACCACGAAATTCCTACGGTCTTCCTCGTCTGGAACCCGGCACACACCAACTCGCGGGATGAGGTGGCCCACGCCACGGCTCGAGGTCTCACACGCCGAGCCGCCGCCGATTATGTGGCCGCCGCCTCCGTTCCCGAGAGCGGCGCATCGGATCTGCCGGATCGGGATACTACGACAGAAACTCAGCAACAAGAATCACAGTGGGCGTCGGCCTGGGAACGTTCTGAGACCTCACTCAACACTACACACTCGAGAGACGCGCAGTCCCGCTACCACACGATTAATCCCTAGCCCCACCGTCTTACATCACTGTTACTCGGGTTTATACCCAACTGATGCGTGTAAAGCGCGCGGACAGAGAGCACTGCTGCGACACATGCTCTTGGAATGTGCGGTCAACGACGGTACTGAAACCACTGAAACCATTCGGTGTACATTGTGTTCAGCACCGCGGGGCTCGGGTAAGCGCTTGTTTGCAGACGTCTGAGAGTGACTGCCTGCACCCTACTCAACGAGGAGTGCGGGAAAGGCAGGAGTCTTCTTGATAGATAATTATGTTTGCAGATCTCGTTGTACGAGCCCAGAGGCTTGAGTCGCCCTGGAGAGGACGCGTTACCCGGTGCACGGTCAGTCAAACCTCGTGCAGCCGAGTGCGCCTCCTCGTTGGGGTTGAGCAAGGCACCCTCAATGGTTCCAAGGTGCGCAGGCAACCAGGGCAATGAGTATTGTTTGATGACTTTAGCATTTTGGATGATACGTAGGGACCGAGCAGCCACCATCCCTATCTGAATAAATCGTGTCATGTACACTGTCCGTCAATGCAAGAGCAATAGCAACCTGCTCTGCAAGGCTGGAACTAGAAGTGCGGAGGGTAGCGCAGCTGAGGATTTTGGAATTACAGTCGATGACCACAGAGGAAAAGGCTTCTTGAGCGTACGAAGCAGCGTCTACAAAGCATGTTCGATCCTTGTTGAAGCGGGCACTGGCGAGCAAAGCTTCACCCCTGGCTAGTCTTCGTCCTTCGTTGTAGGTGGGATGCATGTTGCGTGGCATCCGGTGAGTGTAAATCTTGGATCTTGCGTCGCTGGGTAGCCTCAAAGCGTCGGGACCGACGATCGTGAGGTTACGTCCCAGTTTGCGAACTATGGCTCGGCCCGCTGGGATACCCTAGTCTGACAAACTGACAAAACTCGTGCGCTTCAGCAATTTCTCCGAACGCGTTGTGAATTCCCAAATTGAGGTGCCATTTTGTGTGCGTTCGGACGGGAAGGCCGAGGGCAAGCTTGAATACTCTTCTGATTAGGGCATTCATCTTGTTGCGCTCCGACACGAGCCAGTTGTGCATAGCCCATGAATAAGCGAGGTGGCATAGCACGATGACATGGATAATACGGATCAGATTGTCCTCCCTGATTCCGTGGTACCTGCTGGCGATTCTTCGGCTCAGGCCGAGGGCGCTTTCGCTCTTGAAACAAATACGTTTGAGGGCGGCTCCATTGGCCCCGTTCGACTCGATAAACATTCCTAGGACCCTGATAGCGTCTACCCTAGGTACTGGGGAGCCCTTACCGGTGAATAACGTAATGTGGCTCTCCACTGCTGTCTTCCAGAACCTGTGAGAACCGCCTCAGGGCCTCTAGCTGTAGAGCAAGAGCTCGGATTTAGCGGGCGAGCACCTTAGCCCGGTGGGGATCAGGTACCGCTCTGTCAAATCGATGGCCTCTTGCAAAGCTTGATCACTGTCATGACGTCCTGAGTCGAGAGCGGCGACCGAAAGGCAACCATGATGTGCCTATAGTATTCGTTAGACTCGAGACGGTCAGTGAGGCGGTTAACCATGGCGTGTTCGGCTATCTTCCCAACACACGACGTAAGGGAGATGGGCCTTACATTGTCAATGCTCGGCGCCTTACCTGGCTTGGGTATGAGTACTTCGAAGGCAGCTTTCCAGCTCTTGGGAATGAGGCCTCTGCACCAGATTTCATTCATCTTGTGTGTAGGAAACTCGAGTGAGTCGTCATCGAGATGCTTGAGCATTTTATTGGTGACCCCGTCATGCCCAGAGGCTGATCTGCCGTTGAGATATGCGAGAAACCGCTTAACCTCCACCACGGTATACTCGCCGTCCATAGGTGGCACGTCGCGCCCTTTGTACCCAGGAAACTGGGGGGGGGGGGGTGCAGCGGATCGTCCGTGGCCGCCAGGTACTTTTCTATGGGCTTGGTGTTGCAATCGTGGTGTAGGTGCCTGAGGAGACTCCAGCTTTTACCGTTCTTGAGCTGGCCCTCCACTGAGTCGCACAGCTTTTCCCATTGCTGCTTGCAAAACACCTTGCAATGAGCCTCTATCGTCTTGTTGATTTCAGAAATTTTCTTGCGTAGTCTTCTGTTATGGCGCTGAGTCTTCTATCGGACCAGGAGTGCCTGTTTGGCTTCCAACAGATGCGTGAGCCTACTGTACATCCTGTCCCCCTCCAGATCGGTTGTCACCTCTTTGGTGGCTCTAGTCGCATCCTTTTTTATCTCGTCGCACGAAGAGTCTAGGTCCATATCCTGGTTGAGAACGCGCTCGGAGCGGTTGGCTCGGAACAAGCCCCAGTCAGTGAATTTAAAGGTCCTCGTTTTGTTACGGGCAGCCATGATCACCGTTTCGATGCTGCAATGATCGCTACAGAGGTACATGGGTGTGTTGGTCCATTTGACGTTTTCCAGGCTCTTGACAAAGCTAAGATCCGGAGTCGTATCTCGGCACACCGAGTTCCCTCTCCTGGTCCGAAAGTCTATATTGGCTATCAGGGTAGGATCTTCCTCCGTTGCCGTATCACATACGTCTCTACCGTTCTTCGTATTGGTCCCATAGCCCCCCACCTGACGCTGGACATCGAAATCCCTCATGAAGACTAGAGGTTCACAGCCGGCCAAATGCACGGCCTTCTTGAGAATATCACCAGCCCCGGCTCTATGAACGGTGGGTCTGCAGTAAACATTGAGTATCAAGATACCGTTTCTTCCTAAGAGCTGTATAGGGGGGTCGACAAGGAGTTCGGCCATGACCTACTCGGCCCCATTTTCTGCGGTACCAAAGTCTCGCTGAAGGCGCGTGAACATTTTATTGGCCGGAGTAGCGAACCCCTCCTTCCCCCTTCAGTGGAAGCCACGGTTAGGAAACCGGGAAGCTTGATGGGCGATGATGTGATCGTCTCTTGCAAGGCGATTACTTGTGGTTTCTTCTTTACGCATTTTAAGTATTGTCACAAGGTCGCCCGTTTGCTGACAAACCCTGCGGAATTCCACTGCCACATTGCTATGACGTTAGTGCCGTTATCCATGTTTGGGCTTGGGGATGGATTGCGAAAGTGCCGCATTTAGAATGGCACCCTCCTTCTGTGAGGCAATGACGCTGTGCAAGTTTGAGACTTCGGCTGTAGATGCGCTTGGCAAAGATCAGTGGCTTGTCCCCTCCAGCATAAGTATCCTCGCGATGAGAGCGACCAGGCACAGCTGAGGGGGCGCGATCATTTCTTGTGCGTGAAAGAGACCTGTCTGTATGTTGGAGATGGCGTTGGGAGACAAACTGGGAAAAAATTATTGAGCTGCATTCGCGACATGACAACATACGGGCACCGAGAGCAAACTCCCTGCCGTAGTCCTCAGAATTCGTTTTACGAGAATAACTTATAGGTATATAGGAACTTGCAGAATAGGTACAATGAAAACCGTTCAAAGGGAGGTGCGATAGGTTACACCTGTACATTCCATAAGCGATGTTTAGTCATATCGCGGTGTGTACAATTGTCCACGCATGGGCAATAAAATATAAACGATGCTAGAATTTCAAACGCCCGCATCGCGATCTGATTATGAGGCACATGGTAGTGGTAGACTCGAAATTAATGTTCAATATTTGATTCTAGCATGCACCTAAATCTATGTCCACGAGCGTTTTGGCATTTATGTTTCATCTGAACATGGCAGCCATGGTCGGCATTGAACGCGCAGCCTCAAGCTAAGCAGCGCCACATTGTAGCCACTGGGTTACTGGGGCGCGCCAGGCAGGTTCAGCTCTGCCATAGAGTATAAGGCCCAAACAATGAAACTTTCCTTTCCTTCGACCGCTTCTTAACCTTACGTGCGGCCTACTTACAGCGAAGGATCGATGCAGGAAGCAAACGTACTCTGAAAACTCCCTTCAGCCGTCCTTAGGTAAGGACAGCTGAAGGCTGTCTTGCCGCACGCCCGAGTTTGAGAGCATCTCTTGAAAGCTTTATGCGAACAACATCTTTTAATATAAAAGTTGTATCGTCGCACAATTTTGAAATTGAAGTGGTACTATAGAGACATATGGACCCTTTTGTCTAATTTTGTTTATTAAACGCGGACAAGTACAGCATTCTAGCGCAAAACTCGTTGTGTTCTAGCAACACTGGCATGTGAGCGTCATGAAACGCCTGGCAATGCCCTTCATGCCGAACATGCGACTGAAACAAACCTGCCTGGTGACATAGAGCTTCGTACAATAATTATAGGAGATAATTCTGGCGTTGCCATCGTTAAACCACCGTTCAAATGATGGGAAATACATGGATTTGTCTGATCTTTATGCTTGTGGATTCAGACGTTCTTGTGGGGTTGTTTATTACGCTTTATGCTCCTTCATTGTCATACATTTTAAAGCACTCTGT
This sequence comes from Dermacentor variabilis, assembly GCF_050947875.1. NCBI lineage: Eukaryota > Metazoa > Arthropoda > Arachnida > Ixodida > Ixodidae > Dermacentor > Dermacentor variabilis. The sequence goes on along the minus strand of NC_134573.1, from coordinate 45,141,310 downwards.
ACTTTTCGAATCGCAGAAGACGCTGCCAACACGCACAATCACTACTAATTGCAATGGTTAAGCTTGTCGAGTTGGCCAAATCAAAACGCGCCAGGCGTCTCAATGAGCTGCTTTGCCGGCGATAAATTCATAAGGGTGATTTATTATGCTTGTCGATGCAGGCGCCTGTAGCCTAATAGTTGCACTATCAGCCTTTTCGGTAGAGGTGCGGCATTCAAATCCTCCCGTCAGAGAATTTTAATAATGTTTATCTGATATTTAGTTACGCAATACTTAGTTGAAAATGACGAGTTTACAAATCAGGAAGCCATTTGAAGCTAGCAGGACGAAGTTTAGGCAAATCCGTGTACAAGCGCGGCCACTGCTAGTGGGAACACGGAGCCCATTGTAATGCTCTACGCAGTACCCTACCACCGGCTCCTCACGAAGCCTAGCGGCGCCTGTGAAATCAAAGCAATTGCCGAAAAGCGCTGGGAGCCGTCTGCTATGGTGAGTCTTCTGCCAATACTTCGCAAAGCTACAGTAGTGGCAGTCCGCGGAGTGCTGCCATGGGTTCTTGTGTTCCCGCTAGCAGTGCCCATGCCGCTACTTCGCACAATTCCCATGCTCGCTGAACTGGCCAAATAGCAGCTCACATAGATACGAGCGCCAGAGTTGCCTCTGTAGAGAAGGAATGGAACGATATAAGGGTCGTCCTCTCACGTACTTTCTAGTGGGTAGTCCTCTTGGGTGCTTTTGTTCATGTATGCAGCTCGCACTCCGTGTCCGTGCTTTGCCTAGACTGTCGCCGCAGTGCTCCTCTAGTCTGATCAAATAAACCCCTTAACATTTGGTGGAGAGTACTGTGCCCTAAAACCTCCACCCTGGAAATTCTATCCCGTACGTTGCCATCTACCATGCCTCAGGACGCCTTCCAGCAAACACCTCTACCTGCACCGACCCCGTGTCCTGGTGTACCTCATCATCGCGACCCTGCCATCGTCACTGGAGCGGCTGACACCGATGTGGAGGACTGGCTCACCACATACGAGAGAGCCAGCACGCATAAGAAGTGGGACGAACCAGTCAAACTAAACAATCTGCTGTTCTATCTCACGGGTGTCACCAGCCTAGGGTAAAACACGGAGCAGATTCCCCTATAGGGTCCAACTTCAAGACCGCCCTTGTCGGTGTATTGCGTCGCCCCGCTGTTCGTAAGCTGCGTGCCGAGGAGCGTTTGGGGACGCGCTCTAAGCAACCGGGTGAATCACTCACAAGTTGCAGTGAAGACAACCTGGACCTGTGCAAGAAAACGAACTCGACCATGGCGCACTCAGACCTGATCAGTCATGTACTGAAATGTTTTGAAGACGGCGTCTTCAGCATGTTGCTCGCAAATAATCCTCGTTCCGTGGCCGACAACTTCACATTGTGTTAAAACTATGAAGAGTTACGGCGGCAGAGGTTGTTGAGCCATCGCTCTTCGTCGCGCGACGAACTCCTCGCTGGTGTGGCTACAATTCCGGACAAGTCTGCGTTGCTCGCGGAAAGGAAGGGGTTCGTCCGTGAGGAGGTTGTCCGCTAATTATCATTGCAGGAGCCCTCCTCGCGTTTTGCGCCTCCGCTCCGCCGCGCTGTTGAGCAGGAGATCAACAAGGCTGTGTCTGAGCTCCACCAAATTGTTCCTGCGGCCGGACTTCCCAGCTCCGCAGACGTCATCACCCGGCTCCACCCTGTTTCACATGATGCGATTTTCGTAGCACCGGAAGTGCGATTTTCGTTGTTTGCGATGAAAATCGCAGTCGCAGTGCCGACCCGCCGATTTTCGGCTGCGACCAACCGGTTGGTCGCACCGTCGCAGCGATCGCTGCGATTTTCCGTCGAAATTGCGCGGACAGCTGTCAGCGGAGCTATTCCGCTGGTTTGTTTTGGAAAATGGCGTCTCGTACGACGAGTGCAATGCGCGGAGACGTGGATCGTAGAATTCGGTACGTACGCGAAGGGAGAATAAATAACTTTTACCGCATATTCGATTCTGCCATTTATGTACGTTTGTTGACATGCTACGCAGCAAATAAAGTGCATTTTCACGTTTGCTTCGTACGCCTACGCCTTTACGAGTTGTCAGTGCTAGGAGGTGTTCGATCCCCAGCAGACGACGAAGACGTCACAATTTTCTTTTAATTGAGTAGCATGCAAAAATCGCGCTTACGGAGCAGCTTGAATTATTTCAACCTCGGCAAAGGCAAATGACAAGACAGCAAAGTACCCGAAGTTTCAACGTTGCGCTGAACGCGGTACCGTTCAGTTGAATTTTCTTGTTGGTTTTCAAGCTTGAATTTCCCGATGCATCTTGAAAGCTTATCTTACCTCGTATTAAATTTGACAGAGCAAAAGTGTCGGCTATCGTAATGAATTTCTACGATAGCAATAAATCCGTGGCTTGAATAAAATATTACATGCACGTTAAGTTGCACCTCTCCTCTGGAGAATTTTTTTTCTTGCACGCAAACCAATAAACATTGACTATGTTGCGGACTTTCTATCCTTACTGCATCTGTATTAACACTTGCTTTGAAAGATAATTAACTCTAGAGCTAGTAGATTAAGTAAATTACTTGCTATAGTGGCACAGTGACAACGTACCCTGCTGCACAATCATGTAGAACTCGTGCAACAATGCGAAAAGCAGGCAAACGGCCTGTTCTTGTGGGGATAAAGCAGCATAAAACGACACGCAGAAGAAAAGTAAACCAAAACTGTGCAGTGAAGTCAGCCAGTTCAGCCAGTACAAGCAGTTCTTGCACGTTCACAGCTGATCAAGTGTGCAGAAACATTCATGCCTTAGTTGTTTCTAGTAAGCTTCTAATAAGTTTGTGATCACATATATTAGTGTGTAAACCCATATAACGATATCCGCTGCGATTACTATCTTTATAAGTAATGAAATACCATGCTACTTGCAAGAACATATATCACCCGAGGATTTTAGAAAAAATTTCTGCATTTCAACTATACACAATATGTGGTTTATTCAATAAAGGACCACAAACTGGGCTTTTTTTGCAATGGCAAACTTATTCCAAACTTTACTTGCATACAGGCAAGAAAAAAAATTATAGACAGAAATATTGTTCTTCAATTTGTTCACCTGCCACTGTAGCTATAGCATTCTGCTGCTAACACAAGGCGAGGGGTTGATTTGCCAGCCATGGAAGTCGCATTTCGATGGGAGTCATAGGTGAGAAAAAAAGCTCTTTCACTTAGATTTAGTTCATCACCTTTTATTGCACCCTTACACTTCACAATACTATAGCATAGGGGGGGGGGCATACTTATGCAAAATCTAACACCAATAGAAAGCAAAGGGCAGAATTCTCAAACAATCATCTTTCGTGATAATTCGAGTGTGTACATATTCATTGCATCAATATGTATTGTTCAACAGCTCTGCAAAATAAGCATGATCAGGTATAGCAAGTACTCTGTCAGGAAGCTGGTTCTACAGATGTATAAATGTCAAGGCATGAATGCTCGTACTACGTCGCACACATAGCACAAACAAAAACTTTTTTTAAGAGTTGTCCCTTCTGCCAGATATGAGTGGGCCATAAACAGCAGAAACATTATTGGAGGACATTGTGTAATACCGATTATGAAAGAATGAAGAGAGTGAAGAGGCATTTAACAGCAGTACCTCGTGCTGCTCTAATAAGAGGAACGATAAGCAAAAACATTTCTGGTAGAGCACTTAAACAGTAACTTTCTGAAAGACAGAAAATTCCACGTGAGAGTTGGAGGTACATTTGGCCCACACACACCAACAACACGGGCATACTACAAGAAACACTACAGCCTATGGTGTATTACAGTCTATGGGAAAGCTATGTTATACAAAAATCAAGAATGATGCAACAAGCCCTCGACAACACTGCAGACTTTCTTGGCCAGTCTGGCCTCTCGCTTTCTGATAAGTCAGCTCATATCTACGTCGGAAAAAAAAGAAAGACTAGAATCAAGAACTACCCCAGATTGCACATTGTGATCCACATAGCTGGACAAGTAAGTCCATGACGGCAGAGCCAGCACGTGGGTGAAACAATTATGCAATGCCTGGACGCAACTTCCACACCTGGTGAAAAGAATAATCTCGAAATAATGGGGGTGGACGAGTGGATACTATAGAAAATCGCAGATGCTGTGCTTGTGTCCAAGGTATGGTACGGTGTGAATTACCAGCAGCACACAAAAAAGACAACTCATCAAATACAGGCATCGGGTAGTAATAACAGGACTTTCCAACTGTACCATGCTTGATGACCTCTATGAGAAAGAGCTAACGAACAGACAGACAGACAGAGTACAGTTGCAGCCTGCAGCACAAATTCTTTGTCTCAGAGCTCAGAACCACGTCCCAAGACACTATGCCAGCTAGCATGTGAGATGCAAAGACGACTACCCTCCCTTCAGAAATACAACCTCGAGAGTACCTGAACTTGAAACACAACAGGCCCATACCATGAAATATGGGGGAAAACAATTAGGCCAGGAGACTATATGCAACTGCCAAACACACATAGGAGGTTGCTAATCATGAAGATGCAAGCAAACATAAGGCACATATAATATGTACTCTGACCTGGCAATAGCAGTGTAACAGTAGTATGACACTACATAAAACTGAACCCCATATAGGTGCGTACCATTCCAGGTCATCCTACACCTAGAAAAGCTGAACTGAAAGCAACCAAAGCAGCACTTGTAGTGCAGATTACACTCTGCACAACACCCTGCATGGATTCACCAGAAAATGTCTGGGTCTGCACATCACACAAGATTGTCAGGAAAATCAGAAGATTGGAATGCGACTTGTAAGCACATGGCCAGAAATTAAATTACAGGCTACATAGCCATGCAGATATTCCAGGACACAAGAGGGCTTATAAGCCTGACATAATAACTGAAAACTAGATGAGTTTGTGTGTATTCATTATTAACTAAAGTGCAACAGATAGACAACAGACAAGAACGAAGCGCTCTTTGTGTTCACTTCGTTCTTGTCCATCGTATTTCTGTTGCAATATAGCCAATGAATTCACGAGTAGCAGCAGCAGCTCTAGCAGCAGAGCGCGCGTGCAGCAGTCTCTCCCCGACTTCCCAATAGGTTCAAAAATGTGTCCCTGTATTTATTTAAATGAAATGTGCAGCCCCGTTGTGTCACTTGGTAACTACAGCGCATAACTGAGTCATAAACATTATGATTAACGCATTACAAAACATAAGTGCGTAAGATAATTCTGAAAGAGTTTGATGGACCCACTGGACTAACACAATGAACCACTCCCCCCCGCTCTCCATTGCACTTTCCATGAACGTGATCTTGCAAAGTGCGATGTGTGGCATTACAAATAAACAATGTCATAAACCCAAGCCAAACATGTGCATAACCTCATTAAGAAACACAGACATAACCAATAATATAGAAAGACTTGAATAAACCATTGGAATTAACCCAGTGATAAACACCGGGGCTGCACATTTCAGCTTCGCTGGTTTACCGTCTGTACATGGTGCATCGGCAGTAACTTTTTCTGTTATTCTTTGTTAAGTATTGTATAATGTTGTGCCAGTAAAATACGCTGGGCTAGTTGGTGCAATGTATTGGTACTGCTTCTTTTGCTGGTTTTTTTCTTAATGTTGTGCCCTTCTTCCTTCTGTAACAACTTTTTATTCCCCCTCGCATAATACTCCCTTGCAGCCTGCGAGGAATATAAATAAATAAGTACATAAGCACGTCACTCATTCATCTGCATACACCTCGCACCATTCCTTGCTCAACAAACGTCACTGTGTTGATGTCTCGCAGCGTAAATCTACATTAACTGCCATTTGCGTTTCGGTATGGTTTGTGAACCCTGTAATGCATAAAGATTACATGACATTAAGGTTGTGACCTATGCGGTGCATAAGCAAACCTTGCAAAAGGTGACATGTTCGATTGTTAAAATTAAGACAAATTGTAAGTTACTTTAACAGCATTTATTTGACCACTTGACAAAAACTTCACTTCGCATAGATTCCAACACGTACACTGAATCTGCAGTTTTTCTTTTTTTGCTTATTAATGTAGTCGTTAATGCACGGCCACATTGTAGCTTTGAAAACACCGTTAAATAAATTTGTTTGTTGCAATATAACAATATGTGTAGATCACTGCGATTGTAACCCTAGAACTTGATACAAACATGCACACTATAAGATGCAGACAAATGCTCAGGACAAATTTCAGAATGTTTGCATCCTGATACTTCTGAAAGTGAACGGTTTCATTCCATGGCTGTCAATGAGTGGGAGAGAGAGAAAACTTAATTGTGTTCGTGGAACAAAAACGCATTGATAACTTTCGAAATGAGTGATTATAGCTTGCTATCGACATTGAAGCAGCCTTTCGACAGCAAGAAAACGAATCAGTTTTTCCAGCTCTGAACATTGAATTGCAGGAAATGCAAGCAGGCATAAAATTCTGCCAATGTAATCTGTTTAGGAATACGAAATTGGAATAAACATTGAGACTTGCATTTGTACTTTCTCTGGCTCAGCAATCTAGTTTGAAATGACTCCCATAAGCATGTCATAACAACGTTGAACTAATACAGGTTAAATGCATGACTAGCTTAAGAAATCTGGATGATTGCTATAAATTACAGTGAAGAAACTATAATCTCTAATAACATTATTAATATAATAATAGTACTTATTTCTACAAAACAGGCTAACCGTGAGAGCCGTGCGAGGCTGAGCAGAAAGCTGGAAAATTCTACGGCAAGTGCGCCTGCTGTGGGCCTACGATCCTGCATTATGAATAGCGCGAATCGATATGGTCTTCTTGTTAGAAGTTCCGAGTATACTACCAGCGCGAGACACGGGACAACAAAGTGGACGAGAAGCGTGTCTTTTAGAATGCTATGTTACAACGTAGAGGTTTCTACAAAAGTGACGGTAACTACTCGAAACATTTGATGCGTCGGCTTTTGCGCCTTTAGAAATATTTAGAGAGGACTCCCATATATATGTTCGCAGCGCAAGCACGGCGATGGACGAACCAGGCTAGCGCTAAGGTTGAATTTCACAACACAATTTTCATTCCACGTCGTAATCACACAGATCGTTTGAGGCTTCGTTCAGGGGCCCACGCGGGCGTTTGGGTTGGTGCTTCTTGTTGTGTTTGGCGTAAGAATATGGCTAGGAGCAGTCACGACATATGCGCAATGACGGGCAATATACACGCATCATTTCTCCAGAAGCTGACGCCGTGCACGGGTAGCGGGAGGATCTTGTTGGGGTGACACGACAACTTCGTGGTAGCCGAATTCCGAATGCTGCATACGCGGTGAGGGTAGCTATATGAACTTGTCGATAGGTCATCTTGTAGATGGTTGTAGCGCAGGCAGAACGAAAGGGTCATAGAAGGTAGATAAGAACACACACAGCGCTGAACCATAGAATAAAGAACCGCCGAACCACCTGCGAACAGCTGTTTACGTGCGCGATGTCGCACTGAACTACAGAAACCGCCGTCGCGCACTCCAAGACAAATCTTAACTAACGTTTTTAAATTAGTAAACGTACATATTATTTGCTTCTAATTAAGAGAAGTCAGCAATATTATAGTGTAAACGTTTTATTCACTACAGTAAAAGAATTATGCAGCGTGTGCCACAAAACCTGGCAGTAAGCAACCCTGGGCGTCGCACCAGTCGCATTGTTGAAATCGCAGTCGTGTGAAATGAGCCCTCTAAAAATCGCATTGCGACGCGTGCGACAGCACCGATTTTCGTCGTTGGAGACGCAGCGTGTGAAACAGCCTTCCCACAGATCCGCGCGTTTGCACCACTCAGCTACGCCGATTTTGCCGACTGGCCCCAAACACTTCCGCAATGTGCACCTTTCAGCTACGCCGCCGTCATCCCTAAACCCCGACCGCAGTCCGCCATTCTACCAACAGCACTTCGGAGGCCCATTTCGGACAATCGATCCATCTGTTTTCCGTGCAACTACACCGGACGTGTAGCACGCTTTTGCAATTGCGTGCTTCCTTCCCGCACCGTGCCCTACCCGACAAGTCGTCTTGTTGGTTCTACCCGCCCATGTGATGACTCGCCTGATGACTCAACATCAGCAGTACGTCCGAGGCCCGTCACTCGCCGTTCGCCTTCTCCAAGTCGCCGCCCACTATCGCCGATGTGGCCAGGTCCGTTCGCTCGCGAGCACGAAAGCTAGTGGTCGCAGTTCATGAGGCACAGGCTTCGACGCTATCGAAATCTGAAAGCCCTCAACGAAGCCCATCGAATGTATAGACGTGTCGGTGGACGATGTTCACGCATCTGCGCTTGTGGACCCTGGAGCCGCCGTATCCATTATGACCACGCAACTTAGCCGTTTGCTTCGAAAAGTGAAGACGCCACTTTCTGGACAATCTCTCCGTACAGGCAGTGCCCAGCGTATTCACCCCATAGCGGCCTACAGTGCTCATGATGTCATTGCGGACGTTCCATACACCGTTGAATTAATCACCCTTTCCTCATGCTTGCATGACCTCGTCTCAGGCTGGCATACCGTGATTTATTGCACCCACGCCGAAATAAAACTCTCGCCGTAGTCAGACTTGACGCTGACCGACTGTCCTTCGATTTCGAACAAGCTACTCGTGAAAGACGACAGTACAGTCCCCCCGAACTCGTCAACGCTTGTGTCCACCTATTGCAGCAGCCTCTCCTACCCCGCTGCACTTCTTTCTCCATCCGATCACTTTTGCGTCAGAAAATGTCTGCTGCTACCTTTTGCGACCGTGGGTGTCACTGAGGGATCCAGTGCTATCTTTGTTTGCAGCCCGTTACCATGCACTGGGATGCTGCGAGGGGAGTGTCTTGGTAGTGTGGAAACCTTTGAAACCACGCAAGTTAAAGACGTTCCCTATGACAGGCACTGCACCACTTAAAGTACACACGGTACTATTTCTATGTCTGCTCCGTCACCCTGTGAAGCATACGGTTTCTCCATTGCTCATGACCTAGCTTACGCCGGCCCAACGTTCCCAGCATTTATGCCTGTTAGAAGAATTTCGTTCTTCTTTCGACGTCGGGCAACTGTCGCTGGGCCAGACGTCTACTGTTACGCGTCGACCCCACATGGGCTCCCAACTTCCACTCCGACAACGCCCGTATTGCGTGTCTCCCAGAGAAAGTAGTGTAATTATAAAGCAAGTCGACGACATGCTTCAACGCGAAGTGGTTCGACATTCGAACCACTGGGAATCACTTGTCTTCTTTGTCGAGAAAAAAAAAGCTTCTGTGCGGTTCTGTGTGGACTTTCGTCGCTACAACAAGATTACTCGTAGGGACATTTGCCCGCTGCAGTGAATTCATGACGCCATTGACAGATTACAAGGAGCAGAATTATTTTCTTCTCTCGGTCTGCGCTCGGGGTATTGGCAAGTAGCTATGGCAGACGACGATCAACTGAAGACAGCTTTTGTCAAACACGACGGCTTATAGGAATTAAACGTCATGCCGTTTGGACTTTGTAATGCGCCAGCAAGTTTTCAGCACGTGACGGATACCGTTCTGTGAGACTTGAAATGCCATACAGACTTGTGCTTCATTGACGACGTCGTTTTCACTTCGGACTTCCGCACGAACCTTCAACGCCTCCGGCGTCTTTTGACATGCTTGAGAAACGTCGGCCTACAACTAAATTTTAGGAAGTGCCAAGTTGGAACACGGCGGCTGACAATACTAGGCGGCGTCATCTCCAAGGATGGAATTCTCCCTGATTCAGCCAAAGTTCAGGCCGTTGCCGAATTCTCTAAACTTAAATCCGTCAACACCTGTGCACTTTTGTAGAGCGGTGTTCATATTTTAGACGCTTCATCCGAAACTTCGCCACATTCACATCGCCCATTACAGAGCTCCTTGGAAGCACCGGGACCCTCTCTTCGTGGTCATCCGAATGTGATAACGTGCTCGCAATCCTGCGCCGTTTGTTGACGTGCTCTCCAATATCGTGTCACTACGATCCGACGGCCCCTACAGAAGTGCATACTGATGCCGGAGGTGCTGGCCTCGGCGCTGTCCTTGCGGAGCGCAAACACGGAGTTTTCTTATTATGTTGTGGTTGTGGTCTAACTATGCAAGTCGCACGCATTCAAAAGCCGAGAGTAACTACAGGGTGATGAAATAAGGATGTTTCGCGATCATATGTGCTCTTACTGAGTTCCGACCATATTTGTATGGCCGCCCATTTGACGTGGTCAAGGACCACGACGCACTTCGTTGGCTGTCGTCACTGGAAGACGCCTCAGGCCACATTGCTCGTTAAGCACTTCATCCGCATGGTTACAAAATTCGAGCGACAGCTTTTGCTCCGCGTGAGAGAATTGGCGAGTGCGAACGTTTATCGCTTCGCGTGGCTTGCGAACTGGAAAATTCATGTTTGAAAGAAAGAGAGCGAACCTGCGGTTGTTATTTGCTGCACAACTGACCTCGAGAAACTGTGCTGTAGCTGAAGTATATAGCTAACCTGTCTGTTCATCTGTGTAGTATTTCATGCACCGAGTAAATTTATCGGGCTTAGGTACAGTCATCCGAAGCTGCGGTTCGAATTGCTGCTGTTGTGTACAGTTTACCCTAACATCTGGCAGAAACAAGAGAGATACATTTGAGTCTTTTTCATGTTTTCTTTCTTTTGCAGGGGGCGGGGCGAGGCGCGCGACAGTATGTATATTGAGTGTTGTCATATTCTCTGAAACATGGTTTGTTTTGGAAGACGATGTGTATGATTTTCCTGGTCACAAATCTTTTTACATGAACCGAGGTGATCAACGTGGCGGAAAGGTCTCAATGCTTGCTTCAAATTCTATGTTGTTGCACTAGTCAGCACTATGAATTCGTGGTTGTTAAATGCACCAATCTGATTTTCTGTGCTTGCTACCCAACGCCATCGGGAAATCATATGCTTCTTTTATCGTATGTAGATTAACTGTTAGCATTCGTTAACATCAACAATTATGAATGCTTCTTGGTGGTGACTGAGATATAAATATAATTGCTCAGCAATAGGATGAAACTAGAATTAGAATTTTTCCTAAATAAACATCTCTGTCAAAACGTAATTACGATGCATATGCGAGTTGCGGCAATATGTCGACTGCATTGGAGTTGTTCAGAACTAACTTAAAACTAACTTTGACATGTCTTCTGTGAGAGCTGGCGTTCTAGTACAGGCAGCTACTGATCACTCACCTTTGTTAATATTCATTACCACTGCAGTTGAAAAACAATACCAACTGCATCAAGCATTTTCTTGCTGATTTACCAAACCTAGTATGTTGTCAGCATTCCCAGATTTTCTTTCCAGCCTTTCTTGGGATGATGTGTATAAGACACAGCAGATGCGGCCTATGGCAAGTTTGTGCAAACGTTTTTGGAAATATGCTATGCATGTTTTCTACTGAAAACTTCCAAACCCACCAAAAAATGTCGCAAGCCATTGATAGGAAACACTTCTTAAACTCGTAAGCAAAAGAGACGGGTTGTAGAGTTCAATCAGGCAAAGTAAGTCACCGGAAGCGTTGAAATCTCTTAAAAGATATAGAAACTACGTCTCGAAACAACGAAGTTTTGCTAAGAAACATCAGTTTATTCTTCTCAGCTCAACGGCAAGACGCTCTGACAAAATAAAAACGACTACACTTCTATAATATGGCACTGAAATAAAAGGTATTCTTTTTTTAACGCTCTTAATTGTTCTTGTCTCTTGGTCAGGTATCACATCGACTTCTCGTATGTGAAGTCACCTAATAGTGCGTCATTATTCCTAAGAAGGTTACAAAACAGTAAGTAATTTTTTTTTCATTCTTGCCGATAAGTAAGAGCAGAGCTACTGATTTATTCAGTATTCAATTAGCGCCGGTAAACTTTGTTATTGACCCAATTGCACCTTTTTAATAGTACATTTTTATTGTGGGTTATCTTCAGACGTTTCCCCGTGGATCATGCACAAAGCATAAGTCACAACATTCAAACAAGGCAACAAAGTTATCTTAGAAAATACCGCCCTGTGTCAGTGCTGCTTGTTTGTTCAAAAGGCTTATAGAAAGTAATTTTAACATGGTCGTGTTCATTTACTGATCACCTTATTATCATAAATCCTGCACAGTCATTGTTTTGTAAAAAATCGGTCCAATTATTGAGCCCATGCTGACCCAAAAGGCATACATATTACAAGAATTTGAGGAAAAGGAAATAGTCCGTGTAATTTTTATTGATTCATCCAAGGTGTTCGATCTGATAAGGTACAACGTTTAACTAAAAACTCAATCATTGTGAAATTTTAGGCACAGCTCATTCTCTTCTTACGTCCTACCTTCAACACAAGTATGACGTAAGATTCCTAGATACAGCCGGGGACGATTACAAATTGAAACCTGCAAAGTCTCGTAGGGGAACATGCTGGGTCAGTATCTTTTCATTTTATATATAAATGAAATAGTCAATGTTGATCCGTCTGCAAAGTGCGTAGTTCAAGGAGACGACAGCAGGCTGTTTTCTTTTTGACGATGACTCAGGTTCTAACATGTAAAATCGAGCCAATGAAACGCTTTCACACATGCAAACATTTGCGACAAACAATTATGATTAACGAAGAAAAAACAAAGGCAGGGAAGTTTCAGTCACTTAACAGGTTCAACTATCCCCCATTAAGCTAAATAATAGTGAAATAGAATGAGTACCGTCTTTCAGATCACTTGGCGTACGTTTCTCCAAAACGATGTCATGGGATTGCCAAGTTACAAATCGCTTAGTAAATTGTCCACAGCTACAGGTTAATCTTATTGTCTCCCAGGTCCATATACATTAGTACGCTTTTATATATTTCAATGTTTTTTCTTTAGTTCAGTGCAGAATTATTCCCTGGCAAAAGATTTCAGCGGAGAACGTGCATAAACTGACAGTATTGCAAAAAAGAAAAACAGCAATGCGCCTTGTCTCCCAGGCACCCTATCTGTGCCACACCGTTTCCTTGTTTTTGAAGCTTAGAGCTTGTAGAATTTAATCCTTGCACAGATATATGCTTCATCGTTTATATAGAACTGGAAGAAATAAAAAAAATGGGGAGACATTAACAAAAATGGGGTATGCTCACAGCAGCGAAATTCTTTTAATAAATGACGTCAGCTACAACCTTGGGAATCTAGCAGGAACAGAACTACGGTGACCAAACGCTATAGCATGTTATATTCACCACAAATAAAGAAAGGGGCGGCGGTAGAGAACCCAAAAACGACACGGGCGGTAACTTTCGATTGGTCTATTCAGGGCAACCCGTGCGGCCGTCAGACGGCTCATACCTTTGCGCGTGCTGTGCTAGAGGCGCTCAGTTTGTATCCATTTTATTTATTTATTTAGAAGATACTGCAGGCCAATGAATGGCCCAAGCAGGAGTCGGGGAGTTAAAGAAAAAATGTACAGGACAAAATACCCAATAACAAAATAACAAATAATAGCGTGGCAAAATAACAGAAGGGTATAGAACATAGTGAAAAAGAGTTATAGACCGCAGAAGATCACTTCGCTCGCCGCCGCTGCCGGCTCCCTCGCGCCAGCGTTTCTATAGCGAGTGGCTGCGGCCACTGAGTGTGGTGTGTGCATGTTTGCCTGTGCGCGCGGGCACCATGTGGGTAATTTAGTTCGTAAGCGAGTATTTTTAATCTTATACGGCCGATAAAACTGCTCCCCTTACTTCCGACAGCTGTCAACTAATTTGCTATTGCGATGGATGCTTCGCCTTTCGGGCAAAATTGCGACTGTTTTGTTCTTCACCTCGCATGGCCGGCGCCGCCGGTGCCACGAATGAATGGATGCCACGAGCGTCCCCATTAAAACAGGGTGGTTTTTTTTGCCGTCAAGCTCTTGTTCTCACTTTGGCCAATGCGCTAACTATACCTTCTAAAAAAATTGCTAGCTCTCCCGTAATCGAGAGAGGATGTAAGCATTAAATGACAGCAGGCATTGCAGATTTGTTCGCCATTATACAGCCCCAATCTTAAAATTAGCGTAGTTCACGTTCTCAATGGTACCCCCCACCAAACCACACCATACCACGCCATACTGTGCACTTGTCTATATGGATGCTGCCCAGCTGGAAGAAAGCCAGCTGAATGCCGCATGACAAGCAGCGAAAGACGTCATGGACACAGAACGCACTGCGCAGCTTAAAAAAGAATGAATTGAATTCTGCAGTTTTACGTGCCAAAAGAGCGATTGGATAATGGGGCAGACCGTGGTGGTGGACTCCACATTAATTTTAACCAACAGAGAATGTTTAACGTGTCCCCAATGCACAGGACACGGGCGTTCTTGTATTTCGCGTCCATCGAAAGGCGGCCACTGCGGCGGTGATTTCATCCCGCGACCTCGTGCTTAGCACCACAACAATATAAACGCTAAGCCACCGCGGCAGGCAGAAGCAGCTGAAGCAGGCACCACGCAGCCTGGCGCCATCTTTCGAGGCCAGCTGGCTCGCGGACAACTGGCGATCAGCGCTGAGCAGCAAAAAGATGAGAAGGAAGTCTAGAGTGCCCTTTATCTGCCTTTTGAACGTCGCCCCATACTGCAAATGCCACAAAACTTCATCGTACTTGAGTGACATTGTGAGCAAACATTACGAAGAACCCGGAAGCAATATTTCTTCTAACTTGTTTGGACAGTCACAAGCGTATTTAATGTGGTCCTGTACAAAGTGTTGGGGGCCAAAGACCGCATATTTTTAAAAGTTTTCGCTGGTTGTCCGGATGATCTCATTTTGTTCTCGCAACTTGCCCTGATGTTTTCGTTTGAGTGCTCGGATAACGGCTCTGCGTTTTGTGTCATTATCACTTGAAGCCCGCCGACAACAGGAGCTAAAAACATTCATGCTTAAAACAAACACAAACAATTTTCAGCATCAAACTTTCTGAACCACCACTAGGGACTTTGCGTTTGCACGCCTCTGTTATTTGTCGTATCCGTACTTTTCTGCAACCAAGCCTCTCATCGCCCCTTATTAATCTCTATAGCAGGCATGTTTGCTTTCTTCCTGCTGCCCTTGAACCCAAGGGCATCAAGGAGGCCAGATGAGCCTAAACCAACATCTGGGTAGATATCTTCCTAGTAAAATAAAACATGGTCCATGCCTTCCGTAGCTTCACCGCAATAAGAACATCCTTATTTTCTTTTGTGTACCTCGCTTTATAACTATGCGTTCTAAGGCACCCTCATGGTCGCTTAGATACGTGAGGAGCTTCCCTTTAAGTTGCCATCCATTGTTTCTTTCCTGATTTCATTTATTCTTCTTGGGTAATTACTCATAGCAGGTTCTTTTTGCTTTGTAGAAACATGAGATTGCCTCAGCATCTCAGGCTTTGCGTTTGGCCTTCTCTCTTGTCATGTTGCTTGACATACCGGTCGCATACTTGCTGTTATGCTTCATAATTATTTTCCTCCACTGTGAGTCAACGTTTTGTTTTGTACAAATACATGAACACTCTCATAATCCATTTACTTCTTTTCCTAATGTTAAGTACTTCTTCAAAATGAGTTTTACTTTCAGCTTCCCTCATGTGAAAATGGGTCCAGACCATATTTGTTTGTTTAATTATTGAGGATACCCTCACGGGGCCATATGGCATTAAAAAGGGAGTGGTTACAGAGTAGTAGTGTAACGAGCAAGTGCAGTCTGTTCTGGTAATACAATGATTCTCCTGACTTTACAATGTTAGCTAATGCTTCGCAGAAAAGTGTGTTATTGGTGATGGCTACGATACTTGAGGGAAAGTGGTTCCATCCCTGAGATGTACGGCGGATGAAGAACTGAAAGAAAGACTTCGTGTGACATGAATATTTTCCTACCATCCTGCGATAATCGACGCGGTTTGAAATGTACTGAAGCCGCAGGATGAAATCGCCGTGAATGATGGTGCGATTAAAAATTTCATGAAGTAGCGAAAGGCGGCAATATTGCGGCGGTTAGCGAGTGGGATAAGTGCTAGGTTAGTTTTAATTAAGGTTATACTCGCAGCACGGTTATAATTCGAAAGAATGAAACGGGCAGATTTTTTTTGTATTAGTTCAAGTGATGTAATCAGATTACCCTGAATGGGTTCACATATTTCAGATGCATATTCAAGTTTCCAGCGTATTAGAGTTTTGTAAAGCTATAACTTTATTGTAGTCTATGCTTTGAGAAAGTTGAGCCGTAAGTACTCGAGCTTGCGATTAATATTGTTAATGTCGTACTGTATATGAATGGTCCAATTTAAGTTATTTGTAATGTGTATACCAAGATAGCTATATGTCACCACGAAATCTAAGGGAACGTTGTTCAGATGTTAGGTGCTAGGAGTGCAATTAAATCTTGACGGGCGCGATATTTTCTATTTGTTAATATTTAATTCCATTAGCTACTTCCCGCACCAGTCATCTATATTATACAGATCAGCTTGCAGTGTTATAGTATCATCAGTACTTTCAATCTGCTAGAAGCTAACACAGTCACCTGTGAACAGATGTATGTTAGACGATATTTTAGTGGTCAAATCAATAATATACATAAGAAATAATAGTGATCGCAGCACAGACCCTTGTGTTACACCCGATTGAACTTCAGTGAGTGGCAGTCACGACGTTAGCAGTAACAAATTGCAGGCGGTTAATAAGGAAATGCTCTATCAATTTTAGAAGGTTACTTTCGATATTTAGCAAACTTAGCCTAAAAAAGATAGTAGTTTGTGGCATACTTTATCAAATGTTTTACCAAAATTCAAGAAGACACAGTCAGCGCACGATGAGTCATCCGGGATGCGCGGCAGTTCATGAGTGAATGATACTAGTTGTGTTTCGCAGGAATATGATTTTCGAACACCATGCTCTGCGTTAGTAAAATACTAGTTGAATTCTAGAAAGCTAGCCAGATTCGTGAAAACTACATGCTCTAATAATTTACAGCGGCTACTTTATTGTAAGTAATATGGGGCGATAATTAAGAGGTGAATTTCTGGGGCCAGATTTACAGATTGGAACCACCTTCCGGATATTCCATTCCTTTGGAAGCTCACATGAGTTAAAGGATTCTCGGAAAGTTCTTGTTAGGGTCAAGGAATTAAATTGGCTAGTGCTTTTAAGGAATTTACGGTTAATGCAGTCGTAGCCAGATGATGAATGATGCGGTAAACTATCTATTGACTTGTTCATTCAATGTACCTTAACAATCAAAGAATGCATTGGTAAGTATTCGTGTTGGGATGTGATAAGAAATTGAACATTGCCAGTTTTCGAAAACTGACTTCTAAATGATTCATTAGGAATGGTCGCGCACATTATCTCGGGAACAGCATTTCCAGATAAATCTTCTAATGAAATAGCATTGTTAGTTCTTGGATTTACTATTTGCCAAATTTTTTAAGATTTAAGATTTAAGATTTAGTCATACAGGTGCTTTTTTCGGTTGGATAAGCGCTTTAGATGACTAGAGTTCCATGGCATTTGCGCATTTGAAGTGATTGTTTTGTTAGAGATGTATTTATCAGTTAATCTGTTAACTGAATGTGCGAAGAAATTCCAGTTAGATTGGACCGAAGGATCATCAAAATTTGTGACAAAATCATCTTAGAAGTGAGGCAGCTCATTGTTTATTGCTACGAAATTAGCTTTCCGATAGTCGCGTATAGTTTTTCGGCGTTTGAACTTTTTAGGGAAAGGAGCGTTAATTATAAAATTGAGCTAGAGGTGGTCACTAATTCCTAGTAAGTAGGTGATCTGAGATGTAAGGTCAGCAGGTGTCGTAAGTGCCAAGTCAATGGTGTTATCTACATCATTTGAAATCCTGATGGCCTGAGTAAGTAATTGCGTGAGGGACAAAAATGGTGCATCAGATAAAGTCATCAGCCTGTTGCAAGAATGGGGAAGGACGTCATTGCAGGGTATTCCACGTTATGTTAGAAAAGTTAAAATCTCCGGACAAAAACAAAGGTTGAGAAGGAAAACGAGACCATACTATGTTGATAGTGTCATGTAGTTCATTAATAAATGTGGATGGTGAAGAAGGTGGTCGAATAGACCTGCCGAGAATGAATTGAGAGCTACGTAGATTTAATATAACCCATGTTATATGAAGAGCGCTGTTCACTTGGATACGTAATGGTGTTATGTCTATGGAAACCGCAAGAAGCACGCCTCCTCCTCTACGCTCGGTGCTGACGCAGCGGTAAACAGTAAACTCGTGCGCATCATGGAATATTTCCTAGTCAAGCGCATGCGTGGGAAACCAGGTTTCAGTCAAGGTGATTATATTCGCACCGCATGTAACTATCACGGATGAGAGAGCATCACATTTATTAAGAATACTTCTGGCGTTAGTAAAGAGTACCGATATTTCGGATGAATGTGATCACGACGGTATGCCACTGCCCGTGTACTTTTCCGAACGTGTAATACGCGGCACAGCAGTGTCGCAGTGAATTCCCTCAAAGCGACGTTAATTCACTTCTTGAACGCAGCCGAGGTGAGGTCTGTATAGTTAGAGCACTTGTAATGCATGAACAATCTGTTATAGCGCAATCTGAACTGAGGGGAATCTGGTTGGCTATTATCGAAATTGGTTAGTTTTTTTTTTTAGAAATACGGGTGCTAGGGGAGAAGTCGTCGCTCACTGAAAAGTTCTGTTGTTTCAGCTGGCTGCGAAGTGAAAGAATGTGTTGTTTGGCCTTAAAGCTCACAAATTTGGCTATACTTGGACGGCATTGCTATCAATAAAGGCGGTACTGAAGGGTTCGAAGTCTTTTTTTATCGCGCTTGACAATTACGTTCTGTTTCGCTCCAAGTTTCTTTAGCATCGGCAAGACCATGAAAGATTAAGTTGTCACGCCTAGATTTATCTTCAAATCCATCGAGGCGTGCTTGGAAATAATTACTGCAGTCTCTTAAACTGCCAAATACGTTGTGCCTTTCTGTTTATTCTTTGCCGAGATGATCGAAGTTCTGCAATTTTTCTTCAAGTTCCAATACTCTTTTCTGTATAACAGAGATCCTTGTTTCTATGTTTTTTGCCCACTTCTAATAGCCTTCACCTCAGCAGCTAGCTAATTTTGCGTTTTAAAACTTTAGAGGGAACAAGCATGTACAACGTTTAGTAATTGAAATAGGACTTTAATCTGTCGTGCGTGGTTTTGCTGTAAAGTTTCTGTGTAAATTAAGTTATCTAAACTCGTGTTAGGGCTGGGGTTAGTTTCAACGTCACCGCATTATGGAAGCAATAAAATTATTGAAAAGCAATCACTTCTTATTTCGCACAACTCTTATGGGCACGGAAGCAGCATTAAGTATGGGTCGTCAGACTTTTTAGCGTGAAGAGTAGACTTAGGAGGGAGCCTTAGCTCGGGACCATCTCCGATGCGGCCTATTCAAATACATGTAAAACACAAAAAGATTTTTCTGAGATGACCCCTGCGCCAATTTTAATGAATGTTGTTGCATTTCGACTTAGGGCCTGCATTTTGTTAAAAAGATTTTCAAAAATTTGAAGGTCCGATAAATATAGAAGCACGAAGTTTACAAAGTGATATCTCTGCATCAAGAGCAGATATCGTGGTGTTGCAAACGGCATCCACTAGATCATTGAAAGCGGACCAATTCCACATGTCATTTTATATCTTACGTGAATATCTTACATTGTTTACAAGGGTTCTGCAAAACCTGTATTTCCATATAGCTAAATTATTTTAGATACATGTGTAACATATCAATTTTGTTCGCTTTAGATGTACTATTCGATGCAGTTCACACAATTGTATTATCATTTTTCGTTGCTGAGTTATAGTGTTGAGAACTTGAGAGTTTCGTATTTTGAAAATTTTCGGTGTTTGCCAATTTTTAATAATTGACGACTTAAATAAAAAATTCGAAATCAACAGTCACGAGATATTAAGTTCTTTTTTTAATGCAACAAACCTTGTCAAATTTGGTGCAGTGTTTGCCGAGAAAAACGAACTCTCCTTTTAGGCGTATTTAGACAGGAGCACCCGAGCTAAAGCTTCCTCTTAACGCACACCTGCAATCGGTGATCAGGGGCTCGATAACGTAACTCTATTCCAAACGAAAAGTGTACCAAACTCCGGACGTCAAAATGACGCCACAGTTTCTGCCTAAGGGGGCGGGAACCGGCAACGTTTTTCAATCTGCCCAATCAGCAGCCTCCATCGTTGCCGGAAGCATGTTTTGCTTGTTTTTTATTTGCGAAGGGACCGTATAGCAACTAACATTTAGATATAAACGCCTGATAAAAGAACACTTGTATGTCGCTGAGATTAAAATTGTTTTGTGATCTTTTGACGCAAGATAAGTTGAAGCGCGCTTGAAAGTAAACACAAATATTTTAATTTTTTGAGTCATAGCCACACATGTGCCAATTCCGCATCCAATCCATTTCGCTACGCACACGTAAGATGGCGGCTACGTGAAAACAGCTGATTGGTTCTTTGGGATGCACTTGGTGTATTTTTGCCCGTAACGCTGCCTGATTAGACAAAATCTCGGCGTACGAGGTACTTTCGCCCGAGAAGAATTCTGGAAGCAGTGAACATCATGAAGACTGTGAAAGCGTAGTGCTCGGTGAGCAAACACATCATTCTTTCTTGTGCCTAATGACTGAGCAGTAGTATCTGAACATCTGCGATGATCGCATGGTGTTCAATTTTGCTTTTATTCGCATAGGCTACGGAAGAATCGATGAAGGTTGGAAGGCATCTCAACAGATAGCTGGTACGTAAACGTTTTCTATAAACGACCGCAACTATTTCCGAATGTAGGTCCTGATTTAAATCGAAGGTGGTCAGTAACAGAGGCTCATTTTTTTTTGTCTGCCACACACAGCTGCGCAGTGATACATTCCCCCGTGCGGGCGGTACAGATACTTCTGCTGGATATAACTTGCACGAGAAAAGGTTTTTGTTGATGTTTTTATTCACTTCTGTTAAATTTAATGTAACACTTATGGCGTGATAAAATAACAACACATTATATGAATGTAACCGTTATGTTTCAATGGCAAAGCGATATCTCAAACGGAACGATTTGCTGGTATTAATTTGCTGCGATCCGGCGAAAATTGAGAGTGAAGAAGAAATGGCGGCTAAAAGCACGCGAGTTTCGGCGGTGCAGGCCGCTATGCCGATTGAATTCATTGAGCAGCATCCATACTTGGCGAGAGGCGCCACAAGCCTCTCGCCAAGTATGAGTGGTACTCAAAAAAAAGAAGCTCTGTGGGAGGAGGTTGCCGCGGCGCTGAACGCGATGGGTCCGGCAGTGAAGGCAGCCCGGCGCTGGCCCCTTCTAATGGGCCCGGCTATGCTATGACTGCCGGTGGATCACGGCGCACGTGGGCGCCGACAAGAGGTGAGCCCGCGGTTAGCAGCATCTTCGGAACGTGTAAGCTCGCGGTGTTCATGCATTTGCAGGAAGACGGGAGGCGGGAAGCTGGGCGGCCTGGAGGGCCGCGTGCTCGACGTGCTTGGCCGAACCGGCCCAGCTTCCGCTCTGGTGGATTTCTTCGCGGACGACGCCGAGGTGCGTAGCAATGTTCGTTGCTATGTGTACCGATGTCGGGCAGTTGCATCGTGGTGAATATTTTGCCGTTGTGTGCTTGTGTGTGTTTTCTTACAATTCAGCACACATGCCAGCACATGATATCCGTACTTTGCAAGAATGAAAATGCTGCCCCACTGCTGTTAAAGCAATGCTGTTAAGAAACACCTTGTGATGCACCTCATGGCTCGTTAATCCGTAAAGCATTACCAACGAGTTGTCAAAGCTCCTAGCCACTAGTATGTCATATGCTCGAGTAAGAATTTTCTGATTTAAAACTACAAGTGATATAGACATTGAAACCAGTTGATGGAACTTAATCACATTACGTCCTGTACTTTATTGTCCCAGCAGCACACCTCCAGTGAGGAGGAGCCTGATGCCGAAGTGCCCCCTGCCCCACCAGCAGCTGCCCACGTTTCCATCGCGACCGAGCCGGGCACAAGTGGCACTGCACGTAAGGCACTTCAGCAGCTATTGCAATACGAACACATCACTCAAAGCAACAAAGCAGTATCTGTTAAGACCTTTTAAGCAGAAATTGTGTATTTATATTATTTACATGGCAAAGAAGAAGTACCTGCCTAAATGTCACAGCAAAATGGAACAATAATCTGTTTGACTATTAACACCATTTGTAATGCAGCTTGTGTAGCGTACAAGCTGAAAGTACTATCAGTGTAATATTTTATGGTGGTGTGGTGCCTTTTTGTTTATGCAAATTTACTGTTCATTTTGTGAACGGTGTCTTGCTGGAATTATTTTTCTGGGCTTCCACCTGATAATGAACCAGTAAAATCTCTACGCAGGACGGGGCAAAAATTTTTTATCCTGTTTACTGATCTTATTTTTAAGGACCATCCGCTCAGCAGCAGCCCCGCAGGCCACCCCGCCAACAGCCGCTGGAGGATGCGGCCTGCAGAGCAGCCGCCGAGTATGCGCGGCAGTGGCAGCTGGCTGAGGCAGCAGATGCTGAGGCCGCCAACTATAATAATAAATAATAAAACTGACGGACCACCGTGAAAAGATGACCATTTTGAAAAATTGTCGCAAGCTGAAAGAGAAAGAGGTCTCGATTTCGGAAGATTTCTCAGCCCCAACCAGACTGAAATGTCATAAACTCTGGCGCAGCACCTCAGAATTAAGAAAAGCAGGCGGAAAAACCCAGTTGGTCTACGACAAAATTAAATTTAATGACGAACTGTTCGAATGGGATGCTACAGAAAATAAAAGGGTTCCTGTTAGAAAGGCTGACGTCAGTAAGAATCAATGAACTGAAACTGGTAATAAACAACCATTTTGTTCCCTGAACCTTAATGCTCGTAGCATTACGAATAAGTCCGAAGAAATAGAAAGCATCATTCTGACGTACAAACCACATTTAATAATAATAACCGAGGCTTGGCTGCACAGTGAAATCGGCGACGATGAGGTAACGCCACCGGGCTATCAAATTCACCGCACGTATAGGGATTCCCGAGGCGGTGGTGTCGCAGTTATCTTCCAAGAAACGCTACACGGGGAGAAGCTTCCTGGTGTACCTGGTATCGAGAACGTAATCTTAAAGGTCTTTCTTGATGACCTTAGTCTCGTAGTAGCAGGATTTTACAGGCCGCCTAACTCAGGTAATTCCTTTTTTGAGAAACTTAATGAGTTTTTATGCGCTAGCAAAAATTATTCTTGGAATTTGATTCTCGGTGGCGATATTAACGTACCGTCCATAAACTGGAACAGTAAATTCCCAGAACCCTTATGCAGCTCTGCCGAGCCTTTCGTTGATATTATTCTTTTCCATGAGCTAACACAACTAGTTACCGAACCAACTCGGATACAACGCGAAACCACGTCTATTTTAGATCTTTTTCTTGTCAGCAATAGCATCCTTAATCGCAGCCGGAAAACGTATGTTCTTGACGGTATATCCGATCATAAGATGGTAAGCTTATATGTAGATTTCAATTGTATAAAGAAAATCAAGAAACAGGCATCTATGGTACCGATTTTTGCGCGTTCTGATGATGTGAGTATATTGGACCAGCTTGACATCTCGTATTCACAATTTCTTGTCCTCTCTGAGTCTGGGGAAATTTCCGTTGATGATTTGTGACTTTTCTTCAAAAACCTTGTTTTAAGGTGCATAAAAGATTTCATACCATTCCGAGTGAAGTGTGTGCAACGCTCAAACCCATGAATGACCAAAGACATTGTACGCTTGGGACAAAAGACGAAAAAGATCCGAAAGAAACTTCGTCGTAGTCCCTCCGAAGATACCGCGCAAAAACTTTCCGACATGCGCAGACAGTTAAAACACGCTATCAAAAATGCTAAGTTACATTATGACAGTGTAACTATGACAAACTTTCTTCTTTCGTCCCCGGCAAAATTTTGGCGTCATTTCAAACAAAAGAAGAAGAGTACAATATCGAATCTATGTGTTGATGGTAGACCTGTTACAGATCCATTTGCCATTGCGAGTTCATTCAATGATTACTTCTGCTCAGTGTTCACGAAAGATGACGGCAATCAGCCACACTTCACACTACCTCATGAATGCCCTGCTATAGGTGACGTATCAATAACTGAGGAAGGCGTTCTTTCGCTTCTTTTGAAAGTTGACAGCAAAAAATCCCCTGGAATAGACGGCATACCGAATGCCTTCCTCATTAGGTATGCCGAATGGTGCTCGAAATATTTAACCATAATATTTAAAGAATCCTCACGGCGAGCGGAACTTCCACATGATTGGAAGTATGGAAGAATCGTCCCCGTTCCTAAATCACAAAATCGATCACATATTGCGATATACCGGCCGATCTCCATTTTATTGTGAAGACACTTGAACATGTCATTTTTAAACATATATCGGAGTTTCTTGAAAATAACAACCTGATCGATTCCAGACAGCATGGTTTTCGTAAGAGCCTGTCAACGGTAACACAACTACTCGAAACCGTTCATGATTTTGCCGCATCATTAGATAAGCAAAGCCAGGTAGACATTATATTCTTAGATTTCGAGAAAGCCTTTGATCGCGTGTCCCATCTTAAACTGCTTATCAAAATGAAATCAATATTCAAGAACACTACATTAATATCCTGGATAGAAGCATATATTTCATTGCGACAGCAGAGTGTTTCCATCGACAGCATTAGTTCCAGACCGGCCCCAGTTTTGTCAGGCATACCGCAGGGATCCATCCTTGGACCACTGTTCTTTTTAATTTTTATTAATGACATTACCCAAGACATACCAGTGAAAACTAAGTTGTTTGCTGATGATTGTATATTGTATAATGTAATTCAGTATCCGAATGACCAGGCCCTTCTAAATTCATCTCTATCTAAAATAGACCGTTGGTGTTCTGAGTGGCAAATGAACGTAAATGAGAAGAAAACTGTATCAATGACAATAACAAGAAAACGGACTCCCCTACACTTCCAATATTCAATAAATGGCCGCATTCTTTCTTCAGTAGAGAGTTATAAATACTTGGGTGTCATGATCACGTCTGATCTAAGGTGGAACACGCATATCAACTACATACAAAAAAAGGCCATGCAGAAGCTTGGGTATCTGAAACGTTCCCTACGTCAGTCGACAGAAGAAATAAAGTTACTGGCATATAAAACACTTATTAGGCCGATTCTTGAATATGCTTCCGTCTTATGGGACCCATTTACTGAATTAAATATCAGTAAACTCGAAAGTGTCCAAAGAAAATCAATAAGATTCGTCTTTAATTCATACAGCTGGCACACATCTCCGACTCAGCTGCTAGAAAAAGCTAATTTAGAAACACTTCAACTAAGACGCCATCGTGATAGGTTGAAATATATGTATTTATTATATCATGATAATTTGCGTATCAATAAGGAATTGTACATTCAACAGGTGACTCGTCGTTCCACACGAGGAAATCACTCGAAAAAGGTTAAAGAATTCGCCTGCAGAACCGATTGCTTCAGTAATTCATTTTTTCCTCGAACTATTCGAGAATGGAACCGTCTCAGTGCACACATTGTCGAGAAACCCACCATGCAGTCATTCTTAAGTGCTTTATAATTCCATCAGCCTCAATTTTCAGCAACACTTATCATCTCGCGACATATGCTATGGTTCTCCCGCAAAATGTTTCGATAAGTGATGAATTACAGCAGTTTGTCATATCGAGCGACGCGCATGCGCAACTTGAATGGTCCGTGTTCTGATTTAATCTTTCCTTGTCAAGCACTCTGTCACTATATCATTGTACAATTTTTATATCTATAGCACGGGTTTGTATGCAAGCGACGTGCAAACTATCGGTCTTTCGCTGCTTTTCAGTGCGTAGTGCGAGCCTCGTGTAATGTGTTCTTGTCTTGTTATTCTTGATCAGTTTTTTCATATGTACTGTCCACTCCTGCCTACGGCCTTCTCTGAAGGCTGGCAGTATTTCTGAAATAAATAAATAAATAAACCGGATGAAGAGGGTGGTGCCGGCGTCTGCGATTGGTTGGCTTTCCCTTACTTAGCTTGTGGTGGCTGGTCAAAAATCACGATGGCATGCAACGGAAGCTTAAGAATGACGCTAAAACTGACCCTCAGAAAAGAAGAGTTGGCAGAATGAGGTAGTAAACGTGCCGAAAGTGCTTGAAAACGTTACACGGTCACTCAAGAAGCTTTATTATACGCAAATACACCCATGCTCTCCGGCAGGTGCGAGTAGCCAGCGTCTCAGCGATCGGTGGCAGCCATGTTTTATTCCTTTCGGAACGGGGCAGCCTGCGGCTATTCCGAAAAAAATTAAGCTTTGTTCGGCATATTAATGCACCTTTATCGCGTACACGTCACTTTGACGCGGTGAGTTTGTGCGGTTTTCTGACGTCGCGTGACAGGCAGATGAAGTGGGTGCAGCCCGAAAACTTTTTACCAATAGCCGAGCGCTAATGGCGAAAAGGGGTCGAATCAGAAATAACAGTTTTTTTTTCTTTGCTCTGTCAAATAATACATAATCAGTGTGTACACATCATATCAGATGGGGAGGTATTGCGGTTTTCGTGACGTCGCGTGACAGACAGGTGAAATGGGGGGTGGTCGAAAAAAGTTTTTCACCAATCGCGGAGGGCTGATAGCAGGATTGGAATAGAAAAATGTGGAATAGTTTTACGTTATAGCGCCCCTGCACAAAGTTTAGTAGGCGAAGCATCGGCCATGTAAAATGCACCTACTAGAGAAAGGCTGCAATAAAGGAATGTACAAGCTGAGCACCTGACGCAGCAGTGATCACAGATGACAATAGCTGGGACAAAGTAGCATCCCCATTTGCAGCAAGACAGCTCTTTGTGTAGTCTTCATTCATAAATGACTATCACTGTAAAAAAGAATGTGGCAACACGTGCACTGTACACTATCATTAAAAATTACTTTAAAGTACAGCGCAGGTGTGTTGCCGCGTTGTTTCGTGCAGAACAATTGCAAAATTTCTACATCACTCCTATACTTAACCTACTATAACATAAGGGGTTCGGGCTTCAATATTCTCTTACGGTGCGAGCACGCTTTGCTGCATGCTGCCAGAATTACAACTGTACAAAATTTTCCCGCTGCTCACCGAGGAGGAGTTCGCCGGCCTTGGCAATATGCCCCTCCAGGAACCGACGAAGCAACCATGTAGTTCTCCAGACGTGGGCGTCCTGGTCTGACCCCGGTCGCAGAGCGTCGACGGCGAGGATCCGCATGCCTGCGTCGTAGATCTGACGAGAGCGCGCACAGCATAAGCCACGCGTTGCTATGACGGGCAAATTAGACAAAAACTAAGATACTTACGAACATTGTGTTGGGGGCGTAGTAGCCTTTGCGGCACATGAATGCCGCCTTCTGCTCGCCCATCGGTGTGTTGATGGCAATAAGGCTGCCGTCCACGCATCCGACGACGCCGGGAATGGAGCCACGTCGAAGGACCCCTTCCTCCACGGCCGCCTTCTCCTCCGACGTCCTCGGGAAATGGACCCACTTGCTGCGGGCCCCGGCGTGGACGATTGCCTCCGCCACGCGTCGCACACACTTGCTGACCGCAGGCTGGGTAACGCCGATCGACTCCTCGCTCCCTACCAAGGCTTGAAAGCTGCCCGTTGCGAAGAATCGAAACGCGCACAACACTTGCCGCTCCACCGACAGCGCTGAAGTTCTCACGCCTCCGAGTTCCTGTGCCACTTCGTCGCACAGCCACCGCACAGTTTCTTTCTTCAGGCGAAAGTGCCGCCGAAACAGATCGTCTGGCATGTCAAACGCATCCTCGGGCTCCCTCCTCCCATGCCCAGGATGACGAGCCATCGCCGCAGCCAACGAAATCAAGAAGGCCGCCATTTTCTATTCTATACGGAACGTGGCACTCGCCGGTTATTCCACGAATTTGGCGGGTTTGTTCGGCATAATTTAGCATAATGAGTACGTAAACGTCGCTTTGACGTGGCGGTTTTTGAGCATTCCGGACATCGCTTGACAGGAAGGCAAAATGAGCATGGCCTCAAAAAATTCGACCAATGAGCGAGCAGTGTCGGCCACGTCGGAATAGAAACAGAACGGAACAGTTTTACGTTACACCGACCCAAATTCTGTGCAGTGCACACTGTTTACATGCCCACCGAAAGGAAGGTCGATGCGCCAGTTGCTTAAATGGACAGAGACTGCTGGCGATGTCGATGCGGCTGGAAGCCCGAATACGAGCCTCCCTGTCGCATCCACGCTGTAGAAATGTTCTTGGTCATGCCTGTAGTCGAAGATTCGCACCGGCGGCGATGCCATGGGAATACATGATGAACATCCGTGTGCAGTCGACGATCATGCAATGAGGAGCGCTAGCAAATTCCGCAAGGCGAAAAGTCGGTGATTAGATTGCATGCAACGCACACTGTTTCCGTCCCCACTCACTCTGCACAGCTTCATTTGCAATCTTCCCGTGAGCGCCCATTGCGAGGCATCCCACTGACCTTTGGTCGCCATCCAGTCGTGATTGTATCCCGACATAATGCAAACAACCGCATTTCCAAATGTATCTTTTGGAGACGCTATGCCTTTGCATATACCCTGGAGCACCTCCTACCTACCTCAGCCTCTTCACTGATGGTCCCCTTCCTGTGCCGCGTCTTTTTGAAGCTACCTGTTTCTTTCAGTGTCAAGTAACTCCTCATAATTGTGTTCGCGCTAGGTCTTTCCCCACATTGCCAATTTCGGTATACCTGGCAGTTTTCCTCTTGTGGCCCCGTGCCGCTCCCAAGGCTAATACTGTGTTCGCCTCCTGCTCGCTTGAATACGGCATGCTTTAAGCACTGCAAAGATATTCTTCCAAACGGTTGCGCAAAAACGACAGTATTTAATAGACAATCGAGCTCACATGCATCTAGCCGCTGGCACAGCTTGGAAGAAAATCGGCGTTGTAACAAATGATGTTCTCTCTCTCGCACAGGTTCCAGATGTATCATGCATATCTTGTGTATATCTTTTCTATTCCGCATTGATTTGAGCGCTGGAAAAGAAATTGCTCTTCTCGTCATATCGGAATAAACGGCTGATGACGGCGCGTTCTTCGGCGACAAGCGCGAGTGGCTGCTGATGAAGCGCTTTTTCAGAGCGCCGTTGCCAGCCGCTGGCGGTAATGTCAGAGCCAAGCAAAGGTTGAAGCGCTTTCTCGTAAGTGAAGGTAAGGCGCGGCCCTAGCGATGTTTTTACAGATCACTCATGAGAGCGCTGTAATCGCGGAGCATTCGGGCGCACAGAGCGCGCGGTCACGTGGTATTTCTTAAACTCCGCGGGCTTTCGTTTTTCCCAAATAAAAATGTCCGCACTAAGCCTATCTCGTTCGAAGTACATGGGTTACCAATATTTGCGAAGCTCCACTACATTTCTATTGACGCCTGAACGTTTGAAGCTATAATGAAAAATTTAATAAATTTATCTCTGGTAATTACTCAGAAGAAGACGAGCAAGAAAATGGTACTGTAAACTTAGATAAACGCTAACAACATCCACACAATCTCTGTTCTGAAGAACGCATAGGTTTTTTCAACATCTTTGTCCATGTTACCTTGTACACCCTGTATATATTGCCTTCATTTATTCGTATGCCAAGGAATTTCTGTACGTTTACTCGAGGTATTTCTGAGGAACTGTCTGCACACGGTTTCCATTGAACACCTTAAAAGGCTAAATTTTAGTCCGAAATTCTCACATTCCTGTAAGCCAAACGCTGCATATAACTTTGGTTTTAGGAACACTACACAAAGTCGTCTGCATAAAATCAACCTGAAGGCTGCTGCTGTACGAATATGCGCTCCTGCTGGTATGAGAGATTAAACCTGATATTGATTCCTTCTAGCGCCGTTCCCCTTCTTGCCATGTACAGCACAAACAACAGCGGGGATAATGGGCGACCACATTTTTGTCTCTTCGTGACAACAACTTTCTCCTCACAGCTGCTCCCTTTCCATTCAACGCAGACGCTATTTTCCTTTTTCGCAATATTCCGCAAAATGTTGCGGTATACATTTTCATACGCTTCAGTAATGCCTAAAAAACCGCGTGTAACACTACACTTTCTTGTCTGCCAATTTCAATACCCTAAGTAAGAAGAACTAAGCTATGATTCTGACGTTTACGGATTCTGGAGCCAATCTGGTGTTCTCCCAATATGTCATTAAGTTCTGTCCATTCTTGCAGTTCAATTTATTCGCCTGCATTTTTAACCTTGTTACGTCAGAGTACGACGATGAGCATTTCTTAGACGTTTTCCACAAGGCAGTCCTTTCATTAGCGCGCGTCCAGACCATGCCGAGGTCCGACATGGACTGTGACGTCCAAACGAAAGGGCTCAATCAATTCAATTGTGGGGTTTTACGTGCCAAAACCACGATCTGATTATGAGGCATGCCGTAGTGGGGACTTGGGAAATCTGGACCACCTGGGATACTTTAACATGCACATAAATGTAAGCACACGTATGATTTCGCATTTCGCCCCCATCGAAAAGGACCGCCGTGGGGTGCATTCGATACCGCGACCTCGTGCTTAGCAGCCCAACACCAAGCAACCACGGCGGGTTCAGAAGAGCTCACTTCGAGGTGACGACCACCGCGAAGGTCGCTTTAACTGAACCTGACCCTGACAACCTGACCAAATTGATGAAAAGGAATGTGCGCAAGGCAGCCCCACACCAAATTGCAGAAAGTGCCGCTCAAAAGAGGTGCACGAAATGTTCTAGCTCCAAGTTCAGAAACCCCGTATTTATCTGTAGCAACATGTTCAATGTTCACTTGTGCTTCCCTATCCCAAGAAATTACGTCATTGAGCGGAAACATCTAAGAAGACCATCTAAATGTCCGATTCCCTACGGACACATATGTCCCAAAAAATAAGATACAAGCTGTCAGAACTATATATTTTGGAAAGTGTTCGATTATCTTTTCGAAGACCCAAGTGGAGGAAAAAATACAAGACATCGACAATTTCTCAGCTCATTGCCTTAAGTACCCGATGGGACTAGAAGAATCCCCGAGGTCACGACTGAACACCAACGCTTCCGGCTGACAGCTGGTCGCGCTCAGGTCAAGTCTCTCGTAGGTGAAGGAGTCTATTTTGTCTCAGCATAACGACGAGCATTCCCTAGTCGTTTTCCAGAAGGCAGTCCTTTCGTCAACGCGTGTTCAGAAGACGACGGGGCCCGACATAGACTGTGATGCGCAAAGACACTCACATCGAGGTGATAACTACCGCAAACATCACTCAGCCTTAACCTGACCCTCATGTGCTGAACTAATCGATGAAAGGGGCCAGCGTAGAAGGCTACCGTAGGAAGGGCGTCCACCTCGGATTCCCAGAATGCTACATCGTTACACCATATGCGGGGGGGAACTTGCCACTGCGGAGGTAGAGTAAGCAGGATGGTGCGACAACATGAGACGGATATGGTGACCGATTAAACTTTTGTGATTGGCCGGGATAAAGTAATCATATTCTCTATTGTAGTCTCCTAGGGAAGAACACAGTTTTTAAAGAACAGTTGTTAAAGCGAAGAGCTTTTGTGTAGAGAGGCACCGCCGTGTCCTGATGTGAACTCAGTCGTTTAATATGCTCCTACATGGAGATGGCTGCGGTATATCGAGCCAGTGTTGACAGTGTAAGACAAACGGACTTTTCCTTCACGTACTCAGCCCTGTCCCGGATCGATTCCTATCCCGAACTCTACCACGAGTTGCAACAACCCGTATATTAACAATGTAATGTAGAAAGATCAATAAGAGCGAATTTCATATTTTTTGCTAATACCAAGACGTTCGTGTGGACCAATGGAAAAATGTCATTGCTGTTGACATAACAGATGATAAGATGGCGCGAACTCTGCTTGGTTTGTCTGAAATCTGCGGTGTCCACACTGTGTCCGGCATACCACAGGCTGCGCATATAGCAGCTTGTGCATTATCCGACGTCTGTTTGGATCTGAAAGACAAGATTTTTAAGAGCACGATCCTTCACGCGGCACAATGCAAAATAGTTAGAGTTCAAAGGATGGGCTCGTTAAAGTGTATGAAGGTACTGTTTGCCTGTGGAAAGGTGCCTAGTCATATTAAGATGAACTTTCGCGCTATCATGTTCGGCCTTTCGTACCACAGCTCTTATAGTGCGATAAATCTTTTAGGATTGCTATATTCAGGGCTTTTGTACCAGGTCTGTGCCAAGTGCGGTACGACTCACCCTGTAATTTTTTGTGAAAGTCACGCAAATCGGTGCAATATCTGTAATTGTGAATATTTCGCAACGGATACAGGATGTCCCTTACTGAAAGATGAACGAACGGTACTAAAAGATAAAGCCAAAGCAGACCAGCGCAATTCGCACTTCCCAACAAGAAGCGGCAGGTCATTTGTCCAGTGAGCTACTGAACAACGTGTTGCCATGGTATGTACATGGTCGAAATTATGGATCAAGCACCTCAAAAATGGGTGAGATAATGCTGATGCATGTTGTCTAGCATTTTCGACTAGATCACCACTTAAATAATCTTAAGATTAAAAACAGCTTCAGCATAAACGAAAAGGCGTCGATCATCCTTTCTTTGCAGTAAGTGCTAAGAAACCCTCCTTGCTACGCCTGAACGGACAGTGTGCATGCCCAAAAAAAGCTGCCGAAAACGTTCCTTGAAGGGCAACCCATCAGAGAAGTGGCATACGAGATTCACGAAGCAGGTGTCTAAGAAATTGAGGTCCTAGTTGTAATACGGAGGGTATGAATAGGAATCAATCGAGAAATCGTTTTTGGGAAATAAATGAATGGCTTCCCCAAATAGTGTCCAGCAAACGATATAATTGATTCAGATGAGGCTACATATTTCGGTACTTTCAAAACCAAGATATATGTTCTTTATGACGGCCACATGTGCGGTTTGATTTAGCAAACTGATGTTGTTGCTCATTCATTCTTTTTCGCACGAAGCCGTTATCGGGGATGCTGTTGTTGTTTCCAATCAAGGATGTTGCTGAGACCCACTATGGAGGATTGACGTAGACATGGATGGTTTGTTGCAGTTTATAATGAAGAATAAATTGCGGAATTTCTAAGAACGTAGCACTGTAGAACGCAACATTGTTTGTTAAAATCAGTAAAAGCAGATCGAATAAATAATCAATAATTCAAACGTAGACAAAAACGACAATATACAATATTAGGAGGGCATTCGGCTGGACTCTAGAAGACATTTTTGGCGAGTGTAACAAACATCCTGGTGGCTGATTTGCAGAGGACTCCAAAAGGGCAGAATATTGTGTTCTGTTAAGCCTACACCAAGTTTTCTAAGTGGCATTCTTAATATAATTTTCTTCTTGCAGCAAAGTTACGACAAGATAGAAAGGGCTGCCTTTGCCATTGGGTATTGAAAACTCTATTTCTCTGATTTCATGTGCTTGCCAATGCAAAGCATATAATCTGTAAGTTCGCAAACTAGGCTCTGAGTCGTTAATAAAAAAATGATTATGACATTTTCGGCAAGGAACACTCCAAGTATGAATAGACAAATTTAATTTAGCAATACCCACCCAAGTCTTGGCTAAAGCCGC
Organism: Dermacentor variabilis; assembly: GCF_050947875.1. Lineage (NCBI taxonomy): Eukaryota > Metazoa > Arthropoda > Arachnida > Ixodida > Ixodidae > Dermacentor > Dermacentor variabilis. The sequence continues at coordinate 45,107,574 of NC_134573.1, read as the reverse complement.
AGTGGGATTGAGTCACGTGCTCAGAGCACCACAACACCAACGAAGTTTCGCTCGTCCGCTGCGTCAGCACCAGTTCTGAAAATGGAACCAGGTAGGCCGACAGTTTTCTTATTTCTACTACGGATATCTGAGTTTCTTTCTTTTATTTGTTTTTGACTCCGTGAAAGCAAGTTGCGTTTCTATATTATGAGCATTAAGGTGCTGTCAGCTTCGGTACGCGAGAGCTTCGTGCTAAGCTTGTCTTTTTTCGCAGAAACATCCAAAGCGAAGCCGCATACTTGTTGGTTTTCACTTCCCACGTTTTTCACGCAGATAAAGCTATTCTTTGACTAGCAAAACGGCAGTCGGTAAATATTTCTCACAGAATTGGCTGCTTCCTGCATAAAATATAGAGGTAGACGCCTGTTTATAACGTCTTCGTTTTAAAGCCAAACGAGGCATGGAGGCTGTTCCCTTTTTTTTAGACCATACACATTTATAGAACAATGGTTTGAGTGTAGCGAGGTGGCATCTTTAGCAAATACGCTATTTTGCGAGGCGGACTCGTACTTTACCATGATTGTCACCATGAGTGTCGGAACACTAATGAAGAAAAAATAGCGCATGAAGTTCTTTACGTGAACCTTCGCGGCGGCGGTTTCACTGACAGCTTGGAGGCAGTCATGGTTTAGTACAACACCATTTTCTGAAACTTCCAATCTTTCATCATGAAAGTTCAGCGTTAATTCAGGCAATAACGAAACCGAGTCCGCTGTAAGCGTTGAAAAGGCGGCCTTACTATCATATTAGACGGAAACGTTCCACGACGAAAAGCATGATGATGTTTAAAACTGAACCTCATGATCACTCACGGCAGATGCTGAGAGAGAGAGAGTGAGAGGCAAGAAGGAAAGGCAGTGAGGTTAGTCAAGGTCACGCCCAATTGGCCAGCTGACATGTGAGGAAGGGAAAACAGGGAAATACAGATAAGAAAGTAGAAGAAGATTCATCAGTATGCACACAATCGTAAGTTAATGCTCAACCACGAGCACACACGGCGCGTTTAGCGTAGCTTGAATCTGCCGGGAAGTATTCTGTCAGTGTTTATCTCAAATTCTAATAAATTGGTAAATTAATAAGTCTTGGTAACTAGCGCTGTGATATTCTCGTTATAAGCCCTAAGGTATATCAAACTCATCGAAGAACTCATCTACAAAAACGACACGTTTGCTACGCCCATCCTGTTTTTATTAAGCATCTGTGGGTCTAAAGAAAACGACCTCCCAATTCTCCCAAAGTTTTAGATAGCACAGTCGTTATAAATCCCTTGTCACATGGTTCTGTCACCGCAGGTGATGTATTGTCTGATGACTGTATCTATGAGGATGCTCAGTCATGCCATATACTATACCCTCATGCGACAGACGAACAAATAGCGAGGCTGACGGAGTCAGGAGTTCACCAGCCTTTGATATTACGCGACATCTACAAAAGCACCGGAAGCGATAAATAGAATGAGTGCAATGACGCATCTCTCTTCTTGCTGCTAACTGGCAACGTGAGTACCACTCACAATGTCTTAAGCTTTTACTTCCAAACCTGCTTTAGCCTTTAGAAACTTGCTTTAGCTTTTACGTCCAACTTTAGCTTTAGCTTTGATACGTCCAAACGCTACTGTCAAGGAAACAGTGAATTACGCTCCGCGGCTGCCAATATATTATTGTTTAACCATATGGGGAGGTTGAGGAACTTTTTTCACTGAAAGTGTGTTGTCAAAACGTTCCTGGGACATTTATTTGGTTGGGTCGACATCTCCTACGAAAGTGCCAGATGCTCCGTCAGGAGATTTGTGGGACAGTTCCAGGAGATAAGTGGTTTACTGGTACATGCTCAGGATTTACGCCTTAATAGTCTTGTGTTTCATGAGAGATTCTGGGGAATGCTTGTAATGAGACCGTGCATAAAAAAGAGGTTTGCGACTGGGATTGCACAAAGAGCTTCGAGGGCACTGATTAGTTATAAGGCATATAAATAGTAGACACGAAAACATATTTGCAGAAAAATTGTTTTCCATCATTTTCACCACTTCGGAATAATCCAAAGTTGGGTATGTGGGAAAGGTATGTCGCTGTGTGGAATAATTCCGCGCCTTACAAGCAAAGCCGGAAACAATCTCCTCGCTGACGAAAGGAGCACAAGCATGAGAATTTCATAATTTATGCACGTGAAGCGCGAAAAATATAGTGCAGACTGTCTGGTAAGCCTGCGTGTTAGCGAAGCATGTTAACTTGCCGAAAAAAAGCTTCGTCTTTCAAGTATAAACAATTTCATCAACATGGCAAATTACAACCTCACATTTCCATGAAACTTGAGGCAAGGGTTGTCGTGAATACCAGAGCGAATAAATAATATCTTGGCTATAAGAATCACAATTCTGTGGAAACAAATTAGCCACAAGTTTACGATTCTTACGCAACGAAAAATGACACGGTGAATTTAACATCCATTCGCTCATGTAGAAGAAATAATGAGTGCCCGCGGTGAATTAATGCGCACGACTGCACGACATTTCCGTCTAGTGTACTTTTCCGTATAATACGCTATGACGTATTGACCAGGTTTGAGAAAGTCTTCCTTAAAGTATGGTTCTTTCCGCAGACGTCACAGCTGCCTATTTCAATATCGAAGAGCACGGCTCCAACAACTTCGCCTGCGTTCAGAAAAAAGAAAATTGTCCTCAATATTACGACGCGAGTTTATTATTGCTATTAGGTGCGGATAACATGCTGCCCATAAATAGTTCTATGTAATTTTTTTTTAATTTTTAGAGTATGAACACGTATACTGTGTACGCACCTTGTACGCCCGGAGAAATAAGCCCACACATCGGTTCAACTGTAGTAACACAAGCACGATGCACACTTTTACACTCGACTAACCTTTTCCAAACGTGCTATATTGCTCCGTCAGCGCGTTTACATACGAATAATTGAAATGGCGCCCCCCAATCAAATTTTAATTGTTTATGTCATCTTTCATCTTTATTCGTACAACCGGCGCAAAGGCTGAGGAAGCCTTCCGAAATGCCCGCCCTCAACCTCCCCAGTTTTCCCCATTTACACAAAACTCAACAGTGACTAAAGCCAAGCAGTGTTTTACGCGCTTCACGACGCAAGTGTGTAGTTTTAGTAGGAACGTTGTGGCCGGGCCCGTCTCTCGATGAGTATCGACGATAATGGGATCGCATTAAATCAGTATAGCAAGATAACGTATTGCCACCATCGAAACAAGGTATCTAAAAACATGTGCTGCAGCGTATGACTCCTTCGCGTTCCCTTAAGAACTCTCGGCGGCATCGGGCACCGCAACCGCAAAACCTGGCATGGTCTCCGATTCCATGGAGTGCGGGCGCATGTGAATGATCAGAAACACGAAATGCGGTAAGCGGGCTCGTTTGTCGTGCTGCTTGATGATAATTACTATTTGCATCCCTTTGAAATTACGCGGTCACAAGTAGTCGCCTAGCCTGCTTGAGGGACTCTGCTACGCTATGCATGCTTCTGATTCTAGCATATAGAATCAGAAGCATGCATAGATATCTCCTATATATCTCCCTAATCATTTCTATCTTCCTCAAAACTTATCTATCTACATTGCACCACTACCTATGCGTGTGATGGGTGTGGCCATATCACTCCCTCCCCAGCTTTTTTCTTTTCGCCAATACTCTAAACGTCGCTTCCTTATCTCTACTGATGACCGGTTGATGCTTCCTTCCGCATTATACAAACGCTTCTGGAAGGTGTGCGTTACTGACAGGTCTTCCTTTGTGAATGCCTTCGCATTCAATAAGGATGTGGTAAATGGTCTCCATATTTTTGCTGCAGCCTACACACGCCTCATTAATTTCCGAATGAGCCACTCGAGCTTCAAAGTGTCCTTTCATCCAACTCTCTGGAGCCATCAAGTGACGGCGCTAAGAGCCAGGGACTTCCCTTCGTATTATCGTACAGATTTTTCCTGATACCGTGATACCTGATACGCCTGGTAACCACCCACGCCCTGAGCAAGATAACCTATGTCACCCGGTAACTTAGCCTCAGTACAACTGAAATGCTCAAACTCAATACCATGATCAAGAGGGCCTAATGACGTGGACTTATCTTTTACGGGTGAGCGTTTTTCACCATTTAACGAATGTTATCGCTCTGTGGGGGACGCGCCCGCCGGAATCGGAAATTTCTCGAATGTTATTCATAGTTCTATCTGCTGTCTGCTGTGATCGAAGTCTGTATAATCTGATTTTATGTAAGCGCGACACGAATGGTGTGGAACTTTCTGGATGACACGCAAGCAGCAGCGATTACTCTGGAACCTTCGATGACTGATGCATAAAAGCCAACGCGCTTGATCCGCTAAGCAGATTTTCGACGCTCGCCGACCGTGTTCGCCGCCATTGCTGTGTTTTAAGTGTAACTATCGTTTATGGGCACAACTTTGCCCAATAAAAAGTCAGTTTTGTCATTCACAGCTTTACCGCGTTATTATTCATCGTCACTACGATGTGTCATCTGGTGGAGACGCTAGATTGTTCCTGTGCCGAATGCCCCCGCAGAGCCGCGATCCAAGTGTGAAGGAAGAGAACACCAACATCGACAAAGACCAGCGAGCTAGCCGTAAACAGCAAGCTACGGCAAAACGGATATCTTCTCGAGAAGACTAGAGAGATTGAGCTCAAGTCAGCAACCCCACGGCTGCCCCAACGTCCCCCATTCTGCTTCAATATCAGGGCCCATGGACTTTCCATGGATCATCATCTGAAGACCCTGAAACCTGGTTGGAGACCTATAGATGAATCGCGATTTTCAGCAACTGGGACTGTGACGACAAGCTGCAACATGCATATTTCGACGTAGAAGACGCCGCCAGAACGTGGTTTGAGAACCGGGAGTCGACCCTGACAACGGGGGACCTGCTCCGTAGCGGCTTGCTACGGACGTTTACGAGCGTCGTGCGCTAGCAAAGGGCCGAAACTATGCTAGAAACCTGAATACACCTACATAAACAGAAGATAGTGACCTTTGCCGAGGAGATGATGCGCCTGTTCCGCCAGCCGACCCGGATATGCCTAAGAAGAATAAAATTTTGTTCCTCATGCGTGAGGTAAAGCCAGAGCTCTTCACCGGATTTATACGCAATCAGCCCAGGACTGCTGCTGGATTTGTTTCCGAAGCAACAACCATGGCGAAGACGCTCGATATGCGGACAAAACGATATACGCACTGAAACTACACCGATATTCAAGCATTCGGCAGTGACGACATGCGAGAGACCATCAAAGCGGTCGTTCGCGAGGAACTTCAGAAGCTGTTCCCATGCTCGCAGCTTCAAGTAGCCTCAATCGCCGACATCGTCCAAGAAGAGGATCGGTGGTCACTTGATATTACTCAAGTGCAAGCGCCATCGCCGCAGCCCCAGCCGGAAGCGATGACATACGCCACAGTCGCCCATCGCCGAACTTCCTCCTCCGCGCCAGAGACATCGTGGCGCCGCGATTCCTTCGCCAGACGCCACCGCTGCCGCAACCTGCCGGCCAACGAAACGCTCCAAGGAAGAGAGACATTCGCCGCCAGCTTGGCTAGCATTTCGGGGAAGCTGGCCATGTGTACCGCCGATGCCTACAGCACGACTTGGGACTGCGAGGGTTCGCCATCAGCGCGCCCGTCCACAGCTTGGGGAGCGCCCTCGTGACGACGCCCACTACCTCGCCGCCACGCAGTGGAGTTATCTATAACCATCCCGTTCACCGTCACAAGGTCTGTGAGTACCCGGGAACTAAAAGTAGCAAGTGGTGGAGGTGCAGTTGCTGTTCGTCGAACTGACGAAGTTTCTCCACCGCCGATGAAGACGCCGAAAAGACTATATCGACGATATATCAAAGATAAGCCACCATCCCGACGACGCATCGAAGCAAATAATACGCCGACAAAAGAAGACCTGATGACGCGATGCTCCAGCCACATGCCAACACGACGCAGCCGTCATGCTATCGGTCCTGCTATCGAAACGTTGGCCAGTCTTTCCGAGGCTTATCCTGTGTGAGGCCTTTCCCATGTTTACAACCTTTGTACCACACAGGGATTCTGTGTTTCATGAGCTATGCATGTCGAGCGACAGCACTTCTTGATGCCTGCTTCTTGCAGATATTCTTATGCTGCATGATTCACCTATTTATATTCATTGTTCCTCCCGTACACGCAAATTTAGATTCACCACAAGAAACCTTGTTGATGATTTCCAAACACGTTCGGATGAAATCAGAGGACGTTATACACACAAGCTTGATGAGATAGGCGTTCAAAAGCCTCGGAATTTGCAATTAAAGACATATTTCTGCTGAAGAAGCTTTTGGTATGATCCACAAGGTTACTTGAGAATATAATTTTTGCCTAAATTGGGAACAGTCAACCTAAATCATGCCAAGCGATACCACTGATGACTCATAGGCATTCCAACTGAACGAAATAAAAAATATGTGTAGCACAAAATGCAAGAAATATTGTCATGACGTCATGCTATCATTGTAATGAAATCCGTCTTACCCTTTAAATCTGGAATCCTTTATAATTCACACTAGTAAACACCTCATAATGGTTGCGACGTGAATTATGCATGTGACATTTATTCCGCTTTTGTTTTACTACAAGACCCGATGGCGCTTAAGCAGCAGTGAAAGCACTGAGTTGAAAGTACTTAATACTTTATATTGCCAAAGGAGTAAATTTCTCTGCGGACCGCAACATCGCATGCTAACAATATCTGGCAGCAAACGTGAGAAAGAAGGCATACCGCACATACGCGACTAAGGGCTGCCCTCGTGTAAAGGACGCACCACCACTTGGAAGCGCAACATTTTGGAAAAAATTCGAAACATCCCAGTGAGGCCGCTGCCACAGGGCCACTGTTTCTTAGTGCGGCGCATCGTCTCGGCTGGGTTGGCAATAATTCCAGTCAGATCGGCGGTATTTCCCCTCTACAGAAGAGGGCCCTGCTTGAGTCAGCTCTGGTCAGTGACGATGGACCGGCACCTGACTCCTTCAGGGAGTGACAAAAGCAAAAGCGAAATTGTCTGATAAAATAAAAAAGTTGATGTTATGTCATTTGTGTGTATATTCCACGCGCTACAGTTGCGGAAACAGTACGAAACTTTAGCCGGCCGTCATTGGCATGATTCGGGTAAGGGCCGCACGCAGCCAAAACTCTAAAAAAAGTGCGGCCCTTACATGAGTACACACGGTATGACATATGTGGGGGGGCTGCTTGGTTCAATTGTTTCATAATGAAGATATTACTGCACAACTCGTGACCATACGTGTCATAAGCATTGAACAAACGAAAAAAGGTCTTGCGTTCTTAAATCTGCAAAAAGCTTTTACTTGGTGTAGGTTAAAGTAAATACCTTCGCGAATGATGCTAAATGCACTCTCCAACGCTTTCCACTATAAAAGTGGGCTATCTTACACAGAACTCGCTTTTAACCTTTCGTCACGGCATAGGCGACGATTCATGTTCTTCAAGCGTGTTTTATCGCTTCAAATGGTACATATCGTTTCAGTTTATTACTGTTGTAAAGGTGTTTATTAGTCACCAGCGTTTCGGCCGACCGTTGGATCAGCGAACGGACTCTCAGCACGAGCGACATTTCCCGAGAAAACGAGGAAAGCGCTGGAGAGGATGGCCCACAATAGAGTTGCTCTTCTTCGCAACACCGTATATTGCTCCACAGTTCTGTCCTATAACATTAATTCAATATTTATCATTAAATTATCCTAAATGTAGTACAGCTGTGTTCAGGTATACTGGCGACATCTTGCATTAAGTACAGCTTTTGGAAATTTATTTGCAACTGACCTATGTGTACCGGCTAGTGCAGATGCGTCGGCAGCAGCAATCGTTAAGGTACACTAGTTTCATCTACTCTGGAGTATGCATCCTCCAGAAGATTGAAATGTTAAATGAGGTGTGAATGTAGATTATACTCCTGCGTAACTTTCATAAGCATATCTTTCGTCTGCGCCACAGATGATTGTTGCCAATACTGTTAAAGCAGTGTGTCTGTCTACAGCACCCATAGAGAAGAAAGTTATTATTTTGTGACAAGTAAACACATTCAATTATCAGATAACATTTAGTATTTTTCAACAAATTTAACGCATTTTGCCTTCCGCTGTGGTATTTTTCAAATCCTAAATTTGGCACGTCTGCACAAAGTTTGACTGCAGGATGTCACTTCACATAAAAGAGTGTATTTATGTACATGATGCCTTCGCGGCCTCGGGAACGCCCTGCTGTCCAGAATGTCATGAGTTTTCTTAAGCATTGGTTGCCATCTCACAAACTGCTCATTTTGCATTGGAATGCGAATTGACACCGGAATGCGACAGTTATGGAAGGTACATTTGATATAACAAGAATAATTCAGCCCTTTGATCCCCGTTTTCCCGTCACTTGATACCTAGTGCCATAATAGCGTGATTGACACCGCAAGCGTCATTGTTAAATATTATTATTGTTTGGATGTGGGGAGCAATAATTTTAGCAGCTCTTCTGGATCACTTGAATCAGTATTGTTTCTATTGATCCAGCTCTTCTGGATCACTAGAAATCATTATTATATTGTACCTTGTTTGTTTCACTAATTTTAACCAAACATCACTTTTGATTGTTGCAAGTATATGTAATTTGCTACCATTCTTGCCAACATACATAATGTGAAGGTATCCGTGTTGAAAAAAATGCAGCTAATGGTTTGCCAGGACATAACGTCAATTGAGACATTTCTACTTTACCCTTACACCTCTCGCTGGTACTGCTAAATAAATGCTCACTCATTATGGTTGTCCATAACATTGGCTTCCTTTAAAATAAAATTGAAGCTTTGAAGAGCATCTGAGGTTAGACTTCTTGAAAAAATGACCGATTTTGTTGGTAAAGTAAGACAGAGGGTCAGGAAAACAGAAACGTGTAGCTCTGAATAGTGGCATGAATAAAAATAGTGCATGCCATTGATGCGGAACAGTATTTGCGATCACGAAGAGGCGGGCAGTGTGAAGGCGCCGACGACGATTAGAGGCTAGCGCGGGATGTTGCCTCTTGGCCCACTGCGACGTATTTTCTTCTAAATATACTTGTACATAGCTTTTCGTCTGCGTCTTCCTACGTAACATACCTGGTGGAGGGTCGGGGTGTCGATCCCCGTACCAGCAGTTTGCACGTCTGCCCAACACCCCAGCGACATCTTCCAGTGCAGACGGTCCTCGTCCCAACAACACTGGCGATACTACCAGGATCCTCCGGCGTGAGATTGAGGCCGCCTATCCGGCTGCCTTCGTCTCCAGCCTTACCAACGCATATGCAGTCACGGTTTCGCTGATCCAGGATGTTGTCCGCCAGGAGTTCGAAAACGTTGGTCTTTCCACCGTCTGCTCAGCCCATCGCCCTGACACCCACCCGGCTTCTTCGATTCCACCCCGTCCCGCATCTTCTTACCCACCGCGTTTCTGCAACCCATCTGAATGCGCACTGCTGACTACAAGCCCATTTGTTTTCACAGCGATCGAATCGGGCACATTTCTCGGCACTGTCGCAATGGCTGGACTTCCCTGACCCGGTCTGCTTATACTGCCTACTCTCGCTCCCCAGGTGGCCCTTCTCGTCCCTATGCCGCACGCTCCGGTAATGCCGCCGCTGATTCTCCTGCACCGAACCGCCCCTATTCTCGTTCGCCTTCGCCCCAACGACGACAATCTCGCTCTCCCCAGCCCCGTCGCTCCTATTCGCCGACTCCCTTCGGACGCCGCTCCCAGCCGGAAAAGTAGACGATGCAGCACCTCGAGGTGACGCTGCATTGCTCCCTACGTCACCAAATCGTCTGCAGAAGTTGCCCACTCATTTAAACCTTCTTGACGTGCAAGTCGACGGTGTTTCTGTGTCTGCTCTTAGAGACACTGGGGCGCCTTTGTCGCTAATGAGCGCTGACCTTGTTAACCGGCTGAAGAAAATAATCGCGCCCGCCACGACGCCTGTTGTCCATGTCGCCGATGGCGGAACAGCCCCCGTAATTGGTAAGTGTACCGCACGCGTCTGCTTCGCCGATGGCTCCACTATCGTGCTAATCACAGTGATCGCCCACCGTCCCTACGACATCATCCTCGGCTTAGACTTCCTCTCCGCACATTCTGCTCTAACGATTGTTCCGCCAGTACTCTCCGCGTTGACCTGCCTGTTCTGGATCCCGGTGAACCACACCCCAGTCGCCTCAGCTCCGTCGACTTCGTTCGCTTGCCACCTTGGGCACTGACTTACGTTGACTTAGTGTCATCCCCACCAGTCCCCGACGGTCACTACATCGCGGCTCCTCAGCTAGACGTCCTCCTTGCACACGGGATCACGGTACCTCATACAGTTTTATCTAACACGGCGAAATGCGTCTGCCTGCCAGTGGTCAATTTTGGCTTGACGACACAAGTGCTGCCCCGAGGGATGTCTTTGTCCCAGCTTTCCTCATTCGAGCATCACTCAGTAGCATCTATTTCAGTAGACGACAATTCATCCGATCCTCTCCGACCATCGCAGTCATCAACTTGTACCATCGCCGATTTACAGAAAATGATTGCGCCCGACTCGCCGTCCGAGCACGCTGGTGAGCTCTACCGCGTTCTGTTTTCCTACCACGATATTTTTTGCTTTAACGATCGTCTTTGGCGCAAACTACAGGTGTTAAACATCGCATTACTAGCGGCGATGCCCCTCCTATTCATCGCCGCCCGTATCGAGTGTCACAGGCTGAGCGTCAAGTTATTCAAGCAGAAGTTCGCGAAATGCTTGCCAGGAACAATATTGATCCTCCATGTAGTCCATGGGCATCAGCTGTTGTACTGGTCAAAAAGAAGGATGGCTCATGGCGCTTTTGCGTGGATTATCGGCACCTTAACCGGGTTACCAAAAAGGACGTCTATATTCTACCTCGGATTGATGACGCCCTTGACTGCCTCCACGGTGCTCGCTATTTCTCCTCTACTGACCTTCGCTCCGGCTACTGGCAGATTGCCGTGGACGATCTCGACCGCGAGAAGAGTGCTTTTGTAACAACCGATGGTCTTTATCAATTCAAAGTGATGCCGTTCCGTCTATGTAACGCTTCTGCCACTTTTGAATGCAAGATGGACTCCCTTCTTCACGGTTTCAAATAGTCCACGTGTCTATGCTACTTAGAGGATGTTATAGTATTCTCCCCAACGTTCGCTACGCACCTCGAGCGCCTCTCAGCAGCCCTGCACGTTTTTCGTCGAGCCGGTTTGCAACTCAAGGCATCGAAGTGCCAATTCGGCCGTCGCCAGGTTACTGTCCTTGGACATCTGGTTGACGCGGACGGAGTGCAACCGGACTCGGGCACGATCCATGCTGTTACGCACTTTCCTGTTCCGAAGTGTGTCAAGGATGTGCGCAGCTTCATTGGCGTTTGTTCGTACTTCCCCCGTTTTGTGAAAAATTTCGCCACCATAGCACAACCACTAACCGAGCTTTTGAAGAAAGACTCCCCTTTCTAGTGACGCGATAACGAGGCCTTCTGCATTCTCGCATCTAATCGACCTTCTCGCAACGCCTCCCGTTCTGGCCCATTTCGATCCTTCTGCGCCTACTGAAGTCCGTACTGCCATACGCCAAAAACTTGAAAAGCTATAGAACTATCAGCTTACTGTCCGCTGCCTACGAACCATTTACTAAGGTAATCGCAAACAATATCAGGAAAACCTTAGACTTCTGTCAACCAAAGGACCAGGCAGGATTCCGTAAGAGCTACTCAACAATAGACCATATTCACACTATCAGTAAGGTGATAGAGATATGTGCGGAATATAACCAACCCATATATATATATATATATATATATATATATATATATATATATATATATATATATATATATATATATATATATATATATATATATATATATATATATATATATATAACTTTCATTGATTACGAGAAAGCGTTTGATTCAGTCGAAACCTCAGCAGACATGGAGGCATTACGGAATCAAGCTGTAGGCGAGTCATATGTAAAAATACTCAAAGATATCTACGGCGGCTCCACAGCTACGGTAGTTCTCCACAAAGAAAGCAACAAAATCCCCAATAGAGAAAGGCGTCAGGCAGGTAGACACAATCTCTCCAATGCTTCATTCATATTTAAAACAGCGCTAAAAAACCACGTCCGTATTTTTGGCGCTGTTTTAAATATGAATGATCCGTACCAACTAGCTCGCTCCCAAACTCTTCTGAGTCTCTGCAATGCTATTCACAGCGTGCTCACAGGAGGTATTCAGAGACCTGGATTGGGAAGAATTGGGGATAAGAGTTAATGGAGAATACCTTAGTAACTTGCGATTCGCTGATGATATTGCCTTGCTTAGTAACTCAGGGGGCCAATTGCAATGAATGCTCACTGACCTGGAGAGGCAAAGCAGAACGGTGGGTCTAAAAATTAATCTTTAGAAATCTAAAGTAATGTTTAACAGTATCGGAAGAGGAGAGCAGTTTACGATAGAGGGCGAGCCACTGGAAGTGGTAAGGGAATACATCTACTTGGGACAGGTAGTGACCGCGGATCCGGATCATGAGACGGAAATAATCAGAAGAATAAGAATGGGCTGGGGTGCGTTTGGCAGGCATTCTCAGATCATGAACAACAGGTTGCCATTATCCCTCAAGAGAAAAGTTTATAACAGCTGTGTCTTACCAGTACTCACGTACGGGGCAGAAACCTGGAGGCTTACGAAAAGGGTTCTACTTACATTGAGGACGACTCAACGAGCTATGGAAAGAAGAATGATAGGTGTAACATTAAGGGATAAGTAAAGAGCAGATTGGGTGAGGGAAATAACGCGAGTTAATTGCATCTTAGTTGAAATCAAGAAAAAGAAGTGGGCATGGGCAGGACACGTAATGAGGAGGGAAGATAACCGATGGTCATGAATAGTTACGGAATGGATTTCAAGGGAAGGGAAGCGTAGCAGAGGGCGGCAGGAAGTTAGGTGGGCGGACGAGATTAAGAAGTTTGCAGGGACAACATGGCCACAATTAGTACATGACCGGGGTAGATGGAGAAGTATGGGAGAGGCCTTTGCCCTGCTGTAGGCGTAACCAGGCTGATGATGATGATGAAATCTAAGTACACAGGTGTTTTCGCATTTGGCCCCCACGGAAAGGCGGCCACTATGGCCGGGTATCAATCCCGCGACCTCGTACTTAGTAACCCAACGCCGTAGCCAACAATCAACCATGATGGGTTATTGACATTAATATGTAGCATTGATTGTTTATTGCGACAGCAACTATATGCACACTTAAGACCCATTTCTGCCGTCGCCGTCGCCGTGAGGTTTTGTATAAAATCTGGTTCAGCTTCAGTTTCACTTTATTTCTTTAATAAGTGGATACGTGCTTACATGTGAGTATACAGGAGGTCCCAGAGAATGTGGCTGAAAGGGATCCTCCTGTCAAAAAATATATACATTTGTTCGAATCTACGGCATAAAACAGCAATATAGTACTTACTAAGTCGAATATTATGCAAAGTAAATGTAGTACAAACTGCATATAATATAAAGTCAATAACTATTCGTAGAATTGAAACAGTAGTTATGGCATTCGCTACAGAACAAACCTAATATATATATAACAGCTACAAATGAAAAAAGTAGAAAGAAGGAACACCGAAAAATAAATGAGCAGCAATGAAGTGAATAGCTTAGATATGTGGGCTATTTTGGCTATCTAGTGCAAAAGTGAATACACTTTTTTTGAAGAAGCCTGAAGACGAAGAGTGCTTGACACCTAGTGGGAGGCTGTTCCGAGTAAATAATGCTGCTAAACATCCAGATTGTTTTCCATAATTAGCATATATTAGTGGCAATACGTAGTTGTCGTTAGTTGCAATTCTTGTGCCGTTTAACTTGACCAAAATAGCTTAAGAAAAAGTATTTACGGGGGGAGGATTACGTATTACCTTAAATTACATCGCGGCTAACTTTTATTTAACAACTTTATTTACTGCAAGTATTCTGTGGTTGTGAAGCATATCAGAAGAACTGCAGTCAAGAGCGATAAAACCATCGGCGCGTGCCGTAATCTGTATGTGCGAGTGAAAACGTGCGAGGGGGAGCCGGCGAACATGGTTCAATCTCGCGTGCGCGAGCGAGGAACACGGGCCGAATTCGTGTCCTCTCCAGTCGCGCACTAGGCAAAAATAAAATAACGGCTTTTACGTGCCAAAACCACTTTCTGATTATGAGGCATGCCGTAGTGGGGGACTCCGGAAATTTGGACCACCTGGGGTCATTAACGTGCACCTAAATCTAAGTACACAGGTGTTTTCGCCTTTCGCCCGCATTGAAACGCGGCTGCCGTGGCCGGGAATCGATCCCGCGTCCTCGCGCTTAGCGGCCCAACACCATAGCCACTAAGCAACCACGGCGGGCCCCGTGAGGCAGGGGTGCTCAGGCAAGGGAGGAGGGTGGTTCTTCTCCGGCGGCTGCTGGTACGCCCCGATGTCCTCCTCGCCCGCCACTCCGTACAGAGTAGAGACATCCGCGGAATCTGCTGCACCTAGTGTTCCAGAAGATAAGGGTAGTGTGTTCATTGCGGAACGGCGGCAACGGGGACAAGTGCAGCCGCTGATGTGGACTTCGAAACTGAGCTGTACATTGAAATCGACCGTGCGACGCCTGCTGATCAAAAGGGAAATCGCATATTGCTGCACATACAAAGAAGAGACGCCGAAAACGAGCACAGCGAGCAGCATGGCCGTCGAAGCAGAAACAGAAAGGGCGCGAACGCGGTCGCAGACGCTACACTTACATCGATGGTACGACGCCGCTCTATAGGACAGCTCGGGCGCGGTTCATGAATTCACGCGCCAGGCAGTTGGCCCGCTCGTTAGGGTTCCAACCCGCTTGTTTCGCTATATCGTTAACGTGGGTCGTGAACCGTGCTATGCTATGGCCTGCCGTTTTTTCACCCGTAAGTACTACGAAAGGATCTGTTGACGATGCTGGCTGCTTGTTTAGAAACTAGACCGGACAAGAAAGTCCTGACCACCGTTCGCGTGTCGTAGAGAATGGTGGTCGGGTCTTTTGCGGCTTCAAGAGCCAAAGCTATCGCGGTTTCCTCCGCCTCGTTCGCTTGTTTAGTGTAGATTGACGGACGCTGGTAAGTGCTCTGCGCGCGTCGACAACCGAGATTGAAAAGCTGTCTTCGCTTCCGTATTTGGCGGCGTCGACGAAGAATGTATCTTCCCCGTAAGGATCGATTCGTTGAAGGGTGGTTCTAGCACGTGCTCTTGTGAGACCTTCGTTCTATATCTGGTGGATATTCCTTGGTGCGGGCTCTACCTTTATACCCTCACGGGCTAATTTATACAGGGGCTATCTGTCGAGCAGTGCCTGTGTAGGGAGTATACCAGCTTCATCAAGAATCGTACTGCCCGGCTTAATGCAAGTTTTTTTATCAGCCTACCATTGCACAAGCAGTATCGCGTCGATCACGCGCACCATTTCTTTCACTGACTTTAATCATGCCGCAAAGCATCTCGTCTTCTTTTTGTCACGAGATATACCATCCAGATTTTAAAAGTTAGTAGGCTTCTTCAATTTAGCAGTCATAGACTGCTCTCAAACTGTCCACGGCTTCCGCTTTGACTAGCCCTTACAGAAGGACACACCACAGTCACGTGATGCAGCTGTGGAAAACTGTCCGAGGTTCCCCTCGAAAGCACCGTGACCTGGAGTCATCTGCTCGTTGCTGCTCGTAGGTCGCATCCCTACTCAGCGGATTCATTATTGTGGCCTCCGAGGTAGTCCAGCCGTGGAGGTCACGTCGTTGACACTACCATAGCAGTTGAATAGTGCAATCGCAGCCTCAGCGCACAGAACCTGATCCCAAAGCGTACTTTGACGTCGCGTCTTCGTGTCGTTTAATTGTTGTAATTAATATATATCATTACCTTTTAGGTAATTCGCGATCTTCCCACGTCGCTGTTCACAAAAAATGCACCCACCGATATTCTCAGAGCTTGTGAGACCGTTTAAAAAGCACCCGTTGGGTATCTGCCACAGGACGCGTGTACACTGTCTACTATAATGCTGAACGTCAATCGCAAACGCTCGAACTTTGCAGCAGATGGGATAATCGGCAAAGATCCGATTGTGTGAAAACCCAGCTACCAGCGTGAAACCGGCACATGCGATATGGTATGCTTCCTGGCACACCAGCTTCTCTAATTTGAAAAGCGAAATCCACCTGTTTAAAACACATATAACAATGAGCATGACAGATTCAGCGAAATACATGAAGAAAAGCAAGCTTGTGCTCTTAATCAATGTGCTTATCTCTTAAGTGCTAACACTAAAACTGCAAGATTTTCGCGACTCGTGGAAAGCTCGCATGATTGCGAAAACGGAAGTAATAGGACGCAGGAGAAATGAATGAATGAATGAATTAATTAATGAAAAACTTTATTTTCACAAAGGAGGCATACCGGCGAAGGTGGAGCCCTCAGTCCAGGGCCCCTCTGGCCTTTGCCATCTTGCTAGCTCTGTCGATCAGCTTCAGCTGTTCTTCAGGCTTCGAGCAGGACAGCGCTGCCTCCCACTGCTCCGATGTTGGTGTTTTGTATACTGGTGCTACCTTTGGCTTTTGGCAGGCCCATGTGACGTGGTAAAGCGTTGCGTGTTCCCCGCATAGCGGGCATCTTCTGTCCTATGTTGACAGATAGATTTTGCTGAGAAGACTCAGATTGGGGTATGCTCAAGATATGGCAAGAAAATACCAGACTACTATGTTCCTGTATATTTTAACAACTTGTCTTAAACCGACTGGCGCACTCAAACCAAATGCAAGGTAAAGAAGACACCCAGGCAAATTAACACTAGTCGCCCCAGGGAACTGTTAGGTTTTTTTCTTCTTATTTCTTTTTCCTTCATAGACTACTTTAAATGTGAAAAGTGCATGTCAATTGAATAAGTGTTTGGTCCCGCTGCCTGCCAGGCACTGCCGCTCAAGCCCTGTGTGGCTTTTGCAGGCCTGTTTTGTACGCTGCTTTCTTTGTGAGTTTGTAGAATAAAGTATTATTATTATTAGTCTGCAGTTGTCTCCAGACAACCGACTGCTCTCTACTAAGGTATTTGTGGTGAGGGGGGTAGATCCTCCTTAGGGATCTGTGGTTTATAAAAATGCTCCATAGCGTCTGGTGACTGTCCGGTTCCCCGTCGTGGTGTGCCCCCCGGTTAGCGTATGCTCGGGCGTTGGCGTCGCCACGCTGGCTCTTTGTCATAGTCTCATGACCTGGTGTCCACATAATGAAGCATTCCGAAAAGGTGATTTTTCTCGTTTTGAGTATGCGGATGGCTGCAGTGGATATGTGTCCACTGCTGTACCTTCTGCACGCTTCTTGCGAGTCCGTAAGTATTGCTGTAGTGGCCTCTTCGCCCTGGTGGGTGATGACGAGTGCGATTGCCGCTTCCTCAGCCTCGAGTTTGCCTTTGATCGAAGTGCAATTGATTTCTCTAAGATGGTGATTAACAACGCTGACTACCTCTCCGGAGTGTTCTTTGTATGCGGTCGCGTCGACGTATAACACGTCTTTTTTCCCCGCGAGATATCTGTTGTGTGCTTCTGATCTTGCCTTACTCATGGCCTTGTGTATTTTAGGGTGCATGTTTCTCGGTATCGGGCTGATCTCAATGATCTCGCGAATCTCTTGAGGTATGCTTACCGTTCTGTTAATTTCTCTGCAAGCATCCCTCGTACCCACTATCTTCAGCGTGTTCCTGACCGTTGGAGTCAGCATGAGTCTCATTCTATGCGCGAGAAGGTGAGCTTCAAATTGTTCTTGCAGTGTGTTGCTTATGCCCAATTTAAGGAATTTCTCCGTCGAGGCGTTGACCGGCAGTCCGAGAGCGCATTTATAAGTTTTCCTAAGGGTTCCCTCTAATTGTCCTTTTTCCTGCTGGAGCGGTGTTTAGTAGGGGACACTGTATACAATCCTGCTGACCACGAGGGTCTGCATTAGACTACATGTGTCCTCTTCCTTCATACCAAGTCGTCTGTTTGAGAATCTTGCGATCATCCTCGTGATCCGAGCTGTAGTGTTTGCCAGCTGTGTGATTGTGGGATCCACACGACAGTTGCTTTGTACCCACATGCGAAGGATCTTAACTTGGTATACATCTGCAATCTTCTTCCCCCCTATGAAGATGTCTATGGAGTTTTGCAGATTGTATCCTCTTCTGTAGACTCTGAGCACCTCGGATATCTCAGGGGAGCAGGCAAGTCCGCAGTGTTCAGTGTAAGCGTGGACTGTATCTGCTGCACTCTGCAGAACGTCTTGTTTTTCTCCTAAGGATCCCTTGGTAACCCAGATTGTGACGTCGGCGGCGTATTTGGCATGCCTGAGTCCTTCAATTTTTTCGAGCTTCTGTGCTAACCGGATCATAACAATTTTAAAAAGCGTAGGGGATATCACAGAGGCTTGCGGTGTCCCCTTTTTGGGCATGTTGAAGGTGTCAGTCCTGATGCCTCCTATACCAATGGTGGTGGTTCTGTCACTGAGGAAAGCTTTGACGTAGTTGTGTATTCTCTGTCCGCAGGACACGCACATTACGCTAACCGCAAAAGACGGGCTGCTGATTCGCAGAGTCAACTGTATTGAGGCGCTTGGCTTGCTCCTTGAGTCCAACGGCAGGAACGCGCAGGTTTGGGTGCGCATCACCTCCAAAACGGAGAACATGCTTAGGCTGATTTTAAGGGTCTCAAACCGCCGAGGAGGGCTGAGGGAGAGCAACCTCCTTCTGCTCTACCACGCGTTCCTCATAAGCCGTAT
Source organism: Dermacentor variabilis (assembly GCF_050947875.1). NCBI lineage: Eukaryota > Metazoa > Arthropoda > Arachnida > Ixodida > Ixodidae > Dermacentor > Dermacentor variabilis. The sequence goes on along the minus strand of NC_134573.1, from coordinate 45,088,650 downwards.
TAATTACGTCGCATCGGCACTACATTGGTCTAAATGCGAATAAGATAAACTCGACACTTTATGCGGAAAAGTATCAAAAGAGTGGTGGGACTCCCCATGAGCACCGGCACGGACAGGCTCATGAGCCTGGGCATGCACGACACCCTATCGGAGGTGACTGAGGCACCGAAACTAGTGCAGGTCGCGCGGTTCTCCTCATTACAAGGCTGGGCAGCGTCTCCTAGAGTCGCTAGGCTGCCATCATACGGGCACTCTGGAGCAGAAGGTCCCTGCTCCTGCTCAACAAATTACCTGCTCAGTTACCTGCTCAAAAAATTGTGAAATACTTGTGCTTGCCTCTTGTCGTTAGGAAACCTGAAAAATTTTGCTGAACTGTAAATCCCGCTGCTAGGACACCACATAGCCTCAGAAAACATGTGATGCCCCGATTTAGCTATATTATTTATTATTATGGGGTTTCACGTGCCAAAACCACTTTCTGATTATGAGGCACGCCGTAGTGGAGGACTCTAGAAATTTAGACCAGCTTGGGTTCTTTAACGTGCACCTAAATCTAAGTACACGGGTGCTTTCGCATTTCGCCCCCATCGAAATGGGGCCGCCGTGGCCGGGATTCGATCCCGCCTGAGTTAGCCATCGTCGTCTAATGCTTGGTAGACCTGGTTTCCTGCGTCATCTCTTCCTTGGACGCTTGATCACGCTTCTCTGTCTTATCTTTCCTATCTTCGTGCCTTGTACGACAACCGAAGCTGATGACTGAGCGCAATCCAACTTGCGATATTGCTGAGTGAGTGGCAAATATGAACAGTGAGAAGCTCGGACGCACGCATGAAGTCAACCACTTCCCGCGCTTCGCCCGATTTCAAGTTCACAAAAATAGAATTATAAATGGCTTAAAATAAAATAGGGTTATTTACGTACGCTCAAATATCTCTACTTCTCAAAACTTGGGAATGACGAGAAATGTGAACATCCACATCTATTTCACTTCGTTCCAGTATATCTTAGCATATCCGGCAACCGCTAAGAGCGCATATGTTCCTTGATACTGAAGCAAAGCTCATTATTTTTCGAAGCGAGATCGGGATGCCTTAGAACACGCACCAATAGAGCGAGACATAAGAAGGAAGATGAAGCATGCGCTTGCTGCAGTAAAGATAGGGAAACGGCAGGCCATGTTTTATTAGAATATGAAGACGTCTGCCCAAAGGTCGATTTAGGTACCACTGGCCTCTTGAATCCCTTGTGTTCAGCGAGTGCAGGGAAAAGGTAAACATGCCCGCAACAGAGATTAGTAAGAGGCGATTGGAAGATTGGTGGAAGAAAATTACGGAAACGACAAAAAACGGGATGTACAAAAGCAAAATTCGTAATAGGGGGTCAGAAAATTTCGTTGTGGGAGTTCATAGTGGTTTCTTTTTTTAACCTAGGTAGGACATTAGGCAGTATAATAGCAATAGCTTGGTGGCGCAACCCACAGCGCCGTTTCAAAGGGGAGGCTCATAACATCCATCCATCCATCCAGCCATCCACTAAAACTAGCACTCACCTTCCGGGGGTATCATTTCATTTCATATCAGTCATTTTATTTACTCTCAAGGCCGTACAGGTATTACAGAGAGGAGCGGCAATAGAAAAAAAAAAGAAATGGCTAATGAGACAGCACATTATCACAGATAGCCGACTTGAACACATCATGTTCTGTGATAGTGACGATGAAGGCGAGAAGGCAGTTCCCGTGTTTACTTGTTTTCGGGATGAAGGTTTCAAGGTAGACATTGCTTTTACACTGACGCACCCCAACTTTCATTTGGTGATCAATAGGGAATTACAAATGGCTCGGAGGCGAAAGAAGTGTCATTTTTAGGTCAATTTTACTGTAGTTTATTTTATGAAACAGGCATAAGCGGGAAATTTGACATATAGTACAAAGAAGCGGTAGGTCAAACCTAGCTGAGCGGTTTTGAACCGATTCTGAGAACTGTCTTAACGAGATGGTGTACGGGTCTCATATCGGTGAAGCGGACTGGAGTTTAGAACGCACGAATGTTTTATATAGTAGTAATTTCAACGAAACCGGAGCGAGGCGGAACTTCCGCCGTAGAAAACTAATGGAACTCTTAGCTTCGTTAATAACATGGGTGATATGTTTCTGCCATGACAGGTTATTAGTGATATGGACGCCCAGATACTTTTAGCTGCCGACGAACTGAAGAGTACAACCGTTAAGATCATAGCCCTGAGAAATGCACTGGTTAATCTCTGGAAACACCCTCATCGTTTTACATTTGTTAATGTTTAGTTTCATAAGCCATGTATCACACCAAGAAGAAATTTTATTTAGGTGTGACTGAAGAACGGAGAAGTCGGACTTATTAGAAATTAGGCGGCACAGAACGAAGTCGACTGCAGAGAGCCTTATGTTAGAAGTAAGAGAATGAGGCAGGTCATTAATATAAATTAGAAAAAGAAGAGGCCCATGCACTGACCCCTGAGGAACACCGGATGTTACATAGCATGATTTAGAGTCATGATCAATAACAGAAACCTACTGTTTTCTGTCCTGCAAGAAACATTCGGTCCACTTAAGCAAGACACAATCAAGATGGAGTGCGCTAAGTTTCAGTAATAGTAGTCGATGTGAGACGGTATCGAAAGCTTTCGCGAAGTCAATGAGTATGCAGTCAATAACTGAAGCTTGATCTAACGCTGAAGACAAATCATCAGTAAAATTAATAATTGAATCTCACAAGAATATTTTTTGCTAAAACGAAGCTACCGTGACGCAAGAAAATTATTAGACACGAGAAAACGAATCAAGTCGCAGTATATTATGTGCTTTAGTAACTTGCATGGAATAGAAGTTAAGCAGATCGGCCGGTAGTTTAAGGGGTTATGTGTATCACTAGACTTGTGGACTGGAATCACCTTCGCCGTCTTCCAGTCGTCCGGAAGTGGTGAACTCTGGAAAGACTGCGCAAAAATATGTGACAAGAAAACAGATGGATACGCTACAGTACTCTTAAGGAATCTGTAATTTATGGTATCAACTCCTGCCGATGAGGAAAGTTTAGCTTTTATAATCAAATTTTATATGCCATCAACGTCGCCAGAAATCGGCTCCATCTCAATGTACGTAAATGCACAGTGTGGCGGACGGTGAAGTATCTATTAGAGCGTCAGAAAAAGATAGCGAAAATGTGTTCTTAAAAACCATTCAGCAAAGCACACGGGGGACAGGAAATCCAGCGTCAGTTTTCAGAACAATTTCTTTAGGTTTGCGTACGTTGATAACGTTCCAAAACTTCTCAGGATTAGTTGTGAGCAGATGTGGTAGTGTTTCAGAAAAAAGTAATTCTTGGCTGAGCGGATAGCCATTTTATATTCAGATGTGATAGCTAAGTAGGCAGCTTTTGCTTGGGTTTTCCCAGACAGCTTGAAGCTTCGAAAAATGCGTTTTTTTCTTGTTAAGGCGCCGTTTTAAACACAAGTTAAACCAAAGAGCCCGATTGCACGGAGGTAATTGGCGAGTCGGAATATATTTTTCAATTAGTGTTTCAAGTTTGTTTTTGAAAAGAAGCCAGTATTCTGCGATAGACCTGTCCCACAACTGTGGAAAAAAGAAATCGGCAAAGCTTTGCAACTCGTTATTGATCGAGGTAAAATCTGCTCTACTGTAGTCACGAATTCTCTTACAGTATATTAGACGCTGGGGCTAGCGCAGGAGCATTGCAAAATGAATTACGGAACGATCGCTTAAACCTGTTATAATTGATAACGTGGAAATTGAGTCAGGAGATGTGGTGTAGACGAGATCAAGGATGTTGGAAGAAATTGCAGTGACACGGGTAGGCTCTTTAACAAACTGGGTGATGCCAAAGGTCCAACATATATCAAGAAAGCTTGAACATTGGGAAGAGGATAGAGTCACTGATGGGAAGTCAACAGCCCAGTCAATGCCACGGAAGTTTGAATCACCGAGCAAGAATATTGGTGCTGCGAGATATTGCACAACGATTTCGTTAAGACAGTGAAACAGTTCGTTGCAAAATGTGGATGAGCTATCGGGCGGTCGATAGCAAGCGCCAAATATCACGTCTTTCTTTATCACCAAATCTTTATCTTTATCTTTATCTTTATTTTATCTTTATCGCCAAATATCACGTCTTTCGTTTATGTGAATACTACAGCGCAAGAACTGAATCTGCAAAGGCACGTATATATCAAAAGCGGTGATATCAGATGAAACAGCGATCAAGGTCCCACCGCCACATCGTCCTATTTGGTCATTTTTATAAATATTGTAAGCCTTACCGCACGCGAAAAGTTTCCAATTTTCAATTTTGTCAGAAAGCCAGGTCTCGACTAAAACAACAATATCTGCATTACACGTGTCGGTCAGCACAGACAGGGTATCGCGCTTATTCATGATAGAGCGGATGTTAGTGAACAGCACAGGGTAATCGTTCTCATGCCTATTCTTTACGGCCGCGCGATGCCAACTCGAAACGTGGGATGGGGTATTCGCAGGGAAATTTATTGCGCTGCTGTCCACATTTCTGCTCGCACTAGCAATACTAGACAGTTTTAGTACTGCGTTATGGCGATACGTACGCAGCACGCAAGGGCTTTGCGGAACGTAGGAGCGCGTCTCGCTTGGGGGCTTTTAGTACTGCGAAATGCCTACATACGCAAGAGGGCGACTGTTAGACGCCGGGCGCATCGGAACGCATTGTCCGCACCTGCCGATACGTCGAACCGTCGGCCAAACTAGACGCTGTTGATCTCGCTAACATGATGTAACGTGTGGGCGCGTTCCCGCTTCGTCGAACTATATTTAGGCCCTTTAAGATACTCTACTTTTAATGCGCTTGAAATGCACGAATCATATCGAGAAAAATAAAAACCGAGTACTTGCTTTCTGGGGCTGGCACGGTCATTTGCGACAAACTGCGCCAAGAGTAGGTCGAGCCTTTCGCGGAAACAGCGCACGCTGAAGACTTTCCTAAAAGCGAAATTCATATTTTTGGTTATACATTCCCACTTTGCAGGATCCTGGAAAGGGTTCTGCGCGTTTACTTCCCACAGCAAAGCCAAATCGTACGCCACGGAAAAGAACAGTCTTCCGCTGGTCGCCTTCGACACCGCCATTTTTCGAAACTCTTGTCTCGCGCTCTCCCGAACGAACGAGAACCACGAAAGCAGCACGCAAGACTCGCTACGTACGCACGCAAGAATCGGATGCGTGCGTACGCAGCGGCCGCGTACGCATCTCGTACTGTTTGTGTTGCGTTCTGCCCATGCGCAGTTTGCAGAACGCAGCGATCTTACGTACGCAACGCCGTTGCGTACGCTCCGTACGCAGTACTAAAACTGTCTACTGTTCCACTGAAGTTCATAAACGGTATCGGTTTGAGAGCAATACACGTAGCACTTTTTGTTGATGAACAACTTGTTGTACCTGAGGTGACACAATTGACCGGACGACTTCCCAAATGCAATTAACTTCTTCCTAGTCATTCTAGTTGCCCGACAGAACTCTTTGTGAATGGATACCCCGGATCATTTCAGTTTCTTCTTTTCTGTTAATATGTTTTTTTTTTACTTTAAATAATGCCAGTTTCACTGCCACTTATCGACATTTATTATTTATAAAGGCACCTAAGCTCTGCGCACGCTCAATTCGCTCTTCGGGTAATTGCACCGCGAGAAATTGCACAAGAATTGAACGAACTTTTTTTTTCTGTTTCCCTCCACGTTTCAGAGGTACTATTGGCCATACCAAGATAATCAAGTTACCTCTCCTTGACCTGTCCTCGAAATCATCCAGACAAGATTGCGCCGATGCATTCTCACTTTTCATCATCATCATCATCAGCCTGGTTACGCCCACTGCAGGGCAAATGCCTCTTAATTGTGGCCACGTCGTCCCTGCAAACTTCTTAATCTCATCCGCCCACCTAACTTTCTGCCACGGACTGGTATGCTTCCCTTCCCTTGGAATCCAGTCCGTAACCTATAATGACCATCGGTTATCTTCCCTCCTCATTACATGTCCTGCCCATGCCAATTTCTTTTTCTTGATTTAAACTAAGATGCCATTAACTCGCGTTTGTTCCCTCATCCAATCTGCTCTTTTCTTATCCCTTAACGTTACACCCATCATTCTTCTTTCCACAGCTCTTTGCGTCGTCCTCAGTTTAAGCAGAACCCTTTTCGTAAGCCTCCAGGTTTCTGCCCCGTAGGTGAGTACTTTTCACGGTTTCGGTAATAATGCCTCGGATATAAGCAGGATTCTGCTGAGTGTCAAGAGCAACAACTTTCTCCTCTACGCACGCAAGTCTGGCATTCATGCTTGTAACACGCTCGTCAAGTAACTTTTGATTGGCTTTCACTTCATTAAGAGTTGAGATTAGCTCAGCGTGACGCGCGTCCATTTTAGTAGCAAGAGAGTTAATGGCCTTGAGAAGCAGGTTAGTGCTACACCTGGGATCAGGGCCAGGGTTAAGCTCAATGTCTCCGGACACCACAAGCAACTTTGTGACATATACACAGTCGGTAAATAAACACCACGAAATGTCCGGGCGTGGGACGAGCAGCAAAGCGCGATTGCTAGAACGCTTACAGTAAAGGGAAGTCTAGTTGCCAAGCTGGATGTAAAAGAAGAGCGGTCTCACCAAGGACTGCGCCATTAATGCCATCCCATGCCCTCCGGTAGCTCTCTGTATATAAACAAGGCTTTATTTTTAGGCATAGTCACAGGTTGTAGCACCACCACTGCATACTGCTGCCCGTAAACTCCAATGGTACAATTTTATTTTTATAGACAAGGGTGGCTTTATCACCGTTTTCATTTTCGGTTTTGCATAACTGCCAAAGCTTACTACGCATGGAACGAACGGGTGATGAGAAACTTTCATAAAATAGATAGATGACTGTGTTTCAGTGTAACGCAGTTTAGAAGTACGCACATCGTTTCAGTTAAGTTATAAAATAATGGAATGACAGGGCAAACTCGGTTTTCTGTTTGTTTTACATATCCGGTAAACACGCTGTATAATTGAACCTCCACTAAGCTTGTCTTTAAGAATGCAGCTTACGACCTCCTGCTTCAGATCAGTTAGAAATTCTGTACCTTGTTCTGTGAGCCCGTAGATGAGGACATTTTTATATGGGCTTCTATTTTCTAGCTCATCAACTTTGTCTCCTATTCACGTGCATCGATTGCTTACCGACGGTGTCAACTTTTTCTCCACGCTTGTCCAGGTGCTGATGAGATGAGTAGAAATGAAAACAGCACGAGTTGAATAGGCCGCCTGAGAGGCGGGGCGTGCTTGAAAAAGAAAATTGTTGTCTCTCTTCTGGATATTGTGCATGCTGCAGGCAACTTCCATTGGGCGGATCTACACCCATATCGTTTTAGTTACACTGCGTAAAACAAAACACCTGATATGACACGTACATAATTAGAATGCCGGCTGCACGCAACGGGACAGCATTCCACAGCAAGCAATAGAATCAGAACTGACAATTGTAATAATTCGAATGGCAGTGTGCCATGGTTCGAGCCAAGCTCATAATCCGTGAGAACACATAATTACAGTGGAACAATTGTGGATAACAATTCATAGTATAGCGTGTGGAAAAGGGGAAAAAGGATTAAGCCTGTTTCATAGCAGGCTACATATAACTCCAAGGGATAGATAGATGCACACTGAGCCTGTGTGGTACCTTATGTTTTAAGAGAAAGCTTTGCCACAGGCTTAATTCAGATTTTCAGATTTTAATACTTGTAACATGTGAAAATGCTTGTACGAGAGTACTGTGCTACACTGATTTTAATAAAAGTTGTTACAATAAAGCGAAAAAATAGTTTCTAGTGACTGTACGAAGCACAATTTAGATGTCATACCTTAACCCTTCAGAATGAACTTTAACATTCGTAAATTTCAGTAAAATTGAAGCACAATGCTTACAAGTTCCTAACTCTGCACAAAAAAGAGCTATGAGAGTTTCATAAACTGCATCCGCTGGGCGTCAAAGAGAACCTATTTGACATATAAATTAGCAGATCACATCAAATTCTTGCAATATTTATCAAGGTTTAGCTATTGTTTTATTCCCAAATAAAGGTATATTTAAAAATGTTCTTTTATACAATACTTTTGTTCCCTGTAGATGTATCATTAGATGAAAGTTACACAACCACCCTATCATTTTTGAATACTGAGTAAGGAACTTATAAAGTGGCTAGATGAGTTATCTTTCTTTAGCAATTTTTAATATCTTGATTTAATATTTGCAACGTAAGACCCTAGCTTGTAACCATTTTCTTCGAATGCAACTAAACTCATCAAAATTTGGCGCAGTGGTTGTGCAGAAAACAATTTATCCTTTCCTCTGTGTGCAGATGGGAGCCCATGACCTACAGCTTTCTTTAAAGGGCAATATGAAAAACGCAAACATATTTCGGCAGTACAGGCGCGAAAATTGGCAGGAAAGTTTAGGCACGAAGCAACCTAAGCATGACAACGAGGAGATGTGTTATTTGTGTATGAGATTTTGATGAGAAGCTTCGGTATTATGGTAATTTCATTATGTAGAATCACGACAAACTTTGTTACCTATACTGTGTTCAAAAAATATTTTTCTGCACGCTGCCAAGCCTGCAAATTATAGAAAACATTTATTGCAGGTATTAACGGCTGCGCACTTCTATATACGCAAAGAATTGAGTTATTCTCTAAGAGCCTAACACAGGTTAGCCTACTTAGCATGCCATAGAGCGGCTAAATATTTGAGTTTAGGCCGTACTAGTGCCTTCTGAAGCAATGTCTACCTAGAAATGGGAACCTTGGTAATGTTTCGGCTCGTATGGCGAAGTTTGCAGTCGAGTTTCGATAAAATTTTGTCGACATATGGTTTCCGTAATAAGCTTAATCTTATGCGTGCCTAAATGTCGGTGTAAGGAATAGTCAGCCGGTCAGTCAGACAACACAACATTATTTCTGAGATACTTCAGCTTCAAGATACATTTTCGAGTTAGACATCATGTAAATAGATTTTCATTCACCAGAAGAGAATTAGTGCATAAGAATGCCAATCACAAAAAAGAATTTAAGCTCGAATGCCACGTTCTTTTTTATATATATTACATGACCACCTTGCTCAATCAGGCGCGGGGAAAGTTCTGAAAAAATACGATCTCTCAGAGGCAACACCTGCCACCAATCCCTTTCCCGTCGCGCAGTCATCTGACAGGTTAACGGGGTTGTTTATATGAGATGTTGAACAAAACGCACGCGTGCAGTGAAGGTGTGTGCAGTGGACAGGATGCGGTTGTTCTGGCAGCTCTGTGGCGTCATGTGGATCACATTGATGCTCACGTTCGGGATCATACTTCTCCCAGCATTGCTAGTGTCCAGAAAATTACGTCAAATGTACTTCGTCACTTCGCTTCGTGTCGGAAACATCATTTACGCAGATGGCATGGCTTCAGCACGGCGCGCTGCGCTCAAGCCTCTGGAGTTCTTGGAGTCACGTGATCCCGCGCTCCAGAAAGAAGGCGCTCTCCGGCTGCTAGAAATTGGCGCGGGTTCAGGAGCCAACTTTGAGCACATCACAAGAAAAATTAGGTACACCAACGTGGATCCCAATCCAGAGTTCTGCAATGTCTTCCTCAAAGAGCTCAAGCGCTACCCAAAGGTATAAACATTCATTATTAGACGTACAGAAAACTGCTGAGCGAAATGAAGCCGAATATATGCGTTAGCCACGGCTTTTGATGTTAATACTAAGAAAACCACAAAAGAAGCGAATGTGAAGGGTTTTAACCTATCGGCAAACTCTTACCGTTAACGAATTACTGGATTACCGTAAGGACGTACGGCAGTACCAAAGCTAGTAGAAACATTTTGGAGCACTTGGTCTAGTTTATTTACTTTATGTGTTTATTTAATGCAACTGTCGATGCCACTGGGGACCATTACAGGTAAGGCAAGTAGGTAGGAAATCCTAATACATAGCATATCAGTGTGCACAAATGTGGTAAACGTGTACATAGGTAAACAGTATGGCATTGAGAAATAACAGAACCTAATGCGTAATGATAAAGTTAAGAACAATAAAAGGTGTGATAAACCACAGGGTTCATTCTAGAACGAGAAGAACGGGGGTTACCCGGTGCCCGATAGTTGAAAGAATCGTATCATGAGAAGCGAACACAGACACCAAGAAGAACATAGGAGAAATTACTCGTACTTACTAATATAATTTAAGAAATGATAAATTAATGGAAATGAAAGTGGATGCAAAAACAACTTGCCGCAAGAGGGGAACGATCCAACTTCTTCGCATCACGCGCGTAATGCGAAGACGTGGGATCGTTCCCCGCCTTTTTAATGATAAACAATCAGAAATCTCATCCCTGAAGCCACTACTGGGATCCGTATCTGGTCTATAGTCACTAGTTCGTGAACCTACAGATAAAAGCGCTAAGACGAAGTTGGTGTGTGGGTCTCCCCTGCGTGAGCAACACAGGCGCCAAACAAAAGCTTTACAGCATGTAAATCACTGCCATACGCGGCTCCAGTACAGCGACCACCTGCAGGGCACTTTAGTGGCCGGATTGTAGAGACGACCGAGAATCACGCGTACTGAATCTGCCAAGTTCTTCGGCCTTTTCTGAACGCTTTCCTTCTCAATGTGTCCGTCTCCTTCCTTGTCCGTTGTGTACCGTTTTCATTGGCCCTATCATTCTTGGCTTCATGGTGCAGTGGACCGCTAGGGCCCGCTGTCATAGCCGTGGGTCCAGAGGGTAGCAAAGGCCACTGCGTGTATGTATTAGCGAGTCGACGCGAATATTCGCCACGTGCTCTCATTGACCTTGAATTAGCAGCTGCGTCCTAGCAGTTCTTGAACTAGCGGAACTTGAACTAGCAGTTCCCACCGAATTAGCGGTTGCTGTCTTCGGTGCACGCACCGGCAAAGGCGGTCATGGCGCGTGCGCCCCGTCATGTAGTTCTTTTGAAATTGCTTTGTGGCGCTTCTATCGCGAGCGTTGGCCAATTTGGCGAATAGACTGAGCAGCCTCCTTCCATAAAGATTGGTCTCTTGCCACTTTTCGAAGACGACGAGCGTCTTTTCATTTTCGGGCATTTCTTTAAATTCTCTTCGTGATAGCCAGCACAGATGGGACATCTAAATGAAGACGCATCACAGTCGGTGGTATTATGCCCTCCGCCGCAACGCGAGCAGGTGGCTTCACTTCTACAAATAGCACTCACGTGTCCTACCTTTAGATATTTCCGCCGTTGAAGAGGCCTCGGAACAGATGGTCGTACAAGGTGGATCACGTAGCCCACTGTGGCATACGCTGGTAATGTCGGAGAAGCAAGTATTAACTTGATACATTGGGAATTCGCCAAGCAGTGAATCGCAAGAATGCGCATCCATCACCTTAAAATATTCTTGAGGTCCTCATACTTGATTTCCAGCTCCACGTCGGAGATCACAGCAGTCGTTGTCTCCTTCCCGTAAGTAATAAAGTAATATCGCACTTTACTGTGGAATGGCGTTTAACGTTTCCAGTATTTCGCAATTTTTCACATCTATTGTCAGGATGTTCTTGCGAGCGTTGATCCTGATGTGGTTGATTTGCCCAGGAGCCGCACTTTGAAAATATTTGGGTAGTAACTGCCTGCTGAGGGAGTTCACGATGTGTGACGTCGAGAGTGGCACGTCAGAAACCACGAAGGATTCTTGCTGCGTCTGATTCTATGATGTCGACTCAGTCGACATATGGTGCATCTTTATACGGTGGCCCATGGCTACGGTGTACATGCTGCCAGAGTACATGACTTCCGGCGTTGAGCTCTCCGAGGAGTCGATCTTGTCCGAGCTTCGAAAGGCACGTCGTCCAAAAATGAGTAATGAAGCACACGACTGACCTTGTTCTGCTAGCCATGGGCGCGTCTTCTTTCTCATCCTTGATGAAATGACTCTCACAAAAATGGCAAAAACATAAAAAATGGCATAGCAGCGAGAGGCCCAGATCACCAGTCAGCCCTTGGCACTTCATTCTCTTCTTCTTTCTTTTTCTTCTTGTTGGAAGACACTTTGATGCCGACTGGGATACTAGGTAAGTGCTACTCGTTCTGTGCTGGCCAGAAATTAACCTCTTTCATGCCAACTTTGGTTACCGAGCACGTGCAAGTACGTGTGTATCATTCTTCAGCGAACTAGTTAAGCGCAACTGTGAATGTGTTGCTCTAAAATAATGAAAATGGATCTCCAAATTTATCCTATGCTGAGGGGAATCGAACTCACCACAGATGTTACTGAAAGAGAGCAATTCAATGCGTTGGCCGGGTGCCCTACAGATGCACTTCCTAGGTGCCACTTTTGATTGAATTTCTTTCATTCCAACACCTCAGCAAGCGGCGCCACGAAAGCACTGGGTTTCGCCACTCTCCAACGACCTTCTTGCAACTCGGGTTGCTAGTACGTTCGATTGAGTGGACGGAGAGCGATGTGTAATTGTGAGCGTTCGCAGGCACTGGCGCGCCACGCTTCTCGTCTCGGAGGGCACGCGTGGAGTTTGTGGCACTCCCACTTCGTCACGCAGCCTATCAGAAAAAGAAGGTCGAGAGAGGAGCCTGGTTAATCCCCTCCGCGTTTCTCGGCGTTCGCACGCACCGGCATGCCACACATACAGGAGGTCAGGCGCAACCTTCGTGGCGGCGCTGATAGATGGCACCGAGTTTTCCTAGGGAAGCGCGGGAGAGCAGTCTTGCTGCTGCACACGCCCCGTGCATACCTCGTTTCGATGGTGACAATACGTTGTTTGCTATGTAAATTTCTTGCCCACCCATTACCGTCGACAGCGACTGTGGTACGGGTTTGGCGCCATTTTTATATGCACAGAGCCAGTGAAGAAGACGCGAAAAGCTGAAATGGCTACACAAGCTGTCCGGGAAGATAGCTGGCAAAGCCATTTCGATCTGTCGCCTGTTATTTACGTCAATTGCAATTTACGTCGCCTGTCAATTTACGTCACTCGCTAGCTCATTGCGGCGGTTGTTATTAGTGAGTAGTAGAAGCAGTTTATCCATACTGGATTGGCATTGGTACCAGGTTAGAATCCACGACTAGGAATAACTTTTCCTAAAGTATGAAGCCTGCTTTCTGAAAAACCCGTTCGAATTTACTTTTTCGCTTCCTAATACATTATGGCGGATGAAAATTTCTTCCTTCGTGATCCGTCTACACCTTGTGGTAGCGCGCAGGAATGAATTGCCATATTCAGTGGCTATGCGTTTCGAGTAGTCAATTACTTCGCCTTCATGCTGCGATGTACTAGCTTTTTGGTTAGCTCAGATGGTTGAGCGACCACTCCGGAAAAAATCATTGGTTCGGGGTTCTAATGCCAAACCAGGACGAAATTTTTCTGAAGTGCGCCGCTTTCTTTCATAAACGCAACCATAGAGGTTTTCTCTGTAGCTTCGTTCTACCTCCAGGTGGATCATATTTCTTGGCTGAGTCATGTGTCTTCAGACTCATTCTAATTGCTAGAGTTTTTGGTCGCGTTAGCTTATATAAAACAAATAAGTCGCAAGCCTGCACAATCACACAGTCGCAGGCGTACGCAGTCCAGTCACAACGTAGGCTGGAGCAGCGGCTCCTTAGGCGATCACCGTAAAGCGCTTGAAGATGGTTTACTGCCGTCGTGCCTGATTTTAAGCAGTACGCACTTGAAGGCGTTAACAGCAAAACCGCAGGACTGCATTTTTGACAGCAAGCATTTCAGGGTCTTTGCGGCGAAGCTGTTCGGCAGCGTTTTCACCAGAGCGCCATAAGTCCGCTGCGAAGCCATTAAGTGTAGTTTTCATGAGAGCGAACTTAACTGTCCACAAGCCGTTAATGGTAAGCTGCGACTTGTGCTACTTTTTGCGCAGCGGTCTCCTGAGCCTGAGTTTGCCTGGTTGCAGCCGCCCGCCTAGCTCTACAATTATCTTCTACAGCAGCGATTCGCACCTACCGAGGAGGCGCCATAATATGTACCGAATTGGAAACACGGGCATTCAGTGTACGCGGCACACACGTCACATGGCTTCACATATGGCATGATATGATGCAACACCTAGTGAAAATAAGAGCACTTCAATAAAAGTTTGCGTGTATGAACGCTGAGGGGTGGGCATCGCAAATCTTGTGACAAGTGGCACGATGCTGTGTAACTGCTACACTACGTGCAATCTTGTAAAGTAAATAATGCAACTGCAATGCTAATTCTTGAAGGCGCGTATACTATCGCATTTGGGATTCAAACATTCGGAATTGGATAGTAACGTTTCGAATTCAAAGATGCGTAAAATGCAGCCGGTGATAATAAACAGGACAGGTACAGGCGAGCGAGGCCAGATTAGGGAGCTCCTTCGAAGGCTAGCAGGGAAGCGATAGCGAAAGTCAACGAACACTTGTGGACACAGGTGGAACATAATGGAGGAGAGACACCTTGCGGTGAAAATAGGTAGAGTGATGACGTACTGCAAAGACGGGGGACAGGGATCATGAAGCAAACAGCCAAAGGCATTACCGACATGCGGATGCTTCAAAGGAAGTTCAAAACGCAGGGTGCACGGTGCCAGTGATTGATGGACAGAAACTGATGTATGTAAGTAAAAGGTCGGTGCTTGTAGTAAACAGGGAAATATGGGCGCTAGCAAATGCAATAAATTTTACGTTCAATGACAACATACGGGAAGCGCGTCGAGCAGGCCGCGAGGGCGCTTTTGTGTACGACGGGATACATTTCAGCGATCTCGTAGCAACATCGGCTGGACGTTGATTCACGACACGGGCAGTAGCTTTTTTAGGATGATCCCAAGCGATCAGGAAGTCAGATTAAGTATTGAATGTCGCGAAACGCAAGGGGGGAAGGAGCAGGTTAGACCACAAATGGTAAATAAAAGAGGCACAAGCAATAAGTCTGCAGATGTTGAAATTGGTTTCATAAACATGCAACGTTGCCGCAAGCAGGAAATGACGCTGGAAATTCACACGCAGAGGAAAGACGAATCTCTTAGGGTGTACGCCTTGACAGGAACGCGTCTCCGAGATTTGGAGCAACCGCCTGTCTTTGACAATTTTGTGAGCGGGGGATGAAACAGAATAACTTGGTCGAGGAAAGACGGAAGCGCAGGAACGCTACTTGGGCAAAGACTGAGGTGAAAAACGGTAAAAGGTACACTTAAGAAGCATTTATGGATTAACGGTACATGGATGGCAAAAAGACGTGTCCTTGAGTAGCTTACCTATGGAGAGTTAGCGATAGCAGGGATGAAAACAGAGAATTGATTGATTGCGTCAGAAGCAACATTAGTAAATTCAAGAAATTAGACAAGGTGCTATTATTAGGAGATATGAATGTTCATATAGAGAATTTACATGCATGTAATGATTACAGAGGTTCTCTTTTCTACCCTTAGATATGTGTCCTGAATAGAAGCTTATATTAGCACGGAAAATAAGTGTCACGGACGGGTAGCGTGGCTACACCGAAGCAGGCAGCCATGCGTATACGCTACGCGTTAGTCTCAGAAATCGTCTACGAACAAATACACGAATTGATAATACCCGGACATGAAAAAAATTGCCTGGGTAGCGATCATAACCATTTAGCATTATATTTTAGGAAAAATACTAGCGCATAACCCGTACCAATAGCACTCATATTTGTCAAGATTAATCAAAAGAAAACGAGGGAGATCGCTAAAAACAAAGATAAGAAAATGGAGGCGCTCCTTACAATTCTCCGTGAATATAAGAAACTAGCACACTTCATGCAGCAGGAGATGAGACAGACACGGTACAAAAATTGTTGAATTTCAAGGAGGAAACCAGGTAAGTGGTGGGACAAGCAAATTAAGCAAGCTATACAAGAGTTTAAATAGGATTCTGGGGATCATCGCAAGCACAAAAATTTGGGATTACACGAAGAAGAGGTGGAACAAATACCGAGAATAAAAATGGCTGGTGAGTAAGCTCTTGCATGAGAAAATTAGATCCGCAAGGGAACGCTGGGGACGTAACATTCCCAAAAGCGACAGAGGTGCACCGACAATACTATGGAACCGTGTAAGAACATTCGGAGTCCCAAGTAAAAATTAGCAAGCAGCTATAGGTACTGGAGACAGTTGCATCTTCGAAGCAAACGATGCACTGCGGTACATCACATTCGTTATTAGGGATAACTTAGGCATGGAAGATAAAAATCAAATAAGCGTTCAAAATTTAGAATAAATAATTAATATTGGAAAAGCGCAGAAAGATATGACCCCTAATACCACGGCAGCAGGACGCAATGAAATTCCAATAAAGACAATGAAATACCTAGTTAGAAGGGGCAAGCCACTGCGGGCTAATGCCACAGATCAAATACCTACAACAAAGAAAATTTTGCATAGACGGCGCGAGAGCAAAATAAATCTCATAAAGGAAGCCAAAGTGACAACGATAACCCGAGCTCGTGCAGGCCAGCTACATTAACATAGGTGATGCAGGAGCATGCGGGAATCGACTCAATTCCTTCAAGAATTGCACGCGGACACCACCAAAGCCATGGAGTGCACAGCGGAGGCACCAGTGATAGACTCTCACTTGGTGAGCCTATGGGAAGAGCGGTGGAGAGTGGCCAAGAGGTGGAAAATACAACCGCTAAACAAACATCAGAGACAATGTATCGCTGTCCTGGCAGAGCAAGACCAGGCCATGCCAACAAGCTAGCGAAAAACGAGTTGGCGACATTTTGTGGAACCTTATCAGGGACTGTTGGAACGACCAGTAGGTGGTGAATGCTATAGAGCATGCTAGACCCGGTGATCAACACGCACTGAGAATAACAAGAACCTCCAAATTACAGCGGACGGCTTCGAAGCTACACACCAAGAACTACTCGACGTCCTTCACAACAAATACACAGGACACTAACCTTCCACGGCACCGCCCAATACGACAAGACAATATGAGGGAGAAGCCAACCCTAAATTAGGCGAAGAAATAACGCACGCAGAAGTATACGAGGCTGCACAATCCCCTGTTAACACTGGGCACCGGGCCCACGCTCGGTCACAAATCATATGATTGGAAACATGGCTTCGGCGGCCCTAGCGAAAATACCAAATGTTTTAATAGTGAGTAATGGGTCTAGGGAGACTAGCTGCAAGAATGGAAATTGGCTAAAATTTCATGATCTCCAAACCGAAAAAGAACCCCTCGATAGATACAATCTGGCCAGTATCGCTCACATCACGGCTAGGAAAGCTCTGTGAGAGGGTGATCCACACCAGACTGCAGCGATACCTGTCATAGCGCAACTGGTCCCGGACTCCATGATAGGGTTTCGCACGAGTTTGCCTTGTCAGGACACGTTCCTCCCACTGAGAGACGAAATTCTAACTAATATACCATACAGGGACGAGAGACTAGTCCAAGCACTAGACCTCAAAGGAGCCTTCGAAAACCTCTCTCACGCCGCAACACTCGAACAACTCGAACTTGCGGGTTCTGGCGAGCGTACCTGCAATTACATGAGGGCGTTTCTTTCCAACCACGAGGCGCGCATCAGTACTGGCCAAATCACATCGCAGATGTTTAAAATTCCTTGCCAAAGAACACCTGAAGGAGCGATAAACTCGCCTCTGCTCTTTAACGTGGCGATGTGTCGCCTCGCGCGTGATCTGAATCAGATACCCGACGTAGGTTACGCGCTGTACGCGGATGATATCACGCTGTGGGCCAGCAGACATTCCCTAACGCATAAAAAATACACGCTCCAAAGCGCAGTATTAGTGCTGGAGAAATTTCCCCGAGGAAGCGGGCTGAAGTGCGCACCCGAGGTCATACGGATATAAACGAAAGGCTACAAATCCAGAGGGTCGCTTAACATTGTGGTTGAGGGCCACATGGTCCGAGAGGCACGGACGCTTCGAGCCCGGCTTTGTTGCTTCAGAGCGGTGAGAGAGCCGCACAAATGCTCAAAACTCTCAAATCCACAGCCCACAACATAGCCCAAATGATAAGTCGAGTGACATATCGAAAGGTGGACATGCGAGACGACGATACCTTGAGGATCCTAGAGGCCTTGTAGTTAGTCGAATCACATATATCTCACCTTTCCAAATCCTGAACATGGAAGAGGAAATGCACACCAAGACGATAACTCGAACCACTTTCAAAGCGGCTCTGGACCTGCCGAATTGTATCTACACGAAGTGCATGCTAGCTTTCGGAGCACATAATTCTTTCGATGAACTCAGGCAGGCCACTCTGATGCTACAGAGGCAACGCCTTAGCTTCACAGAAACTCGTAGGGCAATATTGCCCGGACTCAATATCCCAGCATAACCCATTTATCTCACCGAACGAGCCGTACGTCTCCCTCCTTCGGTGAGGTTCGAAATTACAGTAGCTCCAATTCCCAAGAACATGCAGCCCGAGTACGACAAGGAAAGGAGCATAGCACGTGCACATGTTCAATCGATGTACACTAATAACCCTACGTACTATACCTTCTGCACGCACCCGACTGCGTATAGAAACGCGACTGGGCAGCGCTGCAAAATGAGGTATGCCCTGGCAGCGGCGAACGCGATCTGCCAGCAGCGAATAACCGCTGAGGCCACGGCGGGATCCCCCACCTCGTCTGAAACGTTAACAGTGACGGTCGCCCATGCGCACGCAGAGAGTTCGCAAAGGGACTTGGTTGTGGTCACGGGCTCCTGGTAGACATTTCGCATGTTTCTCAAGGGGCACGTGACCGCGCCTAGCTTCGCGATAATTCCCGAGTCTTTCAACCACCGTCATCGCCTATCTGGTGCCCGCGACACGCGGGGATAAAAGCGAACGAACAGGCGAAAGCGTTACCTCGAGGTTGTACCAACCAAGCAACGCTGCCCTCTTCTAACCCATTCGCACTACCCCTCTCAAAATCTCATCAATTTAAATGCTGAAGACATGCTTGCTCATCAGCACAAAGTCCGCCGAAAATACCCATCGCCTCACCCACAACACAGCGGGGAAAACGCCAACGATTTTGCTAAACGCCATGTATCTCACTCAATATAGGGCCAACTGCCCTTGGTGACCCTGGTGAAATTGAGGATGCTCTTTCCGATGCGTTTTAGTGCCTCCGTGTTGTCATTGCTGCAAGCCCCAATGACCATGCCCAGGACCTTGATTTGGCTACACCTAGGAATGTTTCCTTCGTGCCTGGTGCCTAGGTGAACGGGGAGGGAGCTAAGGGGCTGTCTCTCCGTGAGGCCTTGTTTGCACAGGAGGAGTTTTGGTTTGCTTGGGGAGAGCTTTAGTCTCGTGTTTGTAAGGAAAGCTTCCATGGTGTCCAGCACTTCCTGTAGGTTCTGCTCAAGAGTGCCTAGCGAGCCGCTCGCGGACCAAATGGTGATGTCGTCCGCGTAAGTAGGATGCCTTACTGCCGAGACTTTCGAGAGCTTCTTGGAGAGATCGTATATTGAGATGATGAAAAGAAGCGGCGAAAGTACTGATCCTTGCGAGGTGCCCATGTTGTCTAGCCTGTGCTTTCTGCTTCTGATTTGTCCGATGTTTATGGTGGCCGTTCGGTTAGCTAAAAACGATCTTACAACGTTGTAGAAATTGGCTCCAAGATTTAAAGTGGAGATTTCGTTGAGGATGTGTTCATGCCTGACCATGTTGAAGGACTTGGTTAAGTCGAGAGCCAGGATGCCTTTTACATCTCTGAATATGTTGTCCATGACGGCGCTCCTCATGACTAGCATGGCGTCTTGCGTGGATAGTGATTTTCTGAAGCCTATGAGATTGTGGTGGAATAGGCCGTTTTCTTCATAGTGCTCTCCTGTTCTATTGCGGACGTCATGTTCGGCGACCTTCCCGAGACACGACGTCAGAGAGGTGGGTCTCAGATTCTCTGCATGGAGCTGTTTTCGGGGTTTGGAGATGGAGTACAATGGCAGTTCACCATTCGTCCGGCATCCGAAATTCAGCCCATACATGGTTAATTTTGCTCGTAATGGCTTGTATGGCTCTGTTATCTGGATTTCTGAGTACTTTGTTTGTGAGTCCATCTGGACTAGAGGTCAAGCGTTCGGTTAGGTCGTGAGGGGCGTGCGCAATCTCCGAGACTTCGAAAGGACGATCCAGCGAGAGTAGAGGTGTCCCCTTGTTCTCGCTTGTCGGATCGTCTCACGGAGCAGAGTTGCGCTCTACCAAGATCGTCAACAAGATCTCGCGGACTCGTGCCTTCTTTCGTATGGAGATGAACGCGCCTTTCGATCGTTAGCCGGGCATTATTTTTGGTCGCTTTGTGGCTATCGGCGAATAGGTGCTTGGGAAGGTTCCACTTGCTGCCCCTTCTCATTTTACCGTCCGCTTCGTTACACACCTCGTCCCATTGCTACGAATTCAACTGTCTGGAGTCTTCTTCGTTCTCTTTGTTGATTGTCGTTAATTTAGACCTGATTCTGCTGTTTAACTTCTGTTGTTTCCATCTTTCCCTTAACACGTTCTTGGCTTCCAGGTGGCGTGCGAGTCTGGAGTGCATGGCTGGAACGTCTAGTTCCATGCTTATTTCTTTAGTGGCGCTGGCTACCGTAACTTTTAGATTTTCCAGCAGCTCTGCGAAGGTTTCTTCTTGTCTGTCAACATTACCCCTCATTTTTCGGAAGAGGTCCTAGTGGACGTGGGCGTGCCTCTTGGGATGAGTGGGTGTGACGCGAACGTAGATTTCTAGGATGAAATGGTCACTGCCAATATCCTCTTGCGGGTTGTCCCACGAGCCCTCCGCGTGTCCGAAGAACGTTGGGTCCGGGGTGGTGTCCCTTTAAACCGAGTTGCCTCGGCGTAACTGGAACCTTGAATTAGTGATGAGCTTCATGCCTAGCGTGTCCGCACACTCGGCAAGGTTAATCCCTTTCCTGTCATTAGTGGCGTAGCCAAAGACCGTGTTGTACGCGTGGAAGTCTCCGGCAACGATCAGCGGCCTGTCCTTGGCTTGCGGCGCAGCCGATGTGAGAAGTTTGTTAAAGTTAACAACAGCGTGGCAGGCAAGCGGGCTCGGTGTAAGTTCCAGGTGCACGTTGTTAAATTTAGTTCTCTTCGTTGTGCAGATTAGCGAGAAATTCTAATTCGTCAAGGGCGTGAAAAGAAATTGTGCATTCTATACAGTGCTGCCGAGCCCATGGTGTCTGGGCTGTTGCTGTTGGGAGCCTTACATGTCGCCGACTTAGTATCGCAACCTAGAGGCAATCTCGAGCCAAATACCGATACAGATAGCCTAGGCTAACTCCTCGATTCAGTCACTGTAATCAAGACTTCATAGACTTCTATAGAAGATGTTCTGGAGAATGAGCAGTGTAGGTTATCACAAGTGGAAACACCATTGTCTGCGTTAGGACAGTGCTATAAATAAGGTGTGCAAGTGCACAGCTACCATCAGTGCTGCGTGTATACAGGTGACATAAGTAATTAATAAATAATAATTTGGAGAGCCCCAGTGCCAGAAATAGTATTGTCAAGTTGTGAAATAGTCTTCATCTCCAAACCCGGAAAACCGCTCCATGCAGAGAATCTGAGACCCACCTCTCTTACGTCGTGTCTCTTACGACGTGGCTCATGTTGTCCATGAGCGCCGTCATGGTCAACATATTCAGAGATGTAAAAGGCATCCTGGCTCTCGACTTAACCAAGTCCGACATCGTGAGGCATGAACACAACCTCAACGAAATCTCCACTTTAAATCTCGGAGTAAATTTCTACCACGTTGTAAGATTCTTTTTAGCTAACCGAACGGCCACTCTAAGCGTCGGACAAATTAAAAGCAGAAAGCACAGGCTAGGCAACATCGGCAACCCGCAAGGATCAGTGCTTCCGCCGCTTCTTTTGAACATCTCAATACACAATCTCTCCAAGAAACTCTCGAAAGTCTCGGCAGTAGGGCACCCGATTTACGCGGACGACATTACCATTTGCTCCGCGAGGGGCTCGCTAGGCACTCTTGAGCAGCACCTACAGGAAGTGCTGGACACCACGGAAGCTTTCCTTACAAACACGGGACTAAAGCTCTCCCCAAGCAAACCAGAGCTCCTCCTGTGCAAACAAGACCTCAGGGAGAGACACGCCCTTAGCTCCCTCCCCGTTCACCTACACACCAGGGACGAAGGAAACATCCCCAAGTTTAACACAATCAAGGTCCTGGGCATGGTCATTGGGGCTTGCAGCAATGACAACGCGGAGGCACTAAAAGGCATCGAAAAGAGCATCCTAAACTTCACCAGGGTCACATCATGGGTCGCCAGCGCAAGGCACCGACTGAAAGAGGACAACCTCATGAAAGCATTTCACGCATTCTTCATCAGCCACGTAACCTACGCCGCCCCCTACTTCAACTGGAAGGAGACGGAGCTCAACAAAATCGACACACTACGCAGAACAGAATTAAAACAGGTCCGAGGCCTCCCTAGAAAGACTAGAGGAATGTACCTCAGGCCGACCTCTCAGCATTTCGTATCATTAAACTTTTCACTCTCTCTCTCTAGCATGCAACGACTCCTGCAACTGAAACTAAACAACACGTTTACCTAACTCTCTGAGTCACGGCGAAACTTCCTAGTTAGTCGGCTCTCACTCACAAGGGCGGGAACCGAGATATTACTAGGAGCAGCATACCGCCCTTCTTCGTGCCATCACAGAACTCGCAACTATGCACAAACGCCAAGAGTGCAATAGTAGTCGATACAATCCCCAAGAAACATACAACCGACCGTCAACGAAGGGCGGAGAAAAGCGAGAGTGAAGGCGATCCTCGACAACATCAAACGTAACGAAACGCAAGCCCTCTTCGTTGACGCGGCCAGTTATAGCAATCGAGGCACCTACGCGATCTCCGTTGTGGACGCCCATGGCTCGCGCGTGAACGCAGCCACAGTAGTTACCCACTTCACTCATGAAGCAGGAGAAATAGCCATCGCGGTGGCCCTTCGAAGTTGCAAAGGAGATTCCATGATTTACCCTTATTCAGGAATGGCCATTAGAACCTTTTTGGCGGCCCTCATCTCATTGAAAGCAGCCACGGTTGTAAAGAAAATATTGTTCCAAAAATCGGGAGATTAAAACCTTACGTCCCCACACATCCCATGGTTTCTGGCCCACATGGGCAAGATTTCCGGACGTCCTGACTGTAATCCGAATGAGCGGGCACACCACCTGGCGCGAGATCTCGCATTCCGCGTCTGCGGTCTGCCCCCTCGCTTCGACCCAGCCTTGAACGACCTAGACAGCAAAGACCCGCTCTTGTCATACCAACCACGAGATCACTTCAAACCATAGGTTTGGACGAATAATCTTTCCTCCTCATCACCCAAAGTTCAAAAAAGCGCAGGCCATCACTTACAGACAGTTGCAGACTAGAACATACATCACATCAACGATACTAAGCAGGATCGATCCCGGTTTTTCTAGTGAATGCCCACACTGCGGCCACGAATACAACAACTTCGAACACTTTGTCTGGCTGTGCCCTGCCAACGCGGGCATGGACTTTCCCGACCAGTCCTTCTGCGACTCAGTGCTCGAAAGCACAGAGCTCACCGCTCAGCTAAAGCCTGTGCAGAGGGCCCGGACCGTCGCCGAAGGATTCTGTCTACCGGCCCCGACCTGGGTGCAGCCGCGGGGTTGATTTAATTCTTTATCCTCAGGACCTAAATAAATTTTGCACGCACTCACTTGTCTGTGTCGCTGGCATGCCCCGAGGAAGGCTATGATCCGAAGGATGGTAACATCTGGCGACGTAATAGAGTCAGGTAAGGTGTCAGCCGTACAATAAGTCGAGGAAACGTGAATTCATAGTTAGTTGCTGGTGACTGTAATCCACTGGGCAACCGGAATGTGCAATCGCTTGGCCTCCGTAATTCCAAGAGCACATGGTGAAACAAGATCACACATTTTGGCATCGTGAGGCGGAGGTTGCCACCCAGTAGTCAGAATAAATGCATATAATAGTCATTTAGACACCCGAATCAACATCAAACATTTTATGTTTGAAAGAAAGCAATAAATACCAGGGACAAATACATCAAAACCACGCACAATAATGCGCACATTATAAGAACCGTAAAAAAGAAGAGAACTGTTTATTGCCAGTCTTCGTGATATCACACCGATGAGGCGAAATGAGGTAATTGAGAACATTTTTTCACAATAAACGGCAAATAAGAAACCTCACTTCTGTTTTTTTTAATGCTCTCATTCTACCGGCAGCACTTTTACTTGTTAGACCCAGAGCGTATTGCATGAATTGGGACGAGGTACCACATGTGCTTGTTTGTCATTGAAATCAATGTAGATTTTGTAATTCTGTTTGTAAAGAAGCATCATTTCTTCCACGCTAGCACATAACACAACGCACCGATTACCAGCGTTGCGCTTTCTGGTTCACTAGTCTGCCACTCACGCTGTTTTTAGTTTTGCCTGGCACTCAGTAGATATTTAAACATGAAGGGTAACTGAAAAGCTTAAAGATAAAATACCGAGTAATTTCCCGCAATATTTCTACGATTTACGGTGACGTACCTATGAGCAATATCCTATTTAAAGTATGGTAACACCTGTGACCAGCTATCGCCACGATAAAGAAATTGAGCTGTGGAAAGCTGGCATAGTGTCTGTGGCATTTACCATTATTTGTTGTATAAACGACGTGGGACATCAAAACTTGCTTCGACCTTTTGTATTTTCCTGCTTTTTTTTGAACTATTTAGTGACGCAGTTATTATGAAAAAAAAGGCATAGTTAAGGGAAAAAACCGAAAAACAATGCCAGGCTAAAACTGACGTAATGTTCTCAAGTGACCCATATGAAATATGGAACTACGTTAATCACGTCAAACCCCAATAATCAATTTAAATGCGCCGTAATGTATTCCAAAATTACGCTAAATACACAGCAACATATGCATTCACTTTTCTTGTCCGCCTAATCTACATCAAAACATTTGTTGTTCGTGCCCTTCTGAGTAACCGCATGCAGTTATATCGACTGTTTAAACAGCTATGTTCGGATATTCGGATAAACTAAGGATGTCCGACCGAAAATTTGACACGAATAACCCGAAGGTTATTCGAATGCGCCACATCAGCTTTAGTCATCTGCTGAAAGGAACGCTCTTTTGTTTCACGTACTAGGCAGTGTTACTGCAAAATTCGCGTGAAAGATTCGAATAAACACATCAAAACCGGCACTTGCAAATTTAGCGCCGAGTATCATGATGCTCACCGATCTGAGAAAACTTCGGCAGAGATAGCTCAGAGGTGTAGTACCCTTGAGCTCCTAAAACCCACTCGATGTAGAGATACCCATGCTTTCCGTTCGGCGCCGCAGGTTTTCAGGGCAGCGTGTGCAAAAAAATTTATAATACAGGGGTAGCCTACCCAGTTTGTCCAGCCACAAGGAGGCACCAAGAAACGCATATCAAGGCGCAGTCAAAAATCACGCGCGGCAACTGCCTCGCATGTTCTGAATATTGCGCCCTGATGGGGAGCACACGCTGGTAGTAAAGGTATGCGAGCGTGATGAAAGAAGGGCGCAAGTTTACTGAATAAAAAAGATAACTTCGTGGCTGAGAGCATTGCAACACGTTTTCCTTCATCATCACGACCTTACAGTATCTCTGTGCTTATATATACTATGAACATCATAGCGAGCATTCCTCCAAAGGGCACATAATCATTGGCACATATCAGTGGCGGTCTTGGAATTGGCCCACGAAAAAGACTACAAGCGTACCCGATACGAAAATGCAGGCGAAATTCTGGGAATCGCCAACTAATGGGAAAGTGTTCTCTGGCTGGTCTGTTACTTCGGTTTCTTTTATGTTGTTAGCTTACGTCCACCCATCGTTTTTCACGGAGCCAAATAATGCTTAACCATTGGTAAGAAATACTCAGAATTTCTGTAGTATATTTGTCGCTTATCACGTCTATCCTGCTTAGGCCATGTCACAACGTTCCAAGTCCAATTCCATTTCATACCCAGCACGACCATAGTAATCTTCCTTTGCTGCGTCCTGTCCAATATTTTATTCTGAATGAGACAACCTGCGTTTCTCCTGTGCCGGCTGGGAACATGCGTCTCCTTCGATTTCGACGTCTCGTAGCTTCATAGCTGCTGGCTTCATAGCCAGCAGCTTCATAGCTGCTGGCTCTATATCTCCGCCATATTCATTCTTTCTCTGCTGTGCTGGTTCGAGCGTGCAGTGCGTACAGGCCACCGGGTACTGCTGCATGCATGCATTTTATCGAGCGTCACCCTGTGACGTCATTTCCGATCCGCTTCTGAACGCCTTCTTTCCTGTTATTGCTGGTGATTGTCTCCAAGTTGCTGTCGCTGTGCTCTTTCTTCCATCTGCCGATTATCATTTTCGCGAGTACGAGGCGACGGCGACGTGACCAGTTGTTTCTTTCATTAATTCAAAAGCTACCAGTCATCTGCAGTGACACTATTAAAACGAATAAATGGCTTGACCTAGTTACGGATTTATTTCGCAG
Organism: Dermacentor variabilis; assembly: GCF_050947875.1. Taxonomy (NCBI): domain Eukaryota; kingdom Metazoa; phylum Arthropoda; class Arachnida; order Ixodida; family Ixodidae; genus Dermacentor; species Dermacentor variabilis. The sequence goes on along the minus strand of NC_134573.1, from coordinate 45,062,056 downwards.
TTACAAGGCGCTACGGGACAGACATGGTTTCTCTGGAGTAAACGCCAAATGATACATATTCATTAACATAAAGGGGTAACTCACGAAGAAAAATTATCCGTAAATGCAAAATAGGCGCAGCGTTAACCCAGCCAGTGTAGGAAGCAAAAAGAAGCCGCGAACACAGGCACATTAAGATCCAGGGAAAAACTACGTAAGAAAAACGTCACGAAAAAGCTAAATGTAGCACGACGTGGTCACACGCACCAAATAAAGAAGGATAACGGAGGGTCACTACCTAAGATGATGCGACATAGTCGAGGCTACAATAGGACCCACTGATGTGATTGCTGACGCCACTAACGTTTGATTACGTTGTACTTTTCCGGAAGTCTAATTGTATTTTTTGGTGACCATCAAAAAAATATCACAGACGAAGATTCAAAATAGAAACTGTCCATATGACTTGTTGTAAACAGCAATATAGAACATTTACAATGTGCAAAACTGTTTCTATGCGGTTTAGTGTCATTTGACCTCGTTAACACGTTCTTATCACGCTTTTAATAATTTTGTTCTATGCAGATTGAATTGGAACGCTTGGTTGAGTGCCACGGGGAAAACATGAACGAGCTTGAGAATGATCAATTTGATGTGGTTTTGTTCACGTATCTCCTGTGCTCAGTTCAAGATGGGAGGAAAGTTCTCGAGGAAGCAAAACGAGTACTCGTCAAGGTAGGCGTTTATTTTATGTTACCACCATTACGAATAAAAATGCAATGTACGGAAGCCCTCATTAAGGAAAAAGCTTGCGAAACTTTCTTCACCTTGATAGAGAAAGAGAGAGTTCTTTCCGCGGAGCTAGCGTGACCTTAGAGTCCTGATTGAAGCACTCCTCTTAAGTGATATTACCCAACGTTATGAAAATCTCACGCGATCGCTAGGTACGACTTCGCTCAAACATTGAGGCAGAATCCATTATTTTGAGGTGATTGCCGACTAGCAAGATGTATTGCGGTTGGTGCGGAAATGGTTATATGTGTTATAGGACGATTCTTATAAAATCGAAAATAGTACGTTCTAGCCGAGGGGCTCGACATAAAAGCAAATGATGCCTAAGTGTCAAGACATCTTATAACAATGTGATGAAACTCTGAGGGCGGTACAAAAAAAAATGAAACAATAACTATAAACGAACCAATATATATAAATTGCCAGCATAAAGAATTGGACCATGATGGCATTGCAAAACTGAAATAAAGGGAAGCACGGTCTAAGAAATCAGACAATAAAAATTGCAGCAGAACACATCTCACGATGACTGTCCACTGTAATGCGTTAGCATTGAATAAACATAGCGGCACGACGTATGGCCACCGTCTAAACCAGTTAAAGGGACACTTAAGTGAAAAATAATTTCTTCTGCACCAGTAAATTACCGTTGTGCAACACCAAAAGCACCACTCTTACAACGATAAGACGTTTGGTGAGCCAGAGAAAGCGCAAGAAAGAAATACGGGTAGCGACGCCTACTTAAGTTCCCGCACCTGCGGGCTGTGCCGTCTTGGATTTTGGTGGCATCTTCTAGGGCCTACTAATTACATATAGCGGTGCAGATTGACTACAGTGTGTTCTAAAGGAACCAAATATTAAACATGGCAAGTTTTGGGAACCTTTATTGAGCCAACACAGTCCAAATGCGAAAACATACTTTGGAATCTCTGACGTCACGCTGACGTGCCGGCGCTGGGGTTTCGGCGCGAAATTCAAATACTGATACTTGGATCTTCATTTTCTTATCTAATAATCAAACTATCTTTTTTTAAATGACTGCCTGCAGGGTTCTCAAACAATGCTTCATTAGTCTAAACTGATTTATTGTTTCGCTTTACTGCCCCTTTAAGCACAAGGCGTGTACGGTAGCGAGTCTCCTCTTCCGCGTTTCCCTAGGAGCACTCGACGCTACCTAGCGCTGCCGTAGCGAAGCCTGAACATAGACTCCGAAGTGCAAGGCGAGTGCGAACGCTAAGACACATGTAACGAGACAATCGGGCTCTCTCGCTTCTTTCTGGACACGCTGCGCCATCTAATGGTGTTACTCAGCAGTCCATACGTTGCTTCCGAGACAAAAAATGTAGCGCACTAGACTCTGCGAGGGCTGACAGTGGTTCCCTCGTTGGCAAAATCCAGTGGCAAAACAAGACGTTCATTTGAGGGATCGCCAGCCGTTTGTGCGCTGGCGCGAGAAAGAGTGGGCGCGAGAGAGAAAATCTGGGGGCTTTTGCTCCTTGAATATATGACTCTGCCTAGGCTCTACGGAGGAGGTTTCTTAGCGCGTGTTGTATGTGTTTGCCCTAGACATGCTGACATTTCGGAGTGCGGTCGTGTTTACGCTCCGCTGACTGCCCGCGCGGGGAGCCATTGGGCACGGACGCCCCATTTGGTGATCGCTGTGTCTGAAGGGGCAAGGTTCTGAATGGTGTGGTATAAGTCGCGGGTGACGTTTTTCGTCGCGACGATAGATTGTATTTTTTTACAGGCACTGCTCCAGGAGGGCACATGTAACCGGCATGAAGCAGGCGGCGCAGTATCTCCAGGGCACCGAAGGGGTAGCGACGGCATCAAAGCTGAAAGCAGGGCGGCCCGTGGGTTGGGCACGCGCCGGCCTCGGCGAGCCCCAACCCACAGACCAGTCTGGGTTCTAGCTTTGGTGTTCCCGTTGCCGCTCTGGTGTCCTGGAGGCGCCGCCAATGATGCGGAATAATCGCACGTTGTTAGAATGCGTAAAAAATATGATTGAACAAATACAATTACGCCCAGCCGCCAACTTGTGATGTTAAGTTCAGCACAACCGTGCCCCAGGACTACTGCAACACTAGTCAGAACTTTGCCCCTGAAGGTTCGTCGGACAGACTTGCTAAGGCGCGCTGCCTTCTATGTTTTAAATATATGCGGCCTGGGCTGTACTACTTTCGCAAGCTATGATCCGCCACGATTGACTTAGCACGAGCGCCGCAAGTGCGACACAGTCTGTCCGACCCAGCGGTCGCTCAATCGGGCATCCGTGCACGCTGCTTCACTATTTTACCTCGACGCAGGCAGCGTCCGAGCGTAAACAAACTCGACCCCACTCGCGCACAAGACGCGCTAAGAAACCTCCTCCGTAGTGCCTAGGCAGAGTCATATATTCAAGGAGCAAAAGTTCCCAGGTCTTCTCTCTCGCGCCGGCGCACAAACGGCTGGCGATCCCTCAAATTAACTTCTCGTATTGGCAAATAGTCAGTTACCCAAGATGTCGAGGTGTTTATCGAAAGCGGCGCCTACCCAACGCGTCTAGTTTCAGCCTGCTAGTGCGACGGCTTGCTGCTCTTAGCAAACTCTTGTGACGTGGGTTCGATTCCGCTCAGCGCCGAATAAATTTACGGGATAATTTTCGCAATTATCAAGCGGCACATATCCAGAGTCACGTACCCCGTGACCCAAGTTTGTATTAAAGAGGTTGATACGAGACTGGCACAGATCGAATGGCACATGCCCAAGTCAACATTGAAGATTATGCAAAATAGAAGTGATGCGTGCAGACAGGACACAAGAGTAGAGAAGTGGACAACACGAACGCCGACTATCAACTGCATGGCATGCAGCTGATAGTCCATGCCCATGCATGCCCATGCATGCTGAGCATGCGCAGATGATTTGCGCATGCGCAAACCTGAGAATGCGCAGATGAGTTTTGTGTCTTCTTTCTTTTTTCGCCTCAGTGCTCCCTTCAGTTGATAGTTGGCGTTCGTGTTGTCCACTTCTCTACTCTTGTGTCCTGTCTGCACGCCTCACTTCTATTTTGCATAATGCATCCTTACCAACTAGCTCAGCTTTCTGTGGTTCTAAACATCGAAGAGTTTCTTCGAACGAATGTACCTACCTAGGCCCGCGTCTACAGTGACCGATGTCAGCGTGATAGAGAGTCGTTGATGAGCGGTACGTACCCACAAATTGCCACATGCACAGTGACCCAAGTTAGTGCGATGGTTGGTTTCGAACCCTGTTATCTCAGGAAAGCACTCCATAAGCTACACATTCGACCACTGGCTACCGCAGTGACCGAGGTAGGCGGGAAATCAGTTAGGTACAAAGATCGTCATACAAGGTTATATATATATATATATATATATATATATATATATATATATATATATATATATATATATATATATATATATATATATATATAGAGAGAGAGAGAGAGAGAGAGAGAGATAGATAGATAGATAGATAGCCACCAGAAAGTGCGCGAAGTAGACAATTGTAACGCACTGAAATTTGATGGAGGAGGAGGAAATAAAGAGAGAGGCAGGGACGCTCTGAAATTCGCCAGAGCCGATTATACTACGGCCGGTAATGCGTTTAGCATTGAATCAATATATTGACACGCGGTAGTGACAGCGTAGACACAAGTCATCTGTGAGACACTTGCAGCAGCGGGACTACTCTTTCGCTCTCTTCTAAGAAAACTCGGCGCTATCTAGCGCTGCCACCGCGTATCCTGCGCGTGAATTTCTTACTGGAAACACTGCGCCATCTAGTAACGCTGCCGGGAAGCCCACGCGTTGCCTAAGGAGCGAGAAGCGTGGCGCGCCGGTGCCTGCGAACGCTGATTGTTCCCTCGCTTGCCGTACACCTAGGGGCGCATACTGAGCGACCTAGGTGGGCGAGAGGTTTATTGATGGGCAGCACATACACAGTGCATTCATGACGCAGCCGCTAAAATATTGGCGTGAAAGACGTTCACTGAAAAGCGCCACATAGCCCGCGCATTTCTCGCGAAACCTGCTAAAGCGTCGGCTTGCTCTTCTCGAGGAAGCCTTATTACGTGCGTTTTATTCCGCTGAACTTTGGACAAAATTCAGGCGCGCTTTTCGTTATGTAGAGCGGTAGATTCCGAGTGACAAATACTTACCTACCAAGGCTTACTTCAAAGCTCTTATCGAAGAGCGGTACACACCTTCTGATCCATGTAATATGGCCCATTTTGGCACCAAGGAGGTTCATTGAACACCAGCACAAAACAAATGACACACACCAATGCCTCTAAGTGGGCATCTAAGAGATTCGTTGAACAGCGCTTTCTACCCTGTCTGCGCTCTACAGGGGTCCATGTCGGCGTGAAAGGCGTTGGTTGAAGAGCGGCCCATACAATGCCACATAGTCAGTGACCAAAGTTGGTGTGACGGTTGGTTTGAAACACTGTTCCCTCAACACAGCCGTCCGATGCGTTTACCCGTTCTACCATGCATTACCCTGCGGTCCAGGACTAAAAACGATTAGATACATGGAAAGTGACTATTGCAAAATGCGTCAAGTACCATTAGACTATTTATGCATTAAAAACGGCACGTACGTAGTGAAGCAAGTTTGCATCGAAAAGGCTTATTAAAAAGCAAGCCACTTCCCTAAGCATAGTGACCCGATCCTCAACGCATTTTACCGCGGAGCACCTAGTGACCTCCGCGGGCGGTAAAGGGGTTAGACACGCACACACACGCGCACACACACATACATACACCCCCCCCACACACAAACACGCGCGCGCACATACACAAACACACACACACACACAGAAAACTGCGAAATTCCCGAACAATGGCAATCGCAACTATACTTTCAAGGAGCGAAGATTGTTTTGCCCTGTTCTCTTTGCATAGATTCCCATCCCATTAATCCTGCATTGTTATTTTAGCACCTTCTTGATTTCATGGCCAGCGGCGACACTCCCATTTGTGTGTCCACATCCCCTAGATCATTATACAGCAGCTTAAAATTGTTTCGTGCGTTCTTGTCTAAAGTATATTTCATGTCTTGTGGCCATTGCTATATTTGTCGTTTGCGCTTTGTCTGTGTCATCTCACTCACACGGCCGGGCCATCATTTTTGCCAGGGGGGAGTAACAGTCCCTGCAATTCTTGCTACATCCTTTACTTATCCTCTGTTGCCTTAATTGATGACCTAAGATCTTCCTTTGAGAGCCCTATGCTCCAAACTGTGTAGCACTTCCTTTGATGCGTTGCCAGGAGCAGTTTGTTCTAAAGAAACGTGATGGCGCTTTCGGCCACGCGCCGCACGTGGCCTCAGCGACAGCGCACTCATACGAAACCCCTACCACATCCACCTTGCTTCGGTGGGATGAGCTTTCGGATATGCAACCGAGTTTTCGCTAACGCACTGTGCTTTAATCACCCTGGATTCAATCACCCTGGATTCAATAATGTGGATTGAATACGTGCGCAGTTGTTCGTTGAAAAAATATTGACTAGCATACAAAGGAATTGAATGAATCGGTGTGGTCAGGTTTACGGACCGCTGCTGCAACTTACGTCCGTACGTGTGACTGGCAGTTCTAGATTTACGCCTTTCCTCGACGATACAGAAATTTGCTCATCCACCAGCGTTGTAGCGCTAACCTTAAAGAAAGTGATTCCACACGGGAACATCGGCAAGAGTTAGTACCATGTGTTAAGCGTTGACAAAGAGAGTAGTGCAGCGACTTGTCTTAGTAAGTTTCGTGGACAGTCTACCCCAAAAGCCACGAAAGCTTACGGCCACTCTATCGCCAACGTGTCAATGAGTGAATGGGCACACATCATATACGCACTATAGATGAGGGACTACACCAATAGCGCATGAATGGTCGTAGCTGAATGTTCCGTTGTGGTCCACAAGAGTAAGCGAGCTACTGGCGATCATATATCTTTGCTACAAGGCATCACAACATACAAAATAGCTACATTTCAAGCCTTTTGTGCAAAAAGAACAAATCGTAAGAACAAAAGAACAAATCGATTCATCATCATCATCATTTATTTACCCTTAAGGGCCCCGATGTGGCATTACATAAAGGAGGGGGGTGTAACAAATGGTAACCAGGAGTCACAAAGATAAAACACATTAATACAGATTGCAAGAACTAGCAAGCGCAGTAAACACATCAAAATGAAAAAGCCGATAAAAGGGCTTACTACTGGGGCTGTGGACAAAACTGATGTAATAGTAACAGTTTAAATTCTCCAGAATTTGTTTCACTGACGATTGCGTCAATAAGTACATTCTAATCCGACATGGCAGTCGGCCGAAATGATTTATTGAAAGCGTTCGTTGAACCATGAATGCGTTGAACACTGTAACAATTAAACAGACGTCTAGATGATCTCATGGAAGGCAGAATTAGGCTCTCACGTAAATGTGGAAAATGATAATATAGCTTATGAAAAAGGCAGAGACTTGCTATCTTGCGACGGGATGCCAGGTAGGTTAGACCAATCGAAGCTTTGATGTTAGTAACGCTAAACCGAGAATTATATTTGGATGTTATAAAACGAGCAGCTCGATTTTGTATTGCCTATAACACCTGGACTAGGTACTCTTGATGGTGGTTCCAGAAAGGGGAAGGTAATTCAAGTTTGGTACGGATGAAAGTTTCGTATGCAATTAGTCTCACCGTGGGCGAAGCAAACGTGAGTGATCGTTCAATGAAACCTACTGATTTGGAAACACTTGCAGAGAGCGACGTGATGTGCTTTGACCAGCTTAAATTACTTGTTATTTCTATGCCTAGATACCTATACGATTCCACTTGTGATAGCGCGGTAGTGTTTAGCGTTTATGAGAAGTGTAGGTTATATCGTTTACGAGACGCGTGCATAAACTTACCTATTGATACATTTACCTGCACGAGCCAGGTCGAACACAAATTTTTGGATTAAGGTTAAATCATCCTGCAGCAATGACTGATCATTAGTAGTAGAGATACATCGGAAGAGAACGCAATCATCCACAAACAGAGGAATGGATGATCAAATTTCAGCAGGAAGGTCACTGATAAAGAATAAAAATAGACGCGATTAATCATAAAATGATCAAATAGCAACTTCACTGACAAAATTTACTATCCGAATTGTGACTAGCCACTGGTTCAACATATTTGCCAAATAAAGAAAGAGCAAAACACTAATCCTTATTTAGTTCATCCGAGGAAAGCTTGGGGTACAAATTTAGCTCCCTTTCAGAACAAGCACCATATGCGCTGCTCGCGTCATTTGGACAATAGCTTAATCAGCTGCTGAAGCGTTTTTTCGTGTTCTCTGAACCTCTCGCCAAAGCTTCGTGTCGTCCTCTAAGTCACCGTCTGCGCTATATCCTGAAACAGAGGTTTGCTAAGCAGCGCCGGCATCGTGCACACCCATTGTAAACATGGAGGCAATGGAGGCAGTTGAGGCAAGCAATGGACGCGTCACCACGTGATCAGACATGGCAAGACCCACGGGATCGCCGAGAAAAGGGACAAGGCCGAAATTATCGCGATTACTCTGAACCTCCGTTTGTAAGACGTCGCTGGTTTCGTGTCATTTTTTGTCATTTCTGACACATTTCTTTTTTTTCTCTTCCATACGGATTAATATTCCTTTGGCCCAAATGAAAATATCTCTGAGCAAAAATATGGTGCCCTTACCTAGCCATAACCTACTCCAAAGGATTTGAAATATTCTAGCTTGAGGAAGAAAACTGGCGTTGACATTTGGCGAGAAAATGCAGATTCGAAAAATGCGAGCTTTTTCTGAGTGTGTATAAATTTGTTGCAGAATTTGTCTTTGCTTTCGAGCCTTAACACTTATTTAAATGTTATTCTTCCCAGGTGCTTGCTTTACAATATATTTTAACACTGTACCTCAGGCTCCTGTACTTTCGTTTGTAGCGTTGTGTCCTAGTTTTGTTTCAAGCTAGAATGTACATTTTTGGGATGGCTGTCTTCCTTGTCATTGGTCACACCAGGCGTTTTTTAAGAAGGATATAAAAATGATTGCTTTTATAACAACTAGTGAAATACTTTTCTCACAATGGCCTCTTTGATCTCGCAGGGAGGCCAGCTGATTTTCTTGGAGCATGTCGCTCATCCAGAAAGGACATGGCCAAGGCTCTTTCAAAGCCTTATAACTCCACTATGGAAGATCACTTGTGCGAACTGTCATCTTGACAGGAACTCCGCTAAGCTAATAGAAAATGCTGGATTTTCTCAAGTCACCACTAATTATATTTATGTTGACATGTGCAGTATATTGAGTTATCAAGTTTATGGTGTCGCTGTTCCGTAAGACATCAGAATAGACATAATTGATATCCTGTACAGGTCAAGAAGAAGCTTCACCTAAAGTCTCTGAGGTTAACAGGGAAATCAACTCTGGTTTCTATACTTGGATCAAACAATCTACTTGCTGCTTGAGATGAACTGTTTGATATGACAAACTGCTCGAAATGAAAAAGACGCAATTTTAATGCATGCGCTCAACTAACAATTGAATGCCCTCTCTTTATTTATTCTTTCTAATGCACCTACCAATGGGCCTTTAAATTCATAGATTGGTGAAGTGATAATAAAGGGCTTGTCTAACGAAATTTCTTACCTGAAATTTCATTGTATTACAATTGTTTTCTCATGAACATTTAAAAAATAAAGAGACTAAAAGCTTCATTTTTGTGACAACGTTTCTTTCATGGCTAATAAACTCTGCGCACACGTACAGACATAATTTCGCGTCTTTCTTCACCTTGAACAAAGTGTACAGGAACTACACATTGCAATCTTTTGCAGAGGGCCATGCCCAAGTACACAAATAAGTACGCGAATTGCATTCAGCATTGTTGCACAACAGGATTTTCGAAACAGTGCCTAATTTTAGTGTATGCCCCTGCAAGTAGTTCGCTAATGGCATTTGTCCTTGTATTCCTGAACCAACAGTATGTTCATACAAGGCGACTACATATATTTGCAATCTACAGACCTCCTGACTCCCCTCCTGAATTTTTGCATGAATTACGGTCTCGTATGAATACCTATTTACACAGTAAGATTATCCTATTAGGCGATTTTAATTTGCCCAGTCTAGACTGGATGCGTCTTCAGCCTGGGCCACATCACAGTCAGAATATTAATGTACTCTTTGATATCCTGTTAACACAAGATCTCAGACAAGTTGTTCTTGAACCAACACGTGTGCAATGTTCTTCATCTTCAGTTTTGGACCTTGTTTTCTTAGCTCGGAAATTCGATGAATTCACGGTGGTGATCGAGCAGGGGCTATCCGACCACTGTCTTGTTTGTGTTGGCTTACAGCTTGTTTCCTGTGCTAAAACTAAAAGACCATCTGTCCATTTTGTCAAAGATTATTCTCGCGCGAACGACGCATGCGCGATTGATTGCTTGGAAAATTGTCTAACTGATTTTGACGAAAATAATGTTAACTTACTTTGGACCCGCTTTAAGGACATGTGTCATTTTTCCCTTGATAAATTCATACCAAATAAGAAAGTTCACAAGGAAACACCACGGATCAATCGCAACATCATTCATATAAAACGTAAAATTAAGAGATTAAAGAAGGCCCGTGCGCAGTCAAACTTAATATCTGAACTACAGGACAAGCTTGCACTTGCCGTGCGTAAATCAAAGGTTTATTATTTTAACTCATCTCTGCCTAATTTTATTACACACGATCCAAGTAAATTTTGGAATTACATTGCCGAGAAGAAGCAACCAATATCCCAAATGACAATAAATGGACAGATGGTTACGGAGAACGTTCAACTTGCTCATCACTCTGATATATTTTTTCACAGTGTCTTCTCAACTCCCAGTAATTGTTCACGTAACTGCCCAGCGTACCAACCTTTTGATGTGAATTTTATATCGTGTGCTGGTGTACTGTCTATGGTGCTGAACCTAAAACCGAAATGTTCAAGTGGGCCTGATAATATCCCTAATTTGTTTCACCGTAGATATGCTGTAACCTTATCAAAGTTTCTTGTTATAATATTCCGTGCTTCATTATTGTCGTCTGAGTTACCGAATGACTGGAGAACAGCCCGAATAGCACCAATTCACAAAAAAGGAGATCGTCTACTTGTAGATAATTACCGTCCTATTTCTTGAACGTCATCATGCTGCAAACTCATCGAACATATCATAGCAAAAAGCATAACCACATATCTAGAAAAGCATTCAATTTTAACTAATTTCCAGCACGGGTTCAGAAGAGGGTATTCGACTGTCACACAGCTGGTCACTGTAGTTCATTCGTTTGCATCAACTCTAGACAAGAACGGACAAACAGACATAATTTTCCTTGACTTCCATAAGGCATTCGATACGGTCCCTCATGATAAATTAATCCTACAACTTGAAAATGCAGGAATCCCTCAGATGTTTATCTCTTGGATTTCTGCTTATTTGTCTAACCGGAAACAATTCGTTGAGATAAATGGCGAAAAATCGGGCTGCCTTCCGGTCACATCGGGTGTTCCCCAGGGCAGTGTGCTCTGTCCTCTTCTTTTTGTTCTATATATTAATGATATTGTTAACACGGTTGAAGGTGGTGTACAGATTCGATTATTTGTCGATGACTGTGTGCTCTTTAAAGATATTGTTTCTCTCCATGATCAAACCAGTTTATGTTGTAGTTTAAACAACATTCTTGCATGGTGTGGGTGCTGGGAAATGACACTAAACACAGATAAAAGCATACTACTGCGAATGACACATAAGAAATCACCCCTGCTTTATACATATAAGTTAGGTCCATCCCCTCTTCGTGAAGTCACTAGCTATAAATACCTAGGAGTGACCCTTAACAATTCACTATCATGGAATGATCGCATAACTAACACTTGCCCTTCAGCCTTCAGAAAACTATGCCTGCTGAGACACAAACTTAAGAAAGCCCCACCTAACGTTAAAATGCTATGCTACATCTCCCTAATTAGACCTAAGCTCGAATATGCTTGCATAGTTTGGGATCCATACACAAAAAACAAATATCAATAGTCTTGAGAGAATTGAGAGAAAAGCGGTCAGATTTATATTTAGCAAATTTTCCAGATGTGATTCTCCAACCGAACTTATGAAAATTAACAACCTTGAACCACTCGAACTTAGAAGAAAAAACACAGACTTGAATTCCTTAAACTACTTCACACTAACAATTTATCCCTTGACCCATCTGAACATTTATCGCAGTTATCGACCAGAACTACACGCCACCGCAGACATGATGCATTAACCCCTTACTTTGCAAGAACAAACACATATAAGTTTTCTTTTTTTCCTTGAACTCTAACCGAATGGAATTGTATAAATTTAATCTACTTCCTAATCTTGTTTTTCATTGTTCTGTTTGTTTTGTCAATCTGATTTTCTTTGTATGTACCATATGTCGCCCTCCCTGCTTGGACCACGCGTCGGCAGTATTCAATAAATAAATAAAAATATGCGTATTTAAAGAATTCGGTAAAGTGTGACATTCTTTCCAGGTTGATGGCTGAAGTATTAAACTATGTGTGCTCATAGAAGGGTACCATGTTTTTTAAAGGGTTGTATTTTAATGTAAGCGGTCTATTTCGCTTCTAAATTTTAAGTAACGTACGAGCCAAACTTTAATAAGAAAAGTTTTGCTTTGGAACTGTAGCTAAACATAAAAACGGCTTTCTTCTTTCTCCGGTTAAATGTTAGCGCACTTCCTGTGTAAATTATATCACCCTGATAACGCAAAGGCGAGACCGGTTATAAAGCGCACTTGCAAAAACTGACCAGAATGTGGATATAATTTTTGCTGCTATACATGTTGTCGCGGTCTAGAGACAGGAAGGCGGCAAGAAAGCCTGTTGAAAAAACCACCAGAACGAAGACGTCTTCTTCGCGTCTGAATTCCACGAGTCCTACAGCACGGAGTCCGTTAAAGTACATATGCTAATCGTCTTCTACGTCTCTATACAGAAGACACGTCATTTACCCTCTCTCTAAAAGAGGAAAGAAATGTCCGTAGTACAGTCACTCGCTGACATAAGGCTTCATGCGAACTACGTGCACAAGTTGAGAACGATGTTCGCGGCGCCTTGCGCACTAAGGGCTATCTAGAACGTGCTCGGATGTGACGTCACTTAGCCGTCGCAGCACTTTATAGAATCTGAGACTTAGGAGCTTCTCAGATAGTCCCCGTTTTCATATAGGCGTCCTCAGCCATACTCTCTCACGGGTTTTGTAAGTTACAGGTCTGTGATTGGCATTACAGCGTCCTGTATCGTACGGTTGCTGCAAGTGTATTCCCACGCGTGCGACCTGCCTGTCTCCTGCACGCTGCGTAAAGGCATGGACATCCGTGTCAATGTCTTCATGTTCGTGCGGTAGCATGGCTACGAGCATGGTGCTTACTTCCCATCCGTCGACAAGGCTCAATAGAGTCAACCGTGTAGTTTCTTGTTTAGCCGTGTTATAAGCAAAGGTGATATGAGGCAGAATCTTGTCCAAATTTTATGCTCTATATTCGCATGCGTTGAAAGCATATCTTCGAGTGTTTTGTTCAGTCGCTCTGTTAGTCCATTTGTTCGTGGATGGTAGGCTGTTGTCGTTCGATGAGTCGTGCCGCTCAGCATTAGGACGTCATCTAAAAGCGCGACTGTTACTGCAGTTCCTCCGTATGCTATGACGACGGTTGGGGCACCATATCTGAAGACAACATTCTCTATTAAATATCATGTCACCTCTGCTGCAGCACCTTGCTGGATATCTTTTGTTCCGGCGTAACGAGTAAGATAGTCAGTTTCTACGATGAGTCAACGGTTAGCAGTAGTGGAGGACCAAAGAGGCCCATGCGTATAGACCCAAGATAATAATGGACGTAAGAGGTTCATTGTGATATGGTCAAATGGCGTTTACGGTATTTGGATGGGTTGTAGGAAACCGGCTGGTTTCGTTTATTTATTTATTTATTTAGTTATTTCAAGTACCTGCTGCGCCCGAAGGCATTATTGCAGGGGGGAATGTACAGTGTACATAAGCTCGACAAAATACAGAACTGGTCAACCAAAAAATATCACAACAATATAAAAATTCACGCCACTAAATGCTCAGCAGAAATGCTCTGAACGATGCTTCAGTGTGACAATCAGCAATTTCCTGCGGTAGCTGATTCCACTGTGATATTGTGTGTGGAAAAAATGAATGCTTGAAGACGTTTGTTCTACAAATGAGTTCTCTTATTTTTAAATAGTGGTCACTTCTGTGAGATAAGAAATGAGGAGGTAAAAGGTAAGTTTCTCTATCTATTTTAACCAGGCCGAAATAAATTTTAAGAAGCATTTCAAACCTCATGTTTTGTCTGCGTGTGCTTAATAATTCCCAGCCCAAGCTATCCTTAAGTGGTGTAATACTAGAAGTAAAGTCATAGTTATTGCAGACAAAATGGGCTGCGCGGTTTTGTACATGCTCGAGCATATTAGACAGAGTTTTGGTTTGCGGGTCCGAGGCCATACAGGCATACTCTAATATGGATCTTACGTTCGAAAAATAAAGTAGTTCTTTAATTTTGGGAGGAGCTAGCCGGAAGTTGCGTTTAACAAGATTTAGCATTTTACAGGCTTTCGCTGTAACATATTCAGCGTGCTTAGTCCAAGTTAAATTCGATGAGAAATAAACAGCAAGATACTTATACTGAGTTACTCGCAATAGCTGGACATTGTCTACTGTATAATGAAATAGATGTGGATTTTGTTTACGTGTAAAGGACACGTACTGACACTTACAGGGGTTTAAAGACATTTGCCACCTAACACACCAGCGTGTTATACAGTCCAAATCGCGTTGCAAACACTCATGGTCAGTGGCAGACCTAATGCAGTGATAAATCACACAATCATCCGCATACAGACGCACTTTGCATGACACAACCTGAGCAATTTCATTGATGTAGGCCAAAAACAACAATGGCCCTAAAACAGATCCCTGGGGAACTCCCGATGTGACATCAACATAATCAGATTGTGAGCCATTAACTACAACACGTTGCATGCGTTCTTGTAGATAACATTTAATCCAATCAAGCAATGAAGGAGAGATACCGAGGGATGATAGCTTATACAACAGTAAAACATGGGGAAAAGAATCAAATGCCTTTTTAAAATCTAGAAATATACAGTCAGTCTGTATACCGAGATCGAATGAATGAAAAAGATCGTGGCTGAATTCTAGGAGCTGGGTCGAACAAGAACGACCAGACCTAAAACCATGCTGATATTTGCTAAAAAAAATTATTGTTTTCTAGATGTTTTATTAGGGAACTGTATACGATGTGCTCCAGTGTTTTACTACACACACTAGTTAGAGAAATTGGCCTGTAGTTGGAGACAATATTTTTTGGGCCACTTTTATGGATTGGCACCACGTTTGCAACTTTCCACTCCTTAGGTAAACAAGAAGTACTTAAAGATTTCTCGAAAATAATAACCAGATAGTGGGCGATTGTCTCAGAACAAGTCTTTAACACATAAGAAGGTATACCATCAGGACCACTTGCAGAAGAGACATTTATATTGCCAAGTAACTTAAGTATACCACCATGTGTCACGACCAGTTCCGGCATAGGTTAAAGCACATTGTCGGGAATAGGCGGTAATTCATTCTGGCAGGGAGTTGTGAAAGATGATTGGAAATAAAGATTGAAGCAAGAAGCTTTATCGACATCATTAGTAAGAAGTACACTACCGTTTTTTAAGTTCGGGATGCCAACTGATTCTTTGCTAATCGTTTTTAAACACTTCCACATTTCTTTCGGGTTATTTTGTAACTTTGGGCCCAATGCTAAAAAGTATTCTTCCTTAGCAACCTTGTTTTTTACTTTTATATCTTTTCCAAGGGTTTTTAGCAATACAAATACAGAAGGGTTACGCTGCTTTCTATAAGCATTGAGAAGGCGATGTCTCTTTTTAATCAATTGCTTAGAGTTTCCGGTTCGGTTCTGAAAAACGAAGCACAAGCGCGCAAAGGTTGCATAACAATTGGATTCTCAAGGTTCAATTCCTGTCTCGCACAGAAAGACAAAAAAAAAAGCCTTAAAAAAGGAGGGGGCAAGGCTCTGACTTCCCGAGTCACCCAAGGCTTATCACTACGATTTTTTGCAGACAAATGTTTCCATGGAACATGTGTGTCAACCAGGTGCTTTAGTGTGGAGGAAAATGTATCCCATAGGGTATTGCAATCTGCGGACTGAGCTAAATGACTGAATTCCTGCAGGAATATAGCAAGATCATTAGACAATGAAACATAATTGCCTTTCTCAAAAAAGTATACCTTCCTTGGGTGATCATGTGCACATGAGAAGGGGACAATCTGCACATGCGCCACAATGCAGTCATGGTCACTAATACCGGGAATTACGGCGTTATCAGACACAAGCAATGGCTGGTTTGAAAAAAGCAGATCTAAGATAGAAGAGCTATTCGGACCATACCTAGTAGGTTCAGTAACAAACTGATAAATGTCATTGGTAACTATTGCCTCGCGGAATGCTATAGACAGAGCGGAAGAATTAGCAAGGACAGGCTTATAGTGAACCCACCTCACGTCAGGCATGTTGAAATCACCGCCAACAATATAGTAATTATTTATTGTAGAAAGAAACTCGGATAGGGTTGTGAAGGTCTCAGGCGATGTGGAAGCGGGGGAACGGTAAAAAGAGCCAACTGTCAGTAATTGCCCAGTTTCAAATCGGATATTGCACCAAACTGACTCGGGACAATCAGTTCGGATTAACACGGGAGATGATTGCAAGCACGAGTCAACAAGTAGAAAGACACCACCGCCATGCGCATTGCGATCGGAACGGTAGACGTGAAAACCAGGCGGAAATACTTCGGAACTACCAACAGCTTCGTCGAGCCAAGACTCCGTACCTATAATCACGTGGGGTTTTACTGAAGAGGTCAGAGTAGCGAATTCATCAGTTTTGTTTTTACACTTCTGCAGTTCACGACTAAAATGGTAAGCTCTGAAATTGGATGAGCGGAACGTCCCGTGCGCACACATTGCTTTGAAGACTTATTGTTCGGGTACCGCCCCTTCTGCTACTTTTTCAATTCAGCAACAATATCCTGAGTTCCATCATAAACATAGCACTTCTTATCAATGAGTAGCTTATCGTATCGAAGTTTGAAAGAGCAATTCAATGTTTTTGCATAACTTACAAGTTTAGATCGCGCAAGCCTGACGTCAGGGCTGAGATCCTCACGGATCGCAAAGTTAGTACCCTTGAGCCTGATACCACGAGATAGGATACGTTCCTTATCCTTGAAGTTAACAAACCTTATAATGATAGGTCTGTTTTTGCTTCCTTGGGATTTACCAAGCCGATGAGCACGCTCTACGCTTTCTGGGGTAACCTGTTCATCCAGTTGCGTTTCGAAGAAAGACAGTACTTTTTCCTCCGATACAGACCATGTCTCATCGGTTGAATCATCCAGGCCAAAAATAATGAGGTTGTTTCTTCTGGATCTGTTGCTCTCGCTATCAAGTGACGCCCTAAGCTTCATCATATCATGACGAAGGGCGTCGAGAGCGCACGGAGCTGAAGCTGCATTGAGCGTATCAATCTGTTTGAGAGAACGCATATCAGTTTCCAGAAGATTCACCCTGCCAAGAAGGGCCTGGACTGACGTATTCAGCACATTTTGTTGTTCTTTAACAACTTGTATTTCTTGAAGAAACCTCGCCTGATTCGTTTCCAAGCCTTTAACAACTTCAAAAATTTCCGTGATTTTGGCACTGTCAGAACCTGTAGGTGCAGCTTTGGTTCCAGGGCCAGGGCTACTCTCGATATCTCCCGAGAGCATTAACAGAACACTCGATACAGCATCAATAGCAGAAACCAACCCTACAAGGCACTTTCGCAAAAGATATAGAAAGTTGGTGTGGCACGGCACCGCTACTGTACAACGATTAGAACTACGATAACATTTAGCAGGTTGTAAGTAACTGACCTGTGCGTAGAACGGGTGTGAGAACATAGCCAGAGCAATGTCGTGCCCCGGACGCTCAGCTGACAAGTGCTGCTTATATATCCGCCCCTCGGATCGCCTGACGCTGGAAGGCTTTGGTTGCCAGGTGAGAGCAGATGTCGCAGTCAGTATTGGATGCTGGCACGGAATTGGCTGGGAGCGGTGAAACTCAGCCGGAACATCGTCATTGATGAAGCTCGTCGAAGGCCGCACCAGTGGCAAGGGAATGCCCGGCGTAGCGAAGCCCCCGAAGGAAGCTTTCAGGAGGGTCAGCGCCAAGACCTGTGCGTAGAACGGGTGTGAGAACATAGCCAGAGCAATGTCGTGACTGGCGCCACTGACAATCTGGGCAGGTCGGAACTTAGTGGTTTATTTATTTTTTTATTTATTTATTTCCTCAAAGGTCTCTTGTTGAGACATTACAAGTGAGTGGGGGGGTTAGTGAGTGGGGGGTTCCAAGTGAGTGGGGGGTTAGTGACAAGGATAGATACTACAAATTACAAAGGGATATTTTCGATGAGTCGCGTGAATGCAAGTGGGTCGATGATAGTGGCAACTTCGGTGGGCAGGCCATTCCAGTTTCGTGTTGTGCGGAGAAAAAACGATTGCTGAAAAGTCACGGTATGGGCTTGTGGGAGATATACTGTGTTGGAGTGACTGGTGCGGGCAATGCGATGTATCTATTTATGTACGGGTTGTCAAAAGGCAAAGAATGAAAAAAAAATATGAAAAAGGGTAAGACGTGCGATTCTACGGCGTGAGGCTGGAGAGGGTAAGTTTATTTGGGCTTTTAGTGCTGGGATGCTCGAAATGGGGGGGGGGGGTACGAATAAGATGACAGAATAAATCGTGTCGCGCGGTTGTGAACCGACTGGAGGGCATTAATAAGGTTATTGTGGTGGGTGTCGAAAATAGCATCGGCATACTCCAGTTTGGGCTGCACAAATGTTAGAAAACCAAGTTGTTTAATTGAGGGAGGAGGGAGGGAAAGGTTACGGCGTAGATAACCTAGAGTACGATTAGCAGAATTTATTATGTGGTTAACATGACAGGCAAAAGGTAAGTCACGCGAGATATACACACCAAGATATTTTAATGAATCAGTTGTTGCAATCTGCGCGTTCTTGATGCTATAATTAGGCATATCGTAATTACGAAGACGATGAATAGACACTACCACGGTTTTAGCTACATTTAATGACATGAGCCAAGTCTCACACCAGTTTTGTATGCGCGATAGGTCGTTTTGTAACGCCAAATGGTCGCTGGGGTTAGTAACTGCTCGGCAAACCACACAATCATCTGCGAAGAATCAGATATGAGAAGAAATATTGCAAGGCAGGTCACTGGTGTATATTAAGAAATGGAAGGGACCAAGTACGGTACCTTGAGGCACGCCTGAAAGTACGGGTGTTAAGGATGAAGAGTGTGAGTTAGCGTATACGAACTGCTGGTGGTTAGGTAAAAACCCTCGAATCCAGCTTAGAACACAAGGAAGAATGTTAGGACGGGATAATTTTATTAAGAGACGCCCATGAGGGACCTTACCGAACCCTTTTTTCAAAATCTAAAAATATTGCGTCAGTCGGAATGTTACCATCTAGGTTTAAATGCAAGTCGTGCAAGAAAAGAGCAAGTTGGGTGTCGCAGGAATAATTCTTGCGGAAACCCTGTTGACTTGGGTGAAAAAAATTGACGGATGTTAGGAGGTTAGCTATATGCGAGTATAAAATATGTTCCATTATTTTACAAGACACGCTTGTTATGAAAATAGGGCGGTAGTTACTCGGTGATGATCGGCTTCCTTTCTTGACGACTGGAATGACCTTCCCCACCTGCCAGTCATGTGGAATTGAAGCGCTGTTAAGTGATTCCTGGAATATGAGTGATAAAAATAGGCTACACACATGTTTAGTATTTTTCGGCACTTTGGCATTAAAACCGTCTACTGCTGTCGATGACGAGTTCGTCAATGATTCAATTACTTTGACAATGCCGATGGGATCGAATGTGATATTTTGCATGACCCGATATGCTAATTATGGTGGATCGGGCAAGCCGTCAGGTAACTCATTAGTGAAAACCGAACTAAATATTGTGTAAAGAAGATCTGCAACCTTAGTCTCAGGGATCGAAAGTCCGGAGGTATTGAGAAGTGATATCTCATTCCGTTGATTAGGATTAATAGTTTTCCAGAATCGCTTCGGGTTAAGTTATAGCACATCTGGTAAAGCGGTAGAAAGAAAGTTGTGTTTACTTTGAGAGGTTAACTTGTCATATTCTTTCTCGACAGCATAATACTTCTGCCATGTGGAAGAAGAATTAGATCGTTCAGCTGATCAAAACAACCGTTTTTTATTATTTAGCCATTTGATGAATACATTAAACTATGGGGATGTTGTTCTTTCCGTTATTGTAATGGCGTGGTTGTAAACGCCTAGAAGGCGATGTATCTCTGCTTTGAAAAGCAGCCACTTCGGCTCGAGAGACTTTAGTTGAAAGTTAGCGAAGAACCTATCCAAGTACTCAGATAATTCTCGGTTCACGCTAACATAGTCCCCTCTATCATAGAGTGTAAGTGATTTTCGCCTTTTTTGTTTCTTTAGTATGTTGCAATGAAACGAAATATGTGCTGTCAGGTGGTCGCTCATACCGCGCAATAAGGTGACAGGGGCAAAGTTATCAGTCTGAGTTAATACAAGGTCTAAAACGCTAGACGAGTGAGCGGTAACGCATGTGGAGTCAGTGACGAGCTGCGTTAAGCCGGATGTTATACACGTGTTTAATAAATCGCTAGCGGAGCTGCTTTTAGATAAATGTAGATAGATGTAGAGGCAGGATCGGACCAATCAATAGTTGGAAAATTAAAATCACAAAACAGAAGGACAGGACTCTTAGGATATGCTTTTGTTAACGTATTTAAGGCTTGATGAAGTAAAGGCGTGAAATAACTGTCGGTACCAGGAGACCGATAGCAAATACCAATCAGAATGTGCGGGTGTGTAGTAATGCATCAAATCCAAATAATTTCCAGTTATGAAGAGAGGTTTACAAGCGTACAACGTAGGTTCCGCTTAGTGGCGATTAATACATCCCCATCGCGTGAGTTATCGGTACTCTCTTTCCGAAAAATGTCAAAATAGGAGAGGTAAGGGAGAATTTCGGTATAATCGATTGATGTGTTAAGCCATGTTTCTGTTAGTAGTAAGGCATCGCAAGAAGATGAGCCTATTAGACTGCACAGGGCATCACGCTTGGGAACAACACTTCGACTGTTAGAGAGCCGGAATGATAAAGGCTGACAATTACATGGAAGTGGTGTACAATTTGGTCTCAATGATGGCTAAAGACATTCCTCCATGACCTGGTTAGAAGTGTGGTCGAAGTTGTAGGTTATTTCACCTACGATAATCTTTTCATGTCGCAACTTGTACCGCAGTTTACGGGCCCTTCCAAACTCGATGAGGCGTTTCTGGGCAATACGCGTGCTTGGGGCGAGATATTGTGCAACGGCATAGCACGTAACCTTGAACTCCCGAGCCGAAGAAAGGGTAAGATATTTGCTTTTAAAGTGAGCGAACCTCACAAATATAGGCCTGCACTTTTCAGTTTGGAAAGACCCAATGCGTTGTGCACGCTCAATATCACGCGGTTCTATTTATACATCTAAATATTGTTTACAATGTTCAATAATGATTTTCTCAGAAACAGAACATGATTCTTTTTGTTTATCAGCGATGCTGCAAAAAACAAGGTAATTTCTTTCAGATCTATGTTCAGCATGGTTTATCCGGCAGACAGTACACTTAACTGTGCCATGTTTTCAGGGCTTATTTCATGAAGTTTGCCCAATTAAATCTGCATGTCGTCGATGCCAGCACAGGCTGTCTCAATTTTGTGTAGCCGTGCTTTATTTTCACTGAACGTTTTATCATGATCAACTAGTTTTTTTTTCAATAGACTTTAGTTATTCAAGCATTACGGTCTGCCCAGATTGCAGTTCTTTCCAAGCATCAAGAATCTCTTTGTCGGGGTAGAGGTTAGATTCGATATCACCAGCTAGCATGAAAAGCTTTAACAGCATATGCACACAATCACACACAATTGAACAAAAGCGCCGTGGGCTCTGCAGCTCAAAGAGTGCACGGTGGCTACTAGGCTTTGAGTAAAGGCAATACGAGTTCGTTACCTGCACCAGAAGGAAGTGTGGAACGTTAGCACAGGCCATCGCTAGCTTGCTGCCGGGCCCACTGAAGGGCGCGTTTCTCGGGAGTAGCTCTTTAACAGAATTCCACGCATGGGCAGAATGCACAGGGGAGGTTCCCGTGTTAAGATGACTGAGTGAATGCCACGATGCTTGCAGATATAGTCTCTGGCCGTGTACAAAGTGCGCGGACCGCAATGTGCTGTCACTGAGCCGGTGATTTGAAGCCCATGACAGCTGCACTGGCTCCACCGCAATACGCCCATAGACCGGAAGTTTTGCACCTGGACTTAACCTGGCGACAGATTCTGGCTTCGTGGCGCGAAAGCTAGACGGCTCCAGAAGCTGCAAGCTCCAAAGTCGGAGGAACTGCACCAGGCAGAAGCGTGGAACGTTAGCACGGGCCATCGCTAGCTTGCTGCCGGGCCCACTCTGTATCGTAGCAACGGGCAATCCTGGCCAATAGTGTCTTTGTCGCACTCTGTTCAGCCTTCGATTGCATCCTACATGCCCAGAAGTGATCTCGTTGTGACATGCTTCTAGTACGTCACAACGAAGAGGAGTAGGAACGACGAACAAATAACTCGATCCGCTCGAAGAGAAGTTCATTTTGTATAGAACTTTGTTCGTTAAGAAAACGATGACAATCCTCTTGCGAAATCCTTAGGTGCGGGCTGAGCTCGCCCGAGCAAGGAATTAATGAAGCCAAGCACCTCAGGGTCGTCATTTTGCTGTTGTGCATTGAATAGTATAGGTCTCGAGTAGGCCAAAGCGGTCAACTTTTCATTGGAAGCAGGAGCCGACTCCATCGTTCAGAGGCTGGCAATCAGCGTAGGTATGGCGCTTCCACGAGCTGTAGATGACTGTCATTTCAAAGCCTTACCGTCTAACCCTCCAACCTGCTAATCACCCAGAAGGATCCTTAAGATTTGTGAGCCAGCAGAGTGAATGATGGTCACTAATAACTTTGAAGGGGTGACTGTACAAATATGGGCGAGATTGTGTAACCGCCGCTACGACGGCGAGGCACTGCTTCTCAGTGGTAGAGTAGTTAGCTTCTATGCTTGAGAGGGCCTTGCTTACATAAGCGATCGCTCTTTCTGTGTCCTCCCGGCACTGCAAAAGCACGGCTCCAGGACCAACACTGCTGGAATCAGTGTGAAGCATTGTAGAAGCCGTCTCGTCAAAGTGGGCAAGCACATGGGGCGTTTGTAAACGGTGGTTCATCGCCCAATAAAGAAAAGCAACGTCATCACTTGTGAGGCGCGTTAACGGCGTGCAATGCGACCAGTCTGCAATAAAGCAGCGATAATATGGGCAGAGGCCCAGCAAGCGCCAGACAGCCTTTTTATATAAAGGTACAGGGGACTTCACGACAGTGGCAGTTTTGTTGGAATCAGGGTGTACACCCGCGTGACTGACGACATGTTCAAGGAACTCCAGCTTCTCAAAGTGAAAATGACATTTCTCCGGTTTAGGGCGAGGCCAGCGACTGGAGAACCGCTTTAAGCCGGTCAAGGTGCTCGTCAAAAGTTGCGTAACCCATTGTGACATCGTCGACATAAACTAAACAGGTTTTCCACTTCAGCCCCGAAAGCAGGATATTCATAGGTCGTTAGAAAGTAGCAGGTGCAGACCTTAGTTTCCTATAGTTCATTTGGCGTGACAAAAGTGGTGTTCTCACGGTCTCTCGCGTCTACCTCAATTTGCCAATGCCCGCTTTCTAAGTCCATGGAAGGAAAATCACGAGCGTTTCGTCGCGGAGACATGCCTTCTTTATCACCTGATTTATCTTTCGATAATCCACACAGAAACATAGGCTGTCGTCCTTCTTGACCAAAACTACACGTGATGCCCAGCGGCTATTGGAAGGCTGGATCACATCCTCTTCAAGCATTCGGTTTACCTGCAGTTGTATCGCCTCGCGTTGTTTTAGGGCCACACGATAAGTGCGTTGTTGAATCGGTCTCGTTGCGGCCTATGTGATTAGGCGATCCTTTGTCAGGGCCGTCGGACCGACCCTTGACGACGACGCAAAGCAGTAGTGGAACTATTCCAGTAACGCAAGAAGCCGTTCTGACTCGTGTTGCGGTAAAGTAGTGTTTACCTCAAGCACTGGTGCTGGGTCTTGTGCAGACGCTTCCTAGACTACTGAAAAGCATCCACTAACATCGGAGACGTCTTCAAAATATGCTACAGCCATGACCCTTGGTAGGTGCTATCGGTATGTGCTAAAATTGGTTAACAATAGGTACGTGCGCCTATCAGTGACAGTTACGATGCCTCGTGCAAAGAAGACGCCGTGAGTAAATAACTGGGTTACATGGTCTGCAACTCATTCACAATCAGACGGCACGTCGCATGCCACCGAATAGGATACATGACCGAGGTGGGACGACCACGTCGTTTTAGATGAGACACGAGGAGTTCCATTACGGTGGCACGTTGGGAATTGAACCCAGACTCTTATAAAACGTAACCTAGCGTGATGATTATGGCGCCATATTCCCGTGGAATATCGATGGCTATGATTAAATCTTTACAACATGTTGGAAGGACGTTGGAATCTCCACTGGTCATTCTCGCCGTACAGCTTTCAGCAGGCATAAGCAGTTGGGCGCCTGCAGTCCTGATATGGCGTGCCGTCCAGGGCGTTCTTACTTTGTAAAAGCGAACGGCTACACATTGACTCAATATGAAATGATCGGCACCAGTGTCGACTGGTGCTGTCACTTGCTGTCCGTCAACAGAAGCAAGAAGATTTGCGCTGACAATTTCGTCAGTATCAGGGCCTGTCGGCTTCACGGCGTAAAGCAGCGGGGTTATGGCGGTTTTTCCTCATCTTTTTCTCGGCCCGTTACTTTACCCCCAGTGGTCACCGCCATAGGTTTCCCCGGTGTGGGCTGCGTGAGCTTCCCCGGAGGTCAGCAAAACGACTTCCATTCGGCGAAGATTAATGAGCCGAGGACACAGAGCGTGACCGTCGGCCGAGGTCTGTTTGGTGGTTAGGCAGAGAGTCATGGTTCAGAGTGCGCGTTACGGGAGGACCTTGGAAAGCAGCGTCGTCGCGGCGTAGCATGTAGTCGCCAGCAGTGCGTCGACCGTCAAACCAGAATTGACGAGGTCGGAATGCGGCGTCGTGGGACCAGCAAAAGCGGACAATATGACCGATGCTTCCACAGTTATAACAGAGGGGACGCGTATCAACAATGCGCCATACGTCTGTTTTTCAAATTTGTGGATGCCTCGAAGCCTCGTCTTGTGGCGGTGACCAGAATGCAGCCGGCGACGGTTGTCGGTAGGGCGGGATCGGCACAACGTTCGGATGTCTCAATGTTTCCTCTGGTGGGGATAACCAAGGTGAGACTATCGGCGGCTGGTGGTACGAGCACATGGGCGTAACAGCGATTAGACGTCAAACAGCGTCGGCGTAACTTATGGGACGCTGCTCGCGACTAGGATCGCCTGCCGAGAACGCTTGCTTAATTTCGTCACAGACGACTTGAGCGACTGATGCCACGAATGTGCATACTGCCGGTGTCCAGAGCTTCTGAAGTTCTTCGAGAAGAATCTCTCGAATTGAGTCACGGAGGTAGTGTTGAATGCTAACGGTCGTTGGGGTGGTCTTGATCGGAGTGCTGGTGGGCGCTCCGATCATCTAAGATGGAGTGCACGTTCACAACCAGTGGCTTTCTTTACATAATCAGCCATGGTACTCGGTGGATTGCACCCAAGCCCTGCAAATAGTTCTTCTTTGACGCCGCGCATAAGGTATCCCAATTTCTTTTCCTTGGGCATGCGAGGGTCTGCTCTAAGACACAGGCGGTTAGTGTCCTCGGCGAACATTGCTACGGTTTCGTTTGGTGTCTGAATACACAACTGCATTAGTTGCTGTGCACGGTCCCGTCGATCGACATTCGCCAATATTTCAGTGAGCTGGTGTTGGAAATATTTCCATGTAGCAATGCTGGTGTCACGCTTTTCAAGCCACGTGCGAGGTCAAGGGCTAAATACACGTGGGAGAGCTTTTCTTGTACAGTCCACCCACTGACGTTAGCAACACATTCGTACTGGAAAAGCCAGTCTTCAACGTCTTCGTGTGTACCACCATGAAAGCGATCGGGTACCAGTGCCTGAAGGCGGGCTACCTGGGACGGATTGGTCGCCATTGGCAGAGGTAGGCACTGTGCGGACGAACGTTCTTTTAGGGGGTGTAACTCTGGAGCAAAGCCTAGCAACCGCCGACTGAAGCGATGCACAGGAGTTGTAATTGGAGACAGGCTCAATGAACGGCTTCCGGGAGGAGTCCGGAGCATCAAGCAGGGTTGTGTACCCAGCACCTCGACTAGTATCGCGTTTAAAGGCGAACAAGAGACAGCAACAGGTTGAGCAAGACGCTGGAACAGCCTTTCTAAAAGCACCAGAAGAAAGACGTCTTTATCTCTGAATTCTCCCCGTCGCACTACCCGGACTCGGTTAACACACATATCCTCATTGTTGTCTGCATCTACATAGAGCACGCTCACGTTTTGCGTCGTCAAGATCACGGAACACGCAGTTCTCACCCGCGTGACCGACTTTCTTAAAGACCGCGACGAGTTCCCGCAAACCATACTAGTATTCCGCCGAAATCTCTCCGCACAGAACGTATTGCTTGAGCTTAAACACCAGATAGTAGACGACACTACCAGCTCCACTATGACAATTCTCCGCGTAGATATTAAAAGGCCTGTGACAACGTTAAACACTTTTCAAAACAGTAAAAACATTAGGACTAGGCCAAAGCACGTACAATTAATTTGGATATTTGCTTGCTGCCAGGCGTGCACGCGTCGTCGTCGGCGAAGAGGAGTCGCCGTAATTTGTGATGGGTCCGTCAGGAACGCCGCAAGGCTGTGTAATATTACCATTACTTTTTAATTTAGTTCTACTCCGTCCACCCGAGAAATTAACAGTAGTAAAAGGAATGCTTCACTGTATCTACGCGGATGACATGACCCTCTGGGTTGCCGGGGAAGATGTGACGGTCACGTCGAGCGAACGATGCAAGCAGGAGTAGATGCGATCCAGGTTTACTGGCGAGGAATGGACCTCAAGGGCTCAGCTACCAAGACCGAACTCTTAATCTACAAAGCCACCAGCAGAGGTCGTAATACTCTGCGTGACGAGGAATGGGAATACTCAAAAATATGCATTATATTCGCGAATGGTACTGCCATACCGCGCGTAAACAAAATAAGAATCCTAGGGTTGCACCTGCAGGTAAATGGCCATAACGTAGAGACGGTGCGAAGACTTCATCGTTGGGTAGATGACACGATGCGACTCTTGCGTCGCGTCATGAATAGACGCAATGGTATGCGCGAACACTGCGCCATCCGCGTCGTGCAGACGTGCGCGATAAGCCGCATAGCGTATGTTGCCCCCAACCTGAAGTGGGTAGGGTCGGTAAAAACAAGGTCGAGTGCACGATACGAAATGCACTCAAGAGGGCGATCAGCGATCCACTCTACGCGAGCACCGACAAGTTTCTAAAGCACGCACTTCACAACTGTATTAACGAGTTAGTCGAGGCGCACGACATTCCGCAACACGAACGATTATCGAAGTCGAAGACTGGTCGATGCATCCTCGAGTCGTTCGGAATCATGTACCACACTCAACATGGAGGAAGGACGGCAGTTCCGGCGTCGGTCACGACTGCCTGATCATCCCGCCACTTTCCATGATGAACATGCACGCGACGCACCACGTCGGCAGATGCAACAAACAAGCAAACGACCTTCCAAATAACCTTGGCAACAGCGACGAGGGCCGCATGGTATGGGAAAGGGAGAAGCGCACATGCGATCGCGGTTTCCGAGCGCCCGGATAGGTGCCTTGCGAGCGCCGCCGTGACCAGGGGACATTGGGAGGCGGCCGTAGAAGCCTCGATAGCCCTAGCACTCCCTGCTGGGCCGAACGCTGCGATCGTGATCAGCGACTTGCTGGCGGCAATCCACCGCTCGGAGCGCAGCTGCGTCCCACAGGGAGTGGTCCTCATACTTAATATTTTTGACGACGGTGACTCGACGTTGCTCTCGCAACCCCGAAATTCCTACGGTCTTCCTCGTCTGGACCCCGGCACACACCAACGTACCGCTCGCGGGACGAGGTGGCCCACGCCACGGTTCGAGGTCTCACACGCCAAGCCGCAGCCGATTATGTGGCCGCCGGCTCCGTTCCCGAGAGCGGGGCATCGGATCTGCCGGATCGGGATACTACGACAGAAATGCAGCAACAAGAATCACAGAGGGCGTCGGCCTGGCAACGTTCTGAGACCTCACCCAACACTACACACTCGAGAGAGGCGCAGTCCCGCTACCGCACGATAATTCCCTAGCCCCGCCGTCTTACATCACTGTTACTCGGGTTTATACCCAACTGATGCGTGTAAAGCGCGCGGACAGAGAGCACTGCTGCGAAACATGCTCTTGGAATGTGCGGTCAACGACGGTACTGAAACCACTGAAACCATTCGGTGTACATTGTGTTCAGCACCGCGGGGCTCGGGTAAGCGCTTGTTTGCAGACGTCTGAGAATGACTGCCTGCACCCTACTCAACGAGGAGTGCGGGAAAGGTAGGAGTCTTCTTGATAGATAATTATGTTTGTGGATCTCGTTGTACGAGCGCACAGGCTTGAGTCGCCCTGGAGAGGACGCGTTACCCGGTGCACGGTCAGTCAAACCTCGTGCAGCCGAGTGTGCGTCCTCGTTGGGCTTGAGCAAGGCACCCTCAATGGTTCCAAGGTGCGCAGGGAACCAGGGCAATGAGTATTGTTTGATGTCTTTAACATTTTGGATGATACGTAGGGACTGGGGAGCCACCATCCCATTCTGAATAAATCGTGTCATGTACACTGTCCGTCAATGCAAGAGCAATAGCAACCTGCTCTGCAACGCTGGAACTAGAAGTGCGGATGGTAGCGCAGCTGAGGATTTTGGAATTACAGTCGATGACCACTGAGGAAAAGGCTTCTTGAGCGTACGAAGCAGCGTCTACAAAGCATGTTCGATCCTTGTTGAAGCGGGCACTGGTGAGCAAAGCTTCACCCCTGGCTCGTCTTCGTCCTTCGTTGTAGGTGGGATGCATGTTGCGTGGCATCCGGTGAGTGTAAATCTTGGATCTTGCGTCGCTGGGTAGCCTCAAAGCGTCGGGACCGACGATCGTGAGGTTACGTCCCAGTTTGCGAACTATGGCTCGGCCCGCTGGGATACCCTAGTCTGACAAACTGACAAAACTCGTGGGCTTCAACAATTTCTCCGAACGCGTTGTGAATTCCCAAATTGAGGTGGCATTTTGTGTGCGTTCGGACGGGAAGGCCGAGGGCAAGCTTGAATACTCTTCGGATTAGGGCATTCATCTTGTTGCGCTCCGACACGAGCCAGTTGTGCTTAGCCCGTGAATAAGCGAGGTGGCATAGCACGATGACGTGGATAATACGGATCAGATTGTCCTCCCTGATTCCGTGGTACATGCTGGCGATTCTTCGGCTCAGGCCGAGGGCGCTTTCGCTCTTGGAACAAATACGTTTCAGGGCGGCTCCATTGGCCCCGTTCGACTCGATAAACATTCCTAGGACCCTGATAGTGTCTACCCTAGGTACTGGGGAGCCCTTACCGGTGAATAACGTAATGTGGCTCTCCATTGCTGTCTTCAAGAACCTGTGAGAACCGCCTCAGGGCCTCTTGTTGTAGAGCAAGAGCTCGGATTTAGCGGGCGAGCACCTTAGCCCGGTGGGGATCAGATACCGCTCTATCAAATCGATGGCCTCTTGCAAAGCTTGATCACTGTCATGGCGTCCTGAGTCGAGAGCGCCGACCGAAAGCCAACCATGCTGTGCATATAGTATTCGTTAGACTCGAGACGGTCAGTGAGGCGGTTAACCATGGCGTGTTCGGCCATCTTCCCAACACACGACGTAAGGGAGATGGGACTTTGATTGTCGATGCTCGGCGCCTTACCTGGCTTGGGTATGAGTACTTCGAAGGCAGATTTCCAGCTCTTGGGAATGAGGCCTCTCCACCAGATTTCATTCATCTTGTGTGTAAGAAACTCGAGTGAGTCGTCATCGAGATGCTTGAGCATTTTATTGGTGACCCCGTCAGGCCCAGAGGCTGATCTGCCGTTGAGGGATGCGAGAACCCGCTTAACCTCCGCCACGATATAATCCTCGTCCATAGATGGCACGTCGCGCCCTTCGTACCCAGGAAACTGGGAGGGGGGGGGAGCACTGGATCGTCCGTGGCCGCCAGGTACTTTTCTATGGGCCGCTCCGTGACCGCCTCATCTGGAGTCGAGTCGGTCGCCAAATGGACACCTTTCGCCAAAGCTCTCTTCTGATTAGAGTTGGTGTTGCCATCGTGCTGTAGGTGCCTGAGGAGACTCCAGCTTTTACCGTTCTTGAGCTGGCTCTCCACTGAGTCGCACAGCTTTTTCCATTGCTGCTTGCATAGCACCTTGCAATGAGCCTCTATCGTCTTGTTGATTTCAGAAATTTTCTTGCGTAGTCTTCTGTTATGGCGCTGAGTCTTCTATCTGACCAGGAGTGCCTGTTTGGCTTCCAACAGATGCGCGAGCCTACTGTACATCCTGTCCACCTCCACATCGGTTGTCACCTCCTTGGTGGCTCTAGTCGCATCCTTTTTTATCTCGTCGCACCAAGAGTCTAGGTCCATATCCTGGTTGAGAACGCGCTTGGAGCGGTTGGCTCGGAACAAGCCCCAGTGAGTGAACACAAAGGTCCTCGTTTTGTTACGGGCAGCCATGATCACCGTTTCGATGCTGCAATGATCGCTACCCAGGTACACGGGTGTGTTGGTCCATTTGACGTTTTCCAGGCTCTTGACAAAGTTAAGATCCGGAGTCGTATCTCGGCACACCGAGTTCCCTCTCCTGGTCCGAAAGTCTTTATTGGCTATCAGCGTAGGATCTTCCTCCGTTGCCGCATCCCATATGTCTCTACCGTTCTTCGTATTGGTCCCATAGCCCCCCACCTGATGCTGGACATTGAAATCCCTCATGACGACTAGAGGTTCACAGCCGGCCAAATGCACGGCCTTCTTGAGAATATCAGCAGCCCCGGCTCTATGAACGGTGGGTCTGCAGTAAACACTGAGTATCAAGATACTGTCTCTTCCTAAGCGCTGTATAGGGGGGTCGACAAGGAGTTCGGCCATGACCTACTCGGCCCCATTGTCCGCGGTACCAAAGTCTCGCTGAAGGCACGTGAACTTTTTATTGGCCAGAGTAGCGACCCCCTTCCTGCCCCTTTCAGTGGAAGCCACCGTTAGGAAACCGGGGAGCTTGATCGGTGATAATAATAATAATATTTGGGGTTTTACGTGCCAAAACCACTTTCTGATTATGAGGCACGCCGTAGTGGAGGACTCCGGAAATTTCGACCACCTGGGGTTCTTTAACGTGCACCTAAATCTAAGCACACGGGTGTTTTCGCATTTCGCCCCCATCGAAATGCGGCCGCCGTGGCCGGGATTCGATCCCGCGACCTCGTGCTCAGCAGCCCAACACCATAGCCACTGAGCAACCACGGCGGGTTTGATGGGTGATGATGTGATCGTCTCTTGCAAGGCTGTTACTTGGGGTCCATCCATTACGCTTTTTAAATATTGTCACAGGGTCACCCGTTTGCTGACAAACCCTGTGCAATTCCACTGCCACATTGTTATGACGTTAGTGCCGTTATCCATGTTTGGGCTTGGTGATGGATTGCGAAAGTGCCGCATTTAGAATGGCACCCTCCTTCTTTGAGGCAATGACACTGTGCAAGTTTGGGACTTGTGCTGTAGATGCGCTTGGCAAACATCCGTGGCTTGCCCTCCAGCATAAAAATTCTCGCGCTGAGAGGGACCAGGCACAGCTGAGGGTGCGCGATCATTTCTTGTACGTGAAAGAGATCTGTCTGTATGTTGAAGATGGCATTGGGAGACAAATTGGGAAAAAAATTATTGAGCTGCATTCGCGACATGACAACATACTGGCACCGAGAGCTAACTACCTGCCGTATACCTCGGAGTTCGTTTTACGAGAATAACTTATTGTGTATTATTGGAATTTGCAGAATAGGTACAATTGGAACAGTTGAAAGAGAGGTGCAATAGATTACACCTATAAATTCCATACGCGATTTTTAGTCACATCGCGGTTTGTACAATTGGCCACGCAAGGGCAATAAAATATAAACGATGCTAGAATTTCAAGGGCCCGCACCACGATCTTATTATGAGGCACATGGTAGTGGTAGACTCGAAATTAATATTCAATATTTGATTCTAGAGTGCACCTAAATCTATGTCCTCGAGCGTTTTGGCATTTATGTTTCATCTGAACATGGCAGCCATGGTCGGCATTGAACCCGCAGCCTCAAGCTAAGCAGCGCCACGCTGTAGCCACTGGGTTATTGGGCGCGCCAGCCATGTTCAGCTATGCCATATAGTATAAGGCCCAAACAATGAAACTTTCCTTTCCTTCGACCGCTTCTTAACCTTACGTGCGGCCTACTTACAGCGAAGGATCGATGGAGGAAGCAAACGTACTCTGAAAACTCCCTTCAGCCGTCCCTTAGGTAAGGACAGCTTCAGGCACGCCTGAGTTTGAGAGCATCTCTTGAAAGCTTTACGCGGACATCTTTCAATAAAAAGTTGTATCGTCGCACAATTTTGAAATTGAAGTGGTACTATAGAGACATATGGACGCTTTCGTCTAATTTTGTTTATTAAACGCGAACAAGTACCGCATTCTAGCGCAAAACTTGTCTTCTAGCAACACTGGCACGTTAGCGTCATGAAACGCCTGGCAATGCCCTTCATGCCGAACGTGCGACTGAAACAAACCTGCCTGGTGACATAGAGCTTCGTACAATAATTATAGGAGATAATTCTGGCGTTGCCATCGTTAAACCACCGTTGAAATGATGGGAAATATATGGATTTGTCTGATCTCCATGCTTGTCGATTTAGACGTTCTTGTGGGGTTGTTTATTACGCTTTATGTGCCTTCATTGTCATACATTTCAAAGCACTCTATACTTTTCGAATCGCAGAAGACGCTGCCAACACGCACAATCACTACTAATTGCAATGGTTAAGCTTGTCGAGTTGGCCAAATGAAAACGCGCCAGGCGTCTCAATGAGCTGCCTTGCCGGCGATAAATTCATAAGGGTGATTTATTATGCTTGTCGATGCAGGCGCCTGTGACCTAATAGTTGCACTATCAGCCTTTTCGGTAGAAGTGCGGCGTTCAAATCCTCCCGTCAGAGAATTTTAATAATGTTTATCTGATATTTAGTTACGCAATACTTAGTTGAAAATGACGAGTTTACAAATCAGGAAGCCATTTGAAGCCAGCAGGACGAAGTTTAGGCAAATTCGTGTACAAGCGCGGCCACTGCTAGTGGGAACACGGAGCCCCTGGTAATGCTCTACGCAGTACCCTACCACCGGCTCCTCACGACGTCTAGCGGCGCCTGTGAAATCAAAGCAATTGCCGAAAAGCGCTGGGAGCCGTCTGCTATGGTGAGTCTTCTGCCAATACTTTGCAAAGCTACAGTAGTGGCACTCCGCGGAGTGCTGCCATGGGTTCTTGTGTTCCCGCTAGCAGTACCCATGCCGGTACTTCGCACAATTCCCATGCTCGCTGAACTGGCCAAATAGCAGCTCACATAGATACGAGCGCCAGAGTTGCCTCTGTAGAGAAGGAATGGAACGATATAAGGGTCGATCTCTCACGTACTTTCTAGTGGGTAGTCCTCTTACGTGCTTTTGTTCATGTATGCAGCTCGCACTCCGTGTCCGTGCTTTGCCTAGACTGTCGCCGCTGTGCTCCTCTAGTCTGATCAAATAAACCCCTTAACATTTGGTGGAGAGTACTGTGCCCTAAAACCTCCACCCTGGAATTTCTATCCCGTACGTTGCCATCTACCATGCCTCAGGACGCCTTCCAGCAAACACCTCTACCTGCACCGACCCCGTGTCCTGGTGTACCTCGTCATCGCGACCCTGCCATCGTCACTGGCGCGGCTGACCCCGATGTGGAGGACTGGCTCACAACATACGAGAGAGCCAGCACGCATGACTAGTGGGACGAACCAGCCAAACTAAACAATCCGCTGTTCTATCTCACGGGTGTCACCAGCCTATGGTAAAACACGGAGCAGATTCCCCTATAGGGTCCACCTTGAAGACCGCCCTTGTCGGTGTATTGCGTAGCCCCGCTGTTCGTAAGCTGCGTGCCGAGCAGCGTTTGGGGGCGCGCTCTAAGCAACCGGGTGAATCACTCACAAGTTGCATTGAAGACAACCTGGACCTGTGCAAGAAAACGAACTCCACCATGGCGCACTCAGAGCTGATCAGTCATGTACTGAAATGTTTTGAAGACGGCGTCTTCAGCATGTTGCTCGCAAATAATCCTCGCTCCGTGGCCGACAACTTCACATTGTGTTAAATCTATGAAGAGTACCGGCGGCAGAGGTTGTTGACCCATCGCTCTTCGTCGCGCGACGAACTCCTCGCTGGTGTGGCTACAATTCCGGACAAGTCTGCGTTGCTCGCGGAAAGGAAGGGGTTCGTCCGTGAGGAGGTTGCCCCCTAATTATCATTGCAGGAGCCCTCCTCGCGTGTTGCGCCTCCGCTCCGCCGCGTTATTGAGCAGGAGACCAACAAGGCTTTGTCTGAGCTCCACCAAATTGTTCCTGCGGCCGGACTTCTCAGCTCCGCAGACGTCATCACGCGGCTCCCACCGATCCGCGCGTCTGCACCACTCAGCTACTCCGATTTTGCCGCCTGGCCCCAACCACTTTCGTCATCCCTAAACCCCGACCGCAGTCCACCATTCTACCAACCGCACTTCGGTGGCGCACTTCGGCCAATCGACCCATCTGTTTTCCGTGCAGCTACACCGGACGTGTAGCACGCTTTTGCAATTGCGTGCTGCCTTCCAGCACCGCGCCCTACCCGACAAGTCGTCTTGTTGGTTCTACCCGCCTACGAGATGACTCGCCTGATGACTCAACATCGGGAGTACGTCCGAGGCCCGTCACTCACCATTCGCCTTCTCCAAGTCGCCGCCCACTATCGCCGATGTGGCCTGGTCCGTTCGCTCGCGAACACGAAAACTAGTGGTCGCAGTTCATGAGGCACAGGCTTCGACGCTATCGAAATCTGAAAGCCCTCAACGAAGCCCATCGAATGTATAGACGTGTCTGTGGGCGATGTTCAAGCATCTGCGCTTGTGGACACTGGAGCCGCCGTGTCCGTTATGACCACGCAACTTAGCCGTTTGCTTCGAAAAGTGAAGACGCAACTTTTTGGACAATCTCTCCGTACAGGCAGTGTCAAGCGTATTCACCCCATAGCGGCCTGCACTGCTCATGATGTCATTGAGGACGTTCCATACGCCGTTGAATTATTCACCCTTTCCTCCTGCTTGCATGACCTCGTCTCAGGCTGGCATACCGTGATTTATTGCGCACACGCCGAAATAGAACTCTCGCCGTAGTCACACTTGACGCTGACCGACAGTCCTTCGATTTCGAACAATCTACTCGTCAAAGACGACAGCACAGTCCCCCCGAACTCGTCAACGGTTGTGTCCATCTATTGCAGCAGTCTCTCCTACCCCGCTGCACTTCTTTCTCCATCCGATCACTTTTGCGTCAGAAAAGGTCTGCTGCTACCTTTTGCGACCGTGGGAGTCACTGAGGGATCCAGCGCTATCTTTGTTTGCAACCCGTTACCATGCACTGGGATGCTGCTGCGAGGGGAGTGTCTTGGTAGTGTAGAAACCTTTGAAACCACGCAAGTTAAAGACGTGCCCTATGACAGGCACTGCGCCACTTAAAGTACACTCGGTGCTATTTCTATGTCTGCACCGTCACCCTGTGAAGCATACGGTTTCTCCATTGCTCATGACCTAGCTTACGCCGACCCAACGTTCCCAGCATTTGTGCCTGTTAGAAGAATTTCGTTCTTCTTTCGACGTCGGGCAACTTTCGCTGGGCCAGACGTCTACTGTTACGCGTCGCATCCACATGGGCTCCCAACTGCCACTGCGACAACGTGCGTATCGCGTGTCTCCCAGAGAAAGTCGTGTAATTAAAGAGCAAGTCGACGACATGCTTCGACGCGAAGTGGTTCGACATTCGAACCACTGGGCATCATTTGTCTTCTTTGTCGGGAAAAAAAAGCTTTTGTGCGGTTCTGTGTGGACTTTCGTAGCCACAACAAGATTACTCGTAGGGACATTTGCTCGCTGCAGTGAATTCATGACGCCATTGACAGATTACAAGGAGCAGAATTATTTTCTTCTCTCGGTCTGCGCTCGGGGTATTGGCAAGTACCCATGGCAGACGACGATCAACTGAAGACAGCTTTTGTCACAGACGACGGCTTATAGGAATTAAATGTCATGCCGTTTGGACTTCGTATAGCGCCAGCAAGTTTTCAGCACGTGACGGATACCGTTCTGTGTGACTTGAAATGCCATACAGACTTGTGCTTCTTTGACGACGTCGTTTTCACTTCGGACTTCCGCACGCACATTCAACGCCTCCGGCGTGTTTTGACGTGCTTGAGAAACGTCGGCCTACAACTAAATTTTGAGAACTGCCAAGTTGGAACACGGCGGCTGACCATACTAGGTGGCATCATCTCCAAGGACGGAATTCTCCCTGATTCAGCCAAAGTTCAGGCCGTTGCCGAATTCCCAAACCTAAATCCGTCAACACCTGTGCAATTTTGTAGACCGGTGTTCATATTTTAGATGCTTCATCCGAAACTTCGCCACATTCACATCGCCCATAACAGAGTTCCTTGGAAGCACCGGGACCCTTTCTTCGTGGTCATCCGAGTGTGATATCGTGTCACTACGACCCGACGGCCCCTACAGAAGTGCATACTGATGCCAGAGGTGCTGGCCTCGGCGCTGTCCTTGCGGAGCGCAAACAGGGAGTTTTCTGAATATGTTGTGGTCTAATTATGCAAGTCGTACGCTTTCAAAAGCCGAGAGTAACTACACCGTGATGAAATAAGGATGTTTCGCGATCATATGAGCTCTTACTGAGTTCCGGCCATGTTTGTATAGCCGCCCATTTGACGTGGTCAAGGACCACGACGCACTTTGTCGGTTGTCGTCACTGGAAGACCCCTCAGGCCACCTTGCTCGTTAAGCACTTCATCCGCAGGGTTACAAAATTCGAGCGACAGCTTTTGCGCCGCGTGAGAGAATTGGCGAGTGCGAACGTTTATCGCTTCGCGTGGCTTGCGAACGCGAAAATTCATGTTTGAAAGAAAGAGAGCAAACCTGCGGTTTTTATTCGCTGCACAACTGACCTCGATAAACTGTGCTGTAGCTAAAGTATATAGCTAACCTGTCTGTTCATCTGTGTGGTATTTCATGGACCGAGTAAATTTATCGGGCTTAGGTACAGTCATCCGAAGCTACGGTTCGAATTGCTGCTGTTGTGTACAGTTTACCCTTACATTTGGCAGAAACAAGAGAGATACATTTGAGTGTTTTTCGTGTTTTTTTTTGGAGGGGGGGGAGGTGCACGACAGTATGTATATTTAGTGTTGTCATATTCTCTGAAACATGGTTTGTTTTGGAAGACGATGTGTATGATTTTCCTGGTTACATATCTTCTTACATGAACCGGCGTCATCAACGTGGCAGAAAGGTGTCAATGCTTGCTTCAAAAATTCTGAGTCGCTCTCCGAATGTTGTTGCACTAGTCGGCACTATGAATCCGTCGTTGTTAAATGCACCAATCTGATTTTCTGTGCTTGCTACCCGACGCCATCGGGGAATCATATGCTACTTCTATCGTATGTAGATTAACGGTTAGCATTCGTTAACATCAACAATTGTGAATGGTTCTTGGTGGTGACTAAGATATAAATATAATTGCTGAGCAAAAGGATGAAACTAGAATTAGAATTTTTCCTAAATAAATATCTCTGTCAAAACGTAATTACGACGCATACGCGAGTTGCGGCAATATGTCGACTGCATTGGAGTTCTTCAGAACTAACTTAAAACTAACTTTGGCATGTCTTCTGTGAGAGCTGGTGTTCTAGTACAGCCAGCTACTGATCACTCACCTTTGTTTATATTCATTACCACTGCAGTTGAAAAACAATACCAACTGCATCAAGCATTTTCTTGTTGATTTACCAATCCTAGTATGTTGTCAGCATTCCCAGATTTTCTTGCCAGCCTTTCTTGGGATGATGTGTATAAGACACAGCAGATGCGGCCTATGACAAGTTCGTGCAAATGATTTTGGAAATATGCTATGCATGTTTTCTACTGAAAACTTTCAAGCCCACCAAAAAATGTCGCAAGCCATTGATAGGGAACACTTCTTAACCTCGTAAGCAAAAGAGACGGGTTGTAGAGTTCAATCAAGCAACGTAAATCACCGGAAACGCTGAAATCTCTTAAAATATATAGAAACTACGTCTTGAAACAACGAAGTTTTGCTAAGAAACATCAGTTTAATCTGTTCAGCTCAACGGCAAGACACTCTGACAAAATAAAAACGACTACACTTCTATAAGATGGCACTGAACTAAAAGGTATTCTTCTTTTAACGCTCTTAATAATTGTTCTTGTCTCTCAGTCAGGTATCACATAACATCGACTTCTCGTATGTGAACTCACCTAAGAGTCAGTCATTATTCCTAAGAAGGTTACAAAACAGTGTGTAATTTTTTTTTCATTCTTGCCGTTAAGTAAGAGCAGAGCTACTGATTTATTCAGTATTCAAATAGCGCCGGTAAACTTTGTTATTGACCCAATTGCACCTTCTTAATATTACATTTTTATTGTGGGTTTATCTTCAGGCGTTTCCCCGTGGATCATGCACAAAGCATAAGTCACAACATTCAAACAAGGCAACAAAGTTATCTTACAAACTACCGCCCTGTGTCAGTGCTGCTTGTTTGTTCAAAAGGCTTATAGAAAGTAATTTTAACACGGTCGTGTTCATTTACTGATCACCTTATTATCATAAATCCTGTACAGTCATTGTTTTGTAAAAAATCGGTCCGATTAATGAACCCATGCTGACCCAAAAGGCATACATATTACAAGAATTTGAGAAAAAGCAAATAGTCCGTGTAATTTTTATTGATTCATCCAAGGTGTTCGATCTGATAAGGTACAGCGTTTAACTAAAAACTCAATCATTGTGACATTTGAGGCACGGCTCATTCTCTTCTTACGTCCTACCTTCAACACAGGTACGACGTAAGATTCCTAGATACAGCCGGGGACGATTCCAAATTGAAACCTGCAAAGTATCGTAGGGGAACATGCTCGGTCAGTATCTTTTCATTTTATATATAAATGAAATAGTCAATGTTGATGCGTCTGCAAAGTGCGTAGTTCACGGAGACGACAGCAGGCTGTTTTCTTTTTGACGATGACTCAGGTTCTAGCATGTAAAATCGAGCAAATGAAACGCTTTCAAACATGCAAACATTTGCGACAAACAATTATGATTAACGAAGAAAAAACAAAGGCAGGGAAGTTTCAGCCACTTAAGAAACAGGTTCAACTATCCTCCATTAAGCTAAATAATACTGAAATAGAATGAGTACCGTCTTTCAGATCACTTGGCGTATATTTCTCCAAAACGTTGCCATGGGATTGCCAAGTTACAAATCGCTTAGTAAATTGTCCACAGCTACAGGTTATTCTTATTATCTCCCAGGTCCATATACATTAGTACGCTTTCATATAATTCAATGTTTTTTCTTTAGTACAGTGCAGAATTATTCCCTGGCAAACGATCTCAGCGGAGAACGTGCATAAACTGACAGTATTGCAAAAAAGAAAAACAGCAATGTGCCTTGTCGCCCAGGCACCCTATCTGTGCCAGACCGTTCCCTTGTTTTTGAAGCTTAGAGCTAGTAGAATTTAATCCTTGTACAGATATAGGCTTCATCGTTTATATAGAACTGGAAAAAATAAAAAATGGGGAGACATTAACAAAAATGGGGCATGCTCACAGCAGCGAAATTCTTTTTGTAAATGACGTCAGCTACAACCTTGGGATGCTAGCACGAACAGAACTACGGCGACCAAACGCTATAGCATGTTATATTCACCGCAAATAAAGACAGGGGCGGCGGAAGAGAACACAAAACTAGCACGGGCGGTAGCACGGGCGGTAGAACTGGTCTATTCACGGCAACCCGTGCGGCCATCAGACCGCTCATACCTTTGTGCGTGCTGTGCTAGAGGCGCTGAGTTTGTGTCCATTTTATATATTTATTTAGAAGATACTGCAGGCCAATGAATGGCCCAAGCAGGAGTGGGGGAGTTAAGAGAAAAAATGTACAGGACAAAATACCTAATAATACAGGTGTGGCAAAATATCAGACAGATATAGAACATAGTGAAAAAGAGTTATAGACCGCAGAAGATCACTTCGCTCGCCACCGCTGCCGGCTCCCTCGCGCCAGCGTTTCTATAGCGAGTGGCTGCGGCCATTGAGTGTGGTGTGTGCATGTTTGCCTGTGCGCGCGGGCACCATGTGGGTAATTTAGTTCGTAAGCGAGTATTTTTAATCTTATACGGCCGATAAAACTGCTCCCCTTACTTGCGACAGCTGTCAACTAATTTGCTATTTGGATCGATGCTTCGCCTTTCGGGCAAAACTGCGGTAGTTTTGTTCTTCATCTCGTATGGCCGGCGCCGCCGGTGCCACGAATGAATGGATGCCACGAACGTCCCCATTAAAACAGGGTGGTGTTTTGTGCCGCCAAGCTCTTGTTCTCATTTTGAGCAATGCGCTAACTATACTTTCTAAAAAAAATTTCTAGCTCTCCCGTAATCGAGAGTGGATGTAAGCATCAAATGACAGCAGGCATTGCAGATTTGTTCGCCATTATACAGCCCCAATATTAAAATGAGCGGTGCACGTTCTCAATGGCACACCCCACCAAACCACACCATACCACGCCATACTGTGCACTTGTCTATATGGACGCTGCCCAGCTGGAAGAAAGCCAGCGGAATGCCGCATGACAAGCAGCGAAAGACGTCATGGAGACAGAACGCCCTGCCAAGCTTAAAAAACAAACTGAATTCTGGAGTTTTACGTGCCAAAGGAGCGATTGGATTATGAGGCAGACCGTGGTGGTGGACTCCAGATTAATTTTAACTAACAGAGAACCTTTAACGTGTCCCCGATTCCGGGGCCACGGGCGTTCTTGCATTTCGCCTCCATAGAAAGGCGGCCAATGTGGCGGCGATTTCATCCCGCGACCTCGGGCTTAGCAGCGCAACAATATAAACGCTCAGCCACCGCGGCAGGTAGAAGCACCTGAAGCAGGCGCCACGCAGCCTGGCGGCATCTTTTGAGGCGACGCAAAACCCGCGCCGCGGTACTCGCGGACCGCTGGCGTTCAGCACTGAGCACCAAAAAGATGAGAAGGAAGTCTAGAGTGCCCTTTATCTGCCTTTTGAACGTCGCCCCATACTGCAAATGCCACATAAAACTTCATCGTACTTGAGTGACGTTGTGAGCAAACATTACGAAGAACCCGGAAGCAATATTTCTTCTAACTTGTTTGGACAGTCACAAGCGTATTTAATGTGGTCCTGTACAAAGTGTTGCGGGCCAAAGACCGCATATATTTAAATGTTTTCGCTGGTTGTCCGGATGATCTCATTTTGTTCTCGCAACTTGCCCTGATGTTTTCGTTTGAGTGCTCGGATGACGGCTCTGCGTTTTGTCTCATTGTCACTTGAAGCCCGCCGACAACAGGAGCTAAAAACATTCGTGCTTAAAGCAAACACAAACAATTTTCAGCATCAAACTTTCTGAACCACCACTAGGGACTTTGCGTTTGCACGCCTCCGTTATTTGTCGTATCCGTACTTTTCTGCAACCAAGCCTCTCATCGCCCCTTATTAATCTCTATAGCAGGGATGTTTACTTTCTTCCTGCTGCCCTTGAACCCAAGGGCATCAAGGAGCCCAATTGAGCCTAAACCAACATCTGGGTAGATATCTTCCTAGTAAAATAAAACATGGTCCATGCCTTCCGTAGCTTCACCGCAATAAGAACATACTTATTTTCTTTGGTGTACCTCGCTTTATAAGAATGCGTTCTAAGGCATCCTCATGGTCGCCTAGATACATGAGGAGCTTCCCTTGAAGTTGCCATCCATTGTTTCTTTCCTGATTTCATTTCTTCTTCTTAGGTAATTACTCATAGCAGGTTCCTTTTGCTTTGCAGAAACATTAGATTGCCTCAGCATCTCAGGCTTTGCGTTTGGCCTTCGCTCTTGCCATTTTGCTTGACATACCGGTCGCATACTTGCTGTTATGCTTCATAATCCTTTTCCTCCACTGTGAGTCAATGTTTTGTTTTGTACAAATACATGAACACTCTCACAACCCATTTACTTTTTTTCCTAATCTTAAGTCCTTCTTCAAAATGAGTTTTACTCTCAGCTTCCCTCATGTGAAAACGGGTCCAGACCATATTTGTTTATTTAATTATTGAAGATACCCTCACGGGGCCATATGGCATTAAAAAGGGAGTGGTTACAGATTAGTAGTGTAACGAGCAAGTGCAGTCTGTTCTGGTAATACAATGATTCTCCTGACTTTACAATGTTAGCTAATGCTTCGCAGAAAAGTTTGTTATTGGTGATGGCTACGATACTTGAGGGAAAGTGGTTCCATCCCTGAGATGTACGGCGGACGAAAAACTGAAAGAAAGACTTCGTGTGACATGAATATTTTCCTACCATCCTGCGATAATCGACGCGGTTTGAAATGTACTGAAGCCGCAGGATGAAATCGTCGTGAATGATGGTGCGATTAAAAATTTTATGAAATAGCGAAAGGCGGCAATATTGCGGCGGTTAGCGAGTGGGATAAGTGCTAGGTTAGTTTCCATTAAGGTTATACTCGCAGCACGGTTATAATTCGAAAGAATGAAACGGGCAGATTTTTTTTGTACTAGTTCAAGTAATGTAATCAAATTACCCTGACTGGGTTCACATATTTCCGATGCATATTCAAGTTTCCAGCGTATTAGAGTTTTGTAAAGCTATAACTTTAATGTAGTCTATGCTTTGAGAAAGTTGAGCCGTAAGTACTCGAGCTTGCGATTAATATCGTTAATGACATACTGTATATGAATGGTCCAATTTAAGTTATTTGTAATGTGTATACCAAGATATTTATACGGCACCACGAAATCTAAGGGAACGTTGTTCAGATGGCAGGTGCTAGGAGTACAATTAGATCTGGATAGGCGCAATATTTTCCATTTGTTAATATTTAATTCTATTAGCTACTTCCTGCGGCAGTCATCTATATTATACAGATAAGGTTGCAGTGTTATAGTATCATCAGTACTTTCAATCTGCTGGAAGCCAACACAATCTCCTGTCAACGGATGTACATTGAAGATATTTTAGTGGTCAAATCATTATATAGATCAGAAATAATAGTGATCCCAGCACAGACCCTTGTGTTACACCCGACTGAACTTCAGTGAGTGGCAGTCACGACGTTAGCAGTAACAAATTGCAGGCGGTTAATAAGGAAATGCTCTA
Organism: Dermacentor variabilis; assembly: GCF_050947875.1. NCBI lineage: Eukaryota > Metazoa > Arthropoda > Arachnida > Ixodida > Ixodidae > Dermacentor > Dermacentor variabilis. The sequence goes on along the minus strand of NC_134573.1, from coordinate 45,018,365 downwards.
TCAATTTTAGAAGGTTAGTTTCGATATTTAGCAAACATAGTCTAAAAAAGATAGTAGTTTGTGGCATACTTTATCAAATGTTTTACCAAAATTCAAGAAGACACAGTCAGCGCACGATGAGTCATCCGGGATGCGAGGTAGTTCATGAGTGAATGATACTAGTTGTGTTTCGCAGGAATATGATTTTCGAAAACCATGCTCTGCGTTAGTAAAATACTAGTTGAATTCTAGAAAGCTAGCCAGATTCGTGAAAACTACATGCTCTAATAATTTACAGCAGCTACTTTATTGTAAGTAATATGGGGCGATAATTAAGAGGTGAATTTCTGGGGCCAGATTTACAGATTGGAACCACCTTCCGGATATTCCATTCCTTTGGAAGCTCACATGAGTTAAAGGATTGTCGGAAAGTTCTTGTTAGGGTCAAGGAATTAAATTGGCTAGTGCTTTTAATGAATTTACGGTTAATGCAGTCGTAGCCAGATGATGAATGATGCGGTAAACTATCTATTGACTTGTTCATTCAATCTACCTCAACAATCAAAGAATGCATTGGTAAGCATTCGTGTTGGGATGCGATAAGAAATTCAACATTGCGAGTTTTCGAAAACTGACTTGTAAATGATTCATTAGGAATGGTCGCGCATATTATCTCGGGAACAGCATTTCCAGATAAATCTTCTAATGAAATAGCATTGTTAGTTCTTGGGTTTACTTTATGCCAAATTTTTTTTAAGATTTGTTTTTAGTATTCAGGTACTGTGCCATATAAGTAGTTGTCCTGTACTTTATTGTTCCAGCAGCGCACCTCCAGTGAGGAGGAGCCTGATGCCAAAGTGCCCCCTGCCCCACCAGCAGCTGCCCACGTTTCCATCGGGACCGAGCCGGGCACAAGTAGCACTGCACATAAGGCACTTCAGCAGCTATTGCAATACGAACACATCACTCAAAGCAACAAAGCAGTATCTGTTAAGACCTTTTAAGCAGAAATTGTGTATTTATATTATTTACATGGTATAGAATAAGTGCCTGCCTAAATGTCACAGCAAAATGGAACAATAATCTGTTTGACTATTAACACCATTTGTAATGCAGCTTGTGTAGCGTACAAGCTGAAAGTACTATCAGTGTAGTATTTTATGGTGGTGTAGTGCCTTTTTGTTTATGCAAATTTACTGTTTATTTTGTGAACGGTGTCTTGCTGGAATTATTTTTCTGGGCTTCCACCTGATAATGAACCAGTAAAATCTCTATGCAGGACGGAAAAAAATTTTTTATCCTGCTTACTGATTTTATTTTTAAGGACCATCAGCTCAGCAGCAGCCCCGCAGGCCACCCCGCCAACAGCCGCTGGAGGATGCGGCCTGCAGAGCAGCCGCCGAGTATGCGCGGCAGGGGCAGCTGGCTGAGGCAGCAAATGCTGAGGCCGCCAACTTCCACCAGCTGTTACTGCAGCAAAATAGGCAGGTGCGTACAACTTGGCCAGGTCATTTTTTGAAGAGGTGATTAGTGCACCATGGTAATGTACATTACCACCATATTACACATGAGAGACATCTGTAGTCATTTGGCTCATTGGCTCGTGTACATTTATACATCTCCTTTGAGGTGTTCTTTAACACATAGCAACTTACAAAACATTTACATGGTTGCATGTATCACCACAGCATGATTATCTTTTCTTTACCAATTCAACTAGTCACCAAAACTGTCTTCTGACAGGCAGAGGCAGCTTGGCAGGATTTGCTACGTTTCACATGTTTTTAACATAACAGACCATATACGTTTGCACGGCCATTTGTCATGTCATATGTAAATGATCTCGCTGCCCTCAAGAGTAACCTTCGTGAAACTGCAACACTTGCAAACAGTGCGAATCAAGGATTTACATTGCAAACCTGAATTGAATTTGAATTTGTTTCGCAGTGAATTTGTTTCGCAGCATCACCAGCAGCTGGTGGAGGAGCTGAGGACGACCCAGCAGGTCCAGCAGCAGCTGGCAGCAGAGATGCGTGGTTTGCGAGAGGCCACTGGCCTCATCGCAACCCCGCTGCGCCAGCTCCTGGCTGCCCTCGCTCACCTCCGCGAGCCGCCTCAGCCATGAGGGACATTTCCCCCCCCACACACACATATCATCCTTTAGTGCTAGTAGGTACAAGTGTTGCCTATCTTTCCGTTCAAATCACCGCTGCAGCATTTGGTGGTGGTGCCCATACGTCCTCACAAGCTGTTGTGCCGAGTTGTAGCCAGTCTTGTGAACTGATGTGCAGGTCATGCGCGACCATGGCAGCGAAAAGTGATAGTGCTGTGATGTCACTTGAAACACGAATGCATGTTTTTTTTTATGTAGCACTAAAGGATGATATGACTGTTTTCCGTACATTTCTGTCCCTAATCATATCTTTTTTGCAAGGTAATTTCTTTTCATGAGTATTTTCAGTTGCAGTGCAAGTTTGCCCAAGTTGGGGGCAGCACGCGTTATATAGCTTATATGTAGAATTTTTGGCATATTTTAGAATTTCAGTTACTATTCGTATTTTTTCCGCAAGTTTATTTCTTTTCGTGTGTATTTTTATTTGTCCAAGTGAGACGGTATAACTTATATGCAGAATTTTTGCCACATTTTCGTTAGGTGTTGTTCACTTTTGTTTTGCTGTTACTGATATGTTTCAATGTGCACCGTTCTTCCAAGGAATAAAAAAATAAAGCGCCAACGGTAACGGCACACGCAGAAGGGACAAAAGACATGACAAGGCGCTCTTGTCTTTTGTTCCTTCTTTGTGTGCCGTTACCGTTATTCCAAGGGAGATACACTATGCAATCACTTTTACGGCAACTACTACATTGTCTCGTACACATACAGGTGCACTTAGCTACAATGCTGTGATAACTGGAAATGAGTTTTCATGCCATATGTATGTCATGTTTGCAATGTCAAACCATTCGTGCCTACGCAATGCAAAGTGGCCGAATTGGAATTTTTGTAAACACCAAGCGCCTGTTAATTGTGATCGTTATTGTGATATTTCAGGTGTCCTTACCTATGATAGCAATACAATCTAGTCCCCATTGTAGTTGAGCACAGTTTGTGACATACGTAACGGAGCCATCGATGTCGCCACTATTTTGACATTCACTGCCAGGCTGCTCTTCCAGCCGTTATATGAAGTACCGTTGAAGTTCCAAGCATTTTCTCACTTGTCGTTCCTTAAAAGCATGTGGTGGCTCTTTTATATAGTGTTCTTATTACGGCACTAGTCATTGAAAACAAACTATTTCGTGCTACAAACATGCCGGCTACATAATAGACAAGACATCTTTCTTGCTGTTAAGTTGCCGGATGAAGATTAATGGTTGTCCGCGAGTTCAAAAAAAAAAGATCATTATGCTCGTGTCATATTTATGCAATTTAACATCTGCCAACGGCCCATTGGCAGTGTGCTGGGTCCCATGTACTGAACATCACACGGCTATTTTGGCGCCATGAAGCCATGCTCTATGTACTTGTCTGTCATTTGTTGTTATGAAAGATGGCATTGAAGATGGATCACATGGTTTTATTTACAATTCAGATATAAATAAACGATTTTAAACAACGCAAGTGGCACTTCAAATGAATATTTACACTTTGTGTTCCTTCAATTTCAGGACTATTTACATACGTACACTCTCCCAAGGGACAATAACGCGCTTGACATGCCAGGCGATCCTTTTCGGCACAACTTGACCTTATGTCAAGGAACTGTGCGGTGGCTGTGTGGCAAAACAGCGCAGGGCCTACAAGGTGCGTGAGAACAGTACACATGGTGGAGCGAGAAGTGTTGTGCTTGGCAGCAGCCCAAATAGGAAGCGAGGAGACGAAGACCGGCCTCCCATGCACAGTGCAGATTGCGGTGACAGTGTAGGTGATGACAGAAGCAACAGCAGCAGCAGCAAATCATTTGGCGAACCCCAGCTGCCCAGAGAAGTGGCCAACACATTCTGCTGATGAACACAAAGGGTTCAATCCACGGGTACTAAATGAAAGGCTCTCATGTAGTGTCACAGTGGAATGATGCAATCATCTCCGGTAGTGACAGCTCACTGGCAGAGGGCACGTGAAAACGCTGGTTATGATTGAGCAGATTCGATAAAAAAACAGCACGCTATCCACTAATTGCACACACTTCTTCACATTGGTTCCTGCTCTCTATTAGGTGTGTAGACAGTAGTAACAAACATCTGCCTGCAGTGTCAGACACGCGTTTATTGCTGCTGTCGGTGCTGCTGTCGGTGCTGCTGTCGACGCAGCCGCCTTCGCACCCTTTGCAGGTAGTACTGGTGCTGCTGCCGTGTCGTGCCAAATGAGCGAATAACATTATCCCGGGCAGCACAGCCTCTCAGGTACATTATGCGTGCTGCCCTCACTCGGGGAACTCTCTGTGGGGAGGGGTTGCCCCTTTCATCGTCACTGCTGCTGTTGCTGCTGTCATCACTAACATCATCCAACACGTCACCTTCGTCAAGACACAAGTTGTGCAACACTGCACATGCTGGAACAATGTTGGCAGCACGGTCTGGTTCGTAGTGGAGGGCGCGGTACCGCTGAAGGCAGCGTAAGCGGCTCTTCAGAAACCCAATGCACCGCTCCACTACGGACCGCATGGCAGCATGTGCGGTGTTGTACCTGCCTTCTGCAGTGTGCATGGGAGGGTGGCCTGTGACTGGGGTCAGGAGCCATGGTTCCAGGGGGTAGCCGCTGTCACCTGCAGGATCATAAAACATCGTATGAAATCTGGGGCCCTGTAACGTAAAACTATTCCAATATGTTTCTATTCCAATTTCCTGGCGTCAAATTTGCGTAACCACCGACGCAAGCACCGGGCGGTCACCCGCAGGGTTGTCTGAACAGACCAATCAAACGCTCTCCTCGTTCATAGGAGGTCACTTTTGTTTGCTTGAAAAACGAATTATATTGCCTACACTGAGCGGCTTGTCGTATCTAATTGGCTGACAAGAGGCGAGGAGAACGCTCAAGTGGAGAGGGATTCACTGGGCAGAGCCAGTGCACTGAAAATCGATAACCGGATGAAGAGGGTGGTGCCGGCGTCTGCGAATGGTTGGCTTTCCCTTACTTAGCTTGTGGTGGCTGGTCACAAATCACGGTGGCATGCAACGGACGCTTAAGAATGACGCTAAAACTGACCCTCAGCAAAGAAGAGTTGGCAGAATGAGGTAGTAAACGTGCCGAAAGTGCTTGAAAATGTTACACGGTCACGCAAGAAGTTTTATTACACGCAAATACACCCATGCTCTCCGGCAGGTGCGAGTAGCCAGCGTCTCAGCGATCGGTGGCAGCCATGTTTTATTCCTTTCGGAACGGGGCAGCCTGCGGCTATTCCGAAAAAAATTAAGCTTTGTTCGGCATATTAATGCTCCTTTATCGCGTACACGTCACTTTGACGCGGTGAGTTTGTGCGGATTTATGACGTCGCGTGACAGGCAGGTGAAGTGGGTGCAGCCCGAAAACTTTTTACCAATAGCCGAGCGCTAATGGCGAAAAGGGGTCGAATCAGAAATAACTGTTTTATTCTTTGCTCTGTCAAATAATACGTAATCGGCGTGTACACATCATATCAGATGGGGAGGTAATGCGGTTTTCGTGACGTCGCGTGACAGACAGGTGAAGGGGGGGGCGATCGAAAAAAGTTTTTTACCAATCGTGGAGGGCTGATAGCAGGATTGGAATGGAAAAGTTTGGAATAGTTTTACGTTATAGGGCCCCTGCACAAAGTTTAGTAGGCGAAGCATGGGTCATGTAAAATGCACCTACTAGAGAAAGGCTGCAATAAAGGAATGTACAGGCTGAGCACCTGACGCAGCTGTGATCACAGATGACAATAGCTGGGACAAAGTAGCATCCCCATTTGCAGCAAGACAGCTCTTTGTGTAGTGTTCATTCATAAATGACTATCAGTGTAAAAAAGAATGTGGCAACACGTGCACTGTACACTCAAATTAAGAATTAGTTTAAAGTACAGCGAAGGTGTGTTGCCGCTTTGTTTCGTGCAGACACCATTGCAAAATTTCTACATCGCTCCTACACTTAACCTACTATAACATAAGGGGTTCGGGCTTCAATATTCTCTAACGGCGCGAGCACGCTTTGCTGCATGCTGCCAGAATTGCAACTGTACAAAATTTTCCCGCTGCTCACCGAGGAGGAGTTCGCCGGCCTTGGCAATATGCCCCTTCAGGAACCGACGACGCAACCACGTAATTCTCCAGACGTGGGCGTCGTGGTGTGACCCCGGTCGCAGAGCGTCGACGGCGAGGATCCGCATGCCTGCGTCGTAGATCTGACGAGAGCGCGCACAGCATAAGCCACGTGTGGCTATGACGGGCAAATTAGACAAAAATTAAGATACTTACGAACATTGTGTTGGGGGCACAGTAGCCTTTGCGGCACATGAATGCCGCCTTCTGCTCGCCCATCGGTGTGATGATGGCTATAAGGCTGCCGTCCACGCATCCGACGACGCCGGGAATGGAGCCACGTCGAAGGAACCCTTCCTCCACGGCCGCCTTCTCCTCCGACGTCCTCGGGAAATGGACCCACTTCTTGCGGGCCCCGGCGTGGACGATTGCCTCCGCAACGCGTCGCAAACACTTGCTGACCGCAGGCTGGGTAACGCCGATCGTCTCCTCGCTCCCTACCGAGGCTTGAAAGCTGCCCGTTGCGAAGAATTGCAAAGCGCACAACACTTGCCGCTCCACCGACAGCGCTGAAGTTCTCACGCCTCCGAGTTCCTGTGCCACTTCGTCGCACAGCCACCGCACAGTTTCTTTCTTGAGGCGAAAGTACCGCCGAAACAGATCGTCTGGCATGTCAAGCGCATCCTCGGGCTCCCTCCACCCATGCACAGGCTGACGAGCCGCCGCCGCAGCCAACGCAATCAAGAAGGCCGCCATTTTCTATTCCAAACGGAACGTGGCACTCACCGGTTATTCCACGAATTTGGCGGGTTTGTTCGGCATAATTTAGCATAATGAGTACGTAAACGTCACTTTGACGTGGCGGTTTTTGAGCATTCCTGAAGTCGCTTGACAGGAAGGCAAAATCGGCGCGGCCTCAAAAAATTCGACCAATGAGCGAGCAGTGTCGGCCACGTTGGAATAGAAACAGAACGGAACAGCTTTACGTTATACCGACCCAAATTCCGTGCAGCGCACACTGTTTACGTGCCCACCGAAAGGAAGGTCGATGCGCCGGTTGCTTAAATGGACAGGGACTGCTGGCGATGTCGATGCGGCTGGAAGCCCGACGACGAGCCTCCCTGTCGCATCCACGCTGTAGAAATGTTCTTGGCCATGCCTGTAGTCGAAGATTCGCACCGGCGGCAATGTCATGGGAATACATGATGAACATCCGTGTACAGTCGACGATCATGCGATCAGGAGCGCTAGCGAATTCCGCACGGCAAAAAGACGGTGATTAGATTGCATGCAACGCACACTGTTTCCGTCCCCACTCACTCTGCACAGCTTCATTTGCAATCTTCCCGTGAGCGCCCATTGCGAGGCATCCCATTGACCTTTGGTCGCCATCCAGTCGGGATCGTATCCCGACATAATGCAAACAACCGCATTTCCAAATGTATCTTCTGGAACCGCTATGCCTTTGCATATACCTGGAGCACCTCCTACCTACCTCAGCCTCTTCACTGATGGTCCCCTTCCTGTGGCGCGTCTTTTTGAAGCTACCTGTTTCTTTTCAGCGTCAAGTAACTCCTCATAATTGTGTTCGCGCTTGGTCTTTCCCCACATTGCCAATTTCGGTATACCTGGAAGTTTTCCTCTTGTCGCCCCGTGCCGCTCCCAAGGCTAATACTATGTTCGCCTCCTGCTCGCTTGAGTATGGCATGCTTTAAGCACTGCAAACAAATTCTTCGAAACGGTTGCGCAGGGCGACAGTAATAGACTGTCGAGCTCACATGCATATAGCCGCTGGCACAGCTTGGAAGAAAATTGGCGTTGTAACAAATGATGCTGTCTCTCTCGCACAGGTTCCAGATGTATGATGCATATCTTTTCTGTATTTTTTCTATTCCGCATCGATTTGAGCGCTGGAAAAGAATTGCTGTTCTCGTCATAAGGGAATAAACGCCTGATGACGGCGCGTTCTTCGGCGACAGGCGCGAGTGGCTGCTAATGAAGCGCTTTTTCAGAGCGCCGTTGCCAGCCGCTGGCGGTAATGTCAGAGCCAAGCAAAGGTTGAAGCGCTTTCTCGTAAGTGATGGTAAGGCGCGGCATTAGCGATGTTTTTACAGATCACTCATGAGAGCGCTGTAATCGCGGAGCATTCGGGCGCACAGAGCGCGCTGTCACGTGGTATTTTTTAAACTCCGCGGGCTTTCGTTTTTCCCAAATAAAAATGGCAACGCTAAGTTTATCTCGTTGGAAGTACCTGGGTTACCAATATTTGTGAAGCTCCATTACTTTTCTATTGACGCCTGAACGTTTCAAGCTATAATGAAGAAGTTCATTAAGTTATCTCGGATAATTACTCACAAGTAGACGAGCAAGGAAATGGTACTGTAAACTTAGATAAACGCTAACAACATCCACACAATCTCTGTTCTGAAGAACGCATAGGTTATTGCAAAATCTTTGTCCAAGTTAGCTGGGACACCCGGTATATATTGCCTTCATTTATTCATACCACAAGGAATTTCTGTACGTTTACTCGAGCTATTTCTGAGCATCCTATTGACACTGTCTGCACGCGGTTTCCATTGAATACCTTAAAAGGCTAAATTTTAGTCCGAAATTCTCATATTTCTGTGAGCCAAACGCTGCATATAACGTTGGTTTTAAGAACACAACACAAAGTCGTCCGCATAAAATAAACCTGAAGGCTGCTGCTGTACGAATATGCGCTCCTGCTGGTATGAGAGATTAAACCTGATATTGATTCCTTCTAGCGGCGTTCCCATTCTTGCCATGTACAGCACAAACAACAGTGGGGATAATGGGCGACCCCATTTTTGTCTCTTTGTGACATCAACTTTCTCCTCACACCTGCTCCCTTTCCATTCAAAGCAGACGCTATTTTCCTTTTTCCCAATATTCCACAAAATGTTGCGGTATACATTTTCATACGCTTCAGTAATGCCAAAAAAACCGCGTGTAACACTACACTTTCTTGTCTGCCAATTTCAATATCCTAAGTAAGAAGAAATAAGCTATGATTCTGACGTTTACGCATTCTGGAGCCAATCTGATGTTCTCCCAATATGCCATTAAGTTCTGTCCATTCTTGCAGTTCAATTTATTCGCCTGCATTTTTAACCTTGTTACGTCACAGTACGAAGATGAGCGTTTCTTAGACGTTTTCCACAAGGCAGTCCTTTCATTAGCGCGCGCCCAGACCATGCCGAGGTCTGACATGGACTGTGACGTCCAAACAAAAGGGCTCAATCAATTCAATTGTGGGGTTTTACATGCCGAAACCACGATCTGATTATGAGGCATGCCGTAGTGGGGGACTCGGGAAATCTGGACCACCTGGGATTCTTTAACATGCACATAAATGTAAGCACACGTATGTTTTCGCATTTCACACCCATCGAAAAGGACCGCCGTGGGTAGCATTCGATACCACGACCTCGTGCTTAGCAGCCCAACACCAAGCAACCACGGCGGGTTCAGAAGAGCTAACTTCGAGGTGACGACCACCGCGAAGGTCGCTCTAAATGAACCTGACCCTGACAAGCTGACCAAATTGATGAAAAGGAATGTGTGCAAGACAGCCCCACACCAAATTGCAGAAACTGCCGCTCAAAAGAGGTGCACGGAATGTTCTAGCTCCAAGTTCAGAAACCCCGTATTTATCTGTAGCAACATGTTCAATGTTAACTTGTGCTTCCCTATCCCAAGAAATTACGTCATGGAGTGGAAACATCTAAGAAGTCCATCTAAATGTCCGACTCCCTACGGACACATATGTCCCAAACAATAATATACAAGCTGTCAGAACTATATTTCTTGGAAAGTGTTCCATTATCTTTTCGAAGGCCCAAATGGAGGGAAAATACAATACATCGACAATTTCTCGGCTCATTGCCTTAAGTACCCGATGGGACTATAGAAGAATCCCCGAGGTCACCACTGAACACCAACGCTTCCTGCTGACAGCTGGTCACGCTCAGGTCAAGTCTCTCGTCGGTGAAGGAGTCTATTTTGTCTCAATACGACGACGAGCATTCCCTAGTCGTTTTCCAAGAGGCAGTCCTTTCGTCAACGCGGGTCCAGAAGGCGCCGGGGCCCGACATAGACTGTGATGCGCAAAGGCGCTCACATCGAGGTGATGACTACCGCAAACATAACTGAAGCTTAACCTGACCCTCATGTGCTGAACTAATCGATGAAAGGGGCCAGCGTAGAAGGCTACCGTAGGAAGGGCGTCCACCTCGGCTTCCCAGAATGCTACATCGTTACACCATATGCGGGGGGGAACTTGCCACTGCGGAGGTAGTGTCAGGCAAAATGGTGCGACAACATGAGACGGATATAGTGACCGATTAAACTTTTGTGATTGGCCGTGATAAAGTAATCATATTCTCTATTGTAGTCTCCTAGGGAAAAACACAGTTTTTAAAGAACAGTTGTTGAAGCGAAGAGCTTTTGTGTAGAGAGGCACCGCCTTGTCTTGATGTGAACTCAGTCGTTTAATATGCTCCTACATGGAGATGGCTTCGGTATATGGAGCGAGTGTTAACAGTGTAAGAAACACGGACTTTTCCTTCACGTACTCAGCCCTGTCCCGGATCGATTCCTATCCCGAACTATACCACGAGTTGCAACAACTTGTATATTAACTATGTAATGTAAAAAGATCTATAAGAGCGAATTTCATATCTTTTGCTAATACCAAGACGTTCGTGTGGACCAATGGAAAAATGTCATTGCTGTTGACATAACAGATGATAAGATGGCGCGAACTTTGCTTGGTTTGTCTGAAATCTGGGGTGTCCACACAGTGTCCGGCATACCACAGGCTGCGCATATAGCAGCTTGTGTATTATCCGACGTCTGTTTGGATCTGGAAGACAATATTTTTAAGAGCACGATCCTTCACGCGCCACAATGCAAAATAATTAGAGTTCAAAGGATGGGCTCGTTAAAGTGTATGAAGGTACTGTTTGCCTGTGGAAAGGTGCCTAGTCATATTAAGATGAACTTTCGCGCTATCATGTTCGGCCTTTTGTACCACAGCTCTTATAGTGCGATAAATCTTTTAGGATTGCTATATTCAGGGCTTTTGTACCAGGTCTGTGCAAAGTGCGGTACGACTCACCCTGTAATTTTTTGTGAGTCACGCAAATCGGTGCAATATCTGTAATTGTGAATATTTCGCAACGGATACAGGATGTCCCTTACTGAAAGATGAACGAACGGTACTAAAAGATAAAGCCAAAGCAGACCAGCGCAATTCGCACTTCCCAACAAGAAGCGGCAGGTGATTTGTCCAGTGAGCTACTGAACAACGCGTTGCCATGGTATGTACATGGTCGAAATTATGGATCGAGCACCTCAAAAATGGGTGAGATAATGCTGATGCATGTTGTCTAGCATTTTCGACTAGATCGCCACTTAAATATTCTTAAGATTAAAAACAGCTTCAGCATAAACGAAAAGGCGTCGATCATCCTTTCTTTGGAGTAAGTGCTAAGAAACCCTCTTTGCTACGCCTGAACGGACAGTGTGCATGCCCAAAAAAAGCTGCTGAAAACGTTCCTTGAAGGGCAACCCATCAGAGAAGTGCCATACGAGATTCACGAAGCAGGTGTCTAAGAAATTGAGGTCCTACTTGTAATACGGAGGGTATGAATAGGAATCAATTGAGAAATCGTTTTGGGAAAATAAATGAATGGCTTCGCCAAATAGTGTCCAGCAAACGATATAATTGATTCAGATGAGGCTACATGTTTCGGTACTTTCAAAACCAAGATATATGTTCTTTATGACGGCCACATGTGCGGTTAGATTTAGCAAACTGATGTTGTTGCTGATTCATTCTTTTTCGCACGAAGCCGTTATTGGGGATGCTGTTGTTGTTTCCTATTAAGGATGTTGCTGAGACCCACTATGGAGGATTGACGTAGACATGGATGGTTTGTTGCAGTTTATAATGAAGAATAAATTGCGGAATTTCTAAGAACGTAGCACTGTAGAATGTAACATTGTTTGTTAAAATCAGTAAAAGCAGATCGAATAAATAATGAATAATTCAAACGTAGACAAAAACGACAATATACAATATTAGGAGGGCATTCGGCTGGACTCCAGAAGACATTTTTGGAGAGTGTAACAAACATACTGGTGGCTGATTTGCAGAGGACTCCAAAAGGGCAGAATATTGTGTTCTGTTAAGCCTACACCAAGTTTTCTAAGTGGCATTCTTAATATAATTTTCTTCTTGCAGCAAAGTTACGACAAGATAGAAAAGGCTGCCTTTGCCATTGGGTATTGAAAACTCTATTTCTCTGATTTCATGTGCTTGCCAATGCAAAGGATATAATCTGTAAGTTCGCAAACTAGGCTCTGAGTGGTTAATAAAAAATGATTATGACATTTTCGGCAAGGAACACTCCAAGTATGAATAGACAAATTTAATTTAGCAATACCCACCTAAGTCTTGGCTAAAGCCGCAGTGGGATTGAGTCACGTGCTCAGAGCACTACAACAACAACGAAGTTTCGCTCGTCCGCTGCGTCAGCACCAGTTCTGAAAATGTAACCAGGTAGGCCGACAGTTTTCTTATTTCTACTACGGATATCTGAGTTTCTTTCTTTTATTTGTTTTTGACTCCGTGAAAGCAAGTTGCGTTTTTCTATTGTGACCATTAAGGTGCTGTCAGCTTCGGTACGCGAGAGCTTCGTGCTAAGCTTGTCTTCTTTCGCAGAAACATCCAAAGCGAAGCCGCATACATGTTGGTTTTGACTTCTCACGTTTTTGACGCAGATAAAGCTATTCTTTGACTAGCAAAACGGCAGTCGGTAAATATTTCTCACAGAATTGGCTGCTTCCTGCATGTAATATAGAGGTAGACGCCTGTTTATAACGTCTTCGTTTTAAAGCCGAACGAGGCATGGAGGCTGTTCCCTTTTTTTTTAGACCATACACATTTATAGAACAATGGTTTGAGTGTAAAAATACGCTATTTTGCGAGGCGGACTCGTACTTTACCATGATTGTCACCATGAGTGTCGGAACACTAATGAAGAAAAAATAGCGCATGAAGTTGTTTACGTGAACCTTCGCGGCGGCGGTTTCACTGACAGCTTGGAGGCAGTCATGGTTTAGTACAACACCATTTTCTGAAACTTCCAATCTTTCATCATGAAAGTTCAGCGTTAATTCAGGCAATAACGAAACCGAGTCCGCTGTAAGCGTTGAAAAGGCGGCCTTACTATCATATTAGACGGAAACGCTCCGCGACGAAAAGCATGATGATGTTTAAAACTGAACCTCATGATCACTCGCGGCAGATGCTGAGAGAGAGAGAGAGGCAAGAAGGAAAGGCAGTGAGGTTAGTCAAGGTCACGCCCAATTGGCCGGCTGACATGTGAGGAAGGGAAAACAGGGAAATACAGATAAGAAAGTAGAAGAAGATTCATCAGCATGCACACAATCGTAAGTTAATGCTCAACCACGAGCACACACGGCGCGTTTAGCCTAGCTTGAATCTGCCGGGAAGTATTCTGTCAGTGTTTATCTCAAATTCTAATAAATTGGTAAATTAATAAGTCTTGGTAACTAGCGCTGTGATATTCTCGTTATAAGCGCTAAGGTATATCCAACTCATCGAAGAACTCATCTGCAAAAACGACATGTTTGCTACGCTCATCTGGTTTTTATTAAGCATCTGTGGGGTCTAAAGAAAACCACCTCGGTGAATAATTCATGCACCTCGATCAATTTTGTTTAAATGTAAAGAAGTATTGAAGAGTGCAACCAAAAAACAGGAAATTCATGTGCGCGGGTAAATCCCGCACCCTTGAAACACATGTGAACGCGTGAACACGGGAGTGACGACGTAGCAGAAATGAGCTAATGTCTTCGTTGTGAAAACGAAAAAAAATGAACTAAGAAAGTTAGGTACTGGTGCACTGGGATTATCACCGTGTCGGCTGTGCAAATCTCGTGTTCGTTATTTCGACAGTAAAAAAAAAAAGAGGATTACGATTGTGCTTGCCAAGGAGGGCCTGCGGCTAAGTTTTTTATGCGCAAAGAATTTACAACAAATCTTGCCTGCACGTGTCCAGACAAGCAAGTTTTAAACGATTTTATTTTTCTTGCTGGCATTTCCCAGTCTTAAGCTACCCAAGTTTAACAAAGCTTGTGCCTTGGCCGAATAAGGACCATTGCCGGCACGAAACCTCCAGATGCCCTCCTTGTTGAGTTAAGCTGCAAGAAGACATTGTGTAGATCCGGTGTAAAGAGAATTCTCCCAAAGTTTTACATAGCACAGTCGTTATAAATCCCTTGTCACATGGTTCTGTCACCGCAGGTGATGTATTATCTGATGACTGTATCTATGAGGATGCTCAGTCATGCCATATACTATACTCTCATGCGACAGACGAACAAATGGCGAGGCTGACGGAGTCAGGAGTTCACCAGCCTTTGATATTACGCGACATCTACAAAAGCACCGGAAGCGATAAATAGAATGAGTGCAATGACACTTCTCTCTTCTTCCTGCTGACTGCAACGTGAGTACGGCTCACAATGCCTTTAGCTTTTACGTCCAAACCTGCTTTAGCCTTTAGAAACTTGCTTTAGCTTTGACATCCAACTTTAGCTTTAGCTTTGATACGTCCAAACGCTACTGTCAAGGAAACAGTGAATTACGCTCAGCGGCTGCCAATATATTATTGTTTAACCATATGGGGAGGTTGAGGAACTTTTTTCACTGAAAGTGTGTTGTCAAAACGTTCCTGGGACATTTATTTGGTTGGGTCGACATCTCTTACGAAGGTGCCAGATGCTCCGTCAGGAGATTTGTGGGACAGTTCCAGGAGATAAGTGGTTTACTGGTACATGCTCAGGATTTGCGCCTTAAATGTCTTGTGTTTCATGAGAGATTCTGGGGAATGCTTGTAATGAGACCGTGCATAAAAAAGAGGTTTGCGATTGGGATTGCACAAAGAGCTTCGAGGGCACTGATTATTTATAAGGCATATAAATAGTAGACACGAAAACATATTTGCAGAAAAATTGTTTTCCATCATTTTCACCACTTCGTAATAATCCAAGGTTGGGTATGTGTGACAGGTATGTCGCTGTGTGGAATAATTCCGCGCCTTACAAGCAAAGCCGGAAACAATCTCCTCGCTGACGAGAGGAGCACAAGCATGAGAATTTCATAATTTATGCACGTGAAGCCTGTGTGTTAGCGAAGCATGTTAACTTGCCGAAAAAAGCTTCGTCTTTCAAGTATAAGCAATTTCATCAACATGGCAAATTACAACCCCACATTTCCATGAAACTTGAGGCAAGGGTTGTCATGCATACCAGAGCGAATAAATAATATCTTGGCTATAAGAATCACAATTCTGTGGAAACAAATTAGCCACAAGTTTACGATTCTTACGCAACGAAAAATGACACGGTGGATTTAACATGCATTCGCTCATGGAGAAGAAATAATAAGTGCCCGCGGTAAATTAATGCGCACGACTGCACGACATTTCAGTCTAGCGTACTTTTCCGTACAATACGCTATGACGTATTGACCAGGTTTGAGAAAGTCTTCCTTATAGTATGGTTCTTTCTGCAGACGTCACAGCTGCCTATTTCAATTTCGAAGAGCACGGCTCCAACAACTTCGCCCGCGTTCAGAATAAAGAAAGTTGTCCTCAATATTACGACGCGAGTTTATTATTGCTATTAAGTGCGGATAACATGCTGCCCATAAAGGTTTCTATGTAATTTGTTTTAAATTTTTAGAGTATGAACACGTATACTGTGTACGCACCTTGTACGCCCGGAGAAATAAGCCCACACATCGGTTCAACTGTAGTAACACAAGCACGATGCACACTTTTACACTCGACTAACGACTTCCAAACGTGCTATATTGCTCCGTCAGCGCGTTTACATACGAATAATTGAAATGGTGCCCCCCAATCAAATTTTAATTGTTTATGTCATCTTTCATCTTTATTCGTACAACCGGCGCAAAGGCTGAGGAGCCTTCCGTAATGCCCGCCACTCAACCTCCCCTGTTTTCCCCATTTACACAAACCTCAACAGTGACTAAAGCGAAGCAGAGTTTAACGCGCTTCATGACGCAAGTGTGTATTTTAGCAGAAACGTTGTGGCCGGGCCCGTCTCACGATGAGTATCCCCGATAATGGGATCGCATTAAATCAGTATAGCAAGATAACGTATTGCCACCATCGAAACGAGGTATCTTAAAACATGTGCTGCAGCGTATGACTCCTTCGCGTTCCCTTAAGAACGCTCGGCGGCATCGAGCACTGCAACCGCAAAACCTGGCGTGGTCTCCGAAGTCCATGGAGTGCGGGCGCATGTGAATGATCAGAAACACGAAATGCGGTAAGCGGGCTCGTTTGTCGGGCTGCTTGATGATAATTACAATTTGTTTGCATCCCTTTGAAATTACGCGGTCACAAGTAGTCGGCTAGCCTGCTTGAGGGACTCTGCTACGCTATGCATGCTTCTGATTCTAGCATATAGAATCAGAAGCATGCATGGATATATCTCCTATATATCTCCCTAATCATTTTTATCTTCCTCAAAACTTATCTATCTACATTGCACCACTACCTATGCGTATGATGGGTGTGGCCATATCACTCCCTCCCCAGCTTTTTTCTTTTCGCCAATACTCTAAACGTCGCTTCCTTATCTCGACTAATGACCGGTTGATGCTTCCTTCGGCATTATACAAACGCTTCTGGAAGGTGTGCGTTACTGACAGGTCTTCCTTTGTGAATGCCTTCGCATTCAATAAGGATGTGGTAAATGGTGTCCATATTTTTGCTACAGCCTACACACGCCTCATTAATTTCCGTATGAGCCACTCGAGCTTCAAGGTGTCCTTTCATCCAACTCTCTGGAGCCATCAAGTGACGGCGCTAAGAGCGAGGGACTTCCCTTCGTATTATCGTACAGATTTTTCCTGATACCCTGATACCTGATACGCCTGGTAACCACCCACGCCCTGAGCAGGATAAGCTATGTCACCCGGTAACTTAGCCTCAGTACAACTGAAATGCTCAAACTCAACACCATGATCAAGAGGGCCTAATGACGTGGACTTATCTTTTACGGGTGAGCGTTTTTCACCATTTAACGAATGTTATCGCTCTGTGGGGGACGCGCCCGCCGGAATCGGAAATTTCTCGAATGTTATTGATACTTCTATCTGCTGTCTGTTGTGATCGAAGCCTGTGTAATCTGATTTTATGTATGCGCGACACGAATGGTGTGGAACTTTCTGGATGACACGCAAGCAGCAGCAATTACTCTGGAACCTTCGATGACTGATGCATAAAAGCCAACGCGCTTGATCCGCTAAGCAGATTTTCGACGCTCGCCGACCGTGTTCGCCGCCATTGCTATGTTTTAAGTGTAACTATCGTTTATGGGCACAACCTTGCCCAATAAAGATTTAGTTTTGTCATTCACAGCTTTACCGCATTATTATTCATCGTCACTGCGATGTGTCATCTGGTGGAGACGCTAGAGTGTTCCTGTACCGAATGCCCCCGCAGAGCCGCGATCCAAGCGTGAAGGACCAGCAGAACACCAACATCGACAAAGACCAGCGAGCTAGCCGTAAACAGCAAGCTACGGCAAAACGGATATCTTCTCGAGAAGACTAGAGAGATTGAGCTCAAGTCAGCAACCCCACGGCTGCCCCAAGGTCCCCCATTCTGCTTCAATATAAGGGCCCATGGACCTTCCATGGATCATCATCTGAAGACCCTGAAACCTGGCTGGAGACCTATAGATGAATCGCGACTTTCAACAACTGGGACTGTGACGACAAGCTGCAACATGCATATTTCGACGTAGAAGACGCCGCCAGAACGTGGTTTGAGAACCGGGAGTCGACCCTAACAACGTGGGACCTGCTCCGTAGCGGCATCCTACGGACGTTTACGAGCGTCGTGCGCTAGCAAAGGGCCGAAACTATGCTAGAAACCCGAATACACCTACATAAACAGAAGATAGTGACCTTTGCCGAGGAGATGATGCGCCTGTTCCGCCAGCCGACCCGGATATGCCTAAGAAGAAGGAAATTGTGTTCCTCATGCGCGAGGTAAAGCCAGAGCTCTTCACCGGATTTATACGCAACCAGCCCCGGACTGCTGCTGGATTTGTTTCCGAAGCAACGACCATGGCGAAGACGCTCGATATGCAGACAAAACGATATACGCCCTGAAACTACACCGATATTCAAGCATTCGGCAGTGATGACATGCGAGAGACCATCAAAGCGGTCGTTCGCGAGGAACTTCAGAAGCTGTTCCCATGGTCGCAGCTTCAAGTAGCCTCAATCGCCGACATCGTCCAAGAAGAGGATCGGTGGTCATTTGATATTACTCAAGTGCAAGCGCCATCGCCGCAGCCCCAGCCGGAAGCGATGACATACGCCACCGTCGCCCATCGCCGAACTTCCTCCTCCGCGCCAGAGACATCATGGCGCCGCGATTCCTTCGCCAGACGCCACCGCTGCCGCAACCTGCCGGCCAGCGAAACGCTCCAAGGAAGACAGACATTCGCCGCCCGCTTGGCTACCATTTCGGGTAAGCTGGCCATGTGTACCGCCGATGCCTATAGCACGACTTGGGACGGCGAGGGTTCGCCAACAGCGCGCCCGTCCACAGCTTTGGGAGCGCCCTCGTGACGACGCCCACTACCTCGCCGCCACGCAGTGGAGTTATCTATAACCATTCCGTTCACCGTCACAAAGTCGCTACCTGTCACCGCCACGCCGACCGTACACTGGCCCAGCCCAGGACCGGTCTATGAGTACCCGGAAACTAAAAGTAGCAAGTGGTGGAGGTGCAGTTGCTGTTCGTCGAACTGACGAAGTTTCTCCACCGCCGATGAAGACGCCGAAAAGACTATATCGACGATATATCAAAGATAAGCCACCATCCCGACGACGCATCGAAGCAAATAATACACCGACAAAAGAAGACCTGATGACGCGATGTTCCAGCCACATGCCAACACGACGCAGCCTTCGTGCTATCGGTCCTGCTATCGAAACGTTGGCCAGTTTTTCTGAGGCTTATCCTGTGTGAGGCCTTTCCCCTGTTTACAACCTTTGTACCACACAGGGATTCTGTGTTTCATGAGCTATGCATGTCCAGCGACAGCGCTTCTTGATGCCTGCTTCTTGCAGATATTTTTATGCTGCATGATTCACCTATTTATAGTCATTGTTGCTCCCGTACGCGCAAATTTAGATTCACCACAAGAAACATTGTTGATGATTTCCAAACACGTTCGGATGAAATCAGAGGACGGCATAAACCGAAGCTTGATGACATAGGCGTTCAAAAGCCTCGGAATTTGCAATTAAAGACATATTTCTGCTGAAGAAGCTTTTGGTATGATCCACAAGGTTACTTGAGAATATAATTTTTGCCTACATTGGGAACAGTGAACCTAAATCATGCCAAGCGATACCACTGATGATTCATAGGCATTCCAACTGAACGAAATAAAAAAAATATGTGTAGCACAAAATGCAAGAATTATTGTCATGACGTCATGCTATCATTGGAATGAAATCCGTCTTACCCTTTAAATCTGGAATCCTTTATAATTCACACTAGTAAATGCCTCATAATGGTTGCGACGTGAATTATGGATGTGGCATTTATTCCGCTTTTGTTTTACTACAAGACCCGATGGCGCTTAAGCAGCAGTCAAAGCACTGAGTTGAAAGTACTTAATACTTTATATTGCCGAAGAAGTAAATTTCTCAGCGGACCGCAACATCGCACGCTAACAATATCTGGCAGCAAACGTGAGAAAGAAGGCATACCGCACATGCGCGACTAAGGGCTGCCCTCGTGTAAAGGACGCACCACCACTTGGAAGCGCAACATTTTGGAAAAAATTCGAAACATCCCAGTGAGGCCGCTGCCACAGGGCCACTGTTTCTTAGTGCGGCGCATCGTTTTGGCTGGGTTGGCAATAATTCCAGTCAGATCGGCGGTATTTCCCCTCTGCAGAAGGGGGCCCTGCTTGAGTCAGCTCTGGTCAGCGACGATGGACCGGCACCTGACTTCTTCAGGGAGTGACAAAGCAAAATTGAAATTGTCTGATAAAATAAAAAGTTTATATTATGTCATTTGTGTGTATATTGCACGCGCTACAGTTGCGGAAACAGTACGAAACTTTAGCCGGCCGTCATTGACATGATTCGTGTAAGGGCCGCACGCAGCCAAAACTCTAAAAAAAGTGCGGCCCTTGCATGAGTACACACGGTATGACATATGTGGGGGGCTGCTTGGTTCAATTGTTTCATAATGAAGATATTACTGCACATCTCGTGACCATACGTGTCATTAGCATTGAACAAACGAAAAAAGGTCTTGCGTTTTTAAATCTGCAAAAAGCTTTTACTTGGTGTAGGTTAAAGTAAATACCTTCGCGAATGATGCTAAATGCACTCTCCAACGCTTTACACTATAAAGGTGGGCTATCGTAGACAGAACTCGCTTTTAACCTGTCGTCACGGCCTAGGCGACGATTCATGTTCTTCAAGCGTGTTTTATCGCTTCAAATGGTACATATCGTTTCAGTTTATTACAGTAGTAAAGGTGTTTATTAGTCACCAGCGTTTGGGCCGACCGTTGGAGCAGAGAACGGACTCTCAGCACGAGCGACATTTCCCGAGGAAACGAGGAAAGCGCTGGAGAGGATGGCCCACAATAGAGTTGCTCTTCTTCGCAACACCGTATATTTCTTCACAGTTCTGTCCTATAACATTAATTCATTATTTGTCATTAAATTGTCCTAAATGTAGTACAGCTGTGTACAGGTATACTGGCGACATCTTGCATTAAGTACAGCTTTTGGAAATTTATTTGCAACTGGACTATGTATACCTGCTATTGCAGATGCGTCGGCAGCAGCAATCGTTAAGGTACACTAGTTTCTTCTAGTCTGGAGCATGCATCCTCCACAAGATTGAAATGTTAGATGAGGTATGAATGTAGAGTATACTGCTGCGTAACTTTCATAAGCATATCTTTCGTCTGCGCCACAGATGATTGTTGCCAATACTGTTAAAGAAGTGTGTTTGTCTACAGCACCCATAGAAAACAAAGTTATTTTGTGACAAGTAAACACATTCAATTATCAGATAATGTTTAGTATTTTTCAACAAATTTAACAAATTTTGCCTTCCGCTGTGGTATTTTTCAGATCCTAAATTTGGCACGTCTGCACAAGGTTTGACTGCAGGATGTCACTTCACATAAAAGAGTGCATTTGTGTACATGATGCCTTCTCGGCGTCGGGAACGTTCTGCTGCCCAGAATGTCATGAGTTTTCTTAAGCATTGGTTGCCATCTCACAAACTGCTCATTTTGCATTTGGAATGCGACAGTTATGGAAAGTACATTTGATATAACATAAATAATTCACCCCTTTGATCCGCGTTTTCTCGTCACTTGATACCTAGTGCCATAATAGCCTGATTGACACCGCAAGCGTCATTGTTGAGTATTATTATTGTTTGGATGTGGGGGTGCAATAACTTTAGCAGCTCTTCTGGAGCACTTGAATCAGTATTGTAGAATCAGTATTGTAGCTCTTCTGGATCACTTGAATCAGTATTGTTTCTATTGATCCAGCTCTTCTGGATCACTAGAAATCATTATTATATTCAAGCTTGTTTATTTCACTAATTCTTACCAAACATCACTTTTGATTGTTACAGGTATATTGTAATTTGCTACCATTCGTGCCAACATACATAATGTGAAGGTATCTGTGTTGAAAAAAAGCAGCTAATAGTTTGCCAGGACATAACGTCAATTGAGACATTTATACTTTACCCTTACCCCTCTCGCTGGTACTGCTAAATAAATGCTCACTCATTATGGTTGTCCATAATGTTGGCTTCCTTTAAAATAAAATTGAAGCTTTGAAGAGCATCTGAGGTTAGACTTCATGGAAAAATGACCCATTTCGTTGGTAAAGTAAGACAGAGGGTCAGGAAGAAAGAAACGTGTAGCTCTGAATACTGGCATGAATAAAAATAGTGCATGCTATTGATACGGAACAGTATTTGCGATCACGAAGAGGCGGGTAGTGTGAAGGCGACGACGACGATTAGAGGCTAGCGCGGGATGTTGCCTCTTGGCCCAGTGCGACGTATTTTCTTGTAAATATACTTGCATATAGCTTTTCGTCTGTGTCTTCCTACGTAACGTATCTGGTGGAGGGGCGGGGGGTCAATCCCCGTACCAGCAGTTTCCACGTCTGCCCAACACCCCAGCGACATCTTCCAGTGCAGACGGTCCTCGTCCCAACAGTGGCGATACTACCAGGATCGTCCAGCGTGAGATTCAGTCTGCCTATCCGGATGCCTTCGTCTCCAGCCTTACCAACGCATATGCAGTCACGGTTTCGCTGATCCAGGAAGTTGTCCGCCAGGAGTTCGAAAACATTGGCCTCTACACCACCTGCTCGGCCCATCGCCCGGATACCCGCCCGGCTTCTTCGATTCCGCCCCGTCCCGCATCTTCTTACGCACCACGTTTCCGCAACCCACCTGAATGGCGCACTGCTGACGACAAGCCCATTTGTTTTCACTGCCATCGAATCGGGCACATTTCTTGGCACTGTGGCAATGGCTGGACTTCCCTGACCCAGTCTACTTATACTGCCTACTCTCGCTCCCCAGGTGGCCCTTCTCGTCCCTATGCCTTACGTTCCGATAAAGCCGCCGCTGATTCTCCTGCACCTAACCGCACCTATTCTCGTTCGCCTTCGCCTCAACGACGACAATCTCGCTCTCCCCAGCCCCGTCGCTCCTATTCGCCGACTCCCTTCGGACGCCGCTCCCAGCCGGAAAAGTAGACGATGCATTGCAAAGTGAGGCTGCATTGCTCCCTACGCCGCCAAATCCTCTACTGACGTTGCCCACTCATCTAAACCTTCTTGACGTGCAAGTCGACGGTGTTTCTGTGTCTGCTCTTTAGACACTGGGGCGCATTTGTCGCTAATGAGCGCTGACCTTCGTAACCGGTTGAAGAAAATAATCGCGTCCGCCACGACGCCTGTTGTCCATATCGCCGATGGCGGAACAGCCCCCGTAATTGGTAAGTGTACCGCGCGCGTCTCCTTCGCCGATGGCTCCACTATCCTGCTATCCACAGTCATCGCCCACTGTCCCTACGACATGATCCTCGGCTTAGACTTCCTCTCCGCACATTCTGCTCTCAACGATTGCTCCGCCAGTACTCTCCGCCTTGACTTGCCTGTTCTGGATCCCGGTGAACCACACCCCAGTCACCTCAGTTCCGTCGACTTCGTTCGCTTGCGACCTTCGGAACTGACTTACGTTGACTTAGTGTCATCCCCACCAGTCCCCAACGGTCACTACATCGCGGCTCCTAAGCTAGACGTCCTCCTTGCACACGGGATCACGGTACCTCATACAGTTTTATCTATTACGGCGAAAGGTGTCTGCCTGCCAATGGCCAATTTTGGCTTGACGACACAAGTGCTGCCACGCGGGATGTCTTTGTCCCAGCTTTCCTCATTCGAGCATCACTCAGTAGCATCTATTCCAGTAGACGACAATTCATACGATCCTCTCCTACCATCGCAGTCGTCAACTTGTACCATCGCCGACTTACAGAAAATTATTCCGCCCAAATTGCCGTCCGAGCACGCTCGTGAGCTCTACTGCGTTCTGTTTTCCTACCACAACATTTTTTGCTTTGACGATCGTCTTTGGAGCAAACTACAGGTGTTAAACATCGCATTATTACCGGCGATGCCACTCCTATTCGTCGCCGCCAGTATCGAGTGTCACAGGCCGAGCGTCAAGTTATTCACGCAGAAGTTCGCAAAATTCTTGCCAAGAACAATATTGAACCGTCATGTAGTCCACGGGCGTCACTTGTTGTTCTGGTCAAAAAGAAGGATGGCTTGGCGCTTTTGCGTGGACTATCGGCACCATAACCGGGTTACCAAAAGTATGTGTATATTCTACCTCGGATTGATGACGCCCTTGACTGCCTCCACGGTGCTCGCTATTTCTCCTCAGTTGACCTTCCCTCCGGCTACTGGCAGATTGCCGTGGACGATCTCGACCGCGAGAAGAGTGCTTTTGTAACAACCGACGGTCTTTATCAATTAAAAGTGACGCCGTTCGGCCTATGTAACGCCCCTGCCACGTTTGAACGCATGACGGACTCCCTTCTTCACGGTTTCAAATGGTTTACGTGCTTGTGCTACTTGCACGACGTTATAGCATTCTCCCCAACGTTCGCTACGCACCTCGAGCGCCTCTCAGCAGTCCTGGACGTTTTTCGTCGAGCCGGTTTGCAACTCAATGCATCGAAGTGCCAATTCGGCCGTCGCCAGATTACTGTCCTTGGACATCTGGTTGACGCGAACGGAGTGCAACCGGACTCAGGCAAGATCCATGCTGTTACGCACTTCCCTGTTCCGAAGTGTGTCAAGGATGTGCGCAGCTTCATCGGCCTTTGTTCGTACTTCCCCCTTTTCGTGAAAATTTCGGCACCATAGCACTACCACTAACCGAGCTTTTGAAGAAAGACGCCCCTTTCCAGTGGCGCGATAACGAGGCCTCTGCATTCTCGCATCTAATCGTCCTTTTCACAACGCCTCCCGTTCTGGCCCATTTCAATCCTTCTGCGCCTACCGAAGTACGTACTGCCATAAGCCAAAGCCTTGAAAAACTATAGACCGATCAGCTTACTGTCTGCTGCCTACAAAGTATTTACTAAGGTAATCGTAAATAAAATCAGGAAAACCTTATACTTCTGTCAACCAAAGGACCAGGCAGGATTGCGTAAAGGCTACTCAACAATAGACCATATTCACACTATCAGTAAGGTGATAGAGATATGTGCGGAATATAGCCACCCCATATATATAACTTTCATTGATTACGAGAAAGTGTTTGATTCAGTCGAAACCTCAGCAGACATGGAGGCATTACAGAATCAAGGTGTAGGCGAGCCATATGTAAAAATACTCGAAGATATCTACAGCGGCTCCAAAACCACCGTAGTTCTCTACAAAGAAAGCAACAAAATCCCAATAGAGAAAGGCGTCAGGCAGGTAGACACAATCTCTCCAGTGCTTCATTCATATTTAAAACAGCGCTAAAAACCACGTCCGTATTTTTGGCGCTGTTTTAAATATGAATGATCCGTGCCAACTAGCTCGCACCCAAATCCTTCTGAGTCTCTGCAATGCTTACAGGAGGTATTCAGAGACCTGGATTGGGAAGAATTGGGGATAAGAGTTAATGGAGAATACTTTAGTAACTTGTGATTCGCTGATTATATTGCCTTGCTTAGTAACTCAGGGAACAATTGCAATGAATGCTCACTGACCTGGAGAGGCAAAGCAGAACGGTGGGTCTAAAAATTAATCTTTAGAAAACTAAAGTAACGTTTAACAGTATCGGAAGAGAAGAGCAGTTTACAATAGATAGCGAGGCACTGGAAGTGGTAAGGGAATACATCTACTTGGGACAGGTAGTGACCGCGAATCCGGATCATGAGACGGAAATAATCAGAAGAATAAGAATGCCCTGGGGTGCGTTTGGCAGGCATTCTCAGATCATGAACAGCAGGTTGCCAGTATCCCTCAAGAGAAAGTGTATAACAGCTGTGTCTTACCAGTACTCACGTACGGGGCAGACGCCTGGAGGCTTACGAAGAGGGTTCTACTTAAATTGAGGACGACGCAACGAGCTATGGAAAGAAGAATGATGGGTGTAACGTTGAGGGATAAGAAATGAGGAGATTGGGTGAGGGAACAAACGCGAGTTAATGACATCTTAGTTGAAATCAAGAAAAAGGAATGTGGGGACACGGGCAGAACATGTAAAGAGGAGGGAAGATAACCGATGGTCTTTAAGGGTTATGGACTGGATTCCAAGGGAAGGGAAGCGTAGCAGGGGGTAGCAGAAAGTTAGGTGGGCGGATGAGATTCAGAAGTTTGCAGGGACAACATTGCCACAATTAGTACATGACCGGGGTAGTTGGAGAAGCATGGGAGAGGCCTTTGCCCTGCTGTAGGCGTAACCAGGCTGATGATGATGATGAAATCTAAGTACACAGGTGTTTTCACACTTGGCCCCCACGCAAAGCCGGCCGCTATGGCCGGGTCGCCATGCCGCGCCCTCGTACTTAGTAGCCCAACGCCGTAGCCAATAATCAACCATAGCGGGTTGTTGACATTAATATGTAGCATTGATTGTTTATTGCGACAGCAACTATATGGACACATAAGATCCATTTCTGCCGTCGCCGTCGCCGTGGGTTTTGTATAAAATCTGGTTCAGTTTCAGTTTCACTTTATTTATTTAATAAGTGGATACATGCTTACATGAGTATACAGGAGGTCCCAGAGCATGTGGCTGAAAGGGGTCCTCCTGTCAGAAAATATATACATTTGTTCGAATCTACGGCATAAAACAGCAATATAGTACTTACTAAGTGGAATATTATGCAAAGTAAATGTAGTACAAACTGGATATAATATAAAGTCAATAACTATTCCTAGAAGTGAAACAGTAGTTATGGCATTCGCTACAGAACAAACCAAATATATTTATAACAGCTACAAATGAAAAATGTAGAAAGAAGAAAAATGTAGAAAAATAAATGAGCAGAAATGAAGTGAATAGCTTAGATATGTGGGCTATTTTGGCTATCTAGTACAAAAGTGAATATACTTTTCTTGAACAAACCTGAAGACGAATAGTGCTTGACATCTACTGGGAGGCTGTTCCGAGTAAATAATGCTGCTAAACATCCAGATTGTTTTCCATAATTAGCATATATTAGTGGCAGTACGTAGTTGTCGTTAGTTGCAATTCTTGTGCCGTTTAACTTCACCAAAATAGCTTAAGAAAATGTATTTACTGGGGGAGGATTACGTATTACCTTAAATTACATCGCGGCTAACTTTTATTTAACAACTTTATTTACTGCAAGTATTCTGTGGTTGTGAAGCATATCAGAAGAACTGCAGTCAAGGGCGATAAAACCATCGGCGCGTGCCGTAATCTGTATGTGCGAGTGAAAGCGTGCGAGGGGGAGCCGGCGAACATGGTTCAATCTCGCGTGCGCGAGCGAGGAACACGGGCCGAATTCGTGTCCTCTCCAGTCGCGCACTAGGCAAAAATAAAATAACGGCTTTTACGTGCCAAAACCACTTTCTGATTATGAGGCATGCCGTAGTGGGGGACTCCGGAAATTTGGACCACCTGGGGTCATTAACGTGCACCTAAATCTAAGTACACAGGTGTTTTCGCCTTTCGCCCGCATTGAAATGCGGCCGCCGTGGCCGGGAATCGATCCCGCGTCCTCGTGCTTAGCGGCCCAACACCATAGCCACTAAGCAACCACGGCGGGCCCCGTGAGGCAGGGGTGCTCAGGCAAGGGAGGAGGGTGGTTCTTCTCCGGCGGCTGCTGGTACGCCCCGATGTCCTCCTCGCCCGCCACTCCGTACAGAGTAGAGACATCCGCGGAATCTGCTGCGCCTAGTGTTCCAGAAGATAAGGGTAGTGTGTTTACTGCGGAACGGCGGCAACGGGGACAAGTGCAGCCGCTGATGTGGACTTCGAAACTGAGCTGTACATTGAAATCGACCGTGCGACGCCTGCTGATCAAAAGGGAAATCGCATATTGCTGCACATACAAAGAAGAGACGCCGAAAACGTGCACAGCGAGCAGCATGGCCGTCGAAGCAGAAACAGAAAGGGCGCGAACGCGGTCGCAGACGCTACACTTACATCGATGGTACGACGCCGCTCTATATGACAGCTCGGGCGCGGTTCATGAATTCACGCGCCAGGCAGTTGGCCCGCTCGTTAGGGTTCCAACCCGCGTGTTTCGCTATATCGTTAACGTGGGTCGGGAACCGTGCTATGCTATGGCCTGCCGTTTTTTTCACCCGCAAGTACTACGAAAGGATCTGTTGACGATGCCGGCTGCGTGTTGAGAAACCAGACCGGACGAGAAAGTCCTGACCACCGTTCGCGTGTCGTAGAGAATGGTGGTCGGGTCTTTTGCGGCTTCAAGAGCCAAAGCTATCGCGGTTTCCTCCGCCTCGTTCGCTTGTTTAGTGTAGATTGACGGACGCTGGTAAGTGCTCTGCGCGCGTCGACAACCGAGATTGAAAAGCTGTCTTCGCTTCCGTATTTGGCGGCGTCGACGAAGAATGTATCTGCCCCGTAAGGATCGATTCGTTGAAGGGTGGTTCTAGCACGTGCTCTTGTGAGACCTTCGTTCTATATCTGGTGGATATTCCTTGGTGCGGGCTCTACCTTTATACCCTCACGGGCTAATTTATATAGGGGCTATCTGTCGAGCAGTGCCTGTGTAGGGAGTATACCAGCTTCATCAAGAATCGTACTGCCCGCCTTAATGCAAGTTTTTTTTTATCAGCCTACCATTGCACAAGCAGTATCGCGTCGATGACGCGCACCATTTCTTTCAGTGACTTTAATCATGCCGAAAAGCATCTCGTCTTCTTTTTTTCACGAGATATACCATCCAGATTTTAAAAGTTAGTGGGCCTCTTCAATTTAGCAGTCATAGACTGCTCTCAAACTGTCCACGGCTTCCGCTTTGACTAGCCCTTACAGAAGGACACACCACAGTCACGTGATGCAGCTGTGGAAAACTGTCCGAGGTTCCCCTCGAAAGCACCGTGACCTGGAGTCATCTGCTCGTTGCTGCTCGTAGGTCGCATCCCTACTCAGCGGATTCATTATTGTGGCCTCCGAGGTAGTCCAGCCGTGGAGGTCACGTCGTTGACACTACCATAGCAGTTGAATAGTGCAATCGCAGCCTCAGCGCACAGAACCTGCTCCCAAAGCGTACTTTGACGTCGCGTCTTCGTGTCGTTTAATTGTTGTAATTAATATATATCATTACCTTTTAGGTAATTCGCGATCTTCCCACGTCGCTTTTCAAAAAAAATGCACCCACCAATATTCTCAGAGCTTGTGAGACCGTTTAAAAAGCACAAGCACCCGATGGGTATGACACAGGACGCGTGTACACTGTCTACTATAATGCTGAACGTCAATGGCAAACGCTCGAACTTTGCAGCAGATGGGATAATCGGTAAAGATCCGATTGTGTAAAAACCCAGCTACCAGCGTGAAAACGGCACATGCGATATGGTATGCTTCCTGGCACACCAGCTTCTCTAATTTGAAAAGCGAAATCCACCTGTTTAAAACACATATAACAATGAGCATGACAGGTTCAGCGAAATGCATGAAGAAAAGCAAGCTTGTGCTCTTAATCAATGTGCTTATCTCTTAAGTGCTAACTCTAAAACTGCAAGATTTTCGCGACTCATGGAAAGCTCCATGATGGCAAAAACGGAAGTAATAGGACGCAGGAGAAATGAATGAGTGAATGAATTAATTAATGAAAAACTTTATTTCCACAAAGGAGGCATACCGGCGAAGGTGGAGCCCTCAGTCGAGGGCCCCTCTGGCCTTTGCCATCTTGCTAGCTCTGTCGATCAGCTTGAGCTGTTATTCAGGCTTCGAGCAGGACAGCGCTGCCTCCCACTGCTCCGATGTTGGTGTTTTGTATACTGGCGCTACCTTTTGCTTTTGGCAGGCCCATGTAACGTGGTAAAGCGTTGCGTGTTCCCCGCATAGCGGGCATTTTTTGTCATCTGATGACAGATAGATTTTGCTGAGAAGACTCAGATTGGGATATGCACAAGATATGGCAGAAAAATACCAGACTACTATGTTCCTGTATATTTTAACAACTTGTCTCAAACCGTCTTGCGCACTCAAACCAAATGCAAGGTATAGAAGACACTCAGGCAAATTAACACTAGTCGCCCCAGGGAACTATTAGGTTTTTTTCTTCTTATTTTTTTTCCTTCATAGACTACTTTAAATGTGAAAAGTGCATGTCAATTGAATAAGTGTTTGGTCCCGCTGCCTGCCAGGCACTGCCGCTCAAGCCCTGTGTGGCTTTTGCAGGCCTGTTTTGTACGCTGCTTTCTTTGTTACTTTGTAGAATAAAGTATTATTATTATTAGTCTGCAGTTGTCTCCAGGCAACCGACTGCTCTCTACTAAGGTCTTTGTGGTGAGGGGGGTAGATCCTCCTTAGGGATCTCTGGTTTTCTAAAATTGCTCCATAGCGTCTGGTGACTGTGTCCGGTTCCCCGTCGTGGCGTGCCCCACGGTTAGCGCATGCTCGGGCGTTGGCGTCGGCACGCTGGCTCTCTGTCATAGTCTCATGACCTGGTGTCCACGTAATGAAGCATTTCGAAAAGGTGATTTTTCTCGTCTTGAGTATGCGGATGGCTGCAGTGGATATGCGTCCACTGCTGTACCTTCTGCACGCTTCTTGCGAGTCCGTAAGTATTGATGTAGTGGCCTGATCGCCCTGGTGGGTGATGACGAGTGCGATTGCCGCTTCCTCTGCCTCGAGTTTGCCTTTGATCGAAGCGCAATTGATTTATCTAAGCTGGTGATTAACAACGCTGACTACATCACCGGAGTGTTCTTTGTATGCGGTCGCGTCGACGTATAACACGTCCTTTTTCCCCGCGAGATATCTGTTGTGTGCTTCTGATCTTGCCTTTCTCCTGGCCTTGTGTATTTTAGGGTGCATGTTTCTCGGTATCGGGCTGATCTCAATGATCTCGTGAATCTCTTGAGGTATGCTTACCGTTCTGTTAATTTCTCTGCAAGCTTCCCTCATACCCAGTATCTTCAGCGTGTTCCTGCCCGTTGGAGACAGCATGAGTCTCATTCTATGCGCGAGAAGGTGAGCTTCAAATTGTTCTTGCAGTGTGTTGTTTATGCCCAATTTAAGGAATTTCTCCATCGAGGCGTTGACCGGCAGTCCGAGAGCACATTTGTAGATTTTCCTAAGGGTTCCCTCTAATTGTTCTTTTTCCTGCTCGAGCGGTGTTTAGTAGGGGCCGCTGTATACAATCCTGCTGACCACGAAGGTCTGCATTAGACTACATGTGTCCTCTTCCTTCATACCAAGTCGTCTGTTTGAGATTCTTGCGATCATCCTCGTGATCCGAGCTGTAGTGTTTGCCAGCTGTGTGATTGTGGGATCCACGCGACAGTTGCTTTGTACCCACATACGAAGGATCTTAACTTGGAATACATCTGGAATCTTCTTCCCCCCTATGAAGGTGTCTATGGAGTTTTGCAGATTTTATCCTCTTCTGTAGACTCTGAGCACCTCGGATTTCTCCGGGAGCAGGAAAGTCCGCAGTGTTCAGTGTATGCGTGGACTGTACCTGCTGCACTCTGCAGAACGTCTTGTTTTTCTCCTAAGGATCCCTTGGTAACCCAGATTGTGACGTCGGCGGCGTATATGGCATGCCTGAGTCCTTCAATTTTTTTCGAGCTTCTGTGCTAACCGGATCATAACAATGTTAAAAAGCGTAGGGGATATCACATAGGCTTGCGGTGTTCCTTTTTTGGGCATGTTGAAGATGTCAGTCCTGATGCTTCTTATACCAATGGTGGTGGTTCTGTCACTGAGGAAAGCTTTGACGTAGTTGTGTATTCTCTGTCCGCAGGACACGCACATTACGCTAACCGCAAAAGACGGGCTGCTGATTCCTAGAGTCAACTGTATTAAGGCGCTTGGTTTGCTCCTTGAGTCCAACGGCAGGAACGCGCAGGTTTCGGTGCGCATCACCTCCAAAACGGAGAACATGCTTAGGCTGATCTTAAGGGTCTCAAGCCGCAGAGGAGGGCTGAGGGAGAGCAACCTCCTTCGGCTCTACCACGCGTTCCTCATAAGCCGTATTAATTACGTCGCATCGGCACTACATTGGTCTAAACGCGAATAAGATAAACTCGAAACCTTAATGCGGAAAAGTATCAAAAGAGTGGTGGGACTCCCCATGAGCTCCGGCACGGACAGGCTCATGAGCCTGGGCATGCACGACACCCTATCGGAAGTGACTGAGGCACTGAAACTAGTGCAGGTCGCGCGGTTCTCCTATTTACAAGGCTGGGCAGCGTCTCCTACAGTCGCTAGGCTGCCATCATACGGGCACTCTGGAACAGAAGGTCGCTGCTCCTGCTCAAAAAATTACCTGCTCAGGTACCTGCTCAAAAAATTGTGAAATACTTGTGCTTGCCTGTTGTCGTTAGGAAACCTGAAAAACTTCGCTGAACTGTAAATCCCGCTGCTAGGACACCACATAGCCTCAGAAAACATGTGATGCCCCGATTTAGCTATATTATTTATTATTATGGGGTTTTACGTGCCAAAACCACTTTCTGATTATGAGGCACGCCGTAGTGGAGGACTCTAGAAATTTAGACCACCTTGGGTTCTTTAACGTGCACTTAAATCTAAGTACACGGGTGTTTTCGTATTTCGCCCCCATCGAAATGGGGCCGCCGTGGCCGGGATTCGATCCCGCGAGAGTTAGCCATCTTCGTCTAATGCTTGGTAGACCTGGTTTCCTGCGTCATCTCTTCCTTGGACGCTTGATCACGCTTCTCTGTCTTATCTTTCCTATCTTCGTGCCTTGTACGACAACCGAAGCTGATGAGTGAGCGCAATCCAACTTGCGATATTGCTGAGTGAGTGGCAAATATGAACAGAGAGAAGCTGGGACGGACGCATGAAGTCAACCACTTCCCGCGCTTCGCCCGATTTCAAGTTCACAAAAATAGAATTAAAAATTTCTAAAAAGAAAATAGGGTTATTTGCCGTACGCTCAAATATCTCTACTTCACAAAACTTGGGAATGGCGAGAAATGTGAACATCCACATCTATTTTACTTCGTTCCAGTATATCTTAGCATATCCGGCAACCGCTAGGAGCGCGCATGTTCCTTGATACTGAAGCAAAGCTCATTATTTTTCGAAGCGAGATCGGGATGCCTTAGAACACGCACCAATAGAGCGAGACATAAGAAGGAAGATGAAGCATGTGCTTGCTGCAGTAAAGCTAGGGAAACGACAGGCCATCTTTTATTAGAATATGAAGACGTCTGCCCAGAGGTCGATTTAGGCACCACAGGCCTCTTGAATCCCTTGTGTTCAGCGAGAGCAGGGGAAAGGTAAACATGCCCGCAACAGAGATTAGTAAGAGGCGATTGGAAGATTGGTGGAAGAAAAGTACGGAAACGACAAAAAACGGAGACGCACAAAAGGAAAATTCGTAATAGGGGGTCAGAAAATTTGGTTGTGGGATTTCATAGTGGTTTCTTTTTTTAACCTAGGTAGGACATTAGGCAGTGTAATAGCAATAGCTTGGTGGCGCAACCCACAGCGCCGTTTCAAAGGGGACGCTCATAACATCCATCCATCCATCCATCCATCATTCCATCCATCCAGCCAAAGACTGAAACTAGCACTCGCCTTCCGGGGGTTTCATTTCATTTCATATCAATTATTTTATTTACTCTCAAGGCCGCACAGGTATTACAGAGAGGAGCGGCAACAGAAAAAAAAAATGGCTAATGAGGCAGCACATTATCACAGATAGCTGACTTGAACACATCATATTCTGTGATAGTTACGATGAAGGCGAGAAGGCAATTCCCGTGTTTACTTGTTTTCGGGATGAAGGCTTCAAGGTAGACATTGCTTTTACACTGACGCACCCCAACCTTCATTTGCTGATCAATAGGGAATTACAAATGGCTCGGAGGCGAAAAAAAGTGTCATTTTTAGGTCATTATTACTGTATTTTATTTTATGAAACAGGCATAAGCGGGAAATTGACATATAGTACAAAGAAGCGGTAGGTCAAGCTTGGGCTTCATGCGAGAAATGCTGGCTAAGCGATAGTAATAAGAGAGGATAAACCTAGCTGAGCGGTTTTGAACCGATTCTGAGAACTGTGTTAACGGGATGGTGTACGGGTTTCATATCGGTGAAGCGTACTGAAGTTTAGAACGAACGAATGTTTTATATATTAGTAGTTTCAACGGAACCGGAGCGAGGCGGAAATTCCGCCGTAGACAACCAAGGGAACTCTTATCTTTGTTAATAACATGGGTGATATGTTTCTGCCATGACAGGTTATTAGTGATATGGACGCCCAGATACTTTTAGCTGTCAACGAACTGAAGAGTACAACCGTTAAGATCATAGCCCTGAGAAATGCACTGGTTAATCTTTGGAAACACCCTCATTGTTTTACATACGTTAATGTTTAGTTTCATAAGCCATGTATCACACCAAGAAGAAATTTTATTTAGGTCTGACTGAAGAACGGAGAAGTCGGACTTACTAGAAATTAGGCGGCACAGAACGAAGTCGACTGCAGAGAGCCTTATGTTAGAAGTAAGAGAATGAGGCAGGTCATTAGTATAAATTAGAAAAAGAAGAGGCCCATGGACTGACCCCTGAGGAACACCGGATGTTACATAGCATGATTTAGAGTCATGACCAATAACAGAAACCTACTGTTTTCTGTCCTGCAAGAAACATTCAGTCCACTTAAGCAAGACACAATCAAGATGGAGTGCGCTAAGTTTCAGTAATAGTAGTCGATGTGAGACGGCATCGAAAGCTTTCGCGAAGTCAATGAGTATGCAGTCAATAACTGAAGCTTGATCTAACGCTGAAGATAAATCATCAGTAAAATTAATAATTGAATCTCACAAGAATAATTTTTGCTAAAACGAAGCTACCGTGACGCAAGAAAATTATTAGACTCGAGAAAACGAATCAAGTCGCAGTATATTATGTGCTTTAGTAACTTGCATGGAATAGAAGTTAAGCAGATCGGCCGGTAGTTTAAGGGGTTATGTGTATCACTAGACTTGTGGACTGGAATCACCTTCGCCGTCTTCCAGTCGTCCGGAAGTGGTGAACTCTGGAAAGACTGCGCAAAAATATGTGACAAGAAAACAGATGGATACGCTACAGTACTCTTAAGGAATCTGTAATTTATGGTATCAACTCCTGCCGATGAGGAAAGTTTAGCTTTTATAATCAAATTGTAAATGCCATCAACGTCGCCAGAAATCGGCTCCATCTCAAAGTACGTAAATGCACAGTCTGGCGGACGGTGAAGTATCTATTAGAGCGTCAGAAAAAGATAGCGAAAATGTGTTCTTAAAAACCATTCAGCAAAGCTCACGGGGGACAGGAAATCCAGCGTCAGTTTTCAGAACAATTTCTTTAGGTTTGCGTACGTTGATAACGTTCCAAAACTTCTCAGGATTAGTTGTGAGCAGATGTGGTAGTGTTTCAGAAAAAAGTAATTCTTGGCTGAGCGGATAGCCATTTTATATTCAGATGTGATAGCTAAGTAGGCAGCTTTTGCTTGGGTTTTCCCAGACAGCTTGAAGCTTCGAAAAATGCGTTTTTTTTTCTTGTTAAGGCGCCGTTTTAAACACAAGTTAAACCAAAGAGCCCGATTGCACGGAGGTAATTGGCGAGTCGGAATATATTTTTCAATTAGTGTTTCAAGTTTGTTTTTGAAAAGAAGCCAGTATTCTGCGATAGACCTGTCCCACAACTGTGGAAAAAAGAAATCGGCAAAGCTTTGCAACTCGTTATTGATCGAGGTAAAATCTGCTCTACTGTAGTCACGAATTCTCTTACAGTATATTAGACGCTGGGGCTAGCGCAGGAGCATTGCAAAATGAATTACGGAACGATCGCTTAAACCTGTTATAATTGATAACGTGGAAATTGAGTCAGGAGATGTGGTGTAGACGAGCTCAAGGATGTTGGAAGAAATTGCAGTGACACGGGTAGGCTCTTTAACAAACTGGGTGATGCCAAAGGTCCAACATATATCAAGAAAGCTTGAACATTGGGATGAGGATAGAGTCACTGATGGGAAGTCAACAGCCCAGTCAATGCCACGGAAATTTGAATCACCGAGCAAGAATATTGGTGCTGCGAGATATTGCACAACGATTTCGTTAAGACAGTGAAACAGTTCGTTGCAAAATGTGGATGAGCTATCGGGTGGTCGATAGCAAGCGCCAAATATCACGTCTTTCTTTATCACCAAATCTTTATCTTTATCTTTATCTTTATTTTATCTTTATCGCCAAATATCACGTCTTTCGTTTATGTGAATACTACAGCGCAAGAACTGAATCTGCAAAGGCACGTATATATCAAAAGCGGTGATATCAGATGAAACAGCGATCAAGGTCCCACCGCCACATCGTCCTATTTGGTCATTTTTATAAATACTGTAAGCCTTACCGCACGCGAAAAGTTTCCAATTTTCAATTTTGTCAGAAAGCCAGGTCTCGACTAAAACAACAATATCTGCATTACACGTGTCGGTCAGCACAGACAGGGTATCGCGCTTATTCATGATAGAGCGGATGTTAGTGAACAGCACAGGGTAATCGTTCTCATGCCTATTCTTTACGGCCGCGCGATGCCAACTCGAAACGTGGGATGGGGTATTCGCAGGGAAATTTATTGCGCTGCTGTCCACATTTCTTCTCGCACTAGCAATACTAGACAGTTTTAGTACTGCGTCATGGCGATACGTACGCAGCACGCAAGGGCTTTGCGGAACGTAGGAGCGCGTCTCGCTTGGGGGCTTTTAGTACTGCGAAATGCCTACGTACGCAAGAGGGCGACTGTTAGACGCCGGGCGCGTCGGAACGCATTGGCCGTACCTGCCGATACGTCGAACCGTCGGCCAAACTAGACGCTGTTGATCTCGCTAACATGATGTAACGTGTGGGCGCGTTCCCGCTTCGTCGAACTATATTTAGGCCCTTTAAGATACTCTACTTTTAATGCGCTTGAAATGCACGAATCATATCGAGAAAAATAAAAACCGAGTACTTGCTTTCTGGGAAGGAGGCTTGTGGGCTTTTATGGGTCCTGGGTTTTGTACTTGAAGCGAACAGATCGAACATTAGAACCATTCAGCGTATTACCAAGAAAACGGAGGAGGCCATAAGACTTATAAGACGGATCTCTAATAGGCATAGGGGTTTAGGAGAAGAAGGTGCGATGCGCTTAGTTCACGCATTTATTATGTGTCATTTCTCGTATGTGGCAGCTATGCTAAATTGGAATAGGGGGGAGAAAAATAAATTGGAAGCATTAATCAGAAAAGCCATCAAGGCTGCGCTTGGTCTGCCTATGACTACGTCAAACGATATGTTGCTACGACTGGGTTTGCATAATACTTTAGATGAAATTGCTGAGGCTCAACGTACCGCACAGAGGGAGCGGTTGCTAGGTACACCAGCGGGTAGGTATATATTACAGTCCATTGAAGAATCGGCGGCTGTGTCGCACGATAGGGCGCCTCTACACGAGTTGAACGTGAACCTTAGGGCAAATATCATGGTTCGTCCATTTCCGCGGAATGTGCACCCCGTGCACAATGTAGGGAGGCGGGTCGCGAGAGCTAGGGCTTTGTTGCGAGAGGCAAAGGATCAGGAGGAGGAGTCTGCGTTTGTTGACGCCGCATGGATTAATGGTAAAAATGCTTATTCGGTGGTGGTAGTAGATGGCAAAGGGAGCGTTAGAAATGCTGCTTCCATTTATACCAAAGACCCGGGGGTTGCTGAACAGGTGGCTATTGCTCTAGCACTAATTGATTCTACAAGAGGTTTGGTGTTTAGCGACTCGCGATCTGCGATTACAGCCTTCTCGAGAGGACTTGTTGCGGAACCGGCTAACAGACTGCTGCAGGGTAGGGATATCACTTCGCATACCGTTACTTGGTTCCCGGCGCACATGGGGACAGTGGAGGGAGCCCCGCGTAACCTCAACGAGGTGGCGCACAGGGAGGCACGAGGATTAGTGTGCCGTGTACTCCCTGAAGGGGCTGGATCTCCCGCTCCTGAGTACAGGGACCAACTGTTAACCTACAACGAAATCACCAAGCACTATTACTTAGGGCGCAGGGCATTCCCGTTGCCACATCCTAAATTAAGTAGGCCGCAGGCGGTTACATTAAGGCTTCTGCAGACACGGACGTACCCTAACCCGGTCATCATGAATAAA
The DNA here is from genome assembly GCF_050947875.1 of Dermacentor variabilis. NCBI lineage: Eukaryota > Metazoa > Arthropoda > Arachnida > Ixodida > Ixodidae > Dermacentor > Dermacentor variabilis. The sequence continues at coordinate 44,980,114 of NC_134573.1, read as the reverse complement.
ATTAATCCGGACTGCGGGGTTTCAGTCTATTGTAGTAAGTGTGGGGGTTTGCTCGATTTACAACACATGCTGTGGCGCTGCTTGGCGTTGGCCGGTGATGGTTCTCGAGGTGAACAGTGGTGGCAGCGAATGCTGCACAGTGAAGTGCTAGCGGACCAACTCAGGGCTGTCCAGAGGGCCCGTGTGATGGCAGAGGGGCTCGGCCTCTCTGTACCGACGTGGGAGCGGCCCGCATCAGTCCCAGACTGATCCCTCAGGACCTCAATAAAGTTCTTCATACCATACTTGCTTTCTGGGGCTGGCACGGTCATTTGCGACAAACTGCGCCAAGAGTAGGTCGAGCCTTTCGCGGAAACAGCGCACGCTGAAGACTTTCCTAAAAGCGAAATTCATATTTTTGGTTATACATTCCCACTTTGCAGGATCCTGGAAAGGGTTCTGCGCGTTTACTTCACACAGCAAAGCCAAATCGTACGCCACGGAAAAGAACAGTCTTCCGCTGGTCGCCTTCGACACCGCCATTTTTCGAAACTCTTGTTTCGCGCTCTCCCGAACGAACGAGAACCACGAAAGCAGCACGCAAGACTCGCTACGTACGCACGCAAGAATCGGATGCGTGCGTACGCAGCGGCCGCGTACGCATCTCGTACCGTTTGTGTTGCGTTCTGCCCATGCGCAGTTTGCAGAACGCAGCGATCTTACGTACGCAACGCCGTCGCGTACGCTCCGTACGCAGTACTAAAGCTGTCTACTGTTCCACTGAAGTTCATAAACGGTATCGGTTTGAGAGCAATACACGTAGCACTTTTTGTTGATGAACAACTTGTTGTACCTGAGGTGACACAATTGACCGGAGGACTTCCCAAATGCAATTAACTTCTTCCTAGTCATTCTAGTTGCCCGACAGAACTCTTTGTGAATGGATACCCCGGATCATTTCAGTTTCTTCTTTTCTGTTAATATGTTTTTTTTTACTTTAAATAATGCCAGTTTCACTGCCACTTATCGACATTTATTATTTATAAAGGCACCTAAGCTCTGCGCACGCTCAATTCGCTCTTCGGGTAATTGCACCGCGAGAAATTGCACAAGAATTGAACGAACTTTTTTTTTCTGTTTCCCTCGAAGTTTCAGAGGTACTATTGGCCATACCAAGATAATCAAGTTACCTCTTCTTGACCTGTCCTCGAAATCATCCAGACAAGATTGCGCCGATGCATTCTCACTTTTCATCATCCTCATCATCAGCCAGGTTACGCCAACTGCAGGGCAAATGCCTCTTAATTGTGGCCACGTCGTCCCTGCAAACTTCTTAATCTCATCCGCCCACCTAACGTTCTGCCACGCACTGGTATGCTTCCCTTCCCTTGGAATCCAGTCCGTAACCTATAATGATCATCGGTTATCTTCCCTCCTCATTACATGTCCTGCCCATGCCAATTTCTTTTTCTTGATTTAAACTAAGATGCCATTAACTCGCGTTTGTTCCCTCATCCAATCTGCTCTTTTCTTATTCCTTAACGTCACACCCATCATTCTTCTTTCCACAGCTCTTTGCGTCGTCCTCAGTTTAAGCAGAACCCTTTTCGTAAGCCTCCAGGTTTCTGCCCCGTAGGTGAGTACTTTTCATGGTTTCGGTAATAATGCCTCGGATATAAGCAGGATTCTGCTGAGTGTCAAGTGCAACAACTTTCTCCTCTACGCACGCAAGTCTGGCATTCATGCTTGCAACACGCTCGTCAAGTAACTTTTGGTTGGCTTTCACTTCATTAAGAGTTGAGATTAGCTCAGCGTGACGCGCGTCCATTTTAGTAGCAAGAGAGTTAATGGCCTCGAGAAGCAGGTTAGTGCTACAACTGGGATCAGGGCCAGGGTTAAGCTCAATGTCTCCGGACACCACAAGCAACTTTGTGACATATACACAGTCGGTAAATGAACACCACGAAATGTCCGGGCGTGGGACGAGCAGCAAAGCGCCATTGCTAGAACGCTTACAGTAAAGGGAAGTCGAGTTACCAAGCTGGATGTAAAAGAAGAGCGGTCTCAGCAAGGACTGCGCCATTAATGCCATCCCATCCCCTCTGGTAGCTCTCTGTATATAAACAAGGCTTTATTTTTAGGCATAGTCACAGGTTGTAGCACCACCACTGCATACTGCTGCCCGTAAACTCCAATGGTACAATTTGTCATTTAATTTTAGTTTTTTATAGACAAGGGTGGCTTTATCACTGTTTTCATTTTCGGTTTTGCATAACTGCCAAAGCTTACTACGCATGGAACGAACGGGTGATGAGAAACTTTCATAAATAGATAGATGACTGTGTTTCAGTGTAACGCAGTTTAGAAGTACGCACATCGTTTCAGTTAAGTTATAAAATAATGGAATGACAGGGCAAACTCGGTTTTCTGTTTGTTTTACATATCCGGTAAACACGCTGTATAATTGAACCTCCACTAAGCTTGTCTTTAAGAATGCAGCTTACGACCTCCTGCTTCAGATCAGTTAGAGTTTCTGTACCTTGTTCTGTGAGCCCGTAGATAAGGACATTTTTATATGGGCTTCTATTTTCTAGCTCATCAACTTTGTCTCCTATTCACGTGCATCGATTGCTTACCGACGGTGTCAACTTTTTCTCCACGCTTGTCCAGGTGCTGATGAGATGAGTAGAAATGAAAACAGCACGAGTTGAATAGGCCGCCTGAGAGGCGGGGCGTGCTTGAAAAAGAAAATTGTTGTCTCTCTTCTGGATATTGTGCATGCTGCAGGCAACTTCCATTGGGCGGATCTACACCCATATCGTTTTAGTTACACTGCGTAAAACAAAACACCTGATATGACACGTACATAATTAGAATGCCGGCTGCACGCAACGGGACAGCATTCCACAGCAAGCAATAGAATCAGAACTGACAATTGTAATAATTCGAATGGCAGTGTGCCATGGTTCGAGCCAAGCTCATAATCCGTGAGAACACATAATTACAGTGGAACAATTGTGGATAACAATTCATAGTATAGCGTGTGGAAAAGGGGAAAAAGGATTAAGCCTGTTTCATAGCAGGCTACATATAACTCCAAGGGATAGATAGATGCACACTGAGCCTGTGTGGTACCTTATGTTTTAAGAGAAAGCTTTGCCACAGGCTTAATTCAGATTTTCAGATTTTAATACTTGTAACATGTGAAAATGCTTGTACGAGAGTACTGTGCTACACTGATTTTAATAAAAGTTGTTACAATAAAGCGAAAAAATAGTTTCTAGTGACTGTACGAAGCACAATTTAGATGTTATACCTTAACCCTTCAGAATGAACTTTAACATTCGTAAATTTCAGTAAAATTGAAGCACAATGCTTACAAGTTCCTAACTCTGCACAAAAAAGAGCTATGAGAGTTTCATAAACTGCATCCGCTGGGCGTCAAAGAGAACCTATTTGACATATAAATTAGCAGATCACATCAAATTCTTGCAATATTTATCAAGGTTTAGCGATTGTTTTATTCCCAAATAAAGGTATATTTAAAAATGTTCTTTTATACAATACTTTTGTTCACTGTAGATGTATCATTAGATGAAAGTTACACAACCACCATATCATTTTCGAATACTGAGTAAGGAACTTATAAAGTGGCTAGATGAGTTATCTTTCTTTAGCAATTTTTAATATCTTGATTTAATATTTGCAACGTAAGACCCTAGCTTGTAACCATTTTCTTCGAATGCAACTAAACTCATCGAAATTTGGCGCAGTGGTTGTGCAGAAAACAATTTATCCTTTCCTCTGTGTGCAGATGGGAGCCCATGACCTACAGCTTTCTTTAAAGGACAGTATGAAAAACGCAAACATATTTCGGCAGTACAGGCGCGAAAATTGGCAGGAAAGTTTAGGCACGAAGCAACCTAAGCATGAGCACGAGGAGATGTGTTATTTGTGTAATGAGATTTTGATGAGAAGCTTCGGTATTATGGTAATTTCATTATGTAGAATCATGACAAACTTTGTTACCTATACTGTGTTCAAAAAATATTTTTCTGCACGCTGCCAAGCCTGAAAATTATAGAAAACATTTATTGCAGGTATTAAAGGCTGCGCACTTCTATATACGCAAAGAATTGAGTTATTCTCTAAGAGCCTAACACAGGTTAGCCTACTTAGCATGCCATAGAGCGGCTAAATATTTGAGTTTAGGCCGTACTAGTGCCTTCTGAAGCAATGTCTACCTAGAAATGGGAACCTTGGTAATGTTTCGGCTCGTATGGCGAAGTTTGCAGTCGAGTTTCGATAAAATTTTGTCGACATATGGTTTCCGTAATAAGCTTAATCTTATGCGTGCCTAAATGTCGGTGTAAGGAATGGTCAGCCGGTCAGTCAGACAACACAACATTATTTCTGAGATACTTCAGCTTCAAGATACATTTTCGAGTTAGACATCATGTAAATAGATTTTCATTCACCAGAAGAGAATTAGTGCATAAGAATGCCAATCACAAAAAAGAATTTAAGCTCGAATGTCACGTTCTTTTTTATATATATTGCATGACCACCGCACTCAATCAGGCGCGGGGAAAGTTCTGCAAAAATACGATCTCTCAGAGGCAACACCTGCCACCAATCCCTTTCCCGTCGCGCAGTCATCTGACAGGTTAACGGGGTTGTTTATATGAGATGTTGGACAAACCGCACGCGTGCAGTGACGGTGTGTGCAGTGGACAGGATGCGGTTGTTCTGGCAGCTCTGTGGCGTCATGTGCATCACATTGATGCTCACGTTCGGGATCATACTTCTCCCAGCATTGCTAGTGTCCAGAAAATTACGTCAAATGTACTTCGTCACTTCGCTTCGTGTCGGAAACATCATTTACGCAGATGGCATGGCTTCAGCACGGCGCGCTGCGCTCAAGCCTCTGGAGTTCTTGGAGTCACGTGATCCCGCGCTCCAGAAAGAAGGCGCTCTCCGGCTGCTAGAAATTGGCGCGGGTTCAGGAGCCAACTTTGAGCACATCACAAGAAAAATTAGGTACACCAACGTCGATCCCAATCCAGAGTTCTGCAATGTCTTCCTCAAAGAGCTCAAGCGCTACCCAAAGGTATAAACATTCATTATTAGACGTACAGAAAACTGCTCAGCGAAATGAAGCCGAATATATGCGTTAGCCACGGCTTTTGATGTTAACACTAAGAAAACCACAAAAGAAGCGAATGTGAAGGGTTTTAACCTGTCGGCAAACTCTTACCGTTAACGAATTACTGGATTACCGTAAGGACGTACGGCAGTACCAAAGCTAGTAGAAACATTTTGGAGCACTTGGTCTAGTTTATTTACTTTATGTGTTTATTTAATGCAACTGTCGATGCCACTGGGGACCATTACAGGTAAGGCAAGTAGGTAGGAAATCCTAATACATAGCATATCAGTGTGCACAAATGTGGTAAACGTGTACATAGGTAAACAGTATGACATTGAGAAATAACAGAACCTAATGCGTAATGATAAAGTTAAGGATAATAAAAGGTGTGATAAACCACAGGGTTCATTTTAGAACGAGAAGAACGGGGGTTACCCGGTGCCCGATAGTTGAAAGAATCGTATCATGAGAAGCGAACACAGACACCAAGAAGAACATAGGAGAAATTGCTCGTACTTACTAATATAATTTAAGAAATGATAAATTAATGGCAATGAAAGTGGATGAAAAAACAACTTGCCGCAAGAGGGGAACGATCACACTTCTTCGCATCACGCGCGTAATGCGAAGACGTGGGATCGTTCCCCGCCTTTTTAATGATAAACAATCAGAAATCTCATCCATGAAGCCACTACTGGGATCCGTATCTGGTCTATAGTCACTAGTTCGTGAACCTACAGATAAAAGCGCTAAGACGAAGTGTGTGTGTGGGTCTCCCCTGCGTGAGCAACACAGGCGCCAAACAAAAGATTTACAGCATGTAAATCACTGCCATACGCGGCTCCAGTACAGCGACCACCTGCAGGGCACTTTAGTGGCCGGATTGTAGAGACGACCGAGAATCACGCGTACTGAATCTGCCAAGTTCTTCGGCCTTTTCTGAACGCTTTCCTTCTCAATGTGTCCGTCCCCTTCCTTGTCCGTTGTGTCACCGTTTTCATTGGCCCTATCATTCTTGGCTTCATGGTGCAGTGGACCGCTAGGGCCCGCTGTCATAGCCGTGGGTCCAGAGGGTAGCAAAGGCCACTCCGTGTCTGTATTAGCGAGTCGACGCGAATATTCGCCACGTGCTCTCATTGACCTTGAATTAGCAGCTGCGTCCTAGCAGTTCTTGAACTAGCGGAACTTGAACTAGCAGTTCCCACCGAATTAGCGGTTACTGTCTTCGGTGCACGCACCGGCAAAGGCGGTCATGGCGCGTGCGCCCCGTCATGCAGTTCTTTTGAAATTCCTTTGTGGCGCTTCTATCGCGAGCGTTGGCCAATTTGGCGAATAGACTGAGCAGCCTCCTTCCATAAAGAGTGGTCTCTTGCCACTTTTCGAAGAAGACGAGCGTCTTTTCATTTTCGGGCATTTCTTTAAATTCCCTTCGTGATAGCCAGCACAGATGGGACATCTAAATGGAGACGCATCACAGTCGGTGGTATTATGCCCTCCGCCGCAACGCGAGCAGGTGGCTTCACTTCTACAAATAGCACTCACGTGTCCTACCTTTAGATATTTCCGCCGTTGAAGAGGCCTCAGAACAGATGGTCGTACAAGGTGGATCACGTAGCCCACTGTGACATACGCTGGTAATGTCGAAGAAGCAAGTATTAACTTGATACATTGGGAATTCGCCAAGCAATGAATCGCAAGAATGCGCATCTATCACCTTAAAATATTCTTGAGGTCCTCATACTTGATTTCCAGCTCCACGTCGGAGATCACAGCAGTCGTTGTCTCCTTCCCGTAAGTAATAAAGTAATATCGCACTTTACTGTTGAATGGCGTTTAACTTTTCCAGTATTTCGCAATTTTTCACATCTATTGTCAGGATGTTCTTGCGAGCGTTGATCCTGATGTGGTTGATTTGCCCAGCAGCCGCACTTTGAAAATATTTGGGTAGTAACTGCCTGCTGAGGGAGTTCATGATGTGTGACGTCGAGAGTGGCACGTCAGAAACCACGAAGGATTCTTGCTGCGTCTGATTCTATGATGTCGTCTCAGTCGACATATGGTGCATCTTTATACGGTGGCCCATGGCTACGGTGTACATGCTGCCAGAGTCCATGACTTCCGGCGTTGAGCTCTCCGAGGAGTCGATCTTGTCCGAGCTTCGAAAGGCACGTCGTCCAAAAATGAGTAATGCAGCAGACGACTGACCTTGTTCTGCTAGCCATGGGCGCGTCTTCTTTCTCATCCTTGATGAAATGACTCTCACAAAAATGGCAAAAACATAAAAAATGGCATAGCAGCGAGAGGCCCAGATCACCAGTCAGCCCTTGGCACTTCATTCTCTTCTTCTTTCTTTTTCTTCTTGTTGGAAGACACTTTGATGCCGACTGGGATACTAGGTAAGTGCTACTCGTTGTGTGCTGGCCAGAAATTAACCGCTTTCATGCCAACATTGGTTACCGAGCACGTGCAAGTAGGTGTGTATGATTCTTCAGCGAACTAGTTAGGCGCAACTGTGAATGTGTTGCTCTAAAATAATGAAAATGGATCTCCAAATTTATCCTATGCTGAGGGGAATCGAACTCACCACAGATGTTACTGAAAGAGAGCAATCCAATGCGTTGGCCGGCTGCCCTACAGATGCACTTCCGAGGTGCCGCTTTTGATTGAATTTCTTTCATTCCAACACCTCAGCAAGCGGCGCCACGAAAGCACTGGGTTTCGCCACTCTCCAACGATCTTCTTGCAACTCTGGTTGCCAGTACGTTCGATTGAGTGGACGGAGAGCGATGCGTAATTGTGAGCGTTCGCAGGCACTGGCGCGCCACGCTTCTCGTCTCGGAGGGCACGCGTGGAGTTTGTGGCACTCCCACTTCGTCACGCAGCCTGTCAGAAAAAGAAGGTCGAGAGAGGCGCCTGGTTACTCTCCTCCGCGTTTCTCTGCGTTCGCACGCACCGGCGTGCCACACATACCGGAGGTCGGGTGCAACCTTCGTGGCGGCGCTGATAGATGGCACCGAGTTTTCCTAGGGAAGCGCGGGAGAGCAGTCTTGCTGCTGCACACGCCCCGTGCATACCTCGTTTCGATGGTGACAATACGTTGTTTGCTATATAAATTTCTTGCCCACGCATTACCGTCGACAGCGACTGTGGTACGGGTTTTGCCGCCATTTTTATATGCATAGAGCCAGTGAAGAAGACCCGAAAAGCGGAAATGGCTACACAAGCTGTCCGGGATGATAGCTGGCAAAGCCATTTCAATCTGTCGCCTGTTATTTACGTCAATTGCAATTTACGTCGCCTGTCAATTTACGTCACTTGCTAGCTCATTGCGGCGGTTGTTATTAGTGAGTAGTATAACCAGTTTATCCATACTGGATTGGCATTGGTACCAGGTTCGAATCCACGACTAAGAATAACTTTTCGTAAATGTGAAGCCTGCTTTCTGAGAAACCCGTTCGAATTTACTTTTTCGCTTCCTAATACATTAGGGCGGATGAAAATTTTTTCTTTCGTGAACCGTCCTGCACCTTGTGGGAGCGCGCAGGAATGAACTGCCATATTTAGTGTCCGTGTGTTTCGAGTTGTCAATTACTTCGCCTTCGTGCTGCGATATACTAGCTTTTTGGTTAGCTCCGATGGTTGAGCGACCACTCTGCAAAAATAAGTGGTTCGGGGTTCTAATGCTACACCAGGACGAAATTTTTCTGAAGTGCGACGCTTTCTTTCATAAAAAACATCCATTGAGGTTTTCTGTGTAGCTTCGTTCTAGATTCAGGTGGATGGTATTTCTTCGCTCAGTAATGTCTCTTCAGACTCATTCTAATTGCTAGAGTTTTTGGTCGCGTTAGCTTATCCAAAAGAAATAAGTCGCAGGCCTGCACAGTCATACAGTCGCAGGCGTACGCAGCCCAGTCACAACGTAGGCTGGAGCAGTGGCTCCTTAGGGGATCACCATAAAGCGCTTGAAGATGGTTAACTGCCGTCGTGCCTGACTTTAAGCAGTACGCACTTGAAGGCGTTAACAGCAAAGCCGCAGGGCTGCATTTTTGACAGCAAGCATTTCAGGGTCTTCGCGGCGAAGCTGTTGGGCAGCGTTTTCACCAGAGCGCCATAAGGGGTGTTCGCTGTGAAGCCATTGAGCCTAGTTTTCACGAGAGCGAACTTAACTGTCCAGTCCACAAGGCGTTAATGGTAAGCTGCGACTTGTGCTACTTTTTGCGCAGCGGTCTCCTTAGCCTGATGTTGCCTGGTTGCAGCCGCCCGCGTAGCACTACAATTATCTTCTACAGCAGCGATTCGCACCTACCGAGGAGGCGCCATAATATGTACCGAATTGCAAACACGGGCATTCAGTGTACGCGGCACACACGTCACATGGCTTCACACATGGCATGATATGATGCAACACCTAGTGAAAATGAGAGCTCTTCAATAAAAGTTTGCGTGTATGAACGCTAAGGGGTGGGCATCGCAAACCTTTTGACAAGTGGCACGATATTGTGTAACTGGTACACTACGTGCCATCTTGTAATGTAAATAATGCAACTGCAACGCTAACTGTTCAAGGTGCATGTACAATCGCAATTGGGATTCAAACATTCGGGATTGGATAGTGACGTTTCGGATTCAAAGATGCGTAAAATGCAGCCGCTGATAATAAACAGGACAGGTACAAGCGAGCGAGTCCAGATTAGGGAGCTCCTTCGAAGCCTAACAGGGAAGCGATAGCGAAAATCAAGGAGCACATCTAGAACACAGGTGGCATACAATGGAGGAGAGACCCCTTGCGGTGTAAATGGGTAGAGTGATGACGTACTGCAAAGACGGGGGACAGGGATCACGAAGCAAACAGGCAAAGGCATTACCGACATGCGGATGCTTCAAAGGAAGTTCAAAACGCAGTGTGTACGGTGCAAGTGATTCATGGACAGATGTATGTAAGTAAAAGGTCGGTGCTTGTAGTAAACAGGGAAATATGGGCGCTAGCAAATGCAATAAATTTTACGGTCAATGACAACATACGGGAAGCGCGTCCAGCAGGCCGCGAGGGCGCTTTTCTGTACGACGGGATACATTTCAGCGATTTCGTAGCAACATCGGCTTTACGTTGATTCATGACACGGGCAGTAGCTTTTTTAGGATGATCCCAAGCGATCAGGAAGTCAGATTAAGTATTGAATGTCGCGACATGCACGGGGCGAAGAAGCAGGTTAGGCCACAAATAGTAAATAAAAGAGGCACAAGCAATAAGTCTGCAGATGTTGAAATTGGTTTCATAAACATGCGACGTTGTCGCAAGCAGGAAATGAGGCTGGAAATTCACACGCAGAGGAAAGACGAATCTCTTATGGTGTACGCCTTGACAGGAACGCATCTTCGAGATTTGGAGCAACTGCCTGTCTTTGACAATTTTGTGTGCGAGGGATGAAACAGAATAACTTGGTCAAGGAAAGACGGAGGCGCAGGAACGCTACTTGGGCAAAGACTGAGGTGGGAAGGGTAAAAGGTACACTTAAGAAGCATTTACGGATTAGCGGTACATGGATGGCAAAAAGACGTGTCTTGGAGTAGCTTACCTATGGAGAGGTAGCGATATCAGGGATGAAAATAGAGAATTGATTGATTGCGTCAGAAGCAACATTAGTGCTAACCGGTTCTAACCGGTGAAAACGGTGCTAACCAGCACCGTTTGCAAACTTTTTGAGCATATCATTCACAGCCATGTCATTAACTACCTCGAAGATCATAACATTATTTTCAATTATCAGCACGGTTTCCGCAAGGGATTTTCAGGTGAAACTCAACTAGCTGGCTTCGTTAACGACTTACAATTATCACTTGTCGCAGGCTTTCAGGTCGACGCAGTGTTTCTTGATTTTTCAAAGGCATTTGATCGGGTTCCTCATCACAGACTACTACTGAAACTAGCACAGTTTAACATCCACCCTATCGTGCTCGCTTGGATTAAGGACTTTCTGCCATCTAGAACACAGTTCACCTCGGTTAATAATTCTAACTCCTCCTCTGCTTATGTGACATCTGGCGTACCACATGGAAGTGTGCTCGGACCTTTCCTCTTTTTAATCTATATTAATCACTTACCTGCCTGTGTAACATCTACAATTCAACTTTTCGCTGATGACTGCGTAATTTACCGTAACATTACTAGTGACAGTGACCGCCAATCCCTACAATCTGATCTCAACGCAGTAAGCTTATGGTGCTCATCCTGATTAATGTCATTAAACGTTTCTAAAACAAAACAGATATCTTTCACTCGTCGCACAGATCGCATGCAAACCCCTTATATTCTTAACGACAATATTGCAGAACTAACAACAACATACAAGTACCTTGTTGTGCACCTTCAGTTTGACCTATCATTGCATCACCATATCGACCTCACCCTAGCATCTGCTAACCGCTCACTTGGTCTTCTCAAGGGTAACCTCAGACACGCCCCTATGCACGCTAAAAAACTGGCTTATATACCTCTAATACGCCCTAAAATCGAATTTGCTGCGGCCATCTGGGATCCTAAGCAAGCCTACGTTATCAACAACATCGAATCCTTGCAGAACCGCACTGTTCGCTTCATATTTTCAGATTACTCATCCTTCACAAGTGTTACAGCATTAAAAAAACGTGCCGAACTGGAAGATTTGTCATATCGCCGCAAACTTGCTCGTTTAACACTTTTCCATAAACTTTATCACCACACCTCCCTTCGAAGGGATTTGTTTCAGTCACCTCATGCCATCTTTCTACGCCGTGATCATTCTTTCAAAATTAAACGTGTGAAGTGCCATTCCTCGTCTTACGCCAATTCATTCATTCCGCGTGGTATCATCGAATGGAATAATTTACCATCAGCCATCGCAACAGAAATTTACGTCATGAAATTCCAAGAGTTTCTTCGCTGTGACGGAAATGTGTAAAATTTGCTGTTTTTGTTTGTGTTCATTTGTCCTTTTCGTGTGATGCCTTATGTTTTATTACATTTATTACTTAAATGTATCGCGTTTATTAAAAGCTGTATCGCACCCCCCCCTATGTAATACACTCTCCTGGAGGGTCTTTAGGGGTAATGTGAATAAATAAATAAATAAATACATACATACATAAATAAATAAATATTAGTAATTTCAAGAAATTAGACCATGTGCTGTTAGTAGGAAATATGAATCTTCATATCGAGCATTTGCATGCATGTACTGATTACAGAGGTTCTCTTCTCTACCCTAAGACATGTGTCCTGAACAGAAGATTATATTAGCGCGGAAAATAAGTGTCACGGACGGGTAGCGTGGCAACACCGAAGCAGGCAGTCATGCGTATGCGCTACGCGTTAGTCTCAGAAATCGTCTACGAACAACTACACGAAATGATAATACCCGAACATGAAAAAAATTGCCTGGGTAGCGATCATAAACATTTAGCATTATATTTTAGGAAAAATACTAGCGCATAACCCGAACCAATGGCATCCAAATTTGTCGAGATTAATCAAAATAAAATGAGGGAGATTGCTAAAAACAAAGTTAAGAAAATGGAGGCGCTCCTTACAATTCTCTGTGGATATAAGAAACTAGTAGACTTTATGCAGCAGGAGATCAGACAGACACGGTAAAAAATTGTTGAATTTAAAGGGGGAAACCAGGTAAGTGGTGGGACAAGCAAATTAAGCAAGCTATACAAGAGCGTAAACAGGCTTCTGGGGATCATCGCGAGCACAAAAATTTGGGATTACACGAAGAAGAGGTGGGACAAATACGCAGAAAAGAAAATGGCTGGCGAGTAAGCTCTGGCATGAGAAAAATATATCCGCAAGGGAACGCTGGGGACGTAACATTCCCAAAAGCGACAGAGGTGCACCGACAATACTATGGAACCGTGTAAGAACATTCGGAGCCCCAAGTAACAATTAGCAAACAGCTACAAGGGCTAGATACGGTTGCATCTTCGAAGGAGACGATGCAATGCCGTACATCACAGTCGTTATTAGGGATAACTTAGGCATGGAAGATAAAAATCAAATAAGAGTTCCAAATTGAGAATAAATAATTATTATTGGAAAAGCGCAGAAAGATATGCCCCTAATACCACGGCAGCAGGACGCAATGAAATTCCAATAAAGACAACGAAATACCTCGTTAGAAGGGGCAAGCCACTGCGGGCTAATGCCACAGATCAAGTAATTATAACGAAGAAAATTTTTCATAGACGGCGCGAGAGCCACAGAAATCTCATAAAGGAAGCCAAAGTGACAAGGATAACCCGGGCTCGTGCAGGCCAGTTACATTAACATAGGCGATGCAGGAGCATGCGGGAATCGACTCAATTCCTTCAAGAAGTGCACGCGGACACCACCAAAGCCATTGAGTGCACAGCGGAGGCACCGGTGATAGACTCTCACTTGGACAGCCTATGGGAAGAGTGGTGGAGAGTGGCCAAGAGGTGGAAAAGACAACCGCTATACAAAGACCTCAGACAACGTATCGCTGTCCTGGCAGAGCAAGACCAGGCCATGCCAACAAGCTAGCGAAAAACGAGTTGGCGACATTTTGTGGAACCTTATCACGGACTGTTGGAACGACCAGAAGGTGGTGGATGCTACTGAGCATGCTAGATAAAGTGATCAACACGCACTGAGTATAACAAGAACCTCCAAATTACAGCAGACAACTTCGAGGGTAAACACCAAGAACTACTCGACGTCCTTCAGAACAAATACACAGGACACTAACCTGCCACGGCACCGCCCTATACGACAAGACAATATGCGGGAGAAGCCAACCCTAAATTAGACGAAGAACTAACGCACGCAGAAGTGTACGTGGCTGCACAATCCAATGTTAACACTGGGCACCGGGCCCAGGCTCGGTCACAAATTCCATGATTCGAAACATGGTTTCGGCGGCCCTAGCGAAAATAACAAAGGTTTTAATAGTGAGTAATGGGTCAAGGGAGACTAGCTGCAAGAATGGAAATTGGCTAAAATTTCACGATCTCCGAACCGAAGAACCCCTCGATAGATACACTCTGGCCAGTATCGCTCACATCACGGCTGGTAAAACTCTGTGAGAGGGTGATCCACACCTACTGCAGCGATACCTGTCATAGCGGAACTGGTCCTGGACTCGATGATAGGGTTTCGCACGAGCTTGTCTCGTCAGGACACGTTCCTCCCACTTAGATGAAATTCAAACTAATATACCATACAGCGGCGAGAGGCTAGTCCAAGAACTAGACCTCAAAGGATCCTTTGACAGCCTCTCTCACGCCGCAACACTCGAACAACTCGAACTTGTGGGTTGTGGCGAGCGTACCTGCAATTACATGAGGGCGTTTCTTTCCAACCACGAGGCGCGCATCAGTACTGGCCAAATCACATCGCAGATGTTTAAAATCCCTTGCTAAGAAACACCTCAAGGAGCGATAAACTCGCCTCTGCTCTTCAACTTGGCGATGTGTCGCCTCGCATGTGATCTGAATCAGACTCAAGACCTAGGTTACCAACTGTTGGCGAGCAGACATTCCTTAACGCATAAAGAATATGCGCTCTAAAGCGCAATATTAGTGCTGGAGAAATTTCCCCGAGGAAGCGGGCTGAAGTGCGCCCCCAAGGTCATACTGATACATACGAAAGGCTACAAATCCAGAGGGTCGCTTAACATTGTGGTTGAGGGCCACATGGTCCCAGAGGTACCCACGATTCGAGTCCGTCTTTGTTGCTTCAGAGCGGTGAGAGAGCCGCACAAATGCTCAAAACCCTCAAATCCACAACCAACAACATAGCCCAAAAGATAATTCGAGTGACATATCGAAAGGTGGACATGAGAGACGACGACACCCTGAGGGTCGTAGAGGCCTTAGTAATTAGTCGAATCCCATTTATCTCACCTCTCCAAATACTGAACATGGAAGAGGAAAGGGAGACCAAGACGATAACTCGAACCGCTATCAAAGCGGCTCTGGACCTGCCGAAATGTATCTACACGGAGCGCATGCTAGCTTTCGGAGCACATAATTCTTTCGATGAACTCAGCCAGGCCACCCTGATGCTACAGAGGGAACGCCTTAGCTTCACAGAAATAGGTAGGGCAGTATTGCCTAGACGCAATATCCCAGCATAATCCATTTATCTCACCGAACGAGCCGTACGTCTCCCTTCTTCGGTGAGGTGCGAAATTTCATTAGCTCCGATTCCCAAGAACATGCATCCCGAGTACGACAAGGAAAGGCGCATAGCACGTGCACATGTTCAATCGATGTACACTAATAACCCTACGCACTATACCTTCTACACGCACCCAACAGCGTATAGAGACGCGACTGGGCAGTGCTGCGAAATGAGGTACGCCGTGGCAATCGCCAACGCGATCTGCCAGCAGCGAATAACCGCTGAGGCCACGGTGGGATCCCCCACCTCGGCTGACACGATTGCAGTGGCAGTCACCCATGCGCACGCATAGCGTTCGTAAAGGGACTTGGTTGTGGTCACGGCCTCCGGGTAGACATTTCGCATGTTTCTCAAGGGGCACGAGATCGCGGCTATCTTCGTGATTATTCTCGAGTCTTACAACCACCGTCATCGCCTACTCTGGTGCTCGACACGCGGCGATAAAATGGAACGAACAGGCGAAAGCGTTAGCTCGAGGTTGTACCAACCTAGCAACGCTGCCCTCTTCTAACTCGCTCGCACTACCCCTCCCAATATGCAATCAATTTAAATGCTAAAGACATCCTTGGTTATCAGCACAGAGTCCGCCGAAAATACCCACCGCCTCACCCACAACATAGCGGCGAAAACGCCACCGATTTTGCTAAACGCCATGTATCTCACTCACTATAGGGCCAACTGCCCTTGGTGACCCTGGTGAAGTTGAGGATGCTCTTTTCGGTGCGTTTTAGTGCCTCCGTGTTGTCATTTCTGCAAGCCCCAATGACCATGCCGGGGACCTTGAATGGGTTACACCTGGGGATGTTTCCTTAGTCCCTGGTGTGTAGGGGAACGGGGAGGCAACTAAGGGGCTATCTCTTCTTGAGGCCTTGTTTGCACAGGAGAAGCTCTGATTTGCTTGGGGAGACCTTTAGTCCCGTGTTTGTAAGAAAAGCTTCCGTGGTGTCCAGCACTTGTTGTAGGTTCTGCTCCAGAGTGCCTAGCGAGCCGCTCGGGGACCAAATCGTGCTGCAGAGAATCTGCGACCCACCTCTCTTACGTCGTGTCTCGGGAAGGTCGCGGAACATGCCATCCACAATAGAATTGGAGAGAACTACGAAGAAAACGGCCTATTCTGCTACAATCTCATAGGCTTCAGAAAATCACTATCCATGCATGACGCCATGCTACTCATATGAGCGCCGTCATGGACAACGAATCGAGAGATGTGAAAGGCATCCTGGCTCTCGCCTTAACCAAGGCCTTCGACATGGTCAGGCATGAACACATCCTCAACGAAATCTCCACTTTAAATCTCGGGGTAAATTTGCACAACGTTGTAAGATCGTTTTTAGCTAACCAAACGGCCGCCATAAACGTCGGACAAATCAGAAGCAGAAAGCACAGGCTAGGCAATATCGGCATCCTGCTGGATCAGTGCTTTCGCCGCCGCTTTTCAACATCTCAATACACAGTCTCTCCAGCAAACTCTCGAAAATCTCGGCAGTAGGGCACGCGATTTACGCGGACATCACGATTTGGTCCGCGAGCGGCCCACTAGGCATTCTGGAGCAGAACCCTACAACAAGTGCTGGACACCACGGAAGCTTTTCCTACAAACACGGGACTAAATATCCCCCCCAGCAAATCAGAGCTCCTCCTGTACAAACAAGGCCTCAGGGAGAGACAGCCCCTTAGCTCCCTCCCCGTTCCCCTACACACGAGGGACTAAGGAAACATCTCCAGGTGTTACCCAATCAAGGTCCTGGGCATGGTCGTTGGGGCTTGCAGCAATGACAAGGCAGAGGCACTAAAAGGCATCGAAAAGAGCATCCTAAACTTCACCAGGGTCATCGCGCGGGTCTCCAGCGCAAGGCACCTACTGAAAGAGGACAACCTTATGAAAGCATTTCACGCCTTCTTCACCAGCCACGTAACCTACGCCGCCCTTACTTAAATTGGAAGAAGACGGAGCTGAACTAAATGGACACACTAAGCTGAACAGAATTAAAACAGGTCCTTAGCCTCCCTAGATACACTAGCATGCAACCACTCCTGCAACTGAGGCTTAAAAATACGTTTACTTAACTCTCTGAGGCACAGCCAAACTTCCCGATTAGTCGGCTCTCACTCACAAGGGCGTGAAGCAAGATCTTACTAGGAGCAGCATACCGCCCTTCTTCGTGCCATCACAGAACTCGCAACTATGCACAAACGCCAAGAGTGCAATTGTAGTCGATACAATCCCCAAGAAACATACACCCGACCGATAAAGAAGGGCGGAGAAAAGCGAGAATAAAGGCGATTCTCGACAACATCAAACGTAACGAAACGCAATTCCTCTCGTTGACGCGGCCAGATATAGGAATCGAGGCACCTACGCGATCTCCGTAGTGGACGCCCATGGCTCGCTCGTCAACGCAGCCACAGTAGTTACCAACTTCACTTATGAAGCAGAAGAAATAGCCATCGCGGTGGCCCTTCGAAGTTGCAAAGCAGCCTCCATCATTTAGTCGTATTCAACAATGGCCATTAGAACCTTTTTGGCGGCCATAATCTCATTGAAAGTAGCTACGGTTGTAAAGAAAATCTTGTTCCAAAAATCGGAAGATTAAAACCTTACGTCCCCACACATCCCATGTTTTCCGGCCCACATGGGCAACATTTCTGACGTCCTGACTGTAATCCGAATGAGCGGGCACACCACCTGGCGCGAGAACTCGCATTCCGCGTCTGCTTTCTGCCCCCTCGCTTCGACCCAGCCTTGAACGACCTAGACAACAAAGACCCGCTCTTGTCATACCACGAGATCCTTTGAAATCATAGGTTTGGACGAATAATTTTTGCTCCTCATCACCCAAAGCTCAAAAAAGCACAGACCATAACTTGGAGACAGTTGCCGACTAGAACATACATCACATCAACGACACTAAGCAGGATCAATCCCAGCCTTTAATGCCCACAGTGCAGCCACGAATACAACTTCGAACACATGGTCTGGCTGTGCCCTGCCAACGCGGGCATGGACTTTCCTGACCAGTCCTTCTGCGACTCAGTGCTCGAAAGCACAGAGCTCACCGCTCAGCTCAAGGGTGTGCAGAGGGCCCGGACCGTCGCCGAAGGATTCTGTCTAACGGCCCCGACCTGGGTGGAGCCGCGGGATTGATTTAGTTTTTTATCCTTAGGACCTAAATAAATTATGCACGCACTCACTTGTCTGTGTCGCTGGCATGCCCTGAGGAAGGCTATGATCTGGAGGATGGTAACATCTGGTGATGTGATAGCGTCAGGCAAGGTGTCAGCCGTACAATAAGTCGAGGAAACGTGAATTCATAGGTAGTTGCTCATGACTGTAATCCATGGGGCAACCGCAGTGTGCCATCGCTTGGCCTCCGTACTTCCAAGAGCACATGGCGAAACAAGATCACACATTTTGGCATCGTGGGGTGGGGGGTGCCGCCCAGCAGTCACAATAAATGCATATAATAGTCATTTAGGGACCCCAATCAACACCATTCATTTAGGTTTGAAAGAAAGCAATAAATTCCAGGGAGAAATATATCAACACCACGCACAATAATAAGCACATTATAAGAACCGTAAAAAAAGAGGAGAACTTTGTTTATTGCCAGACTGCGTGATATCACACCAATGAGGCGAAATAAGGTAATTGAGAACATTTTGTCACCAATACACGGCAAATAAGAAACCTCACTTCTGTTTTTTTAATGCTCTCATTCCACCGGCACTAATTTTACTTGTTTGCCCAGAGTGTATTGCATGAATTATTGGACGAAGTACCACATTTGTTTGTTTGTCCTTAGAATAAATGGAGGTTTTGTAATTCTGTTTGTAAAGAAGCATCATTTTTCGCACGCTAGCACATAAAACAACGCACTGATTACCATCATTGCGCTCCCTTCTTCACTAGTCTGCCAGTCACGCCATCTTTAGTTTTGTCTAGCACGGAACACATATTTAAACATAAAAGAGTAACTGAAAAGCTTACGGATAAAATATCGAGTAATTTCCCGCGATATTTCTACGATTTACGGTGACGCACCTACGAGCAACATCATATTTAAAGTATGGTAATACCTATGACCAGCTATCGCCACGATATCGAAATTGAACTGCGGAAGGCTGGCACAGTTTGTGTGGCATTCTCATTGTTTGCTGTATAAACAACGTGGGACATCAAAACTTGCTTCGACTTTTTGTATTTATCTGCTGTTTTTGAACTCTTTAGTGACACAGTTAATATGAAAAAAAACATAAGGCATAGTTCAGGGTGCAAAACCCAAAAACAATGGCAGCCTAAAACTGACGTAATGTTCTCAAGTCGCCGATACGAAAAATGGAACTGCGTTAATCACGTCAAATCCCTTTCATCAATTTAAATGCGCCGTATTCTATTCCCAAATTACGCTAAATACACAGCAATATGTGCATTCATTTTTCCTGTCCGCCTAATCTACATCAAAGCATTTGTTGTTCGTGCTCTTCTCAGTAACCGCATGCATTTGTATCGACTGTTTATACAGCCATGTTCGTATATTCGGATAAACTAAGGATGTGTGACCGAAAATTCGACACGAATAACCGGAAGCTTCTTCGAATGCGCCACATCCGCTTTAGTCCTCTGCTGAAGGCAAGGGTATCTTACTTCACGTACTAGGCAGTGTTACAGCAACATTCGCGTGAAAGGTTCGAATAAACACATCAAAACCGGCACTTGCAAATTTAGCGCCGACTATCATGATGCTCACAGGTGTGAGAAAACTCACAGGTGCGAGAGATACCCATGCTTTCCGTTCGGCGCCGCAGGTTTTCGGGCTGCGTATACAAAAAAAATTTATAATACAGGGGTAGCCTACCCAGTTTGTGCAGCCACAAGGAGGCACCAACAAACGCAAACTGTCTTGCGTGTTCTGATTGTTGCGCCCTTATGGGGACCACACGCTGGAAGTAAAGGTACGCGTGCAAACGTGATAAATGAAAGGTGCAAGTTTGCTCAATAAAATGTTAACTTCGTGACTTACAACATTGCAATACGTTTTCCTTCATCATCACGACCTGACAGTATCTCTGTGCTTATATATACTATGAACATCATAGCGAGCATTCCTCCAAAGGGCACATAACCATTGGCACATATCGGTGGCGGTCTTGGAATCGGCCCACGAAAAAGACTACAAACGTACCCGATACGAAAATGCAGGCGAAATTCTGGGAATCGCCAACTAATGGGAAAGCGTTCTCTGGCTGGTCTGTTACTTCGGTTTCTCTTACTTATGTTGTTAGCTTACACACGTCCACCCATCGTTTTTCCCGGAGCCAAAGAAGGCTTAAGAAGTAACAGACAATACTCACAATTTCTGTAGCATGTTTTGTCGCTTATCACGTCTATCCTGGTTAGGCCATGTCACAACCTTCCACGCTCTATTCCATTTCGTACCCAGCACGGGCATAGTAATCTTCCTTTGCTGCGTTCTGTCCAATATTTTATTCTGAATGGGCGTTTCTTCTGTGCCGGCTGGGAACATGCGTCTCCTTCGATTTCGACGTCTCGTTCTCCCCGCGTCATTATAGCTGCTGGCTCTATATCTCCGCCATATTCATTCTTTCTCTGCTGTGCTGGTTCGAGCGTGCAGTGCGTACAGGCCGCCGGGTACTGCTGCATGCAGGCATTTTATCGAGCGTCACTCTGTGACGTCGTTTCCGATCCGCTTCTGAACGCCTTCTTTCCTGTTATTCCTGGTGATTGTCTCCTAGTTCCTGTCGCTGTTCTTTTTGTTCCATCTGCGGATTATCATTTTCGCGAGTATAAAGTTAAACGTTTTATTGCACCGAATCACTATGTCGAGGCGACGGCGACGTGACCAGTTGTTTTTTTCATTAATTCAAAAGCTACCAGTCATCTGCAGTGACACTATTATGACGAATAAATAGCTTGACCTAGTTACGCATTTATTTCCCAGTTCCAAGGCGCTACGGGACAGACATGGTTTCTATGGGGTAAACGCCAAATGATACTTATTCATCAACATATAGGGGCAACTCACGAAGAAAAATTATCCGTAAATGCAAAATAGGCGCGGCGTTAACCTAGCCAGTGTAGGGAGCAAAAGTAAGGCGCGAACACAGGCACCCCCCCCCCCCCCCCCATTAAGATCCAGGGAAAAACTACGGAAGAAAAACGTCACGAATAAGCTAAATGTAGCATGGCGTGGTCACACGCACCAACTAAAGAAGGATGACGGAGGGTCACTACCTACAGATGATGCGAAATAGTCTAGGCTACAATATGACCCACTGATGTGATTGGTAACGCCATTAACGTTTGATTACGTTGTACCTTTCCAGAAGTCTAATTCTATTTTTTGGTGGCCATCAAAAAAATATCAGAGTCGAAGATTCAAAGTAGAAACTGTCCGTATGACTTGTTATAAACAGCAATACTAAATCTTTATAATGTGCAATACTGTTTCTATGCTGTTTAGTGTCATTTGACTTCGTTAACATGTTCTTATCACACTTTTAATCTTTTTTTTCCTATGCAGATTGAATTGGAACGCTTGGTAGAGTGCTACGGTGAAAACATTAATGAGCTTGAGAATGAACAATTCGATGTGGTTTTGTTCACGTATCTCCTGTGCTCAGTTCAAGATGGGAGGAAAGTTCTCGAGGAAGCAAAACGAGTCCTCGTCAAGGTAGGCGTTTAATTTATGTTACCACCATTATGAATAAAAATGGACTGTACGGAAGCCCCCATTGCGAAACTTTCTCCACCTTTATAGAGAAAGAGAGAATTCTTCCCGCTAACCTAGCGTGACTTTATAGTTCTGATTCAAGTACTTCACCCTAAGTAATTTTACCCAAAGTTATAAAAATCTCACGCGATCGCTAGGTACTACTTCGCTCAAACATTGAGGCTAAATCCATTATATTGAGATGATTGCCGGCTAGCACAATTTATTACGGTTGGTGCGTAAGTGGTTATATGTGGTAAACGACGATTCTTTTAAAATCAAAAATAGTACGATCTAGCTGAGGGTCTTGACATAAAAGCAAATGATGCCAAAGTGTCAAGACATCTTATAACGAATTGATGAAACTCTGAGGGCGGTAGAAAGAAATGAAACAATGACCACAAACGAACCAATAAATATAAGTTGCCAGCATAAAGAATTGGATTGTGATGGCACTGCAAAACTGAAAGGAAGGACAGCACGGTCTAAGAAATCAGCCAATAAAAAATTTCAGCAGAACACATCTCACGATGACTGTCCACTGTAATGCGTTAGCATTGAATAAACATAGGGGCACGACATATTGACAGCACGGTCTAAGAAATCAGCCAATAAAAAATTTCAGCAGAACACATCTCACGATGACTGTCCACTGTAATGCGTTAGCATTGAATAAACATAGGGGCACGACATATTGCCGCCGTCAAAACGAGTTAAGCACAAGGCGTGTACGGTAGCGAGTCTCCTCTTCCGCGATTCCCTAGGAGCGCTCGACGCTAGCTAGCGCTGCCGCAGCGAAGCCTGAGCATAGACTCCGAAATACAAGGCGAGTGCGAATGCTGAGAAACGTGTAACGCGACAATCGGGCTCCTCTCTATCGCTTCTTTCTGGACACGCTGCGCCATCTAATGATGCTACTGAGCTTGTCCATGCGTTGCTTCCGAGACAAAAAATGTGGCGAACTAGAGCCCAATGTTACTAGACTACCATCAGTTTTGAAACTCGGCGCCGTTCCGCGGAACCGCCACCCGCCCGCGCCTTCGTAGCGCTGCATTCGCGCCCGGCTTCGCTTCCTCTATGACTTCCTCACTAGCCGGCTACACAGGCGGGTCGGACTAAGCAAGCGGTGCAGCGTTGGTGTATTCTGTGGTTCGTTGTTGACAGCGAATTTCGGCAAGTATGTCATCCGTGGAACTGTAGCCTTCGCAGAGTTTCTTAAGAATATCAGCAGACGATGCCGACGTGCTGCGTACCTGGCTGCATAGGCCGCTATCGGAACGATGTCAACAGTTCGGCGTACCACTTTCTCTGTGCTGCCAGCAATGCGACGCTTCGCTCGGCGTGAGACATAGCGATTCCTCGTGGCGACCGGGAACGCTCTGCGAAATCAACGGCATGCGCTCGTGCCACTGCTCCCGCGTTCGTGGTCATCTTCCACAGCTGGCTGCGTGGCCGTTCATCTATCCAGCGTAGAATTTTACTTCTGTCGTCGTAATGGGGAGGCCGCGTTTATGGGGGTATGAGCCATTGCTTAAGGGAGTATGAGCCACTCATGGTCTTACGTAACGGAAAGATTTAATTTTGAAGAAATTTAATTTCGAAGAATCACTAGCGGCAAATCGCAGGCGAAGGCTGCTAACCACGCCGCCGAGCAAACTCGAGACATCGAACGCAAGCGACAACTGCGGACTGCGCGCATACCGTCAGTGACGTCGTTCTCTCCGTCGCAGCCGATTGTGTGTGTAACCTCATAACTGAGAAATACTTTAATGAACCCTCGGCATTAACTCAGTGATAAACACGGGGGCCGCATGGTTCAGCTTCGCTGATTAAGCATCTTCCCGGAATGAAAAATCCTACTTCTTTCTCTCTTTTTTTTTTGTGACTTGTGTGTACAAAGACCGACCTTATCTTTCTTTTTGTAGCGCTTCCTTGGCGTGGTGAGAAGCTTCGGTGGGGATGAAGAGCATCCTACAATCACGCACTTTGGCCAGATATTGAGGCTCGTGAGCCTAAGCTGTGCGAAACGTTAAGACGA
Organism: Dermacentor variabilis; assembly: GCF_050947875.1. Taxonomy (NCBI): domain Eukaryota; kingdom Metazoa; phylum Arthropoda; class Arachnida; order Ixodida; family Ixodidae; genus Dermacentor; species Dermacentor variabilis. Next base: position 44,956,034 of record NC_134573.1, on the reverse strand, counting down.
CAGGAAGAAACACACGACATTTAGAAACGCAGCTTCTGCGCTTCGCTGTATGCGTTTCTTCCTTTGGTGCAGTTTACCCTTCTTTCGGTATTAACGAACTGGCGCGATAAAACTTATTGCTGTAGGTGGATACCGCTTTCTCGTGGTATCACTAATTCGGACAAGGGAGAACGCCAGCGAGCGTGAAACACGCGCAAACTGCCCGTCCGCACGAGCTCAAGGCTGTGACGACGCGTCTGCAATGGAGCCCGATGGAACAGCGTTGCCCTCTGGCGGCTGTCACAGAAGTGGCGACAGCGGCTGTAAGCGCGCGGGAGGGGAGTTTTACAACTGAAACTAGTCTAGTAACGTTGCTTACAGCAGCGGGAATCCTCTTTCGATTTTTCTAAGAACACTCGGCGCTATCTAGCGCTGCCACCGCGTATCCTGCGCGTGAACTTCTTACTGGAAACACTGCGCCATCTAGTAACACTGTCGAGAAGTCCACGCGTTGCCTAAGGAGCGAGAAGCGTGGCGCGTCGGTGCCTGCGAACACTGATTGTTCCCTCGCTTGCCGTACACCTAGGGACGCATACTGAGCGACCTAGGTTGACGAGAGGTTTATTGATGGGCTGCACATACACAGTGCATTCATGACGCAGCCGCTAAAATATCGGCATGAAAGACATTCACTGAAAAGCGCCAGATAGCCCGCGCATTTCTCGCGAAACCTGCTAACGCGTCGGCTTGCTCCTCTCGAGGAAGGCTTGTGACGTGCGTATTATTCCGCTGAGCTTTGGGCAAAATTAAGGCGGGCTTTTCGTCATGTAGAGCGGTAAATTCCTAGTGACAAATACCTACCAACCAAGGCTTACATCAAAGCTCTTATCGAAGAGTGGTACACACCTTCTGACCCATGTACCATGGCCCATTTCGGCACCAAAGAGGTTCATTGAAAACCAGCACAAAACAAGTGACACACACCAAGGCATATAAGTGGGCATCTAAGAGATTTGTTGAACGGCGGTTCCTACCCTGTCTACGCTCTACAGTGATTCATGTCGGCGTGAAAGGGGTTGATATAGGACCGGCCCATACAATGTCACATACTCAGTGACCAAAGTTTGTGTGACGGTTGGTTTGAAACACTGTTCCCTCAAGACAGCCGTCCGATGCGTTTACCCGCTCTACCATGCACTACCCTGCGGTCCAGGCCTAAAAAACGGTTAGATGCATGGAAAGTAACTCTTAAAAAAATGCGTCAAGTATCCTGAGATTAATTATGCTTTAAAAAACGGCACATACGTAGTGACGCAAGTTTGCATCAAAAAAGGCGTATTGAAAAGCAAGACACTTCGCTAAGCATAGTCACCCGATCCTCATCGCATTTTACCGCGGAGAACTTAGTGACCACACACACACACACACACGCGCGCGCGCGCGCACACACACACGCACGCACGCACGCACGCACGCACGCACACAAAACTGGGAAATTCCCGAACAATGGCGATCGCAACAGTACTTGCAAAGAGCAAAGATAGTTTTGCCCTGTTCTCTTTGCATAGATTCCCATCCCATTAATCCTGCGATCATTATATAGCAGCTTAAATTTTTTTCGTGCATTCTTGTCTAAAAGCATATTGTTTGTCTTGTGGCCATTGCTATATTTGCAGTTTGCGCTTTGTCTGTGTCATCTCACTCACACGGCCGGTCCATCATTTTTGCCAGGGGGGAGTCACAGTCCCTGCACTTCTTGCTACATCCTTTGCTTATCCTCCGTTGCCTTAATTCATGACCTAAGATCTTCCTTTGAGTACCCTATGCTCCAAATTGTGTAGCACTTCCTTTGATGCGTTTCGAGGAGCAGTTTGTTCTAGAGAAACGAGATGGCGCTTTCGGCCACGCGCCGCACGTAGCCTTAGCGACAGCGCACGCATACGAAACCCCTACCACATCCACCTTGCTTCGGTGGGATCAGCTGTCGGATATGCAACCGAGTTTTCGTTAACGCACTGTGGTTCAATCGCCCTGGATTCAATCATGTGGATTGAATACGTGTGCAGTTGTTGGTTGAAAAAAATATTGACTAGCATACGAAGGAATTGAATGAATCGGTGTGGTCAGGTTTACGGACCACTGCTGTAACTTACGTCCGTACGTGTGACTGGCAGTTCGAGATTTACGCCCTTCCTCGACGATACAGAAATTTTCTCATCCACCAGCGTTGTAGCGCTAATTTTAAAAAACGTGATTCCGACCGGGAATGTCGGCAAGAGTGAGTACCATCTGTAAAGCAATGGCAAAGGGAGTAGCGCAGCGTCTTGTCTTAGTAAGTTAAGTTTCGTGGACAGTCTACCCCAAAAGCCACGAAAGCTTACGGCCACTCTATCGCCAACGTGTGAATGAGTCAATGGGCACATACCTTATACGCACAATAGATGAGGACTACACCAATAGCGCATGAACACGGTCGTAACTGTGTGTTCCGTTGTGGTTCACAAGAGCAAGCGAGCTACTAGCGATTATACATCTCTGCTTCAAGGCATTACAACATACAAAATAGCTACATTTCAAGCCTTGCGCCCAGAAAGAACAAATCTATTGAAAGGGAGCACAACCGCTATCGATTAACCATCATCATCATTTATTTACCTTTAAGGGCCCCGATGGGGCATTACATAAAGGGGGGTGGGTTAACAAATGGTAACCACGGGTCACAAAGATAAAACACAATAATACAGATTGCAATAACTGGTAAACACAGCAGACACATGAAAATGAAAAAAGCCGATACAAGGGCTTACTGCTGGGGCTGTGGACAAAACTTGTGTGATAGTAACAGTTTAAATTCTCTAGAATTTGTTTCACTGACGATTGCGTCAATAAGTACATTCTAATCAGATATGGCAGTCGGCCGAAATGATTTATTGAAAGCGTTCGTTGAACCATGAATGCGTTGAACACTGTGACAATTAAACAGACGTAATGATGACCTCATGGGCGGCAGAATTAGGCTCTCACGTGAATGAGAAAAATGATGATACAGCTTATGAAAAAGGCAGAGACTTGCTATCTTACGACGGGATGCCAGGTGGGTTAGACCAATCGAAGCTTTGATGTTAGTAACGCTAAACCGAGAATTATATTTGGATGTTATAAAACGAGCAGCTCGATTTTGTATTGCCTATAACGCCTGGACTAGGTACTCTTGATGGTGGTTCCAGATAGGGGAAGTTAATTCAAGTTTGGTACGGATGAAAGTTTCGCATGCAATTAGTCTCACCATGGGCGAAGCAAACGTGAGTGATCGTTCAATGAAACCTAGTGATTTGAAAACACTTGCAGAGAGCGACGTGATGTGCTTTGACCAGCTTAAATTACTTGTTATTTCTATGCCTAGATACCTATACGATTCCACTTGTGATAGCGCGATAGTGTTTAGCGTGTATGAGAAGTGTAGGTTATATCTTTTACGAGACACGTGCAGAAACTTAGATTTTGATACATTTAACTGCACGAGCCAGGTCGAACACCAATTTCTGGATTAAGGTTATATCATCCTGCAGCAATGACTGATCGTTAATTGTAGAGATACGTCAGTAAAGAACGCAATCATCCGCAAACAGACGAATGGATGATGAAATTTCAGCCGGAAGGTCATTGATAAAGATTAGGAACAGAAGCGACTAAGCAGAAAATGGTAAAATAGCAAACTCACTGAGAAAATGTGACGTGCCGCTGGTTCAACATATATGCCAAATAAAGAAAGATCAAAACACTAATTTTAATTTAGTTCATCGGAGGAAAGTTTGGGATAGATATTTAGCTCCATTTTAGAAGAAGCACCATATGCGCTGCTCGCGCCATTTGGACCATAGCTTAATCAGCTGTGAAAGCGTTTTTTCGTGTTCTCTGAAACTGTGGCCAAAGCTTCGTGTGGTCTTCTAAGTCACCGTCCGCGCTATATCCCGCAACAGAGGTTTGCCAAGCCGCACCGGCATCATACACACCCATTGTAAGCACGGAGGCAGTGGAGGCAGTTGAGGCATGCAATAGGCGCGTCACCACGTGATCAAACATGGCAAGACCCACGGGATCGACGCGAAAAGGGCCAATGCCGAAATTATCGCGATTACTCTGAACCTCCGTTTGTAAGACATCGCTGGTTTTGTGTCCTGTTTTGTCATTTCTCACACAGTTCATTTTTCTTCTCTTCCATACGGTTTAATATTCCTTTGGCCCGATGAAAATATTTCTGAGCAAAAATATGGTGCCCTTACCTAGGCATTACCAACTCCAAAGCATTTGAAGTATTCTCACTTGAGGAAGAAAACTGGCGTTGACTTTTGGCTAGAAAATGCAGGTTAAAAAATGCGAATGTTTTATGAGTGTTATAAATTTGTTGCAGAATTTATTTTTGCTTTCGAGCAATAACACTTCTTTACATGTATTTCTTACCAGGTGCTTGCTTTATAATAGATTTTAACACTGTACCTCAGGCTCCTATACTTTCCTTTGTAGCGTTGTGTCCTAGTTTGTTTCGAGCTAGAATGCATATTTTTGGGATGGCTGTCTGCCTTGTCATTGGTCACAGGCGGCGTTTTTTTAGAAGGATATAAAAATGATTGCTTTTTTAACAACTAGTGAAATACTTTACTCACAATGGCCTCTTTTATCTCGCAGGGAGGCCAGCTGATTTTCTTGGAGCATGTCGCTCATCCAGAGCGGACATGGCCAAGGCTCCTTCAAAGCCTTATAACTCCACTATGGAAGATCACTTGTGCGAACTGTCATCTTGACAGGAACTCCGCTAAGCTAATAGAAAGTGCTGGATTTTCTCAAGTCACCACTAATTATATTTATGTTGACATGTGCAGTATATTGAGTTATCAAGTTTATGGTGTCGCTACTCCGTAAGAAATCAGAATAGACAGAATTGATATCCTGTACAGGTCAAGAAGAAGCTTCACCTAAAGTCGCTGTGGTTAACAGGGAAATCAATTGTGGTTTCTAAACTTGGATCACACAATCTACTTGCTGTTTGATATGACAAACTGCTTGAAATGAAAAAGACGCAATTTTAATGCATGCGCTCAACCATCAATTGAATGCGCTCTCTTTATTTATTGTTTCTAATGCACCTACCGATGGGCCTTTAAATTCATAGATTGGTGAAATGATAATAAAGGGTTTGCCTAACGAAATTTCTGACCCGAAATTTTATTTTATTACCATTTTTTCTCATGAACATTTAAAAAATAAAGAGACTGAAAGCTTCATTTTTGTGGCAACGTTTCTTTAATGGCTAATAAATTGTGCGCACACATACAGATAAATTTCACGTCTTTCTTCACCTTGAACACAATCTACAGGAACTACACATTGCAATCTTTTGCAGACGGCCATGCACAAGTACACGAATAAGTACGTGAATTGCATTCAGCATTATTGCACTACAGGATTTTCGAAACAGTGCCTAGTTTTAGTGTATGCCCCTCCAAGTACTTTGCTAATGGCATTTGTCCTTTTATTCCTGAACCAACAGTATGTTCACACAAGGCGACTACATATGCGTACTTAAATAATCCGGTCAAGTGTGACATTCTTTCCAGGTTAATGGCTGAAGTATTAAACTATGTGTGCTCATAGAATGGTACCATGTTTTTAAAGGGTTGTATTCTAATGTGAGCGGTATATTTCGCTTCCAAATTTTAAGTAACGTACGAGCCAAACTGTAATAAGAAAAGTTTTGCTTTGGAACTGTAGCTCAACATAAAAACGGCTTTCTTCTTTCTTCAGTTAAAAGTGAGCGCACTCGCTGTGTAAATTATATCACCCTGATAACGCAAAGGCGAGACCAGTTATAAAGAGCTTTTGTAAAAAACTGACCAGACTGTAGATATAATTTGTGCTGCTATACATGTTGTCGCGGTCTAGAGACAGGAAGACGGCAAGAAAGCCAGTTGAATAAACCACCAGAACAAAGACGTCTTCTTCGCGTCTGAATTCCGCGAGTCCCACAGCACGCAGTCTGTTAAAGTACATATCCTCATCGTCTTCTACGTTTCTATAACGAAGACACGTCATTTACCCTCTCTCTAAAAGAGGAAAGAAATGTCCGTAGTACAGTCACTCGCTGACATAAGGCTTCATGCGAACTACGTGCACAAGTTGAGAACGGTGTTCGCGGCGCCTTGCGCACTAAGGGCTGCCTAGAACGTGCTCGGATGTGACGTCACTTAGCCGTCGCAATGCTTTATAGAATCTGAAATATCACCTTAGGAGCTTCTCAGATAGTCCCCGTTTCCATATAAGCGTCCTCATCCATACTCTCTCATCGGTTTTGTAGGTTACAGGCCTGTGATTGGCATTACAGCGTCCTGTATCGTACGGTTGCTGCAAGTGTATTCCCACGCGTGCGAGCTGCCTGTCTCCTGCACGCTGCGTAAAGGCATGGACATCCGTGTCAATGTCTTCATGTTCGTGCGGTAGCATGGCTAGGAACATGGTGCTTACTTCCCATCCGTCGACAAGGCTCAATGGAGTCAACCGCGTAGTTTCTTGTTTAGCCGTGTTATAAGCAAAGGTGATATGAGGCAGAATCTCGTCCAAATTTTATGCTCTATATTCGCATGCGTTGAAAGCATATCTTCGAGTGTTTTGTTCAGTCGCTCTGTTAGTCCATTTGTTCGTGGATGGTAGGCTGTTGTCGCTCGATGAGTCGTGCCGCTCAGCATTAGGATGTGATCTAAAAGCGCGACTGATTCGGCAGTTCTTGGGTATGTTATGACGACGGTTGGGGCACCATATCTGAGGACAACATTCTCTATTAAATGTCATGTCGCCTCTGCTGCTGTACCTTGCTGAATAGCTTTTGTTCCGGCGTAACGAGTAAGATAGTCAGTTTCTACGATTGGTCAACGGTTAGCAGTAATGGAGGACCTAAGAGGGCCATGCGTATAGACCCAAGATCATAATGGACGCAAGAGGTTCATTCTGATATGGTCAAATGGCGTTTACGGTATTAGAATGGGTTGTAGGAAACCGGCTGGTTTCGTTGGAGGTGACTTGCGCCACTGACAATCTGGGCAAGTCGGAACTTAGTGTTTTATTTATTTATTTTGAAATGGGGTTTATTGCAGCTCGTTCGAGGGATCGCAGGTAGCTCTAGATCACGAGTCCTAGCGCTTCGCATCAACAACCCGAGCTCGGGTCTCGCGCCGCAGCGGTAGCAGTCCGCACTGTGCCACATGCATATTACCCACTACAACTACCCCCGCGACGAAGAGCAGCCATCCTGGCGACCTAAGGTGATGGTAGATAAGGGGGTCGTGGTACGGCTTCAGGCGGCTGACGTGAACGGTCTGGCGGCCACGGTGGCGTTTGTCCGAAGATGGCGTCACCGGTTCGACCACGTAATTCAAAGGCGTAGTACACGCGACGATCCGGTACGGTCCTTGATATTTCGGAGCAAGCTTTGGGTTAAGGCCTGGATCTTGGAAGGGCAGCCGAAGCTAGACGTGAGAGCCCACGGCGAAGGACTGTGTGGGCTGATCGTTGTCGTGGCTATGGTTGTGGATTCCTTGGGTATCCGACGTGAACGAGTGAGCCAGTTGGCGGCACTCTTCAGCATGGCGAGCAACTTCGGAAAGAGGGGTGAATTCAGAGGCATCTGGGTGATATGGTAGTACGGTGTCGAGGGTGGTGGATGGTTCACGTCCATAAAGAAAAAAAAATGGTGAGAAGCCTGTGGTAGCCTGAACGACGGTATTGTATGCGTACGTCACAAAAGGGAGGACATCGTCCCAATTGGAATGATCAGACGCAACATACATGGTGAGCATGTCCCCAAGAGTGCGGTTGAATCGTTCCGTTAGACCGTTAGCCTGAGGGTGATACGCCATAGTGGTGCGGTGAGTAGTGCGGCACTCGGCGAGTAGCTCATGAATAACATCGGAAAAGAAGACACGCCCTCGGTCACTGAGCAGTTCTCGCGGTGCGCCGTGCCGTAAGACGAAATGCCGTAAGATGAATCAGCAGCCGAAGCAAGTGCAGCAGTTTCAGCATATCTTGTGAGGTGGTCTACTGCGACAATTATCCAACGATTTCCGTTAACACTGCATGGAAGAGGCCCATAAAGGTCAATGCCAACCCTATCCAAAGGACGTGCAGGACACGGTAAAGGTTGCAGAGGGCCTGTCGTATGAGAAGATGTCTTGCGTCGCTGACAGGCTGCACATGACCGAATGTATTTGCGGACATAAGGATACATGCCGCGCTAGTAGTACCGCTGGCGGAGCTGCTCGTAGGTTTTCAGGACGCCAGAATGAGCTTGTTGTGGGTCTACATGGAAATACGTGCATACGTCGGAACGCAAATGGCGACGGATGACTAGCAGCCATTTGCGACCGTCTGGCTGATAGTTTCGGCGGTACAAGATGGCGTCCCGTAGAACGAAGTGGGTGGCTTGGCGACGAAGGGGTCCAGGGCATGTAGACGTTGAAGAGCTGCTAAGAATGTCAATGAGAGACACAATCCACGGATCTTTTTTCTGTTCAGACGGCATGTCAGTAACAGCAAGCGTAGCAACCGGGCACTCTATGGATGAAGGTGGCGTTTCGTCGAATCGTATGGGCGAACGGGAGAGCGCATCTGCATCAGAATGTTGACGCCTGGATCGATAAATGACGCGAATGTCAAATTCTTGGAGCCGAAGAGCCCAACGTCCAAGACGCCCCGACGGGTCTTTCAGTGACGCAAGCCAGCAGAGCGCGTGCTGGTCTGTCACAACGTCGAACGGACGGCCATACAAGTAAGGGCGAAATTTGTTTAATGCCCAAACTATAGCCAAACGTTCTTTTTCCGTGACAGAATAATTGGATCCTGCTATCGTGAGAGCACGACTCGCATGTGCAACCAAATATTCTGGAAAGCCAGGCTTCCGTTGTGCAAGAACGGCTCCAAGACCAACGCCGCTGGCGTCGGTATGAACTTCAGTCGGTGCACTCGGGTCGTAGTGGCGTAGAACAGGCGGTGAGGTAAGCCGACGACGCAAAGTGGTGAAGGCTTGGTCACATGCCGGAGTCCAGTCGCGAAGGTCACCTGGGCCAGCCAGGAGCTTCGTCAGGGGAACGACAATGCAGTCAAAATTGCGAACAAAGCGTCGAAAACAAGAGCAAAGACCGACAAAACTTCGGAGCTCTTTCACTGTAGTCGGCCACGGAAATTCTGCGTCAGCACGAAGTTTGTCAGGGTCGGGAAGGACGCCGTCTTTGGACACGACATGGCCAAGTATGGTCAGCTGGCGGGCTCCGAAGCGGCACTTTTTCAAGTTAAGTTGAAGGCCGGCGGTGGTAAGGCAAGTAAGGACTTCGCGTAGACGAGAGAGGTGAGTGGTGAAAGCAGGGGAGAAAACTACCACGTCTTCTAAGTAACACAAGCATGTCTTCCATTTGAGGCCTCGTAGAATATTGTCCCTTATCCTTTCGAATGTCGCGGGTGCATTGCAGAGGCCGTATGGCATTACTGTAAACTCATACAGGCCATCAGGCGTAATGAAAGCTGTCTTCGAGCGGTCGGATTCATCCACTGGCACTTGCCAATAGCCCGATCGCAAGTCCAAAGAATAAAAGAATTCGGCACCATGAAGACAATCCAGGGCGTCATCTATGCGCGGTACAGGATAGACATCTTTTCGTGTAATCTTGTTGAGGCGACGATAGTCCACACAGAAACGAATCGACCCATCTTTTTTCTTAATGAGTACTACAGGAGACGACCAAGGGCTGCAGGATGGCTTGATAACACCACGTTCACCACCACGTTCACCAGTTGTAGTGGGTAATATGCATGTGGCACAGTGCGGACTGCCACCGGTTGGCGAGACGAAGGCGCATGAGAGAACACCGGCTGGAGAGGCGCTGAAGGCTGAGGAGAGAATCCCGGCAGACGAGGCGCCCGTGCAGCGGCTTCAGCATACGTCAGAGGCGCGGTCATGGGAGCCGGCTGACACGGAGGTGGAAGAGCTTTGGTCACTTTTTCTTGAATTACCTGTCGGATCGTTGGAGCCAAATATTGAGAACGCTTCTCCGTAGTCGGCAAAATCGAGAGCTGTCGCGCGACCTCCTCGTGCACAAATTCTTTTATTTGCGTCAGCAAAGTTGTGCGGTTGTCGCCAATAACCAATTCTGCTAACGAATCTTCCGTAGGCGGTGGGCGCCGTGCTAAGATGCGTTGTTTCCGTATCTCGTCAAAACTTTGGCAAAAATTGATAACTTCGGCCACGGTACGCGGATCCTTCGCTAACAACATTTGAAATGGGTCCTCATCAATGGCTTTCAAAATGTGTTTTATCTTGTCCTGTCCCGCCTTTGACGGAATCACGCGCTTACACAGGTCAATGACATCTTCGATGTAACTTGTGAACGTTTCACCGTGATGTTGCGCGCGCCCCCGTAAGCGTTGTTCTGCGCGAAGCTTTCGCACAGCGGGGCGCCCGAATACTTCTGTGAAACTTGTCTTGAATCTGCTCTACGTTGTGAAATCGTGTTCGTAGTTTCGGAACCAGAAGTTCGCGACGCCGGTTAAGTAAAACAGCACGTTGTGCAACTTGGTGACGTCGTCCCACTTGTTATGCTGGCTCACCCGTTCGTAAGATGACAACCAATCCTCCACGTCATGATCATCGGTGCCGCTAAAGATGGCAGGATCATGCTGGCTCAATGCACTGGAAACGATGACCGTCGGAAGCTGTGGTGCATCTTCCTGGGTGGTTTCGTCAGGCATGGTCGCAGCGGTCGGTAGCGTCCGGCTTCGGAGTTCCAGTTTTCAAGGTTACCCAGCACCTCCACCAAATGAAATGGGGCTTATTGCAGCTCGTTCGAGGGATCGCAAGTAGCTCTTGATCGCGAGTCCTAGCCGTTCGCATCAGCAGCCCGAGCTCGGGTCTCGCGCCGCAGCGGTGGCAGTCCGCACTGTGCCACATGCATATTACCCACTACAATTATTTTTTATTTATTTATTTCCTCAAAGGTCTCTTGTTGAGACATTACTTGAGTGAGTGGGGGTTAGTGACAAGGCTAGATATTACAAATTACAAAGGGATATTTTCGATGAGTGGCGTGAATGCAAGTGGGTCGATGATAGTGACAACTTCGGTGGGCAGGCCATTCCAGTCTCGTGTTGTGCGCAGAAAAAACGATTGCTGAAAAGTCACGGTATGGGCTTGTGGGGGATATGCTGTGTTAGAGTGACTGGTGCGGGCAATGCGATGTATCTTTTTATGTACGGTTTGTCAAAAGGCAAAGAATGAAACAAATTATGAAAAAGGGTAAGACGTGCTATTCTACGGCGTGAGGCTGGAGAGGGTAAGTTTATTTGTGCTTTTAGTGCTGGGATGCTTGAAATGGGGGGGGGGGGGGAGGTACGAATAAGATGACAATAAATCGTGTCTCGCGGTTGTGAACCGACTCGAGGGCGTTAATAGGGTTATTGTGGTGGGGGTCAAAAATAGCATCGGCATACTCCATTTTGGGCTGCACTAATGTTAGAAAACCAAGTTGTCTAATTCAGGGAGGAGGGAGGAGAAGGTTACGGGGTAGATAACCTAGGGTACGATTAGCAGAATTTATTATGTGGTTAACATGACAGGCACAAGGTAAGTCACGCGAGATATACACACCAAGATATTTTAATGAATCAGTTGTTGCAATCTGCGTGTTCTTGATGCGATAATTAGGCATATCGTAATTACGAAGACGATGAATAGACACTACCACGGTTTTAGCTACATTTAATGACATGAGCCAAGTCTCACACCAGTTTTGTACGCGCGATAGGTTGTTTTGTAACGCCAAATGGTCGCTGGGGTTAGTAACTGCTCGGCAAACCATACAATCATCTGCGAAGAATCAGATATGAGAAGAAATATTGCAAGGTACGTCACTGGTGTATATTAAGAAATGGAAGGGACCAAGTACGGTACCTTGAGGCACACCTGAAAGTACGGGTGCTAAGGATGAGGAGTGTGAGTTAGCGTATACGAACTGCTGGTGGTTAGGTAAAAACCCTCGAATCCAGCTTAGTAGAAAAGGATCAATGTTAAGACGGGATAACTTTATTAAGAGACGACCATGAGGGACCTTATCGAAACCTTTTTCAAAATCTAAAATTATTGTGTCAGTCAGGATGTTACCATCAAAGTTTAAATGTAAGTCGTGCAAGAAAAGAGCAAGTTGGGTGTCACAGGAATAATTTTTGCGGAAACCGTGTTGAAATGGGTGGGAATTCACGGATGTTAAGGAGTTCACAATATGTGAGTATAAAATAGGTTCCAATATTTTACAAGACACGCTTGTTATGTAAATAGGGCGGTAGTTACCCGGTGATGATCGGCTTCCTTTCTTGAATACTTGAATGACCTTGCCCACCGGCAAGTAATGTGGAATTGAAGCGCTGTTAAGTGATTCCTGGAATATGAGTGATAAAAACAGGCCACACACATGTTTAGTATTTTTAGCACTTTGGCATTGATACCGTCTAGTGCTGTAGATGACGAGTTCTTCAATGATTCAATTACTTTGACAATGCCGATAGGATCGAATGTGATATTTTTCATCAGTTGATATGTGAAGTATGGTGGATCGGGAAGCCGTCAGGTAATTAGTAAAAACCGAAATAAATGTTGTGTTAAGATCTGCAACCTTAGTCTCAGGGATCGGAAGTCCGAAGTTATTGATAAGTGATATCTCATTCCGTTGATTAGGATTAATAGTTCTCCAAAATCGATTCTGGCTAGTTTGTAGCACATCTGGTAAAGCGGTAGAAAGAAACTTCCGTTTAGTTTGAGAGGTTAACTTGTCATATTCTTTCTCGACTGCATAATACTTCTGCCATATGGAAGAAGAATTAGATCGTTTGGCTGATCAGAACAGCCGTTTTTTTATTATGTAGCCGTTTGTGGGACACATTAAGCTGTGGTCATGCTATTCTTTGCGATATTGTAATGGTGCGGATGTAAAGACGTATAAGGCGATGCATCTCTGCTTTGAAAAGCAGCCAGTTCGACTCGAGGGAATTTAGTTGAAAGATAGCGACGAACGTACCGAAGTACTCAGATAATCCTCGGTTCATGCTGACATAGTCCCCTTTATCATACAGTGTAAGTGTTTTTCGATTTTTTGTTTCTTTTGTACTTTGCAATGAAACTAAATATGTACTGTCAGGTGCCTGCTCATACCGCGCAATAAGGTGACAGGGGTAAAGTTATCAGGGTGAGTTAATACAAGATCTAAACTCTAGACGAGTGAGCGGTAACGCGTGTTGAGTCAGTGACGAGCTGCGTTAAGCCGTATGTTATACACGGGTTTAAGAAATCGCTAGCGGAGCCGCTTTTATATAAATGTGGATAGATGCAGAGGCAGGATCGGACCAATATATAGCTGGAAAATTAAGATCGCGAAACAGAAGGACAGGACTGTTAGGTTACGTTTTTGTTAACGTATTTAAAGCTTCATGAAGTAAAAGCCTGAAAGAACTGTCGGTACTAAGAGACCGATAGCAAATACCAATTAGAATGTGCGGGTGTGTAATAATGCATCAAATCCAAATCATTTCCAGTTGTGAAGAGAGAATTACAAGTGTACAATGTAGGTTCCGCTCAGTGGCGAATAATACACCCCCATGGCGTGAGTTATCGGTACTCTCTTTCCGAAAAATGTCAAAATAGGAGAGGTAAGGGAGAATTTCGGTATAATCGATTGATGTGTTAAGCCATGTTTCTGTTAGTAGTAAGGCATCGCAAGAAGATGAGCCTATTAGACAGCACAGGGCATCACGCTTGGGAACAACACTTCGACTGTTATAGAGCCGGAATGATAAAGGCTGACAATTCCATGGATGTGGTGTACAATTTGGTCTCAATGATGGCTAAAGACGTTCCTCCATTAACTGGTTAGAAGTGCGGTCGAAGTAGTACGTTTTTTCACCTACGATAATCTTTTCATGTCGCAACTTGTACCGCAGTTTACGGGCCCTTCCAAACTCGATGAGGCGTTTCTGGGCAATACGCGTGCTTGGGGCGCGATCTTGTGCAACGGCATAGCACGTATCTTTGAACTTCCGAGCCGAAGAAAGGGCAAGATATTTGCTTTTAAAGTGAGCGAACCTCACAATTATGGGCCTACAATTTCCAGCTTGGAAAGACCCAATGCGCTGTGCACGCTCAATATCACGCGGTTCTATTTGTACATCTAAATATTGTTTACAATGTGCAATAATGATTTTCTCAGAAAGAGACCATGATTCTTTTTGTTTATCAGCGATGCTGCAAAAAACAAGGTAATTTCTTCTAGATCTATTTTCAGCATCGTTTATCCGGCAGACAGTACACCTAACTGTGCCATGTTTTCAGGGCTTATTTCATGAAGTTTGCCCAATTAAATCTGCATGTCGTCGATACCAGCACAGGCACACTCAATTTTCTGTAGCCGTGCTTTATTTTCACTGAACGTTTTATCATGATCAACTAGTTTTTTTTTTTCAATAGACTTTAGTTATTCAAGCATTACGGTCTGCCCAGATTGCAGTTCTTTCCAAGCATTAAGAATCTCTTTGTCGGGGCAGGGGTTAGATTCGATATCACCAGCTAGCATGAAAAGCTTTAACAGCATATGCACACAATCACACACAATTGAACAAAAGCGCCGTGCGCCCTGCAGCTCAGAGAGTGCACGGTGGCTACTAGGCTTTGAGTAAAGGCAATACGAGTTCGTTACCTGCACCAGAAGGAAGTGCGGAACGTTAGCACAGGCCATCGCTAGCTTGCTGCCGGGCCCACTGAAGGGCGCGTTGCTCGGGAGTAGCTGTTTAACAGAATTCCACGCATGCGCAGAATGCACAGGGGAGGTTCCCGTGTTAAGATGACTGAGTGAATGCCACGATGCTTGCAGATATAGTATGTGGCCGAGTACAAACTGCGCGGACCGCAAGGTGCTGTCACTGAGCCGGTGATTTGAAGCCCATGACGGCCCCACTGGCTCCACCGCAATACGCCCATAGACTGGAAGTTTTCCGCCTGGACTTAACCTAGCGACAGATTCTGGCCACGTGGCGCGAAAGCTAGACGGCTCGAGAAGCTGCAAGCTCCAAAGTCGGAGGAACTGCACCAGGCAGAAGCGTGGACCGTTAGCTCGGGCCATCGCTACCTTGCTACCGGGCCCACTCTGTATCGTAGCAACGGGCAGTCCTGGCCAATAGTGTCTTTGTCGCACTCTGTTCAGCCTTCGCTTGCATCCTACATGCCCAGAAGTGATCTCGTTGTGACATGCTTCTAGTACGTCACAACGAAGAGGAGTAGGAACGACGAACAAATAACTCGATTCGCTCGAAGAGAAGTTCATTTTGTATAGAAATTTGTTCGTTAAGAAGACGATGACAATCCTCTTGCGAAATCTTTAGGTGCGGTCTGAGCTCGCCCGTGCAAGAAATTATACAAGCCAAGCACCTCAGGGTCGTCACGTGGCTGTTGTGTATTGAATAGTATAGGTGTCGAGTAGACCAAAGCGATCAACTTTTCATTGGAAGCAGGAGCCGACTCCATGGTTGACCGTGGCTGGCAGTCAGCGTAGGTATGAGGCTTCCCCGAGCTGTAGATGACTGTCATATCAGAGTCTTGCAGTCTAAGGCTTCAACGTGCTAATCGCCTGTAAGGACCCTTAAGATTTGTGAACCAGCAGAGTGAATGATGGTCGCTGTGTGATGTGTGGTGCGCGACGTGGTGCGGGGCTCGGGACGGTCGAGAGCAGACGACGCGGAGTGCACGCGCGCCGAGCTGGAAGGAGGAAAAACGACGACGCCGAAGAGCGCCCGGCACGTGAACGCGCGGCGCAGGAAAGACAACAAAAGGAAAAAAGCAACCAATGAGAAAAGACCACGGGGCGTCGGGCAGCCAATCAGTAAATGCCAAATCGGCCAGACCACGACAAAAAGCGTGGTGCGCTGGCAGAATGGGGGCGACACGCAAGAGGACACGCAGGGAGACGCCGGGGAGACGTCAGGATCGTCCCAGGAAACGAAGGCAGGAGGAGGTCAACCACCGGAGCGGGCGTTGAAGACGGGCCATCGGGTTCCGGACCCGAGCCCACCAGGACTTCACCCGCCCGGGGCCTCCTGCCAACCTGTTCCTGTGCGTCGCCCGTCTACCTGAGCGTGCCGTCAGCTCCTCAAGGCCGGTGAGCTTCTGCGCCAGTGGGCAGGACGAGAACAGTCGGGCTACGGGCCCGAGTTCTACGCCAGCTGCCCGGCCAGAACGCCGCCCCGTCTGCCGTGCCGCCTGCTGCCCGAGGCCGGCGTTCGAGCTTCCGTGCCCGTGGGCGAGAGGGGAGCAGTCGGGCTACGGGCCCGAGCTCTCTGCCCGGCCAGAACGCCGCCGCCGTCCACTCCTGCCACAAAGCCGTCAGCGTTACCTCGCCTCGCCAGAGCTGGCGCGCTCCCGGCACCCGGTCGGTCAGCCTACGCCGCAACCTTTGGTGAGACCGGCGCCACCCCTTCTGCCAGCTTGTCGCCGCGTTGCCGTGTCGAGACTGCGACGCGTCCCCGCCCTCGTGGCACGCCCGGACTAGCACCCTCGTTAAAGCCCTAAGTGTGTTCCTTACCGCAATGTTTTCCTGAGTGTTTATTTTATGCATGCTTTCTGTTTCTTTCTATTGACTTTTTGCCTTTTTTTGTTTGATTAAAAGTCTTTGTGTGTGCGTCCAAACCAACGGCTTTGTCCTCAATTGGGTTCTCGGAGGCTCCGCCTAAGAGAACCAACCGAACCATTGAGAACACGAACCTTTGCCCATAAGTGGGTCATCACACGCTGATAACTTTGAAGGGGTGACCGTGCTAATATGGGCGAGATTGTGTAACCTACGCTACGACGGCGAGGCACTCCTTCTCAGTTGTAGAGCAGTTAGCTGCTATTCTTGAGAGCGCTTTGCTTACATAAGCGATCGCTCTTTCTGTGTCCTCGCGGCACTGCAAAAGCACGGCTCCGGGACCAACATTTCTGGCATCAGTGTGAAGCACTGTAGAAGCCTGTCTTGTCAAAGTGGGCAAGCACAGGGACGTTTGTAAAGGGTGGTTCATCGCCCTATAGAAAAAGCAACGTCATCCCTCATGAGGCGAGTTAATGGCGATGCTATGCGACCACAGTTTGCAATAAAGCGGCGATAATATGCGCAGAGGCCCAGGAAGCGCCAGACAGTGTTTTGATCTAAAGGTACAGGTACAGCGGAAGTTTTGTTGGGATCCGGGTGGACACCCACGTGACTGAAGACATGGCCAAGGAACTCTAGCTGCTCAAAGTGAAAACGCCATTTCTCCGGCTTTAGGGCGAAGCCGGTGACTGGAGAACCGCCTTAAGCCGGTCAAGGTGCTCCTCAAAAATTGCGTAACCCATTATGACATCGTCTAGATAAACTAAGCAGGTTTTCCACTTCAGTCTCGGAAGCAGGATATTCATAGGCGGTAAGAAATGAGCAGGTGCAGACCTTAGATTCCTATAGTTCATCTGGCGCGACAAGAGCAGTTTTCTCAGGGTCTCTCGGTTCTACCTCAATTTGCCAATACCCGCTTTTTATGTCCATGGAAGGGAAATCACGACCGTTTCGTAGCGGATACATGCCTTCTTTATCATGTGATTTACCTTACAATAATCCACACAGAAACACAAGGTGTCGCCCTTCTTCTTGACCAAAACTACACGTGATGCCCAGGGGCTATTGGAAGGCTGGATCACATCCTCTTCAAGCATTCGGTTTACCTGCAGTTCTATCGCCTCGCGTTGTTTTAGGGCCACACGATAAGTGCTTTGTTGAATCGGTCTCGTTGCGTCCTATGTGATTAGGCGATCCTTGGTTAGGGCCGTCGGACCGACCCTTGACGACGACGCAAACCAGTAGTGGAACTATTCCAGTAACGCAACAAGCCGTTCTGACTCGTGTTGCGGTAAAGTAGTGTTTACGTCAAGCACTGGTGCTGGGTCTTGCGCAGACGCTTTCTAGACTACTGAAAAGCATCCACTAACATCGGAGACGTCGTCAAAATATGCTACAGCTATGCCTCTTGGTAGGTGCTGTCGGTGTGTGCTAAAATTGGTTAACAATAGGTGCGTGCTCCGATCAGTGACAGTTACGATGCCTCGTGCAACGAAGACGCCGTAAGTAAATAACGGGGTTCCATGGTTTGGAACTCCTTCACAATCAGACAGTACGTCACATGCCACCGGAACAAAGATACATGACCGAGATGGGACTACCACGTCGTTTTCGATTAGATAAAATGAGTTGTGTTACAGTGATAAGTAGATAATTTAACCGGGACTCTTATAAACGTAACCGAGCGTCTTGATTATTTCGTCATATTCTCGTAGACAGTCCATGCCTATGATTAAATCTTTACAACATGTTCGAAGGACGGGAAAAATGTCCACGAAAGAAGAATCTGCGATGGTGAATCTCGCAGTGCAGCTTTCAGCGGGCACGAGCGGTTGGCCGCCCGCAGTCCTTATATGGGGTCCCTACCAGGGCGTTTTACTTTGTTAAAGCGAACGGCTAAGCCTTCACTCAAGATGGAATGTTCGACACCAGTGCCGACTAGTGCTGTAACTTGCTGTCCGTTAACGGAAACAGGAAGATTTGCGCTCAGAATTTCGTATCATGGTCTGTCGGCTTCACGGCGTAATGCAGCGGGGCTATGGTGGTTTTTCCTCATCTTGTTGTCGGCCCGTTACCTTACCCCCAGTGGTCACCGCTGTAAGTTTCTCCGGTGTGGGCTGGGTGAGCTTCTTCTCCGGAGGTCAGCAAAATCACTTCCATTCGGCGAAGATGAATGAGCAGAGGACGCAGAGCGTGACCGACGGCCGAGGTCTGTTTGGTGGTTAGGCAGAGAATCATGGTTCAGAGTGCGCGTTACCGGAGGATCTTTGAAAGCGGCGTCGTCGCGGCGTAGCATGCAGTCGTCAGAAGCGCGTCGACCTTCAAACCAGAATTGACGAGGTCGGAATGCTGCGTAGTGGGACAAGCAAAAGCGGACAATAAACCGATGCCTCCGTAGTTATAACGGAGGGGACGCGTATCGACAATGCGGCATACGTCCGTTTTTCGAATTTGTGGATGCCTCCAAGCCTCATCTTGTGGCGCTGACCAGAATGCAGCCGGCGACGGTTGTCGGTAGGGCGGGATCGGCGCAACGGGCGGATGTCTCAACGTTTCCTCTGGTGGTGATAACCAAGGTGAGCCTATCGGCGGCTGGTGGTGCGAGCACATGGGCGTAACAGCCAGTAGACGTCAAACAGCGTCGGCGTAACTTATGGGACGCTGCTCGCGACTAGGAACGCCTGCCGAGAACGCTTACTTAATTTCATCACAGACGACTTGAGCAGCTGATGCCACGAATGTGCACACTGCCGGTGTCCAGAGCTTCTGAAGTTCTTCGAGAAGAATCTCGAATTGGGTCATGGAGGTAGTGTTGAATGCTAACGGTCGTTGGGGTGGTCTTGATCGGAGTGCCGGTGGGCGCTCCGATCATCTGAGATGGAGTGCACGTTCACAACCAGTGGCTTCCTTTAGATAATAAGCCATGGTACTCGGTGAATTGCGCCCAAGCCCGGCAAATAGTTCTTCTTTGACGCCGCGCATAAGGTATCCCAACTTCATTTCCTTTGGCATGCGAGGGTCAGCTGTAAGACACAGGCGGTTAATGTCCTCGGTGAACATTGCTGCGGTTTCGTTTGGTGTCTGAATACACAACTGCATTAGTTGCTGTGCATGGTCCCGTCGATCGACATTCGCCAATATTTCAGTGAGCTGGTGTTGGAAATATTTCCGTGTAGCAATTCTGGTGTCACGCTTTTCAAGCCACGTGCGACCACTACGGTCAAGGGCTAAATACACGTGGCAGAGCTTTTCTTGTACAGTCCACCCACTGACGTTGGCAACACCTTCGTACTGGAAAAGCCAGTCTTCAACGTCTTCGTGTGTACCACCATGAAAGTGATCGGGGACGAGTGCCTGAAGCAGGGCTATCTGGGGTGGATTGGTCGCCTTTGGCAGAGGTAGGCACTGTGCAGACGAACGTTCCTTTAGGGGGTGTAACTCCGGAGCAAAGCCTAGCAACCGCCGACTGAAGCGATGCACAGCAGTTGTAATGGGAGACAGGCTCAATGAACGGCTTCCGGGAGGAGTCCCGAGCATCAAGCAGGGTTGTGTACCCAGCACCTCGACTAGTATCGTGTTTCAAGGCTAACAAGAGACAGCAACAGGTTGAGCAAGACGGTGGAACAACCTTTTGAAAAGCACCAGAAGAATGACGTCTTCATCTCTGAAATCTCCCAGTCGCACTACACGGACTCGGTTAAAGCACACATCATCATTGTTGTCTGCATCTACATAGAGCACGCTCACGTCTTGCATCGGCAAGATTATGGAACACGTAGTTCTCATCCGCGTGACCGACTTTTTTGAAGACCGCGACGCGTTCCCGCACACCATAATAGGATTCTGCCGATATCTCTCCGCACAGAACGTATTGCTTGAGCTTAAACACCAGATCGTACACGACATTACCAGCTCCACTGAGGCAATTCTCGGCATAGATATTAAAAGGCCTGTGGCAACGTTAAACATATTTAAAAACAGCAAAAACATTAGAACTAGGCCAAAGAACGTACAATTAAGTTGGACATTTGCTTGCGCCCATGCGTGCACGCGCCGTCGTCGGTGACTGGGAGTCGACGAAATTTGACATGGGTCCGTCCGACCCTATGGGTGGCGGGGAAGATGTGATGGTCACGTCGAGCGAACGCTGCAGGCGGGAGTAGATGCGATCCAGGTTTACTTGCGAGGAATGGACCTCGAGTGCTCTGCTACCAAGACCGAGCTCTTAATCGACAAAACTACCAGCAGAGATCGTAATACTCTGCGTGACGAGGAATGGTAATGCTCCAAAATACGCATTTTATTGGCAAATGGTACTGCCATACCGCACGTAGACAAAATAAGAATCCTAGGGTTACGCCTGCCGGTAAATGGCCATAACGGAGAGACGGTGCGAAGACTTCGCCGTTCGGTAGATGACCCGATGCGACTCTTGCGTCGCGTCATGAATAGACGCAATGGTATGCGCGAGCACTGCGCCATCCGTCTCGTGCAGGCGTACGTGATAAGCCGCATAGCATATGTCGCCCCCTACCTGAAGTGGATAGGATCGGTAAAAAACAAGATCCAGTGCATGATACGAAAGGCTTTCAAGAGGGCGATCGGCGTTCCACTCTACGCGAGCACCGACAAGTTTCTAGATCACGCACTTCACAACTGTATTAACGAGTTAATCGAGGCGCACGACTTTGCGCCACAAGAACGATTATCGAAGTCAAAGACTTGTCGATGCATCCTCGAGTCGTTCGGAATCATGTACCACATTCAGCATGGAGGAAAGACGGCAGTTGCGGCCTCGGTCCCGACTGCCTGATCATCCCGCCACTTTCCATGATGAACATGCACGCGACACACCACGTCGGCAGATGCAACAAACAAGCAAGCGACCTTCCAAATAACTTTGGCAATAGCGACGAGGATGTGTACGTAGGAGCCGCGTAGTCTGTGGAAGGGCGAAGCGCACACGCGATCGCGGTTGCAGAGCGCCCGGGTTGTTGCCTCGCAAGCGCCACGGTGACCACGGGACACTGGGAGGTGGCCGAAGAAGCCTCCATAGCACTATAGTACTCCCCGCAGGGCCGAACCCTGCGATCATGATCAGCGACTCGCTGGCGCCAATCCGTGGCTTCGAGCGCGGCTGCGTCTCGCAGGAAGTGGCCCACATAGTTCAAATTTGGTACGACGGCGACTCAACATTGCTTTCGCAACCCCCAATTTCTACGGTCTTCCTTGTCTGGACCACGGCACACACCAATGTCCCGCTCGCTGGCAACGAGGCTGTCCGCGCCATGGCTCGAGGTCTAACACGCCGAGTTGCCGCAGCTTATGTGGCCGTCGCCTCTGCTCCCGAGAGCAGGGCATCGGATCTGCTGGGTGGGGACACTACAACAGAAACGCAGCAACAAGAATTACAGTGCGCGTGGGGCGATCGCCTGACCATGTTCAGAGACCTCACCTAACACTATAGACTCGAGAGACGCGCAGTCACACCCCCGCACGATTAATCCCTAGCCCCGCCGTCTCACATCACTGCTACTCGCGCTTATACCCAACTGATGCGTGTAAAGCGTGTGGACAGAGAGCACCGCTGCGACACATGCTCTTTGAATGTGCTGGCAACAACGGTACAGAAACCACCTCCGTTCGCGACGCGTTCATAACCGCGGCCGTTACCACCGTACAGGAACCCTAGAGGTTGCTTTTTCCTGACGCCACCCTAGCTGCGGGGGCCACCGGGGAGGCGCCGTTGGGAGGCGGCTCTCAAAAGTTCCGAGTTGGAAGACCAGCTATGGGCCGTTCGGCAACACGATGATGCCACCCGCGTCCGAGCCACCACCTGAAGCCACCAAAACAAAACGGCCGCACCATTCTTTGTAATAAAGTTTCTTCTTCTTCTTCTCCTCCTCCTCCACATTTCGTGCACTTCCACCACGAACGAACTTTTTCTATAATTATTCAGTGAGTTCTGTCAAGTGTACAGAATGCGGAACCCATGCCATGAACTGTCCACAGGACCCCCAGACGGGAGCACATAGACGATTTTGTCTACGATACATGGACAGCAACTATCCAGTAGCTTGAAAACGAATCCGAATGTGAAAAACAAATTGGGAGTGAGCAAGTGAGTGAAACTTTATTTGGTCCAGAATAGACGCGAATAAACTCAACGTCACCTGGCTAGACCCACTGGGGGACGATCAGGTGAAACCTGATGGCCCTCTCGCGAGCGCTCTGTACTGCCAGGATTTGAGAGGTCTGGTCTTGGGCCCTACTGAGCTTCACCATTTCCTCTTGGATGAAAGTGGCGCCGGCAGAGGCGCAGCTCTGCAGGACATGCTCGAAGTCCAGATAACCACCAGATAGGGGGCAATCCGGGCTTGGGAACCATTCGGGGTACATTGTGTGCAGCGCCGCGGGGCTCAGGTAAGTGCTTGTTTGCAGACGTCTGGGAATGACTGCCTGGACCCTGCTCAGCGAGGAATGCGATAAAGGCAGGAGTCTTCTTGATAGATAATTGTGTTTGCAGATCTCGTTCTACGAGCACAGATGCTCTGGTCACACTGGAGAGGACGCGTTACCCGGTGCACAGTCAGTCAAACCTCGTTAAGCCGAGTGCGCCTCCTCGTTGGGGTTGAGCAAGGCACCCTCAGTGCTTCCAAGGTGCGCAGGGAACCAGGCCACTGAGTAATGTTTGATGTCTTTAGCATTTTTGATGATACTTAGGGCCTGGGAGCCACCATTTCCATCTGAAAGGTCCTGAAAGCGGCCTTGGAATCCGAATAAATCGTGTCATGTACACTGTCCGTCAAAGCAAGAGCAATAGCAACCTACTCTGCAACGCTGGAACTAGAAGTGCGGATGGTAGCGCAGCTGAGAATTTTGGAATCACAGTCGATGATCACTGAGGAGAAGGCTTCTTCTTCAGCGTACGAAGCAGCGTCTACAAAGGATGTTCGATAATTGTTGAAGAGGGCACTGGGAGAGCAAAGCTTTACCCCTGCCTCTTCTTCGTCCTTCGTTGTAGGTGGGATGCATGTGTGCGTGGCATCCGGTGAGGGTAAATCTTGGATCTTGCGTCGTTGGGCAGCTTCACAGCGTCGCGACCGACAAACGTGGGTTTACGTCCCAGTTTGCGAAGTATGACTCGGCCCGCTGGGATACCCTAGTCTGAAAAACTGAGAAAACTCGTGGGCTTCAACAATTTCTCCGAACGCGTTGTGAATTCCCGAATTGAGGAGGCATTTTGTGTGCGTTCGAACGGGAAGGCCGAGGGCAAGCTTGAAGATTCTTCTGATTAGGGCATTCATCTTGTTGCGCTCCGACACGAGGCAGTTGTGCATAGCCCGTGAATAAGCGAGGTGGCATAGCACGATGACGTGGATAATACGGATCAGATTGTCCTCCCTGATTCCGTGGTACCTGCTGGTGATTCGTCGGCTCAGGCCGAGGGCGCTTTCGGTCTTGGAACAAATGCGTTTGAGGGCGGGTTCATTGGCCCCGGTCGACTCGATAGACATTCCTAGGACCCTGATAGTGTCTACCCCAGGTACTGGGGAGCCCTTACCGGTGAATAACGTAATGTGGCTCTCCACTGCTGTCTTCCAGAACCTGTGAGAACCGCCTCTGGTCCTCTTGTTGTAGAGCAACAGCTCGGATTTAGCGGGCGAGCACCTTAGCCCGGTGGGGTAAGATACCGCTCTATCACATCGATGACTTCTTGCAAAGCTTGATCAGTGTCATGGCGTCCTGAGTCTAGAGCGCCGACCGAAAGCCATTCATGTTGTGTATATAGTATTTCTTAGACTCGAGATGGTCAGTGAGGCGGTTAAGCTTGGCGTGCTCGGCCATCTTCCCAACACACGACGTAATGAAGATGGACCTTAGATTGTCGATGCTCGGCGCCTTACCTGGCTTGGGTATGAGTACTGTGGAGGCAGCTTTCCAGCTCTTGGGAATGAGGCCTCTGCACCAAATTTCATTCATCTTGTGTGTAAGAAACTCGAGTGAGTCATCATCGAGATGCTTGAGCATTTTGTTGGTGACCCCGTCAAGCCCAGAGGCAGATCTGCCATTGAGGGATGCGAGAACCCGCTTAACCTCCGCCACGGTATAATTCTCGCCCATAGATGGCACGTCACGCCCTTCGTACTCAGAAAACTAGGGGGGGGGGCACCGCCTCATCTGGAGTCGAGTCGGTGGCCAAATGTACAGCTTTCGCCAAAGTTCTCTTTTGATTAGACTTTGTGTTGCCATCGTGCTGTAGGTGCGTGAGGAGACTCCAGCTTTTACCGTTCATGAGCTGGCCCTCCACTGAGTCGCACAGCTTGTCCCATTGATGCTCGCATAGCACATTACAATGAGGCTCTGTCGTCTTGTTGATTTTAGAACTTTTCTTGCGTAGTCTTCTGTTATGGCGCTTACTCTTATGGCGCTATGCCGTTATGACGTTATGGCGTTATGGCGCGAAGTCAAGGAGTGCCTGCTTGGCTTCCAACAGATGCGCGAGACTACTGTACATCCTGTCGACCTCCAGATCAGTTGTCACCTCCTTGGTGGCTCTATCGCATCCTTTTTTATCTCGTCGCACCAAGAGTCTATGTCCATATCTAGGTTGAGAACGTGCTCGTAGCGGTTGGCTCGGAACAAGCCCCAGTCAGTGAAGCCGAACGTCCTCGTTTGGTTACGGGCAGCCTCGAGCACCGCTTCGATGCTGTAATGATCGCTACCGAGGTCCATGGGTGTGTTGGTCCACTTGACATTTTCCAGGTTCTTGACAAAGGTAAGATCCGGAGTCGTATCTCGGCACACCTAGTTCCCTCTCCTGGTCTGAAAGTCTTTATTGGCTATCAGCGTAAGATCTTCCTCCGTTGCCGTATCCCATATGTCTCTACCGTTGTTCGTATTGGTCCGATAGCCACACGCCTGATGCTGGACATTGAAATCCCTCATGACGACTAGAGGACGACAGCCGGGCAAATGCGCGGCCTTCTTGAGTATATCACCAGCCCCGGCTCTGGGAACGGTGGGTCTGCAGTAAACATTGAATACGACGATACTGTTTCTTCTTAAGCGCTGTATAGGGGGTCAACAAGGAGTTCGGCCATGACATACTCGACCCCATTGTCTGCGGTACCAAGATCTCGCTGAAGGCACGTGAACTTTTTATTGACCAGGTAGCGACCCCCTCGTTCCCCCTTCAGTGGAAGCCACCGTTAGGAAACCGGGGAGCTTGATGGGTGATGATGTGATCGTCTCTTGCAAGGCGATTACTTTGGTTTGTCCTTTACGCATGTTAAGTATTGTCACAGGGTCACCCGTTTGCTGACAAACCCTGCGGAATTCCACTGCCACATTGTTATGACGTTAGTGCCATTATCCATGTTTGGGCTAGGGGATGGATTGCGAAAGTGCCGCATTTAGAATGGCACCCTGCTTCTGTGAGACAATCACGCTGTGCAAGTTTGAGACTTCGGCTGTAGATGCGCTTGGCAAAGATCAGTGGCTTGTCCCCTCCAGCATAAGTATTCTCGCGATGAGAGCGACCAGGCACAGCTGAGGGTGCGCGATCATTTCTTGTGTGTGAAATAGACCTGTCTGTATGTTGGAGATGGCGTTGGGAGACAAACTGGGAAAATATATTGAGCTGCATTTGCGACATGACAACATACGGGCACCGAGAGCAAACTCCCTGCCGTACACCTCAGAATTCGTTTTGCGAGAATAACTTATATGTATATAGGAACTTGCAGAATATGTACAATGAAAACCGTTCAAAGGGAGGTGCGACAGGTTACACCTATATATTCCACAAGCGATGTTTAGTCATATCGCGGTGTGTACAATTCTCCACGCATGGGCAATAAAATATAAACGATGCTAGAATTTCAAAGGCCCGCACCGCGATCTGATTATGAGGCACATGGTAGTGGTAGACTCGAAATTAATGTTCAATATTTGATTCTAACATGCACCTAAATCTATGTGCACGAGCGTTTTGGCATTTATGTTTCATCTGAACATGGCAGCCATGGTCGGCATTGAACCCGCAGCCTCAAGCTAAGCAGCGCCACGCTGTAGCAACTGGGTTACGGGGCGCGCCAGGCATCTTCAGCTCTGCCATATAGTATAAGGCCCAAACAATGAAACTTTCCTTTCCTTCGACCGCTTCTTAACCTTACGTGCGGCCTACTTACAGCGAAGGATCGATGGAGGAAGCAAGCGTACTCTGAAAACTCCCTTCAGCCGTCCCTTAGGTAAGGACAGCTGAAGGCACGCCTGAGTTTGAGAGCATCTCTTGAAAGCTTTACGCGAACATCTTCCAATAAAAAGTTGTATCGTCACACAATCTTGAAATTGAAGTGATACTATAGAGACATTCGGACCCTTTCGTCTAGTTTTGTTTATAAAACGCGACAAGTACGGCATTCTAGCGCAAAACTTCTTGTGTTCTAGCAACACTGGCATGTGAGCTTCATGAAACGCCTGGCAATGCCCTTCATGCGGAACGTGCGACTGAAACAAACCTGCCTGGTGACATAGAGTTTCGTACAATAATTATAGGAGGTAATTCTGGCGTTTCAATCGTTAAACCACCGTTGAGATGATAGGAAGTACATGGATTTGTCTGATTTCCATGCTTGTGGATTCAGGCGTTCTTGTGGGGTTGTTTATTACGCTTTATGTGGCTTCAGTGTCGTACATTTCAAAGCAATCTATACTTTTCGAATCGCCGAAGACGCTGCCAACACGCACAATCACTACTAAATGCAGTGGTTAAGCTTGTCGAGTTGGCCAAATCAAAACGAGCCAGACGTCTCAATGAGCCGCTTTGCCGGCGATAAATTCATAAGGGTGATTTATGATGCACGTCGATGCAGGCGCCTGTAGCCTAATGGTTTCACTATCAGCGTTTTCCGTAGAGGTGCGGCGTTAGAATCTTCCCGTCAGAGAATTTTATTAATGTTTATCTGATATTTAGTTACGCAATACTTAGTTGAAAATGACGAGTTTACACACCAGGAAGCCATTTCAAGCCAGCAGGACGAAGTTTAGGCAAATCCATGTGCAGGCGCAGCCACTGCTAGTGGGAACACGGAGCCCATGGAAATGCTCTATGCAGTACCCTACCACCGGCTCCTCACGAAGTCTAGCGGCGCCTGTGCAATCAAAGCGATTGCCGAAAAGCGCTGGGGGCCAGCCGTCTGCTATGGTGAGTCTTCTGCCAATATTTCACAAAGCTACAGTAGTGGCGCTCCGCGGAGTGCTGCCATAGGTTCTTGTGTTCCCGCTAGCAGTGGCCATGCCGACACTTCGCACAATTCCCATGCTGGCTGAACTGGCGAAATAGCAGCTCACATAGATACGAGCACCAGAGTTGCCTCTGTAGAGAAGGAATGGAGCGATATAACGGTCGTCCTCTCGCGTACTTTCTAGTGCGTAGTCCTCTTACGTGCTTTCGTCCATGTATGCAGCTCGCACTCCGAGTCCGTGCTCTACCTAGACTGTCACCGCTGTGCTCCTCTAGTCTGATCAAATAAACCCCTTAACATATGGTGGAGAGTAGTGTGCCCAAAAACCTCCCACGCTGGAAGTTCTATCCCGTACCTTGCCATCTAACCATGCCTCAGGACGCCTCCCAGCAAACACCTCTACCTGCACCGACCCCATGTCCTGGTGTACCTTGTCAACGCGCCCCGGCCATCGTCACTGGCGCGGCTGACACCGATGTGGAGGACTGGCTCACCTCACATGAGAGGGCCAGCACGCATGACTAGTGGGACGAACCAGCCAAACTAAACAATGTGCTGTTCTACCTCACGGGCGTCACAGCCTATGGTAAAACACGGAGCAGATTTTCCGATAGGGTCCGCCTTCAAGACCGCCCTTGCCGATCTATTGCGTCGCTACACTGTAAGCTGCTTGCCGAGCAGCGTTTGGGGGCGCGCTCTAAGCAACCGGGTGAATCACTCACAAGTTGCATTGAAGGCAACCTGGACCTGTGCAAGAAAACGAACTCGACCATGGCGGAGTCAGAGCTGATCAGTCATGTACTGAAATGTTTTTACGACAACGCCTTCAGCACGTTGCTCTCAAATAATCCTTGCTCCGTGGCCGACATCTTCACATTGTGTTAAAGAGTTACGGCGTCAGAGGTTGTTGACCCGTCGCTCTTCGTCGCGCGACGAATTCCTCGCTAGTGTGGCTACAATTCCGGACAAGTCTGCGTTACTCGCGGAAAGGAAGGCGTTCGTCCGTGAGGAGGTTGCCGACCAATTATCATTGCAGGAGCCCTCCTCGCGTTTTGCGCCTCCGCTCCGCCGCGCTGTTGAGCAGGAGATCAACGAGGCTTTGTCTGAGCTCCACCAAAATGTTCCTGCGGCCGGACTTCTCGGCTCCAAGACGTCATCACCCGGCTCCCACAGACCCGCGCGTCTGCACCACTCAGCTACGCCGATTTCGTCGCCTGGCCCCAACCACTTCCTCAATGTGCACCTTTCAGCTACGCCGTCGCCACGCCTAGACCCCGACAGTAGTCCGCCATTCCACCAGCCGCACTTCGGTGGCGCACTTCAGACAATCGATCCATCTGTTTTGCGTGCAGCTACACCGGACATGTGGCAGGCTTTTGCGATTGCGTGCAGCCTTCCAGCACAGCGCCCTACCCGACAAGTCGTCTTGTTGTTTCTACCCGCCCATGTGATGACTCGCCTCATGACTCCACATCGGCAGTGCGTGCGAGGCCCGTCATTCGCCGTTCGCCTTCTCCACGTCGCGCCCACTATCGCCGATGCGGCCTGGTCCGTTCGCTCGCGAGCAGGAAAACTAGTCATCGCAGTCCACGAGGCACGGGCTGAGGAGATTTATTTTCTTCTCTTGGTCTGTGCTCGGGGTATTGGCAACTACCCATGGGAGATGACGATCAACTGAAGATAGTTTTTGTCACACAGGACGGCTTGTAGGAATTACACGTCATGCCGTTTGGACATTGTAATGCGCCAGCAAGCTTTGAGCACGTGACGGATACGGTTCTGTGTAACTTGAAATGCCATACAGACTTGTGCTTCTTTGACGACGTCGTTTTCACTCCGGACTTCCACACGCACCTTCAGCTCCAATATCGTGTCACTACGACCCGACGGCCCCTTCAGAGGTGCATACTGATGCCAGTGGTGCTCGCCTCAGCGCTGTCCTTGCGGAGCGCAAACACGAGTTTTCTGATTATGTTGCGGTCTAATTATGCAAGTCACACGCTTACGTAAGCCGAGAGCAACTACACCGTGATGAAATAAGCATGTTTGGCGATCATATGGGTTCTTACTGAGTTCCGGCCATATTTGTATGGCCGCCCATTTGACGTGGTCAAGGACCACCACGCACTTTGTTGGTTGACGTCACTGGAAGACCCCTGAGGCCGCCTTGCTCGTTAAGCACTTCATCTGCAGGGCTATGAAATTTGTGCGACAGCTTGTGCGCCGCGTGAGAGAATTGGCGAGTACGAACGTTTATCGCTTCCCATGGCATGCGAACGGGAAAATTCATGTTTGAAAGAAAGAGAGCAAACCTGCGGCTGTTATTCGCTGCACAACTGACCTCGATAAACTGTGCTGTAGCTGAAGTAAATAGCTAACCTGTCTGTTCATCTGTGTGGTATTTCGCGGACCGAGTAAATTTATCGGGCTTAGGTACAGTCATCCGAAGCTACGGTTCGAATTGCTGCTGTTGTGTACAGTTTACCCTTACATCTGGCAGAAACAAGAGAGATACATTTGAGTGTTTTTCGTGTTTTCTTCTTTTTTTGGGCGGTGAGGCGCACGACAGTATGTAAATTTAGTGTTGTCATATTCTCTGAAACATTATTTGTTTTAGAAGACGATGTGTATAATTTTCCTGGTTACAAATCTTTTTACATGAACCGCCGTGATCAACGTGGCAGAGAGGTCTCAATGCTTGTTTCAAATTCTGAAATGCTCTCCGAATGTTGTTGCACTAGTCAGCACTATGAATTCGTCGTTGTTAACTGCACCAATCTGATTTTCTGTGCTTGCTACCCAACGCCATCGGGAAATCATATGCTGCTTTTATCGTATGTAGATTAACTGTTAGCATCCGTTAACATCAACAATTATGAATGGTTCTTGGTGGTGACTGAGATATAAATATAATTGCTCAGCAGCAACATGAAACTAGAATTAGAATTTTTCCTAAATAAACATCTCTGTTGAAACGTAATTACGATGCCTACGCGAGTTGCGGCAATATGTCGACTGCATTGGAGTTTTTCAGAACTAACTTAAAACTAACTTTGACATATCTTCTGTAAGACCTGGTGTTCTAGTACAGGCCGGTGTACAGGTGTTCTAGTACAGGTTCTAGTTCTACTACTTATCACTTACCTTTGTTTATATTCATTACCACTGCAGAATGCGTTGTTGGGCAAGTTGGTTCGTTGTAATTGGAAACGTTGGTTGCGCTTTTTAGACAATCACAAGGAAAGGAGACAGGACAGGCGCCTGTCCTGTCTCCCTTCCTTGTGATTGTCTAAAAAGCGCAACCAACGTTTCCAATTACCACTGCAGTTGAAAAACAAAACCAACTGCATCAAGCATTTTTCTTATTGACTTAACAATCCTAGTATGTTGTCAGCATTCCCAGATTTTGTCGCCAGCCTTTCTTGGGATTATGTGTATAAGACACAGCAGATGCGGCTTGTGAAAAGTTCGTGGAAACGTTTTGGAAGTATACTATGCATGTTTTCGACTGAAAACTTTCAAGCCCACCAAAAAAATGTCGCATGCCATTTGATAGAGAACACCTGCTTAAACTCGTAAGCAAAAGAGACGGGTTGTAAAGTTCAATCAAGCAAAGTAAATCACCGGAAGCGCTGAAATCTCTTAAAATATATAGAGACTACGTCACGAAACAACTAAGTTTGATATGAAACAGCAGTTAATCTTTACCGCTCATCGGCAGGACGCTCTAAGAAAAAAAACGACAAAACTTCTATAAGATGGCACTGAACTAAAAGGCATTCTTCTTTTAACGCTTTTAATAATTTTTTGGCTCTTGGTCAGGTATCAGATAATATCGACTTCTCGTATATGAACTCACCTAAGAGTCAGTCATTATTCCTAAGAAGGTTACAAAACAGTAAGTAATTTTTTTCATACTTGCCGTTAAGTAAAATCAGAGCTACTGATTTATTCAGTATTCAAATAGAGCCGGTAAACTTTGTCATTGACGAAATTGCACCTTGCTAATAGTACATTTTTATTCTGGGTTTAATTTCAGGCGTTTCCCCGCGGATCATGCCGACAGCCAAAGTCACAACGTTCAAACAAGGCAACAAAAATTGTCTTGCAAACTACCGCCCTGTGTCAGTGCTCCTGTTTGTTCAAAAGGCTTATAGAAGGTAATTTTAACACAGTTGTGTTGATTTACTGATCACTTTATTATCATAAGTCCTGCACAGTCATGGTTTTGTAAAAATCGGTCCAATTATTCAGCCCATGCGGAGCCAAAAGGAATGCATATTACAAGAATTTGAAGAAAAGCAAATAGTGCTTGTAATTTTTATTGATTCATTCAAGGCCTTCGATCTGATAAGCTACAACGTTTAACTAAAACTCAATCATTGTGACATTTGAGGCACAGCTCATTCTCTTCTTACGTCCTACCTTCAACACAGGTACGACGTAAGGTTCCTAGATACAGACGGGGACGATTCCGAGTTGAAACCTGCAGAGTCTCGTAGGGGAACATACTGGGTCAGTATCTTTTCATTTTATATATAAATGAAATAGGCAATGTTGATCCGTCTGCAAAGTGCGTACTTTACGCAGACGAGAGCAGGTTGTTTTTTTGACGACGGCTCAGGTTCTAAATGTAAGATCGAGCCAATGAAACGCTTTCAAACATACAAATCTTTGCGACAAACAATTATGATTAACATAGAAAAACAAAGACAGGAAAGTTTCAGCCACTTAAGAAAAAGGTTCAACTATCCCCCATTAAGTTAATTAATACTGAAACAAAATGAGTACCTTCTTTCAGATCACTTCTCGTATGTTTCTCCGAAACGATGTCATGGGATTGCCAAGTTACAAATCGCTTAGTAAGTTGTCCATAGCAACAGGTTATTCTGATTATCTCCCCGGTCCATGTACATTAGTACGCTGTTATATAGTTCAATGTTTCTTTCTTTATTTCAGTAAAGAATTATTCACTGGCAAACGACTTCAGCGGAGAATGCGCATTAACTGACAATACTGGAAAAAAAACAGCAATGCACCTTGTCTCCCAGGCACCCAACCTGTGCCACACCGCTCCGTCGTTTTTGAAGCTTAGAGGTAGTAAAATTTAATCCTTGTACAGATATAGGCTTCATCGTTTATATAGAACTGGAAAAAACAAATATGGTGAGCCACTAACAAATCTGGCATGCTCACAGCAGCGCGATTCTTTTTATAAATGACGTCAGCTAGAACCTTGGGATGTTAGCAAGAACAGAACTACGGTGACCAAATGCTATAGCATGTCATATTCACCGCAAATAAAGACGGGGATGGCGGAAAAGAACACAGAACTAGCACGGGCGGTAGCTTTCAACTGGTCTATTCACTGCAACCCGTGCGGCCATCAGACGGCTCATACCTTTGGGCGTGCTGTGCTATAGGCGCTCATATTTGAAGTAGTAGCTTAGCGCAAATAAAACCACGGAACACAAGGAAGACAGACAAGGACAAGCGCTACTCACAACTGTTTAATGGAAGGAAGGATAGTTGTGAACTGATAGTTGTTGTGAAGGAAGGATAGTTGTGAACATTAAACAGTTGTGAGTAGCGCTTGTCCTTGTCTGTCTTCCTCGTGTTCCGTGGTTTTATTTGCTCTAAGCTACTACTTCAATATGGACGACCAACTAGCCCAACAGTCAACTCTTCTATAGGCGCTCAGATTGTGCTTATTTTATCTATTTATTTAGAAGATACTGCGGGCCAATGATTGGTCTAAGCAAGAGTGGGGGAGTTACAGAAAAAAATGTACAGGACAATATAACTATTAAAACAGACGTGGCAAAATAACAGACAGGTATGGAACATATCAAAAAAGAGTTATAGACCACAGAAGATCACTTCGCTCGCCGCCGCTGCCGGCTCCCTCACGCCAGCGTTTCTAGAAAATAGCGCGTGTCCGCGGTCATTCAGTGGGGTGTGTGCATGTTTGCCTGTGCGCGCGGGCACCGTGTGGGTAATTTAGTTCGTAAGCGAGTATTTTTAATCTTATGCGGCCGATAAAACTGCTCCCCTTACTGCCGACAGCTGTCAACTAATTTGCTATTGGGATCGATGCTTCGCCTTTCGGGCAAAACTGCGATAGTTTTGTTCTTCACCTCGTATGGCCGGCGCCGCTGGGGCCACGAATGAATGGATGCCACGAGCGTCCCCATTAAAACAGAGTGGTGTTTCGTGCCGCCAAGCTCTTGTTCTCATTGTGACCAATGCGCTAACTATACTTTCTAAAAAAATTGCTAGCTCTCCCGTAATCGAGAGTGGATGTAAGCATCAAATGAAAGCAGGCAATGCAGATTTGTTCGCAATCATACAGCCACAATCTTAAAATGAGCGTAGTGTACGTTCTCAACGGCACACCCCACCAAACCACGCCATACTGTGCACTGGTGTATATTGGATGGCAAAATTTCGGACAAACCGACGGAAGTAGGAGCAAAGGCCCAAGAAGCTGCGAACATCCTTCGCACATGTTGGCACAGGAAAGCCTTTGACTGCCCGTATTATATTGTGATCAGGGCGTACGCCAGAAGAATCAACGAGGTGTTTAAGCACAGAAATTTCACGACGACCGAAGTGGCACTTGGAAGAATTTAGTTGTAGCCCCGCCTGACGGAAAACAGATATGATCGCCGACAGGCACTCGAAGTGTGTCGCAAAACTCGGAGAAAGAGCGGTCACGTCGTCCAGGTAACAGAGGCAGATGGACCACTTGAAACCGTGTAGGAAGGCGTCCATAATTCGTTCAAATGTGGCCGTGGCATTACATAAACCGAAAGGCATCACTTTGAACTGATACAGGCCATCGGGAGTAATAAAAGCTGTCTTCTCGCGGTTCATGTCATCGACGGCAATTTGCCAGTAGCCGGAGCGAAGGTCAATGGACGAAAAATATTGTGCTCCATGCAGGCAATCCAGGGCATCGTCAATGCGTGGTAGCGGTTAGACGTCTTTCTTTGCTACCTTGTTTAGGTGTCGATAATCGACGCAGAATCGCTAACTGTTGTCCTTCTTTTTAACTAGTAAAACAGGGGATGCCCATGGGCTGCAAGAAGGTTCGATGATGTCTCGTGAAAGCATCTGGTCAACTTCGTGTTGGATGATCTGTCGCGCACTAGGCGAGACGCGGTAGGGTCACCGATGGATCGGGCTCGCATCACCGGTGTTTATTCGATGTTTTATGACAGGTGTTTGTCCTAGAGGGTGTTCTCCAAGGTCGAATATGTCCCAGTATGAGGCAAGGAGGCAACGTAGTTCTTGAGCACCCTGCGGAGGAAGGTCGGGAGCAATCCTTTTTGTTAGGGCATTCAAATCTGAAGGGACAGGGGGCGAAGCAAGCATTGAACACGAGGAGCTGTCACAAGTTAAAGTCGAGATGTGGTAGTCTCTGGCTGGCGTTATTTGCGCCAAGGATATTCCGCACGGGAGTACTTGTGTACAGAGTCCAAAGTTCACAAGCGGAAGGCAGGATGTGTTGTCCGAAAGGGTAACGACGGTGTGAGGGAAAGCGACGTTATGCGAGAGCAGGACATCCGGATTAGGAGATACGATGTAGTCACGGTCTGTGACAGGTGGAACGGGGGAGACACCTATGTAGGTAACGGCGCGGTGAGGGAGGCGAATATGCTCTGTCGAACATAGCCGTATTGGAGCACTATCGGGAGAGTCTATAGCAACAGGTAGAGCGAGTTGCACAACACAAGCAGAACAGTCTATCAAACCGGAACGTGTATACAGAAAGTCAAGGCCCAGTATGACGTCGTGAGGGCAGTGCTCTAGTACATAAAATAAAACAGAAGTATGATGTCCGCCGACACTCACGCGAGCCGGACACATGCCAATAACGGCTGGTGTTCCACCGTCAGCGACTTGGACCACAGGCGAAGGGGCAGGAGTGAGGACATTCTTGAGACGATTCCGAAGCTGAGCATTCATCCCAGATACGTGCGTGCCAGTGTCAATCAGAGCCGTAACAGGTACGCCATCCACGTTCAGGTCAATGAGGTTTCGATGTGTGGGCAAGGTAAAATGAGTATTTTTGCGTCGGGTCGGTTTGGCAGCATCACCTCCAGGTACTGTACCCGTTAGTTTTCCGGAAGGGTGCGCTGGTAGGAACTAGGGGACGGTGATCGTCGAGATGGGGGCGATCGGGAGAAGCGGCGACGTGGCGAAGGAGAGCGGCTAAAGCGGGTAGTACGAGAAGTGTCGCCAGAATTTGCTGGCTGCGTTTGCGGGGGGAACCGAGAAGCAGCATGAGGGCCGTGGGATGGGTGGTAGGACCAGGGGGTCGAATTCCACGAAGGCCGCCACTGACGTGAAACATGGCCGATACGGCCACAAGTGAAGCATATAGGCCTGTCGTCTGGAGTACGCCATTCGGCCGGGTTGCGATACCATGTTGAGGCATTCAGGCTGCCGGTGCGTATGACAGTGCTGGATGGAGTGTAGTCAGGCCGATTAACTGAGCAGACATTGATCGAGCCAGCCTTGGCCAATGCTTTGCGCACGAAGGACTGTATCAATGAGAAGGTCGCCTGGCAATTGTCGGGGCCATGGGTTGGGGTCGTGACAAGAGATGCGGCTTCTATTTCACGCCGGATGATATGGAGGATGTCATCAGAGCGATTGGGTGTGGGCGGACTGCGGAGGTCTTCGCACGTGGACGAAGCAGCCGCGTTGGGAAAGCGGGAAATGGCTTGGCAATGCGGCGACTCTTGGCTTCTTAAAACCGCCGGTATTCGGTAATGATGGCTTGCACAATGCGAGAATTCTTGAAGACAAGGAGATGGCAGGCATCATCTGCTACGCCCTTAATGACATGTGCAACCTTATCTGGCTCGGTCATCTTTGGATCCACTTTGCGGCACAGAGCGAGCACATCCTGGATGTAAGTGAGATAGGATTCTGTGCACGTCTGGACACGCGAAGCGAGCTCTTTTTGGGCGGTGCGCTGACGTCCAACAGGCTTGCCAAACAAATCTTTGAGTTTCTGTTTACAAATGTCCCAGCTGCTAAGGTCCTCCTCGTGGGTCTGAGACCAGACGCGTGCTGTGCCCACGAGGTAAAATATCAGATTCGCGAGCATGATGGTCTGGTCCCAGTGGTTGCTGGCGTTCACCCGCTCATATAGTTGAAGCCAGTCTTCAACATCAGTGTCGTCGGTGCCAGAAAAGGTTCCTGGGTCACGGGGTTGTGCTAGAATGAGGGTGGGCGTGGGTGCCGATGGGCCCGAAGCATCCTCGGCTTGAGCTGGCATTGTTGATGCAGCCAAGGAGCGCCCGCTGCGTAAATCCGTCTTGATAATGATCCCGCAACCTCCACCAAAAATGTAACGGTGTTATAAACAGTCGGACGTGTATTTACAGAATATTTACCATAATTACATCAGCTGAGAAGATGGTAGACAGCGCGCGAAGCCCAGAACATCGTCTTCTTCCGACGGTGATTAAAACATCTTCGTCAGCGTGTCACAACATGGACGCTGTCCAGCTGGAAGGAAACCGGCTGAATGCCGCATGGCACGCAGCGAAAGACGTCATGGAGACAGAACGCACTGTCCAGCTTAAAAAAGAATGTATTGAATTCTGGAGTTTTACGTGCCAAAAGAACGATTGGATAATGAGGCAGACCGTGGTGGTGGACTCCACATTAATTTTAACCAACAGAGAATCTTTAACGTGTCCCCAATGCACAGGACACGGGCGTTCTTGCATTTCGCCTCCATCGAAAGGCGGCCGCTGTGGCGGTGATTTCATCCCGCGACCTCGTGCTTAGCACCGCAACAATATAAACGCTAAGCCATCGCGGCAGGCAGAAGCAGCTGAAGCAGGCGCCACGCAGCCTGGCGCCATCTTTCGAGGCGACGCAAAACCCACGCCGCGGTACTCGAGGACCGCTGGCGTTCAGCACTGAGCACCAAAAAGATGAGCAGGAAGTCTAGAGTGCCCTTTATCTGCCTTTTGAACGTCACCCCCTACTGCAAATGTCACATAAAACTTCATCGTACTTGAGTGATATTGTGAGCAAACAGTACGAAGAACATGAAAGCAATATTACTTCTAAGTTATTTGGATAGTCCCAAGCGTATATAATGTGGTCCTGTACAAAGTGTTGCGGGCCAAAGAGCGCATATTTTTTAACGTTTTCGCTGGCTGTCCGGATGATCTCATTTTGTTCTCGCAACTTGCCCTGATGTTTTCGTTTGAGTGCCCGGGTAACGGCTCTGCGTTTTGTCTCATTCTCACTTGAAGCCCGCCTACAACAGGTGCTAAAAACATTCATGCCTAAAACAAACACAAACAAGTCCCAGCATAAAACTTTCTCAACCACCACAGGGGCCTTTGCTTTTGTACGCCTCTGTTGTTTGTGGAATCCGTACTTTTCTGCCACCAAGCCTCTCATCGCCCCTTAATAATCTCTATAGCAGGCATGTTTATTTTCTTCCTGCTGCCCTTGAACCCAGTAGCATCAAGGAGGCCAGATGAGCCTAAACAAACATCTGGGTAGATATCTTCATAGTAAAATAAAACATGGTCCATACCTTCCCTAGCTTCACCGCAATAAGAATATGCTTATTTTCTTTGGTGTACCTCGCTTGATGACTATGCGTTGTAAGGCATCCTCATGGTCGCTTAGAAAAATGAGGAGCTTCCCTTTAAGTTGTCATCCATTGTTTCTTTCCTGATATCATCTCTTCTTAGGTAATTACTCATAGGAAGTTCTTTTTCCTTTGCAGCACACATGAGATTGCCTCAGCATCTCATGCTGTGCATTTGGCGTTCTCTGTTGCCATGTTGCTTGCCATACCGGTCGCATACTTGCTGCTATGCTTCATAATTCTTTCCCCCACTGTGAGTCGATGTTTTGTTTTGTACAAATACCTGAAAACTCTCACAACCCATTTACTTTCTTTCGTAATCATCAGTCGTTCTTCAAGATGAGTTTCACTCTGAGCTTCCCTCCTGTGAAAACATGTCCAGACCATATTTGTTTACTTAATTATTTATGATACCCTCAGGGCCATATGGCATTAAAAATGGAATGGTTACAGAGTAATAGTGTGACGAACAATGCAGTCTGTTCTGTTAATACAATGATTCTTTTTACTATACAATGTTAGCTAATGCTTCACAGAATAGTTTGTTATCACTAATGGCTACGATACTAGAGGGAAGGTGGTTCCATTCCTGAGATGTACGACGGATGAAAAACTGAAAGAAAGACTTTGTGTGACATGAATCAATTCCTACCTTCCTGCGTTAATCGACGCGGTTTGAAATGTATTGAAGCCGCAGGTTGAAATCGTCGTGAAGGGTGGTGTGATTAAAAATTTTATGAAATAGCGAAAGACGGCAATTTTGCGGCGGTTAGAGAGTGGGATAAGTGCTAGATTAGTTTTCATTAAGGTTATACTCGCAGCACGGTTATAATTCGAAAGAGTGAAACGGGTAGAGTTATTTTGTACTAGTTCAAGTGACGTAATCAGATTAACCTGACTGGGTTCACATATTTCAGATGCATATTCAAGTTTCCAGCGTATTAGAGTCGTGTAAAGCTGTAACTTTAAAGTAGTCTATGCTTTGAAAAAGTTGAGCCGTAAGTACTCGAGCATGTGATTAATATCGTTAATGATGTACTGTATACGAATGGTCCAATTTAAGTTATTTGTATTGTGTATACCAAGATATTTATATGGCACCGCGAAATCTAAGGGAACGTTGTTCAGATGTTAGGTGCTAGGAGTACAATTAAATCTTGAGGGGCGCGATATTTTCTATTTGTTAATAATTAATTCCATTAGCTACTTCCCGCACCAGTCATCTATATTATACAGATCAGCTTGCAGTGTTATAGTATCAGTACTTTCAATCTGCTGGAAGCTAACACAGTCACCTGTGAACAGATGTATGTTAGATGATATTTTAGTTGTCAAATCATTAATATACATAAGAAATAATAGTGATCCCAGCACCGACCCTTGTGTTACACCCGATTGAACTTCAGTGAGTGGTAGTCACGACGTTAGCAGTAACAAATTGCAGGCGGTTAATAAGGAAATGCTCTATCAATTTTATAAGGTTAGGTTCGATATTTAGCAAACTTAGTCTAAAAAAGATAGTAGTTTGTGGCATACTTTATCAAATATTTTCACAAAATCCAAGAAGATACAGTCAGCGCACGATGAGTCATCCTGGATGCGAGGCAGTTCATGAGTGAATGGTACTAGTTGTGTTTGCAGGAATATGATTTTCGAAAACCATGCTCAGCTTTAAAAAAATACTAGTTGAATTCTAGAAAGCTAGCCAGATTCGTGAAAACTACATGCTCTAATAATTTACAGCGGCTACTTTATTGTAAGTAATATGGGGCGATAATTAAGAGGTGAATTTCTCAGGCCAGATTTACAGATTGGAACCACCTTCCGGATATTCCATTCCTTTGGAAGCTCACATGAGTTAAAAGATCGTCGGAAAGTTCTTGTTAGTGTCAAGGAATTAAATTGGCTAGTGCTTTTAATGAATTTATGGTTAATGCAGTCGTAGCCAGATGATGAATGATGCGGTAAACTATCTATTGACTTGTTCATTCAATGTACCTCAACAATCAAAGAATGCATTGGTAAGTATTCGTGTTGGGATGCGATAAGAAATTCAACATTGCCACTTTTCGAAAACTGACTTGTAAATGATTCATTAGGAATGGTCGCACATATTATCTCGGGAACAGCATTTCCAGATAAATCTTCTAATGAAATAGCATTGTTAGTTCTTGGGTTTACTATATGCCAAATTTTTTTAAGATTTGTTTTTAGTATTCAGGTAGTGTGCCATATAAGTAGTTGCCTTTAGCAGCTTTTAGAGCTGCTATATAGATATCTGAGGCGGATTTATTAGTTGCCCAGCGCGAGCCAGTAGGGGGTGATTTCGCTGAGTCATAGAACTGCTTTTTTCGGTTGGATAAGCGTTTTAGATGACTAGAGTTCCATGGCATTCGCGCATTTGAAGTGATTGTTTTGTTAGAGATGTATTTATTAGTTAATCTGTTAACTGAATGTGCGAAGAAATTCCAGTTAGATTGGACAGAACGATCATCAAAATTTGTGACAAAATCATCTTAGAAGTGAGACAGCTCGTTGTTTATTGCTACGAAATTAGCTTTCCGATAGTCGCGTATGGTTTTTCGGCATTTGAACTTTTTAGGGAAAGGAGCGTTAATTATAAAATTGAGCTAGAGGTGGTCACTAATTGCTATTAAGTAGGTGATATGAGATGTAAGGTCAGCAGGTGTCGTAAGTACCAAGTCGATGGTGTTATCTACATCATTTGAAATCCTGATAGCCTGAGTAACTAATTGCGTGAGGGAGAAAAACGGTGCATCAGATAAAGTCATCAGCCTGTTGCAAGAATGGGGAAGGACGTAATGGCAGGGTATTCCGCGTTATGTTAGAAAAGTTAAAATCTCCGGACAAAAACAAAGGTTGAGAAGGAAAACGAGACCGTACTATGTTGATAGTGTCATGCAGTTCATTAATAAATGTGGATGGTGAAGAAGGTGGTCGAGTAGACGTGCCGAGAATGAATTGAGAGTTACCTAGAGTTAATATAACCCATGTTATTTCAAGAGCGCTGTTAACTTGGATACGTAATGGTGGTATGTCTTTAGAAACCGCAAGAAGCACGCCTCCTCCTCTACGCTCAGCGCTGACGCAGCGGTAAACAGTAAACTCGTGCGCATCATGGAATATCTCCTAGTGAAGCGCATGCGTGGGAAACCAGGTTTCACTCAAGGTGATTATATTCGCACCGCATGTAACTATCGCGGATGAGAGAGCATTACATTTATTAAGAATACTTCTGGCGTTAGTAAAGAATACCGATATTTCGGATGAATGTGATTACGACGGTATGCCACTGCCCGTGTGCTTTTCCTATCGTGTAATACGCGGCACAGCAGTGTCGCAGTGAA
Organism: Dermacentor variabilis; assembly: GCF_050947875.1. Classification (NCBI taxonomy): domain Eukaryota; kingdom Metazoa; phylum Arthropoda; class Arachnida; order Ixodida; family Ixodidae; genus Dermacentor; species Dermacentor variabilis. The sequence goes on along the minus strand of NC_134573.1, from coordinate 44,914,105 downwards.
TTCCCTCAAAGCGACGTGTATTCACCTCTTGAACGCGGCCGAGGTCAGGTCTGTATAGTTAGAGCACTTGTAATGCACGAACAATCTGTTATAGCGCAATCTGAACTGAGGGGAATCTGGTTGGCTATTAGCGAAATTGGTTAGTTTTTTTTTTAGAAGTACGGGTGCTAGGGGAGAAGTCCTCGCTCACTGAAATGTTCTGTTGTTTCAGATGGCTGCGAAGTGAAATAATGTTTTGTTTGGCCTTAAAGCTCGCAAATTTGGCTTTACTTGGACGGCATTTGGTCGGTGAAAACGGACCGAGACGGTGCTCGATCAATGAATCCGGTACGGAAGGGTTCGATTGGATTGGATTGGAGCCAACTTTATCTATGCGTGCAGTTGGGCGCTCGCGCGCCCTGACGAGGGGCTACGTCATCCTCGAAGGCGTCGTTACTCGGCGCGGCTCTCTGCTTGCCGTTGCCGGCTCGCTGTGTCCGTGCCTTTCGCGTGCCTCGAGGACCTGCTGGACTGCCCAGAGCTGATCATCTTGATCGTAGCTCTTCGCGGCTGCTTCGAGCCGCGGTGGGAGCGTTCTTGATTGTGCTTCTTCTAGATATTTGACGCTGTCCCACAAGATGTGCGTGTAGTGTGCGGTCTCCCTCCAGCAGATGCTGCACATATCTGTCGGATATTCTCGAGGTACATGCGATTCATCAGTCTCGGGCTCGGTAGCAATCCGGTCTGGAGCTGTCTCAGTACTACCGCGTCCACTCGACTCATCTCGGCTGCGGAGGTGGGAGTCCTGCGAGACAGGCGGTAGGCCTTCGTGATTTCATTGTAATCCGTCATGCGTTTCTTGGTTCCTAACCATGTCGGACGGTCTCTCGCCGGGGCGTGTTTGGTTCGCGTTTGCGGCGCTGCGTGTGCCGTCTCATTATGGTTCTCATTGCGTTCCGACGCGTCGCCCGCGTGCGCCGGAAACCACTTGAGTCGTACTTTTCGTTGTTCTAGTTTGACCGCTCGCAGTACGCGCTCAGCCTCCCTGCGTATTTGGCCTTTGGCGAAGTTTCGCACCGCCTGTCTTGAGTCACTCCGCACCGTGTGGCAGTCTGCGTCGGCGATGGCCAGGGCGATGGCTACCTCCTCCGCTTGTTCCGCTCCGGCGCTTCTCACGCTCACTGCGGTCCTCGTGGTGCCGGTTGACGCCTCTATGGCGACCGCTGCGAAGGCGTTCCGCTGGTATTCGGCCGCGTCCACGTACCGCGCGTGTTCGTCGTTGGCATGCTGGTCGATGAGAGCCTTGGCCCTCGCCGCTCTTCTTTCCTCGAAAGGCCTCCCAGTCTATCCATCTGTGTGTTTTGATGCTGGTGTCGTTGTGTTCCGGTATGCCGAGTTCCACGATGGTGTGGTCGCTGCCTAGGTCGGTCCCCGTGTTTCTCCAGGTGATCACACCCCGGATGTCGTTCTTGACGAAGGTGAGGTCCGGAGTGGTGTCCCAGGACACGGAGTTACCAATTCGCGTCGGATGTGTCGGGTCCGTGATGAGGGTGAAGTCGAGTTCCGTGGCGTTTTGGTACATGTCGCGGCCCTTTGCTGTGTACTTGTAGCCCCAGGCAGGGTTCATCGCGTTGAAGTCTCCGCATGCGATCAGCGTGTTGCGGACCGCTGCGGTGCTGGCTCTGAGCAGTAATGTTTTGAATCCCTGTTTTCTCTGCGATGGGTCGCTGTAGGCGTTGAGCAGAAATATGCTTCCTTTTCTCTTCTTGCCCGGGATGATTTCGGTAAGTGTGTGCTCGATCTTTATATTGCTTTGCAGCTCGTGTTCGACGAACGTGAGTCCCTTCCTGATCAGGGTACACATGCCTCTGCCGTCGAACGGTCCCTTGTGCACTTTGTAGCCGGGGAGGGATGGTGCGTCGGTTAGTGTTCCTTGTAGTAGTATAACGTCTGGTTTGCGCGCGGCATGTACGATGTGCTGTTGGATGACTGTCTTCTTCCTTCCGAAGCCGCGACAGTTCCACTGCTACGCGGTTGCACCTGCTGCTGCTGGTGTTTCGTTGGCGACCATGATTGTGTTGGCGTGCACGGGGCTCCCTGGTTGGGTGGATGTTGCGCGAAGAGGGGCGCGAACGTCGGGTGGCTTACCATGGGCTGTAGGGTCCTTTCGATGTAGGCGAATCTGCTTGTGTTCTCGGCTTGGTAGGTCTCCATTGTTTGTTTCAATGCTGTCACTGCTGCGATGTTCGTCGTGATTAGCTGTTCGAGCTTGCTGAATGTCGCTTCGAATTTCGTTTCGAGGCTGTCGATGCGATCGTTTTCTGTTTGCGTGCGCGTGGCCTCGATGACTCGCTTCTTCGGTGCCGGTTCCTCTATGGCTTTCTCCTGGATGTTCGTTGTCGTTTCCTCGGTCTTGTTTGTGCTTCACGTGGGTCTCTGTAGAGGCTCGTTGTTGCATAGCAGCAACTGACGCATCTCGGCGATCTCTTTCGTGAGGTTGTTGATGGTCGCTCGCAACGCCGCGTTTTCTTGCCTTATGATCTCATTTGCCTCCCGCACCTTGTTCATATCTTCTTTCTTCATGGTTTCGGTGATTTTCTGCGCGTTCCTTATATTGTTTCCTTTCGCTGCATCGACCCAGCTTACTCGCTCAGGTGATGGTGACGTTTTTCTGCTGAGGCTTCTCTTGCAGCAGCTGCTGTCTCTGGATTTGGGCGTGCGGTTTTCCGCTGAGGTCCTTGACTTTCGCGCATCTAGCGGCTTGTCGAGTGACGGGCAATCGCTCTCCGACAGCAGCTGGCGTTCGGCCTGTCGGCGGTTCCATTGTCACTTGCGCAATACGTAGGGGATCTTGTGTTTCGCCTTGCACGCTCGGTCTCCGGTCGGGTGTTCGTCTCCGCACAACTTACATTTTGGGGTACAGCATTGGTCTTCTGTAGGGTTCGCGATTCCGCATGCCAGGCACGTCTTGATTGTGGGGGTCGGGCACACGTCCTTGCGGTGTCCGCACTGCTGGCAAACGCCGATCTGCTTCTTCTAGAGGCGGCACGGTAGCAGGGTGACTCCGCATCGGACGAAGTTCGGTACCTTCGGTCCCTGGAACACCACAATCGCAGTGGTCGTGCTTCCAGTCCTTTTTGCGGCCACTGCTAGCGGGTTCCTCTCGTTGACAATGTTCCTATCTAGCTCGTCGGCGCTCGCGTCGACGGGGATGCCTCTGATGACGCCATTTACGGTGTCGTGAGGTGCCGTGCGATATGCGCTGACCTCGTAGGGTTTGCCTGGAATATATATTTCCTGGATTTTAGCGTACCTTGCCGCGTTGTCTTCGTTCGGTGTACTGACGACCATGATGTTCTGTTCCGTGTTGGGGCAGATGGTGTCCGCGGCGTTTTCCTCGCTCGTGATCTTGGCCGCAGCGAGTACGGCCGCAGCCACGGTGGTGGTGCCGGTCTTGACGATGTCCAGTCCCCCGCTGGGTCTGACAACTATCTTGGTTTCTTCTAGTGGCATGGCTGGCATGCGTGCGGCCTTGATGGCCGAGGCTCTGACGTTCTTGTAGAATTTCGGCCTCGTGCTTGTTTGACTCCCGCCTGGTCCGTGGGGCTTGCCGCTGGCGGGGCTCCGCTGGCGCAGCCTCGACATGTGTTCCCCCGCGAGCGTCCTTCCGGGGTAACTGTAGTATTCCTCGGGTGATATCTCTTTTCCTTGAACTTGAACGCACATATGATTGTCCACGATCATTGTTGTTTGAGAGGGCGCCTCCATCTCGGAGCTGACGAGCGGCAGCCACCGGGATGTACGGCAGGGCGCTGTCGGTGCGACGGTGTTGGGCCTAGCGTCCGCGGAATACGCCTAAGCCTAGCAATCCTTCGCACGGCGGCAGTAGAAGTAGTCGCGAAATATGGCAAAGAAAGACGCACCTCTGGGGTCAGCTGGTATCGGTCGATGCTGCTCGTCTTCACGGACACATTGGTGCAAGCAAAACTTTGGTTCGAGGTAATTAGCACTGCGTAATTGGCTAGCAATCACAGAGCCGATCTCTGACTAGGGACGAGCACTTCTTCCTATTGCACTGAAGGGTTCAAAAACTTTCTTTATCGCGCTTGACAATTTACGTTTTGTTTCGCTCCAAGTTTCTTTAGCGTCGGCAAGACCATGAAAGATTAAATTGTCACGCCTTGAACTATCTTCAAGTCCATCAAGGCGTGCTTGGAAATAATTACTGCGGTCTGTTAAACTGCAAAATACGTTGTGCATTTCTATTAATTCTTTGCTGAGATGATCGAAGTTCTGCAATTTTTCTTCGAGTTCCAATAGTCTTTTCTGTATAACAGAGATCCTTGTTTCTATGTTTTTTGCCCACTTCTAATAGCCTTCACCTCAGCAGCTAGCTAATTTTGCGTTTTAAAACTTTGGAGGGAACAAGCATGTACAACGTTTAGTAATTGAAACAGGAGTTTCATCTGTTCTGCGGTGTCTTCCTGTAAAATTTCTATGTCAATTAAGTTATCTCAAAGCGGGTTAGGGCCGGTGTTAGTTTCAACGTCACCGCATTGTAGAAGCAATAAAATTATCGAAAAACAATCACATACTATTTCGAACAACACTTGTGCGCACGGAAACCACATTAAGTATAGCTCGCCTGACCTTTTAGCGTAAAGAGTAGGCTTAAGAGGAAGCTTTAGCGTGGGACTTGTGGTGGTGGTGGTGATGTTGAAGCAGGCGGGGTTAGCCTGGCATACATAGCCGGCAATTGTTCCGCCTGATCCTCCTTCAAGTTGAGATCAGGGATGTGTCACCAGGTGTCGATGAGCCCCGTGTCTCGCAGGAAGGCTATCAGCAGGCGTTGCGCTCTCTTCCTGAATGCCGCGGGCCCTCCGGGGAAAACAACGTCTTCAAAGGTCCTGTGCGTGAGACCGCTTTTTTGCAGGTTGTCGACCAACGCTTTTCTTTCTGTGTCAAACTGTGGGCATAGCCAAATGAAATGTTCGATGTCACCAATGTCACCACAGAAAACACAGAGTGGGGAAGCGCGAAGCCCAGTCTTGAATAACCAAGCTGGGGTGTATGCGGAGTCGGTCCTGATGCGGTATAAAAGCGTCGCTTGTTCGCGTGTAAATCCATGAGTCACACAGGATTCGTGTGGATTCTTGTGCATCTGTCTAAAGTGAAGGCGGAATGCATCCTTAGGGTTTTGAAAAGCTTTTGGAGCTTTCACTTTTGGGACACATGTCAGCGCTAGGCGTGCAAGGGCGTCAGCTTCCTCGTTTCCATCAATTCCTACGTGTGATGGAATCCACTGAAACCTTATGTTAAATCCTTTGCTCGTGAGGTCGTCAATCAGTGCCAGAGACTGCCTTGTAAATTTCTCTAGAGGTAGGGCCCGATGTAATCTTTGTAATGCTGACTTGGAATCCGTCAGCACCACGTCATCTCGTGCAGAAAAGGCACGTAGTTTCCGCAAAGCCGCGGTGATTGCGGCGCTTTCTACTGTTGTAGAGGAAACTACGCGATCCAGTCGGCCAGACCATGACACATCAAGGGATGGTATGCAGAATGCCGCTGCACAGCTATCTGTTTGTGCACACACCGAACCGTCTGTGTACAGTTGTAGATGGCTTTGAGACAAAGTGCTCAAGTGGTCCAACACAATAAACTTGGCTTCGGCAGTTGAAATGGTGCGTTTCGTCGGTAGGTGGGGTACATTGAGGCTGCAGGTAGCGTCCGGAAAAGACCATGGCGGGCCAAGGCGACTTCGTTTAGGCCATTCCAATCCTAAAAATCGGAAGGTGTTCAGCGCCGCATGGAAATGTGAGCGAGTTCTTGATCTTAGCCGCCGGAGAAGCGCCGTGCCTGCGCGTGACTCGCCCAGCCTTAATAGCTGATGTGAAGCAAGGACGCGGCCTATTCAAATACATGTAAAACACAAAAAAAGTTTTTTCGGAGATAACCGCTGAACCGATTTTAATGAAATTTGTTGCATTTCGATTTATGGCCTGGAATTTGTGAACAAGATTTTCAAAAATTTGATGGTATGAAATCAATAGAAGCACGAAGTTTACAAAATGATATCTCTGCATCAAGAGCAGATATCGTGGTGCTGCAAACGGCAACCACTAGATCATTGAAAGCGCACAAATTCCACATGTCATTTTATATCTTACGTAAATTTGTTACATTGTTTACAAGGGTTCTGAAAAACCTGTATTTCCATATTGCTAAAATCTTTTCGAGGCATCTCTAACATATCAATATTGCTCGCTTTAGATGTACTATTCGATGCAGTTCATACAATTGTATTATCATTTTTCGTTGTTGAGTTACAGTTTTGTAAACTTAATAGTGTCGTTCTTTGAAAATTTTTGATGTTTGGCAATTTTTTGTAAAATATTGACGACGTAAATAAAAAATTCGAAACCAACAGTCACTAGATATTAAGTTTTTCCTCTTTTAAATGCTACAAACCTTGTCAAATTTGGTGCAGTGCTTGCCGACAAAAACGAGTTCTCCTATTGCACGTATTTAGATAGGAGCACCCGAGCTAAAGCTTCCTCTTAACGGACACCTGCAGTCGGTGTTTATATTTCGTGCAGTGCCCACTGTTTCCATGCCCACAGAAAGGCAGGTCGATACGCCGGTTGCTTAAATGGACAGGGACTGCTGGCGATGTCGATGCGGCTGGAAGCCCGAAGACGAGCCTCGCTGTCGCATCCACGCTGTAGAAATGTTCTTGGTCATGGTTGTAGCCGAAGATTCGCACCCGCGGCAATGTCATGGGAATACATGATGAACATCCGTGTACAGTCGACGATCAGGCGATCAGGAGCGCTAGCAAATTCCGCAAGGCGAAAAGTAGGTGATTAGATTCTATGCAACGCACACTGTTTCCGTGTCCACTCCCTCTGCACAGCTTCGTTTGCAGTCTTCCCGTGAGTGCCCATTGCGAGGCATCCCACTGACCTTTGGTCGCGATCCAGTCGTGATCGTATTCCGACATAATGCAAACAACCGCATTTCCAAATCTATCTCCTGGAACCGCCATGCCTTTGAATATACCCTGGAGCACCTCCTACCTATATAATCCCGATAGCGCTCTTTGTAACGGTATGACCTCATTTATCTTCCCTTTGCTATTATGTTTTTCTTGTGGTTTCGCATATACATGGTGTCCCAGCCAACTTGGACCAAGATTTTGAAAAAGCCTACGCGTTCTTCAGAACAGAAATCACGTGGATGTTGTTAGCGTTTCTCTAAACTTACATTGCCATATTTTGCTCCTATATCTTTGAGTAATTAGCTGATATAAATTAATTAACTTTTTAAATGTAGCTTGAAACGGTCAGGGGTCGATAGCAAAGTTGTGTAGCTCCACAAATATTGCCCAACCCAGGCACTTCCAACGAGATATACTTAGCGTTGCCGTTTTCATTCGGGAAAAACGAAAGCCCGCGGAGTTTAAAAAATACCACGTGACAGCGCTCTCTGTGCACCCGAATGCGGCACGATTACAGCGCTGTCAACGGTGGTTTGTAAAAAACATCGTGCGCTTCGCGCTTTTCGTGCTGCCCACAACAGAGCTTCGCGTTGTGCTTGGTTCCGAGACAAAGGCCAGTAGGTTCGGGCGGCAGTTGAAATACAGTGCGGCTCCCGTTAGTGCAGCGATAATTGCACTCTCACGCTAGCAGAATTCATGCGGAGGAAAAATGACAAGCTTATGAGCTCGAATTTGGGAGGAAGACCCCCAGAAGCAGACACGCATTATAAAAAGCTTGATAATGTCGTGTGAATTACGCTGATTGTCACGAAATGAAGAATTGTAAACTGACATGGAAGATTGCTTTTTAGCTTCCTGTCCATTCCTTGTCGGCAGAGAATTTGTAAGTGCATATTAGTTACGTGCCTTTTCAACATCCTACCAAAGTTTAACACAGATGGCTCTTTTCATGGGTAACGGTTGTAGAGATTTATTCGCTATGATATCTGTGTAAAGAATGTGTTCAAACAAGTCGCCCTCTGCCATAATGCAGTACTGGCACCTTTCCAGCACATCCGATGTAGCTTTTTTGAAGACGCAAGACGGTATCTCGCCGCAGGCCTCAGCAATCTTTGCCTTTAGCGCTTCTGGTGCAGTTGTAGGTTTGCGGTACACTCAGTCTTTCACAGTTCCCCACAAGAAGTCACGAGGTACCAAGTCCGGTGACATTAATAATAATAATATAATAATATATGGGGTTTTACGTGCCAAAACCACTTTCTGATTATGAGGCACGCCGTAGTGGGGGACTCCGGAAATTTTGACCACCTGGGGTTCTTTAACGTACACCTAAATCTAAGTACACGGGTGTTTTCGCATTTCGCCCCCATCGAAATGCGGCCGCCGTGGCCGGGATTCGATCCCGCGACCTCGTGCTCAGCAGCCTAACACCATAGCCACTGAGCAACCACGGTGGGTTCCGGTGACATTGCAGGCCATGCCAGTGGTCCATGCCTCCCGACCCACAGGCGTTTGAAGGCTTCGTCAAGCCAGGCTCGGGCAAGGCTGCTGCTGTGAGCTGGAGCACCATCCTGCTGATACCAAGTTCGCTTTAAAAACACAAGAGGAACATTACAGCAAAAACATTCGACTGGGCCTTCCAAGATGTCGTTCACGTACCGCTGAGCAGTGAGCATGTAGTCAAAAAATATGGGGCCAATTATTCTTCTGTCGAAGATACCACACCACACACTGAATGACCATTGGTACTGGTGTCTGGTCTGCGCCACCCAATCTGGATTCGTATTGCTCCAGTAATGCTCATTATGGATGTTGACTTGAGAATTTCTGGAGAAAGTTGCCTCATCTGTCAAGAGCGCTTTGTCAACAAAAACCGGTATTTAGTCACTGTTCACAAGCATACAATTTGTGAAATCAAGCCGACATGAAAGTCTCTTTCTTGCAGCTTTTGATGCAGTTGGAGGTGATACCAATGCATTTCAGTCTTCCTAAGAACTGTTGACACTGAAGACATTGAAATGCCGACCTCACCACTCACATCGCGCACATTGGAATGAGGGTTTGCAGTCATGAAAGCCAAAATGTCTCCTTCAGCATCTTCGCTGATGGCCCCCTTTCTGTGCCGCGTCTTCTTGAAGCTACCTGTTCCTTTCAGCGTCAAGTAACTCCTCATAATTGCATTCGCGCTAGCTCTTTCCCCACATTACCGATTGCGGTATATCTTGGCAGCTTTCCTGTTGTCGCCCCGTGCCGCTCCCAAGGCTAATACCATGTTCGCCTTCTGTTCGCTTGAGTACGGCATGCTTTAAGCACTGCAAACCAATTCTTCGAAACCGCTGCGCAGCACGACAGTAATAGACAGTCGAGCTCACATGCATCTAGCCGCTGGCACTGGTTGGAAGAAAAGCGGCGTTGTAACAAATGATGCTCTCTCTCTCGCACAGGTTCCAGATGTATGATGCATATCTTGTGTGTATTTTTTCCATTCCGCATCGACTTGAACACTGGAAAAGAAATTGCTCTTCTCCTCATATCGGAATAAACGGCTGATCACGGCGAGTTCTTCGGCGACAGGCGCGAGTGGCTGCTAATGAAGCGCTTTTTCAGAGCGCCGTTGCCAGCCGCTGGCGGTAATGTCAGAGCCAAGCAAAGGTTGAAGCGCTTCCTCGCAAGTGAAGGTAAGGCGCGACACTAGCGATGTTTTTACAGATCACTCATGAGACCGCTGTAATCGCGGAGCATTCGGGCGCACACAGCGCGCTGTCACGTGGTATTCCTTAAACTCCGCCGGCTTTCGTTTTTCCCAAATAAGAATGGCTACACTAAGCCTATCTCGTTCGAAGTACTTGGGTTACCAATATTTGTGAAGCTCCACTACATTTGTATTGACGCCTGAACGTTTGAAGCTATAATGAAAAATTTAATAAATTTATCTCGGGTAATTACTCAATAGGAGATGAGCAAAAAAAAATGGAACTGTAAGCTTAGATAAACGCTAACAACATCCACCCGATCTCTGTTCTGAAGAACGCATAGGTTTTTTCAAAATCTTTGTTCAAGTTAGCTTCTACACCCTGTATATATTGCCTTCATTTATTCATATGCCAAGGAATTTCTGTACGTTTACTCGAGGTATTTCTGAGTAACTGTCTGCACACGGTTTCCATTGAACACCTTAAAAGGCTAAATTTTAGTCCGAAATTCTCAGATTCCTGTAAGCCAAACGCTGCATATAACTTTGGTTTTAGGAACACAAAACAACGTCGTCCGCATAAAATAAACCTGGAAGCTGCTACTGTACTATTGTGCGCTCCTGCTTGTATGAGAGATTGAACCTGATATTGATTCCTTCTTGCGGCGTTCCCATTCTTACCATGTACATCCCAAACAACAGCGGGGATAATTGGCGACCCCTTTCTGTCTCTTAGTGATATCAACCATTCCCCTCACACCTGATCCCTTCCCATTCAACGCAGACGGTATTTTCTAGGTAAATGTCTCTCAAACGATGTATAGAGTCGTTGCGTACGCCTTCCTTTTCCGCAATATCCCACAAATGTGGGATATAGGGGAAATTTTCATACGCTTCAGTAATGTCTAAAAAAGCAAATGTAACAGTATGCTTTCTTGTGTACACATTTCAATACATTAAGTAAGAAGAAACAAGCTATGATTCTGAACTCTATGGATTCTGGATCCAATCTGCTGTTCTCCCAATATGTCATTAAGTTCTGCCCATACGTGCAGTTTAATATAATCGCCTGCATTTCTAACCTTGTTGCGTCACAATACGATGATGAGCATTTCTTAGACATTTTCCACAAGGCAGTCCTTTCATCAGCGCGCGCCCAGGCCATGCCAAGTCCCGACATAGACTGTGACGTGGAAAAAAAAAGCTCAATCAATTCAATTGTGGGGTTTTACGTGCTAAAACCGCGATCTGAATATGAGGCATGCCGAAGTGGGGGAGTGCGGAAATTTTGACCACCTGGGATTCCTTGACATGCACCCAAATGTAAGCACACGTATGCTTTCGCATTTCGCCCCCATCGAAATGGGCCGCCGTGGGCGGCATTCGATCGCACGACCTCGTGCTTAGCAGCCCAACACCAAGCAACCACGGCGGGGTCAGAAGAGCTAACTTCGAAGTGGCGACCACCGCGAAGATCGCTCTAACGGAACCTGACCTTGACAAGCTGAACCAATTGATGAAAAGGAATGTGCGCAAGACAGCCCTACACCAAATTGCAAAAGCTCCCGCTCAAAAGAGGTGCACGGAATGTTCTATCTCCAAGTTTAGAAACCTAGTATTTATGTGTCGCAACACGTCCAATGTTCAATTGTGCTTCCCTAACCAAAGAAATTGCGTCATGGAGTGGAAACAGCTAAGAATTCAATCTAAATGTTCAACTCCCTAGGGACACATATGTCCCAAAGAATAAGATACAAGCTGTCAGAAAAATATTTTTGGGAAAGTGTACCGTTAACTTTTCGAAAGCTTAAATGGAGGGAAAAAACACGATACATCGACAATTACTCAGCTCATTGCCCTATGTACCCGATGGGTTTAGAGGAATCCCCGAGGTCACCACTGAACACCAACGCTTCCGGCTGACAGTTGGTCACGCTCAGGTCAAGTCTCTCGTCGGTGAAGGAGTCTATTTTGTCTCAATACGACGACGAGCATTCCCTAGTCGTCTTCCAGAAGGCAGTCCTTTCGTCAGCGCGTGTTCAGAAGACAACGGGGCCCGACATAAACTGTGATGCGCAAAGGCGCTCACATCGAGGTGACGACTACCGCAAACATCGCTCGACCTTAACCTGACCCTCATGTGCTGAACTAATTGATGAACGGGGCCAACGTAGAAGGCTACCGTGGGAAGAGCGTCCACCTCGGATTCCCAGAATGCTACATGTTTACACCAAATGCGGGGACGAACTCTCATCTGAGGAGGTAGAGTGAGGGAGAATCGTGCGACAACATCAGAGGGATATAGCTACCGATTCAGCTATTTTGATTGGCCGAGATAAAGTAATCATGTTCTTTATTGTAGTCTCCTAGGGAAGAACACGGTTGTTAAAGAACAGTTGTTAAAGTGAGGGCTTTTGTGTAGAAAGGGGCCGCCGTTTTCTGATGTGAACTCAGTCGTTTAATATGCTCCTACATGGAGTGGGCTTCCATATATGGAGCCAGTGTGAAAAATGTAAAACAAACGGACTTTTACTTCACGTACTCAGCCCTGTGCCGGGTGGATTCCTATCCCGAACTCCACCACGAGTTGCAACAACCTGTATATTAACAATGTAATGATAAACGATCTATATGAGTGAATTTTATATTTTTGCAAATACCAAGAAGTTCGTGTGAACCCTTCGGAAAATGTCATTGCTGTTGACATAAGAGATGCTAAGATGGTGCAACCTCTGCTTGGTTTGTCTGAAATTTGTGGTGTCCACACGAGGACCTGCATACCACAGGCTGCGCGTATAGCAGCTTCTGTCTTATCTGATGTCTGTTTGGATCTGAAGAGAAGATTTTTAAGAGCACGATTGTTCGCACGGCACCATGCTAAATAATTAGAGCTCAAAGGATGGACTCGTTAAAATGTATGAAGGTACTGTTTGCCTGTGGAAAGGTGCCTAGTCATATTAAGGATGAACTGTTGCGCTATCCCGTTCGGCCTTTTGTACCACAGCTCTTATAGTGCGATAAATGTTTTAGGATTGCTATTTTCAGGGCTTTTGCACCAGGTCTGTGCCAAATGCGGTGGGAATCACCCTGCACATTTTTGTGAAAGTCACGAAAATGGGTGCAATATCTGTAATGGTGAATATTTCGCAACGGATACAGGATGTCCCTTGCTGAAAGATGAACTAACAGTACTAAAAGATAAAGCCGCTGCAGACCAACGTCATTCGCACTTCCCTACAAGAAGCGGCAGGTCATTTGTCCAGTGAGCTACCGAACAACACTTTGCCATGGTATGTACGTGGTCGAAACTATGGATCCGGCACCTCAAAAATGTGTGAGATAATGCTGATGCATGTTGTCTAGCATTTTCGACTAGATCGCCACTTAAATATTTTTCAGATTAAAAACAGTTTCAGCATAAAAGAAAAGGGGTCGATCCTTTTTTCTTTTCAGTAAGTGCTAGGAAACCCTCTTTGCTACGCCTGAACGGACAGTGTGCATGCCGAAAGACAGCTGCTGAAAATGTTCCTTGAAGGGCGACCCATCTGTGAAGTGCCATTCGAGATTCATGAAGCAGGTGTCTAATAAATTAAGGTCCTAGTTGTAATACCCTCCGGAGGGTATGAATAGGAATGAATCGACAAATCGTTTTTCTGAAATACATGAATGACTTCCCCAAATAGTGTCTAGCTAGCGATATAATTGATTGAAATGAGGCTGTAGAAAAACACGAATAAATGGAGCAGGCAGGCACTACGAAGAGAAGACGAAGAAGTTGGAACAATGAGTAGCTCTTTGTCTGGTTTCTTGGCGTTTCGTTAGTTTTATACATTTTTGGTGCCGAAACCCTCCGTGCGCACTCGTTACCTTCATAGCACGTCTCCAAGGGCCTTCTACTCTGCCGTTTCGCGCTGCGAGCGGCGAGGAAGGACTGGATAACGCATCGTTCATGATCGGCGGGGAGACCAGCCATCTATCAAGAGCTAATCGGATGGATCGCCTCAAGACCAAGCGGTCGGCTCGACGGGCACAGAATACAAAGATTCTGCAGGAAGCACAGTTGCTATTTACAGATCCTACCGTGGATAAGCCCAAGCTTTCAGGTATTTTTGACCGTCCATCTGCTAGCAACAATGAACTCTCGAAACTTAACGATGCACTCGAAGAGCACATTGCCGGCGATGAACTCGAAGCAGAATACATAACTGCTGCAGAATATAACGATCAAGCTATCAGCATGCTTGCCGAGATTCGTTGCAAGATAGATGCTTTGGGACGCATGGACAGTACAGCGGAGTCTGCTCTTCAGAATGCAACCCCGACAGTTCCTGACGCTATGCCCAGAATTGGTCCAAGGCTACCGAATCATGATATGCAGACATTTAAAGGCGACATTCACAAATGGGCACCTTTCTGGGAGCAGTTCGAGCAGACTGTTAATCTCAATAACGCTATATCCACAACGACGCAGTTTTTCTGTTTACGGCATTATCTTGCCGGAGAAGCGGCAGCGGCCATTGCCGGTTTACCAACTTCTGAAGCTTGCTACTCAGATGCCGTAGAACTTCTCAAAGAACGTTTCGGCGATCGTCAAATGATAGTGGAGCACCACCTGACAGCGCTTCGCCATCTACCTCATGTAAAGTCCGGAAGCGACGTACGCGGCCTCAGACAGCTGTATGACGCCGCGGAACTAAATATCCGCTGTCTTACTGCACTAAAAGTACCCACTGTGAGTTTCTCTGCAATGCTGACAGATATGCTACAGAGGCCATTGCCATACGAGATTGTTCTTGCATGTACGTGAGGAAAGCGAAGTCAGACTTTACGTCAACATGGGCCTGATACGAACCTCTCGGTGCCAGCACGGGCAGCTGCAACATCGGAAGCGGAATTAAAAGAGCTGCTCATGTTCACACGTGTTGAGTTAGAAAGCCGAGAGCAGTGCAACACATCGTCACAACGATCTGTCAATGACCGTGCTGAGAGAACTCGAGGGAGCAGCACCGCTTCCATACTGCACAGTGCATCACACAGCTGGAGCGAGTGTTTCTGCTGTCGATCTAAGAAGTGCGGTACACGCGCTGCGACATGACAGGATAATTGCTGTTATAGATGTACACCAAGAGGTCAGTAGACACGGTCTTGCATTGTCAAACTGACGTGCTTATCGTGTCACGGAAGACATGCCTCGAGTATGTGTGACCCGAACTACAGAAAAAAAGATACTACAGCGGAAACTTCGAGACCAGCGGTGGCTTCAGGTAGCACAGCAGTGATAGCCTCGTCGCAATCAGTAATGCTTTGCGACTGAGATTCTACAAACGCTTACACAAAGATGGACAGAGAAGTGTACCTGCAGACTTTTTGCGCTTTTGTCGTTAAAAACAACAGGTCCAAATACATCAGAGCGATTATGGATGGAGGCAGTCAGAGATCATTTATCACAGAAGATCTGGCTGTAAAACTACAACTGCAGGTACTGGGAGAAACCATAATTTCATTCAACACGTTTGGCAACGCATCCTCAAGTTCAGCTGAAATACGAAAGGTTGTTAAAGTACCACTGCGTAGTCAGCACTGTTCCGACATCCATATTGCTCAAGCAATTATAGTTCCCGTTATCTGTCACGACATTGCTGCGCCGACAGCTGATAACAACTTCATTCGGAAGCTGCGATGCGAGGATGAATTTCTTGCTGACGACAAGAATTTTCTTGAAGCAGATACTGGAACTGCGTCAACTTGTTGATTGGAGCTGACCATCTTTCGGAAATCATGACGGGAGAAGTTGCAAGTAGCATAGGAATTCCAGGACTGGTCGCAATCAACACGGCATTCGGATGGACACTGCAAGGACCGAATCGCCAAAAAGCCTTTCTTGACTGCGACGCTAACATTACGGTCTGCGTTCTGCGAGTGGAAACGATTACTGACGATGAACGATGACACAACCGCGCAGATTCTACAGTTGTTCTGGCAGCTCGAAGCAATGGGCATCACAGATTCTGGCGAACCTCCCTCTCCTGAGTCCATTGCACGGTTCCGAGGAAAAATTCGCAAGAAAAATGGCAGACACAGCGTGGCGCTGCCTTGGAAATAGCATCAGAAACAGCTACTTGGAAGCAACCGTGATACCGCGCTCGCACGTCTACAAAAACTGGCAAAGAGGCCATCAATGAATGAAGGATTATTGGAGCAATACAACGTAGTCATCCCACAATACCTAGAGCTTGGACACGCTGAAGTGGTACTTAAGAGTGTTCCTACTGATCGGGCCACCTATTATATGCCACATTGGGAAGTTATACGAGAGGAATCGCTGACCACCAAGCTCCGGTTCGTGTTCGACGCATCGTCGCACGCTTAAGGCTTTCCATCACTGAGCGACTACCTGCATAAAAGAGTGAACCTCAACCCAGAGTTACTACAAGTACTGCTTCGCTTTCGGTGGTTTCCGGTCGCCATCAACTCGGATATCTAGAAGGCATTCTTACAAATTGAGATACAGGAGACCGACCGAGATGCATTACGGTTTCTCTGGTTTTAAGCCATTCCCGTCACCCAAAACAGTAACATTGTCGAATGACGCATGACCTGGGTACTGTTTGGATCAACATCAAGCCCTTTCTTGCTCATGGCGACTATTCATTGCCACTTGGACACCGCTTGTGAGGACAAAGCGCTTGCTTCTATCTTGAAGAAGTCCTTTTATGTAGACGATTTACTGGTGGGTGCAGAGACATTCGAAGATGGTCTGAGCATCTATGAACGATCGAAGACTATTATGCGAGATGCAGGCATGAGTCTCAGAAAATGGAAGACCAATAACCAGCAACTACAGAAGATTTTCGACCGCCAGGAGGAGCAAGTGGAAGGTACATCAAGGCAATCAACTGCAGTTTTGGGAATGCAATGATATACCGAAACGGATTACTTTAAATTTTCTTCCAAATTTATAGCCCAATACTTAGCCTTAGCGCAGCCAGACAGAAAACGTACACTTCTCAAGGCTTCTTCCCGACTTTTCGACCCTCTTGGCATTCTCGCGCCTTTCACCGTCACTGCAAAGCTTTTGTTTCAACGACTGTGGATTTTAGGTCAGACTTGGGATGACCAATTACCAGAGGAGATCAAGACGACGTGGACAGCATGGTGCGCAGACGCAATCCAGCTTGGCTTCATCAACAATCCGCGCTGCGTGAGAGATGGGCTATATGGAGCGGTCGAGAAGGCAGAGCTACATATATTCGTCGACGCCAGCCTGAAGGCTTGTGGAGCATGTGCCTATTTGAGAACAGTTGATGACGGCGGAAATACAGCTACATCACTAATAGTAGCGAAGTCTCGAGTAGCACCTAGCAAGAATTTAACACTGCCGAAGCTCGAGTTTATGGCTACAGTAGTAGGAACCAGATTATTAAAATACATCCGCTCATTGCGGGATTTATCGAATTTTCCCTGCGTCATGTGGACAGACTCAGCCATCACAATGAGCTGGATCCGGGGTGACCGTAACAAGTGGGGTCAGTTTCCAAAGCACAGGGTGACTGAAATCGCAGCAATTGCTGACCCACTGCTATGGCGTTACTGTCCAGGAGAAGACAACCCGTCAGATTTATTGACTAGGGGCGTGTTTTGAAAGATTCTACGTACATGTCGCAGCTGATGGAGGGACCTGAATGGTTATCCCAGCCAAGATCAACCTGGCCTACATATTCGGACATGAACACACCGATCTAGGAAGAGTCAGATTGTGAGACGCAACATGTACTTCTTCAAGCGCCCAGAATAGTGCACACCGTGATCGACTTAAGGAAGTTTGGCAACCTACAAAAGCACCTGCGCGTCACCGCCTGGGTATTTCAATTTGTGGATCGATGTCGTCGTATTCAAGCGTCGTTCTGTGGAACTATTTCGACAGAGGAGCTAAGCAAGGCTGAAATGTTCTGGATCAGTCGTGTCCAGTTTGAATTATTCACGAATGACATTGAACACCTTCGGCTCGGATACACTGTCCAGAAACACTCCGTACTGCGCGATATTCACCCTTACCTTGATCACTGCGGGCAGCTTCGACTTGGTGGCCGACTTGAAGGAATGAACGCTACGTATGACGAAAAGCACCCGGTTATTCTACCGCAAACGCATCCCTTCACAGCCTTAGTTGTTATTGAGGCTCACTGCAGAGTTTTACATGGCGGTGTGGCAAGCACTATGATGCAGATTCGACAGCGTTACTGGGTTATACATGCTCGACAAGAAGTTGAACGGATCATCAATGCTTGCTTTCTCTGCAAAAAATACAACGGCAAACCTGTAAAGGTGCAATTTGCGCCAATGACTGGAGACAGGCTTCTCACACCGCGGCGGTTTGAAGTTGTGGGATTAGACTTTGCAGGCCCACTATATGTAAAGCAACATGAGGCTGATGGAGTTACATACAAAGCTTATATTCTGTTGTTCACATGTGCGACCATGAGAGCTGTACACGTTGAAATTACGAGTGGAATCTCTACAAGCACCTTCTTGCTACCGTACCGTAGGTTTTTGGCTCGTAGAGGAGTGCCCACGACACTGTACTCCGATAATGCTGTCGCATTTAAGAGAGCATCACGAGACCTATGGGACATTTGGAACACCATGAAGAGCTCTCCCTTTGCATCTTTGCTCTTGACGCATCGCATAGAATGGAAATTTATTATGCCAGGTGCGCCTTGGTGGGGCGGTGGTGGGAGAGACCATCCGATCAGTCATATTTACGCGAAGTGCTGGGAAAGAGCAAGCTCAACAGCGAACAAACTGAGACTGTACTGCTGGAGGTAGAGGTGGTTATCACTTCAAGACCCCTAACCTATACGTATACGGACGCTAGAGAGCCCTCTCCAGTATGTCCTGCTCATTTTCTGGTCGGGAGCTCATTTCTTGCCTCTCCAGAGCGAACCAACAGCGGCGACGAAGCTCGAAGTGCACAGGTTACGCGACGTGATCTCAGCAAGAAGTTGCGATACCACTAGAAGCTCGTGGACCCCCTGTGGATCCGGCGGAAGAAAGAATACTTCCTCGAGCTGCGAGCACTTCACCTCTACTCATCGCATCCAAGTAGCAGTCTACAATTAGAATATGTAGTACTCATCGAGGAACCTAACATCTCTATAGGTATTTGGCCACTGGGGCGAGTCGTGGACGTCTCCTCTGTTCAAGATGCAATAATCCGAGCCTGCCGTGTGAAAGCTCAAGACGGTAAGCTTATAAGACGACCAGTGCAGAAATTGTACAACCTTGAATTGGACAACGCTACTGGGGGGCGGTAGTGTGTAGAAAAAGACGAATAAGCGGAGCAGGCGGGCACTGCGAAGAGAAGTTGGAAAAATGAGTGGCTTTCTGTCTGGTTTCTTCGCGTCTCGTTAGGTTTATGCAGATGCTACATATTTTGGTACTTTCAAAACCAAGATATATGTTCTTTATGACAGCCACATGTGCGGTTAGATTTAGCAAACTGATGATGTTGCTGATTCATTCTTTTTCGCACGAAGACGTTATTAGGGCCGCTGTTGTTGTTTCCTATCAAGAATGCGGCCGCGACCCACTATGGAGGATTGACGTAGACATGGATGGTTTGTGGCAGTTTATAATGAGGAATAACTTGCGGAATATCTAAGAACGTAGCACTGTAGAACGTAACATTGTTTGTTAAAATAAAATCAGTAAAAGCAGATCGAATTAATAATCAATCATTCAAACGTACACAAAAAATACAATATACAATATTAGGAGGGCATTCGGCTGGACTCTAGAAGACATTTTTGGAGAGTGGAGCAAACATCCCGGTGGTTGAATCGCAGAGGACCCCAAGGGGAAGAATATTGTGTTCTGTTAAGCCTAGACCAAGCTTTCTAAGTGGAATTTTCAATATAATCTTCTTCTTACAGTAAAGCTACGACAATATAAAAAGGGCTGCCTTTGCCGTTGGTTATTGAAAACTTTATTCCTCTGATTTGGTCTGATTAATGTGCAAAGCACATAATTTCTAAGTTCGCAAAGTAGGCTCTGAGTGGTTAATAAAACAATGATTATGACATTTTCGGCAAGGCACACTTCAAGTATGAATAGACAAACTTAATTTAGCAACACCCACCCAAGTCTTGGCTAAAGCCGCAGTGGGATTGAGTCACGTGCTCAGAGCACCACAGCAACAACGAAGTTTCGCTCGTCCGCTGCGTCCGCACCACTTCTGAAAATGGAACCAGGTAGGCCGACAGTTTTCTTATTTCTATTACGGATGTCTGGGTTTCTTTCTTTATTTGTTTTTTCTCCGTGAAAGCAAGTTGCGCTTCGCTATTGTTGGCATTAAGATGCTGTCACCTTCGGTACGCGAGAGCTTCGTGCTAAGCTTGTCTTTTTTCGCAGAAACATCCAAAGCGAAGCCGCACACATGTTGGTTTTGACTTCCCACGTTTTTTCACGCAGATAAAGCTATTCTTTGACTAGCAAAACTACAGTCGGTAAATATTTCTTAGAGAATTGGCTGCTTCCTGCATATAATATAGAGGTAGACGCCTGTTTATAAAGTCTCCATTTTAAAACCGAACTAGGCATAGAGGAGGTACCTCTTTTTAGACCATACACATTTTTAGAACAATCGTTTGAGTGTAGCGAGGTGGCATCATTAGCAAATACGCTATTTTGCGAGGCGGACTCGTACTTTACCATGATTGTCACCATGAGTATCGGAACACTAATGAAGAAAAAAGAGCGCATAAAGTTCCTTACGTGAGCCTTCGCGGCAGCGGTTTCACTTACAGCTAGGAGGCAGTCATGTTTTAGTACAACACCATTTTTTAAAACTTCCAATCTTTCATGATGAAATTTCAGCATTAATTGAGGCAATAACGAAACGAGTCCGCTGTAAGCGCAGAAAAGGCGGCCCCGCTATCATATTAGACGGAAACGCTCCGCGACGAAAAGCGTGATGATGCTTAGAACTGAACCTCATGATCACTCGCGGCAGATGCTGAGAGAGAGACAGAGAGAGAGGCAAGAAGTAAAGGCAGTGAGGTTAACCAACGTCACGCCCAATTGGCCGGTTGACAAGTGGGGAAGGGAAAACAGGGAAATACAGATAAGAAGGTAGAAGGAGATTCATCAGCATGCACACAATCGTAAGTGAATGCTCAACCACGAGCACACACGGCGCGTTTAGACTAGCTTGAATCTGCCGGGACGTATTCTGCTAGTATTTATCTCAAATTCTATTAAATAGGTAAATTATTAAGTCTTGGTAACTAGCACTGTGATATTCACGTTATAAGCGCTAAGGTATATCAAACTCATCGAAGAACTCATCTGCAAAAACGACACGTTTGCTACGCCCATCCTGTTTTTATTAAGCATCTGTGGGTCTAAAGAAAACGACCTGGTGAATAATTCATTCACATCGATCAATTTTGTTTAGATGTAAAGAAGTATTGAAGAGTGCAACCAAAAAACGGGAAATTCATGTGCGCGGGTAAATCCCGCACCCTCACACACTTGAAACACATGTGAAAGCGTGAACACGGGAGTGACTACGTGGAAGAAATGAGCTAATGTCTTCGTTGTGAAAAAAAAAATAAACTAAGAAAGTTAGGTACTGGTGCACTGGGATGATCACCATGTCGGCTGTGCAACTCTCGTGTTCGTTATTTCGATAGTAAGAAAAAAAAGAGAATTACGATTGTGCTTGTCAAGGAGGGCCTGCGGCTAAGTTTTTTATGCGCAAAGAATGTGCAGCAAATCTTGCCCGCACGTGTCCCAACAAGCAAGTTTTAAATGATTTTATCTTTCTTGTTGGCATTTCTCAGTCTTAAGCTACCCAAGTTTAACAAAGCTTGTGCTTTGGCCGAAGAAGGACCATTGCCGGCAGGAAACGTCTAGGTGCCCTCCTTGTTGAGTTAAACTGTAAGAAGACATTGTGTAGATCCGGTGTAAAGAGAATTCTCCCAAAGGTTTACATACCACGGTCGTTATTATTTCTGCAGTTCTAAAGTGCACTCTGTCATCAAGATCATTTGCAAGAATTTGTAGAATCATTATTTGTAGCCGTGGAGACATCTGTGTAAAAAGAATGAAATTTTTTTCGAGCTCAATAGTGTAACATTTATTTATGTATTGGTTTGTTAATATACTCAAACCTTAAACATTCATAAACTTATCAAGTACGCAAATAAAGACTAAGTTTGCTCCACCGGCATCAACTATTCTATGCGTGATACTCCTCGTTGCGTAATTGATGCTTCGGACGATGCAGGGCTAGAAACAAATATATTTCAACTACTACAGCCCCTACTCCTGCCACTTGAACTATCCCTCCTCTCCCTTCTCTTATAACGCACACATTGTATCATTGATTTTCTTACGAACAAATTTGTTCTATGAAAGCTTCTGGTTGATGGAGTCTGGTCAGCTGTGAACTAACGTTGCTTGAACAGGTCAGTTCATGTTTTGATCGGTTTAGGAGCTGGCTAATATTAATCTGGTATTTGTTTACATACGTCAAATCGGCAGTTTCCTTATTTTGTAACATCTCGTTAGGAAGGTATTCTTCTGTTGTTCTTGTATTTTCTTCCTTCCTTTTTTTTCTGCAGAAGAATCAGATTCCTACTATTCTTCCGAGTACGCGGAAGATGCCGAGGACACGGACACTGGGCCTTCTTCTTTGTGCACCTCAGATGAGAGTCGTAAGTTTTATCATACTATGATGGCGCGATGTCTTGACTCCCAATTATTATCGTTTAAATTGTTGTACCCGGAGGTTCATTGCGTTCTAATGCTCGCGAGCCAGAAGAAGACGAATCTCAGTTTCATGATCGGGTGGCCTTCGTGCCGCTTCCGCCATTCTGCGGGCCTATCACATTTCCTTGAATAAATTCACAGGATGTGGCGTATTTATTCGCTATATCATTCATAGAGGAATATGTATTACGACAGGTAACGTTTAAAATATTAGGCGTCAGATATACCAGTTTGGCGTAACATTATGTGGATCAGTATTACCTCTAAAGCGGACTTAATTATATACTATTTGCAGTAGAGAAAACATGCTTATTAGTCAAAATAGAGGAAGCGTTGATTAATATGCCACACCCACATTCAAAGAGGGGCAAGCTCGGTGCACTGTTTAGGTGCAGATAATGCCCCTCCATTTATTATTTCGAATCTTGTCAATGGGCATGGCATAGTCGTTACCGGTGCTTAATGCTGCCCCCAAAACCTACTCACGCACTATATCATCATCATCATCATCATCATCATCATCATCATCATCATCATCCTGTTTAAGCCCACTTCAGGGCAAAGGCCTCTCCCATACTTCTTCAACTACCCCAGACAAGTACTAATTGGGGTCATGCTGTCCCTGCAAACTTCTTAATCTCATCCGCCCACCTAACTTTCTGCCGCCCCATGCTACGCTGCCCTTCCCTTAGAATTAATGCCTAACCCTTAATGAACATCGGTTATCTTCCGTCCTCATTACATGTCCCACCCATGCCCATTTCTTTTTCTTGATTTTAAGTAAGATGTCATTAACTCGCGTTTGTTCCCTCACCCAATCTACTTTTTTCTGATCCCTTAACGTTACACGCATCATTCTTCTTTCCATAGCTCGTTGCGTCGTCTTCAATTTAAGTAGAACCCTTTTCGTAAGCCTCCAGGTGTCTGGCCGTACGTTAGTACTGGTAAGACACAGCTGTTATACCCTTTTCTCTTGGGTGATAATGGCAAGCTGCGGTTCATGATATGAGAATGCCTGCCAAACGCACCCCAGCCCATTCTTATTTTTCTGATTATTTCAGTCTCATGAACCGGATCCGCGGTCACAATCTGTCCTAAGTAAATGTATTCCCTTACCACTTTCAGGGTCTCGCTACCTATCGTAAACTGCTGTTCCTTCCGAGACTGTTAAACATTTCTTTAGTTTTCTGCAGATTAATTTTTAGACCCACCCTTCTGCTTTGCCTCTCCAGATCAGTGAGCATGCTTTGCAATTGGTCCCCTGAGTTAGTAAGCAAGGCAATATCATCAGCGAATCGCAAGTTACTAAGGTATTCTCCATTATCTCTTATCCCCAATTCGTCCCAATCCAGGTCTCTGAATACCTCCTGTAAACACGCTGTCAATAGCATTGGAGAGATCGAATCTCCCTGTCTGACGCCTGTCTTTATTGGGATTTTGTTGCTTTCCTTATGGAGGACTACGGTGGCTGTGGAGCCGCTATAGATATCTTTCAGTATTTTTACGCACGGCTCGTCTTCACCCTGATTCCGTAATGCCTCCATGACTGCTGAGGTATCGACTGAATCAAACGCTATCTCGTAATCAATAAAAGCTATATATAAGGGTTGGTTATATTCCGCACATTTCTCTATGACCTGATTGATAGTGTCAATATGGTCTATTGTTGAGTAGCCTTTACGTAATCCTGCCTGGTCCTTTGGTTGACAGAATTTCAAGGTGTTCCGGATTCTATTTGCAATTATCTTAGTAAATACTTTGTAGGCAACGGAAAGTAAGGTGATCGGTCTATAATTGTTCTAGTCTTTGGCGTCTCCTTTCTTATGGATTAGGATTATGTTAGCGTTCTTCCAAAATTTCGATAAGCTCGAAGTCATGAGGCATTGCGCATACAGGGTGGCCAGTTTTTCTAGAACAGTCTGCCCACCGTCCTTCGACAAATCTGCTATTACCTGATCCTCCCCAGCTGCCTTCGCCCTTTGCATAGCTCCCAAAGGCTTTCCTTACTTCTTACAGCGTCACTTCTGGGATTTCCATTTCCTTTAGAATATCCTTACTTGCGTTGTCGTCGTGGGTGCCACTGGTACTGTATAAATATCTATAGAACTCCTGAGCCACTTGAACTATCTCATCCCTATTAGTAATGATATCGGGGACTTTGTCTCTTAACGCATACATCTGGTTCTTGCCTATTCCTAGTTTCTTCTTCACTGCTTTTAGGCTTCCTCCGTTCCTTAGAGCATGTTCAATTCTATCCATATTATACTTCATTATGTGGGCTGTCTTACGCTTGTTGATTAACTTCGAAATTTCTGCCAGTCCTATTCTAGCTGTAGGGTTAGAGGCTTTCTTACATTGGCGTTTCTTGATCACATCTTTCGTCTCCTGCAATAACTTACTGGTATCCTGTCTAACGGAGTTACCACGGACTTCTATGGCACACTTCTTAATGATGCCCGTAAGTTTGTCGTTCATTGCTTCGACACTAATGTACTCTTCCTGAGTTAATGCCGAATACCTGTTCTGCAGCTTGATCCGGAATTCCTCTATTTTCCCTCCTAGCGCTAACTCATTGATCGGCTTCTTCTGTACCAGTTTCTTCCGTTCCCTCCTCAAGTCTAGGCTAATTTGAGTTCTTACCATCGTATGGTCACTGCAGTGCACCTTGCCGAGCACGTCCACATCTTGTATGATGCCAGGGTTAGCACAGAGTATAAAGTCTATTTCATTTCTAGTCTCGCCATTCGGGCTCCTCCACGTCCACATTCGTCTATCCCGCTTGCGGAAGTAGGTATACGTTACTCACATATTATTGCGTTCTGCAAACTCTATTAATAAACTCCCCCCTGCTATTCCTAGAGCCTATGCCATATTCCCCCACTGACTTGTCTCTAGCCTACTTCTTGCCTACCGTGGCATTGAAGTCGCTCATCAGTATAGTGTATTTTATTTTGACTTTACCCATCGCCGATTTCACGTCTTCATAGAAGCTTTCGACTTCCTGGTCAACATGACTGGATGTAGGGACGTAGACCTGTCCGACCTTCAATTTGTACCTCTTATTAAGTTTCACAACAAGACCTGCCACCCTCTCGTTAATGCTTTAGAATTCCTGTATGTTACCCGTTATATTCTTAATAATTGGGAATCCTACTCCTAGTTGTGGTCTCTCCACTAAGCCCCGGTAGCACAGGACGTTCCCGCCTTCTAGCACTGTATATGCTTCATTTGTCCCGCTAACTTTACTGAGCCCTACTATATACTTCACTGAGCCCTATTACACTATATAGGTAGACTCAAACTTGGCAGTTAGGGACCGTGCCTTTATTTCAATGATGATGCACCTCGCTCCAAGGGACGGAACGGCAACAGCGTTTGTAAATATAGAAAACTTGTATCTGAAATCATCATACGCTTTCCTTCGCAATGTGCCGTACCTTAACACAGTTAAGAAAACGATGAATTGTATAAACGATGGAATGATGACATTGGTGCGACGACTACTGATCCACGACGGTGGCGTGACAATGATGGCATGACTAATGTCGGATGATGAGGCTAGGCTGTCGACGATGCAAAAACTGCGAAGGCATCAAGACGACGGTGTGACACCGAATTCAAGACGACGACGTATAAGACGATACTTTGAGGACGACGGCATGACGAGTGTATGGGAAGAATGTAAGTATGACGAATGTATGATGGCTATGGCGTGACGATGACTCTAATAAGAGGCCTGTATGGCGATGATGGTTTGTATACTACGGCATGATGAGAGTTGGATGATGATTGGGCGGTGATGACGGCACGACCACCATGGCATGCCGGCAGCGTTGTAGTTACGCATCCATGATAGCAACTTCCATACGACTAGGCAGTGATATGGATGGCAAGACAGCAACAACAATATTATCATTGAATAAGTACGGCATATATACGATAGAATTGATAAGATGTTTATTGTTGGTGCGTTCACTCAAGGAGGCTGCGACTAGAAACGGCAAGGGAGTGTGAGGCACTGTGTCTGAAGACACCAGCGAGCAGCAGTGCGAGCAGAGCGGGCTGAGCGTTGGTGATGCTGTCGAATCGAGGCGCGTCTTCTTCACAATCAGCTCGCGCAGAAAAAGAGCTATATTG
Source organism: Dermacentor variabilis (assembly GCF_050947875.1). Classification (NCBI taxonomy): domain Eukaryota; kingdom Metazoa; phylum Arthropoda; class Arachnida; order Ixodida; family Ixodidae; genus Dermacentor; species Dermacentor variabilis. The sequence goes on along the minus strand of NC_134573.1, from coordinate 44,887,526 downwards.
GCGGCCTGACAGGTTTCAGGCAGGGGTTTCTAGTAGGGCTTGACACGCGCCACGTAAACGAGGTCACGTCAACTCCAGCGCTTTTCGTCAGATGCAGAAAGTAGCTCAAGGACAAAATTTACTGGGGACTCTCGCTCCAAGACTCGGTACAGCCCTTCGCACTTTGGGTCGTGTTTAAACGGGAGCCGAGGAGTTTGGCAAGGAACAGCCAGCCATTAAAGAAACACTAGGGCACAAGTGCGATTTGCAAGCGAGTCGGCATGGCTTTCCTACTGGTGCTGTTGTTCTTGTGAAGTAAAGGTGCGCGCAAGCTGGCAGCTCTCTTCGGCTTTTTGAGAAGCTTTGTACACATCTCAGCACTTAGAAGCGCCATGACGGGATGGAACGAGAGTGTCAATGCCATGCGACGGCTCGTGTTCATACAGGAGAAAGAAAGGTGAAAGTCCTGTAACAACTTGTGTCACGGTGTTGTATGTGAACGTTAAAAAAGAAGAACGCAATCTCAGTTACGATGATCATATGCACATACATCAGGAGCATATCACTTGAGGGCGGTTAAACAGTTCGGTCAGCCAGTTAGTCTGCAGGTGGTATGCCGTATTCGTACGATGAGCACTGTGGTATTCCGCAATCAGAGCTTCGATGACTTTGGAGAGGAAGGCGCGACCTCTATCACTAAAGAGTTCCATACGTGTCCCATGTCGAAAGATGACGCGATGTAAGACGACAGAGGGCGCATGCCGCTGTGCGACATTTGGTAAAGCATCAGTTCCGTCGTAGCGTGCCAAATGGCCCACAGCAACTATGACCCATCGATTGTCTTCTGGTGTCATTGGAAGCAGGCCGTAGACGTCAACGACGACGCGATCGGAGGGGTTTGCAGGGAAGGGAAAGGGCCTGCTTCGACGTCGATAGCGCAAAGGTGGCGATTTGCGCCGTTGACAGTGAGGACAGCCCTGAACTAGCTTTCGTACAAAAGTGCACATTCTGCGCCCATAGTAGCGATCGCGATATGTTCGTATGTCTTAAATATTCCAGCGTTGCCACATTGCGGGTCGCCGGGAAAGGGGTACAGATTTGTGGTCTTAAGCTGCGGGAACCACCAGCAGCCGTCTACGGCCTTCGGGAGCGTAGTTTTGTCATTGGAGCAGGCGATCACAAATGGCGAACTGAACAGCTGGACGTTGGAAGGATCCAGATGATCCAGAGAAATAGGCGAAAAGAGAAACGATCTACGGTTCACGGCTTTGTTCGGTGCCGTTTAAGTCAAGGTCGAACAAGGGGATGACTTGTGTGCAGTTCGTTCTCCAGGCCGAGTCTGGAGCTAGAGGTGAACGGGACAGGACGTCTACATCAGAGTGATGACGTCGGCAACGGCAAACAACGTGTGAATATCGTACTTCTGGATTCGGAGTGCCCAGCGTACTGAGCGGCCAGGTGCATCTTTCAACGTGGCGAGCAAACAAAGCGTATGGTAAATAATTACTATGTCGAATAGGTGGCCTTGCAAATATGGGCGGTACTTTCCAAGCCAATACTACAGCCAAGCACTCTTTCTTCAGTAAGGTCGCAATTAGCTGCTGTCTCTTTCAGCATGTGACTCGCATATGCGACGACGTATTCAGCGAAGCCGGGCTTTCGTTGTGTTAAGCGAGGCCAAGACCGAACGCGCTGGCATCCATATGTACTCAAGTTGCAACTGTCGGGCTGAAATGGCGATGAATGGTGACAGTTAGAGGTGAGAGGACTGCAGAGCGTAACAAACGCGAAGTCACATGCAGCCGACCAGGAGGAAAGGTCTGCGCCACCGCGTAGGAGCTCGGTCAAGGGCGACATGATGGAGACAAAATTGCGAACAAAGCGGCGGAAATGTGAGTATAGACACAGGAAACAGCGCAATTCTGTGATTTTCGTAGGTTCGTGAACTCAGCTACCCCTCGAATTTTCAATGTTCGCGTAGGAAGGGGTGCTTGCACGTGGTATGACCTAAGATTGTCAGCTTGGACGCGACAACGGGGCACTTCGGCACTTTTTCGGGTTGAGTTGCAGGCCAGCGTTGCTGACACACCTCAAAACATGTCTAAGTTGAAGCAAGTCAGTAGGAAAATCAGGCGAGAAAACTCCGACATTGTAGAAGTAGCATGGAGAAATATACCACTTCGTGGCACGCAGCGCATTGTCCACGAGTCGTTTAAACATGGCAGGTGCGTTGCAAAATCTAAAGGGCATCACCATGAATTCATATAGGCCATTATGTGTCATAAATGCGGTTTTCTGTCCATGATCTTCAGCCAACGCGACCTGCCAGTAGCCAGAAGGCAAGCCTTGGGACGAAAAGAGTGCTGCTCCTTGAAAAATGTGAAGGTCGAAGCCGATGCGCGGGAAAGGATAGACGTCCTTGCGCGTTACCAGAATAATTCCAACGTAACCGAGGCAAAAACTAATAGACCCGTCCTTCTTGCGAATGACAATGACAGGAGGTGCCCAGATACTGTAGGAGTGCTGAATAAGGCCACGGCGTAGCGTATCTTCGACTTGGTAGTTACTGACCTGAAGTTCTTCGGCAGGGACGCGTCAGGGTCTTTCGCGCAATGGCTGGTGTAAACCGGTGTCAATGTAGTGGTGCACTTCCAACGTTCAGCCCAGTTGCGGTTGAGAAGCATCGAATGACCTTCTAAAGTGGCATAGCAACTGAAGAAGGTCGTAGTGTTCGATAGGGCTTATTTTATCTGCGATGGAACTCGAGAACATCTAACTTGAAGACTCTTCAAGCGTTGGAATTGCGTGTAGTTCACTGGAGCAAAAATGGGAAGATTCGTCTGGCACATTAGTAAAGGACGAAGAGTCAGGGTGTTCCACGTAGCCGAGACATTCACCGACAAGCAACGCAACAGACGTAGAAAGGGGATTGTAATAAAAAATGTCGCTAAAGCCGCCGGCGATGTCAAACGCTGCAAAAGGCATTGGAACCGCTTTGCGGTCCATGAAATTGTCAGATGGTGTGAAGACCTTAGCATTGGTGACAGCTCTTCGGAAGACTAGGACAAGGGCAAAAGGGCCAGGCGGAATGTTTGTATCCTCGCGCACGAACAGTTTGGGTGGCTGATCCAGAGCGTCGTGGAATACTGCGTCACACAGGGACGAAAATTCAACTTTGGCTCGTGTGCGGTCAATGATGACATTATGACGAGATAGGAAGTCCCATCCAAGGATGACGTCATGTGCGCAGGCAAAGGAAACTAGGAACTCGACATTTTAGACAACACCTTGTATAAGCCCACGTCCCATACAGGTGGCGAGAGGTGTAACGTGCTGCGCGTTTGCCGAGTGAAGCGACAGTCCAGAGAGCGGCGTGCTTACCTTGCGCTGTGAGCAGGAGAGTTTGGCGGCTTTTACAGAAACGGCGGCACCGGTGTCCACAAGTGCAAAGTAGAAGCACCTTAGGCAAATATTGTGACCATGTTAGCAGGACAGGAGCGAGAACTTGGGCAGTTCAAAGATATTGCAATTCATGCCTCTTGAACTGCGGCACTCAGTTTTGCTTGTCGAAAGGTGCGGGTTGGAAACGCATTGGGGAGAGTGATCATCGAAGAGCAGATCGAGAGCGGCGTGAGGGAAATTCAGGGAAGGCAGCACAGCAAACCATGGTGAGGGACAAAGAGCGGAATGGCGCATGCTCTGGCTGCCATGGTGCAGCGCGAAGCGGGACAGGTGACACAGAAAGAAAACGAGGACAAGCGCCTGTCCTCATTTTTTTCTGTGTCTTCTGTGCCGCTTGACGCTGCATCACAAATTTACATGAAAAACCAACTAGACCAAACCATCACCCTTCTAACGTACTGGAAAGGCCGGGCAACATGGCCGGAAGGTTGAAGCGAAGGTGGCAATAGCAAGCGACGTGTCCTGGAGCTATGTAGGCGTAACAAAGGGAACGATTACCAGGTGTCCTCCATGGATTTCTGACTCTCAGCCCGGTCTAAGGTGTAGTAGTAGCGGCGGGGGCAGCAGGTTGTTGCAGGGTCGAAAAATGCGACTGGAAAGGCCTACGCACTATCTGCGCGTACGTATGTGGCACGACTACAGACTGCAGTGCCTGCGTATAAGCAGGAGGCGCGACCACAGGCTGCTGGTGGTGAGCGACATGAAAAGCTTGAACGACGTGTTGAGCAATAACAGTGTGGATCGTAGGTGGCTAACGATAGGGTTGCTCCTGAGTGAAGGGGACCAAGGAAACGTTGGCGGGAAACTTCCTCGCGCACGGAGTTTTGACCTGCAGAACCAGTGGTGTGTGCTATAGGGACCGGTAACAAGACTGGATAGTGAGTCGGCGTCCGACTGAGGCTGCCGAATGAATGTATGTTATGATGCAGCCGACCTTGTTCATCGAACGCACACTTAGGAGCAGCACAATACCACTGCGCAAGCTCTCTGTCAAGTGGTTTCTTTTCTCATATCTTGCGGGCCTTCTTTGCAAACCGGAAAAGAGGATTACATGAGGCCTGTTGTACAGTAAACAGCTCGATTGGTAGTTTCCGAAGGTGCTCTACAATTCTGCGTATCAAACTTAGTGTTTTCAGCCTATTATTGAAAATTTGGGTAATTAAGCTTAATTACTGAGTTATAGGGAAAATAAAAAAAATGCCTGAGTTACTAGAGACCAGTGTGAATATTATCAGTACCGTTCAATTCGCCCCCCCCCCCGCAACGCGCCATTCATTTTTAATATCTTCGTTCAAATTGCCCGGGCACCCTGATTAGATGGATGTGCACAAAACGGTGGTGAAGTAAGAAACGCTATTGCATCAAAAATGTTCATGTAGCTCGAATTCACATGTCGGAATCTTCTAGAAGAGAAGTTTTAGTCAGGCAGGTTATTAAGCTCCATGCTACTGAGAGCAATGCGCAAAATTGCATTTCCTTTAGTCCATGCAATGGATAATGGAGTGCAATAATTACGTTTGCTTGAACTGGAAGAAAGCCCTTTACGGGAGTGTGAGTGATTTATTATGAGAGCTAAACATGCTAAAAAGAACACAATCAGTAAAAACCTGTCTTTCAAAACGGCCAGGCTCGCGCACCAGAAAGGAAGATGACGTCACACCTACCAGAAGATATATACGGCGCACGACACACGTGTTGAAGCTTTGAAAACCTTTACATAGATAAATTGCTTGATAATGTATCTACAGTATTGGCAGCGAAGACTTACGGAGTCGCCATCTGTCGAAAGCGCCTCGCTTGACTAGTATGAGGGATAACGTGGCGCGCTCTTCATAGGTTTGGCTGTCGGTGCTCAATAAAAACAAAACCACACGGGAGGCCTGCTGGATAAATCTGTAAGTATTCTCGAAAGGACAGAAGTTTTACTGTCAAAATAATAATCTCGTGCACACAAAAAGCACACAATGATTTACAGACGCTATATCTTTACTGAATACGTAGAGTGAACGCCCACTGAACGCGGTGGACGCGATGGAGTCCCCCGAACCAGTTTCTCACGTAAAAGGCAGGCGATCGCTGAGAGATGACTATGAAATACGTTCTTGTAATCTGCTGTCTCTGTAACGAAATGAAGCATAACGGAACGAAACATCAATGCAGCGATCGCACGGGTTCGCAGCGACCGACTGTGCGTCTGCATACATGCACGTGCATAATGTTTCGCTTTCGCTGCGTGCCATGAGCTTTAGGCCGCAGCATATGAGAATTGTTGCGTGCATGCTATCAAAGCTGTTCAAAAATATTTATTCATAACTAGGTACTTCACGGACGCCAAAGGCGACCTTTGATATTCTGCCGGGACGATTCAATCTTTCTTTTTCTTCTAAGTTCTCGGACGTTTCAATACCATTTCTCAACTTGGATCAGACTGTATGTTTGTCGGTCTTCTCAAGCAGAAATTTCTTGCTTCTTTTTGTTTTCTTAATCAAGTACATTCATTCTTTGGTGCTAATACAAACATGAGCATATGTCATGCCCTTTTTAAATGTGAGTTTTACCTCTCCCGTTCCATTCCAATGAACTTGCCAGTATCTAGCGTCAAAGAATTCATAGACCAATGCTACATGATATTAGCCTGGCAGTGCGGCCAGGCGAGCGTCTTACTGCACGCTTTCTGCTATTCAGTCATCATCGCAGCCCGATGCCGTAGCAGAAATCTTCCTCGAGGAAGTGTTTGCGGCACACCCGAGTTGTAGCTAATGGCTGCTTGCCAGCTCTAAGTTTCGCGATCCAAGATTCACGCATCTTGTCCTGGGGGTAACTGTGACGGCTTACACCGGGCTCCATTGAATACTTCCGGCACTGCGACACCGAGAACTAGCCTACCATGTTGGGCACCTCCAAGCCACTACTTATTACAGTGTTTTCAAGGGTTGTCAAGCAGACACCCGAAGCGGGAAAACATCCCCATTTAATCAGAACCGCAGCGCAGCTAGAATTTTAAACTTTCGCTTCCAGCTTGCTTTGGCGCTTCCGAAGCAGCCGACGTGGCCGCTGTTTGCACGTGATCCTTCGTACCGCATCATGCCGACAACATCGACAGCTTTTGCAGTGGTGGAGCTCGCATCTACTAATTAGATACCACTCGCTAGAAACAATTGGTGAGCAAACTTGTTTTTAATGTATTTACAAAATGCTCCCTGAAACACTAGCCGTGCAGCTAATTGCGTATGCCACCCAGCTTCCCACTGAGACAGAAGGCAAACATCAGGGGTATGGCAGTAGAGAGCTGTAGAGGGTATTTATTGTTTTTCTACCATTTATCGCCACTCGCCTATCGGATATATAAAGTCATAGTTGCGAGGCTCTTGAAAATTAATACCGTTTCATATTATTCACCTGTCAGGTACAGAAACGAAACTCTTATTCGCTGATTTTCATTCATTCAAGAAACGAAACTATATCAGTGAATGAATTTGTATTGTATTTTCTTGCAGCTACGAAGTAAGTAAAACACCTCGTTTACTTTTCACACAGTACGTATCTTCTCGCGTGAATGCAAAATATCAAAAGTGTATTTTTTGTTCACACGTTTGTCTAAAATAAGCAAAAGTTAGAGCGTGTGATTGACTGCCATTGCACGGAGGTAAACACTCATGTCTAGAACAACGAAACTTCACACTCGGGAGTGCACGAGCAGCATATACAGTTTGAAATAAGCACACAACGGAGCATGCGCGGTGCCAATGACGCACCTACCTTGCATTTTCCCTCCTTGTTTATCGCCGCGGCTGCAACAACTTCTTTGGCCGTCGGAAAGCGCTGTCAATTTTGTAGCGCCGAAAGAAAAAAAAAACGCGTGGTATCGCCCGGATCAGTGCCGTTATACTGCAGGTTTATGATATGATCATTATCATTCTGATACCTCGAACTCTAGTTCACGATATATACCGCCATTGCGTCGCACATATATCTCGCGCATCGCGCCGTGGACATTGCATAGCGCATTGCGTTTATTGCCGTGTGTTAGGAGGGAATTTTACTAACCTACTTTCATCATTTATTGGTCGTCAAATCGCCAACGATGCCTTTATTGCGAATAATTGTAGGTTTAGATAGCAAAATGCTGCCTAGATGTACTGAACTTTCCAGAGTTATTGAAATCAACACATGTAGGTACCTCAACAAGAGTGTCAAATATAAGCACAACATACAGGACCGGTAAACGGAAACATTTCCTTGTGCGCTTCGTGAGCGAGAACGGTCATTGCTAACAGTACTGCAAAGTTCGAGGAAGAGGTGACTTAGCCAACGCAGCACCCTTATCCTAGTGTTTGTAATTCGCGCCGCAGAAGATTGCATTGAGACGAACTAATATCGCGTTGCGGCTCCACCAGAGAGTTGTGTGCCCTGAATTATCGAAGGGAGAAACGCGTAAAAGTGGTCCACAAGAGCGGGGTCATTCCGCGGACTAACCCACGCCTTTTAAACAGTACCCCACAGATCGTCTGAAATACACCTGGTCAGGTCAGGCTGTTTGGCGAGATCTTTTTCATCAGATACCATACATTTTCAAAAATATTAAGTCCTGGCTTCTGGCAGGCCACTCTAAGGTCATTACGCCGAGGCTGCAAAGAAGCTCTCGAACTTTAGTGGCTATGTGGACAGACGCGCCATACTGCTGCAACTTGTAGAGCCCGTCTGGAACGGGGCCGTCCACTACGTAATGTAAAAGGACCGTTTCCATTATGTGGTCGGATGATGGCTGCTGCCATCATCCGTCCTTTAAGCTTGTGAAGCAGTCCTGGGCCATGATAACGCACTCCTCTCCCCACGGTGACCGAGGTGCGCCCACTCGAGTAAACATTCCAGACCTATCTCTCCTCATCCCTGCGTGATAAACCACACTTGCTGAATAATAATAAAAAAAACTTGCCTTCAGCACTGATCAGCCACGGCCTTGGAAGAAGCACGAATGTCAAGCGTTAAATTAACGTAGCTACAATATTCTTGTCCAGAGGTGTACACATCAGAATTTTTCATACTCAAACTCAAATACAACATGAACATATATATCGTCATTACTGTGAAATTTTAGTTAGTTACACAATTTAGTACTATTACTCTAGGTCTCGCTGTTCGCATGACTGCAATCTTTTGTCTTTCATAAACGAACATACTCATTCTCTCTCTCTCTCTCCCTGTCTGTCTGTCTAGAACAATATGCGGACAATTTTTGCGCGCTAATGGAATATTTCTGGCATAAGACGTGCAAGAAAACCAATATTACCTGCTGCTATCTGGACGACACACACGTTGCCGGGGGTCCCAGCATGGCTTCGTCGCTGAACACAACGGCCCGCTTTGCAACGGCCCAGATTTGCAACACACAACGGCCCAGATTTTCACAAAGAAAGCGAAGTCTATGCTCTGATCCCTGTGCGTTTTTCCAAGCTGGGTGCTGTGAGCAGCAATACTGCTTTTTATCGCGACTGAATGAAGCCTCCGACGCAAGTTTGCGTGGAAACCTCGAATCCCAAGATATCCCGAATTTCCCGGGTTCTGCGAAAGGGGTTTTGAACAGTTGGTCCCCTTCATCGGCTATAGCCCTTTCTGGTCGACGGCGGGCATCATCAGCAAGCCGAGCTTCCTTGTATGAAGCTTGAGCACTCTGTGAACAGTTCCCAGTGTACGTCTCGTAGGCACCGAAATGACTCTTTTAGTCATCGTGCGTTCCATCACCGTGATGGTATTTCTTTCGTCGAGTATCAAGACCGGTGGCATTGTTGGAGTTGTATTATATTATGGAGCCTTACGTGTCAAAACCACTTTCTGGTTATGAGGCACGCCGTAGTGGAGGACTCCGGAAATTTTGACCACCTGGGGTTCTCTAACGTGCACCTAAATCTAAGTATACGGGTGTTTCCGCATTTCGACCCCATCGAAATGCGGCCGCCGTGGCCGGGAGTCGATCCCACGATCTTCTGCTTAGCAGCCCAACACCATAGCCACTAAGCAACCACGGCGAGTAACAAGTTCTAATGCAGCATCAGTAAAGCCGCATAAAGAATAAATAGGCATTGCTAAAGTAGCTAGCTCACTCACGCACGCTCCGAACGCTAAATTCAGGAGCAGCCAAGCGCCCGCGTGCGAGCAGCCTGGTGCGAAAAATAACACCAAATCTTTATTCTGCTGACAAGTGAGTGCAAATCTGCTGCCGGAGAGATGAGTCCGCGAACAGCGAATAAGCTTGCAGCACAGTTTGCATCTTGCGCCCAGAAGAATGATTCGCTGCTTTTTTGTTTGTTTGTTTGTTTGTTTTTGCGCTACACCGTCGACAGCGCATTTGACGACCAAAGCAGTTGCTGCAGCCGCGGTGATAAACAAGGACAAAAAATGCAAGGCCTGCGTATCATTGGCGCCACGCATGATCAGATGTGGCCTATTTGAAGCTGTAGGTGTCCCACATGCTGTCCCCAGTGCGACGCTCCGTCGTCCTAGACGTGAGTGTTGGCCTGTCTACGCTTAACTAGCTCAAATTCAATAGAAAAGAAATCTCATGTTAGTAGCCACTAATTGCTTTTTCAATACAATTTATTTTGTTTTATTTTGCCAACAGAAAATCTCCACAGTCTTACGTAGCAGTATTGCTAATGATGGTCTTGGTGCTGGCCGTGGTGTGCATTCTGCTTGTAGCAACACAGAGTTCAGGTATATTGAGATTTCCCTTTTCTCTTTCAAGCTATTATTCGCCGATTTTACGGCTTGTTACGTAGGACAGGAATAAATATGTTACCTGCATTGTCTTTGAAAAATACACACTCTGAAGATCAAAAGGACAGTCACGAGTACTTACCAGCACGTTAGCTAGGCTTACAGGACCAAAGAAATGTGCGAATTTGTTTCTCGTAAAACGTACTGCTGAGGACTAGGCATATGTTCACAGCTAAAAAGCGAGTCCAAAAATATAAAGCAAGACACTGGACTGAGCAAGTCAAAATAGGCTCAGGAAAATATGTCATGTCTTTTTACCAGAGCCTATTTTACGAATTATTAAATAAATACTTCGAGTATATTGATTGTCAGCATAATTTGCTGTGTTAATTTGGAGCATTCTAAAGAAGGTGCCGCGTTTGCGAAGTGTAACGCTTCAAAAAAATAAATGCCGACGTTGATGTACCTGCTCCGGGCGTGAATTTTTAATGACATAGAAAACGGAGAAGTGTTAAAGAGGAAATCATAGCTCCCACATTTTGAGCAAGAGAATTGTCTGGGTCTATCTGCAAATAAGGAAAATAACAAGAATCAGGTGGTTTTCTAGCGATTAACGCATGTGACTGGCAAACGCATGGATGTGAGTTCCAATCGTACATGAGGAACTTTATTTTTCTGCTAAATGCTTTTTATGGTTGTAAAAATAAGTGTTTTCTTTAGTTCTGTTTCAATTAATTGCGACTGAGTTAATATGCAACAATAATTATTGTTACCAGATTGTACGCTGAGAAGCGAACCGTAGATATGAAGATACATGTGACTGTAAATATAAACTGCAATGTATGCGGTGTATCTGATGACAGCAGAAGGAGTGCAGTAATTAGGTAAATGTTTTTTAATCCGTCAGGACGTCCTATTTCGCAGACCAGCGTGAATATTAGATTTTAAATATGCCGGAAACGACGTGAACGTGGGATTAGAATCCTCTCGGCAGCTTTAAAACTTGCCAGCTCACAATAGGCAACACATTGCATTTAAAATTTTGGTGAATTGGAGTCAGCTAATATCAGTAAAACACGCAATAGTTTTGTTTTTTTAATATATCCGCTCAATTTGGCAGTTTCTATAGTATTATTATGGCCCCCAATAGACAACTCTCATGATTTCACACAGTTGTGTCGTGGCTATTTGTGGGGTGGTGGCATCCACTCTTTGTCTGCATACCTGATGGAAAAATGGTGCCAGCGTAACAAAAGAGCATGGCTTCCTAGAGAGTGAACGGAGTCTTTATTTCAGCGAATGTTGAAAACAGACAACCTGAAGGCAATACGGGCGCTCAATATCAGTTGGACTTAATAGCAGCCAGGCAATACTGTTTCGCAACTGTGCTAGAGGCTATAAAAACAGAAAATTATCTACGAAAAATTTACCACTCGTCGCGCATGCTGACCATGTTGCCTTGGGCTGAGATTTTTTAGAGTGAGTGATAAACGAGGTGCTTGTACAGTTATCACTTTTCTTAAGAAATGAGAAAGATTCAAGTACTGTTTCTTTTTTTTTTTGTGGACGACATTTGCCAAATACACGTGCGCTCTCAAAAGCTGTTTTGCACTGGCACCATCCTCGCTAATATTCAAGATTGCCGACGCCCACCAAGTGCATCTGGTGCACCTCATATCTGTAGATGAAAGTGCTGCGTTAGCCAGAGCCCGCAATGCGTCATGGAGTTCTTCACGGAGCACCGTGTTCAGATCCAATTTGATTGGCTAAGGTGTCTTTGCAAACAATTACAAAAGATGGTATTGCTTGCTATTTTTTAAACAACAAACTTGTAAAGGGATCATTCCATGCCTAATGAACCAGCGTTTTTTCTACATCACATATATAGCTAAAACATGTCCCCGTGTTTGCTGGAGTTCATAAGTTGTTGTCCTAGTTTGTTTTTCCTGCCGGTAATATTGTAGCATTTTGGCGATAATTTGTATTTCGTGCTAGTTGAGTTAGAAGGCATCATTCAACATTTTTTCTCAAAGATACATTGTATTACTCGGTCCTTCAAATGGTGCATCTGGCAAGGCAATGAAGCGGTGTGACTGACAAAATAGCAAATTTTTCAAATAGTTGAATACTTGAAGTGCGTTTGGCCCCGGCAAAAGCGAGTAAATTTGCACATTTAGATTTTTTTTTCTCCAAACGAAGAAAACTCTGGGAGACACAAATAAAGTATATAATAATAACACGCTCTACACAGTATATTTTATATGTATATGAAGTGTCTAAGGTACAGCAGATCGCATGGTAAAACGATGTAATTTTTTTTTTCCATTTATGAGTGGTGTAGGACTGGAGTTGTTGGTGAAACATGCTTTCAAGTCTGAATAACAGCGCAAAGACAACAGAGGGGACAGAAGAGAAAACACAGCGCTAACTTGAAACAGTTTCTTTTCTTTTCAGAAATCGTAGCAAGTTATATAGCCACACGCTGGCACACGGACGATGCCCAGACGCCTCGACAAAACCATACAAAATTCAACGTGGCAACAATAGCCCGACGTATCTGACCTCCTTGTCAGTTAGTGCGATAGAGGGGGTGTTGCCGCACCCATCCTTTGAACATAGAATTTGTCCCGCTTCGATCATTTCTTGCGCGACACGATCACTGTGTTTTGACGTGATACTAAATTTTTTTGTATCTTGGCTTACATCCACACATGCACCAGTGGGCACAAAGCCAACCCTGTTTAGCGCGGTCAACATTGTGCTTGTGCTCTTTCGGTCTTTCATTAATGCATCGGCCCGTCTTTCCAATGTAATATTTACCACAGGACAGGGGGATCCGATACACGACGTTGTTTATGCAATGTATGAAGTTATTCTTGTGTGCGATAAGTGACCCTCGTTTGGGCCAATATGCTGTGAAGGTCATTTTGCAAAGGCTGCATAATTTTTCGGGGTAAAAGAACGGAGCCTTGACGGGGCCTTTCGGGGCCTTGGCGTTAACACGCTGAGCGACCTATTCCAGATTGTGCGTGATTGTATGGGATTACTGCAATTTTTGTATATCCTGAGTTGCTCCATCTGGAGTCTGATTCACCACGCTGATTTCTGAAAAGAAAAACTGCTGGAAACTAACGCTCTCTTCTCCCTTCTGTCCTCTCTGCTGTTCTTGCGCTGTTATTTAAACATTCAAGCATTTTTTTGGAAGAAGATTCATATTCAAGGTGAAAAAAGAATGCTTTGGCGGTCGGCCTTTACATATATGCATTACATCATTCGAAAGCCCTACGTGTCTACGATGCATGTGGGAACTTGCAAAAACAAATTATTCCTAATGTGTAAAATTATTTCATAAATTTTCGAGTCAGCACCGGCTTTTTAACGGGATAGCGTAAAGAGGAAGCTTTAGCTCGGGTGCTCTTATCTAAATACATGTAAAAGGAGAATTCGTTTTTCTCGGCAACCACTGCACCAAATATGACGATGCTTGTTGCATTTAAAAGAAAAACTTACAATCTAGTGACTGTTGGTTTCGAATTTCCGAGTTAGGTCGTCATTATTTTATTAAAAATTGGCAAACATAGGAAATTTTCAGAAAACGGGACTATGAAGTTTACAACTCTCTAACTCAACAATCGAAAATGATAACAAAATTCTGTTAATTGTATCTAATAGTACATCTAAAGCGGACAAAATTGATATGTTACACACGAATATAAAAATGTTAGTAATAGGGAAATACAACTTTTGCGGAACCCTTGTAGCCAACGTAATAAATTCACGTAAGATGTAAAGTGACATATCGGATTTGTCCGCTTTGAATGATCTAATGGATTTTTTTGCAGAACCGCGATATCAGTTCTTTATGCAGAGATATTAATTTGTAAACTTCGTGCTTCTATATTATTCAAACGGTCAAATATTTAAAAATATTTTTAAGAAAATACAAGCCCTAAATCGAAATTCCGCTTCCAACAGTCACTAAAATTTAACTTTCGCTTTCATATGCAATAAATTTCATTAAAATCGGTCCAAGGGTTATCTCACAAAAACGTTTTTGCGTTTTACATGCATTTGAATAGGCCGCGTCCGAGTTGGGCCCGAGCTAAAGCTTCCTCTTGAGGGTCCCGCGTCCGACATCCGGCGTCGGACGTCGCAGAAATAATCGCGAGCCGAATTCCCTACCGAACACATACCCAACCACTCTTCTACCCCCAAAGTTGCTCATGCGTTGTCTTTAATTCTTTACAAAGTTGTTCGTCGTAATTTTGAGAACGGCAGCCCACAAACAAATGTAATGATAAAAAAACACCGACAGCGGAGACATTTTATGTTATCTCTTCTCAGCCTGAAATATTAAAAGTGTGAAACGATAACTGGAGATCGACCTACGTAAGGGGTCGATCTCCAGCGTTCGCCGCCAGCGAACGCTGGAGCGTTCGCCGCCAGCGTTTCCCGGTAAACGTTACGGTTACATAAGCAGCAGTGGCGGGAAGGATGAAAAGCAGTTAGAGATCCTTGAATGCTATCGCGTTCCACTCTAAAAGCGAAGCTTAGGCGTCCTCCAAATTTTTTCCGACGTGAGCCAAGCAACGTTGAGCTCTCATTTCGGCGCTCCGCAGCCCAGGTTTGCCGGGCTGGGGTGCAGACGACAAAGCGAGCATAGAGAGAACAGAGAAACGGGTGATCATCTGCATTTCATTGCGAACTGATGCACGCCTCAATGCAATGCGGCTTGTGTTTGGCATGCGCCAGATAAACCATCCCGCCATTACACATAGAACTTATCGACGGGTTAATTTCTACAGAGTCCTGCAGATTTGAAAGGTGCGTTTCGTACAGTTTATACATTGAAATCTGTGCACAAAAGCAGAAATTAAACGCAGAAAGAGCGCTGCCCTCGTTCATTCAAAGCACTATAAATAAAAGGTGGGCACTGTATCGGCAACTTTTTTTTTATTTTAATATGAACATCTTCCTCGCTGGTCACTGGGACCCAAAGACTGTAATAAGACGACATATGCGAAAAGCGCCTTCATGATTAGAACTAAAAGCCTAGACAGTCGTGAACTTGGTCTTATGCAGTTGCGTGCGAAAAGCAACAAGCACAGTTCAGAAAGAGTGCGCGCACACCGTATTACATCACATCAAATATGTGCTCGGATCCTTTCTCCGCCCATGGGTCAAACCGTTGGGGAACCATGGTCATAGCTCTGGACCTTGCTACAGCAATAGCTCTCCTGGAGCTGATTCCTCGTGAAAGACTCTGTCCCCAGTGTAAAGTAAGGCGTTTCCAAATGCGGGCCCAGTTAAACGCAACCAATAAAAGCTTGGTGGATTGTGAAACAACATGCGCGTCTACGTTTCAAGAACCAAGTGCACCAACCTCAAAACACTCTGCTGGACCACGAGATGGGACTGCAAGGGCATCGAACAGAAAACGGAAGCACCACGAGGAAGAAGTAGCTGTCACAGATGGTACCATGCCGAGTGATATTAGCAGGGATGCTCAAATGCAATTCGTAGAGAACAGAGAAACGTTCCCGAGGACTATAAGAAGCTTCTTTAAAATGTGAGAGATTGATTCGTATGAGAAAGAAATCAGTCGAAAAAGATTTCTCTTCTGACATTGGCGCCTACTTCATGATCGAGAAAGAAAGTTGCGAAGTACTTTGGTGCATCAGAAAGGCAAGTTCGCGTGGCTGTAAAAATTAGGCAACAGCGAGGAACTTCGGACTCTCTGGCAACAAAACTAGGCGAGAGAACAAGCATAATAAAGTTCTCTAAGGATGACCTTGCATCCGTCTCACTTCCACCTGATAAAGAAGTCATCCGAGGCAAGCAAAAATGATTACTGCTAAGAAATGTCGAGGATGCGTAAGATGAATGGAAGAAAAGTTACACGGAACTGGAGTGCGGCTTTTCGATGTTCGCCTACCTGACCCTACGGCACTGTTTACTTCCTGGCGCTCCGGAAGCGCACTCCGTTTGCGTTCACATTTACCACCAAAATTTAAAATTGATGCTACAGTCCTTGGGCATCTTATGAACGATTGATTTGTTCCTCGAGATGAGTGCGTGAGATAAAGAATGAGAGCTGTATTACCGGTATATGCAACAGTTTCCCAGGAGCTTTGTCGCTCACATCGTTCAAACTGAGCTCTCCTGCACAGAGCCCGGATTCGGTGACAAATATTTCTGTCCGTCAGAGGGCTAGTGGAGTGAGCTGCCGATTGGAAAGAATCCTGTTAACCATTAATGACTTCGAGGAACGTGTCCTTGAGGTGATAAACAACTTAAATTGCATCGCTTTGTCAGCAACCTGCAAGTTCTGCTCCTACGCAATTTGAAGACAACTCTCACACCTGCAGGAGCCATAGTTCTAATGGATTTCTCTGAAAACCATAGCTTTCTCTTACAAAGCACAGCACACTCTAGACATTGGGACAACTCTCAGGCAACAGTACACCCGACTGTAGTCTACTATCGTTTAACGTGCTCTTCTGATGAACCACATTTGCAATCGTACTTAGTGATATACGATTGCCTCGATGATACAATTGCCGCGGTTTCGACATTTCAGCAGATGCTCATGGATCAACTTAAGGTAGACATCCCGCAGGTAGAACATATACACTGCTTTTCAGAAGGCACTGCTTCCCAGTATAGGAGCAGAAAAAACATCCCAAGCTTCTGCTGCCACAAGGAAGATTTTAACGCGATAGCGTGAAGGAGAATCCGGCGTCGGCGTCCCGCGTCGGCGTTAAGCGTCAGGTCGGCAAAAAGAATTTCGAAGCAAATTTTGAATCACGCATACCCAACCACTTCTCTACCACCAAAGTTGCTCATATCTTCTCTTTCATTTTTTACAAAGTTATCCGTCGGATTTTGAGAACGGCCCCTCAGAAACAAATGTAATCGGAAAAAGCACCAACAGTGCATGTCCTTTATGTTAGCCCTTCTGAGACTGAAATATTAAAAGTGCGACGCAATAACAGGAAATTGACCAACGCGACACACCAACCTTCTATCAGCAAGCCCGCCTTCGTGCACAGCATTTGTAGTCGGCGTTTCCCGTTAATATTGCGGTTACATAAGCTGCAGTTGCCGGTACGCTTTAAAAGCAGTAAGGGGTCTTTGAAAGCTATCTTGTGCCTCTCTTAAAGGCGAAGCTTAAGCGTCCTCCAAATTTCAATTCGGATGCTACATGGCATTTGCTTTTTTCATATCCCACGGAAAAAGTGCTTGTGATGGGGTGGGTGGCACCCTAAAAAAGTTGGCTGCCAAGACAAACCTTGGCTAATCTTGACGCCATTTGAGTTGTACAATTGAGAACGCGAAAGCCTTTTAGACATAAACCCCATTTGGGCACCGTAGAATGCAATATTTAAGCCGGAAGAAGAACCGTCCACCAGTTTTGCGAACACTGTCCGTATCAACGGAACCGGGCCTTTGCATTAATTTCCACCGACGTGTCTTTTTCAACTAGAAGTGGCACTCATGCCTTTGTCGAGGGCAAGAAGTGTCACTGCTGTTAGACAACGTGCATTTGCTCGACTTCAAAACTGATATGTGCCAGGTTCAGGCTCATGTGCTGAAATCGGGTTGATATTTTTCGTAGCCATGAAAATAAAAAAAAGGATAGGCCAACAATCTGGCGCTCCAAATGACTTGTCTGGGTTTTCATAGAGTAACAAAGCCAGAAACTCCTTACTGAATAGTTTCTCGGGCTCAATTTGATACCAATGGGACTTTGCAAGACGGCAACGCTTCATATATGTATGCTGCCTACGTGGTGCACCGTAGGCAGAATACATATAAATAATAAATCAATAAAAATGTTTGCGTTTACAAAATAATACCTTTTTGTTACTTCGTGCATTAATAGAGACGTAGGGCTACCTAATGATGTAACGCAGATATTTTTAGGAAGACGACCAAAACAACCTTTTTAACCTTGAATATGGAGCGTTTCGCAAAAACAGGATATTACAAATGTTTTCCTTGCAATCCGCTGTAGCTTCGACACTTCAAATATTTTTCAATTATACTGCGTTGAGTGTGCCACCATTATATACTTTATTTGCGTCTGCTAATTTTTCTAGATTTCGAGGAGAAACTTTGAACGTAGGAATTTTACTCTCTTTAGACGATGCCAAAGTTACTAGAAGTTTACGAATATTTGAAAAATTAGCTATTTTGTCAGTCACAATACTTCATTGTCTTGTCATACACACTGGATCATACAATGTATCCTTGAGATAAAATATTGAATCATTCCTTCTAGATCAGCTGGGCAAGAAAATCAAATTGTCTCCAGAATGTTACAAAAATTTTTAGAAGGAAAATAACCGTGGGGAATGAGTTTTGAACAACAAATATGTGGGAATTTTTTCAGCTATGTCTGTGATGATCGAAAAAACGCTGGTTCATTCGGCCTGCAATGACCCAAACGCAAATGTCATTAGTGAAAGAGCAAATCCGTACTTCATGCCTTCTCCATTGGAACGGAAAGTATAAACTTCATTAGTACTTCATTCGATGCCACCCAATAAAAAGTTTAAAAAATAAGCTTGAATATGTCTGTCAAAGGTTCCGTTGTCCACAAGCGTCGTCGGTCATAAATTTATTTGTGGTTTTTCTTTTCTCTACTGTCCGTGGCATTGTGTTGACAATCACTGCCCCAGTGTTGTCAAAAACAGTGAAGTTCAGCGCGCTTTCTGTCTCCATGGGGCGAGTTTCCGTTTTATCTGGTCTGTAAATATATGACATACCACTAAAACCAACTCGGTGGATTTAAATTGCGGAAGAAATCAGGCGCCCTTCCATTGCAATCACTTTGTGAATGTACTTTATCGCGGCGCGCAAACAAGTTTCGTGAAGCTTCGAAAATGATTAGCTCAGAAAAAAAAACGCCGGTATTCTTACTTTCCTTCCGCTGCTATTTAGCTCAACACTTTCTTTTTCTGGCACATTGGTGCTTAGCAAATTCCATGATGATTGTTCTCTGGGTGCTTCAGATCTGCACATTTTTTTTTCTATATGAATTAATTTTGCCGCGTATTTTACTACTCCCAATTTACAATATATCCTGAGGGCAATATAGTCATACATTTACCACCGCTACCACAATTATGACCATGCTGGTCGTAGTTTTTCCTCCTAGCGAATATTCTCTGCAATCACTGCTTTAAGCGAATGAAGCTTTCGTAGAGTATTCCGCTATCATTATAACGGGGAACATGTAATATGGCGCCCTATAACGTAAAACTATTCCAATATGTTTTCATTCCAATCTCCTGACGTCAAATTTGCGTAACCGCCGCCGCTAGCATCGGGTGGTCACCCGCAGGGTTGTATGAACAGACCAATCAAACGCTCTCCTTGTTCATAGGAGGTCACATTTGTTTGCTTGAAAAACGAATAACATTACCTACACTGAACGTCTTGTCTTATCCAATTAACTGACAAGAGGTAAGGAGCACGCTCAAGTGGAGAGGGATTCGATGGGGCCGAGCCACTGCACTGAATATCGATAACCGGATGAAGAGGGTGGTGCCGGTGTCTGCGATTGGTCCGCTTTTCCTTGCTTAGCTAGCGGTGGCTGTCCGAAAATCGCGGCGGCATGCAACGGAAGCTTAAGAATGACACTAAAACGGATCCTCAGCAAAGACGAGTTGGCAGAAAGCGGTCGTAAACGTTCCGAAAGTGCTCGAAAACGTTACACGGCCACACAAGAAGTTTTATTATACGCAAATAAACCCATGCTCTCCGACAGGTGCGAGTAGCCTGTGCATCAGTGATCGGCGGCAGCCATCTTTTATTCCTCTTGGAACGGGGCAGCCTGCGGCTATTCAAAAGAAAATTCCGTTTTGTTTGGCATAGTAATGCACTTTTCACGCGTACACGTCACTCTTACGCGGTGAGTTTTTGCGGTTTTGTGACGCCGTGTGACACGCAGGTAAAGTGGGTGCAGCCCGAAAACTTTTGACCAATAGCCGAAGGCTAATGGCGAAAAGGCGTGGAATCAGATCTATTTTTCATTTGTTCGGTGAAATCATGCATAGTCATTGTGTACACGTCATATCAGATGGTGAGCTAGCACGGTTTTCGAGACGTCGCATGACAGACAGGTGAAGTGGGGCTGGCCCAAAAAAGTTTTTACCAATCGCGTACACCCCAAGGGGTACTCCCCAAGGGAAAGTTATCTCACCCCTTCTGTTTAATATAGCAATGCGCAAGTTGTCTGAAAGCCTTGCAGCAATTACTTACGTAGGTCATGCATTATATGCTAACGATATTACAATCTGGTGTCCTGGAGGATCGGAGGCTACGGTCGAACAAGCTCTACAGGAGGCTCTGGATGTTACAGAGTCTTTCTTGGAAGGTACAGGACTGGCACTCTCGCCTGCAAAGTCGGAACTCCTGCTGTACAGAAAGGCTAGACGAGGTGCTAAGGGACTCACCCCACTCGATCAGGTGCCCATTAGCCTTCGTACCAGAGATGGGCACACCATCCCGAGAGTAGACTCTATCAAAATACTAGGGATTTCAATAAACTCAAAGGGATGCAACGCTAATACTATAGCCCAACTCACCACGAAAACTGAGAACATTATTAGATAATTATGAGAGTGTCCAACAAGAAAGGCGGCATTGGCGAATATATACTCCTTAGGGCTCATCATGCTTTCCTTGCAGCTAGAATAGAAATGGCAGAACTTTCGAAGTTAATCAACAAGCGTAAGACAGCTGACATAAGGAAGTATTATATGGATAGATTTGAACATGCTCTCAGAAACGGAGGAAGCCTAAAGACAGTGAAGAAGAAACTAGGAATTGGCAAGAATCAGATGTATGGCTTAAGAGACAAAGCCGGCAATATCATTACTAATATGGATGAGATAGTTCAAGTGGCTGAGGAGTTCTATAGAGATTTATACAGTACCAGTGGCACCCACGACGATAATGGAAGAGAAAATAGTCTAGAGGAATTCGAAGGTAACACCGGAAGTAGTAACGAAAGCCTTGGGAGATATGCAAAGGCGGAAGGCAGCTGGGGAGGATCACGTAACAGCAGATTTGTTGAAGGATGGTGGACAGATTGTTCTAGAGAAACTGGCCACGCTAACATAATCCTAATCCATAAGAAAGGGGACGCCAAAGACTTGAAAAATTATAGACCGATCAGCTTACTGTCCGTTGCCTACAAACTATTTACTAAGGTAATCGCAAATAGAATCAGGAACACCCTGGACTTCTGTCAAGCAAAGGACCAGGCAGGATTCCGTAAATGCTACTCAACTATAGATCATATTCACACTATCAATCAGGTGATAGAGAAATGTGCGGAATATAACCAACCCCTATATATAGTTTTCATTGATTACGAGAAGGCGTTTGATTCTGTCGAAACCTCAGCAGTCATGGAGGCATTACGGAATCAGGGTGTAGACGAGGCGTATGTAAAAATACTGAAAGATATATATAGCGGCTCCGCAGCCACCGTAGTCCTCCATAAAGCAAGCAACAAAATCCCAATAAAGAAAGGCGTCAGGCCGGGAGATACAATATCTCCGATGCTATTCACAGCGTGTTTACAGGAGGTATTCAGAGACCTGGATTGGGAAGAATTGGGGATAAAAGTTAATGGAGAGTACCTTAGTAACTTGCGATTCGCTGATGATATTGCCTCGCTTAGTAACTCAGGGGACCAATTGCAATGCATGCTCACTGACCTGGAGAGGCAAAGCAGAAGAGTGGGTCTAAAAATTAATCTGCAAAAAACTAAAGTAATGCTTAACAGTCTCGGAAGACAACAGCAATTTACAATAGGCAGCGAGGCACTGGAAGTCGTAAGGGAATACATCTACTTAGGGCAGGTAGTGACGGCGGATCCGGATCATGAGACGGAAATAATCAGAAGAATAAGAATGGGCTGGGGTGCGTTTGGCAGCCATTCCCAGATCATGAACAGCAGGTTGCCATTATCCCTCAAGAGAAAAATATATAACAGATGTGTCTTACCAGTACTCACCTACGGGGCAGAAACCTGGAGGCTTACGAAAAGGGTTCTACTCAAATTGAGGACGACGCAACGAGCTATGGAAAGAAAATTGATAGGTGTAACTTTAAGGGATAAGAAAAGAGCAGATTGGGTGAGGGAACAAACGCGAGTTAATGACATCTTAGTTGAAATCAAGAAAAAGAAATGGGCATGGGCAGGACATGTAATGAGGAGGGAAGATAACCGATGGTCATTAAGGGTTACGGACTGGATCCCAAGGTAAGGGAAGCGCAGCAGGGGGCGGCAGACAGTTAGGTGGGCGGATGAGATTAAGAAGTTCGCAGGCACGGCATGGCCACAATTAGTACACGACCGGGGTTGTTGGAGAAGTATGGGAGAGGCCTTTGCCCTGCAGTGGGCGTAACCAGGCTGATGATGATGATGCTTTCCTTATCAGCCATATCATTTACATAGTCTCGGCCCTCAATTGGACGAAAACGGAAATGGATAAATTAGACACGCTTATGCGCAAAAGTATCAAAAGGGTGATCGGCGTGCCAATCACGACTAGCACAGAGAAATTCATGACATTGGGAGTACACAACTTCGGATTTAATAGAAGCACAAAGATCAGCACAAATTATTAGATTATCAAACACCAAAGCAGGCAGAAGACTTCTGGATGCGGCAGGCCTCCGTCCTAGCTTAGATCAGGGAAATAACACGCAACTAGGTTTTCAAACAAGGAACTTCTCTATTGTAGCCCCTTTTCCAAGAAATGTCCACCCCAACACAATAAAGGTCGAAGGTTGGCGAGGGCTAGAACTTTCTTAAAGGACATATCTGGAACAGAGACCTTTGTTGACGCGGCGTGACACGCCAGTGTCAACAAGTTCTCCGCAGCCATAGTCAATGACAGGGAAGAACTGCTCTCGGCAGCCTCGCTGAAGACCTCCTCGGCCGATGTGGCGGAACAGGCTTCTATAGCTCTCGCATTACTGGACTCAAAACGCACTACCGTGTACACGGATTCCTGAGCAGCCGTTAGAGCGTTCGTATCGGGATTGATAGCCAAAGAAGCAGCCAGGATTCTAAACGGCAAACACCCCTCTGACATTGTTCACCACATAGGCTGGTTCCCAGCTCACATGGGACCAGACGTATTACCGGGTCACCTGGACCCTATTGAGAAGACCACGACCGTGCGCTAGGTTTCGTATGCCTTGATGGGATGGTGTCTCGGGTGAGTTCGGGAGAGCTCGTCCAAAGTGATCCACTAGTTACTTTTCATGAAATCACCTCTCATTACAGAGGGAATAGGCAAAGTTTTCCTTTCCCCCATCATAAGCTCGACAGGCCACAAGCTGGCACGCTCCGCGTCCTCCAGACGGTGTCCTACCCCTCTAGGGGCTTTCTGAACATGCTCCACCCGGACATTGATCCACTCTGCTCAGATTGTAGCACTGAATTTAGCTCATTAAATCACATGCTCTGGCAGTGCCCTGTGTTACAGGATTTTAACAGAGAAGACTGGACAAAGGCCATCATAGACCCGAAACAAGACGTCCAGCTTCTGGCTGTCCAGAGGGCCCGTGAACGAGCGGAGAGGCATGACCTCTGTCTTCCGACATTGGACTAGCCAACGGCTGGGTAGGGACGTGCAGGCCCCCGCTTAGCTCCTCAGGGCCCTAATAAAGTCCTTTACTACTACTACTACTACTACTACTACTACTACTACTACTACTACTACTACTACTACTACTACTACTACCAATAGCGCAGGGCTGATTGCAGAATTGGAATAGAAATGTTTGGAATAGTTCTACGTTATAGCGCCCATGCGAAATTAAAAAGGAATTTAAATAATTTTAATGGTGTTAGACACCTTTATAGGTTTCCAGTGTTTGAATGCAGCGGAAGCTTCATGAAAAAATTCGCTGTCTACCACAGGTGAATATTACAAGAGAAGAGCCCCAACGACGAAAGCCGATGAGGCGTTCACATCGGAGACAAATGAAGCAAGAAAACCTGTGGTATGCGCTCTGGTTTTTGTGAATTATATTTTTGCAACAGAACAAGGGAGCGAAGGGAGACAGTTTTAGTGCCATATCCCACAGGTGACATAAGAAGGTGTAATACAAAACTGTGTTGTGGTACAAAGCCATAAAACTAGCACGGTCACGCTTGTTTCATAGCCGTTTCGTAAAGACTCTCGTGGAAATCATCTTTCTTTTCAATTGGGGCTAACATAAACATATTAGTTTTGTTTATTATTTGCTGGCAATGGGCTGCCTCTTTTCTATTGTTAATAAGGAAGAACAAAAAAAAGAAAGAAATGCTGATTGTTACAACGCTGAAGAAACGCTACATTATCTGCCCAAGGAAAACAGAAGGGTATATGGCAACACTAAGAGAAAATAACTAGCAGAAACTTATCTTTGTAAGAAAGTATATGAAAAGGACGAAATTGTCTGCTGCTCTTTAACTTGTGCACAACCGTACATTGACATAAACTGGTATTCTGCTAACACTGCGTCCCAACAAATGTGTTTCCTTTACTGCACGGACGATGGAATTAAACTATAAACTTCTAATGTGATGTATGCCTTTACTCAAAGAAAACAGGGAATGAGAATCAAGAATTGTCATTTTTCCTCCTTCAGACCAGCAGTTCCTTCCTTCAAACACATTTTAAACGTCTAAAAATACTTCCTCGCCTAAAGTAATACTTCACATGTGTCGCACTCTTGCTGACATAAAACGTTGAGCAAAGTGTCTCTCTTGCATACGTATCAGGCGCGTTACCGTCGTGCGCGACGAGAGCACCGTCTGCAACTTGTTTTCTACACAATATAGTGTCAAGTAGCATCAGTGGCGGATCCAGCAACTCCATTTAGAGGGGAGTAGCGAAGGGCGGTTCCTGTTTTATTTATCCGTGTTCTCATGAATACTACAGTAGCGTGTCTTAACGTATCGCATTCCCTAGCGCATCCGGGTAATACTATACGGCAGTGTTTACATGTGACGCATATCCCTTAGTGCGATTCTAGCCGCAATCCGTATCCGGGAAGTACGTTTCACCGGCGAGTGGCGGAACTACTTCGCAGGCAGCCGTCTCACTTTTTGATTCTCCCTGAATTCCCCACGGCAGAGATTACATTCACCGCGTTAGTGGACTTTCCCGTTTCGATCTACCAAGTCATCACGCAATAATGCGACTTGCTCTGCCTAGCATAGTATTACCACCGTATACATGAGCTTTGTTTACATGAATGCGACAAAACCGTATCGAGTTGCTGTAGCACATTGCATTTTGCGAAGCGCGTCACCGTTTACATGTATGCGCATCCAGCAGCCTGTGAACCTAGTGCCATTCAGTGTCAAACTTAGAATATACAAGCCGTCTTCCGGCACTCAACATCCGTGGGTGGGCCCAAAGCGCGGGTAGAGTACGTGGTGTCTGTCAATAAGGGCAAAGTTGAGCGCCCGTGATCGCTTCCAGGTGCTTTTACAGCGAAAGCTTTACTGTCCGCGAACATGCGATTTCGCCGTGGGCGGTACTCCGAGGAGGCACATGACGTCACAACGCGCGCTTCGCTGCGGATATTTCTCTCTCTCTCGCTCCCTAGTCACTACTGTGCATGCACCCCTAGTAGCACCGAGCCACAGGTGTTCTACCGCTGCGCAGCGCCGCGCCTTTCCGCTGCCGCCGTTTGGTATGACGTCACACCGCGTTCCTCGTCCTTGCGCTCGCCTCCGCTCGATTCGCCAGTTTTGTCGCATGCCTGATAACATGTCGGAGGATTCAAAAGGAGAGCTAGCGTGCACCGCAACCACAGTTGAGGCGGCAGCATGGACGGCGACAATTCTCTTAAGCAGGAGGAGACCTGCTATCGACATCGGAACCAGATGAAGAGGAAACGAATCGCCCAGCAAACAGACGAACAGTGCGCCGAACGACTGGCTAAACGCCGCAACATACCTAGATAACCGGACTAACCTTGACTTGCAATCAAGATTAAGCAAAGCTAACCATGCTATGCCTTAGCTTTCGCTACGTATATTCGGGCATAGCCGAGCTAAGCCACTGCCAATGTTTTTTTTTTATTTTGACAGCGTCGACAAATATCTACAATTACAGTCAAGCTGTTTGCCTGACGGACCTGCGTGAAAGAGTCCTATGCGTAATCTCGTAAGGGGGGAAGTATCTGGGCTGGATAACGTCCGTAATGTGAACAAAAAGATAATGAACAATAGTAAGGCCCAGAAGAAAGAAGACACGTGATTGAACCGTGCGCCGCACCTCCGCAATGGGGGAGTCCACCTGCGATGGCCGCCGTTTCTGCCGGCTGCGTCTGTTGTCGTCTGCCCTCAATACAACGGCGCCGCAGTTGCGGCGGAAAAACACAAGAACGTGCCCCGCGGTAGTAACCGTGGTGTATAAGAACAGCATTCTGCATTGCAGCAGTTGCAACTCCAACAAAAATGTGCAAAGTGCAAAAGCCACGCAGTGTTCACACGGCCGAAGAACAAGCAGAGTACGAGGAGAGGCGTCGACCGCAGAGAATCAACTATAACCAACGACAACGTGTCCATGCAAGAGCGGAGAATGCGGCCAGTGACTTAGCCTCCGAAGAACGTCAGCGAGAGCAGATGCAAAAGTCTAATCGTCGGCGTTGAGCGCAAGCTGCCGATGGAGGTCGCGCACTAGGCCACTCGTAAAGGTCAAGCTAAGTCTTTCGAGTCTGCGTCCACGTGGCAGACCTGTGCTTTCCTACCTCCTTAGAGTTTCACCGGGGTGAATATCAAATTCAAGAGAATGGTTCTGGACGCGGCGTTTGGCCATAGTTGCTCAGTCTGCGATCGACAGCTTCGTTGGCTAATTCGCCGCCGCATAAGTGGTTCGATCTGAAATTCTTCACTTATGTGGCTTCACTTACGCGCTACCGCTAACGTTGCCACCTTACCGTGAAGAGGCGCTACGAGCAGCCTGCGCAGCTCCTGAAACCACTCCAGCAGATGGATGCTAATGCCAGGTAAGATCACATGATAGACATGATGTTTTTCCTGCCAGCTTCGCAATTATTGCGAGTAGACACATAATGCAGCAGTGGTGCTTCATTATATACCGGACAAATATTACAAAAGCAGTCGATGGCTCTAAACCAATGGTGCCGCGAATTTCTCGTGTTCAAGGTATATAACCTAGGCATGCCATCAGAACTTAGGCAGTACATCCTACGAACGCGTGTTATTACAACGCATTGTATAACCTTCGCCAGACGGAATTTGTATTTTTTGTTGAAGCCAGTGTCATCAAACTTATTGTTTATAACTGCCCCTTACAATAACGAATTATAGGTTGATGATATGGTAGGCAGGGCGTAAATGTACCATTCTACAATCTAGAGGCTCTTGCGGCGCTTCACGTGTCACTGAAACCAGGCTCGATTAGGCCACTAGTGACTCTAGAGAAGAGTTGCAATACTGTCTAATCAGCTAGCTGCTGCGAATGCAGAATTGTAGGCAATACATGCGGAGTAAGAGCACAGTAAAAATGCGTTTGCATGTTTTCTGGCAATTTGGGGAAGTACTATACGAAGACATTCATAGACTTGCCGTGGGCACAAGAAGCTTCAGCCATTGCTGCAAGATTTGAAGCAAAGTAGCACATTCCCTCAGGGGCTATAGAGCGCACAATCATTCCAATGGCAGCCCCCAAGAAGGGATATTGTAATTTCGTAAACACAAATATGTGCACTTCTTAGAACATGCTCGTTGTGGTGGATGATTGGGCCCTGTATTTTAACACTCCTTTGGGGCAATTTTTTTCCGAATGCGAGCCTTGTAATTGGTGCACCCGCTCATGTGTATCAACAGTGGAATAGAAGTGTGCATATGTTCGACGAAGCAGAAAACTTGGCTTTAGAGAGATTGTCCATTAATGCATAAAATAACATACGTACGCATGTACAAATGAGGTAATTTGCATTTTTCTAGATTTCTGTGCGTCATCTGCAACGTCCCTGGGTCAGCATATGACTCATCGGTCTCCAGTGTGTCCAGCATGTACCAAGGAAGTGAATACCTTTTGCCATGTCGGGCGAGGACATTCGTAGGCCTGCTAATATCATTCATGCTGCTTGGTGACCCTGCTTACCCACGTTCGCCGTGTATTTTCAACGGATATACTGAAACTCTCGCAACAGAACAAGAGTATTTCAATGTGTATCGCAGTTCTGGCCTAACATTGTGGAGCATGCCTTTGAGTGATCTAAAGCAAGGTGACGGATAACTTTGAAGACAGCACACCTAACAATTTAATTCCTATCGTTACTGCAGCAGGAGGCATATTGCAAATGATCTGTGAAGAGAGGCACGAAATTGTAAATCATTGGATTTCTTATGTGAGACACATTGAACCGAACATCCGCGTGGAGCGAGGAAGTACCCTATCTGACAATAACGCAGTGCACACTGCCAGGAACTTCCTGAAGGACTACCTCGCATAGGAGTTTTTTTTTTGTCTTTAGCACCCTGATGGCTTCTGGCGACAGGGAGGGGGGTGAGTTCCTGTCACATTTTTTTAACCAGTAAAACCTGGCCAAAGCTTACTTTTGCTCTCGATAAACTACAGGCTAAAAACGGATGCGCTACCGCAAAAATTACCTACCACAATGTCTCCTTGCCTATGCGTTGCAACCGAAATTACGACGCATGCATTCAAAAGTACATGCATTGTATTCAAGAGTCCATTGGAAACAAAAGAGGATTGCGAAACGCCATCAATGCAGAGCATGTACAGAAACCAGAAGCATTCATTGAACATCGGAAGCACAACTTTTTGCTACCCATTTCTACAAACAACAAAACTGCGTGGCTGCTGAATGACCTTGAAGTAATGTTTGCGACATACCGTCATGGCAGCATGCGGACATATTTGCTGGTTTCAAAGGTAAACTTGAAAAGAAACTGAACATTCGCGGACTTGTTCACAACTTTGGATAGCGCAATTTAAAAAGGAATATCACGTGTTTGATAAAGATTATGAAGGAGCCAAATACTAAAAGGTCGTGGCACAACTTGAGGTAGCACACTTGTAAAGGGCATGTCATGTATTTGATAAAAATTAAGAAAGCGCCAAATACTAATGCGTGTCTGTGCTTTCCCAGCATAACACAAGGCAAGATCACAACCCATGCAGGCCACACTGTGGAGGGTTACAATACATAAAAGCTTTTTCATGTTATGTTTCTTTTGGGCGGGGGGGGGGGGGCACAAAGCTGTAGCCTGCGTATGACTGATGCGGGGCTCTAGAGATCTGCAAGTAACAGAAAACATGCTGCCCTTTCTTTACCCAGCACTAAGGAGAAACAGGCAACTGAGCTGTAGCAGGACACCTGTGAGACGACTAGAAAGATAAGAAGGACAGATCACCGGGTCGCCTAATTCAATCAAATTAAATGCTATAGGACACATTACTTGTGGGTAGAAAAATAAAATATGATGACATTTTCTGCCACAACACTCACTGAATACAAAATTAACAAGAAGCTGTCTATGGTATTCCTATATAAATTTTGTCAAGTCAAAGTGAAGCGCATCGTGCAAATGACAAGAAAATATTTTAAAAGTTGCATTGGCCTTTTTTGCTTCGACTTGTCCGTCAACTCAGTTTGCTGAGGTAGACAGGGTGAGCCCTTTGAGCAGCACTAAAATTTCCTTGCCCAGGCTATACATGGAAATCCCTTAACCGGAGATGGTGAACACTGTGTCTGGTTACTCCACAGCTGACAGAATTGGTTGTGAGCTTTGGAGGTATTAATTACCTACGTCGGTCATTATTTCGCGCATGTTGTTTCATTCATCTTGTATCTGCCACTGCTGGTGAAATATCATCGTAGGATGCTCTTGTAGCAGCTCTGTATATTTTTTCAGGGTCATCAAGGACTTTTGGCAGTTGAGCATACTTGTTTTTTCTCTGCTTTCTTTGCACTGCATTTGGCGTGGCTCAGGTGTTACAGACATAAGCAAATAATAATAAGATGAAAGCTGGCAAGTTTATTAATGTTACAAATAAATTCCGAATTCTCAAGTAATGTTATAGAAATTTACTGTATTGGCCTATGACCAGTAGCCTTAAAGTAGTATTTCTGTTATAAATTATTGCCGTAAAAGAATTTTCTCGCCTGCCATATCAACGAAACTTATTTTGCAATAGTACAATGAACAATAACTACATAGTCCACAAGAACCAATAGAATCTATAACACAACATATAATCTTCCGGGAAAGATCCTACACAAAGAGCGTAGCTTTCACAGTCTACACTTAAGAATCTTCGTGTTCTCTCTTTTAACGCCAGAAGCGTTGTTAACAAAGTGGAAAAACTAGAAATATTGCTTTTGACATACGACCTTCATGTGGTTGCTATCACTGAGACGTGGTTGCATGATGGCGTACACGATGATGAAGTTATTCCGCCCGGCTATCAGATACACAGGCGTGATCGAGGCACACGTGGCGGAGGAGTTGCTCTTATCTCTAAACTTGGTATTGATGTATGTCTGACAAACCAGATACGTGATCACGAAAGCCTGTTTCTGAGCGTCACTGCTAATGCTGTTACATTTATGCCTTGCCTTGTTTATAAACCCCCTGAAATGTCAGAGTCATTTCTCGAACAACTTTACGGCCATCTTCTTCTAAACCACCCACGACAGGGGATTTCAACCTTCCAGCTATTAAATGGGATAAATTAGTTTACGGGCGATCTAAATCGAGTGATGTAATTTAGGCACGACGTTAGCTCTGAACCTTGATCAAATTGTCTGGGAACGTACGCGCAACAGGTGTGTTTGACTGATTCTTTGTAAGTGATATGTTTTTAAATGGTGTTATTAGTACTGAACCTGGTATGTCGTGTCACAGCTTATTGTTTTTTTTCTTGGTCTTATCGACGGTCCGCAGGGCATTCGAGTACTCATTCAGTGTGCATTAATGACTTTGACCACGCTGATGACACATCTATCACAGATTACCTAGACACTGCACTAAACCACACTACACACGATGGTGTTCATGCCTAGTGGGCACAATTTAAAAAGGAAGTCATATTCTCCATTGAACATTATGTCCCATTCTGGAAGGTACGTAAGAAGCGTAAAAACCTATGGATCTCTAGGGATATTCTCCATATTAAGCGTAGACTCAAGCGACATAGAAACCGTAGAGACGTAACACCCGAGAACTTTAATGAATTGAAAAGAAATTTGGCAACTAAAGTAAATAAAGCGCGCACATAGTACTATCAAGTCACTCGCCCTGCATTCATTAGAAATGATCCTGCTAAATTTTGGAGATTTTTCGGTCAAGGCAATGAAACGGTAAATAAAATTAAACTGAACGGGAAATTCGAAACTGACGGCTTTATAATATCGCAGGCTTTTAATATTTATTTTCGCAGCGTTTTCTCTCCGTCAAGTGCTTACGTAGCCCAACCCGCCATGCTTGATGATATGCACATTCCTATTGTCACAAGGGAAGGTGTCCTAATTATGTTAAGGAACTTGAGCACCAGAAAAAGTATAGGACGAGATCGAATCCCAAATACATTTTTACAGCGCTATTCTATACAGATAAGCGATTTCTTGGCAAAGGTCTTTAATTCATTCTTGCGTAGTTGCGAACTTCCGGACGACTGGAAAATTGCACGCGTAATCCCCATATTTAAAAAAGGTGATATGTCAATAATTTCTAATTATAGGGTGATTTCTTTAACTTCTGTTTGTTGCAAGTTACTAGAGCATATTGTGGCGCACAATATCCAGTGCTTTTTAGCAGATAATAACGTCTTATCTCCTTTCCAACACGGCTTTCGGAAGGGAATGTCCACGACGACACAACTGGTAACAACTATTCACGACTTTTTAGCAGCTCTAGATCGTTCTGGACAAATTGATATACTTCTGTTGGATTTTTCTAAAGCAATTGATAAGGTTCCGCACTGTAATTTACTTCTAAAATTAAGTAAGCTAGGATTGCCGTTATATCTTATCAAATGGGTTGAGGCATATTTAACTAATAGAAAGCAGTGTGTTGAAATCAAATCTAGTGTAACTAGGATGCTCAGCGTTACATCCGGTATTCCCCAGAGGAGTGTTTTGTGGCCATTATTATTTCTTATATATGTAAATGATTTAGTGCAAGTAATCGCTGACTCAGTGTGTATTAAACTTTTTACGGACGATTGTATTGTGTTTAAAGAAATAACCTGCCATGAAGATCATAAGCTGTTACAGCGAACTCTCAGCCACATTGAATGCTGGAGCGCAGAATGGGACATGGAAGTAAACGTTAACAAAACAGTGTTATTCAATTTAACGCGCAAGAGGAATCCTGTTTACTTACACTATCCATGGCTCCAACATTCAAGCAGTAACTCAATATAAGTATTTAGGGATTACTCTTTCTAGTGATACGACATGGGGGGCGCACATCTCTGAAATTTGCGCAACAGCTTTTCGGAAACTATGTTTCTTTAAAAAGGAAGCTTGCAAAGGCAACGGTGAATGTTAAACTTCAAGCATACAATGCCATTATCAGATCTAAATTGGAGTATGCATCCGTTGTATGGGATCCGCAAACACAAAAAAGATATACATTGCTTAGAACGCCTGCAAAGGAAAGCAATCACATTTATATTTAATAAATATAAAAGGCTGGATTCTCCAACTAAGCTCATGATTGCGCATAACATTCCCGCACTAGCTGCACGCAGAAAAATCAGTCGACTAAAATTCTTGCATAATATTTTGTCTGGAAAAATAAATATATCTGTACCCTCATATTTAAAGTCCATCGCAAGAAGCCCAATACGTAACACTCACAAACACTCCCTACAACCAATTTTTGCCAAAACAGAGGCTTTTAAGCAGAGTTTTTCCCACGCACAGTTTCGGATTGGAACAGTCTACCTGAGTTTGTGTGTGAGGCTGAAAATTTTGACGAAGCCCTTGAACTACACTTGTTGTCTTAAATATCAACCTTGCCAAACTGTTATTTCTGGTGCAAGTACTGGTGTAACTTATTTATGTGCTGTTCTTTTTACGTGTGTGTGTGTGATAAATACCGTCCTAGTGAGACCGATGTATTATATTGTTGTGCGAATGTTGTTGGAAATTATTTCTGGGTTGCTCTTTTTCCCATTTCATTGTAATTCCACTCCTGCTTGGGCCACATTGGCCTGCAGTATTGTGAAATAAAAAACAAATAAATAAACATCACTAACAAAGACAACGATTCAGTTGGTGTGTTAAAGTTTAAAGTGAAACGAAGTTTAATAAGGGAGAAAGACAAATGAATTAGAACGCGGACTTGTCTGTGAAATTTATTTTTGAAGGTGGGACGAAAACTCGCCAGTGCGCTCTGAAGAACATACGCGCCCTTGTAGGCATATTGGCAGCGTACTACGGTTTCCTGTCCTTTCTGTTCGCTGACAATAAACGTTTCATCTTCCAAGCTCTATTTGCGCTGCTACAGGTGTAGGGATCGACACACCAGCGCTCTGCGTGTCGGTTGAGCTAGCTTTAATGCGCACCTTTCACTCCAATGTACGAACTCAATGTATTCGGCATTTATTTGCGTGTTATAACGGACGTGCTAGTAGGTTGGAATGTTAACGTGCTGCTTAAATGCAACAAGTGGCCTCATCAGCATAAAAACCTTTACACTATGGCCGGTTACTAAGGACTCTGTTCACGATCAGCCTCAAACTAACTGCAAACGTTTCTTTGGGGATTGAGAAGAAGGCTTTGCGTCAGCGTGTTATTATTTTCGCGGTGACTGTTGCCCACATAATCTCGCGCACTGAGCCTACGATATGCCTTTTTTTCTAGCATGTAGTGTGACCAAATTTTCTTATTCAAGCGCATACTTCTACTTTCTTCTTGCCTAGATCATAATTTACTGCACATATTGTGCAGCACGCTCATGCAGCCATGACAAAACGGTTATTTACAATCATCGTGCGACTCGCAGACGTCCTCAGCAGGCTCTCCTCCTTTGCGAGAGGAAAAAGGAACACCGTCAAATATACTTCAACACAATATGCCCCATTAGGAATCTCATGTCCACGAATTTCTTGAAAGATGCGCAAAGTTCTCCGATCAGCCAAGAAAGCAGCTGCCCTGCACGTTTCTTAGCGCTGTGGAAGCCCGGCAAAAGATGCGGCGACTACACGAACCTCTTGTATGATACGAAGGTCCGTATTCTTAGCGCGTTCACACAAATTATCTCGTTTGTTGCGCTTTCTTCGCGCTCATCGACACTCACGCTGTCGGCTGCGTAAGAAAGTGCCTCATTCATCGGCCCATTCGACAGCATCGCGCGCATTGCGTGAACCACTGCCAAACGGATCGCGGCGCCCCAGCATTATCTTGCTCGTGCAGCTCCTGGTGAAGGAATATATGCGCACAGAAGCTAATTTTAGAACACGACTAAATGAGGAAACGGAATATCCGGAACATACCTTATTGTACCGTGCTTTCAAGTTCTTTCAATGCGTCCTGTGTTGCTGGCATGACCAGTGGTAGCGAAGCTCGCCCATGTCCGCATCTATTCTTTGGAAATGCGCTTGGTTACGCTGACACCTGCCGTCCAACGGCTCACTGATGTTCATTTCGTTAATAATGGCAAGAAAGGCTGCGGTAAAAACACCCGGTATAGTAAGAAGGCAATGTAAATAAAAGAAATACTCTGTGAATTCATAACGTGTTCTAGCGAAAAATTCGCTAAACAATGACTTCAATGTTTCCAGGGAACCCATAGCTGTTGTCATTGCACCTCTTTCGTTCTCAAAAGCGAAAACATTCGTAGACCTATCACCAACATCACACAGTGCAGATATAATATTTCATATTGCAGATTATAATCTTTTTTTTTACGTTCGAAGTGAAAGGTTACTTTGCGTTTTCCTGTAAGCTTACGAAGATTGCAAAGTGCGCATGAAGCAAGATGCCAGAACTTTCCGATGGGAGATATCCAGGACTGTGTATTCCGCTGTCAAATATTCCTTTGTTAATGTAGTAATACCCAATGAAACACATGCCCAAGATTTTTTTTTTTTTGATAATGGTACAAAAGTAAGCGAGCCGCATGACATGCATGTTTTTTACTGTGATATTCATTAACCGCCTCTGTGGTGGGCGCGTATCATCCTGTACGCGATTATCACAAAAACAGCATATTGATGAAGACACTGGTCCTGGGCATAAGCAAGATAAATGAAAGTAGAAAGATATCTGCACCTGCACTTATGATGCCTTATTGACATGTCAACACGCGTATGAATCGCAAGCTATTGTTGATAATTTTGACCGTGTTGTTAAACACTTCGATTGTCACGTGCTTTCTCTTTTCATAGGCTGCACCATATTTTTTATTGCTAACGTCGACTATTTTGTCTTGACCGATCACAAATGTAGACTGACCTCAGATTCAAAGTAATTAAGGCACTATGCTGAATAAATGTGCCATTTTTCTTTGAACTGAAATTACGTGTTAATGGCTGCAGATGTATTGCATTAAGCTTCAACACAAGATAGTGTTCAAGCCATAAATTACTGAAAGTCATTGTTCAAGCGTTTAACAGATTCACTGCCTAAAAAATTCGCCGACGATTACTATACCATCTTATACGAAATTAGAGCACCGTTCTATAAGAGTTTTCATTTCGCGATATGTTAACTGGCGTGGACAATCTATCTCGTTTAAAACGCAGCGAAGTCTGAGGCGGCTGCTTCCCTAATGTGGAGAGTGCAAGAGGCAGCGCGTGGGTAGGCGTGATTCACTGCAGCCTCTGCATCCGGAACGCGGGGACGACGCGCGCTACTGTGGCGCCATCTCGTAGCCATCGTCGCAGCAATCTGTTCACGCTTTCGCCATTCCCGACTCCGCACGGCCTGCAGCCCCCGCTGCGCTCTGCCTTCGCTCTGCGTCCTTTCTTAGTTTGTTCGGTTACGCGGACGCTCGCCGCCGAAACGAACGCATAAGAGCCGCGTTCTAAAACGATCACATAATAGCGGCACACAAGCACTTTGCTCAGCGATTGAAATTCCACACTAAGACAGCAAGGCGGCCGGAAATTTTTTGCGCCACCGTTGGACTCTGGCGATATCGAGCTGATGCATTTTTGTGTCACACGAAAACGAGAGTCAATTTGTTGCACCCAGCGCTCACCTGCAGCGCATGAATCGCTGGCCGCCATACTGTCCGAACATCGCGTCTCACTCGCTGAGCACTGTCCGTCCGAGGACGTAACCAACGCATTTCATTTGGACATTTTTAATTTTGTACAGTTGACTGACTGTGCAGCGTTTTGCCAAAGCCAAGTTTGTAATTTGAGCATTTTGTGTGGCTTGTTCGCAATGCTTTTTTCAACACTGCACCAGCATAAGACTAAGACGATTCTTTTGTTTGGACTCCGCGATATAGCAGTCTCTTCTACTGTCACTGTACCAACCGTTTATACATTGTGTCCATTCAGTTTTGTGAGAAGTGTACGCCATATTGTGCAGGAGCTCGGCAAACGTCGGGAGAGCGATTCTGGAGAGAGTTATCATGGAAGGGCGTCGCCTAGGCAACCGAAGTCAACATCGTCGGGTTCTGTATCATTCGGTGCGCTCCCAGCTTTTAGAGGAAATGACTCGAAGGCGCACCGAACGGCCGTAACATCTACTACGACGGCTGCCACAGAAAATATAGATGAAGAGGCTTCAACCACCTACACAGAAAATGTAGAATTTACGAATGCATCATCTTGGCCTACATCGACGCCCCGCTCAATTCAATTCAACGCATCACAGAAGCCGAAAATGAGTAAGTGTACATTAATCTTCACTCATTTTCCTATGTAATGTGTTCTGTCGATAGAGAAAATGAAGAGTAATATGCTGGCCCTTCACGCCAACTCGACATTTGCTACAATAAGCACACACTTACACATCCCGAGAGTTTGTTCTAATTTTGCTTATCCTTTGGTGCATCAATGCGCCCCTAGACAATTATTGTGATAACTGATGGTAGGCAGCAGAGTTGAAGTCTCCAAATAAATTTTAGCAGACATTTTTGAAAATATTCGACATATTATTTCTTTCAGCCGAATAGTACACTCGATTGGGACTTATGCTTGGAGCCGCCCCTCTATTGCGCAAGTACGGTAGAAAACATCATGCAGAATCCAGATTCTCTGAGAGCTTTCAAAAAACTGAAGGCCATATTTTTTTAATCTTTCTTCGAGAGGGGTGCTTTCTTTCTTACACTCAGAGAAAGATGCAGACTCTTCATGAGAATATGTAAATTGGAATCGACATCATCAACACATATAGGTAGGAGAAAACGAATAAAAGGAGATGAAGATAAAACAGGGCGCACGGTGTCAATGCAACTTTGTTTCAAAGTGTATCCGCTCAAATGGACAGCAATCAGCAGCGATAATATATTGTATTGCACACTGACACGAAAGCACCTATAGTAAAGCCACATGTAGAAGTATTATAAGCTTTAGACGACACACACACGTACACACACACATATATATATATTATGTGTATATATATATATATATATATATATATATATATATATATATATATATATATATATATATATATATATATATATATATATATATCCTGTTCAAGGATGTGAGACAATAATGAATATCAGTTCCTAATAGTCAGTCATTCACTGGAACCACATATTCCTGGCGAGTTTGATCAGTCGTGGTCAGTCGAGAAAAATAATTGCCAGCTTGTAATACCTTTCGTGAACTTATAGCAGTATATGGAAATAGCAAGTTTGTATTCTGTGCTATCGCTGCATATAGTAGTGGAAAGTAGCAATCATATACGACCAAAAACATTTTAACAAGGACTTCCCAAGGACCCAATTTACGTTTTATTATCACACATGCGTATTCATTACTGTGTAGACGTTTTCATTGGGGAGAGCGGCAGCCTCCTCTGTGGATTGCACCTTGGGGGTACAAAGGCGTGCGAACCAGCTTGTGGAGTGCTTTTCCGCGGTCCTTGACGCGCTACTGCAACCCAGAAGGCAAAATGGCAATGGCCAGGGCGTTGTTGTTGAAAATGGCTACACATATACTGGACTTGGCCTTAGGTCCTTTTTTCAAAACTTACCGTAAAAAATCTTAATAATTCGGTCTGGCCACTGTGGCCAAAGATAGAAAGTGTGGTTGGCCTCTCATAACAAACGGTAGAACGCTAAAGTGAAACGTGTGTTCACAGAAGCTGTTGCAAGTTTGCTTCGCGAAGGCATGGTCCGCTGCAGCGAAAGACACACGATTTTCGGGAAGGCGCCCGTGTTACAGGTTTGCTCGGCGCGCCGCCGCCTGTTGGCGAGCGGCGTCCTGATGCCGAGTCGCATCCGCGGAAGTAGGAGCACATTTGTCTGGCTTCGTAGCAACTTGGCCAGACAACTGAGCTGCGACGCGCTCAGCATCAGGAATGCGAGTGGCAGAGTTTGCAGCGTGCGCCACAAAAGCACGAAGACGTTCTCCTTCACGGTGGCGCGTCTCTCGGCGTACGAAAGCGAGATTCGTCCGTCGACGCCGTTGCCATTCTGTACCGCCTGGCACAGTAGTTGGTGCCATCGTAGGCGAAGCAGCAGGCGGCATGTAAGCACTGCTGGTGCATTTTGAAGTTGCGCTGCCTAGGTGGCGAGGCGTCACAGGCTAATCGGACGCGAAGGACAAACTATGTGCAGAAACCACCTCATCACCTCAGCAGAAGTATTTCGCCGCCTACCCCAGGCTACACCGTGTTGGAGCCTGTGCTGCGCTGAGACTATAGAAGCGCGCACTATCGACGCTCCTTCATGTCGTGATGCAGTACTTCGTTTCCCCTAGATGGCGACGACACCTGTGTCAAAAGAGCATATTTTGCGCGTTCGCGCAAACGACACATCCGTTACAGGAAGTTGATGGTGGAGCCAGACATAAAAATTATCGTGTCAATTAGCTGCGGTGAAACGAAATATAGCGCCACCACTGACCACAGGGTACAAACCTTCAGGCGCCACAAACCTCTCCCATGGGAGAAGCTTCGTCGACTAAAGAAACTGTTGGGCGCTCGGTGACGAGCGCACCCGTTCGCATACAAAAA
The DNA here is from genome assembly GCF_050947875.1 of Dermacentor variabilis. Taxonomy (NCBI): domain Eukaryota; kingdom Metazoa; phylum Arthropoda; class Arachnida; order Ixodida; family Ixodidae; genus Dermacentor; species Dermacentor variabilis. The sequence goes on along the minus strand of NC_134573.1, from coordinate 44,848,184 downwards.
CGGGCGACAGGTGCAAACAGATATTCTTAATATGGCAGAGAGAGCGAATAAATAAATTTGAGTAATAAAGGAATGATGGGCTTGAAGGCGTATAATGGTTACAGCGGCGATAAGTAGCTAGCGTTTAGGCTGTTTCACATGGTGCGATTATCAGGCAGCGACACAGCGAATTCCGTCGCTCAGCGACCGCCGCGACGTCGTGGGCTCTCAGCGACTGTATTTCAACAAGTTGGTCGCGCCGTCGCTGAGTCGCAGCGATCGACGCGCGATGTGGCAGGGGCAATGTGTGTGAAGAAACAAAGCGCCGTCAAAATCGGCGCTTTCCTTTTTTTGCCATTCGTTGGTAGCGGCTGTGGCTGAGGAGCTTCATAAAATTTTTCTTTTCTTCCGCTTACACAATTCGTTTAAAATGAGAAGCTGCATGCTATCCAGGTCTGGAGAAGGACGCCGCTTCAACATAAGGCCCGTGCCCACTCGATCGCTGTCGTCAACCTCATCATCGCTACGAATTGTGCTAGCTGCTTATACATGCACGCTCAATAGTAGCTTGTTCTTCTGCAAAAGAAAATACTGATCTAGGAAAAAAAGTTGCGGCTTCCATAGTAACAATGAAACTAGACTACTAAACGGAATCACCCCACCGACGCCGCACAAGCGGCATTCGGTGTTGTGCAGCGCCTCACTCAACGCATCTGCAAGCTGTCGTAAGGTCTTAATGCTCTTAAACGCTAAAAATTGCGTACTTATTCTATTATCAAATAGTAACAAGAAAATCCGAATATTTGACTAGTTTCCATGTTGTTTTTACTTGACGATGTAGGCATGTATACAATGGATACTTCGTGAGCAGGGGGCAACCTTGCGCATTGCTGCGACGGAAATCGCGCTGTCGCAAACGCATGTCAAAGCTGTCAGCGAAAATCGCTCTGCGACGTGCGCGGCAGAACGATTTTTTTCGCCCCAATTGCGCCATGTGAAACAGCCGTTTGCTGTTTCGCAGCGTAATTACGAAGGGAAAGGAACATGCAGCGGCAATATCTGCAAGGTATAGTACAGATGGCTAAACGGATAAGCTGACTCAATGTCAGTGTGCTGTCCTGCGTTCAACCATGTTTAATAACGTAGTTTCCATCGGGAGACCTCGCAAAAGAACGTCTTCTGGGCTGAAAGATGCGCTTCCCACACGGGCCCCTTGGCAGGATCGTTGTCGACAAGCTGATTTTGCAACCCCGTCACAGCTGTAAGCATCATGCTACCTGCTTTGAGCATGCCTGTCGCCAACGTGCATCTGGGAACCTTCTTTTGCTTTTCGTCAGCGCCATTGAATAAACTACAGTAGCGATCACAGTAGTAATACCTGAGCGCCCGCAACCCAACTCTGCCAAACTAGCAAAGCTGCTGCAATACATGTTTCACCTCTCTCTGAGCATAAGTGTCGCGTGGAACAGTGTGGTTCAATTCGCGAAGACAACGCGTTTGCTGATCCATCATATGGAGTATGCTCCTGACATCTACTCTCGCCTCTTGTATAAAGCAGTTGGACGCCCTTGTCAGAGTTTTCGTCGTGCCAGCACAAGCAAGCTATTCGCAATAACATTCTGCAACATTATGCTTGTGGCTAGACATACTCCAAATCAAGCTATCTTTAACGTGGTGGTAAAATCCAATTTAACGTGGTGGTATGAAACCAATATATTTAGGGTATGTCACCAGTTTTTTCAGGTTCTTTCTTATTTTGGCATTTTATTTATATTTCACGTTAACCTTATTAAGACAGGCTTTATGTGATATTCGAGAGCAAAAAGAAAAAGAGTGAAAAGATCATATATATTAGCATTTGTTATTCACAAAAAAAGCCCATACTTGGATGTTACGCGACCATTCATGATTAGCGAATGGAGTGCAGGGATTGTAGACTTTTTAGCACAGAGGTAGTCAACTAACCAGACCTTGCAACAAACTAGGATCTTTGCCATCCGATAATTGTGAATCAAGTTATAGGAAAAGTACCAAAAAAAAAAACAAAAATATGCCATTTATTTCTGCATTGCTTGAAGTAAAGCATGATCACGTGAAAAACTCAGTATTCGTTTTCATTTATTCTATTTCGTTGCCAAGGCTAGTAATAACGTAACGAGTGTGCAAAGTTTATAAAAAGCCAGTAATAGGCGATGATCATAGCTCACCTGGCAATTGAAATCTGTCGCCGTTCTGTTCTTTGATCACAAAACAAACAAAAATGACTTATCACGAATTAGCCCTACCACAACAGGTGAAGCTAATAGACCCAAACTGTGAAACCACTTTGCACCTTAAGGCCCGCTCGGTAGGCAACAAGCAAGACGAAATTATTCTACTTCTAAAACAATTCTCTTTCGAGTTTACGGTTTTTATGCTCACCGAAACGTGGTATCAATCTGATAGCAAGATGCTACAGCTGCCTGGTTACGAAATGTTTTTCCTTAACAGATTTAACAAACGTGGTGGCGGTGTTGCTATCTATACTCTCGCGTGCAAAACGTGCCACATTCTGCCTAACCTTAGTGACGTTACCGATGATTATGAAGTTCTAACAATACAAAATGGAAATCAAATCATTTCAGTGGTATACCGCCCCCCAAATGATAACATGAAACATTTTACGGATTATTTTGACCAGATTCTAGAATATGCATCACGAAACAAATGTTCGTTTTTGTGCAGCGGTGATTTTAATATTAATATTCTAGACCATAACGCTAGTGTACATGATTTCAACATGAAGATTCTCTCCTGTGGTTTTGTCAACTTAATAGAAACAGCAACACGTGTCACATGCGCTACTGCGTCGGCACTAGATTTAATAATTACGAACATTGAAACGAGTGTGCTCTCTGCTGGTACATTTGCTTCTGATGTGAGCGATCACTGTCCGGTATTCGTCGTTTTTCGGCATGAGCATGCTAAGCGAAATACTGTTGAAGAATCTGTTACTGTGCAGCGCATAACTGATGCCTCTTTGGAAGCCTTTAAGCACGACATTATGAACTTCGACTGGTCCTGTGTGCTGCAGAAAAGTGATGTCAGTGATGCGTACGACCTTTTTTTTCCCCATTTCCTTCGTTTCTATTCCAAGCACTTTCCACTCGAAACGTACACGAAAAATACGAAAAAGATAAGAAAACCATGGGTAAAAAAGAACTTTTCAAAATGATAAAGGACAAAAATCGTCTCTATCAAACCTTCCATCGAACACGTGCCGAGGATACACTCCTTCACTTCATATTATCATATTATCATATTATCATATTATCATATTATCATATTAGACATCATATTATCAGGAGCTTTTTTGTAACGTCAGTTCAAGGAGACCAGATATTGCCTGGAAAGTTTTAAACGATGTCCTACGTCGCCGTGCGAATAACTCTGTCACAAAATCTATGCTAGGAAATGGCAACAAAATAAAAGGGAGGGCATTTGCAGAATACTTTAAGAAGCATATTCTTAATAACGTTTCATTTCAAGACCTCAGCGACATTACAATCACCACTTATCCTAGTCAGCTTAGTGACACTATAATTTTTCGAGCCTACTGGTGCAAATGAAATTTATAATGTGTACATGGGAATTAGTAACAGTAAAGCCTTAGATATCAACAGTATGCAGATGAAACCATTGAAATATGTGCTACCCATAATTTGTCCCTTGATTTCACACATCTACAATCTTGCATTTGAGTGCGGGGCTTTTCCCAATGCAATGAAAACTGCAAAAGTATCAGTCATATTTAAAGGGGGCGACAAAAACGTACCAACAAATTAGAGACCAATTTCAGTACTCCCTGTGTTTTCCAAAGGTCTGGAAAAAGTCATTTCTTCAAGAATAAGTAAGTTTTTTGACAAACATAAAGTAATATCTGAGTCACAGTTTGGTTTCAGAACCGGTAAATCTACAGAAACAGCGTTATTAACAATGAAGGAAATAATTTTGAATAATATTAATAAGAATTTGTATACAGTGGACGTTTTCCTTGATTTTAGTAAAGCTGTTGACTGCTTAAATCCCACCATTCTTGTTAACAAACTTAAAATGCACGGAATCCGTGGTAGACCACTCACATTGCTTGAAGGATATCTCCAAAACAGAAGCCAGTCGGTGTCTTTAGATAATGAACTCTCATCTCTTTTGCCTATCAGTTGTGGTGTCCCAGAAGGGAGTATATTGGGACCCCTTTTATTCAATACGTACATAAATGATATTGTAAGCATAGATCCTTCCATTGATCTTGTAATATACGCGGATGATAGCACACTACTTCTTTCAGGCCATAACCTTAATGATTTAATGGTGAAATGTAATGACCTACTGATTAAATTGTCTAGGTGGTCAAGGATGAATAAATTAAGAATTAATTCTACAAAGTCCAAGGCTATAATATTTCGCGCAAGAAACAAACCTATAGTGCCGCATTGCATGCTTCACTTTGAAAATAACCAGATAGAAATAGTTGAAGTGCACAAAATACTTGGAGTACATTTTTCCTGCTATTTAAGCTGGGCTGCCCATACTGACTTTGTCTGCAAGAAACTCTCTTCCGTCTGCGGGGTTCTATCGCGATGTCGTGAAACTTTACCTTTAAAATGTATATTACAGGTTTATTACGCACTTTTCTCTTCTCACCTTAACTACTGCAATTTAGTGTGGACCACAATGACCAAAACTAACCTAAATAAGATTCTCGTACTGCAAAAAAAAAAATTGTTCGAATAATCGCCAATATTGATAATACAACTACCTCTGAGTATGCTTTTCAAACACATAACATTATCCGGGTCAACCATTTGTATCACTTTTAAGTTGTTACAAAAAATTTATTTTTAGACGGCATCCATTGCCGATTTTTATTCGACTCTGGCATCCTTGGAATGCGTCATGCTAACATACACACAAGAACTATTATTACTTGTGTGGTGAAAAGAAAGACGAAGAAGGCGCTCTTGTGTCGGCTGTGCGCATGATCAGCGTTCATCTACTGCCAGTGCTACTAGACTGTGCCTAGTGCCTCGTAATAAATCATCTTATTACATTTGGTGGAAGGTGCTGCACTCCCCGACCTCACCCTGGAACTTCGCAGCCGCACTTTAACATCTGCTCCTGCCGCTACTATGAACGCCGCTCCCAACAATCCGCTTGGCGCATCTGCCGCTCCTGTCATGTGCGGCGCCGTGCAACGGCAGCGGGACCCTCCTGTTTTTAGCGGCTCAGGTGAGACTGACGTAGAAGATTGGCTCTCGACCTACGAGCGCGTCAGTGAACACAACAAGTGGGATGACCCGACGAAGCTCCGTAGCGTCATCTTCTATCTTGCTGACGTTGCGAACCTCTGGTTCCACAATCACGAACGGGAGCTGCAAACCTGGTCCGCTTTCAAAACTGCATTCGCGGAAGTCTTCGGTCGCCCAGCCTTGCGAAAACTCCGTGCTGAACAACGCCTCCGCCAGCGCGCTCAACAGCCCGGCGAGACTTATACTAGTTACATAGAGGTTGTCGTTGATATTTGCGCCCGCGTCGATTCCACCATGACTGAAGAAGACAAGGTGAAGCACATCCTCAAGGGCATCGAGGACGACGCATTTCAAATGCTCCTGGCGCGGAACCCTACTTCTGTCGCAGCTGTCGTCACTCTTTGCCTGTGAGAAGATGATGACTGTGAGAAGACAGCTTTCATCACGCCCGATGGCTTGTACGAATTTACCGTAATGCCATTCGGGCTATGCAACGCGCCCGCTACTTTCGAGCGTATGATGGACACCATCCTTCGCAACTACAAGTGGAAAACATGTCTGTGCTACCTTGATGATATCGTGGTGTTTTCGCCAGATTTCCCGACGCACCTCGTTCGCTTGCGTGAGATACTGACCTGCCTCACCTCTGCTGGCCTCCAACTTCACATCAAAAAGTGCCGTTTTGCTGCTCGCAAGTTAACAATATTGGGTCACGTTGTATCGAAGGACGGCGTGCTTCCTGACCCAGCCAAGCTTCGCGCGGTCGCAGAGTTTCCGACGCCCACTACTCTTAAGGCGCTCCGCAGCTTTATAGGGCTCTGCTCTTACTTTCGGCGTTTTGTGCGCAATTTCGCGACTATCATCGCACCACTGACCAATTTGCTTACCGCTACCAACGGCATCTCCGCGTGGTCGACTTCCTGTGACGAAGCCTTCCAGCAACTACGTCGCCTACTTACTTCGCCACCGATTCTTCGACACTACGATCCCACAGCGCCTACAGAGGTACATACGGACGCCAGCGGTATCGGACTTGGTGCAGTCCTCGCACAACGGAAAGACGGCTATGACGAGTACGTCGTCGCGTATGCGAGCCGAACTTTAAAGAAGGCAGAAGCCAACTACTCAGTAACCGAAAAGGAGTGCTTGGCCATTATTTGGGCGCTCGTCAAATTTCGTCCATACCTATATGGTCGCCCTTTTGACATTGTCACCGACCACCATTCACTTTGCTGGCTGTCCTCGTTGAAGGATCCGTCAGGTCGCCTAGGGCGATGGGCACTCCGCTTACAAGAATATGATATCCGCGTTGTCTACCGATCGGGCAGAAAGCACTCTGACGCCGATGCGCTTTCCCGATCGCCGCTCCCTTGTGATGTGGCTTCAGTGTCTCCGCTCTTCGCATCCATGTCAGCCTTCAACGTCGCTGATATGCCGGACGAGCAGCGTAAGGATCCCCTGCTTTCCACTATGCTGAATTTCCTCCACGACCCATCCGCCACATCCTCTTCTCGAACACTTCGTCGCCAAGCCGCTCACTTTACTGTCCGCGACAACGTTCTTTACCGCAGAAATTATTTGCCTGATGGTCGCAAATGGCTCCTGGTGATACCACGCCACATGCGTTCTGACATATGCGCTTATTTTCATGCTGCTCCTCATAATGGTCACGCCGGTGTTCTGAAAACGTATACTCGGCTAAGGCAGCGTTTCTACTGGCACGGCATGTATCACTTCGTGCGCCAGTACGTACGCGCTTGCACGGCGTGCCAACGGCGTAAAATTCCACCTCGCCCTCCTGGTGAGCTACAGCCGCTGCCCTGCCCGGCTCGGCCCTTCGATCGCGTCGGCATAGACCTATACGGGCCACTTCCCTGCAGTTCCGCGGGTAACCGATGGATAATTGTAGGTGTCGACCACTTGACGCGCTACGCCGAGACTGCCGCACTCCCGGCAGCCTCTGCGCGCGAAGTTGCGTTCTTCATCTTGCGGAACTTCGTTCTTCGACATGGCGCACCACGCGAACTGCTCAGCGACAGGGGACGTGTCTTCTTGTCCGAAGTCATCCAAGCCCTTCTCGCTGCATGCAGCATCGTTCACCGCAAGTCTACAGCCTACCACCCGCAAACGAATGGCTTGACAGAGAGGTTCAACCGCACACTCGGTGACATGTTGACTATGTACGTCGCCTCGGATCACAGTAACTGGGACACTGTTTTGCCGTTCGTCACGTATGCCTATAATACGGCCACACAAGCTACCACTGGCTTTTCGCCTTTTTTTCTGCTGTATGGACGAGAGCCCTCGTGTACTTTGGACACAATGCTCCCATACCGACCCGATGCTTCCGAATGCACGCCTGTGTCTGAAGCCGCCAAATACGCCGAGGACTGTAGGCAGCTCGCGCGAACCCTTACGACCGCTGCTCAAGGTCGTCAACAGCTGCGGCGTGACAGTGACGCGCTTACACCAGTTTTCCCGACTGGTTCTCTTGTTTGGTTGTGGGTCCCACCTCACAGCCCTGGCCTTTCGACCAAACTCCTTGCACGCTATGATGGCCCCTACCGCGTCATAGACCGTCCCTCCGCTGTCACCTATGTTGTAGAACCTGTGACACCTTCACCCGACCATAGGCATCGCGGGCGTGACACGGTTCATGTCAACCGACTTAAGCCGTACTATGACCCCCTCATCCTACCTACGCCGTAAGTCGCCAGGATGGCTCCTCTTCTCTCCCGGGGGCCATTGTGGTGAAAAGAAAGACGAAGAAGGCGCTCTTGTGTCGGCTGTGCGCATGATCAGCGTTCATCTACTGCCAGTGCTACTAGACTGTGCCTAGTGCATCGTAATAAATCATCTTATTACATTTGGAATATACCACGTTTTCGTATTAACTATAAATTACAAATGTTATCTTACAACCTGCCCCAACTTCTAAACACATATAAACACACAATACAATATACTAAAGCTGAGATGCGGAAATATTTTGTTGAAATGTGATTTTATGTCCTTTATGTTTTGCTTGATTATTCCTATTTTATTCTGAATTTTTGTATGACCATTTGAGCGTCTCTATTTACGATATTATTGTTTTTTTTATTGTTTTTTGCAATAGATTGTTACACTCTGTATGTATAACTGGTGAATGTTTTATCTTTATTGACTACAACTATTGTATGCGTGTCTGATTTCTGTACCACTCGTGTGCTACTGCTTGTAGGGGTTTTCTGGACATAGTCAAGCTGCTCATGCAGCTTTTTGCCAGAAAACCTCCCAGTTGAACCTGGAAAATAAACTTACTTACTTACTTACTTAATTACTTACTTACTTTATTGACAAAGATTTACTCCTTTCGAAGTTACAACTGTTTGCACAACAAGAAATTGCGAAAAATCAAGTTTGGAGAAAAACTAGACTAAAGTTCTAGACTCCTTCTACAAACAAGATAATCACAACCTATAATCTTAAGATCAACCAGGTTCATAACTATGGTCCCTGCCATGATATGTTTGGCTTTCATTGCTGCCCGTGTTTTCTTGCGAAGTTATGCCTTCCCCGTTGATTAACGGTGGGCCTTCTTCACATCGGTGCAGCATGCTATTAGGGTGTCCTGCCCAGGTTCGATTTTTACTAGCCTCAAGATATCCGCTGCACTTCTGTTGCCATAAGTCAAGCGGCACACAGCTTCTTATAAACGAAAAAGTAAACAACACAGACGCTTGTAGCGTCATGCATCCCCCTCACGAAAACGTAAAAGAATGTTTAAAAAAAGAAGCCTTACAAATTGCCTTTGAATAAAGTTTTACATACGTATCCGACCAAAATGTAACCGAAACATTTCTATATACGCCGATCATTCTTGCTGAGTTATCATTTTCTAAGTTTCTATCAGTTCTTAAGTCGGTGATAACTCCGTTAGACAGGATGCCAGTAAGCTATGGCAGGAGACGAAAGATCTGATCAAGAAACGCCAATGTATGAAAGCCTCTGACCTTCCAGCTAGAACAGAACTGGCAGAAGATTCCAAGTTAATCAACAAGCGTAAGACAGCTGACATAAGGAAGCATAATATGAATAGAATTGAATATGCTCTCAGGAATGGAGGAAGCCTAGAAGCAGTGAAGAAGAAACTAGGAATAGGCAAGAATCAGATGTATGCGTTAGGAGGCAAAGCCGGCAATATCATTATTAATATGATGAGATAGTTCAAGTGGCTGAGGAGTTCTATAGAGATTTATACAGTACCAGTGGCACCCACGACGATAATGGAAAAGAGAATCGTCTAGAGGAATTTGAAATCCCACTAGTAACGCCGGAAGAAGTAAATAAAGCCTTGGGAGCTATGCAAAGGGGGAAGGCGGCTGGGGAGGATCAGGTAACAGCAGATTTGTTGAAGGATGGTGGGCAGATTGTTCTAGGAAAACTGGCCACCCCGTATACGCAATGGCTCATGACTTCGAGCGTACCGGAATCTTGGAAGAACGCTAGCATAATCCTAATCCATAAGAAAGGGGACGCCAAAGACTTGAAAAATTATAGACCGATCAGCTTACTGTCCGTTGCCTACAAAGTATTTACTAAGATAATTGCAAATAGAATCAGGAACAACTTGGAATTAGTCAACCAAAGGACCAGGCAGGATTCCGTAATGGCTACTCAACAATAGACCATATTCACACTATCAATCAGGTGATAGAGAAATGTGCGGAATATAACCAACCCTTATACAGAGCTTTCATTGATTACGAGAAAGCGTTTGATTCAGTCGAAACCTCAGCAGTCATGGAGGCATTACAGAATCAGGGTGTAGACGAGCCGTATGTAATAATACTGAAAGGTATCTATAGCGTCTCCAGAGCCACTGTAGACCTCCATAAAGAAAGCAACGAAATCCCAATAAAGAAAGGCGCCAGGCAGGGATATACGATCTCTCCAATGCTATTCACAGTGTGCTTACAGGAGGTATTCAGAGACCTGGGTTGAGAAGAATTGGGGATAAGAGTTAACAGAGAATACCTCAGTAACTTGCGATTCGCTGATGATGTTGCCTTGCTTAGTGCCTCAGGGGACCAACTGCAATGCATGCTCACTGACGTGGAGAGGCAAAGCAGAAGGGTGGGCCTAAAAATTAATCTGCAGGAAACTAAAGTAATGTTTAACAGTCTCGGGAAGAGAACAGCAGTTTACGATAGGTAGCGAGGCATTGGAAGTGATAAGGGAATATATCTAGCTAGGACAGGTAGTGACTGCGGATCCGGATCATGAGACTGAAATAATCAGAAGAATAACAATTGGCTGGGGTGCTTTTGGCAGGCATTCTCAGATCATGAACAGCAGGTTGCCATTATTCCTCAAGAGAAAAGTGTATAACAGCTGTGTCTTACCAGTACTCACGTACGGGGCAGCAACGTGGAGGCTTACGAAAAGGGTTGTACTTAAATTGAGGACGACGTAACGAGCTATGGAAAGAAGAAAGATGGTTGTAACGTAAAGGGATAATAAAAGAGCAGATTGGGGTGAGGGAACAAACGCGAGTTAATGACATCTTAGTTGAAATCAATAAAAAGAAATGGGGGGGGGCGCATGGGCAGGACATGTAATGAGGAGGGAAGATAACCGATGGTCATTAAAGGTTACGGACTGGATTCCAAGGGAAAGGAAGCAAAGCAGGGGGCGGCAGAAAGGTGGGAGGATGAGATTAAGAAGTTCGCAAGGACAACATGGCCACAATTAGTACATGACCGGGGTAGTTGGAGAAGTATGGGAGAGGCCTTTTTACTGCAGTGGGCGTAACCAGGTTGATGATGATGGTGATGATGATGATATGTTTCAGTTATATCACCACATTAGTTTCCGTTTCATAACTGTACACAGCTGTTAGAAAGTTGGCTGCAACTTCTGAAGTAAAAATGATAGCATTATTCATTCTGCAGAATATCTCTTGATGTTTGAGGGTTCTGGAAATCTAAAAAAAGTAAAAAATGTCTTTAAAGAAAGCGCAATTTAAAAGGTAGCGACATCCCTTAAATATTTTCACGCGCAATTAGTACACTCTAGTCCCAGCAGGTGATGGTCAACTCTATTTGCGGCAGTCATTTTTTAGTTGAGAAATTGATGTATTAGTAAGCCAACAAATGCTTACAACGTATGCTCACCACGTAGGGCACCTGCTCAGAGGCGATGAACATAACACCTATCTAGACAGCCCAGCCAGTGCCTAAGGAACGATGGGATTCTGTCGTCCGACCCAAAAGGGGAAAACATGTCATGGCACCTGGAAAGGGCCCCGTGAGCTCCATCTCTTAGGCACACGGCAGAAACACTCTTCTCATTATGTAGACACGAATACTACACTGGAATGTTTAAAGATATCTTCATAACCTCGACAATATTAGAGAATTCCCAGAGAAATATAAACCAAACTTGCTGTGTGTTCAGGAGACACATCTGAAACCTACGAACAAGAACTTCCTTCGTCAATATACCCCCTTCCGAAAAGGCCATGACGAGGCTAATGCCTCCGGTGGTGTAGCAATAGCCGTAGAGGGGTGTGTCGATTGTCAATACGTTACCCTTCATATGCCCCTTGAGGCAGTGTCAGTTAATAAACTCGTCAGTGTCGTTAATAAACCTGTATGCTCTGTATGTATACCCGCAAACTACCATGTCAGAAAAAGCTTTTTTATAACCTCATTGATCAGCTTCTGAACCCTTACATGCTCGTGGGTTGCTTTACCTTCCAAAACCAGATGTGGGGAGGCTCGCGACGCCATCCGGGAGGTGGATTCATTGAAACTGTTCCTCGGACCTCTGGTGCCTGCCTGTTTATTAAGAAGGAGCCGACCTATTACACCGCCCAACACAACTCGCATTCATAGATAGATCTAGCACTTGGCTGTGCTTGTCTTCTGCCTCAGCTGGCATGCAACATCCTCAATAATTTTCTTGGAAGTGGCGACTTCGCTATAATTTTTAACTTGATAACGTAGCATCATAACCCTCCCAACTTTTCTTGATGGAAATAGGACAGGCGCACAGGGAGCATTTTTAAGAGTCAACTTGTTTGCCAGGAGATTTCATCTGCAATTTTAGTATAGGTAATGCTGTTGCACATTTTACCGCTTGTATTATTGATGTAGCCAAAAACTTTATCCCACAAATGAATGGGGGTTCACTTACAAGACGCGTTCCTAGGCACAACGAAGAGAGGCGCGAAAGAGGCAGAATCAATAACAGCAAGCCAATGTGATCGACCTAAAAGATCCTAGTAGGCGGTCGAATCTGGCAGTTTTTGGCATTCCAGAAATTCCCAAAGAAACTACATCATTTTTACGCTACAGTGTTATCGAGTGTTTCTGGAAATAATGGGCGAAAAATGCAAGTCTGTGGTTAGAGTGCATAGGATAGGGAAGCGCTCAAAGGGCATGACCGCTGATTATCTTGTATTTTAAGGACTACGCCGAAAAACATTGTCATGCAGATCGCACGGAAGATATTTCTATCAAGGGTGATTACTGTGCAAACACGCGGTGGAAACAAGACGTGCTCTGTATGGAATTATGGGGTTTTACGTGCCAAAACCACACTCTGATTATGGGGCACGCCGTAGCGGAAGACTCCGGGAATTTCGACTACCTGGGGTTCTTCAACGTGCACTTAAATCGAAGTGCACGGGTGTTTTCGCATTTCGCCCCCATTGGAAATGCGGCAGCCGTGGACGGGATTCGATGCCGCGACCTCGTGCTCAGCAGCCCAACACCATAGCCACTGAGCAACCACGGCGGGTCCACTTGCTTTGGAATAGTGCGAAGGCGGATAGCGGAAAGAGGGTCCAGCTGATACATGACAAGCTCCGAATTGATGACCAGTAGCTTTTTAGGATGATGCCTCGAGCTCCCGCAGAAAAAAAAAATTCTGCAACTGACAGCACACCGCGCGAGCAAACAAAATTCAGGAACAAACTGCTCAGCGACCGAAAGCTCACGCTTGCAGGCACATCAGCTCCGTTTTTTTTTTCGTTCAATGCCAGAATTATTGTAAATAACACAGATAAGCAAGTACATTTTGTTTTGTAATATGACCTCTATGTTTGCGTCCTTTCAGAAACTTGGTTGCATGCAGCCATTCACGACCATGAAATCGTTCGATCAAACTATCACGTGTACAGAAAAGATAGCGGCTCTCGCGGTGGCGGCATTGTAGTCATAATAATTTAACTGTGGGGTTTTGCGTGCCAAAACAACTTTCTCATTATGAGGCGCGCCGCAGTGGAGCACTCCGGAAATTTCGACTACCGGGGGTTCTTTAACATGCACCTAAATCTAACTACACGAGTGTTTTTGCATTTCGCCCCCATCGAAATGCGGCCGCCGTGACCGGGATTCGATCCCGCGACCTCGTGCTCAGCGGCCCAAACAATAGCCACTGAGCCACCACGGCGGGTAGTCATAATAGAGTCTGGTGTCAATGAAACAGTCACAGATCAAATTCTGGAACATGAAAGTTTGTTGTTCAAGGTATCTATCTGGGGACTGTCATTTTTGTGTGTGTTCTGTATACAGCGCTCCAGGTGCCGATGACTCATATACACATAAATTGTATGATCATCTTCTAAGATTGAGAGGAAAAAACTTGATAACAACAGGTGATTTTCCTCTGGCGTGTTTAAACTGGAATCACCTAAAATATGATTCGTCGATTTCTGGTGACTTAGCGATAAACATTATGTTCAATTTTAGCCTCCAGTAGGTTATTAATAATCATACCCGGGGAAACAATATTCTGGGTCTTCTGTTCCTGAACGACATATTTTTGGAGCAACAACAGTGGTAGAGCCTGGTATATCGAATGACAGGCTCATATCTTTTTGCTTGAAGGTTCCAGCGGAGAAGCACCGAAATCATAGAACTGTAAAAACCATTACAGGCTTCACTTATGCGGATGATGCAGCAGTAAGATTATCTGAACACAAATCTTAAAATTATTGATAACATTGTTGAGCTTTCATGGCAACGATCTAAGTATACTGTAAAGTACTGTACTTGACAGTTTCTCCATTTAAGGCCTGTTCGAAAACAACGTTTGAATTATTGGGTAAACCGAGAAATTATCCGAGCCAAACGTAAAAGTAAAAGACTAAGAAAGAGGAACAGAACGACGACCCTGCAGATTGCGCATCTGAAGCAAGAAATATTGTTAAAGATAATTTTGGCAAGAGATAAGTCCTGTAGAACGGATATTAAAGAATTCCTTTCTAGTGATCCGAAAAAGCTGTGATTACATCTAAGCAAAAGGAAATAGCAGATGAAGAGAATTAAAGGTGATAGAATCGACATAGAGGACGCGCATGGCGTTGGCAGAATACGTCACTGTTTACTTTCAAATTGTGTTTGCGGGTTGAGATAAGACTGAGCTTTCAAGTACATGTAGCCCTTCGGTAGGTGACAGTCTCATAAGTCACGAGGGTGTCCTGGTGCTGCTCCTAAACATCAATATAAAAGAAGCCTGCTGGACCTGATAACATTCAGGACCCGGTAACATGTTGCAGAGATGCCTTCTAGTAATCACTGACAGGTGTTCGAATTGGCGAATAGAGCTCACTGCGGAAAACTGTGCTTTTAGGCGAAGGAAGAAAAGCAATCTACCAGCAAATTTTCTTACAAGCTTCAAAATTAAACTGTCCCCGAAGGCGAAAAATATAAATATCTTGGGGTTATCCATTATACTCCTAACCTTCATACTCTTACCGATAAACTGACATGGTCAACACATATCTTGAATATTTGCTCAGAGGCATTAAAGAAACTGTGGTTCGTAAAGAGGAAGCTTAAACACTTGCCTATGAGAACTAAACTATTACCCTAAAATGCAATAGTGAGATCTGAATTAGAATATTGTCACGTGGTGGTGACGTTGAGGAACACAGTGGCAATACTTTTATTGGGTGAACCTGTGCCCTCAAAAACAGGCTACACTTATAGCACAACGATAACGGCGAACACGGTCGGGGATCGTCGAAGATCTGATCAGCGGGTCAATCGCGTCGGCTTTTATACAGCAGTCGTCGAATGTTCCAGACTAATCGTTCGGACCCGCGTGCCTTCCACTAAGTTCTACACCATTCGCGTCAAGTGATAAAATCAGATAACATGAGGTGCGACGACAACAGACAGCGAATAGAAGCATCGATAACGTTCCAGAAACTTCGGATACATGGAGGCGCGTCCCACGCTGTGCGATTACATTTGTTAAGGCCAGAATACATGGAGCGAATATGCGACGAATAGTCCGCGTTCGACGCCCGGCGGCGTACGCGCGACGCGCGGCGGCGAAGAAAACGTCGTTCGCCGCCGATCCAGCTGGCGCAGAAAAGTTCGTCGGGCGGCGACGATACCGGAAGCGGCAAACGAGCGGCGCCCCAAAGCGAGCCAATCAGGTCTCGCTATCCGCCCCGACTTCCGGTTTGGCTTCCCCGCTTGTCCGTGTATCCCGATCCCGCTCTATCGTTCACGCCGGTCTCCCGCTTTTCGTATTCATGGCATCCAAAGCGGTTAATAAGTTAATAACAGCCATGGTTAGACAAGCTCACGTGCGCTACTTTCGGGTCTGCTTGCTTCGGCCGCGCGCGCGTCGAGCCACAGGACAGAGCCGCGGAGTTAGAAAGGCGAAAGTTGTTTACCCGCCCAGTGTTTCCACAACGCATAGCATCGCCGCTTTCTTTAAACTACATCGGCACATGAATGTCTCAAACACATAAAATACATGAGAAATCATTTCTAAACAAAATTTTACGCGTTTTTATAGTGTTCCGCAATTCAAAAGCGATAATAGTTGCGGTTAAATTCTTTTTTTCTGTTTCATGTGTTTCACTACAGCGCATTTGCCTTGTCTATATTTGAAGTAGTGGCTTAGCGCGAATTAAACTGCCTAGCCACACCGATAACAACGAAGCGACTCACCGGCGGCGGCCGCCGTGCCTTCGCTCCATGTAGCGCAGCCCGACGAACATACGGCGTCGCGGCGTGGCAGATTTTCTGCCGCCCGAACTTCGTCGTGAAAGTTCGCTCCATGTATTCTGGCCTTTAGGCGTGTATATTGACACGTACACGTGTCAATATGTTGGTGAAGTGTGACACCCACATACTAAAAAGGACATTATCGAACTAGAGCGACTCCACAAAAAAGCTGTGATCTATACACAGAAAACATGCTAGGAGACATTCGCCGTCCTCAATAATGTCACAAACAGAATACAGACGCTACAAACACGTAGGGAAATTAACTGTCTTCTCCTATTACACAATACTCTTTTTGAAAAAAACAGGGCGCCACCCACTTCTGTATGTCGGCCTACTACGAGAGGAACACTTCAATGTCACGAATATTTGCTAGCGCTAATTTTCGTTAGAACACAGGCTTACAAGTGCGCCTTTTTCCCTTGAATGGTGAGCGAGTGGACTTCACTTCCCATTGGTCTACTTGTGCCAAATGATTTCACGGCAGCATTCGCAACGTATCTTTCTGAATTTTTGCGATGTCGATGTGTGTGTGATCCACGCGTCTCTTTATGCACTATGTTCATATCATAGAACATTATTTATGCTTGTCGGCAGTTTCGTTTTCCTTACTGAAAAGCCCCTCCTCTTCGGGCTGAACTATTGCTCTGCAGTATTATAAATAAATAAAATAAATAATGACATGGGGCGTATTTCGTACTTTTCAAAATGCAGAAAATCTCATTCAGTTGAAAGAAATTGCTGACACATCGTCAGGAAAAGAGAGAAAGCTGGGCGAGGTTCCTATGTGGCATAAATTCGTACACACAGGAGGCGAAAGTATGGAATGGGTTAAGAAAACCAAAAGGGCAAGAAGTCCATCTGTTGCCCTCGGTGAAGACCACGGAGCAAGAAATATTTAGGAGTGGAAACTCCGCTGTTTGCGGCGACCAGTAAAGGTCACAAGCCCGCGAATATATTTTCATGCTGGCGGCACCTGGCGGCATGGGAAGAAATTACCGCCGTTTCGGTTGCCAGGGCAACCGGTTGAGCGTGTTGCTCCCGTTCGGCCGCGCGCGCCTGACTTCTACTACGGAGTGGCCGTAGCTGCCGGAGACGCCGAGCCGCCTGCCGGGCGCTGCTTTTTTTTTCCGCTGCAGCTTCTTCGACGCGCCGCATGGTGCCGCCACTGTGTATGGTAGCGTCGGCGCATGCAACAATTGTGACTTTATCTGGCTGTCCGCGCTCGCTCGCGCTGACGGGAGTTTCACCTCCTATATGTCTTACATTGGGGTGAAGACCAATGGAATACCTTACAAGATCAGGGAGGCTCTCCTGGTGATCCTTTTGAGCATGTGCGAAGCTCAATGCATTAGTTACATCACCATCGTCATCATTCTGGTTACGCCCACTACAGCGTAACGGCTTCTCCCATACTTCTCCAACTACCCGGTCATGTACTAATTGGGACCATGTTGTCCCTGCAAACTTGTTAATCTCATACGCCCACCTAACATTCTGCCGCCTCCTGCTACGCTTCCCTTCCTATGGGATCCAGTCCGTAACCCTAAATGACCATCGGATACCTTGCCTCCTCCTTACATGTCCTGCAGATGCCCATTTCATTTCCTTGATTTCAACTAAGATGACGTTAACTCGCGTTTCTTCCCTCACCCAGTCTGCTCTTATCCCTTAAGGTTACACCCGTCAGTCTTCTTTCCATAGCTCGTTGCGCCGTCCTCAATTTAAGTAGAACCCTTTTCGTAAACCTCCAGGTTTCTGCCCCGTACGTGAGTACTCGTAAGACACAGCTGTTATACACTTTTTTCTTGAGGGATAATGGCAACCTGCTGTTCATGATCTGAGAATACCTGCCAAAAGCACCCCAACCCATTCTTGTTCTTCTGATTATTTCAGTCTCATGTTCCGGATCCGCAGTCACTACCTGTCCTAACTACATGTATTCCCTTACCACTTCCAGTGCCTCGCTACCTATGGTAAACTGCTGTTCTCTTCCGAGACTGTTAAACATTACTTTAGTTTTCTGCATATTAATTTTTAGACCCACCCTTCTGCTTTGCCTCTCCAGGTCAGTGAGCATACATTGCAATTGGTCGCCTGAGTTACAAAGCAAGGCAACACCATCAGCTAATCGCAAGTTACTAAGGTATTCTCCATTAATTGTTATCCCCAATTCTTCCCAATCCAGGTCTCTGAGTACCTTGTGTGAACACGCTGTGAATAGCATTGGAGAGATCGTATCTCCCTGCCTGACGCCTTTCTTTATTCGGATTTTCATGCTTCCTTTATGGAGGACTACGGTGGCTGTGGAGCCGCTATAGATATATTTCAGTATATTTACTTACAGCTCGTCTACACCCTGATTCCGTAATGCCTCCATGACTGCTCAGGTTTCGACTTAATCAAACGCTTTCTCGTAATCAATGAAAGCTATATATAAGGGTTGGTTATATTGTGCACATTTCTCTATCACCTGATTGATAGTGTGAATATGGCGTATTGTTGAGTACCTTTATGGAATCCTGCCTGGTCCTTTGGTTGACAGAAGTCTAAGGTGTTCCTCATTCTATTTGCGATCACCATAGTAAATACTTTGTAGGCAACGGATAGCGAGCTCATCGGTCTATAATTTTTCAAGTCTTTGGCGTCCCCTTTCTTATGGATTAGAATTATGTTAGCGTTCTTCCGAGATTCCGGTACGCTTTAAGTCATGAGGCATTGCGTATACAAAGCGGCCACTTTTTCTAGAACAATCTGCCCACCATCTTTCAACAAATCTACTGTTATCTGATCCACCCCAGCTGCCTTCCCCTTTTTGCGCAGCTCCCAAGGCTTTCTTTACTACTTCTGGCGTTACCTGTGGGATTTCAAATTCCTCTAGACTATTCTCTCTTCGATTATCGTCGTTGGTGCCACTGGTACAGTATAAATCTCTATAGAACTCCTCAGCCACTTGAACTATCTCATCCACATTAATAATGATATTGCCGGATTTGTGATTACATACATGTGATTCTTGCCTATTCCTAATTTCTTCTTCACTGCTTTTAGGCTTCCTCCGTTCCTGAGAGCATGTTCAATTCTATTCGTGTTATACTTCCTTATGTCAGCTCTCTTACGCTTGTTGGTTAACTTCGAAAGTTCTGCCAGTTCAATTTTAGCTGTAGGGTTAGAGGCTTTCTTACATTGACGTTTCTTGATCAGATCTTTCGTCTCCTGCGATAATTTACTGGTATCCTGTCTAATGGAGTTATCACCGACTTCTATGGCGCACTTCTTAATGATGCCCGTAAGATTGTCGTTCATTGCTTCAACACTAATGTACCCTTCCCGAGGTAATGCCGAATACCTGTTCTGTAGCTTGATCCGGAATTCCTCTATTTTCCCTCCTGGCGCTATCTTATTGATCGGCTTCTTATGTACCAGTTTCTTCCGTTCCCTCCTCAAGTCTAGGCTAATTTGAG
Organism: Dermacentor variabilis; assembly: GCF_050947875.1. Lineage (NCBI taxonomy): Eukaryota > Metazoa > Arthropoda > Arachnida > Ixodida > Ixodidae > Dermacentor > Dermacentor variabilis. Next base: position 44,828,435 of record NC_134573.1, on the reverse strand, counting down.
TTCTTACCATCGTATGGTCACTGCAGTGCACCTTGCCGAGCACGTCCACATCTTGTATGATGCCAGGTTTAGCACAGAGTATAAAGTCTATTTCATTTCTAGTCTCGCCATTGGGGCTCCTCCACGTCCACTTTCGGCTATTCCGCTTGCGGAAGAAGGTATACGTTATCCACATATTATTCCGTTCTGAAAGCTCTACTAATAACTCTCCCCTGCTATTCGTAGAGCCTATGCCATATTCCCGACTGACTTGTCTCCAGCCTGCTTCTTGCCTACTGTGGCATTGAAGTCGCTCATCAGTATACTGTATTTTGTTTTGACTTTACCCATCGCCGATTTCACGTCTTCATAAAAGCTTTCGACTTCCTGGTCATCATGACTGGATGTAGGGGCGTAGACCTGTACTACCTTCAATTTAAACCTCTTATTAAATTTCACAAGACCTGCCACCCTCTCGTTAATGCTATAGAATTACGGTATGTTACCAGCTATACCCTTATTAATCAGTTATCTGACTCCAATTCTGGTCTCTCCGCTAAGCCCCGGTAGCACAGGACGTGCCTGCTTTTTCGCACTGTATATGCTTCTTTTGTCCTCCTAACTTTACTGAGCCCTGTTATATCCCATTTACTGCCTTCTATTACCTCCAATAGCACTGCTAGACTCGCCTCTCTAGATAATGTTCTAACCTTAAACGTTGCCAGGTTCAAATTCCATTATTTATAATATTTGCTTAAATACAAATACAGGTATATAAGCCAGTCGTACGTACGTGCCAACAGAACGAACCTTGTGTACTGTCTTTGAATATTGCCGAGTTGAGAGCGGCCTGGATCGCACGCAAGAGCTCTGCACCGGGACCTGACAGCCATTTATGGCATGATTAAGAATGCTCACAGTGATGCATGTCTGACACTACTCAAGCTTTTCACTACTATTTGGGCTGCCGTATACTTTACATCCTCACGGAATGAAATGGTTTCGGTCTGTGTTTTTAACCAGGGTTAAATACACTCCCACGGTGGCAAGAGACTACCCCTTGGCTCTCGCAATTTGACTTTTTAAGATCTTTCAAAAAATAATTATTCAGCGACTCATACATTTTCTTGAATTGAACATAGTTGCTCAGTGGCTATGGTGTTGGGCTGCTGAGCACGAGGTCGCGGGATCGAATCCCGGCCACGGTGGCCGCATTTCGATGGGGGCGAAATGCGAAAACACCCGTGTGCTTAGATTTAGGTGCACGTTAAAGAACCCCAGGTGGTCAAAATTTCCGGAGTCCTCCACTACGGCGTGCCTCATAATCAGAAAGTGGTTTTGGCACGTAAAACCCCAAATATAATATAAGAATTGAACATAATGCTTGAACCCTATCAGTGTGGGTTCACAAGGGTGGTCCAGGACTGATCAGCTTGGGCGCGTTGAAGTACATATCTGTGACGCAATTTTGCTTAAACAGTTTCTTCTTATCAATATTCCTCGATATGGAGAAAGCGTACGACACAACGAGGTGTTACGGAATATTGTGAGACTTGACGTCAATAGGCATCCGCGCAAATACGCTAGAGCTAATCAAAATATATTTTTCTGATGCTACCTCACACGTCAAAATCGGCAGTGTATTGTCACGTCCATTTATGCAGGAAGGTTGCGTACCCCAAAGAAGCAACTCCTTCATCGTTTTTGTTGACCACCACTCCATGCTTCATTACCATCGCTAATATCTTATTCCGTCTACGTGGTCGATATACAAATAGGCTTCAAATTCTGTAATCTCGTAGTGTGCGAGAGACCGTTGCAGCAGGGTTTGAAAAAGGTGTCTAAGTGGGCAGAAAGAACTGAATTTAATGCTAACCCCACAAACGTTGTTGCGTTCTTTTTAGAAGAGAGGCCTTGTTCCAGACCGTTGTGTAGAACTATGTGGACAACAAATACCTATTGAGAGAGAGAACAATATCAAGGTATTAATTATATTTGACTCTAGGCTTACTTTCATTCCACAGATAAAACACTTCAAAAGAAAACGTCTAAAAACAATGAACTTACTCAAAATTCCAAACAACATGGGGTAGCGGCATGGAAGTACTTATAGAATCTTTACAAGAGCCTCATTCCATAGCGAATGGGCTATGGAGCCGTGGTACATCACTCTACTGCCCCGAATGCGCTGACCATGCTATATCGCGTCCACCATCTGGGTATCAGCAAACACCACTGGCGCTTTCATAACACGCCCTATTGAAAGCGTATACGTTGAATCGAATGAATGGTCACTCCATCTGCAGAGATAATACATCGCGCTTCACATATTTCCTCGAAGTGCACTCTAATTTTAAACATCCATGTTCTAATAACAATAATGAATCGACGTGCGCTACACTTTACTGTAATCGTCTCTCCGTAAGACAGCCTTTCTCACTGCGTGTGAGAAAGCTTAGCGATGAAATGGAGACACGGCTTAATGCCTTCAATCAAGCTGATTCCTCCTTCGGCGTGGCAGGCGGCAGAATGTCATACATCTCTGACTGAGGTTTTTTAGCGCACGAAAAGGGACGAAAGACAGTGGCGAAACGAGGACACAGCGCTAGCGCTGTGTCCTCGTTTCGCCACTGTCTTTCATCCCTTTTCGTGCGCTAAAAAACCTCAGTTATGGAATACCAACACGCCCTAACCTACGCTCTTTCAAGTCATACATCTCTTCTACGAGTTACAAAACACGCACCAGAGCTGGAAATCAGAATACATTTCCTATAATTCTAGCCTCAGCGCACGTGCACAGAGTTTTGCGCAGACGCTTCTAAGTCACATACCGGGGTATCTTGTGCAGCCGTCGGTCAATCCTTCTGGGAATCTGGTGCACTGCACCCGCAAACGCGCGTCTTTACGGCTGAGGCCAATTTCTATTGTGAGCTATGAAGCATGTAATGAAATCAGAACTTCAAAATCAATAATATATACAGACTCCCTAAGCACTGTGAAAGCCTTGAAATAGAACAATGCCGTAGTTATCGAGCTCTATTCCGCTTTGTGTCGACCTTATTCACTTAACCAGCAATTCATTTCATGCTGGTTGCGACGCCATAGAGTCATCGAGGGTAATGTGCTAGTCGACCAAATGGCCACGTCAATTGCTTCGCGCTCTGTTAATCCTACAGCTGCCCGCCCAGAAACAGATTTGAAGCCTTTCTTGCGAAACTGTGAAGCCCCTGGCAACGCTTGTGGGACGCTGAAAAAAATAATAAGGTTCACTTGACTAAGCCACAGGTAGGTTTCTAGCCCTCCGCAACGAAAATAAAGCGAACTGATGTCCTGTTCTGTCGTTTCAAAATAAGACACAAATATGGCATCCATAGTTTTTTGCTTACTGGTGTGAACCACCAATCTGTGTCAGATGTAGTGAACAGCTGACCGCCCTCCACATCTTGCTGGAGTGTCTGGAAGATGAAAGAGAGAGAAAGAAATATTTTCATCTAGCAGTCGTTATCATGTCCCTCTTCTTATTCTGTTTCTTGTTGAAGAACCGCTTTTAAACACCATAGCAGTTTTAGGTTTTTTGAGTGACGTTGTAATACATGTTTTCAGCCCAAGCAATTCGTGGCACATCCTCTCGCCAGAGGATCCTGCTGCAGTCGTAGTTTCCTGCATAGCACGCGCCTCCAGGCTCTTGGGCTACAAGGGCTCTGTCAAAGCAGTAGTCCGTCTTACAAATTCTTAGCGCTGATATATTTAATATATGTATTCCCTATTGCAAAACCCAGTGCCACTGGGACACAGTGCGCCGGATTATGGGCCCAGTGCCGCGCGCTGGATGCTGGGGCGCTGGGCCGCTGGGAAGGCGCGGCGCACTGGGACGCACTGGCTACTCTTGCGAAAAACAGCTCTAGCGCGGTAAATATGCGGTACCTGGACACCGTATATATTTTTTTGAATACAGAAAGTAACAAAAAACGTTTTAGTGCAATAACAAAAAGAACGTAAAATAGAACTGCTCCGACCAGGCTTTGATCGTCCGACCTACAGATCCCAAGCCTCGCACTTTACCGCTCCGCAGAGGGAAATAAGCGGATAATTTGCCATGTCAAAACCGAGAAGCAGTTCTAGTTTCGCAGAGCTACGTCTCGTACAGACATGGTTGATGCGCTATCGCCAAGCAACTAAAACTCACGCCTGTACCAGAAAGAAAAAAAAGTTGCTGTCCGTATACAGCAGTATGCTTGGAAGTGCCAAAACATCGATTTTCACTTGAGATTGCTATTTTAACTTCGAAAACAAAGTCCTAAATGAACCGCCGATCCGGGACGGTGTATGGGCTGTTACTGCCGATTTCGATAGCCCTTTCTTGTTCTTCACGCAAAGGATATGCAACGTTTCCTTAGTTCAGTGATGCCTTTCAGTCCACATGCCTGTCTAGTCATATATCTTTGACAGAGAAGCGCAGGCTAGTGCTGGGAGCCTTCGGCGGTAGCACATATACCTGTATTTATGACGCGTCACATCGGCGGTCATCGTTTCTTGTGCTGGCAGTGTAGACATGAACAAAAATTGTTTATTTAAGAACACCGATGCGAAAGCTGAAATATAGAGGGATTTATCCTTGTTAGACTTCTTGATTCCCGATCCTAGACGCGCTGATGGCGTGAGGACGGACTCGGCGGATACGCTAGGCCTAAGCTTCGGTCAGGACCGATCTAGGCGCGGGTAGCTGGCGAAAGCTAAAACCTGTGTATTTGAGCCTCAGAACTTTTTAGTACAATAGGGAAAGTGCAAGCACGCGAATCACCTCAGCTTTGTTATCAGTGCGATAATATCAGTCAGCGATAGGCTTCCAACTCGGTTTCCGTTCGCGCACGTTTGAACTTCTGCATTTCATGTCCACTCCACAACGGCGACAACTCCCAGTCATATGTTACGTGCGAACTACTAAAAAACGCGGCATAATCTGCGTTTACGTGGTTTAGTTCAAGAATTTAGCTATCCACGCAGCCAAAAGGGCAAATGAAGAAAACTAAAGTGATCTTCAGTTTCAAATGTCCATGAATAAACAGGGCAGCTCACGCTCCTTTATTCCAAGCTGCGACACAATATAGTGTTTTATGGCCCCAAGATATAGCGTTATTTAGGACAGGAGCGATGAAATTGTATAAAGCATTTAATATACAGCAGCGCTCGACCTTGTGTACTGGAACCAGCGCGGCAAAAACACAACCAGCGCAGTTTCCAGTGCGAACCAGCGAACTGCAGCGAAAACCAGCGCCTGTACAGCACCAACCCGTGCGCCCCAGCGTCATGTCAGTCGAACCAGCGTCTCTTCCAGTGTTACCTAGCTCTTATCCAGCGTTCTCACTGGTGTCCTAGTGAGTCCCAGCGAGTCCCAGCGAGTTCCAGCGTAGCCAGCGCGACCCAGCGCCAAAAAAAGCGCTGGTTTCACACTGGAAGACGCTGGTTTTTGCAATAGGGTTATCCTTTTAAAATGTATCTTTCGTGTTCATCGTATGCATAATTAGTCATTGCCATAATGTTCTTACATGTACATATTACGCTCTTTAGAGCGACTGTTTTAAAGTGCTTTTACATCCACATCATATCTACCTCTCGCAGTTCACTATTACATTGCCAACTCATTAACACTAGACTGGCGCTCTTTGGCATACTTGGCCCTTGCGCCATGAAACCTCGCATTTCATTATCATGTCGTCTCTCCTCTGCAATTAATCATAAATATTTCGCTGAGTGTTATAAACGATGCTGACTGTTTATGGTAGAGCATTTTAGCCCCTGAGAATTGCTTCCCTGTCGTATTTTAGTTTGTTTTCATGGATCTGCGAACGGTGCCCGCCATCCTGCATGTAAGTGACCAGTCTACGGTGTTTTAAACAGAGCGCCCTCTTCTGGTGTGCGTGGTCGGCGCTCAGCTTCGCCAACCGATGTCTCTCCCGAGCGGCATTTGCAAGTTCGTGATATTCGAGGACGTCCGAGTGGCGAGAGAGTCCAAGGAGTTTGTGGCCGTCTCCAACCGTAAGCTCCTCCTTCTATTCCCTTTAATAATTATTATTTCTTTACCTTACAGGTGCGTGCGCTCATTTGCAAAAGGTCAACATACCTGTCGCGGTAGCTCAGCGGATGGCGTTGTGCTGTTGAGTACGAGGTCGCAGGTTCGATATCGGTCACGACGGCTCATTTTCCGATGTGGACGAACTGGAAAAAACTTTTATGCGCGGTGCGTTGGGGGCACGTAAAAGAGCCCCAGGTAGGCCATTTTTTACTTGAGTCCCCCATTAATGCGTGCCTCATAATGACATCGTGGTTCGTTTAGGAGGAAGAGGGCCCTAGTTATTAGTGAGAACAAGCTGGATACCGAATAGATTAGTAGGTGCCTATTAAGATGCTAAATGCGCCGCTAGAATCCATCTTACGAGAACACTGATATTAATGCGATTTGCAGAATACCAATATAGCGCCACACGATATTGCTATCTCTGAACCGCGTCATGTACGAGGCGTGTATAGAAGGAGCTTCCTTTCCCGCGCTTGCCTCTAGCAATGCTGCAACATCTAGCAGTGCCACTGCGAAACCCGTGGGTGGCGTGCACTTGAATATATATTAAGACAGGATAGTCTAAACACGTGACACGTGGGTTCGTTCCCACCCCAGGACGACAGATTTTCTCAGATTTTTTGTTTATTGAATAGCTGAACATAACAAGTGGCACATACCCTCAGACCCAAGGTCGGAGACATTCATTGAAGAGCCGCATGTACCCACTAAACCAAGTTGCTTTTCAATAGGCTCACTGAAGAGCGGCACAGACTATGTGATACATAATCAGTGACGCAAGCTGCCGTGAAAGATATTCAGTCGCCTCTGGCACATGCCTAGAGGCGCATGCCGAATTTGTAAGCTTGCTGGGCCGAATCGAAGGCAATTCCCAGGGCCTCCTGAAGGAGAGCGATCCGACGCTTTACCAAGCTGCACCATAAATTCCATACGTATGTGCCGGTTTTCAATGAACATTTTACCAGCTTGTACAGCTTATTATCGGCCACTGGGTGTACGGCGAGCGAGTGAACAATTCGCAGCGTTCGCAGGCAACGACGCGCCACGAGTCTTGTCTAGGAGCCCATTCGCTGAGTTCTCGGCAGCACCACTTGATGGCGCCCCGTGTATAGGAAAAAGCGCGAGAGGAACCTGGCAGCCTCACGATACATATCTCAGTATTCGCATGGGCCACGCACCATGCATTTTTGAGTCCACGCTTATACTTCGCAGCGGCGCGGTAAGATGGCGCAAATGTTCAAAAGGTAGCGCTTGGGAGGAGTCTCGCTGCAGTACACGCCTCAGATTTAATGCGTTTCGATGGTGTCAATCTGTTGTGCCGCTATATTGATGAAATGTTACGGACGCGTTACCGTCGACATGCATTGTGAAAGTGAGTCTAACGAATTATTTTGTGAGAGAAACATACCTACCATTGTGACCTCATCAGTAGAGCATTGGGAAGACAGTGGTTCGATCGAACCATCCGTCACGCCATATTTTAAAGCATTATAGCCAACCTTAGTCCACTTTGGTAGTAACCAATAGCGAACAATAGGTGTTTTAAAAGTACGCAAGTGGCGTCACAGTGGGCACGAAACCGCATGTTTGTGAGAAGTTCGAGATGTCGGTACGTCGGGTTCTTAAACTGAACGTCACGTTGAGTCCGCAAACTTGCCCTGACGCACAAGGCTGTTGGGAAATCACTATCATGGCACTATAAGTACGCTATCACTTAATAGGGGGATATCAGTGCTCTGTTTGGCGATAGTTTTTCTTTGTCGCATATGAGTCAATTTAATGATAGTTCATGCTTCTAGGATGTCTCTTTAGAGGCTTGTGGCACCAGCTATCAATTCTTCTGAAATAATAACGTCTAAGGTGAGGCGGCAGAATTTCAGAAGTCATAGTGTGCTACCGCACATATTTGGAAGGGATTGGTGGGCGAAAATAAAATTATCTTACAACGGGGGTGTTTGCTTAGCAGCACTAGTTCTAGGTTGTAGCGGTAGGCTTAAGCAGACCAAGCAGGTCGGTACTATGGCGAAATGGCGAAGCCAGCAATTTTCGTTGTCTTCACTTTCACAAGCACTATTCCCACTGCCCAGTGCCTTCAGTGCAATCACTCCCCGCCGAAAGAGGAGCCATCCTGGCGACCTAACGGTAGGAGAACACAGGGGGGTTATGGCACTGCTTGAGCCGGGAGACGTGGACAATTTCCTAGCCGCGACGACGCTGGTCGGAAGGCGGTTCCATTGGCTCGATAAGGTAGTTGACCGCAGATGTTTGTTTCAGTACCCGATAAGGACCGTGGTACTTGGAGAGAAGCTTGGAGGAAAGGCCTGGAGGGGTATAGGGCACCCACAACCAGAACAGCGAGCCAGGAGCAAAGCACGTAGCCGTAGTGGATGAATCGTGGCGATGCTTTTGGCGCCACTGGTCCTGGGATGTGAACAAAAGGGCGAGCTGGCGACATTCTTCGGCATAAGTAGCCGCTCTGGAAACAGTCGTCCACTCTGAAGCGTCCGGCCGGTAAGGTGAAATCGTGTCCATAGTACATGAAGGTTCGTGTCCGTACAGAAGAAAAAAAGAAGATAACCCGATGGTGCTTTGCGTGGCAGTATTGTAAGCGTAAGTGACGAAACGCAGAATGCGATCCCAATTAATACGATGCGATCCCAATGAAATATACATGGACAACATGTCGCCAAGGGTGCGGTTGAAACGTTCGGTCATTCCATGATGCGACACTCCTTTAGCAATGCTGAAATGACGTCGGAGAGGAATACGCGACGACGGTCGCTCAGTAATTCTCGAGGTGCTCCATGGCGTAAAATCAGGTGTTCAAGGATAAAACTGGCTACGTCTTTTGCTGTGGCAGATGCAAGGGCTGAAGTTTCAGCGTACCGCGTAAGGTGGTCGATAGCAACAATAACACAGCGATTGCCGCTTGGAGTGTTGGGAAGCGGACCGTATAAGTCAATGCCGATGCGGTCGAACGCGCGCGCGGGGCATGGTAAGGGTTGCAAAGGGCCGGAGGCATGTTGAGTTGGCGTCTTACGTCGTTGGCATATGAGCCATGACCGGAAATACTGGCTAACGACACGGTGCATACCGCGCCAGTAGCACCGAAGCTGGAGGCGAGAGTATGTCTTAAGTACACCAGCGTGGCCGCATTGTGGGTCGTCGTGAAACATAGCGCAGATGTCGGAGCGGAGGTGTCGGGGTATAACAAGCAATCACTTGCGGCCGCTGGAATTGTAGTTGCGGCGGTACAGCAGGTTATCCCGAATGATGAAGTGCGCGGCTTGATGACGGAGCGTCCGAGAGATCGGCGGTGGTGACTGTCTAGACAGGAAGTCAATAAGCGAAGAGATTCATGGGTCCTTGCGCTGCTCTGATGGCATGTCGGAAATATTGAGGGGGAAGGCACCGCATGTGGAAATAGACGAGTGGACAGGACCAGAGGGCAGGGGTGACCGGGATAGAGCGTCTGCGTCTGAATGCTTTCGGCCTGAGCGATAAACAACGCGGATGTCATACTCTTGTAGGCGCAATGGCCAACGGGCGAGCCGACCCGTTGGATCTTTGAGTAAAGATAACCAGCATAGGGCATGATGGTCGGTCACGATGTCAAATGGACGCCCGTACACATAAGGACAAAATTTCCCTATAGCCCGAATGATGGCCAGACATTCCTTCTGAGTAACCGATGGTTCGCCTCGGCTTTGGTAAAGGTGCGGCTGGCATACGCGACGACGTACCCTTCGAAGCCGTCCTTGCGTTGTGCAAGAACAGCGCCGAGCCCGACACCGCTAGCGTCTGTATGGATTTCAGTTGGAGCAGAGGGAGCGAAGAGTCGCAGTACTGGAGGAGAGGTGAGAACGCGTCGCAGTTTTGTAATGCGTCATCGCATGCCGGGGTCCAGGCTGACAGGTCACAACTTCCGGTGAGAAGCTGCGTCAAGGGGGTGATGATAGAGGCAAAGTTACGGACGAAGCATCGGAAATATGAGCAAAGGCCGATGAAGCTGCGAAGCTCTTTCATGGTGGTTGGTTTAGGAAACTCGGATACGGCGCTAAGTTTCGTGGGATTGGGGAGGATACCATCCTTTGAAACTACGTGGCCAACAATAATATGCGTGCGAGCGCCGAAGGGGCATTTCTTCAGATTTAGTTGCAGGCCTGCAGTGGAGAGGCATGCAAGGACTTGCTCAAGGCGGCTGAGGTGCGACGGAAAGTCGGTGGAAAAAACCACAATGTCATCTAAATAACAGAGGCACGTTTTCCACCTCAGTCCTCGAAGAACGGTGTCCATCATTCGCTCGAAAGTGGCAGGCGCGTTGCAGAGGCCGAACGGCATGACGGTAAATTCATATAGCCCATCAGTTGTTATAAAAGCTGTCTTTTGGCGATCGGCCTCGGCCATTGGCACTTGCCAGTACCCGGAGCGCAGATCCAACGAGGAAAAGAATTCCGCTCCCTGCAGAATGTCCAAGGCATCGTCGATGCGCGGCAAAGGATAGACATCTTTGCGCGTTATTCTGTTAAGGCGGCGATAGTCGACGCAGAACCAAATGGAGCCATCTTTTTTTTTAACGAGGACAACCGGAGATGCCCATGGACTGTTAGAGAGTGGGATGATGCCACGCTCCAGCATGTCGTCAACCTGCTGGTCGATGATACGGTGTTCAGCAGCCGACACACGATATGGACGCTGGCGCGATGGTGTTTGTTGGCCGGTGTCGATACGGTGAACGACTGCGGACGCTCGACCCAAGGATGGTTGGTCAATGTGAAATGAGGCACGAAAACGTTGGAGGAGCTTGATGATTTCTGTGTGCTGCGCAGGTGTGAGTTCTGCGTCGACGGCACGAGCGAAGACGTCTACAGGGGCATCGGTCGCGACGGGAGGAGTGACGGCACAAATCGGAAGTGATGCCGTATCACCAAACATGGTGGCCGGGAGAAAGCAATCGAAAGCTTCAGAGCTACCCAGGCACTCGCCGCGGAGTAGGGATGATGGGTAGGCGGACGGATTGCACACGTAAAGGGCAGCAGAACCTTCGCAAAAAGTGACGACAGCAAACGGAAGCAGAAAGTTCCGGCGACACGCACAAGTGGTTGACGGCGTAAACAAAACAAGATGAGTTCGCAGCAGAGTTATATAACACAGGGCCAGAGCGGCGGAGAAAGGTTTGATATTGATGTCAGAGGCGGCAAGAACTTTAGGAGAATAATGGTCGTCAGGGTCAAAGCACCGTACTGATAACGTAAGTTCGGCACGAGCGCAGTCGATAACAGCTTTATTGACAGATCGGAAATTCCATCCAAGCATAACGTCGTGCGAGGAACGAGGAAGGACGACAAATTCGATAACATACATAACGCTTTCAATGGCGACCCGGGCTGTGCACGACGCTGAAGGCTGAATGCGATGCGAAGTTGCCGTACGAAGAGAAAGAGAGGTAAGGGGAATGGTCACTTTGTTCAAATTGCGGCGAAGCTTTTCACTTATAATAGAAACGGCAGCTCCGGTGTCGATAAGTGCGTGTATGGTGACGCCGTCTACGGACAGTTCAATTTCGTTCGCCGGGGCAGAATGAGGCCTTGAAATGTTCGACGTAAACGCAGTTCTTGCCTCTGGAACTGCGACTGTTAGTTTTCCTCTCGGGCTGGGCTGGGTCGGTGAACCATCGGGGAAATGGATCGTCGACGTGGGGAAGGCGACCGGCGGGAATCGAAGGGGTGGCGACTGTAGGACCAGTCCGGAGGAAGGTTAAGTGGGTCCTGACGCGGAAGTCGAGCAGGTCTGTAGCTTGAGGCGCCCCCACCGTCATGTAAACTGTGGCTGCGACGGCGGCAGAATCGTGCTACGTGGCCTGGAAAATGGCAGTAATAGCATATTGGCCGGTTATCAGGTGTACGCCACGGGTTGGCAACAGGGGTTCCAGCGGCCGAGTAAGGGACGGCAATCGGACGCGAAGGTGGTGGCGGCACATGGAAGGTGCCAGTGGGCCTGTAAGCATCAGGAGCCGGAGGTACGTAAGGCCGGGCGACAACGTCAGCGTAAGTTAGCGGTCCGGCTGCAGGCTGCGGAGGAGGGGCAGGTGGCAGCGCCGCGGCAACTTGCATCTGAATGACGTGACGAAGCGAAGGAGTCAGTGTTGTCGACGGATCGAATGCGCTATTCGCCAGAGAGAGCTGGCGTTCGGCTTCCTGACTGATTAACTGCTTTATCTCTGGCATTAAAACAGAGATGTCGCCAGTGTCGCGGCCGAAGTCCAACGGAGATAGATCCGCAGGGTCCTGCTGAACAGCGCGTGTTGATGCACGCTGCTTGCGCAGCTCGTCCTACTGCTGACAGAGCTGTATGACCTCGGCAATAGTCCAGGGACTCTTCGCGACGAGCATCTGGAAGGCGTAGTCATCGATGCCTTTCATGACGTTCTTGATCTTGTTTGCTTCATCCATAGATATGTTGACGCGCTTGCAAAGCGAGAGCACGTCTTCAATATAACTGGTGAAAGTCTCGTCCTGGCGTTGAATTTGGCCACGCAAGCGCTGCTCAGCGCGAAGCCGGCGAACGGCGGGACGGCCGGAGACCTCTGCCAAAGTTGTCGTGAAAGCCGACCAGGTGGTAAAATCGGCTTCATGATTGCGGAAGCATAAGTTTGCCACGTCAGTCAAGCAAAAGATGACATTTGTGAGCTTGGCGCGGTCGTCCCACTTATTATAGGCACTTACGCGGTCATATTCGGCGAGCCAGTCTTCCACGTCGTGGTCATCTGTGCCGCTAAATATGGCCGGATCGCGCTGCCGGATGACACCACAGCAAACGATGGGCGGGGGCTCGGGAGCAGCAGCCTGGGGCGGTCCCGGTTCATCCATTGAAAGAGCAGGTGGTAGCGTCCGACTGCGGAGTTCGAGGATATCGAAGAGAAATCCAGCACTTCCACCAAATACAATGTGGGTGTTTGCCTAGCAGCACTATTTCTAGGTTGTAGCGGTAGGCTTAAGCAGGTCGAGTAGGTCGGTACTATGGCGAAACGGGGAAGCCAGCAATTCTCGTTGTCTTTACTTTCACAAGCACTATGCCCACTGCCCAGTGCCTTCAGTACAATCTATTCGAAGAAGGACCTTAAAACTGAATTAGGAAAGCTGAATTATATGTCCCCATTACCGGCAGAATTTACTAGCACAAACGGCAGCCACGAAGTTAACCCCGCTACACTATTTATTACAGCTGGTGCTACAATAAGCGAAACTTCTTGTGCGTACATTAATTGCGTTTTCCGTACAGTGAATCCAGTGCGATGACGTGCAGTAAGATTCTGACGTTGGCTCACGGCGACTTCAGTAGTAGAAACAAATACCTAGGCTGCCACGGCAACCCGTAGTCACCATGCGCTATTCGATCTTCCTTTTTTTACGCCACTAAGGAGGAAATAGGTGGGCCGATTGTTTTCGTATACTAACTTTCAAGCCTATATTCGAGCATGGAAACGTGCAAATTAGCAGCATATTCAGACGGGAGCATATACCGCAGATTGAATTTACATTCCCTGCATCTTTAGAAGAGCTCCGTACCTTTATGCAAAAGCTATTTACCCTTACAAATAACAGACTAGATTTTCACTCTCAGGCTGGCTGATAGCTTCTGTCTGTCCCGACGCAGCCATGGTTTCGCAAGGCGCCAGATGGCCAACTCAGCGAATAACGACAGCAGGAGTCACAGGAGGTCGTAGGAACTCATTAGGCTATCATTCGCGGCATTTTGTCGACTTTTCACTCTAAACTTCAAGGCTAACTGCAACATTTTGTACCGGGTATTCAACACAGAGTGTTTCACCGAACTCGTGCCAAGCCCTAATAGATTGCGGTAGAAACCACCTCGAGAGGAATGTAGACGGTAATGCGTTAGCATAGAGTCAATATAAAGGGACAAAACGTATTGCCACCATCGAAACTAGTTATGTATGAGGCGTGTACTCCAACAAGGCTCCTCTTTGGGGCTTCCTTAAAGCTATAACCGCCATCGGGTACCGCTGCCGCGCATCCTGCGCACGGCTTCCAAAACGCATGACGCGCTAGTGCTTGCGAACGCCAGCACACGCGTTGTGCGGTAACCGCGCTTCTCTCTCGCGCTTCTTTCTGGACACGCTGCGCCATCTAGGAGCACAGCCGAGAAGTCCGCACGTGGCATTCTAGACAAGAAGCATGGCTTGCCTGTGCCATCAAACGCTGACAATCGTTATCTCGCTTGCAGCACACTGAGTGGCAAATACTCAGTGAACCAAGTTAGCGAGAGAATAATGAAAGAGCGGCACATACCCAGAGTCTGTTTCTTTAACAAAGACTACATCAGATCACTATTGCTGAGTAAAATGTCACTGGCAACGTAAGCATTGGAACCAATGCTACAAGAATGACATAAATTTTCAATCTTTTACGCCACTGTAGTCTTTCAAATGAAATTCACTAATATTTGTCATACGCTCAACACCAGAACCAACAACACGGCCAGATTCACGACGATATCCTCTCCTATGGCTTCTTGCAGAAGATGCGTTCAGCGCCTTTCTAAAGATGGCTGCCGTTGCCTCGTCCGCCGATTATCTACTCTCCCTGGACGCCGACGGAGATTTCTATGACAGCCTCGATGTGCGAAAACATGCAGTGGCCATCATAGGCCGCTATCTGACGAAGAACATTCGTGGCTATGGCTTTGCTCGACACCGGATGGCCAGTTCGGCCAATGACAGCAGCAGGCTGTGGAAGCACCACAGGATGCTTTTCGTGAGTATGCTCATACATGCCTCCTCCGATGATATTAGGCTGTAAAAAACTCATAGAGATTCGTAAAAGTACTAGTTGAAGCTGCGGTGCTAGTAACCACGGCAGCTGGAAGCAGGGGGGTTCAGTTAGCTTAGAAAGGATGGTTTGAACATGTATTTGTCTAAACTTCGTCGTTCTAGCTTTAACCGACTTATTGATTTCGCAAACTGATAATCCGGAACAAAGTACTGCGTCAGACAAAAAAAATGAACATGAATTATTTGATGGCACCATATGAACACAGGCACTCTAAGACGGAAGCCTGGTATGGAAAGCGTCACGTCATGCGCACATGAACAGATCATAAGCGATGATGCGTGTTCCTGAAGTTTTACTGAAAAACAAAGTATAGATTGCTTTGAAATTTAGGCCAATGAATGCAGATAAAGCGTAATTAATGGAGTCACAAGCTCGCGCGTAACCATAAGCACGAAGATCATACAACTTCATGTTGCCATCATCCTCATTAGCTTAGTAGTTCCAGTGCAGAACGAAGGCATCTCCCAGCGATCACTGATTACCCCTGTCTTCCAACAATGATGCCAACTTGCGTCTGCAAACTTCCCGAATTCATCACCCCAACTAATTTGGTCCATCATCGACATACGCTTCCCTTCCCTTGGCACCTATTGTGTAACCGTAATTGTCCACAGTTTATCTACCCCACGCATAACATGGCCGCCCATTTTCATTTTTTCTCTTTATGTCCATTAGAATATCGGCCAGGCACGTACATAAGGAGGGGCCCGGGGGGGGCCGCCCCCCCCCCCCGCCAAGGCACCACTCCTCACACATTCGTAAAGCGTCGACAAATCAATCTACTCGGCGCCCAACATTTTGCTGCCTTTTACAGCGACAGCAGTGTTTGATAAGCTTCCGTAGATTTTTTCGGCGTCCGCTAATAGAAAAAATCATCATGTGGGCTGATCCCGGTGATAGTGCAAAAAGGGTCCAAGATCAATGGCACGTACCCCTGTGGACTCGGGAACCTATAACGCGGCCTTCGGAATCTTCGGGATGGGTCCACATATGGGGGCCTCTAACCCTACAGCTAGATATGGCAGAACTTTCCAAGTGAATCAACAAGCGTAAGACAGCTGACATAGGAAGTATAATATGGATAGAATTGAACATGCTCTCAGGAACGGAGGAAGCCTAAAAGCAGTGAAGAAGAAACTAGGAATTGGCAAGAATCAGATCTATGTGTTAACAGACAAAGCCGGCAATATCATTACTAATATGGATGAGACTGTTCAAGTGGCTGAGGAGTTTTATAGAGATTTATACAGTACCAGCGGCATTCACGAAGATAATGGAAGAGAGAATAGTCTAGAGGAATTCGAAATCCCACAGGTAACGCCGGAACAAGTAAAGAAAGCCTTGGGAGGTATGCAAAGGGGGAAGGCAGCTGGGGAGGATCAGGTAACAGCAGATTTGTTGAAGGATGGTGGGCAGATTGTTTTAGAGAAACTGGCCACCCTGTATACGCAATGCCTCATGACCTCGAGCGTACCGCAATCTTGGAAGAACGCTAACATAATCCTAATCCATAAGAAAGGGGACGCCAAAGACTTGAAAAATTACACACTGATCAGCTTATTGTCAGTTGCCTACAAACTATTTACTAAGGTAATCGCAAATAGGATCAGGAACACCTGAGACTTCTGTCAAGCAAAGGAGCAGGCAGGATTCCGTAAAGGATACTCATCAATAGACCATATTCACACTATATATCAGGTATTAGTCTGAAGTCGTGAGACATTGCGCACAGAATACGCAAGCTTTCCAAACGAAATATAACCTCCGTTTTTTATTCCACTTTCTTTTGCCAGGTACTATTCATCAAGCTCACGGTCGCTGAACGATCGCATTGCCAGAGTTCCCTCTAGTAATTATTGAAGGAGACTCTGTGAAACAGCTGGCCAACACGATGAGTTTGCTGGGCCTGGAATTTTATCCCCATTCGTCATGTACATGCCGGCTTTGTAACGATTCTCTTCATTTTACATTTTTATGCCCTACGCATTGGCTGGCATGATGCTAGCTCTTCTTATCGCCAGTATAAATATCTTCTCTATCACCACTGGCTGCAACGGGTCATAAGAGATAATATGCGCTGAACGAAAATCCTTTTTTCTCCTATGATTTCGCAGTTCATTTTCTCAAGCCCACTGTTTAAGTAACATCCAGAAGGGTTGCGCTGGCCGATGGGAAACTGCAGCTATATTCATATAAGTCCTACAGTACAAGCTATCGCCTATTGAGTAATACCTAATACCATTCCGTCTAACACTGCTCTCGAAAACGCAAGGACGTTTGCAGCAAAGCCTACAACTCGCAGTATGTTTTTTTTAAAAAAAGAACGTTCACACAAAAGACAAATACACAAGATACGATACATATTCCCTCTGAACGGCTCCATAGCATTTTTTGAAACTGCGAAGCGCGCTACCGATTTCTTAGTTTAAGTATTTCATGCCCGTTTCTGGTCCAGTACCTGCGCCAGTGGTCGAGCAAGCCATTCACCACGTTTATGGGCCTCCAGATAGAGCGCGCATGGAGCACAACCGACGGCTATGTCAGCGGACGTGTTGCTGAAGTGGCTGCGTAAGTAGTCCTAAGACCACGGATCAGGCCTTAACGTCGCTCCTTTTTCTTAATTACAGCGATGCTATTAGTATGAGTAGAAGTGTTGAAAAATTGTCCGTGTTATGGAAAAAAATTGATTTGTTGAGTGTAATGGTGGATAGGCGGTGATGTCTGGCGATAAGTTTAAATGACGTGGGAGGCAAAATTCGACAATAAATCTAATAGATAAGCTCGAGAAAATTACTTCGCTGAAAATGTAGCAGTGATTCTTCATGGTCCCACATACCTGGTGTGTTTTAATTACAGAATCTTAGAAAAATGCTGGGCTTCGCCAAATAATTATCGTGCAATAACTAGAATTTTCAAGCTGGGGTGCTTGCATCTTTAGTCTGTCTGTTTGGCGCAATTTTAGAGAACGTTGGCTGTGAGTAATAGCGGTGCTGCAGCTGAAGATATCAAAAGCAATAATACCGAATGGTCTTTCTGAAGCCAGTGAAAAGAATGCTCTCCTCATGCTAAGCCCTCCCCAATCACTTGTTTATATTTAGGACTAGGTTTAAGAATGAGCAAAGGCAGACAAAACTTAAAGAACCTGTGATAGTGTCACAGTATGTATAATTAAGATGGTTCGCTAAAACTGGTCCATTCTATTTAGAGATACGTCCACTTTTTTCTAAGTATTGTTTTGAAGTTAGCAATAGCTGTTACTACAATCGCTTCTAAAAAACAAAGGGTATGATGGTCAATGCCATAATTAGTGAAATAGACCTAGCGTACCGGCTCTATGCTATAAACTTTTTTACAAATGAAGGTTTACTGATTCCAGCCGGTAATAGGAGGTAACTTCTAATGTATACGGCGTATGCTTATTTTATTTGAGTATAAATCAGGTCATCGTGACACAGCTCTCGGCTTATGGAAACCGTTGCTGTAGAAATACAGTATGAAGTTTCCGCGCTAAATACAAAACAAATAAATGCATTTCTCTTCCAATGTTGTAAGTATCTTTTAGGATGTGTTTAACCTCATCTGCTTCATATGAAGCGCAAACTTCATGCGAGTGCGGTTTCGCTGTTTGGTGATTGCAAGACCCAGTATTCCCTAGACGACGTGCATTTAGTGCCTACCAGCGGTCACAGACGCTTCGAAGCATTGAGCGTAATTCACAGATAAACGCCTACGAATTTGTGTTCTTAGTTTTTCTTGACCTTGGCTGGCTCTTTGCTCATAGCCACAGTATAGCTAAGACTCAAGGGTGCATTTGATGCTATCGTCATTCACGCTGCGACAACGTCGTCATGCCAACGCCGGCGCTCGTCGCTTCCAAGTCCCACACCATTTACGTCGCCACTTCCTCGCCTTCAATCAAACCATATAAGCAACGAACAACACCTTGCAGCCTAGTTATTATGGCTCCTACTCACGCCCCCAGCTGGAAAATGGTGTCGCGTGGTTTAAGACTGGACTGTAAGGCAACTTTGCCGTTCCCCATTTCAGGCAGCGTTTAGTTCCTGACTAAGGCTTTTTGATAGTGGTGTTGTTGGTGCATATATTGTGGAGGCCATGCATGGCAAGTAATAATGGAGAAGCTATCATTGAGAGGACGATGGCGTGATTTCTGCAACCCATTTCGGTGGCGACTAGATAACGGGCTGTTAAAATATTATCTAGTCGAATACGAAGTCTGCAATGCAGAATTCGTTGCCAGCGCGGATTTGATTAGAACAGTCATTATCAATGTTTTGCAGGTTCTTCAGTGTCTAGAACATGAGTCTCAAGAGTATCGTCAACATTGCGCCGCTTTGGTTGCCATTTCTGCCGTGTTGTTGTCGTCACTGTAGTCGTATCATATATTTCAGCTTTTGGAATAAATAATGTCTTTAAACGCTGCCAAGCTTTATGGGTGTAATTCACCGGGAGCGCAAAATTTTGCCCGCTCTTCTGGAAGAATTACAACTGCCACTAAGATGAAACTTTGCACAAATCACGGACACTTATGGCAAATGTGTATACGTAGTCAAACGCATATGGAATCAAATATGGCCTTTATAATACGTTTCTTTAGCAAATGTTCGAAAGCGTCCTTAGAGTAGTCGCCAGCTATGTTTTCCAACGTGCTAATACCTCTGTGTGACAAGCTTATATTTGGTTGAAGTAGGGGCCATCTTGAATGTAAATTGTAACGAAGCTTTAACCTGCTTAGCCTCATTAAGAGGATTCAAAATAACTGGTAAATCCTCGTGGTTTTTTGGTTATTGTCATGTGTTATATGAGGTTCGCAGTAATTCTTCCTGGAGGCCTCGGTGAGCCAAACGAGGCATCTTGTTTTTTTTTTGTGGAGTGTAAGGGCCCGGTTGCGGGTGATGTCTAGGCAAAGTACCGGATGTGCACTTGAGCTAGGGCTCTATAACGTAAAACTATTCCAAACTTTTCTATTCCCATTATGCAAGCAGCCCTCCGCGATTGCTCAAAAATTTTTTGGACCACCCCCACTTCACCTGTCTGTCAGGCGACGTCACGAAAACCGCGAGAGCTCCTAATCTGACATGACGCGTACACACTGATTATGCATGGTTGGACCGAACAAAAGAAAAATAGTTATTTCTGACTCGACGCCTTTTAGCTATTAGCCCTCGTCTTTTGGTCCAAAGCTTTTGGGCTGCACCCAATTCACCTGCCTGTCACGCGACGTCACAAAACCACAAAAACTCACCGCATCAAAGTGAGGTGTACGCGTTAAAGGTGCATTATTATGCCGAACAAAACAGAGTTTTCTTCTGAATAGCCACAGGCTGCCCCGTTCCGAAAGGAATAAAAGATGGCTGCCGCCGATCACTTAGTCACTCGCTATTCGCACCTGACAGAGAGCATGGGTTTATTTGCATATAATAAATCTTTTTGCATGGCCGTGTAACGTTTTCGAGCGCTTTCAACACTTGTACGACCTCGTTCTGCCAAGTCTTCTTTGTTGAGGATCCGTTTTAGCATTATTGTTAAGCTTCCGTTGCATGCCGCCGCAATTTTTGACCAGCCACCGCAAGCTAAGTAAGGGAAAGGGGACCAATCGCAGACACCGGCACCGCCGTCTTCATCCGGTTATCGATTTTCAGCGCAGTAGCTTGGCCCCATAGAATCCCTCTCCACTTGAGCGGGCTACTCGCCTCTTTTCAGCCAATCAGATAAGACAACCCGCTCAGTGTAGGCAATGTCATTCGTTTTTGAAGCGACCAAAAGTGATCTCTTATGAACAAGGAGAGCGTTTGATTGGTGTGTTGAGACAAGCCTGCGGGTCACCGCCCGATTCTTGCGTAGGCGGTTATGCAAATTTGACGTCAGGAGATTGGAATAAAAACATATTGAAATAGTTTTACGTTATAGGGCCCCTGGTTGCGACTTTTACAGGAGAGTACGTATGCAAGCATTCCGGAGCACTACCAGTACAATACAATAATACAATAAATCTTTATTGTGCATAAAGAAAAACTAAATACAGATAGTAGGCCTGCAAAAGCCTCACAGTGTTTTAAACAAGAATATGCAAAATTTATAATGTTGTCATTGCAGAAATACTAAGGAAACCAAGATCAAATTCAGCAAAACTGGGCAACTCGAATTAAATCTTCGTGCGAACCTAAATATATGCGGTTAAAGTACAGGGTGTTTGAAAAGTGGCTTTAGCAATTGCCCAAAAGCATTCTTTCGCCATTTCGTTTCATGTTTACCAGTGGCCTAAGAGAAATATACGGCACACCAAGCTTATAATTGCTTGGAATGTAGGGCATGTGAAGTGTACTGCACGCATAAATACATGTGTAATTGTTAAACTGAGATGAAACCTTTAGCAAGAGAGTAAGGTAACATTAAAAAAAATATGCAGCATAACCTTTATTGTTACAAGAAGTCAAATGTATCGAACAAGATTGCAGATGAATAATATTCTAGTTAAGATTTAATGGTGTATTTACGTGGAGGCTACCACTTGTAGACGACTTCGTTTGTCAGTTTACGACACTGAGCAAAAAGAAAAAGCGAATAAATAAAGATCTTAGCTTTCTTTGTGTTTCCATGGAATTTGCCATTATATTGTGTGGGACTGTCGATGTTTTGCGTATAAATGTTTACTCGGACACATTCAGTTACATCGCTCTCTTTGTTCAGATCGGTGGACTTCCTTATTATGGTAGTTCATACCATCATCCCACTTGGTGCGTCCTCAGCCAACCGTTGTCAAGTGGACGCTATGTGCAGTTGGAGTGGCGATTTGTTCAACGACAAGCATCGTATTCCTGTGGTAAGCGAACACTGCGCCATTTCCCATGATTATTGCAGTGCACTGGAAATCTCTATATCTCAGGGCTGTGTGGTTCTAGCTTTCATAAACAGAGATCTCTATTTTTAAGGTGTACCTGCTGCAGTGTTTTTAATTTCGCTCGAATCTTGCTACAGTATTTCATATTATGTTACGCATGGTCATGTGAAACTATTGACCTCGTTACTTCTTCCATTGCTCCGACATTTTCGTGCCACTAGGAACTCACAAGCAGGCCCTTTTTCTGTTGGTTAGATTTACATAATAGAGTGGTTTCGCTCTTTTTGAATCAATAGAGAAGACAAACATGTAATGCGCTTTGGATAACTCAAGAAAACATGATCTTATTGCGGAGTTTACAGCAAGGAAAAGATAGTCCAAAATCCTAAAGTTGTTAAAATAAAAACACAGGTCATATTATCACTATATTCTAACTCTGCGTACCACAGTAGCGTGCAATTTCATCTTCGTCTTATATTTCATATAGCATCACTAACCCATTTCTTAGAAATTCGAGGTATTATTTCTTGACAACGTTTTATATCATATAAGGTTGCCCTCGCTGACCGCTTCCTGGCTATGGCGGGGCGCTGCCAAGCTCTAGGTTGCGGGTTGCGGTGGCCACATTTCGATAGGGGCGACATGTAGAAAATGCTTGTGCACTCAGGTTTAGGTGCACGTTAAAAAAACAGCCAGGTGGTCAAAATTATTCCGGAGTTCCCCAGTGTGGCATACCGCATGATCAGATCGTGAGATTCACGTGATCTTAAAGTTAGTTCAATGGGCGATCTTAAAGTTAGTTCTATGCGCTAACCTAGCTTTATATGCATGGTATTTTTTGGTATGCCATGGTATGCCTTTGGTATTTTTTTAAATGACGCCGTTGTTGACGGCTCTGCCGAAGTGGCAGAGGAAGCGGCCATAGCACTGGCCCTCACACAAACCCAAGCGACATACGTGATCTGCGATTCGCAAACGGCAATTAGCAATTTTGCAAATGGGCGCATCTCGCAAGACGCGTATCACATGCTCCAGCGACATCCCATACACCAAGTAGAGGCCGATTTCGATAACCGAGGGCATTTGCTTGGAGTCCGGCACACAGTGGATTGAGCACCCCCAACGAAGCGGGTCACCGCGTTGGTCGAAGCCTCACTCACCGAGCATCACCGGAGGAAGTGCCCCCGCGGGGTACTGCAAACGTCTGGGCGCGGGAGAATCGTATGACCAGGTTCCAAGAAATCACCACACACTACCAGTTACAAAGACGCGTGTACCAATTCCCTCGCGTTAGGTTAGACAGGACGCAAGCAGTACACTTCAGACAATTACAAACGGACTCTTACAGAAACCCCCGACTCATCCACGCCATGTATCCAGGCATGTACACTACAAACAGATGCACATTGAGCGGCGAGGTTCCCAGACTTAATTACATGTTATGGGAGTGTAACAAACAAGACCCCTCCGTCTCTTCCACCGCCAGCCTCCGCTCGCGCTGGAAGACCGCACTGCTCAGCTCGAACCCCGACAACACAACTCTGGGCCGCCCAGCGAGCCAAGGAAGCCAATTCGAGACAAGGTCTCGGAACCGCGTCCGCGGCGGGTGCCCAGACCCACTGCAAATACGCCGGACTCAAATCTTATTGATTTGAAAATAAAGTTTACGCTCCTCGAAACGTTACCGTAATGGTGCCAGAACTGCCCTTAATGTGAGGTATGCGCGAGCTCATGTTTGAGTGGTACGCAGTCCTTTGAACGTTTGTATTCAACGTGATTCCACCTCTCTCTCTCTCTCTCTCTCTCTCTCTCTCTCTCTCTCTCTCTCTCTCTCTCACACACACACACACACAGACACAGGTGTGTATATGTATATATATATATATATATATCTATATATATATATATATATATATATATATATATATATATAGAGAGAGAGAGAGAGAGAGAGAGAGAGAGAGAATGATTGCACCTCTCACTTTGATATATAAAGAAGTGAGAGGTGGAAGCAGCGTTCCAAATATATTGATTTCAGTTATCGTACGTGTTTCTCATTTTAGTGAAGCGCTTAGGGGAAATTTGTGCTTGATTTGAACAATGCTGACCTCTTAACAAAACAGAAGTAGGGAAATGGTTGATTTTTTTATGCGAAAGAGTCCAATACGACATTCAGCGAAAAAGCCTGCGTCTGTAATAGCTAAACGGCACCTCAGTTCCCTTTGGCTGTGATGGCAGGGCACGACCATCCCTAGACAAAGCAGAGCGGGCGGAAGGAACACCTGCCGCAGCAGCGCGCCAGGTGTTGCGTGAGGGAAGAGAGCACCGCCGTGACTACACGCCACCATCGCTCTCGCTCTCGGAAGCTTGTTATACGCGCATTGTTTGTCCGCGCAAGCCCTAGCTGCCCCTCGGTAAGGTCAAATCAAAACGCCCAAGTATCGCAGCGCGCTCGCTTGCGCATTTAACTCGAAGAGCCACTCAGCGTCGTTCAATTTGAGTTTATTGAGTAGAACTACTTGCTGGGCTAGGTGGTTGAGACCTAATGAATACATTGTTGCGCTAACACAAAAATGAAGTCATAGAAAGAGAAGTAGGAAACGATAGGTCGAGCACCGGATTTATTTTTGTCGTCTATAGTGATTGCAAAGACGTTTTTAACAGATGCATTTGTCAAGCGGGAAAACAGACGTAGCACTAACGCAACTCGTGCCTCTCTCTTTTATGTTATATGCCTCCAAAAGTTTTCTTGCTAACGCATCCCCGCTCCTGCCAGTTATCTTAATCTCACTCAGTAGTGGCTGACACCTGCCTGCCAAGCAAACCATGCTATGCGCAGGTAAGTGCACATTACATTTGTTCATTATAGATAATTCATCTTCCCGTGCCCAGCCATTGACGCATCTGCTCGTTTGGCCCACGTAGAACTCCCCACATTTAAGCGGTATCTCGTGTATAACGCCCGTCGCAGATTTCACATACGGTCGTGCAGTTTTTTCTGGCATCCTAACTTTTTGTCCACCCGGCTTGTGTGCGTACACAGCCCAGCCAACCTGCGTGGCGCCGAGAAAACAACAGGCACACGAAACCTATTTGCGACTTTCTTCAAATTGTGGGAAAATTGGTAGACGTATGGCACCCCTGCGGGTTTGCGTTCTTTTTGGTCAGGCCTAAGAATATGCTTTTTTCCCCTTCACTTTCTGGAACAATATTTTTTTTGGCTGACCCTACGACCGAGCTCGGGTATCCGGCTGTGTGTAGCCTCGCCATTTGCTTGTCAAAGCTAGCCTGCATCGCGTGAGGGCAAAAGTTCATAAGAGCAGATTCAAGGCAAAGAATGGCTATTTCTCTTTTAAATAACTTTGAGTGTGCGGAATCGTACGGTAGCAATTCCTTTAGGGCACGCAGGCTATACTGCCAACAGACGTGGTTTTTGTCAAAAACTAGACATATAAAAACTGAAGATTACTATGGGAAGGAATTCATGTTTAAATAGCATGCCCTTCCCTTGCAGCGTAGAATCGACTAAGACCTTAAAGAAAAGAAAAAATGAGCGCTCGACCCCTCGTTTCCCTACTTTTCTGTCTGTCTTTATTTCGCTGCTGGCGCAGCTGTGTATTTATTTGACATTATAGCTTTCGCTTTCACAACTCGTAAGAAGTGCTTAGGTGTCCTTGGATTTTTTTAAGCTTGGTATCTTATTCGTTCTCAAGTTCTAGCAAGATTTTCTGGTAAAATAATACCTTCTATGCATTTATGTGTGCTAAATTGTAAGTTGTGGTACTATAGTTTATCCATTTTTGCTATAACGTTTATCGTTTGCATCGTAACACCGTTCTAGATTAATAGATTCATTACTGAAGATGCTCTATTTTATGCAGCGACAAGCAACCAGCATCCTGAACTCCTTGAAACTCCACCACAACGTACAGGTGCCTTTGCTCCTATCGCTGTCCTTTGGCGTCTTACAGTATGACGTCAAGAGAGACCACAGCAGCGAAAGTCCACGTTTAAGCGGACTGAACTGCTCCACCGTTACTCTCCAGCCGTTCACTACGGTAAGGAATATTTTTGAAGAAAAAGACGCTTCATTGGCAACTTCTGACTGTGCGATATTGATGGAGTGCAATACAATCTCCGACGTTTCTATTTTACAGCAAGCCGCAGAAAAATGTTTCCAATAAGTCAGCGTAATTCAGGCATGCCATTCTTTCACTGGGCAATAGCACTGTGCAACTTAGAAGGAGCAATTCGAAACCATGATGTTTTCAGCAGCTATAATGAAAATGAGGTAGCTATGTTAGCAGACTCCGACACACAAATCACGCTACTCACACTTCTCAATACTTCTCAATACTATCTGGGCTGCTGGTTATCTCTCACGAAAGTGGAAGGAAGCTATTGTGATCCCTGTTTTGAAGCATGGTAAAGACACTTCATTGCTTACTAGCTACCGTCCTATAGCGCTTACGAGCAGCCTCTGTAAGCTTTTTGAAAAAATGATCAATCGCCATCTCGTACTTCTCCTAGAGCCCAGTAAAATGCTTGACCCATTTCAATGTGGTTTTTGGGAAGGGCGATCTACTACCGACCATCTCGTGCGCGTCGAAGCGAGCATTCGCGATGCCTTCGTGCACAAACGATTATTCTTCTCTGTATTTCTGGATATGGAAAAAGCGTACGACACAACCTGGCGGTACGGCATCCTGTGCGACCTTTCCGTTCTGGGTTTCCGAGGCAATATGTTAAATATTATAGAGAGCTACCTAGAGAACAGTACATTTCGGGTGAAAATAGGTCCTGCACATTAATACAGGAAGCTGGGGTACTAGAGGGTGGCGTACTCACCTGCAGGCTCTTTGTCATAAAGATGAACACGCTTCGTGCATCATTACCACCAGCTATTTTCTATTCCGTCGACGTAGACAATATACAAATAGGTTTCAAATCCTGCAACCTCATAGTCTGCGAGAGACAGGTACAGCAAACCCTAAACAAGGTGTCCATGTGGGCAGACCAAAATGGATTTAAAATCAACCCCCACAAGAGTTCTTGTGTTCTCTTCACAACAAAGAGAGGCCTGGTCCCAGCTCCTTTTCTAGAAATGGGCGGACAAGAAATTACTTCTAACAATGAGCACAAATTTCTAGGTGTTATACTTGACTCTAAGCTAAGTTTCCATTCCGCACATAAAATATCTAAAAACAAAATGTCTAAAAGCAATGAACATACTTAAAGTCCTATCCCAAACAACATGGGGTAGCGACAAGAAACGCCTGTTGAATCTTTACAGGAGTCTAGTCCGATCACGAATAGACTATGGTGCCGCAGCATATCACTCTGCCGCCCCGAGCGCGCTAAAGATGTTATACCCCGTTCACCATCTGGGAATCCGCCTGGCCACTGGCGGATTTCGAAGAAGCCCTGTTGAAAGTCTGTATGCCGAGCGGGATGAGTGGTCACTCCATTTTCAGAGAACATGCATCAGCTTTACCTATTTTCTGAAAGTGCGCTCTAGTAAGGAACATCCATGTTTCACAACCGTTAACGACTTGACGTGTGAAACACTTCTTCGTAATAGACCCTCTTTGAGATTACCTTTCTCGCGACGTGTAAGAGAACTTAGCGAAGAAATGGACGTCCCATTTCTTGAACATTGCCTAATGCCTGCAGCTAAGCTATTACCGCCCTGGCAATGGCAGGTGATAAAATGTGACCTATCCTTTGTAGAGGTCACAAAGCATGCTCCTGGGCTTGGAATTGCCATGCATTTCCGTGAGCTTCAATTGAAGTACTCCTGCTCCGAATTTTACACAGACGCGTCAAGGTCACATGCTGGCGTATCCTACGCTGCTGTTGGTCCCTCTTTTACTCAATCTGACGTGTTGAACCCACTAACAAGTATCTTCACTGCAGAAGTCTATGCAGTACTGTGTGCAGTGAAACAGATAAAAAAAACTGAAACTTGACAGAGCAATCATATTCACAGACTCGTTAAGTCTTGTAAAAGCACTCATTTCTTCACAAAAGCATACGAATCCAGTCTTCAATGAACTCTACTCACTCTTATGCAACATCTATTTATCACATATACATTTAGTAATATGCTGGGTTCCTGGCTATAGAGGAATTGAGGGAAATGTGCTTGGCGAAGAGATCACCAAATCAATAGCATCGCAAGGTATTCGTTCTGCTGCTGTCCCTGCCATAGACATGAAGCCTTTCCTAAGAAACACACTACGAAGCCACTGGCAACGCTTGTGGGACGCTGAAACGTCCCACAGTAATAACGTCCCACAACCAATAAGCTTCACTTAATTAAGCCGAAGTTAGGTTTTTGGCACCCAACTACGAAAACACGAAGAACGGATGCCCTATTCATTAGACTGAGAATAGAACAGACATTTAGCACTTATAACTTTCTCTTGACCGGTAGCGAGCCTCCAACCGGTGGTAGATGTGGCGACCGGCTGACCGTCCTCCATGTCTTCCTGGAGTGCCGGGAAGCCGAAAGAGACAGGAGGAAACATTTCCCTTTTGCATACCGCCATTGTATTCCCCTGCATCCGGGTATGTTTCTTGGTGACGAACCGCTTTTTAAGACCGAAGCAGTCCTCGCCTTTTTGAAAGATGTTGTCCTCCACGTCACAAGCCCATTAATTTTGTAGCGCATCCTCTTTCCAGAGGATGCTGCTACGATAGTTTTCTTTGTATAGCACATGCCTCTGGGCCCTCGGATTTCAAGGGCTCTGCTGAGGCAGTAGTGCTCTAGTCAATTTTAGCACCCCAAAGATTTTATATATTGCATCATTCTTTCGCTCTGCATTCTAATGTTCATAGTACACGTCAATAGTAATTCCCATAATTTTACTACATGCAGATATTACGGAATTTACATCAACTCTTTTAGGCCCTTTACAGCCACGTCACACTCAGATCACAGAACACATCAGTTCACTGCGAACTCATTAACAGTAGCATGACGCTCATTGGCCACACCTGGCCCTTGCGCCATTAAGCATCAAATATCCATCCATCGTACTGCTTTAGGTATCACAGCACGTAAACATGGCAAATACTTCGAAAATGCAATAAATATTATTTAACGACAAAAATAAAATGCAATAAATAACAACCCACGCCATTACATCTCCGAGGAATGAGCTAAATGTCACTCCTTATGCAGATACAAACATACCAGAATACATCTCGCGTTTTTCAGCGGGTCATCAGTAAAAATGAAGGAATAATTTTGGCTGAAGAAATGTGCCTTATTCGATTTAGATTATTCTTGCACTCGTAGCCGCCTGTAGATCCAATGCATGCTGAAAATGTACAAATGTAGGTGGCATAAAATATCAGAGGAATCCATAGGCGTGCATCTCAATAAACATGTGCAGTCATTGCGGTGCTTATTCCCAATTTGCTGGAGATTTCTAACATCGGTTGTGAAAATTAAAAAATAATTATAAGTGGTCAATGCAAAGCAAATGTTGGAAAATGCATGTCAAAGCAGAAAAACGTCTAAAAATGTAGCCGTTCAGATTGCCATTAATTCCTGGGCACGTACGTTCCGTGAATATCATGTAAACCAGCACAAAGAACATTTTATACGGTCTTCACTGCTGCGATATACAAGTAACCCCATCACATATTTTCTTCTATATACTTCAACGCCAGAGTGCTTGTAACGGTGAAAACGAAAGCAAAATACATTTTGCATGTCTGACTATGCTAAACATATCTAGACAGCAACACAATTACTGAACATCAATTTCAATATGGCATTCCGATTCGAAGCTCTGAATTTTGCCTAATTACGACGGTGAATAATCTGCAATCTACTACCATCTGCAATTAAGTTGCCACGCTAGGTCAAGCACCAGAATAGAATATACGCGAGAACAGGTAAGTGTCTATTGAAGTAGATTCATGGGAGTGATGTTTTACGACGAGTTGTCTTGACTTCAGCCTGAACGGCATGTGTTATACTGTTTACATGCGTCCGCCCGACAAGGTCAGCTATACCAACAGGCTCAAAATTATCGATACCCCGCAGTAGAATACAAGGTAAACATTCACGACGAAGTTCGTGAAACTGTCTATATTTTATAGAGAAACGAATATATTGTGCCGGTTCTCACAAAAGAAAAAGATTGTTTTCTAGAGTAAACGAGGCATACTCACGGTATGAAATGCTATGCATTCAAGAAAGCAATGTGCTGTATTGATAAGCTGCCTTCAGAAAATATTGCAGTATACGGTGTGGTCCCCTAGTTCCTGCCATTACGTGTTACCGATCCGCGTACTGTAGTGGTGTTGTTTTCAGCAATCGTGAAATGTGTAGGAGGGCGGCTGTTTGTGTAACACTGGCGAAAATAAGGAAATACGATAGGAAGTTTCGATCTTTCTTGTGCACGAACGCTATCTTCGTCGTGCAACGCCGCTCAAAGTGCAAACAACTAATTTATGTTAACGTTGCATTTATTTGCAAATACTACGAATGGTGCTGAAATTAGTGGTTTACATTTGCGCGGTGTGTGGTTACTATGTAGCACTGACTTGCCGAAAGGGTGATGTTGCTTCTGTGATTTGAGATCATGCCTTCGCATCCGCAGCCAACTGCGAGCAACATGACACACGAAAGGTGTCAGACAAGTGTGGGCATAAAGAAGTGCTGTGAAAATATTTTTTCCTTCTCAAGCAAAATAAAGATACAAAATTGGAGGACGCTTAAGCTTCGCCTTCAAGAGCGGAACGCGACAGCGTTCCCGTCGACCCGCCAAGGGGTGTAAGACAATGGGCTACGGCGCAGCGACTACGCGCCCCGCATCGGACGCTGTGAGCGTCGAGCAACGCAGCGTTCGGCGCGACAACGAAATGTACGCCTGAGCAAGCGACGCACGCCTGAGCCTGAGAAACAGCTCGTTTCTAAGGCAACACCGCGTTCACTAGAAGCGCTTTTGTACCGCTTTGAAGCATCGAACTCGTGGCTCAGTGAGTCTACTTCCGGCCACCGAGCGTGACGGACGTGCGATGACAGGCTCCGTCGGAGCGGCTACAGCGGCCATGCCTGGTCGCGGAAACAGGGCTATTGCATCGGAAACCGAATACCAGGTCGTACTTCCTACTTTGCCTACAGGTCGTCTTGTCTTAAACACCGTTTTCCTGCACGGGGACATCAGTGCCCGCCCATACCGGGTGGAAGATTTTCGTGACGCGCTCGCTCCACTTTCCCTCCTGCCGGAAGTTATCGCCTTAGGCGCGTGCTGCATGAGTCATGTGTGGGCGGTTACATTCAAGGATGCCGACGCCGCGAAGAAGATTCTCAACATCGGCGAGTTGAAAGTAAAAAATGCGAGAAGTCGCGTGATCGACCCTGCAAACCGGGATGTTCGAATGAAGCTGCACTGGCTCCTTCACAGCGTACCAGACGAGGACGTGCGTCTTGCCTTCTCGCCATTTGGGAAGGTGACGGACGTCTCAAGAGAGGTGTGGCGCGCTCACGGCGTGTCTGATAAGGGGTCAACTACGAGGATGGTGACCTTGAAGTTGAACGCTGGCGTGAAGCTCGACGACTTGCCGCACCAAGTGAACGTTGCTGGAGAGCTGGCGCTTGTTGTCGTATCGGGCAGGCCACCCCTGTGCCTTCGCTGCCGTGGCACAGGTCATATTCGGCGTGACTGTCAAATTCCACGGTGTGGTTCGTGCCGTCGCTTTGGACACGATGAGGGCCACTGCGCGCGGGCGTACGCCAGCGTCGCCGGGCCAGTGAGCAGTGATGAGACGTCAGCACTTCTCATGGATGAGGCTGACGCGGAGGAGGCATCGAAAGAAGCTAGCGGATCAGCGGTGCAGGAGACTACGTCGGCTGCTCCTAGGACGCATCAGTTAGACGCGCAACCCAAGGATCGCGCATCTCCTGGACAGACGCCCCTACCTGCGGCACAGGACGCCGTGGCGGCGTCAAAGAACGCAGCGGAAACGCCTGACGCGTCTTCGGAGAACGCCACCCAACCGGTGGCGGAGCCCATGGACTTTTCCCCTGAAGGGTCCAGCCACATGGCCGGAAAGCGGTCGCACGATGAGGCCGTGAGCAAGGCGTCGCAACCGGATGAAAAAGGCGGTGATGAGCCTCCTTTTAAAGCAGCAGGTATGAGGCGAGCGTCCTGGAAACTGCGGCCGAACATTCCGGCCGAATCACGGATGGCGGGGAAACCGCCTCCGTAGTTTCGTGCTGTAGATCCCGAAATGGGGTATGGGGGCGTGCGATGTTGTCGTGAGGGTATACACCATAAGATAGGGTTCCTTTTCTCTCGATATGGCGATCCACCTTCCTGAAGCACTACGTGTAGCGACTCTGAATGTACGAGGTCTTGGAGCAAGAAGGCGACAGTGTCAACTTAGTCGTCTTCTCTTAGAAAACAATCGGCACGTGGTGGCAATGCAAGAAACCAAAATTGATAGTCAGGAAGCGACTGATCGAATGGTGTCCACTTTCCGTCAGCATTACGATGTTTGTGTGTGTCATTCTGTCGGTGCCTCTGGTGGTTGTGCCCTTTTCATCCGCAATAGTGTCGGTATAACTGTGCAATCGCTCTTTTCGTGCCAAAGTGGACGCCTCCTGGTTGTCGATTTTTTCCAATACGGTCTGAATTTCCGTGTCATTTGTGCTTACGCTCCAAATGTAGAGGCGGAGAGAAGAGAGTTTTTTGAGCGTTTTCAGATGTATCTCGATTGTAAAAAAGTACTAGTTTTGTTGGGTGACTTCAATTCTGTTTGTCGTTCGGTAGACCGTGTAAAAGGTTTGCAAGTGCGAGATAAGAGTGCAGAGGTCTTGAATATTGTAGTTCACGACCACAACTTAGAAGATATCGGAAGTGTTGTCACAAATGGCGCGCGTCCGCAATTCACACATTTTCAAGGCGATAGCCATGCACGATTGCACAGGCTGTATGTGTCGCTTTAACTTGTGCCACTATGCACATCGTACGAGGTTAAGCCAGTGTCTTTCAGTGACCATTGTCTAGTTATTGCAACCTTTGGTAAAAAAGAACACAAAAAGTACTTCAAGTGGGAACTTTGGAAACTTAATGCGAAATTGATGGAGGATCAGGGTTTCGTTAAGGATGTAGATGAGAAGCTAAAGAAGCTACTCGCAGTGCAATCTTTAAGTATTGGTGTAGAGTGCGAGGAGATTAAGCAATTAGTAAAAATGAAAGCTATCGGAAGAAGTAGCACATTGCGTTATGAAGACAAACGAAACGAAACACTGCTTCGTGAGCAACTTGAATTTCTTACGGGTATAGAATACTCCCAATCAGGTACTTAGACCAACGAATTAAGAAACATAAAAATTCAGTTAGATAGAATTGATACAGAAAAGTACAGAGCGGCGGTTATCCGTGCACGGGCCGAGAAGCTGTGGGCCGGTGAAACGCCCACAAAACGTGCGTTATCGGACGAAAGACGATAGGCTTGCAATAAGGAAATACGGCAAATAAGAAACGGTAATGACGTTTCGGAAGACCGCAATGTAATCAAACGCGTCGTCGCTGATCATTTCAAAGAATTGCTCGGTCAACCGCGCACCATTATAGGGGGCTTTAAAGCGGAATTTCTGTCGTTACTGCCAAAGCTGGAAGAAGAAGAAAGAACGCGTTTGGAACAGCCAATTTCCATGAAAGAAATAGAGGATGCAATAGATGCACTACCTGTCGGCAAGGCACCCGGCCCTGATGGCCTAGGAGTAGCATTTTATAAAACATTCAAACCAATTATAGCCAAGATTCTACTCAAAGTTATCACCGAATCGTATCAGCAAAAACATATACCACTGTCCTTCACAACTTCGCACATCGTTCTCATCCCGAAAACTGAGGCACCTGAAAAACGTCAGTTGGTGGGGTCTTATCGCCCGATAAGCCTTACCAACGTCGACTACAAGATATTTATGAAGGTATTGGCCAAACGATTGCAGGGTGTGATAACGAGGCTGGTTGGCACGCATTAGACCTGTGGTATAAAGGGTAGAAGCATCGCCACCAACATACACGTAGCTCGAAGTGTGCTAGAATGTTGCGATGTATTTGGCGATCGAGTGGCTATGATGCAACTAGATCTCGCTAAAGCCTTCGACCGTGTTTCCCACGATGTTCTTTTCGCCATATTAGAGCATTCCAACGTGGGAAGCGTAATAACAGACGGTGTCAGGATGGCGTATGCTAACTGCTCAACTCGGTTCATTGTAAACGGGGACCTGACAGACAGCGTGCAAGTGCTGTCTTCTGTGAGGCAGGGATGTCCGCTGTCGCCCCTGCTATTCGCGGCTTACCTTGAGCCTTTGTGCAAGGCCATCCAAAACAATGAACGGATAACTGGCTTCAGGTTACAGTCCACACAGATGAAAATATTGGAGTATGCCGATGACATCGCCATATTCTGTTCAAATAGAAATAGTATTTGTGAGGCCGTGGCGGTAGTTGAATCCTTCTGCAAGTGCACCGGGGCGCAAATAAACTGGGAGAAGAGTTATGGGTTTTGGCATGGTGAATGGGAAGAAACGCCAGACTGCTTCGCTCGACTTCGGTGGTCAACCACTGCAACAACCTACCTAGGCGTGCCTTTCGACTCTTATCGCGACCCTGAGCCGTACTGGAATGAACAAGTGGCGAGAGCAAAGGAAAAGACTAACGCGTGGCAGGGGCGACAGCTGTCAATGTTCTCGCGCGCCACGGTCTGTAACCTATTTCTTACGTCCAAGATATGGTATGTCATGAATGCGCTGTGTGCTTCGCGGATAAACATCCAAAAAATCCACCGTATCTTAGCCGTTTTCATATGGGCATCGACTTGGGAAAGGACCAGCCGCACAAACTTGTTCTTGCCAGTAAAGAAAGGGGGCCTTGGGTTGGCACATTTATTTGTGCGACAAGTTGAGTCGCGTTTTATGTACCTTCGCGATCAGAATGATGTGTTCCTTCGCACAGTCATCCAAGTGCTTTTATGTCGTCACCTTCCAGGATTTGTTGTATGCTCGTGTGAAGCAATGCATGGTGCCGTTAAAGGTTACCTGCGAGAAGTCGTGCTTGCGTACAGAATGTTGCATGTGCGGTTCTCTGTGCAGTATCTCGCCAATATTACTAGGAAAAAACTCTATAAGGACCCAATTGACACTATGCTCCCTGTACCAATTTACCGTATGTCAAACCGTGGAGGCCCAGGAGATGTCCTCAAAAGGGTTAAAAGAATGCCAGTACCCCCTTCGCTAAAACCTTTTTTCTTTAAACTACACACTAACACCTTATCAGTTAAAACATGGATGCATAACAGGGGTATTTTTGTCCCGTGGTCCATTAATTGCTTCTTATGCAGGAAACATGAAACGATAGAGCATGCGTTTTTAGATTGCTGGGATCCCATCTTTTTCTGGGATGTGCTACAAAGGACTTTAAAGAAAGAGTTACCTTTAGATCCACATGGAATAAGATTCTTACCGGTAGAAACGGAGGCTTTTCCGTATGACGCTATAATGCTCCTAGGCCTCCACAGTTTGTGGAAAGCTAGAACGCAGTTCAACAATGCCGATGTCAATTCGCGACTTACACGTGATCACTTCATTGAATCTGTAGTACGGTTCAGGGATGTCCATAGGGCACTCCCTGAACAACCAACATGGATTGACATGCTAGATAAACTTGTAGCATTGAAAAAATTTTGATATATCGTGCCAGCAAAATCCTTATTGATATGTTTTTCCTTTTTCTGTATTGTTTGTGTATGTCAAAGCTGGCAATAAAGAAAAAAAAACTCGTGGCTCAGTGGTAACGTCTCCGTCTCACACTCCGGAGACCCTGGTTCGATTCCCACCCAGCCCATCTTGGAAGTTGTTTTTTATTCATGAAGTGCCTGCTGGGATTTATCGCTCACGGCCAACGCCGCCGACGCCGAGACCGACGCCGACGACACCGGCTTTTCTGCGACACGAGCTCCTTAAGGCTGTCGCGTTAATAGCAAGTTTCACTCGTACGCTAGGCAGCGAAAGTGACGGCAAGTTGCGCCGACGGCGTCTGAGAAAGCTCGCTTGTAGAGAGAGGCCGCCGGTGGCGTCGCAGCCGTCTCTAACGGTTCACGAGATTAGACCGAGCGGAAGCCGTGGGCGTTTGTAACCACCCCACCAAACAAGTTACACAGTGTTACTTTGACCTACTGTCCGTTCCCTTCAGGCCAGTGTGCGCGCCACGGTGCGGAATGCTCCCGGCTGACCAGCAGGAGCGCTAATTTGCCTGCGCACGCCAGCAGAAAAAGCCGGAGCGCTGTCCTTTCTCTCACGAAGGCGGCTGAGAGCATGCGCTAGCGCCCACTCGAGCGCACTGGCCGTCTCTGTACTCGCGGACAAATGTGGCAATGAAGGGAAAGCTATGGAGGCAAAGCGTGCACCAGTGAGAGCGCTTCCGAAAAGAGTCCCGTATTTTCATGCACGTTTGTTTAGGCTGGGGAAGAGAACACATAGACTCCCTTATTAGCAACAGTTAAATAAAACACATCGCTATATCTAAAGTTTACTTATTTTGCGGCTTTTTCCTTCTGCGTCTGGGCCGACGCGATACCGTCTCACTTAGAAGCTGCGTCGATTCGGCGTCTGTTCCGAGCAACCAAAAGAACTGTCAAACGCTGGCGGACTACCTGGCGCCGTAACACATGTGCAGCAGACACGCGCCCCTAGCGTGCCCTTCATTGCCACAGCATGGTGGCCGCGGGTATAGAGGTCTTCTAATTCTCCACGCCGGAGTCGCGTTTGCGCCGTCATTAGAACGACCGCACGACATCGATGGCTGCGGCGGCGCCAGATACGGTGGAGTTTTGAGCCGCCGTGTTATTATTAGCACAATAAACGATAGCAATATTTTTTCGCCCCTCAAGGTGTGTGCTACCAAGTCAACCTTCAAGAGCGGTGGGCATGGAGAGAGCATGCTGTGCCATTACGAGGACGACCCAGTACACGGTAGATGGCGCACTTTCATGACATCAACAGGCATCGTCAATGAAGTAAGATGTGTACCTTCAAATACAAAAAAGGCGAAAGAAAGTTTTCAGCAATTCATCTAAATATGAGAAGCCTTAAAAATAAGGTTCAAGATCTTGAAATGTTTCTGCAGTCATTTAGCTTAAAATTTACTGTTATAGTACTCACGCAAACTTGGCTGTCAGATGAAATCGAACTCCCTTACCTTCAAGGTTACAAATGGGAAAGCATAAGTAGAAAAAACAAAAGAGGTGGTGGGATAGCCATTTACTTAAAAGATAATTTACCGCATAAGGTATTAGACAGCATGTGCAGAATGGATGAAAATGTCGAGAGCTTATCGGTGAAAGTGCTTAAAACCATTGTCTGCGCCGTGTACAAACCACCTTCTGGCTGCGTATCTGAATTCATGTCATTTTTTGAAAATTCACTTAGCTCTTTTAGCTCGGCGAATGCGCCGTTTATGATCCTTGGAGATATAGATATTGACACAATATCCGGTAACTTACATGCTAACACATTTCGAGACGCTGTTCCCCAGTACGCGTGCAACAATGTGATAACACTGCCCACTAGGGTGACCGTTGACACGGCCGCATCCCTTGACATCTGCGTCACAAACAGAGATAGCGATGGTCTTTCCGCTGGTGTAATCTTGAATGACATCAGCGATCACCTGCCCGTGTTTTGCCTAACAAATGCATCCTACAAGAAACAACATGATGAAGGAAACCTCTTGCTCCGCACGGTAAACGAAACTACGCTAAACATGTTCAGCTGCCTTATCAACCAAGAAAGCTGGCAGGCCGTTTATGATCAGCATAACCCCAGAACTGCGTACAAGATCTTCTTCGATAAATTCAACCAGTGCTACAATACAGCCTTCCCTCTGCGAAAGCAGAAAAAAAGAAATAAAAAAGTTAGAAAACCATGGATAACTGCGGACTTATACAAACAAATACGTAAAAAAAATAATTTGTACCACAGTTTCATTAGCTCTCGTAATTGTAACATATTGACTGAGTTTAAAAAATTCAGAAATAAATTAAACTTCGATTTGAAAAAGGCAGGGATGATTATTACGAAAGAAAATTTTACAAAATTCAGAACGATCAACGTAGACTGTGGAATACAGTGAACGATTTAACTGGACGAGAGCGAAAAACGCATATCGTGAATGAAATTGTAATCGATAATGCCAGTGTAGTTGGGCAACAGCTTGTTGATGAACTGAATCGACACTTTGTAAGCACAGGGGTATATAGTGGAGAAGACTTGCAAGCGGATATTTTCATGACTACAGGGCAGGTTGATTCCATTATGCTTACACCAGCGACTCCTACTGAAATTGAAGCAATTATCACGACCAAACAAAGCTACAGGCGGACAAGACGAAATAAAGGCCTTACCTGTCAAGTATGTCGCTCATATTATGAGTCCTGTATTAACCCATATAATAAATGAGATGCTTACACGCGGCGAGTTCCCAGATGAATTAAAGATAGCTAAGATCACCCCTGTCTACAAGGGTGGCGATGAGAAAAAGCTTACCAACTACAGGCCGATATCTGTTTTGCCGGTGTTTTCCAAGATATTTGAGCGTGTTATTAATGATACGCTTACGTCTTTTTTTCATAAACACAAAATAATTACGAAGTCGCAGTATGGCTTTCAAAAGGGTAAGTCTGCAGAACTAGCTTTAACAAACATAAAGGACAAAATAATTGAAAATATTGAGAACAAACTGCTCACTCTGGGGATTTTCTTGGATTTAGAAAAAGCATTTGACACTGTGCAGCACGATATCCTTCTAAAGAAGCTTGCTGCGTATGGTGTTCGAGGAGTAGCACAGAATTTAATTACATCATATCTCTCAAATCGGTATCAGTATGTATGCGTCGACAATCTGGTATCACAAGAATTGCAAGTCGAATGTGGCGTCCCTCAAGGATCAATCTTAGGACCTCTCTTATTTCTTGTATACATAAATGATATAACGTCCATACCAAACTCCCTTGAAATAATAATGTATGCTGACGACACTAATATCTTCTTCACTGGCACTACTAAAGAGGTCATAGAATCATCAGCTAACAGTTACCTCTTACACCTCTCCAGGTGGCTTAAAAGCAACCGGCTAAGTTTAAACACAAGCAAAACCAAATATATAATTTTTAAGCCAGCAAATAAAAGAGACCTCTATTGTGTTCATCTGCACATTGAGGACACGTTACTGGAAGAAGTTACAGAGCAAAAGTTCTTGGGCGTATGGTTTACAGAGGACCTTACTTGGAATACTCATGTTGACAAATTAAAAAGTGAGCTATCTTGAGTTACTGGCTGCATGTATAAAATACAAAATATACTACCCACCTGGTTGAAACAAACATTATATTACTCACTTTTCTATTCAAAACTCAGTTATGGCATTTTAGTCTGGGGAACTACGACAGCTTCAAACTACAACAAACTAATCATTGTACAAAAGAAAATATTGAGAATGTGTGAAAACTATGTGGGTGGCAAACGAGGACTCCGAACAAAACCGCTCTTCATTAAATATAGCATGCTTAAAGCAGATCAAGTTTATTATTTCAAACTACTCCAGTGGATATATAAATATAGGCTGCACACAATACCTGTCGACAGTTGCACCTCATACCCAATACGTAAACCACACTATGTAAAGCCCGCCACAAGAACTAATTACAGAAAGCAAACATTGAATTATCAAACGATTAATATATTAAACAGTGATCACTTTAACGTACAATACACACAATCCTTCCACAGTTTCAAAAATGACTGTAAAAACCTATTAGTGGGCAGTGACATTGCATTTTCATTTTGAGTAACTTGTGCTCATCCCTCATAACACATGTAACCTCTGTTATGTTAGATTTTTCTCAGCGCTTGTAAATCATGTTTGCCATTGTTTCGGCATTTACATTGTGTATCAGTCTAAACCTTCGTTTTTTTTCTGAAATGTTTGAATGTACTCATCCACTTACTGTATGTGCTATTTATTTTCGAGCAAGTGATTCTATGGTTTTTTTCTTTGTTGTCTTCTGGTGTAAGCCAATTTTATTGTTATACAATACTTATTGCATATGTATCTTCTGCTTTTTCGAAATCTATCCCGCTGAAGCAAAAGTGATGCTTTGGATACATGTGTCCTGAATAATTGAATTTCTCGTTGCTGTGTGCTGTGTGTTAAAGATAGGTTCGACAAATATGTATGTGAATGATATGTCATGCTGCCTCGAACTGTAGGGGCGCAGAGGCTCTGTCAGGCATTTTGCCTTTACCTCTGCCCCATACACGGAGAGAATCCGTGAAACAAACAATAAAGAAAGAAAGAAAGAGTGCTCGTCCTGTGAGGGCAAAGTATGCTTTACGTCGAGCCTAGGAATCTAGGCTCATTGCCTAACTACATAGTGGTCATTGCACTGTAAAGCCCATATGGGATGAAAAGTTGAAAATCGCTGGTTTTGTCGCATTAGAGACAATAAATACGTGCCTATTCTCCTTATGGAAAATAATTATAGATTCATGGGGAAATATCAGGAAGCCTGAAAAAATCGATCACATAACTGGAAACCCCACTGAACTTATCGTTTTCTGCGCCGTTGGGAGACCACACACACACACAGACACACATCATGTTCATCATCAGACTTTTTTTGCTCACTTCAGGATGAAGGCTTCACCCCCCCTCCCCCCCCCCCCCCCAGCGATCGCTATTACTCTTCACTTGCGCCATCTGATTCTGTTTTACGGCAGTAAATCTCATGTGGTCACAACACTCAACAATCTGTCGTTCTCGACTGAGCTTCGCTTTTCTTGTATCAGCATTTACCGGGTAATGCGGCATGTAAACAAGGAATAACGGTCGAATTAATTAAAGATGGAGGAAGCACATACCTGAAAAACTGGCAAATGCAGTGCCTCAAGACTTCAACTGCGCCTGACAGTTCGAAGAATGCCTACATTATACTCATTCATAAGGATGGGGATGTTAAGGAAGTGGATGACTATAGGCGCGCTAGCTTTCTTCAAATATTGTACAACC
This sequence comes from Dermacentor variabilis, assembly GCF_050947875.1. NCBI lineage: Eukaryota > Metazoa > Arthropoda > Arachnida > Ixodida > Ixodidae > Dermacentor > Dermacentor variabilis. Next base: position 44,787,569 of record NC_134573.1, on the reverse strand, counting down.
TGTTCACCGAGGTAATTCCCAATAGACTGTGGGCGACACTTGCCTTCAGCCACATGACTTCAGGAAGGGGCATTCTACAATTAATCAGATTCATGTCATCAGTCCTGAACTTCAGAAATCCACGGAGTACAACCAACCTCTCTAATTGACGGAGGGTTCGGGCTAACGTTCCCGGTAACTGCTAGCTAAGGTCTAAGGAGACAGGGCGTAGCTCTTCCCCACCCCGCAGCGCACGAAAAGGGGGCGCCGCGGTGCGCTCCCTGATTTACAGGTAAGGCGTAGGGACCACTCCGGCCATGGTACGAACGAAATGTGGGTTTATCCCCTGTCATGTACAAAATGCGCGCACAATACAGGTTTTACGTCACTAGAGTGACAGCCGCGAACTACGGATGAAAGCTCCCCGGAAGTTCGCTCAGCCACAGAGGCTTTTCCAAGCTCGGCTCTCCCCGCAAAAGCCCTTGTTCTGATGGGTGCTACACCAAGTGGGTCCATACGTCCAAGAGCCATAAACACCGAAGGTGAATTTTGCAGGCGAAGGCGCTCGCTTACCGGGGAAAGAGAAATGCCGACGACAGGGTGTGAGGGGCCCGCTCTTCGGCTGCTGTTCCTGCGAGTAAAAATTTAAGTGTGTGGTTTTACGTGCGAAAACTACGTTCTTATTATCAGGCACGCGGTAGATGGAAACTGTGGATTAATTTTGACCACCCGCTGTTTTTAAAGTTCCAGCGATGCACACAAACGGGCATTCTTGCATTTCAACCCCATCGAAATGCGGCCGCATTTTTTCGTAGATTACGAAAACGCGTTTTGTCCAGCGGGGATACTAGCCGTCCCGGAAACGTCGCCTAGTCGAGGAGTGCAAGAAGCATACGCCATTATCGTAGAAAATATGTGTAATACTCTGCAGCTACCTTAATTCCCCGCAAGAACCGCAGAAATATAGCGATCAGGAAAGGCGTCAGGCAAAGAGAAACAATTGCTCGAATGCCGTACGCTGCATCTTTAGAAAGAGTGCTCAATTCAAGCTACTCGACTAGGAAAAATCAGGTGTGATAATCAACGGCGAATGTATCAGCAACGTACAGTTCGTAAATTACATTCTACTTTCAGCAACGCTGACTATGAGTAGCAATAAATGAAAACACTCTGCGCACGACTTTATACGACGATATAAGTATTTATTTTTCTTGTTCGTGCCTCATTCAAAAGTAAATGGTAACTTACTTTGAGGATGCCCTTTGTAAAGTATTGCCATATGCTTGCATAGCATCAGCAGAAATAATGGTGAGTTTTTCCGCATACCATCCGCGAGTGAATTCTCTGCGCAAAAAAGTTAATCAGAGTATGCAATTTTTTTTTACAAGAACTCTACAATGAGCTTTCCGGGAAGTGCCGCGCTGTGCATAAAATATAATTGCAAGCTAACAGCCGCAAAATATCTACTTCACACCACGTGACATAGTCGCACTTTCTTAAACTAATAAATTAGAAAAGGTGCAGAATCTGTTTTGAGAAGAGGGACACACTGCAGCTAAGGTGGCCACGCACGGATATCAAACATGATTGCAGCAACGGCCAGATCAGGACAGCCTTCATAAGAGAGCACTGGCTGCCCACAAAAACTTGCTGTCGCAAGTCACACGTGAGGCATCTTGTAGATACATGAATACAACATCTGCACAGAAGAAGAAAACAAAGCGAAAAAGGAAATTAAAATGTCCATATTGGAACTTCAATTAGCAATATGTATCAAAGAAATAGTTTGCTTGTGCTAAAAAAAATTTAGGCAATTCTTCCTCCTAAAGTACTGGGTTTTAAAGTGGATTTGCGATGATTTTTAAGGTCTGTAGTACATTTTCTATCATAAGAAGCCAACAAACACTGAGACCAAGGAGAACATAGGAGAACTTACTTGTGCTTAATAAATCAAGTAAAGAAACAATAAATTATTAGAAATGAAAGGGGATGAAAAACTACTCAATGCAATCTGAGAAGGATCCCACAACCTTCGCATTACGCGTGCGATGCTCTACCAATTGAGCTACAGCGGAGCTGCTTTGCCATCCACTTTCTAGGGTATTTAGTAGGACCCTGGGAGTGTTAGACAGCGCCACCACTGACAAACCTTGGCAGCGGGTGCGGAACATCCTTTCTGCCGCAGGCGTCATGAGAACGGCATCTTTTTCGGTGAAGGCAACCGGTGAATAAATCCACACATGCTACCTGAAGGCATCAATGCCGTCGCAAGGAGCCCACGGGCATGCTCGTGGGAGCGAACGCTGTTGGCTCGCAGCGATGCATGGACGGAACGCGTGGAGTGATCACTTTTCTTGATCGATCTTCTTCCGTAGCTTCCACAGCACTGATTGCTATGTATGGAACGGAGTATAGCGACTGAGAAGCGACTGCATACAATAACTGTATTTAGGTAATCGTTCATGCTGGACATTTGCCCACACAGCCAAAGCAAAAACATGGCATCTTAATCAGAGGGCCAAGGAAAACAATTTGCTCTGTTCTGATAGCACCTCTAATTGATACTGTTGAAATAGATGGAAAAACAATACAGCACAGGTAGAATTAGAGCTATGTCAAATTTTTGCAAAGCCCTTCTGCATATTGCTGAAAAGCGCAGCATCATGCCTGTTCTACAAGTGTATGTGACAATACAATCACTATCTCAGACGCATGGTCCATCAGTGTGCAGTCCCCTCACAATGAGTTAAAGAGAACAGCCTGCACAAGCACTTACGTGATTCATTCGGCAGGCGCCAGCCAAGTGTTAATGGTGATAGAGTCAAGTTTACCTTAGTTCTTGCGTGGAAGCAACGTGCATGTTTTATAAATCGTAGCAGCAAAGCATACCTTCTGGAGCGTACACAAAAGTTTCGAAATTAGACTCCTTGCTGATGCTGTACTGGAAACTCCCGTAAAAAAACTGAATCACACAGACAACTTGTTAGAATGTAGAACTCATCGCGTAATGGATTGAATAAATTTGTCCGTTAGGGAAGCAAGGTGCAACGTACACTGTTGTAGCAAATTTTTATTCATATATGAAATACTAGTAAATGATGGCACAGCATAGTTAATTTGCGAATTTACATAGTATTGACTACCTAGAGATTAGTTTTGTAAGGATTAGGCAAACTAATTAGTAGTAGAAGTGAACTGCGTGAGCTGGTGCTCAGAAACTGGAAATAATAGTGGCGTCTTATGAAGCATCAGTGCAAAAGAGTACCCATTTGCAAGCGATCAACCGGCTATTTCACCGCGATGTGCACCCTGTTCTCAACCCCTATTCAATGTACTGTGCTGACCTCAGAGTGTACATTAGCTTACACTGATCATAAGGATGCAGTTACATCATCAGGCTAGCGCCAAGAGAAAAGAAGAATGTCCAGCCGTCTACGCAGTGAAAATTATACAAAATCTGGTTCATACGAAGTTCAACCTGGAAGCCCGCAACGATCAGTTTTGAGCCACCTGTCCCTTTTTTTTTAGGTGAAACTTTCTTCGCCTCTTCCTTCGACTTTCTCACTGATGCTGCTGCTGCTGCTGCTGTTGCTGCTGTCTGGCACACCTCGTCAGCGAGTGCTTCAGAGCGTGCGTATACATGACAGAAGCATGGCACAGAAAAAAGAAGACGCGAGAAAGAAACTAGTTTGGACCGTTCCAGCTCGTCGCATGTGCACCCTCTAAAGCTCCCTCGGCGCCGCGACATTCGGCTTTTGACAGCTGTAGCTACCCGTGGCCTCCCACAAAAGTATTGCAGAAACGGCAGAGCTTATCTTTCTGGTAACGTGCAAGACCAGAGGGAAGCTAGACAGACTAGGAGACAAGAGGGGGAGAGGGGGCACAGAATGGGTAGAACCGACGCAGACGTGAAACAAGTCACTGACAGACTTACCACACTTCGCTCACAGTTCCCATACAAGAAGGGGATAGTTAGAGGTAGGAAGAAGGCGGCGTGACCCAGGGAAGGAAACGTTAGTACTATACGCGTAGTGCACCCCCTATAGAGACGCCACTGATATCCACCTAGTGGGCTGTTTCAAAAGTATGCTCGGGAGCAGTAGCAGTCGACAACCCTTTGCAGCAAGGATGGCTGAATTTCTCGGCTGCGATTTCTCATTTGCTCGGGTGCCAGACTGCTTCTGCTGTGGTGACAGCTGCAGCATAAGCGCTGGCCTCTAAGGGAGCGGACATGAACACCATCTTACCGGTGTTTGGGACAACCCGGTTCACATACGTGCCAGGTGCGTCCCGCAGACAAGCGTGATGAACCCCAATTATACCAAGTGGTGTTTGATACGGGACCTTTTTCTAGGCCACCTTCGAGTTCCCCAGGCCGCATCGAATCGCACCACTGCTATGTAAGGAATGCAGGAGCACGGATGTCACATTCCGGAGGCACGACACGTGCAAAGAAGTCGGCGGGCCCCACAGCCGGTGGAGCTATTCAATGCTTGACCCTTCCAGAAAACGAAGGGATAGCCCGGTGCTGTTCCAGGTAACGTGAGTCCCGAAGCCAGACGGATGTGATGTACCGGGAAGGCCTAGCAGCGTCGCCCCGTCCCCCTTTGAAGAGCGCATTGCAAGTCAGCAAGGCAAGGCCGCAGGGAGCCGCCGGGTGTGACACCACCGCACGGGCGCCTACCATTGGCCGAAAATGGCGTCATCTGAGCGGACTCTCCCATTGGCCGAACATGACGCGTCTTCCAGACATCGAAGGGCTTAAAAGAGAGACCGGGAGCAGCAAGAGCATTCCAGAGATTCCTAGAGCATTCCCTGATTCACCTCTCTCGAACTTCTTGCCGCGGGCCGCAGCGTCCAAGTTGGTGCCGGCCCGTAATGACTGTACGACTGTTCATTGACGTCTCTCTGTAAATAATGTAAAATAAACCTCCCAAGTTTTTTCATCGCAAAGTCCGTCCTCAACTCCTAAAACTAGTTGGCAGCGGTGAGATCGCCTCCGAATGCAACAGCTGGTGGCAGCGCTACGGATCAACCTTCGTCGAGAGAGATCCTGAGGAACCCGGAACAGCGAAAAAGAGCCTTCGTCCAAGGGTGTCGCAAGGAACCGGGAAGAGCGAAGAAGAGAGAGCCTTCGTCGAAAGAGGTCCGAAGAAACTGGGAGTAGCGAAGAAGAGCGAGCCTTCGACCCAGGGAGTTCTGAGGAACCGGGCACAGCGGACAAATGAACCGGATGGCAGGGTGCTGCAACCGTAAGTGAGCGCGTCGTTTTTTTCCTTTTGATTCGCCAGACTCAAATGTTGTGTGTTCATTTTGATAGTTCTGGGAATCGGGAATTTGTTGCATTGCGTGTTTGCACAAATTAATTAAGGAAAATAGTTCTAAACACCAGTCGGGGCAGCTACCATGGATTTTAGAAGGTTGACGAGGTTAGACTTGTTGTTGGTGTGCGACGATTTGGGAGTTGAGACGGGTGGACAGATGAAAACGCCAGCTATCATACAGGCAATTCAAGATAGTCGCAATGATGATAAAAGCATTGAGCTTGCTTGGGAGGTGATACAAGAACCACGGGAGCGTGAGCGTCGTGAACGTGTGCGTGATCGTCGTGAACGTAAGAGTGAGCGTAAGCGTCAAGAACGCGAGAATGAACGGAAGCGTGAGCTTCAAGAACTTACTCTTAGGTGCGAGCGTCACAAACGTGAGAATGAACGCGAACGTGAGTATCAGGAACGTAAGCGTGAGCGTGAGCAAAAGTATGAGAGAGAGAAGGCAGCATTGTTAAAATAGATACAGTATTGTGATCAGTTAATGGCACAGAGACAACGGCTGTCTGAAAATTCTGTAGGTAGTACAGATCACAAGAATGAGGAAGTGTCTAGCAGATTTTCACCAAAAGCCGACGAGAAGAGTAGTGCCTGTGAGATTGGCTGCACATTCAAAGGTGAAGGGAAAAGGCTAGCCGCTGACGATGCCTTAGTGGCAACAGAAGCCGTTAAAAGCCGCGAGGAGAGCGACGAGGTGCTGTGCCAACAGATGACTGTAGAGACAGCTAGGCCAGCTGCGAACAAATTGGCACAGTTACCGCGCGTGTGGGTCGCATGTAATGTTAGCGAGGTTGCTAGCGAAGAAAAGGGTGCTGCTGACCCGATAGACACGAGCACCCATGTCGAGCCAGATCTGCGTGCAGAAGTGACGTGCGAACTGGACGATGCAGTTGAGAGTAGTTCTCGGGATGGCGAGCTCCGTAGTTCACGAGAGAACAACTGCATTGTTCAGGGATCGGTGCAGCTCTCCGCCAGTCTGGGTAGCCTAGATAGGGATGATTCAGTTAATAATCATTCGGACTGTGCGCGTGAGACAGCGATCGATACCGACGGGCTGTGTGCCGATGCACCGCGTGAGCTGGGCAGTGCAGTAAAGGGCAGTTCGCAAGAGTGCGAGTTGCATAACTCGAGTAAAGCCTGCTGCATTGTTCCAGAGTTGGTTGGGCTTTCCGCCAGTCGTGGCAAACTGAGAGTAGATTTAAATGTAAATCACTCAGACTGTGAGGGCAAGAGACCGATCCGGGCCGATGAGATGTGTAACGGCCAGCACGAGGCGCGAGAGAACGGCATAAAAGGGAATTCCAAGAGAAAGCGCCGCAGGAAGAAGCGCTCTAAAGATAGGAATGCGGTGACTAATGTAGCGCCGCCAAAGATGGCGAGAGACCTAAAAGGGCAGGGCGCGAGGGAAAAGGTGCGGTCGTCTCGGACGATGTTGACGCATCCAAAACGTTCGAGCCACAGGTCAAAGAGAGACCGTGAAGCATGTTCTGCACGGACGCGTACAAAGGGCACGGGCTGTTAAACTCCTCGTCGTTCCGTAGCTCTTTTCAAAGCTCAGCGTGCAGTACAAAGAAGCGCAAGGTGGCAAGACGAGACCAGGTGGGGAGTAGCGACGCGGTCACTCGAGTTTGTGAGGAAAGAGGGGCGCCAGGACGCAGATTGGCAGGAGACTGTAACGTCTTGGGGGAGCTGATAGTGAGTCAGCCCTTTTGTTGTTTCTCGGCAGCCAGAGCAGCTTTCAAACCGCGACCACATCGAGTACGACTCAAAAGTATGAGTCAGACATAAGCGTTCGGAAAGGGAGGCCAAGAGCGCTTCCGTAGAAATGAAGTGTTTTGTTTTTTATTTTGAGCATCGGAAAGTTTTCGCGATTTGAGACTAGGATGTCTGTCAATGTGTAAGGTTTGAGCTTTGTTTGTGTTTTTGTTTGAGAAGCTCGAGATTTGAAAGACGCGTTTTTTTTTGTAAACATGTAGTCTCGCGAGGGTTATTTAATGAGTAAATAGGCTTTCTTTTTTGTGTGCGTGAGTAACCTAAAAGTCAAGGTTATCGTTGAGAGGCCTATCGTAACGCGCGTGTGTTTTAGTTAACCTTCTTTTTTTTAATAAGCGTTTTTTTATTTTCTAAGGTTAACCGCGTAAGTTTTCAGTGAGTGCATGATTTGCACCAAGAAGCGTTCTTAGTTCCATTAGCGCCTGTCCTGTGTGGACGGAAGGAAGCAGACTTATGACTGGGTTGCTCGTGTGTTGAGGGCAGCCGTATTCTGACTTCTCTGATAAGTATGCGTGGAACGAGTTATTAAAAGACGCATTATTCTAAGGGTTCTGCGGAGTGTGTGTAAGTCCCGCAAGTTTAATTGTTCGTTTAAGTCACCTGTCCTGTAGGACTTTCAGGGAAGAAACGTGAGTAAGCGTAAATGAAAAGTTTGCCTACAACGCAAGTACGCGTTCTGTTTAGTGACCACAAGGCTAGAGCGCTTGTGATTACGTACTTGTGAGGTTGACCAGATTGTTCAGTGGCACCAATACGTGCCATAAGTATGCCACTGCGATAGATTGGAAACATGCAGTTCGTGTAGTTAGGCCACTTAAGTTATGTTCGGCCGTTTTCATTTGTTGTTTGCAACGTCAACGACCCTTTGTTTTGCAACAACAATAGTACTCTGGTCTTGTCGGCATTCGGGGAGAAATGGATAGCGGTTTGGAAAGGTGGTTGGAACTGCTTTGTCAACATTGGGGAAATAAAAGATCGGGGTTGATTTCGACTCAGTAATAGCCTGGCGAGTCAGGGGTGAAGAGCCTGCGCTTACGCGTGGTGCAACGCTGTGTTGTTTTGTTTGTTTGACGTATGTTCTCCAGGGCCCAGGATCCCGAAGTTCGTCAACCGAGGCTCGACACCAGTACCCTGCAGGTTCTTTCAGCGTTCCTCATGGCCAGCGAATTGAGTTCACCGGCCATTCAGAACTTCCAGGGCGAGGACGAGCTTTTAGATACGGGACCTTTTTCTAGGCCCCCTTCGATTTCCCCAGACCACATCGAATCGCGCCACTGCTAAGTAAGGAACGCAGGAGCACGGATGCCACATTCCGGAGGCATGACACGTGCAAACAAGTCGGCGGGCCCCACAGCCGGTGGAGCTATTCAATGCTTGACTCTTCTAGAAAACGAAGTGATAGCCCGGCACTGTTCCAGGTAACGTGAGTCCCGAAGCCAGACGGCTGTGATGTACCGGGAAGGCCTAGCAGCGTCGCCCCGTCCGCCTTTGAAGAGCGCATTGCAAGTCAGCAAGGCAAGGCCGCAGGGAGCCGCCGGGTGTGACACCACCGCACGGGCGCCTACCATTGGCCGAAAATGGCGTCATCTGAGCGGACTCTCCCATTGGCCGAACATGACGCGTCTTCCAGACATCGAAGGGCTTAAAAGAGAGACCGGGAGCAGCAAGAGCATTCCAGAGATTCCTAGAGCATTCCCTGATTCACCTCTCTCGAACTTCTTGCCGCGGGCCGAAGCGCCCGAGTTGCTGCCGGCCCGTAATGACTGTACGACTGTTCATTGACGTCTCTCTATAAATAATGTAAAATAAACCTTTCCAAGTGTTTCATCCCGAAGTCCGTCCTCAACTCCTACAATGGTAACTAGCCGCTTTGTTATTTTGAGTAATGTGATATCTTGAGATTTTTTTATTTTACCTTTGCCGTAATACTGCTTCAGTACCTCAATAATACGCGCACGTCTTTAGTGCGGACTTATATCTCAAACAAATCCGCACGATCCGAAATGTCCACATGTCATAGTTATCTTTCATCCGATGAATACATCGGAAATCACCGAATAAGTTCCGTCAAAGTAGCCTAAAGAAGACTAGTCGCGAATTTATTGATGGAAAAGCGTACACTATATATTCAACGATGCCACCAAAACGCGCGGTTTAATAATGGCGCGGGTTAGCGCTGTATCGCCGATGCAATTCTGCTGCATACGCCGGCGAACTGCCGTTCCCACTGCATTTTTCGCAATTTAAAATTCCCTTAGGCACCTGTTTGCCAACGCACAAAGCTAAAGCCTGACGAACTTCTCAGTAGTTCCTTTTTTTTCCTCCAATGTTACGAGAGAGAGATGCCACATGATATATTTCAAGGCAAAGCAGCGCCAAATAAAGTAGATAGGCGCTGGTGGCAAGTTAGGGTTTAGTCCTCTGCGGCATAAACATAATAAAAAGAATTCAGTTGAGTACAAAACGCACATGGGAAAAGGCACTACGTTTTGAAACAAACCACTCGGCTTGGTAAGTCTGCTCAGATAGTATTGACATGCAAAAACTTCCCCAACGTCACGCCAACATTTCGCTGAGAATGGAACAGAAATACCATGTGCAGCAACTACTACCAATCCTTGTCCTGAATTACCTCTTTTCTTAACACATTTCCCAAGAAAATATCTAAGATGTCCTCGAGTGGAAAGAATAAAGCTCTTAAAGAAGTACTTGCCTGTTACCGTTCCGATAAGACAGAGCGCGATTTAGACCCTTCACAAACAAGGCAAGGTGAAAACCTCGAACTTAAAAAAAACAGTTCCCCATGAAGGAACTAGCAACAGATAAGACACGCGCGAAGTCACGCATAAGATAGATTCAAAAACATGAAGTGCGTGACAGCAGGTGGGAGGATTTACTGGGCTGCGGAAAACCAGCAATTTTAGTTCTTGTAACCTTCAGTAGCCTTAACATACAACACCATGTGCTCGTGAAATCGTGCTACCTAGCTGCCACAACACAATAAAGAATCGGCAAACGGTAGAAGCGGCAAGCGACATCAAAAACTTTAGCGAAATGCCTTTAAACCGCATGCTGCACTGCGGGCGCACCGAACAAAACAGGCGCAGGCCGTGATCAACTTCTTCGCTCACGTGTTAGGGCATTATCGAGTGAGAAAGACACGGAAACGACCAAAGAAAGCACGAGAACAAAAAATTTCCCGACGAACGGCGCCGACCCATTGCTACCGTTGCTCGCGATCATGAGGCTTTGCTGGTCATGATTAGAACCGTATCGCTTGCTCGTTGTTACGGGTATTTGAGCACCTCACTTTGCAACCATTCTTTTTCGACGTGCCTTGAGGTTTTGGCCACCACACACATGCGAAGGGTGTTGCTTATTTTGTTCTGAGAACGTGAATAATACAGCAAAGCACGATCATCGACGCCGAGAACTAAGGAGCGCGGCTGCCGCCTTTCCCGAGCGCACTTCGCAAGACCGCCACCAGTGGCGCGTCCATCCTCGCGCACGACGCGTATAGACAGGGGAGCGCTTATGGGCAAACTTGATATACTTAGGTTGAAGGTACGGCACGGTACGTTTCTGCGATTACTAAAAAATAAACACCGCACAAATTTGTCAGTCGGACAACTTACGCAATCTGTACTGAAGCAGAGTCGCATCAAAGCACACCGAAGGGTCTACACGACACTGCCGAAGCGGTCGCACGACAAATCAACATTTCTTTGCGCACCGCGGTAGCTTTGCGACTGTGCCATGGCTCGAGGTCGCGGATTTGGTTCCGACCGCTGCAGTGACATTTCAACGGGGGATAAATAAAAAGAACGCTTGTGCATTTAGATTTAGGGATGCGTTAAATAACATATCATGCCACATATTTTCGAAACAGTATATGGCACTTCACAGAGTTATGGAGACATCCCTAGCGCCGAAATATTTACTTTTCATGGAGTGTAGGCTCTCCCAGAGTGTTTTCCAAACTCCACATATGGAATACTGCAGGCGTAGTTCCATCTGTTCGCATCATCATCAGCGTAATTTTATGTTCACTGCAGGAGGAAGGCTTGTCCCAGCGATCTCCAACTATCCCTGTCTTGAGCTAGCTGACTCCAAGTTTCACCCCAAGATTTCGCAATTTCGTCACGCCACCTAATTCTCTGCCGTTGTCGAGTGAGCTTCTCCTCCCTTGGCCGCCATTTTGCAGATGTAATTTTTAACTTTTTCTTTGTCCCCACACTGCATGGTTTACCACGATTATTTAGCCGATTAACATTCTTTAGATGCGCCCTCGGTTCTTTACCCTCCAGGATATTATTAAAGTGGGATGCTGTCCTAGAAAATGCATCGCTCTCCCTTATTGACATTCTCGAACAACACTGCGAGGAACAACTTATGATAATTGCTGATCAACTCCACAGCATAAAGTTATCTGAACCGCAAAGAAGAGAGCTTAAACAATTCGTACAAACTAAGGAGGAAAAATTACTAGATAAATACCAGCGCAAAGATATTAGAGCTGCAGACCCACCCAAAGAAAGTAATGTAACCCCTGGAGCACGTAGCTCCACCGACAGTCCTACAGGTGAGCATCCAGAGCACTGCAGCAATGTAGTAGACATATCCCAGAGTCTAAGCCCCGAAGAAGTTGATCTCCTGAAACTTGGTCTAACGTTTTGTCCGACGAACAACGCAGTAAACGAATACTAACTCCACAAAGATATAACAGAGTTTTCACGACGCATGCGCATCAAGGAGTTCTTTTTCGATGGACCAGATGTAGGAAAAAAAGATAGAGTCTCTCTTAGACCACCAAGCACGTGGACACCGGACACCGAACAGTGCCCAGACCTCGATTTATACATAAAACTGATATCAAAGGAAATGCTAGAGTCAACGCGGCATTGCCGGAAACGGAAAAATTTGACCCCCGCTCAACACCAAATTCTTAAAGAACTTGCGAAAAGGAATGATACCGTAATAAAACCAGCACACAAAGGCGGCAGTATTGTAATCTGGCCTATAGAAAAGTACAAGAATGAGGCCTCTAAGCAACTGAGCAACCACACCCATTACAGAAAACTCGACTCTAACCCAACTTCAGATTACAGCAATATTGCGATAAACACAATAGCGGAGCTCTTGTCCAGGGAACTAATCCCGCAATCTGAATATGGCTTCATGATGCCCAAGAACAAAACAGCAGGCCGCTTTTATCTTCTTCCTAAAATACATAAAGTTCCGGTCGAAGAAATATTTACAGCAGAAATCCCAGGTCAGCCTATTGTGTCTAATAACAACACACCTACTGAGTCACTATCCAGATTCTTAAATCACCACCTGTCAAACATACCCACCACCCTCCCATCTTTCGTTCAAGACACGCCGCACTTCCTTCGAATTATCGACGGCATCAAAGCCAACCAAATCCTTTCCGACTATGCTATTCTAGTCACTTTGGATGTTTCTGTCCTTTACACCAACATCCTAATGAGTGAAGGAATTGAAGCCGTTTCTAGCCCACTCGCAATCAATACCCAAGCGCACGCTCTTGAAGTTTACTTATCGCTCCTTAGGTTAGTTCTCACGCTCAACTATTTCAAATTCGATTCTATACACTACCTGCAAATTTTCGGCACTAGCATGGGTACGCCATTCGCTCCCACGTATGCGAACATTTTCATGGGACAGCTTGAAGCAGACTTACTGAAATCCTACCCTTTAAAACCCCACACCTATCTTCCTTACATTGACGACATATTTATAATATGGGAACACGGCACAAGCGCCTTAACCGACTTAAATAGCCATTTCAATCGCTTTCACCCGAGTATTAAATTTACTGCTCACCACTCTCCTAGTCAGATCAACGTACTGAACACGTCGGTCTACATAGAAAACGGAAAACTGAGAACGACACTTTACCGGAAGCCTACAGATATCCAGCAATATTTAGACTACAACAGTCTTCACCCGTGACATTGCAAGCAAGGAATTTTTGTCGGACAAGCGAAACGTATAAGAAGAATCTGTAGCGAAGACCACGATTATATACACCACCTAAATGACCTTAAAACCACGCTAGCAGAAAGGAACTATCCCCAAGTTGCTCTCGATAGAGCTTATGATGCCGCGTCAAGATTGGAGAGACAGTCGGAATTGGCGAAGAGACAGCCCACACTAGAATCTGACAGACCGCCGGCCTTTATAACAAAATATTCTAATGCACTTCCAAACATAAACAACATCCTAAGAAAAAAACCACCCAATATTATCAAGTAACGAGCGTCTGCGAAAAGCGTTCCCGGATGTACCTATGGTTACGTATCGCCGAAACAGGAACTTTAAAGACATTATAGTTCACGCAAAAGTCAGCCAGCAGCATTCCTTCGTAATAAAAGCATATTGTCGCCTTAGGTGCAAAACCTGCAGGCACCTTCAAAGTGACATTAAAATTAAAAGCACCGCAAATAGTTCTACACATGAAGTCAAATCTAGCTTCACTTGTACAAGTTCGGGTGTGATTTATATGCTTGAATGTTCCTTCTGTAAGAAACAATATATCGGTGAAACAGGACAATCAATGAACGTCAGATTAAACAGACATCGCGCGGACACAGCTAAAGAGCTTCCCAAAGCCGTCGCCGAGCATTTCAACCAAGCAGGTCATAACTTTCATGAACTTAAACTCTACATCTTACAGTCAAATCTTCGCGGTCTTTCCATCGTCGTAATTCAACATTCATGATGCCTTCGTCGTCACGCCATTGTAGTGATACTGTAGTCTTGATAACATCGACCCATCGAGTCGTCATCATTCCGCCTTCAATGTTACATTCACGTCAATCTTTCTTCATCATTCTACAGTAATCAAGTTGCGCGTTGCCATTTATTCGTGAATATTCTGCCGTTGTCACGCAATCGTCATCATTGCGTTGTCGTCAAACAGTACCTATCGCGCATCTGTTGTTTTGCAGTCGCGGTCGTGTGGTTATCATACTTAAGATTCGTCATCTCACTCTCATCGCACCACCGTCGTCGTAGAGGTTTTCTGATATAACCTTTGTGACGCCATTTTGCCATATGCTCGTCGTCATCCGCCATCATACCGTCCACATGCGATCGTCATCATTGTGTCGTCATCATACAGTCGTTCTCATGCATTCGTTGTCTCACCGTCATCTGGACGTTGCAATGGCTGTTCCATCGTCGTCATTCTAACTGCAAACATCCCACTGTCGTCACGCCATCGATGTTGTGCTATTTTCGTCCGAGAGTCAGCGTCAAACTTTTCTTCTAATACGTCATACCCCTTTTGCCAATTCATCGACGTCATTACCTTTTCATTCTGTCGCAGTCATACTGCCGCCATTAAATCGTGATTATGCAGCTGTTGTCACGCAGCGTCGTCACTTCGTCAAAGTCACAGTCGCTATCATGCATCAGTTATTAGACCCTCGTTGCGATGGCGTCGTAATCGTGCTACTGTCGCATTCCCTCTTCGCCATCCGCTTGTGCTCATACGGCTGTCGTAACGCTCGTCGTCTTCCCATAATCTTCATGCGATCGTCGTCAAGTGGGGGGGGGGGTGTGGTCGTAGAGTACCATCGTCACGATTTAACAATAGGCATCTTGTTGTCGTTATTGCGTTGTCGTCATACCGTCTTTGTTGTTCCATTGGCTTGATTCGTTCACCGTCATTTCATCTTCGTCACAGCGGTGGGATCATGCAGTCATTTTGAACCCGCCTTGCCATGGGCGACGTTGGCAAGCGAGTGCCACAGCAAAATGTTACGATACCGGAGTATGTGTCATATAGCCGAAGTGACGGAAGTCCCAGGGACCATTGTATAATGGTTAACTCTTTCGCCACTGACGCCTATTCAAATCAATATCCCGGTGGTTGATGCTTTATATTACCGATTTCGACGTGTTGTAGCCGCTTCCTAGCCACTTAAGGCTATGCACTAGTTAGTACTAGCACTGCACTTTCAGAATCAGTTCAAGTTTTCCCGCTCAGGCCATGCAGTGATTCTTCATGGCCCCTTTTTGCGAACTAATCTGCATACGTTGTAGCGAAAAGGAGAGTGGCTGCCCAACCTGTGCCGCGCTCGAGAAAAAAAGCATGCCGCTCACGATTACGCCGCACTTGTATCAAAATTTTGTACTCAGATGAATCCCAGCAACTCAATAATTACATTATTAAGGAAAAATGAGACGGCCGTCCGAAGGTAGCTAATTGCTGCAAAGGAAACCCGTACGGGTTCCTGAAGAGAAAAGTTTCGCAGTTGAAAAAAAATTTGTCGCATGCCGGGGCTCGAACCAAGGGCTCGCCGCCTTTCCTGGGCAGCAGCTTTACCACCTGAGCTAACCAGGCGCCTAGAAGATTGCAGGGCGAGGTCGAATTTATCAACAACTTGAAGTAAACAAAAGTTTAACGTAATCGTTCTGCGGATACACGCAAGCTAAAGAGAATTCTTAAGGGAAGATGAGACATCCACCCAAACGTAGCTAATTTTTACAAAGGAAACTGACACGCCTGGTTAGCTCAGATGGTAGAGCGGCTGCCCCGAAAAAGTGGTGGTCCCGGGCTCCAGACCCGGACCAGGACGAATTTTTCCTCGACTGCGAAGCTTTTTTTTCGAGGAACCCTTATGGGTTGCCTTTGTAGCAATTAGTTACGTTTGGGTGGATGTCTCATTTTCCCTTAATAATTACTTATCTCCACCTTGCAGGTTTCCGCAGGACTATTAGGTCAACAATTACATTATATCGCCGCCTTTCCCGTCCGGCTATGCAGAGCGGTGATAATTACCCGAAAATGACGCCAACTGTTAACTAGTGGGCTTTAGTATGGAGTCCAAGTCGTTTTATTCCACCAAACTATATTTGTGAAAGTCCGCCGCATGTCTAGCATGTGGACCTGGCATTTTCAATCGGTTTCCAAGGGTTTCCATTTCACTTCTCTCGTAAAATCCCGGCAAGGGGCGCT
The DNA here is from genome assembly GCF_050947875.1 of Dermacentor variabilis. Lineage (NCBI taxonomy): Eukaryota > Metazoa > Arthropoda > Arachnida > Ixodida > Ixodidae > Dermacentor > Dermacentor variabilis. Next base: position 44,771,501 of record NC_134573.1, on the reverse strand, counting down.
GCCGGTGTCACTGCGCAGTCATCGAAGGACGCCCTCACAGCGTCGCCCCGCGCGGCTGCGTCGCCAGAAATGCGTCGCGCTCGAAACTGTGCTACACCCGCACTTCAATTTAGTGATGGGCACTCGAGTTAGGATTCCGAAAATGACAGCGAAGCAGATTCAAGCCCTGACGGCGACGATGTTTTGAGTCAGCATGGGACACCCTCAGCTTTTCACCGGGGAGTTTCCTTTACGGCCGCGAGTGGTCTCCTTCTTTGTGCGCGCTTATCTGCCGATCGCTTTACACAACCTGAGAGCCCTAATGATTATCTTCAGGGTGCATACTTAGGTTGGTCATGATGTGCTACCATCGGCAGCCAAGAAACTTCCGCTCAATTTCCGTTCAACTTCCGCTCCGTAGCAAATCATGGCCCAGCAGCACTACGGAGCAGCGCAAGACAGTTGACAACGGCGTGGGATTTCTTTCTACTCTTCTTCTCTGCAGAGGTGATAAAGACAATCTGCAAAAATGCAATCAGATGTGCTTGGATGCATAATTATGTCGTTGCCCAGCTACGCTGACAGCGATCGGTCCTGGAAAGAAGTGCATGACTCCAGACGAACTGGTGAAGTACATTCTTTGGACTTGTCATCGGACCTTCCTCAGAAGATGCCGAAAAGGTGGAAGTGCAATATGTGTTACGAGGACCGCAACGTTGAACAAAAATTACTCATATTGTGGTAAACTGGAGGAGTGCGCCTATGCGTCACAAAATCCAGGAACTGCTTCACCGCATGGTCTGAGTGATGAACTGGTCTTAGTTTTTTTTTTTTTTTGTATACGAAGAACAGCGGTGTAGTGACCATTTATTTTTTCGGACACTATTCCTAGGTTATTTAACTTTGAATTGTGTATTCTGAATTTCCTTTGATATTCATGTTTTTGTACATATGATATTCTTTATTGTTTTTATCATCTGGCAGCAAAAATGACGCTTTCTTTCATTTTTATGTTTTACCTTATAAATTCTTTTGTTTGAAAACGTATGTTTTTGGAAAGAGCATTTCATTATTTACAATATGCTAAGCTGCAATGTGTTATAGCGTTTTATTTTGTAGTGGTTAATAAAATTTTCCGAGCACTATAAAAAACGACCATTTTCTCGAGGTAACTACATAGTTAAATAAACGCGACTAGAAATACTGTGTATCGAATTAAGCATGATTTATTTTTTCAGGAAGGTTTCCATTCTGCTAACCGTTGTTATACACCTGTTACAATCGTGCGTACAGGTCCAATCTTTATTGCAGTGAGTTTTCCTTTTGTTCTTGTGTTCCTTTACACCACTTTTGTCCTGTGTAGAGGGAAGGAGCTCATGAAGCTACGGCGTTTCCCTCTGGTAGTCCTCTTCTAATTGGAGCGAAAATGAAGGTTTATTTATTTACTGATTGATTGTTTCAGTGACTCACTGATTTACAGTCATCAACTGTCATGTTAAGATAGAACAAAGACACAGAAAGGAACAAACATACGTGGGCGAAGTTGCTACGTACGCGTCTGTTCGTTCCTTTCTATGTGTTCAACTGTTTCTGCTGCTACAATCACCAAAGAATGACCCAACTAGCTCGGTTAAACATATTGAGATAAGTTCTGCAGCAACTTTTCTTTACCTTAATCTCTCCTAAAACATCGGCTACTCATTTGCTCTTTGTTGCACAACACTTTCTTAGTGTTTCCAAATGGCACGCCTAACATTTTTCTCGCATCACATTTGGACTATCTTTAACTTGTTCTCAAGCTTCTTCGTTAGCTTCCAACTTACTGTCCCGTATATAAACATTGACAGAGGCAAGCTCCCAGTAAAAATTTGGTAATACCTGCTGTTTGCGGTCCAACCTATCTTTCTCTAAGTCTTCAACTCAATAAATATACAAAAAGAAACTTTATCTCCAGGAATGCAGTCACTAAAATTCAGAAAAAAAATGTTCCGTATCGGCCACGGCGCTTCACGGCCATGGATCAAAACGCACAGGTGCAGTTCAATCAATTAGCAGTCGCACTAAAAAGATAACGCGCAATCTTTCCACCATGAATAAAGATACTGGTATAGTGACTTCGCTATCTTTACGAGCAAACATTTTACCTTCCCTTACACTTATCGAACCGTCGCCTGGAGTAAAAACTGGACACAACAGCTACAAGCAGATTTTAAAGCAGCCACTAAGCAACTTACTGCAACAACGGAGACACCGGATGTGGACAGACATCTGCTCCATCTCTGGGATGCTCGAAGAGGCCTAACCAAACGATAGAAGAGGCAGAGGCACAACGGTATTCTGAAACAAAGAATCGTCCTGATCACAGAAGAAGCTGAAGAATACGCCACCAGCCTCACTAATAGCAATTGGCACAACCTCTGCGACCGCCCTAATGGCACACTAAGTAGTTCCAAAACGCGGTCCCTCCTCAGAGCACTACTCAACCCAACGCACACAAAAACGCACACAACGAACAGAGTCCGCACTATCATCCACAAAGAACAAATGGATGATGACGCGCTCCTCCAAAAACTGCAACAGGGATACATTGCTACAGGCCACCGACCGGAGTACAGAGACTATCCACACAAGGAAGAAACCAAATTGGACGGCGATATTACAGAGACGGAAGTGAGGGCAGCCCTACACGGCATAAGACGAAACACGGCGCCCGGAGCAGACGGCATTCACTATGCACTGCTACGCAACCTCGACGACCAGGCCATACAGCAACTCACTGCATAATACAACGACAATTGGAAAAACGGAACACTTCCACAGGAATGGCGACACGCCGATATCACCTTAATTCCGAAACCCGGGAAACCGTTGTCCCTCCAAAATCTGAGACCCATTTCCCTGACTTCGTGTATTGGCAAACTCTTCGAGCACGTAGTTCTAAATCGCCTCCAGCCTCACCTCGAAGCGAACCAATTCTTCCCCAATACCTTATTCGGCTATCGACCAGTTCTGTCTGCGCAGGACATACTCCTACAACTTAAGGAGGATGTTGTGGCTAGTCCTAGTAAAGCTCAAACAAGTGCCATCATGGCGTTGGAGCTCAAAGGAGCCTTCGATAACGTCTCATATGAGCTCATTCTAAACAACCTTGCATTCTCCCGATGCGGAAAACGCATCTATGATTATGTCCGAGCCTTTTTATCTGACCGCACAGCCACCATTGGCCTAGGTGATATTCGGTCGGATATCATAAAGCTTTCCGGCAGAGGGACTCCCCAGGGTTCGGTTCTCTCACCCACCCTGTTCAACGTGGCGGTGGCAAAGCTAGCACCGCACCTCGACAAACTTCCGAACGTGCAGCACGCCCTGTACGCCTTCTCGTCCAAGGCGTCGCGAGAACAAGTAGACATCTTCACCGCCAAGACTTCGGCAGCGGCCCTCCACATTGCAAAAGAGCAACACAAGATTACAGACAGATGATTAAGCAAAACTGCATTCGTAATGCGCATTGGAGACACCTACAATCTGGGTGACCACAGGGTCAGACGGCACTATTCAAGACGCACTACAGGTAGCCGTAAATATAGTTCAAGAGTATGCAACAGCCGGAGGACTCACATGCGCAGCTGACAAGTCGGAGCTCCTGCTTGTATTCAAAAAACGGAACAAGGCCGAAATTCCACCAGCTATCACATGATATCTCAATGGCACCGTTATTCCAAGGGTAAACAGACTTCATGTACTAGGCCTTCACATGCAACACAACGGGAAGGCCACACATACCCTACACATCTCAGTCAACAAGTTACCCAAATAACGCACGTGATAAAGCGCATTACAAACCGCCGACAAAGACTGAAAGAAAAAGACGTACTCAAAATTGTGCAAGCCAATTAATAATAATAGTCATAATAATTAATAATAAACAATTAACATTAATTAACATAATTAACATAATAATTAACAGTCAATAATAATTAGCCAATTAACCTACCACTTGCCCTATCATAATCTGACTCAGACTGAGATGCACCAGATGGACACCCTCCTCCGTACGGCACTAAAGGCAGCGCTGAGACTACCCCATCATGCGTCTAGGCAGCTCCTACTACGACTGGAGGTGCACAACACCATTCGCGAACTAGTTGAAGGTCATCTTAACAGCCAATTGCAACGTCTGCAACGAACAATGCAAGGGTGCCACATTCTATCCCGGCTAGGAGACCAAACACCAAGAAAACCACAACAGGAAAACCGCACACTTCTTCCGCTTAGCATTCGCAACAAAATTCACGTGGCCCCAATTTCCCGGAATATGCACCCTGACCGTCATAAAGGTCGAAGAAAGGCAAGAGCACAAGCCCTGGCTCGACTCTTTGGCGATGACACATCAAACACACCAGTCCTATACACCGACGTGGCCCGCTACCCACAGAAATGTGCCCTGTGTCTAGTCGTACTAGATAGTGCAGACATTCTGAGGGCTTCGGGCACGCTCAACACTGTGGACAGTGGCACGGCGGAAAAGGCTGCTACGCTTCAAACACGCCGGCGCCGGAGGGACCTATCACAGTGGTCACTCATTCTCAGACCGCCTGCAGGACTTTAACACAAGGAAGAGTGACACCCTACAGACCCCGCATCCTTACATCATTACACCCCACAGCACTACACAGGGTGCGTATCGTCTGGACACCTGGACACGCCTCTCTCCATGATAATGAACGCGTGAATTCGGTAGCCCGAGAGCTCGCTAACCGGGTGCCAGTGGAAGAGCTGTCCAACCCAGACGACGCACCGACAGAACCACTGAAATACACTGAAACTCTACAATATTACAGAGATACCAGGAGACACTTCCCTCCCCGACATAATTCCCTTAATCGAGACGATGCCGTCGCGTGGCGACAGCTTCAAACTAATTCATTTCCCTGCCTCTTTTATCTTCACCTCCTCCACCCCACACAATATCCCTCATACTGTCCCTATTGTGGAGCAAAGCCCACATTATATCATTGCACCTGGGAGTGGCCACACCCTCCGGGCTACTCCCCTATTGCTTCACCTTCACCTTCCTCCTCTGAGACTGCGCTGACCAGCTCAGACCCGTAAGTGCAGCGACGGCTGATCCGGCGGGCACGCGGAGTGGCGCGAGCCAATGGGGCCCTGAACTAAGGGCTCCACCCTGCGAGGTATTCGCCCACTCTCATGACAAATAAATGTTTTTTCTCTCTCTCTTTCTTGTTCGACACTGTACGTCACTTCCCTTCGATCTAGGTATAAGCTGTCTGTTCTCAATCTAATTTCTCATCTGCTCCATTAAATAAGTTTGTACTTAAGGCCTTTTTCCGAATGTGAACATATATGTTTTCTTTTTTCTTTTTAGACAGATTTGGTACGGCGTGTGCTTGACCCCTCAGTCGCTGCTGGTGTCGGCTGGGCTTTTTACGACCTTGACCTCGAGGATTCCAGCGGTGACTGCGCTCCATACTGGGGTGGAACGAAGGAGCAGACCCAGACGTTCGCCTATTTTCGACTAAAGAGTGCTACGAAAAAAATACTAGCGCTGAAAGCAACAACTATATCTGTTACCCATGCCACAGGAAGCAACGTGGAAAGCTCCCAGCCGTTACTTGTTACTGAAGTTACAGCAGCCCATTCAAGAGAATACGACACAAACGTGACGCCCAAGCATCTTTAAATGCCAAAATGCAATACCAATAATTACCTCCCGATTGTGTGCTCTTCTTTAACAAAACGCGCCATCAGTCATGAATGTGAACTAGGACACGACAGTGATTTCCAACCGAGGTTGCACACACGTTAGGATCTATTCAAATCGTTATTCGCTTTATTGCTATTATTATATATCCTCTTATTCAAAACATGAAACGTAGAAGAGCAGCAATCCGCCCACTTTATGTGGAAACATTTCATTTTGTACATTTGCCTCAGCACGGTGGACACGCATTCTATTTATGCATAATATTGTCGAGGAACTTCACCTTTGCGAACTGTAATGAAATATGAAGCGGGGGTGATATTTATGTGACTTAAAAAGGGCAAAATCGACACAGAAGACACTCACAGATTCTGGGTTACTAAGGCAGAGGTCTAGTAGAAGAGTTAAGGATATTGTTAAAGTGATACAGAGATCTAAAAGGTATAAAATCAAGCAAGTCACAAGTTGCACTTGGCAGATAAATAAAAAGAATGTGTTGAAATTTTGCCAGGAAATGCCAGCCGTATTAAAATAACCAATTATGAGTATTTTATGGTTAGCATTGGGGACCGATATAGCATTTCCAATAGTGGCCAGAATAGTTATGTAAATCTCAATGTTCATGTCAGCCGCAACATAGAAATGACCTACTAATAGCCTATTACTACCAGCACCAAAAATCTAATATTTTAATAATAATATGAATAATAATTCCTATATATACATAGATTCGTCGACGATTAAGGTAAAACCCACCACAGCTTCGCTGCTCGTCCTTCTTTACGGAGTGGAAGGCTTGAAGAATTTTTTGTTACCCTCGAAGTTTCTCCCCCTAATGTTGTTACCAGTAAAATATGACGATTTTATAATTTTCTAGTAAAGATTAGCGGTAAGCTATGAATCGTAATTTTTAATACCTGCCATATGCGCGTTTGCTGATATTTACTCTGCAACTTAGTTTCCTGTTACCTGGCTATCCTCAGAAAGACTGGCCTATATAAATATGCTCTTGCATAAATTCTAAAGGCTGTCGTGTCAACGTGAAATGTCGTTTCCTTCCCAGGGAACTAAACATTAACTTTGTCTGCTGCATAGAATCTTTCACTTTATTTTCGCATTTGCTCATCTTACGTCTTTGATTATTGGCACTAGGTCTAAGGTCATGTTTATTGTTCAGCATTATTGGTGCTGCTGAACAGTTTAATGTCCTCTGACAACCGTAGGTAGCGGAGATATTTGTCATTAAACCTCAGTTCTAATTTTTCGCAATCTTATAACTTCACACTTCTTGAGCATTGTTTTCAAATAATGTAAAATGGCATGTTTCCTCGATGTCACGTTAGCGCTATTCGACAACTGCAATTAGCGTTGCGGTTTTATTCGCTTATGCATTTAACCTTCCTAAAGACTTACAACCCATAAATGACTTGCGATATTCCGCGCTAACGTGAAATGCACTGGCTTTATAGGCCAAATAGTCTACAAAGAAGCGTGAGATTATCTTTCATCTGACCATGCGGCAGGGCTCTGGCAAAAAGCAGACCTGTTGCAACATAGAGAAAAGGCAAAAATAACCTAGAAAGATTGAGGTGATAATTCTTGTGCGTCTCCCTTAGAGCATGGCAAGACTAAGGCCAACAAATCTGTGAAGTAGGAATATCATGCAGATGTAGCTGCTGATATTTCCAACCACTATGAAAATGACAGTACATTGAAGATGACAATGAAGACACATGGGCTAGACTATGACTCACGACCAATGTACACGATACCACATAAAAATTGAGTTCGTCGCACTGAAATCTATTACTGCTATTATTGAGGTCCTACAGCGTGAGCCCAGAGACCCTAAAATACTCACGTAATCCTCGTCTAGGCACAGTGAACGCGACGAAGGGCACCTTAGGCCATCTTTTGTGACGAAGTACAGAGCGCCTTCTAGAAAACGTGAAACAGCAGTTGTTTCGATTACCTTTGCAGTACCACGTGTTGCAAACACATCGTACAGAGGTGTATTGCAGCTAACTGGCCTCCCACCTTTAGATACGCTTATTGTTTAATTGCGCAGACTTTGCGACTCATGTATTTTGACTAAACAACAACTGGAGGACTTCTTGTTCATAATGCACATGTGTGATCAGTTTAAGTAGTTCCTCATAAGCGTCCATAATTGTTATCTAATGGAGGCTAGTAAAGCATGAACTGAAACCAAAGGCAGGGTTCGTATATATATATGCAATTTCGTGTTGCTCTGCATACGTGTTCAGTGCATGGAAAGCCACCTTTTAAACTGTTTTGAGCAGAACTTTATTTACCCGATGGCTTATGTCAGTTCAAAGGCATGCCTTTCGGCTTATGTAATGCTCAAGCTACATTTTAGCGCATGGTCGACCCATTGCCGTTCGGCTTGTCTCAGGTTAGGCGAATTCCATTTGACAACCCTGGAACTTGGGAATCGTGGGACACTACAAGGGTCTGTCGTATCTCCCATGTTATTTCATTTGGCAATGGCAAAAGTTGCTCGAGGTCTCGCCCAGATTGGGGTACTCACATTGCAATATATGCAGTTGATGTAACAATCTGGAGTGCCGAAGGTAATATGGGACAAACAGAAATCAAACTGCAGGAAAGCATTTATGTAGTCAAAACAATATTTGAGGGTATGGGACTGAACTGCTCTGCTAAAGAATCAGAACTATTGGTACTACGGAGCAGTAAGCGCGGGCGCAAGCTGAACGGATATATCCCAGAGGAAGAACTCCGCCTTGACATATACGCCAATGGAGAACCATTCAGGCAGGTCGAGGCTATTAGAGTGCTAGGACTTTTCCTGCAAGCGAATGGATCTAATTGCACGATGATAACACATATATCTAACAAGTCAGAAGAAGTCATTAGGCTTCTGCGTAGCATTACCAGCAAGCATAAGGGGCTAGGAGAAGACAGTGCCATAAGATTGGTACATGCATTCGCCTTTTGCCACTTCTCGTACGTGGCAGGCAAGCTACAATGGACACAGGACTAAGAGCAAGCTAAACGATGTAATGAGACGACTTATAAAGACTGCAGTAGGACTTCCCATCAGCACGGCCAATGGTAGCTTATTGCACCTAGGGCTGCATAACACACTAGAAGAGATAGCTGAGGCTCAACAGGTGGCCCACCGGGAAATACTAATGGGGACACGACCTGGGAGGGCGCTACTTGAAGAAATAGACGTATGAATTAACAACCACACCAACAAAGGAGAATTAATAACAGAATTGTAAATGGAGCTACGAGAAATAATTAAGACGACCCTGTTCCCTAAGAATATGCACCCGACCCGTAACCTCGAGAGACCGAAGGCAGGGGTCAAGTCCATAAGCAGCATGCGGTGTTCGTTGACGCTGTCTCGGTTAAAAATAAGGATGCGTATACCTCCGTTGTTGTAGACACTCAAGGTGGCATACAGAATGCCATCACCGTCTATACCAAGGACCCAAGAGTAGAACAACAAGTTCGCCTTAGCGATCCGGGCTAATCGGTGGACACATACTTACAGTGACTCTAGAACAGCCATACGCAACTTTACTAACGGATGTATGTCAAGGATAGCAACAAGGTTACTAGAGAAGGTCAGCAGTGAGAGGATCGAAATCCGCTGTTGTCCTGCACATCTGGGGGTAGGGGGACGGAACTCGGAGAAACCTTATTGAGGTGGCAAATGAAGCAGTGCGAGGGCTTTCTAGCCGTGCTCTTCAAGACCGAGCAACTTACACTTCACCCGGGGAACACAGGGATCGATTATTAACATATAACGAAATCACGAAGCACTATTATTTAATCAGAAGGGAATACCTATTGCCAAACGGTAAGCTTTGCAGAGCACAAACGGTCACATTACGTTTGCTACAGACAAGGACATATCCAAGTCCAAATTTTATGAACAGGATCTATCCGGAGAGGGAAACTCAAACCAATTGTAATAAGTGTAATGGCATGATTACTCTTGATCACATGCTTTGGCAATGACCCGCGGTCTTCACAGACTGTGACAAGGAACAAGAATGGTGGCGGTAAGTGCTACACAGTGAATCCCTCTCTCACCATTTACGGGCAGTCCAGAAGGCCCGCGATGTGGATGAAGGGCTCGTCCTGACAGTCCTAACGTGGGAGCGGCTCTCGTCAGCCTAAGGTTGACCTTCAGGACCCAAAAAAATTCTTCATACCATACCATACCCCTTCCCGCATGGCCACAAGTGGTTCATCTATCTTTGTTACTTGGATGACGGCATCGTTTTTGCTCCTACATTCGCCATGTAACTGGAGCCCCTTTCACTCATCCTGTTTATCCCAAGGCTGGTCTTCAACTTTACTCGTCTGAATGTCACTTCGGACGCCATCAAAGGACTATCTTCGGTCATCTTTTTATCTCATCTGGTGTACGCCCAGACCGGGACAAAGTTCGTCGCGTAGAGAAGTTTCCCGTGCCAACATGTACTAAAGAAGACCAGAACTTCGTCCTCCTGTGCTCGTACTTCCGCCGCTTCTCGCACAATATAACGGACGCCACTCGTCCTCATAGTGCTCGTCTCAAGGCAGGAGCTTTATTTGCATGGGTCCTGCACAAGCAACTGCGTTCTCGAAGCTTATCTCTCTCCTGACATCTCTGCCCATTCTCGTGTACTTCGACCCGTCTGCTCCAACGGAAGTCCACGCTGATGCCATTGGTGATGGAACCTGTGCCATTTTAGGCCGACGTCAGCGAGGCCACAACCGAGTGACTCCATATACCAGCCGTGTGCTTCCTTGAGCTGTGCAGATTATTCCATCACTGAAAGTGACTGTCTTGCACATGTCTGAGCAGTGGCGAAATCTCGCCATTACCTATATGGTTGGCCACTCACAGCCACCACAGACCACCATGCGCTCTGCTGGCTTTCGTCCGTCAAATACCATACCGGTCGCCTAGGTCGCTGTGCGCCACGCCTACAGGCATACTCGTACTATGTTACGAACAAGTCCGTCCATTTACACCAAGATGCTCACTGTTTGTCACACCATTCAGTCGACCATACTGATGTTTCTACAAGGGATGATTTTGCTTGTGTATTTTCGCTATCTTATTTCGCTGACCTCGCTACCGCACAGCGCCGAGATCTAATCATACGTGGTATCGTGGACAAGCTCACATCTGGCTGAAGCGATCACTCACTTGGCATGTTCCTTCTGCAGGAGGGCAATTTATATCGCTGTAGCGTGCACCCTAGGGGAGCTGAGGTGCTGCTTGTTATTCCCCGGCAACTTCGTATCACTGTTCTGTCCCAGCTGCACGATGTTCCAACTTCTGGTTACCTCCGGGAACCTCGTATGTACGACTGTGCCCGGCGACAATTATTTTGGCCTGGTCTAAGGCGATCGGTCCACCGCTAAGTCCCTTTTCCTGAGTTATGTCAGCGCCGGAAGAAGCCATGTGTGCTCTCTGCTGGTCCAGTGCAACCTGTTGACGTTCCTGCCGAACCCTTCTATTGTTTTGTTGTAAACCTCCTGTGACATTTCCACACATCTGACTCCGGCAACAAATAGATTGCTGTCCCAACCGATGATACATCTCAGCTCGCGATCACCAGAGCCCTTCCAACCTCCTGTACAATAAAGGTAGCCGACTTACAGTTGGACAACATCATTCTTCACCCCAACGCTCCTTGTGAACTTTTTACCGACCGAGGTCGCTACTTCCTCTCTGCAGTTGTGAACGACGTGTTCTGCTCTTGTTCTTCCAAATACAAACTTATTGCTACATATCATCCGCAGACGAACGGTCTTATTGGGCGGCTTAATCTAACAATAACGGATATGCTGTCCACGCATATTTCCGATGACCATCTTGACTGAGATATTGCTATCCTTCTAGTCAAATTCACATATAATTCATCACGCCACAACACGGCAGGTTACTCGTTACCTTATTTGATGTACTACCGTGTTACCGTACTGCCTTTTCATATAATACTGCCTCCCCTTCAAGAGTGCGTGTCTGAGTATACCCACGACATCATTACCCGAGCCGAAGAAGCACGCCAAGTTCATCACCGTCGCCTTTGTGCTTTTCAGAAGAATCCGAAAAGCATTTATGACTGAGGTGAACAGGGCTTCTATGTTCTCGTTGATCTTGACCTTCTATAGCCTCGGAACTCCATGCCACCCACTCAGAGGCGTTGCTGTCTCGCTACGACGTTCTCACCGGGCACTCCACCAGGTGACTGATGTGACCTACGATATCTCTCTGGTCACACCTACTACTCGCTCCATCAGGAATTTCCCTGACGTCGTTAGTGCCAGCCAACTAAACCGCTCTCAGTTCTCTTCTGCCTAAGAAGCAACGGGATAGCGCTTCCACGCCAGGCAGAAACATGTTACACTAATCTACACAGCATTGAGGACGAGGAGCAGGAGCTTGGGGCTGGAGGAGACGAGGCTTCAGTGAATGGCCTACTGTGGACTTGTCCTTGTCCAGTCGTGTACATATTGTAAATGTATTTCCCGTCTTGCTTCTTCCCTCCGCAACAACATAAACCTTTTAGCTATAACACTCTGTGTCACACTGGCTCATAGTCATTCTGGTAGACGTCCAAGGGATGGTGCATGCCATTCGAGCATTTAGTCACATTTGAACAGCAAGTTATGTACTAAATAGCTCCCTTATACAAAATTTACAAAATGAAGTAAGTGAATGAACATATTGCCCTATTCCCATAAAATATGTGTGCTTTACAAATGTGCATAAGTGACACTGTGTGTAGTCGTTTTACATAGTTATTCTTTCGTTACACTGCCAGAGATGAGCTCACTGAAATATTAAGGTCAATGTTTAGTGCACGGATTATCATGTTGCAGCATACCTTGTGGCCCATAATTCAGAAGGCTAACATAACAAAAGGTGCCAGTGAATCGAAATGGCTATCTTATTGTCTCAACCAGTTAGAGATACCTATCACCCGATATTTATATGTATGTGCAACCTTTGTTTTGTAATTTATTGTTTTTTAGACGATACACAAATCCGCACCCACTACTTTATTACAGGACATTTAGTGTATTTAAGTATTTAGGAAAATCGAGTGCAGTAGAAAAACACTTTAAATGATGGGTGGAGGTGTTGGTGATTACAACATCTTTATTGAAAATCAAGGTGGGGTCTCAGGGTGGCGCCTGTTGGGTGCGGCTCCCTCGGCCCAAATGACGATTTTCCTTTAATAATAATAATAATCTTTATTTCTGACCACAAGGTTTCGGATACAAGGGCAAAAGGCAGATGTGTTCTGCCTGACGGGACCCAAGCACCTGAATACACACATTCAGAGCATGTAGCAACAGAGAGAACATAATACACTACCGTCACATACAGAACACAGTTTTATACAAAGTAAAAACCCAACAAGGTACAAGCTCTTACAATCTTAAAGTTAAATTCGTACAAATAAGGAACCCTAGGATCATAAAAAATTCTGTATACACAACCTATTGATTGTTAGGACAGGAAAGGAGGTAAGCTTTAATATTCTTTTTAAAGAGCTCAGGGACACGCATTTCTATATAATTTATATGGTCTGTGTATGCCTGTTGAGAAGACTGGGAATTAAGTATGAAAGCATTGGGGTTCCGTAGTTGGTCCTCACAAGTGGAGTTTGTGTAATGGTCGTGCCTTAATTTGTTCGCCAAGCTCGGCAGCAGTCGTACATGTATTATAGCTGTGTACCGGTAACGTTCAAAAGGCTTGCAGTAACTATAGTGATTGTCAAAATATGATTGCCACTGCCATATTATACGTAACTGAGTGTGCGCAGGTATGGGCAAAAGCAAATTGCCTTCCGCTGTTGTGCTTTTCGAATTCTATGGTTGGCATGTCTGCACAAGGTTTGACTGCACGACGTCATTTTAGATGAAATAGTGCATTTGTGCGCGTGGTATCTAGTCGTCAACCTTTTGCGGTAATGAATATCATGAGGTTTCTTATGCGTCGCTTACCATTTCGCAAACCGGTTGGCCCTTTGAGAATTGAACGCAGCATTAATGCAAAGCACATCTGAGGTCCTGACAAAAAAAAATCACAGGTTTGAGCGGTACACGTCGCACAGTCACAGCGTAAGCTAGAAGAGCGGCTGCATAGAGCTCCACGTTCGGCACCACGCAGTACAGGGTCTTCGCGGCGAAGTCTCTTCGCGTCATTTTCACTAGAACGATCTGAACTGTTCACCAGACGTCGAAGGTAAGCTGCAGCTCGTCCTGCTCTCTGCACAGCGGTCTCCTGAGGCCAATGTTGCCTGGTTACAGCCGCGCACGTAGCTCTACGACTTGTTTCTTTAGCAGCGGTTCCTACCTGGCGAGGCGGCATCGTAACGTGTACCGAAGAGTAAACAGAGGTATACATCATCCGCGGGGCATATATCACATCCCTTGGCCCGTGGCACGATAAGCTGGTGTTGATGACGTTGATAATGACGGTTTAGTGGCAAGTCCTTCGAAACGGGGTGGTCACAAGTAGACACCTAGCCTGCTTGAGTTAACCAAGTCCAAGTACGCGCAACACGCAACTCCTGTATGCAACCACAACACGTCGGGCCACCTTGTGGAATACAACGCAACTGCAATAAAAGGTTTGTCCATAGCGATGCTACGCGGCGCGCATGTCGCATCGCGTGTCAAGTGGCTTGACACGATGCTAATGATGATGCTAATGATAATGGTGATGATGATGATGATGATGATAATTTATTGGCATTACCTTTGAAACGGATGGCGAAAGACAGATGGTGAAAAAGTTAATCAGGCATGCCATACATGTTTTTCATTACGTTAACATTTATGCATCTCCATAATCTTTTTCTTGCTCAAGACTTCTCTACCATGTACCGCTACTCATGCAACTTCTACAAGGGATGTCACCTGTTGTAATAATATGCAACGTGAATGCAAAGGGCGCACGTATGGACACCACGCGGCGCGTATTTCACATCACAAGGCAAGTCACATCATCATCATCATCAGCCTGGTTACGCCCACTGCAGGGCAAAGGCCTCTCCCATAATTCTCCAACAACCCCGGTTATGTACTAATTGTGGCCATGTTGTCCCTGCAAACTTCTTAATCTCATTCGCCCATCTAACTTTCTGCCGCCCCCTGCTACGCTTCCCTTCCCTTGGAATCCAGTCCGTATCCCTTAATGAACATCGGTTATCTTCCCTCCTCATTACATGTCCTGCTCATGCCCCATTTATTTTTCTTGATTTCAACTAAGATGTCATTAACTCGCGTTTGTTCCCCCACCCAATCTGCTCTTTTCTTATCCCTTAACGTTAGACCCATCATTCTTCTTTCCATAGCTCGTTGCGTCATCCTCAATTTAAATAGCACCCTTTTGAAAGCCGTCAGGTTTCTCTCCCGTAGGTGAGTACTCGTAAGACACCGCTATTACACTTTTCTCTTGAGGGATAATGGCAACCTGCTGTTCATGATCTGAGAATGCCTGCCAAACGCACACCCGCCCATTCTTATTCTTCTGATTATTTCGTCTCATGATCCGGATCCACCGTCACTACCTGCCCTAAGTAGATGTATTCCCTTACCACTTCCAGTGCCTCGCTACCTATTGTAAATTGCTGTTCTCTACCGAGACTGTTAAACATTACTTTAGTTTTCTGCAAATTAATTTTTAGATCCACTCCTCTGCTTTGCCTCTCCAAGTCAGTGAGCATGCATTGCAATTGGTCCCCTGAGTTACGAAGCAAGGCAATATTATCAGCGAATCGCAAATTACTAAGGTATTCTCCATTAAGTTTATCCCCAATTCTTCCCATTCCAGGTCTCTGAATACCTCCTGTAAACGCGCTTTGAATAACATTGGAGAGATCGTATCTCCCTGCCTGACAGCTTTCTTTATTGGGATTTTGTTGCTTTTTTTATGGAGGACTATGGTAAATGTAGAGCCGCTATAGATATCTTTCCGCACAGGAGAACTAGTAGTCGGATCCCTGATTAATAAGAATATAGCTGGTAACGTACAGGAATTCCATAGCATTAACGAGAGGGTGGCACGTCTTGTTGTGAAACTTAAGAGGTACAAAATGAAGGTTGTACATCCAGTCATGATGACCAGGAATTCGAAAGCTTCTATGAAGATGTGGAATCGGCGATGGATAAAGCCAAAACAAGATACACTATACTTATGGGCAACTTCAATGCCAAGGTAGGCAAGACGCAGGCTGGAGACAAGGCAGGGAGGGAATATGGCATAGGCACTAGGAATAGCAGGTGAGAGTTATTAGTAGAGTTTGCGGAACAGAATAATATGCGGATAATGAATACCTTCTTCCGCAAGCGGGATAGCCGAAAGTGGACGTGGAGGAGCCCGAAACGCGGGACTAGAAATGAAATAGACTTCATACTCTACGGTAACCCTGGCATCATACAAGATGTGGACGTGCCAGCAAGGTGCGCTGTAGTGACCATAGGATGGTAAGAACCCGAATTAGCCTAGACCCGAGGAGGCAACGGAAGAAACTGGTACATAAAAAGCCAATCAATGAGTTGGCGGTAAGAGGGAAAATAGGGGAATTCCAGATCAAGCTACAGAGCAGGTATTCGGCTTTAACTCAGGATGAGGACCGCGGTGTTGAAGCAATGAACGACAGTCTCGTGGGCGTCATTAAGGAGTGTGCAATAGAAGTCGGTGGTAACTTGGTTGGACAGAATTCCGGATCAAGCTACAGAACAGGTATTCGGCTTTAACTCAGGATGAGGACCGCGGTGTTGAAGCAATGAACGACAGTCTCGTGGGCATCATTAAGGAGTGCGCAATAGAAGTCGGTGGTAACGCCGTTAGACAGGAAACCAGTAAGCTATCGCAGGAGACGAAAGATCTTATCAATAAACGCCAATGTATGAAAGCCTCTAACCCTACAGCTAGAATAGAACTGGCAGAATTTCCGAAGGTAATCAACAATCGTAAGACAGCTGACATAAGGAAGAATAATATGGATAGAATTGAACATGCTCTCAGGAACGGAGGAAGCCTAAAAGCAGTGAAGAAGAAACTAGGAATTGGCAAGAAGCAGATGTATGCGTGAAGAGACAAAGCCGGCAATATCATTACTAATATGGGGGAGATAGTTCATGTGGCTGAGGAGTTCTATAGAGATTTATACAGTACCAGTGGCACCCGCGACGATAATGGAAGAGAGAATAGTCTAGAGGAATAGGAAATCCCACAGGTAACGCCGGGAGAAGTAAAGAAAGCCTTGGGAGCTATGCAAAGGGGGAAGGCAGCTGGGAAGGATCAGGTAACAGCAGATTTGTTGAAGGATGGTGGCAGATTGTTCTAGAGAAACTGGCCACCCTGTATACGCAATACCTCATGACTTCGAGCGTACCGGAATCTTGGAACAACGCTAACATAATCCTAATCCATAAGAAAGGGGACGCCAATCACTTGAAAAGTTATAGACCGATCAGCTTACTGTCAGTTGCTACAAACTATCTACTAAGGTAATGGTAAATAGAATCAGGAACGCCTTAGACGTCTGTCAAGCAAAGTACCAGGCAGGATTCCGTAAAGGCTACTCAACAATAGACCATATTCACACTATCAATCAGGTGATATAGAAACGTGCAGAATATAACCAACCCTTATATATAGGTTTCATTGATTACGAGAAAGCGTTTGATTCTGTCGACACCTCAGCAGTCATGGAGGCATTACGGAATCAGGGTGTAGACGAGCCGTATGTAAGTCACATGATACGATGCTAATGATGGTGTTGGTGCTGATCTGTTGGCGTCCTCTTTGAAACGCAGTAGTGAGATAGTCGTCTAGCCAGCTTGACTCAATCAAGTATAGAATATGTTTTTATAGCGTTGTTATGTACATCCTTTAAACTTCGTTTTATTAGTCAAAGCTTGTCTAACTACCTTGTACTGCTACCTGTGTACCTGCTACATGACGTTCTACCAGGTGCAATAATATGCACTGGCCAGCGTGCAACTCTACGCTAGCAAGCGAGCGGTGGCGTCACTCAGCGGTAGAGTTGCCGACTCCCACATAGCGGCACCGGGTTCTATCCTCGCGGGAACCGGGTATCTTTTTTATCTCATTATCGTCCATAGCTGCTACGGACACCGGTGGCGGAGGCGGACACCGTCGCCAACCGAAATGGTTATTGGAATGAGCCCATAACACGTTATGCTGTAAAAGAATCGTGCCCTCTGATCCCCTATTCTCCTCTATTGGTGCAAAGTGTTAGAATAGCATGATCGAGACCATGAGCGTCAATGTGGTGTGTAATTATTGGTAGATTGTTTTAGCAGGTCTACTGCAGGAATTGAATCAGTATTGTGGAATGCTGTTTGTTTCTTTCACTCATAGTTAAGAAACTTCTCTGTTGTTTGTGCCAACAAGTATAATGTAGTTTACTAGCGCTACTGCCAACCTATGTTGTGTGCAGGCTACTCTTTCGAAAATAAAAGGAACAGCTAATGGTTTGCCAGGCACAAAGGCCCATTCAGACCATTGAACTTAATTAAAGCTTGTACCTGTGAATATTCCTGCAGAATGAATGCCCACGCAGTAGGATTCTCCATAACATTTTCTACCATTAATTAACATTGAAGCATTGAACAGCATTTGAGCTTAGCTTTGTTTGAAAAATGACCAATTTCATTATTCAAATAAGACAGAGGTTAAGCAGGAAGACACAAAATTGAAGTTACCAACAGTAACATGAATGTAAACAGCTCTCAACTTTTTTGTAATCTTGCTCCTGATTATCATATTGCCCGTCCAATTTCATATTGCCCGTCCAAATAAACCATTAGTTCATAGTGAAGCCTGTGAACGCGTCATTCCTCTTCGTCAGGCCCCTTAATTGTGTTCGATGGCACTGTTTTACTACGGATATAATAATAATAATAACTGCTTTATTTCCATCAGTGATGCAAGAGACTGCGGGTAAAAGTCCCTTTAGAGGCAAGCGACTTGACTAGAGCGCGCAGCCTCCTTTACAAGGCAAACAGCGATTGAACAGGAGATATACATATATAGATAGCATTTGACTACATGTGAAATATGCTCAATAAATAAACGCAGAAAAAGAATTGGCTGAAAAACGCTCAATTATTTAAAAAAGAATGAGTCACAAGATGTTCACGTAAAGCTCGTACATCAGGTGTATAAATATCAAGAGTTCATTTCAGAAACAAATTTAAATGTGTTCGTAGTGTGTATGATATCTTTTGTGTAGAATAATTGGTTGGCGGAGCGATCACCTTCCACTGTTCCGTACACCACCTATCAACCAACTAGCCCAAAAATTGGTCTTGATAAAAAAAAAAGAAAATACCGACAGCGCATGCGCTTTATGTTAAATTTTCTCGGACTGAAATAATTAAAGTACGAAACAATAACAAAAGGTCGGCTCACGTAACAGGCCGCATTTTTCCGAGAAAGCTAGGACATGGCGCGCTCCGCCAGCGTTTCTCGGTAAAAATTACGCTTACATAAGCTGCAGATACCAGGAAACGTGGCAAGCAGTTAGGGATATTTGAATGCCATTGCGTTTTGCTCTTAAGGCGAAGCTTAAGCGTCCTATTCTTGCCGCTGTATGTAACTTCTCAGTATTGGTATAGACGCGATCATTTTATGCGCAAGCGTAACTGACCAGCTCATGAAATTGGCGGTGTCTGCATGAAGCCGCGAAGCAAGCGACGAAGGAAGGCTCCTGCAGGCGAAGTGGAATCACGCGCCGTAGCAGTACGAACGAGCGTGCTGAGCGCCTGGCAAAGTAGCGTCACCTAGAGAAATGTGTAGGTAACATTCGATGAAGTATGGATAGAGAAACGAGGGGAACCGTCGCGGAGAGGCATGGAGGAAGGAAGTTCCATGGGCAAGGCGTGCGGTGACCGCCAGGGGTATACCACACTCTCAAGTTCAAGAAATAGCCACAGTGGACGAAGAAATCGACAGCGCGCCCCTGCTAATAAATCAAGCATGGTAAACCTACTTGAAGAATGCCCAAGTTCAATACCTCCCGCTAGAAGCGCCGTAATAAGCGCAATATTCTCTTACAAACTTTCTCCCCACATTTATGGGGCTCTTGCATTGCCCAGGAGGCGCTGCGAAAATGGTGCTAAAAAGCGCCCTCTGTCCTCAACTGGGTACTATACCAAGCTCGGTCGTCTGCTTCGGAAAGCACGTTTACAATATGGGCCCGCCACTTCCGGTTTTTTTCGTACCGCGGCTTGCAGCGAATATCGGGCGCCGAAGATTTTTTTCAGGGGTGGCACGCTGCGTAAAGGCAATAACTTATGCAACGTCGAATACGTGTACGCCGTTCAAGAAATAAGCGTCGAAGTTTTAGCGCGGTGTCAATCGCAAGTGAAGCGAGTCGCGTACGAAGTTGAACTTCAGGTAAGGTTTGCACGCTGCTAGATTCAGGCGTACAAACGCGAAAAAATGCTTGCTATAAGTGAATTCACAGCTGCGATAAGCCGGCTTCATGTGTACAGAGCTGCTCGAGCGCACGACGGTACGCTCGGCGACGGCAGCGTCTTTCGACATGCCGCGGAACGGCGGGCCTCCTGCAATATTTGTTGACTGCATGCCGCTAGACAAGTAGTTATGCCTGCTGCACTGTAGTAGCGGCCATCTGTCCCTATAGCAATTGATAAATAACTGATGCAATGGTATGAGCTCGCAGTAACCTACGTGCGAATCGCGCGAGCTCGTGCGCTGCTCGCTTGATGTAGCTTTTAATGACAGCGCTCGAACATCGATGTGCTGCAATCAATACTACCTTGCTGCGATGCCTCAACGTGCTGGCTTGAGGTCAAGGATAAGCACATTTAACTCTCTAACCTGCGCTGCTCGTAGTGGGGTAGTGAATTGTCACCGAATCAGCCTGACCATTTATGCTCATTTGCACCACTTCGCACGGGTCGAATTGTTAATTGTCGCTGTGGCCGGGTCTCGAATCGTGAATCACCAGCCATGCCTGCTGCTATGTCGGTCTGCCGTCGGGACTGTAGGTGCGAAAGACCGAACTTGAGAACGCAGATAAGCAAGGTTCAAGATAGGCGAAGCAGTCAGCATGACACGAAATTTCGCTTACCCAGAGCGACCAACTTCAGCTAACCAGCGCGCCCGACGCTCCGCTTCGTGAGGCCATGAAGGCAAACGGTAGAATCTGATGTTGGGATTCAGGCCTTCTTGTTCATGGCAGTCGACGACGCAGAAGTAACGACGGTGACGCTTTTTCGAGGCTGAGCTAGGTTTCTCCGGATCGGCGTCGCCGATTCCTTCTGCTTCCAGCATTACGTCTCACGGAGAGTCCGTTTTCGTTAAGCTATAGGCAGCGACGAGATCGAAGCGTGGTCGGCGTGGTCTGTAAGAAGTTACGAGCCTTTTCGCACTCGCAACAGGGCAGAAAAAAGTGCGAATCGACGCAAAACTCGGCCTAGAAACGTGCTTCGCCACAGCCAGGGCTCAATACGACCGAAGCTGGTACGACCCAGCTGTCGTTTCCCGCGCCGCCACCAGGCGCCGCTACTATATCTCAAACTCCAGCGCAAGACGGCTATCGAAGCATTTTTATTACCTAAGAAAGAGTACAAAATTACAATTGATAATTACATATTTGACACTTTATTTGTAATTTTGTTGTTTTTTGCCACTATAAACGCAAATAGCGTTCTGCATCATCGTTTCCCACGTGACCTGGGGCCTGTGTTTAAAATTTTTAGCGGTATGTTCGCGTGCACGGCCTTCACAGATTCATTCGTCCGCACATTTCAGCTGGTTGCTTTTTTTTGGTGCTAAAACCAGTTTGTAGCGCTTCGATACCTCGCGCTATATAACATGGGGTGAAAAGATGTGCGGTTTCAGTCGCGAGCCATGCGGAACACGTCCCAATCGACACCGGAGCCGGATTCTGCTGCGACTGGCCACGACAATAACGGTGAGTCGTTTAACATCGCTGCTTGAATCGTTATGTAATATTTGTCTCGTTAACTCACAGGTGAAGACAAGTTTAAGAACTAGATCTTCCATTACATATGGAACCTCCATTGCTGTTTCCCAAACAAACCGTTAGTTGCGAGGCCGTCGTTATACACACCCACTCTCGAAAGCCGGCTGCGATAAGCCGGCTTCATGTGTACAGAGCTGCTCGAGCGCGCGACGGTAAAAAAATAAATAAAGAAAGAAAGAGCGACGTCGGTACGCGTCACATTTTTCACCTTATATATATATATATATATATATATATATATATATATATATATATATATATATATATATATATATATATATATATATATATATATATGCACATTTATTTTTTCGAGTCTGTCGGCAACTTCTTTCGTGCACAAAACCGAAGAACTTTTTGGTAAAATGAAGTGAACGTACAGAAAGTTCAGAAAGTTCTTGTATTAAACAAACAAGGCATGATAATTCACCGATATTTCGTACTCATTGGTTCCAAATTTTCTTGCTCTTCAGTTTGGCTTACCTTAGGGCATTTATTTTTGCAGTAGTAAAACGGTGCATCACGTTTGTGCAGAAAAAGAATGCATCACTTCTAATAGCTTCGTGACTTTCATTCGTTTGCTTGTGGAACCAGCCGTGTGATCTCTTCTAGCATATAAATGAGCGCACAAATGTTCTCATTTGTGATCTTAATAATACTTAAGCTGTTGACATGCATTGTAGTTAGGGACATATCAATTTTATGGACAATAGTAATATTTATTTAACACGCTCCTTAAGCAGCATTTGAATGTGTTCTGTAGCCACAAACCATTACAATATATATGTCAAACCTTTTTGCATTTCATATTGCTGAATTGTGATTTTTCTATTTCGGATGCAGTTAAAATTTCTGTTCCAGAGGATGAGGATGGCACCAGTATAAAGCAACACACTCCACGCACTAAACAGAAGCTGCTGCCTGCTACAATAAGGTCATTTTGTGGACTTTGGCTCCTGCTACAAGGTAAACAACACTCGGTTCAGAAAGAAATATATTTCATATATGCTGTATAGGCTTGCTAGTCTTGAGATACGTGTAATTTGTTTGTAGCAGATGAGATAGATGTTTGTTCATACTTACGCTTCAGCATAATTAGTTCGAACATAACAGAAAACCCTACATCAGTTTGGCTAATCTGTGCTGTATCTCATGTGTCACTGTTCTTCCCCACCAGAGTCTGTGCCAAGCACATCTGGTTCATCACATGAGCGCCCATGTACACCAACAGGAAGGGGCTGGAGCGGAGTTTGCAAGGCTTTTACATCACGAACAAAGACGCGGATGCAGAAGTATTTAGACGAGATATCAATTCTACGGAGGGCTTTATCGAGAGTGAAGATAGCTTCAGCCACAAATCCGCCAGCACGGACATTGGCCGAGTCATCCGGGTACCTCAGAAAGGACTTTCAAAGAAATTCTTCATGTTCAGATCACCTGCAACCGCTGAAGCACGGACGACGCTGTCCAAAAGAGTTCCGTCAGTTTGCCCTTAATCAGCTTCCTGGCCATGCCAAATTTCATTTGGGCCAAGTATATTTTTTCTATGAATGCAAGCTTTCTCATTGCCTATTCTTGTTAGAAATCATTCTTCCGCGTTCAAACATAATCGTCAACCGATTCTTCGCTCATGCTTAACACGGGTCCCTGTCCATCAGCATAACACATCTGTAGCAGTATTTTCTTGTGTACGTTGCCACGTGTAATTCCTCTCCTGAAGTAGCTGATGCAGCATTGGCATGTGTCTTGCATTAACCTATGCACCATGTGCTATGCAGCAGTTTACTTTTCTTAATGTTTTTATCCGTCAGTGCATGTAGATCAGACTAGCTTCTTTCTTGAATGCGAGCTTTCTCATTCCCATATTCCTAGTCTCGTTGATTATTGCTCTTCTTCCTCGATAGCCTGGGCCTTTGCGCAAGCTACACTGAAGTAATCGATTGCAGAATCTAGTTTCACTTCCCCACTTGTTCGTCGTCGCCGTGTTACATTTATCAAATATGAGGCCTGGTCAGCTGCACTGCGAAGCAGTCTCTCGAGGTAAGCATTTGATCCTGTAGTCCGCACAGCGACAGAGACTCCCAGTATACAAGCACCACAACTGGTGCTGCCCGTTCGTTCTTACCTGCTGCAGTCATGGAAAAATCGTGCTTGGGGCATTCCTCAGCCGTGGTTTAGTTAGAACGGATTGGCTGCCGAAACTGATGGGGCACGAACGAAGCGAGGAAAATTCCCCACGAAGGCCCACCCTCTTGTGCGTGCGGCCTATAACGGAGCTCCTATAGAGCCGCTCCTCCAGTTTACGCCGTGACTGTGCTGTGTGTACCGCGCAGGCCTGTGAATTTATTTGTTGATTCCGACATTGTGAAGACCAGTTGTTGGGCACATTACGTGCATTCTGCTCTATACCCTTTTTTTTTCCTATCAGGCCTTTACTGCCTAGAGCCACTTCCAAGAGATATTTCATTAGAATAGCGAGCCCTCCAGCATCTTCCTGTGCACATCTTGTTTCTCTGTATGCGTCTAGTTCACTGGCTCGATTCCTTGTTCAGTTTGTACCAACCCGCCAAGCAGGGGCGTAGCCAGGAGGCGAGCGAGCTTATGGGACTTCAGCCTCTCCCCTAAACTCTTTCATGCGGTCATGCAACGCCGACCAAGACGACCCACGGCGCGGGAAATCATGCTAGATTTTGTCTAGAATTTCTTTTTCACGCTCGAAAAGGCATTCCAGCGCGAACATTGCGAAATCGGGCTGGATTTCGCTGCAACGCTCACGCACCGGCAGTCACGTAACGCAAGCAGCCCCATCCGAGCACAAAGCTATAAGGACGTTGTGACGGCAAGCAGGCTCTTCGATCATCTCGCGAAGGTGGCGGAATCTACAGGGCGCATGAATTTCAATTCCGAAACTTCATGGGTATAAAGTTCTCATTAACTTTTTATGCGAAAGTTGCATTGACATTTGCAAAGGCGTGCTTTAGATTTTCAATTCCGGAACTTTGTGGGTTTAACGTTGTTATAAACATTTGACGCCAAAGGTGCTTTGACGTTTTTAATTCGTAGATCGCACCATGCAACTTGACAGCCAAATCAACCTACTACCAAACAAATCGACAAAGCACGCAGCGAGGTCCCATCAGACGAAGCGTTCTGGTGGTTAATTTATGCCGTCATGTCACAGAAAAGAATATCAACATTCTTTTTTTTTGTCAGCTGCCCCAAAGCTTTCATACCAAGACACTAAAGCCAGCTAAGGTAACTACGTTCTTATTCATTTTTCTACTTTGACTTATATACTCGCAATTACACAATGAGCCTTTTCAATTTTTTTTTGTTCTCGTTGCCCGAGGGCTGCCGGAGCGAGCCAGAGCGCATGCGCTTTTCTCGTGTTCTCTCGACTACCGCGCGGCGCACTTCGATGCGCTTTCGTTTTTCTCTGGCCAAATGGATTTTCGCCTGGCATAGTTTTGGACGCTTTCTGACTAGCAGGCCAGAAAAAGAAACAATGGTCCCGCGTTGCCATCACTGTGGGGACTCGACGCGTTGCAACGCGTTCACATGAAAGCAACCTCTCCGGAAAATTTTCTCTCGTCGGTGTAGGATACCGAGCAGTATACGTATGGTTCTTTGTGAACCAAACGTGTCACGTTTCCTTCCATATCCCTTCGGTAGCCATACTAGGCGCCCAGAGTAGGCATACTCGATTGTGGCCAACATGTCTTGCGGTGCGCTTTTGTTTCCGCGCCCCCCCTCAACCAAAGAAAGAGACATTGTTGCGGTGCCGCCAATTATCGCATGAAAAAAGTTCCATTTTGTTACTTCTTCATTTGCGGGAAGTAATGGGCTACGGGACGCTTCAGTTGCCGGATAGCCTTATTATATTATTGCGATAGCAATTACATGGACACCCCAGGCTCATTCCTGCCATCGCCGTCGCAATCATGTTCCGTATAAAGTCCAAGGGCCATAATATCGTGACCGCGCGCCGCATGCTGTATGTGCGAGTAAAAATGTGTGGGGTGGCATCGGTAAACCGACGACGGTGGCTCAGTCTTGTGCGTGCAAGGGTTAAAGTCGGGGAGGAAGCGCGCCGCGTCCTGTCGCTCGCGATCCATCAAGGCTAGTGCAGGGAGGGGGTGCTGTGATCTGTGACAGTCGCGTCTGAGCTGCGATCGGAGAAGGTCACGTTGCTCCTCGCTCTGACTTCGCCTCGATTGCCACCACGAGTTTCGGCGTCGCCCATGTTTGCACCCGCTTAGGTGCACGTTGCCGCGCTTTTCGCTGCTTTCGGCTTTCTTCCCGCACGCGAGAAGAGGCCTCGGCAGCACAGTATGGAGTTTCAGCCACCCGGCGAGCCGCCGCCACGCGTCCGCCATCGACGCCATGCCAGCTTGAGCCGGATGATACTCGGCCCCGCGACCCTCGATGAGCTCCGGGCAAGGGAGGACCTCGAGCGTCGCGCCACTCGCATGCTGCCGAGCGTTCCCCCCTGCGCCGTCTCCGAGCTCCAACTTCCATCCGGCCCTGCCACCCGTGTAACAGCCGTCGTCTCTAATGCACCACTGCCCGTCGTTGCACCCCAACTGTCACAGACGCCAGCTGCCGCAGACGAAAACGCCGCCGCAGTGCTCTCTGGGCGTTCAGCCGCGTCTAAGCCCGGCCCAAAAAGGAAGCGACGCTTCCGCCAGTTTGCCGAGCTCATCACGGATGCGTCGCAAAACGCACATGCCTCCCCTGACAATGCCGCCGACACTGTGCTCTTCCGTCCCATCGGCCGCAAAAACAACTTTTTGAAGCTGTCTAGTGACCTTATCGCCGCCCAACTTTGCCGCATTGATGGCGTCAAACGCGTGCGCGTCAACTTTCGCCGTAACGCGGTTGCGGCAGACTCTGTGCCCGGTGCGGACCTGTCCCGCTTGCTGGATGTACGGGCCATCGCGGACATACCAGTGAAGGCGAAAGCTCTCGGCAAGCTCTCTTGCATCGGCGTCCTTTTCGGCGTTGACGGCTCCTTTGACAACGACACACTGAGGGACAACATAGAGGCTCCCGTTCCCGTTCTCTCCTGTTCCCGCAACGGCGCAAACGTGAGCGTCACCTTTGCCGGCAACGTCGTCCCCACGGACGCACTTCTCTTCAAGCAACGACGGCTCGTGCGACCTCGTCTGCCACGCCCACTCCAGTGCGACCGCTGCGGTGTGTACGGCCATGCCGGCGCCACTTGCTCCTACGACGCCCGTTGCCTCCGCTGCGGAGGTGGTCACGCGACAAGCGACTGCGCCGCGCAGCACCCCGCGTGCATAAACTGCAAAGGCCGCCATGCAGCCACCGAGCCGCGCTGCCCACACTGGCAGCTCGAAAGGAAAGCAGCCATCCTGCTAGCCTCCTCCGAGCAGCCCATGACTCGGAAGAAGGCGCTCGAGCTGGCCAAAGCTCGCGCCGCGCAACCTGAGCATCGTCAGCATCAGCAGAACGTGCGCCGCCCTTCAGCGACGGTACAAGCTGGCGTGTCGTTCAGCGATGCTTTACGTGGCCGCAGCGTCAATCCCGCCGCGCCGGAAACCACGCCGCCTCCCGCAGTTGCCCCTGTTGGCGACCCGAGGGACGCCCTGATCGCGGCGCTCGCCGCAGCTCTGCGGGTGCTCATGGAGACCACCCCGCACATGGACGACACGGTGCGACAGATGTGCACCGCGGCCCTGGCCGCACAGCAGTCCCTGCCTCGTCATGGCTAGCCAAGCAGCGAAACGTCGGCCGCGCATACTGCAGTGGAATGTCCGCTCGATGCGCCGCCGGCACCCGGAGCTTTGCCAGCTTCTTCTCCTGCACGAGTACGATGTGCTCGCGTTGCAGGAGACACACGTACGCGACGGGGAGTGCAACCTTCCGGGCTTCGTCGCCTACCACAGTGCCGTCACGTGCGAACTCCAGTCTTGTGCCGACGTTCCGTGCCGCGATCCACTCCACCCACCCGGCCGCTCTCGAGCGTCTGTTTATGTGCGTGCGCGCCTTGGTCAAGCCGCCGTCTCTGTGTCCGACATCGTTCCCACCTCCGTGGAGTGCGTGGCTGTGACTGTGCGCGTTGGGGGGGTCGACACTTGTGTCGCCAGCGTGTACGTCCAGCCCGTGCAGCGATGGGATACCTCTTTCGTGGAGAGCCTCACCGCGCGCATCGACGGTGACTGTGTTGTGTGCGGCGACTTTAACTCTCACCACACGGCATGGGGCAGCAGCCGCTGTGAGCCTAACGGCAGGAACCTGCTGAACTCTATCACCTCCTCTGGTCTGCTGATCATCAACACCGGCAGTCCCACTTTCGTGCGTCGGAATGTGCGCGGGAGTGTGATAGACTTATCGCTGGTGAGCGAACGGTGCCATTACGAGTGGGTACGCAGCCCTGACACGCAAGGATCGGATCATTATCCGATTTCGCTTGACCCTCTCGGCCTCTGCCGCGACCGGATCCGCACCTACCGCATCACGGACTGGTCTCTCTTCAGGACGCTGTGTGCCACGCCACCTCCTGTCAACACTGACTTCCTTTCGCACATCTCAAGCTGCGTTGCCGCCGCGACCAGGTCATGTACGGTGCCCGCTGGAACGCCGGCGCCCGACATGAAACTTTTGAACTTACGCGCAGTACGACGACGCGCCGAACGCCGCGCCATCAAAAGCGACAAGGTGGAGCACTGGACTCTTTACAACCGCCTTGACGCCGCGTGCCGTCGTCATGCCAGGCAGCGCCGCAATCAGAGCTGGCAAAGTCTCTGCCTCTCCTTGGAGGACACTCGCGATAAAGCCCGCCCCTGGCGCATCCTCGCCGCCCTGCTCAGTCCCAAGATCCCCCGCCGCCCTGCACTCTCCATCGCAGTGGCTCAGGGCTTGAGTGCCGAGCAGTTGGCCGAACTGTTCGCGGATACGTTCGCCCCGCCGTCTGTGTGCCCTGTCACAGCCGCCGTCGAACTTCCGCCGCACAACATGGTTGAACGCCTCGCTCCTTTGCGCTATTTCCCAACGAGCGCAATTATGGAGTATGTAGAAGTGTTGTGTTCTGCTGAGTTCACGATCAGCGAGTTGCGCATCGTCTTGAACAAGCACAAACGCCGCTCCGCTCCCGGTTCCGACGGCGTTACTCATCAAGTGCTCAGGAACATCGACGCAGCTCAACTTCCCTCACTTCTCGAGGTTTTCAACTCCGTCTGGCGCAGCGGCATCATCCCCGCCAACTGGAAAGAGGCGATCGTCGTTCCCATTCTGAAGCGCGGCAAACCAGCCTCGAACATCAGCTCCTATCGCCCAGTATCGCTGACCTCGGTACCCGGCAAAACGATGGAGTCGATGGCTTTGAACCGACTCGAATGGATCGCCTCCACCCTCGACGCTCTTGCCCCGGAACAAAGTGGCTTCCGCCGACTCCGCTCGACAGCTGATTCCATCGCGGACGTTGTCGCCACTCTCGAGCACGCTGCAAGCCGCCACGAAGCCGCATACCTGGTGCTGCTCGATGTTGAACGCGCGTTTGACCGCCTCCCGCACGGCACCATCATCCAAGCGCTTCACGAGCTGCGCATCACCGGCCGCCTACTGGACTATGTGTCGGCCTTTCTTAGCGACCGAATACTCAGAGTGCGTGTTGGCGACGCGCTCAGCACCCCCCGTAGCGTGACCGCTGGTGTTCCTCAGGGCAGTGTTCTTAGCCCCTTTCTATTCAACTTGGCGCTTGCAAGGCTCCCCGATTTCATCCCGAAGCTAACAGCCTTCGAAGTCCATGTGGCGATTTACGCCGACGACATCGCTCTTTTCGCTTCCGGGCCCACGGACTATGGCTACCAAGTGCGGCAATCACTGCAGTCTGCTATCAACGCCGTGGACGAATACCTCACCAGCGTGGGGCTTCAGCTCTCGGCGTCAAAAACCGAGGCGCTAATGATTCACCCCGTGCTTGCCGTGCTCGCTCCGAAGTGCCCACTCTCTCGCTGCGCGGAAGCCCCCTCCCGTGGCGGAAAGAAGTTCGCTACCTGGGCCTTCACATCGACTGCCGCCTGAACTTTAATGCGGCAACCACACAGCTCTGCAGGGATGCCAGGAAAGTGGCAGGCGCCGCACGCTCCCTGCTCGCCCGTGGCCGTGGCTGCACACCGCACCTTGCGCTCCGAGTTTATAACTCGATTGCAACTTCGCGAGCGCTCTACGCGCTGCCTCTTACCAACGCCAGTGCAGCCAACTGGAGGGCCGTCGACGTCGAACACCGCACTGCAGTTCGCCAGATGTACGCGCTTCCCCGCTTCTCGCAAGTGGGGGCAACTCTCGCCGAAGCGGGAAACTGGCTGCCCTCACTTCGTGCGAGGAAACAGGCGCTTCACCACATCGAGCGTCTGCAACGGTCGCCACAGGGCCAGCGTCTCGTGTGCCGCCTCCACAACCTCGAGGGCTCGGGCATGGGTCAGCATGCCACCGACTTCAGCACCCGCATCGCGTCTCTGCCGCAACTCCTTCCCTTGCCGCCATCGCCGCACGCTTCCCCGCTGCTTGACGTTAACATCAGCGTCCCGGGCGTCACGAGCAAGCGCCGAACAGCACTTTGTGCCATGCAGCAGGAGACGGCTGCATTGATTCACGAACACCTACGCGACCGCCTCCTCGTCTACACTGACGGCTCCGTCTCCAGCGATGGTTCCGCTGCTGCCGCGTGCACGGCACCGGACATTTCTGCGTCCCGGCAGTGCCGTCTCCGTTTCCCTGCCTCATCGACAGTCGCCGAGCTCGCGGCCATCGACCTCGCGGCTGACCTTCTTCACGAGTGCGGTGCTTCGTCTGCTGCGATCCTGACAGACTCGCGCGCGGCTCTGTCTGTGCTGCAGAAAGACTACGCCGGTCTCCCACTTGTGCAGCGCGTGGGATCGAAACTGCGCCACGTCGTAGATCAGGGCTGCGACTTGGTTTTGCAGTGGGTCCCCGCGCACATTGGCCACCCCGGAAACGAAGCAGCCGACACCCTTGCGAAGCAAGCTCTCTCGGCTCGCTTCCCCCTCGCCACCTGAGTCACTCGCTTCGACGTGGCGAAGACGGCTATTCTACGCACCCTCCGCGCTCATCATCCTGACTCACGTGTTGCTGCGGGGACTCCCCCTCGCCTCCTCCACCGCACCGGCCTCTCCCGCTGGGACCGCTCCTTTCTCCTGCGATTGCGCGCCGGCTGCTACAGCACGGCCGCCCGATTGCACAGACTGCACGGAACTGGCAGCCCCGCATGTGTGGAATGCGGCGAAGAAGAGACTCTCGAGCACCTCCTGTTGCATTGCCCATCCTTTGATGTTGAGCGCACTGCGCTTTGTGCCTCGTATCGTCGCGTGGGTCTGCCTTGCGACACGGAGGGAGCCCTTCTGTTTCCCGCAGCGCACGCCTCTATCGTCAAAAGAGTGCTTGCTGCCCTCCTTGACTTTTGCTGCGAAACGCAGCTGAGAGCGCGGCTATAAGCCCCGCATCGCTCCTTCTTCAACCTTGTCCTTTTTTTTTTCCGCTTTCTTTCCTTCTCTTCCTGATCCTTTTCTCCCCACTCCCCTTACCCTGTGCAGTGCTGTTGAGGTGTCCTCCTTTGAGAGACAGTTACGGCACTGCACTTCTCTCTTCCTTTCTTCTAAAAATCACTACACACACTGATCTGTGAATCTGTGTTTGCGCAACATGTTTATTTGCCGTGTTTGGCACATTATATACAGTGACTTTTTCTTAGATACGTAGATTTATTGCAGACTTATACCTATATAAAAATATCTGGTTGCTAAGTTTTTTGTATACGTGCAGGAAACTGTTTCCAGTGACCCTTTTTTGCCCTTTATGAAGCTGTATCTTCGTATTTGTATATTCAATTGTATCTTCGCATTTCTAATGTATGACGGCGAGCCAAATGAAAGAGAGGCAACCTAGGCTTCGCAATCATGGTTCGGTTCATTATCTGCAAAGCATGCCACACAGGCATCTCTCATTTACAAAAGTGACATGCAGATGTCAAGCTAAAGGTTGTTTAATGCCCTCATAAACTGTGTTGAATATGGTTGCGTGTCATAATGGACACTCCAAAAGTTTAACAACATGGGGTCGTGAGGTATTTGACAGCTGAAGGTGTTTCCCAAAAAGAAATTAGTCGCCGTATGGCTGCCGTGTAAGTTGAACATTGCGAAATTGGCCAATGTGTAGCGTTGAAGCAAACGATTCAAAGAAGGACGTCAAAGTCGCAATGACGATCCAAGCCCGGGGCAAAGCTATCACGCAATCACTCCCAACACAACTGCAAAGGTTCATGAGCTGATCAGACGAGATCGGAGGAAAAACGTCGATGAATTGGTAGTGTTTGTGAACATCAGTCACGGTTCATCTCACTCCATAATTCATGAACATCTCCGCTATCGGCTCTTGTGTGTGCAATGGATGCCCAAGACTTTGAACCGCCGCCAGAACACGGAGAGGTTCGGCGCTGCCTTGACTCATCTAATCCGGTATCACAATGAGGGTGACGACTTCTTGTCTGCAATTTTAATTGGGGACGAATCATGTTGACACTACTATGAGCCTGAAATGCGACTTAAAAGCTTGCAGTAGATGCATTCGAATTCACCACACCCAAAGAAAGCAAAGGCCGTGATTTCTGCTGGGAAGGCGTTGACATTTTTTCGATCGCTAGGGACCATTACTGAGGGAATTTGCGAAAGCTGGAGGGACTATCAAACGTTTCCGATATTGTGAAAAGATCGGTGCGTGTCGCAATCAAAAACAAACAGCGTGGAAAATTCAGGAATGAGGTAATCTTGCTCCGTGGTAACGCCCGTCTCCACGTCGCTGATGTGTTTACCACAAAACTGGCAAAGTTCAAATGGGAAAAACTGCAACATCTGCCATACAGCCATACAGCCCAGACCTGTCGCCTTGAGACTTTTACATTTTGGGGCGTTCTGGAACCAGGTTCTGGAACCAGCTCAATGGAACGAAATTCGTGTCGAACGAGGACGTTCAAGTCAAGTCAATGTTAAAGCCAGTTGTTCTTCAAGCCCATTGTTTAGAAAACCTCAGCTGCTTACACTGTGGAATGTTATAAACAAAAAGATAGCGTTAGCTAGTTACCTACAAATGCATTCCCCCGCAGGGGCGTCTGCGTCAGCAGGCGTTTGGTGTGTTGTGACACCACGTACCCGAGCACACGAGGGTTGGACCCTCCCGCGTGTAGCCGTGCGCGGCTTAGCCGCGTCCGGGGAAAGGGGGATCCTGGGTGTTGAGCCGATGCCGGGTGTTCGGACCTTTAAGGCCGCCCGGCGGAGGCAACACACCTCTTTGGCCTCTGCTTCACGTAGACGGCACCCTCGCGCTGACCCACCCGGGGGAAATCGGTAGTCGCCTCTTCCTGTCCCTCCTCGAATCTTCGTCTTTATCTCTCACGTTTGACCTTTCCTGTCTCCTTCTCTCTTCTTTTTACTTCCTTTCTCCTGGCGGCAAGGGTTAACCCTGTGTGGCTATCCAACCTTGGGTACACCATATTCGGTTATAGTGACGGCGTACGACTGGCGTCGTGCAGACTTGTATGCAAGCTCTGCCGCGTCCCCTCGTTGGGCTCCGTGGTGGGCGGTCGGCGCTGTTGCCGAATGTACACATGTTTTCATGGAAGCTCCTTTCCCTTCCCTTGTTGATCTCCCTCGGAAACGAGGGCGCACCGAAGATGTCTTCAACTTTTTTGGACACCAAACCCAGAATTTTCCCCGCTTCCACGTTACTCATTCTGAAAAGCCAAACAGAGCAGTGCGAAACATTTCAGCATTCCTTGTCTGAAAATCCTTGACTGATGTTTTTGGATCAGGTTACAAGGTTTCGAGGATGGCAAGCGGTTGACCTCCTCTTGGAGCTCCGCGACCAGAAGCAATATGACAAACTACCGAAGCTAGTGCCTTTTGGGGAGACCCACATAACAGTAACCCCGCACCGTACAATGAACACCACCCGCGGTGTTGTGTCGGATGATGATCTGCTTGAGCTGACTGAAGCGGAACTCCTGGAGGGTGTCAGCGATCAAAATGTGATCAATGTCAGAAGAATTAAGATGAGGCGAGATGGTAAAGAGATTCAGACGAAGCACTTAATAATCACCTTTGGTTCAAGTGTCCTGCCCGAGTCAATCGAGGCCGGGTACATCAAGCTCCGTGTTAGGCCTGCCATTCCGTTGTTTCAAATGCCAGCGCTTCGGCCACAGCTCGCAGAGCTGCTGAGGCCGCCAAACTTGTGCTAAATGTAGTGCCCAAGAACACACCTCTGAAGCTTGTGAGAACGCTCTCCTCTGTGTAAACTGTGACGGGGATCATGCCGCGTACTCGCGGTCGTGCCCCTCTTGGAAGAAGGAAAAAGAAACTGTAACGATCAAAGTAAAAGAGAATATATCGTTCAAAGAGGCACGCAGGCGGGTGGCATACCTACCAAAGAAAGCTTTGCCGAAGTGGCGCGACAGGGGGCAGCGTCCCATCGTCCTCCTGGCTGGTGGGCGCAGGGGTCTTGCCCTCCGAGGCGGGACCCTCTCTGGGAACTTCTCGCTCGCAAGAGCACGTGTCCGACGCCTCACAAGAGGCAATGGACACTACACCTATCCACAAGGCGCACACAGCGCCTAAGGGGCGGCGAGGTTCGCTTGAACGCTCCAAAAAGGGTCACATCCACGTTACAGGGCCTGGAAAGAGCTCTGTAAACTAAGGCATCACTTCCGTTTCCGTACACACAGCACCAATTTACTTTAAATATGGACACACAAATTATTCAATGGAACGTCAGAGGTCTTCTTAAAAACCTTGATGACGTACAAGAACTCATCCACAAACACAATCCAGAAGTGTTGTGTTTACAGGAAACACATTTAAAATCAAAACACACAAACTTCCTCCGACAATACACCATTTTCCGCAAGGACCGTGATGAGGCTAACACCTCGTCCGGCGGTGTAGCAACCTTGCAGGCTAGTCCGTAGCTTGTCGCCAGGTAGCCTTACAGACGCCCCTCGAGGCAGTGTCAATTAGAGGGATTATTTTTAATAAGTTGGTAACCGTCTGTTCCATTTATATACCTCCAAGCTATCGCCTCCAAAAAACCGATCTCTATAACCTGATAAATCAGCTTACGTAAAACCCTACGTACTTGTGGGTGATCGTAACGCCCACAACAAGTTGTGGGGAGACGCGCGATGCGACGCAAGAGGCCGCCTTATTGAAAATTTTATTCTGAACTCTAGTGCCTGCCTATTTAATAAGAAGGAACCAACATATTACAGCCTTCAGCACGATTCATAATCATCCATAGACCTAGCAATAGGCTCTGCTTCCCTTCTGCCTCATCTTGAATGGAATGTGATAAAGAGTCCTTTTGAAAGTGACCACTTCCCTATAACATTAAAATCACTAACGCAGCATGACAACACTCCCGGTTTCCCATTTGGAAATCAGCATCGGCTGATTGGGAGCATTTTAAAGAATCTACTCATTTACCACTCGGTTTTATAAACAATTTTAGTATAGATGGAAGCCGTCGCACATGTTACCGCTTTTATTATTGATGCTGCAGAAAAGTTTATTCCGCAAACAAATGGTGGTTCACCTAAAAGACGTGTTCCCTGGTGGAATGATGAATGTAGAAGTGCCCGAAAGAGGCAGAATAAGGCATGGGGAATATTGCATAGGTCGCCGAATGCAGAAAATCTTATTGAATTTAAACACACAGGGAAGGCGCATACAGCGAAGAGAGAAAGCTGGGTGAGGTTCCTCTCGGGTATCAGTTCTTACACACAGGAGGCGAAAGTTTGGAATGGCGTAAGGAAGCTAAAAGGGCAGCAAATTAATCCGTTGCCTTTGGTGAACGATCAAATAAATACTTTAGAAGAGCAGGCAGACACCCTAGGGGAGCACTTTAAGCGTGTGTCGAGCTTAATCCATTATTTCCAATCCTTCCTTAAACATAGAGAAATAGAGGAACGTAAGCCAATCATAAGAAAATGCAGACAGAATGAACCGTATAACCGACCTTTTAGTATTGCCGAGTTGAGAGCTGCCTTGAACACATGCAAAAGCTCTGCGCCGGGACCTGACCGAGTCATGTATGACATGATCAGAAACCTACATGCTGACACACAAGTTACATAACTGACACTTTTTAACACAATTTGGGCTGCGGGATACCTCCCATCCACATGGAAGGAAGAGATCGTAGTTCCCGTTCTGAAGCTGGGAAAAGACCCTTCCTTGGCGGCAAGTTACCTTCCGATAGCTCTAACAAATTGTCTGTGTAAGCTTTTTGAAAAAATGATAAATCGCAGACTTATACATTTCCTTGAGCTCAACAATATGCTCGATCCTTATCAGTGTGGCTTACGAGAAGGATGGTCGATAACCGATCATCTTGTGCGCATAGAAGGAAATATCCGCGATGCATTTATACATAAACAGTTTTTCCTATCGATATTCCTTGACATGGAGAAAGCGTATGACACGGCATGGCGTTACGGGATCTTGCGAGACCTGTCGGAAATGGGCATCCGTGGAAATATGCTGAACACAATTGAAAGCTATTGGTCAAATCATACCTTCCGAATAAAAGTCGGTAATGCACTGTCACGTCCTTTTTCGCAGGAAACTGGTGTACCCCAGGGAGGCATGCTCAGCTGCACTCTCTTTATCGTTAAGATGAATACACTTCGTTCTTCGCTGCCCCCAGCCATTTTTTATTCCGTCTACGTAGACGATATACAGATAGGTTTCAAATCCTGCAACCTTACAGTGTGTGAAAGACAGGTACAGCAGGGCTTAAACAAGGTGTCCAAGTGGGCAGACCAAAATGGATTTAAAATCAACCCGCACAAAAGTTCTTGTGTTCTCTTCACAAGAAAGAGAGGCTTTGTACCTGATCCCTGTGTAGAACTGGGTGGACAACAAATTCCTGTTAACAAAGAACACAAATTTCTAGGTGTTATCCTTTACTCCAGGCTTACCTTCATTTCACACATAAAATGTCTTAAAGCAAAATGTCTAAAAACCATGAACTTAAAGTTCTATCCCACACTACATGGGGTAGGGACAGGAGGTGCCTGTTGAATCTTTACAGGAGCCTAGTTAGATTACGGTTAGATTATGGTGCCGTAGTATATAACTCTGCTGCACCGAGTGGGCTAAAGATGTTAGACCCCGTTCATCATCTGGGTATCCGCTTGGCCACTGGCGCATTTAGAACAAGCCCGTTGGAAAGTCTATATGCAGAGTCACTACATTTTCAGAGAACGTACATCAGCTTTACCTATTTTCTCAATGTGCGCTCCAATAAAGAACATCCGTGTTTCAAAACTGTTAACGACTTAACGTGTCAAACACTTTTTCATAATCCTCCATGAGACTTCCTTTCTCACTGCGTGCAAGAGAACTTAGCACGGAAATGGATGTCCCTGTTCTCGAACATCGACTAATGCCTCCAACTAATCTATTACCGCCCTGGGAGTGACAGGTGATAGACTGTGACGTATCCTTTGTAGAGGTCACAAAACAGGCACCTGACATCGAAATCGCTATGCATTTCCGTGAACTTCAATCGAAGTACAGCTGCTCCGTATTTTACACAGACGCGTCCAAATCACATGCTGGTGTATCTTATGCTGCTGTTGGTCCCTCTCTTTCTATATCTGACTTATTGAACCTGCAAGCAAGTATCTTCACTGCAGAAGCTTATGCAGTACTGTCTGCAGTAAGACATATACAAAAATTAAAACTCGACAGAGCAATTGTATACAAAGACTCGCTACGTCTCGTAAAAGCGCTAATTTCATTACAAAAGCTTAAAAATCCTGTTTTCATTGAACTTTACTCCCTCTTATGCAGTATTTATATATCACGTTTACATGTAGTAATATGCTGGGTACCTGGCCATAGAGGTATTGAGGGTAATGTACTGGCTGATAAAATGGCCGCATCACTGACATCCCTAAACACTTTTTCTACAGCTGCTGTCCCTGTCTCAGATCTGAAGCCTTTCTTGCGTAAGAAACTGCGACAACACTGGCAACGTATGTGGAACGCAGAAATAAACAATAAACTGCACGTTATAAAGCCACAGCTAGGTTTTTGGCCCCTTCCCAACAAAATGACTGCGAACAGATGTCCTATTCTGCCGCCTCAGAATAGGGCACACATTTGGTTCACACAATTTTCTGCTTACTGGAAATGAACCGGCAACCTGGGGTCGATGTGGTGAGAGGCTGACCGTCCTCCACGTCCTCTTGGAGTGTCGCAAAGCCGAACCTGAAAGAAAGAAGCATTTTCCTCTTGCATATCGTTATTGCATACCTCTCCACCCAGCTATGTTTCTTGGTAAAGAACCATTTTTCAGCACCAAAGCAGTCCTCAATTTTTTAAGTGAGGTCCTACAATGTTATGAGTCTAATAAATTCGTAGCGCATCCTCTCTCCAGAGGATGCCGCTGTGATAGTTGTTTTATATAGCACATGCCTCCAGGCCCTTGTGTCTCAAGGGCTCTAACCAGGCCATGGTGCTCTAGTTAATTTTAGAAACCTATGCATTTTTTATATCGTATCATTATTTTGCAATGCACCTAATGCTCATGGTACACGTCATTTGTCATCGCTATAATTTTATTACACGTACATTTTACGCACTTTACAGTCACTATATTTTAGGCCCATTTACAGCCACGTCACATCAACTTCACAGAATTCATAACTCCACTGCGAAATCACTAACACTTGCATGGCGCTCTTTGGCCATACCTGGCCCTTGCGCCAATAAAAACCACACATTCATTCATTACAAATGCATTCCAATCCTACGGCTTTTTTTTATCAGTATCTAACGAAAACGCACACCTACAACACCCGGCACATAACAATAATAAGGAAATTATCTTTACAATACGGAAAAAATACGTAGGAACTACGGCACCCAGAAACTTAGCTACAGAATTTCCAGTTTTTTAAACGATCACCATCCTGCTGTAAACAATATCCAGAAAAGTAAATCATTCAAAGCTTTCAAAAATAACATCACTATGTATCTATTGTCAAAGCAGGCAGGACCACTCCTTTTGTCTTGTTTCTTCTGTTGCTTCTTACAGCATTTTCCCCAATTGTACATCAATATTCAATATGAAATAACTCCGTTTCAATGTTACCAACCACCCTGTATTTCCATCTCATTTAGTGTTTATTTTCTGCGCTGAATGTCTTGTGCTCTCGAATGGGAGCAAGAGCGGCGCAGACTCCTTGTCACGCATCCACTTGCCTTTTGGTCTGCGCCATAGGCAACTGTACCCTACGTTGTCTGAATAAACTCTTTGACTCTTTGAGTTATAGAATTTCTGAAGCAGCGACCTGTTTTATGAGACGGGAAACACGTGACTCGTTAGTTAGTGGGACAAATGTCTAAACGCTTATGGATACTACTTTTAAATAAAGCGCTCTGTCATATATACGCATTGCCTCACTTTCATTTGGCTCCCCCCTGAATATCTTGCAGAACTCCTGCTTTTTATATGTGCCCTCTGTTGCGACTATAATTTCGGTGCAATTACTCACAATACACGACCGGTGACAGCTGCTCCTGCGCAATAGATTGTAACAAGGGACAGCGTCATTGAGATTTTACCAGGCCGGTGCATATCTACAAATACATAATGACGAAGCTGTATTAAACTATTCGTCTTCAGCTTGTTCATTTCATGGCGTTCAGATTTTTCACATCGGCGGCAT
The DNA here is from genome assembly GCF_050947875.1 of Dermacentor variabilis. Taxonomy (NCBI): domain Eukaryota; kingdom Metazoa; phylum Arthropoda; class Arachnida; order Ixodida; family Ixodidae; genus Dermacentor; species Dermacentor variabilis. The sequence goes on along the minus strand of NC_134573.1, from coordinate 44,731,972 downwards.
ACACTGCTTTGCTAGTTTCAAACTGATATTGTTCTAAAGTTCGTGTGATATTTTCTTAACATATTAAAGAGAGATAAAACATCGAAGCATTGATATTAGTTATTTTGGGTACAATTTTTAAGACATACGAGTATATTCAATTTAAAAATACATATTTTACTTGTCTTGACAGTGCGTAGCGTTCAAGAATTCGTTTGCAGCATCTTTGGCAACAGGAATGCAGTTATAATTCATGTATTTGATGCAGCAACAAATTCGATAAGTAGGAGGCCGAGCTGCAACGTGAGATGTGCGAGGAAAAGGCAAATAGGCAGCCAGCAGCGATGTTCGCTATCTATTTCGCGTGGACCTATAGGAGTAGGACTGTGCGTTAGAAAGAAAATGCGCAGCTTTCCTCGAAAGCTTCCAGTGCTACAAAAGTAAGCCCAAGGTCGGGTCGATTCGGGGACTGCGAATGCGCTTATATCAATGTCACAGTCGCACTTCCGTAGCGATATTGTGCACGCGACTGTTTCGCCCCGGATATACAAGGACCACTCTAAATTCGCGCACGCATCTTCTGTCTGATAGCGTGTACATTATCTTCGTCTTGTGCAAGGCGCGGTAGTACTACTGTGAATCAATATCAAAATACAAATTTCGACATTAGCGCTCACGAATTCAGGTCACGCCTATTTTGCAACACTCTATGTATCCTTGGAATTCAGGCTAGAAAATAATTTTTCGGATACATTTAGACTTTATGTAAACATACATTTAGATCTTTAGATCAGCAGCTGCACGAAACCTCAATGCACAGAGCGAGAGATCAATACGTATAAACATAGCGTGCACTACCAAACGCTTTCCTCGCGGGATGTGCGGCCCTTTCGAGGCGCCCAGTGAAAACCTCAGGAGTGGTGTCGCCAAGCATATTCAGGCTGTCTGGTCGAGTCCTCCCTGCAACGACTCATTATCCGAGGCTATAAACGGTAATTCATGACATACGTGTCGCGGGCACGTTAATCTGCCGCGCCTAAATTCTGATGTTTAAACGTTATATTTATTTCCGATTGCCATTGCCGTGTTCCAGAGTGAATAGAAGATCAATACGAAAAAAGCTGATTGAATACGTCGTTAGCGCTCCCATTTCATTCTCTTCATCAGCATTTCTTGGCTAACATTGAAGCTTCGTGGCTGCTAAAACAGCTGCGTTTTTTGTTGAGTGTTAAACTAGTTTAAACTTCAAAACAGAGAAACTGGTTGTGTGTTTGCTTCGACAAGATTGTAACGATCCAGAAACTCGATAGCAAAAGTGCACCAGACGGAGACAATCGCGTAAGATTTGTGCCTTGCATAAACCATTAATAAAAATTTGGAGGGCTGTATCCTGCTAGTAAAGAAAGAGGAAGCCAACGTGCCGTTCGATTTGGTCCATAAATGCCTGAAAAACCAATGTTCGCCAGAAAATTATTGGGTCATTCCACGTCGCATTCCCAGACTAGTTGCTGGACCCTCTGAGGTTGCTTTGTAAAAAAACATATGGCTATTTATTACCTTACTCACAGCCACTCCCTAGAAAAATTTTTCTCGACAATATGGCTGGATGTAGAAGTGCTAGTTGTACGCGGTGTGCGCCTGCTCAGAAGTGAACTTTGCAGAAGTGTTGCCGATCCCGTTATGATATTTAGTGCCCTTTACATATAAGCCCTATCACACTGACCTTTTCTCCTTCGTGCACCTATCATTTGTTTCAGAAGTTGTCGCTTCACTTTTGAAGGTGGTTCTATTAATTGTGGGGGAGTTTAGGGAACATCATAATAGTTACGTGTGTGAAGACAAACAGCCTTGTCCTGAAATGTGGACTCACCTCACAGCACTAATGCCATGAATGAAAATTTCAGGCAGCCTTTCTTTTTATCATGTGGACATTGGTGTGAACAGCAAGAATTTCTAGACTTCACGAAGTAAATTGGTTTATTTGTTTTGATGCAAGTGGCTTACATATACCCAAAATCCTAACTGCTTGTTTTTGGCTGGTGAGTAAGCACAGAGTCCCTTTGTGATAAACCAGTGGCATGGTAGATGAATACGTTCCAGGTAAGAACTGGGTACTTCCTTCTTATTAAGTAAAACTTTTACGTTTGCTGACAAAAAGCAATATGATTGTAAAAATGAACATGTAAGACAAGTAATCACAAGTAACACTAAGTAAGTGCAGCAGGTACTGTCATATATGACAATAGCTAGCCGCCAGCAGAAATGCGTGAATGAAATTTTCCCTAGAGTTCTTCCTCACTGGCTAGGTATGGTCACGTTATTAATGTGGGCAGAATTGGGTAAGCGAAAGTTTGTCGTTACTTCGTATGTCTACCCGATTTGATTATCTGATTCATTTCACCTGTTCTGGCATTATCCTTCAGTTTAAAGCAAACAATAACTCAAGCACCAGCCTTAGATGCCTGATAAGTGCTTTACTTTCTCTACTCATGTTCATTCTGCTAACAGTCATTAGCAAATGTGAATTAAACTGACTTGGGCCTGCAAAGTACATCCAATAAATGTTTTTCCGGTGCACTTTCATCTATCTGTAAGCTTACTGCTACCTATCATTCGTGGTTGTAGGATGTCGGACGATATAAGTGGCCATCTCGCTGATCTTTATTTTGCACAGGCCACGGTTCCACTCATTAAATGAATCATTTTCAGCTGCGCTGCCAGACTATGGAAAGAGGTGCCTCGCCTCTTGTCATTCTTTAGCATGTTCATGGCCACAGTGCATCGCCCCTGAGAAAAAGTAGCTACTATCACAATGTAAAACGTGCCTACTGGATGTCATGAGTATATCCTGAACACAAATTTTCACAATTATGTCAACATTAGGGATATGATCGAAGTCAGCCAATGGGGATGAACTGCTGGCAAAATTTTCAAGTGACTCTGCCGGCAGAGTGTCTGCTCCCTATATTATGTTAGCCACACTGCTTTGTCAGTGTGATGAATTTTCCTTTTTTGACAGAAATTTGATACCGAGCCAGATAAGATATTCTCAAACCATCAATTTTAGGCCCATACACATGGACACTTCTTTATTTTATCATATTCTTGACATGACACCCATGTCTAGCTTCGATTAGCAACATCAACTTAACTTATGCACAGAGTTGAGTTGCTCCATGTGAGAAAAGAAATCACTGCGCAGCTAATAGGAATTAGACAGGTACGAACAAAAAATATTTGTCTTTATGTCTTGTTGTATAAGTTGTGCTGTCCATTTGTTGCACACATTAACATGCAAACAAAAATGTATGTGTACCTTGCATTTACGTGCATTTGTGTGTGAATAAAATAGCACAACTTCTAATATCAAGGTATGTTGCGCCAACAATACCCCTTCAAAGATGTTCTATATGCTATTCAGCGGATCTTACTTAAGTTTTATCGCATGGTGCAGTTACAACATTTCATACCTGTACGTAAACCAATTTATGGACTGCATGCGCTGCATGTGAGAATGCATATTTTATACCAATGACAGTACCTGAGCGGCAGCTTTTTATTTAGCTTTTGCCATCGCTTATTAGAGGGATCTTGTTGATTATACCATCCAAACAACTTGGATAAAGGTTTCTGTTTAGTATACCGGTAGTGAAATAGTGAACGCAGCTTTGTATACTAGTGAGATGAATTCCATTGCTCATCGTTCTGTAATGTGTTGTTCTTCAGTCACACATTGTGAGTTCTAGGCTCATTTTCACTTGGGCCTTTCGATGAAGTGAAACCTTCCTCTTTAAAAGTCAGTTTAGTGGGAAGCCACCACTGAATCGATAGCTCAAAGACCAATTCTTGCGTGCTTTTCGCCAATCAGATAGTGTGGGGAGAATATGCGTGATACATCCACTTCAGTTACAGCAATAATCACACAGCTGAACCTGCTACATGTAGTTAAGTCATTGATAAAGGTAGAAGATGTTGCACGTTTGCAACCATTATTCATCCCTTGAAATGTGAGTGACCCAAACCTTCGCCAGCATATTAGTCACAACCATCCGGCAACACAAATGGGAATACTTGTGCTATCACAAGTGAAAACAAGTAGAACAGTGACACCATCTCCGCTGGTTTGTCATGATTACCTTCAAACTGGGATACATAGCGCAAAAACGAGACAAGAACGAAGCAGGAACACGGAATGAGCGCTAACTTTGAACAATTGATTTGTTGCAGCTGGTAAGCATATATATACTCACTGGGACGCCACTGCAACAGACACTGAAGGGAAGGAAGAAAAGCAAAAGCAGTCATGCGACTACTATGCCCAAAAATTCTTCGAACTTGTCGAAGCAGCTGAGATAGTATAGCAGGTGACGATTGTGTCAGCACGCCGTCTATTCTTTTATCTAAGAAAGAGCTTGAAATTTTGGGCATAGTAGTCACATGACGGCTTTTCCTTTTCTTCCTTCCCTTCAGTATGTCTGTTGCAGTGGCGTTCCAGTGAGGATACATATGCTTACCAGCTGCAATAAATCAATGGTTGAAAGTTAGCACTCGTCCCGTGTTCCTGCTTCGTGCTTGTCTCGTTTTTGCGCTACGTATCCCAGTTTGTATGTAACCCACCAACACGTCCAAACTTCTTCCCTGCTAATGATTACCTTGCCTACAAGTTTCTTGTTAATATTGGATAGGCTTTCTATTTTATGAACTCACAGCTTTCACAACACTTACTGCGCTAATGAAGGCACAGCACAGATGCCAGAACTAAAGGAGGTATGCAAAAGTATAGCAGAGAACTTATGGATAAGTTCAAAATATACAAGTAAAAGTACGTCGAACAAACTATTTTCACATTAGTGGATATACTACTGGCAACGAATGTACCTTCAGAAAATGCAATAAGTGCGATGTGTATAAGATTGAGACGTGTGATGCCGAAAGCCTGCTTGCCTTTTGAATATTGGCAAAGCAAAATTCTAGGCTGTACTTCTGTCGGAGGGTAGAATATCAAAGGAGAGGTGGAAAACGGATTTTGTAGGTAGTAGTCCATTATGAATGTGCTACTCAGGTTGTGCCAAAAGAAGCTATTGGTGTGCAAAGCATTAGACAAGGTATCATATGTATGTCTGACACATTAAAATTTTTCCATTGAGCATTCTGAGCTCCAAATGTGAAATGCATGCTGCTTTCAGCTACAAATAGCGCATCTATAAATATATATATATATATATATATATATATATATATATATATATATATATATTTGACCTGTACCACAAAGAGCTGATTTGACAAAAAGAAATGTGTACTCCTGAGTGTTACGTTGCTTTATGGTGTCTCAGATTACTTATACAGTTTTGAATTTAGTCATTCGTTCACATGTTTATAGCTAAAAAAACAGAAAACTACTTGCATTGTGGTTACAAGGTCACAACAAGGGCGTTTGTGTGGTATCATTCCTGCCTGTCCGGAGCCAGGGATTCTTAGCACCCTCTGCTACGTCACAGATCTGACAGCCGCTGTGGTCAGTTGTTTATCGGCTGCTGGGGACTGATGGCCGGGATTTGATTGTTGTATTCATATAGGAGGTTGTGGCCAAGTACTACACCAGGGTGGCCAATCCTGCTCTGGTGAGAGAGTGCGTTACCGGTTCTGGTCACCGGGATCAGGCCGCACTCCAGGCCTGTTTATGCAATTTTTTCAACACACGGTTCTCTTTCCGGTGGAAAATTGTGCGGCACCGGGATTTGAACCACGGTCCTCTTGCACGCGAGTTTGTATGCCTCATTAAACCTAGAGTGGTGCCCTCTTTGATCAGTCAAGTTGGACCAATCTGAGCTCGGTTAAACCACCCAAATGGCACTCAACTGGAGAAACCTAGCATTTATGACCTGCACATCGAGCGAACTCGACCGGCTCTAGAGACTAGGAAAAGTTAAGCAGGTGCGAGCGCGGCATGCTTAGCGTGGGAAGCTAGCCCGAGTAACTATCTCAAGGACTGCTGCTTACAATAGGCACAGAGGGCTGTACGAGTGCTATGACTGATAACTTTATATATATATATATATATATATATATATATATATATATATATATATATATATATATATATATATATATATATATATATATATATATATATATACTGCCACTTGGTGTTTTGAGCCAGCGTTGCGTGCCCAGCAAAAACGGTGACTGAGGACGACGAAGTCAAGGATCTTGCGCCAGCTGGAAAACAGTCCTTCTTGTGTGTGACATTTTCGTGTCCGGCTGCTGATACTGCTGCTTATACTTGCCTTAGTGCGTGACAAACTGGTGGAGGTGCGGGGTAATCTGACCTATGCACCAAACCCCTCCGGGCAGCAGGAGCTCCAGCCCCGTACCGGTGGTTACGCCTGTACACCGCGCCAGCAGAAGGATCCGTGGACAAGCCCCTGAATTTGGACTCCTCCGAGAGAGAAAGGCAGCTCCGACCACCCCAGCCGGTATGGAAGGCACAACGCCGATTCATTGTGCGCTATTCAATCCGCGAACGCCGAATCCCTTCCACGGCGCCATACATGAGGACATTGAAGATTGGTTGGTGCACTATGAACGTGTTGCCGCGTTCAACAAGTGGGATGACGCAGACAAACTGAAAAACGTCTATTTCAACCTTAACGATGGCGCACGTGTTTGGTGCGAGAACCGTGCAGATGCCTTAACTTCATGGGCAGAATTCAAACGCCGGATTCTTGAGACGTATGCGAGCCCTGATCGCCGCGAGCGAGCTGAGCATGATCTCCCGTCCCGTATACAAATGCCGAACGAGGGTGTCGCAATGTACGTCGAGGACATGACGCATCTGTTTCGACGAGCCGACCCCAGCATGTCGGAAGAAAAGAAGGTGCGGTACCTGATGCGCGGAGTGAAAGAGCAGCTGTTCGGCGCTCTCGTGCGCAGTCATCCCAAGACTGTGTCAGAATTTCTTTCCGAGGCCATCACCAAGGAGCAGGCTCTTCGCCAGCGGACACCATCATACGAACGCCTCACCACTGCCTCACCTACGGACTTCTTCGGAGTTCTCGGGGGTCACGTCGATTTCTTTCGAGAGCTCATTCGTTCCGTGATCCGCGAAGAACTCCAGAAACTGTCGGTACCTTCACAGCCGACACTCAGCTCCTTGTCCAGCGTTCTCCGTGACGAAGTCCAGCATGCGCTAAGAGAACCACCCTTCAACACAGAAGCTCGACCGCTGAGAAATTACAGCTCACATATGTGATATTCGCAAGCCTTGAGGCAACCTGCCCCACCTCCCTCCCCGCTTCGCGCAACGCGCCCGGCCATGCTAGACCGTCCAAGCTGCCTCGTATTACCAGGAGCACCGACAGGTCCCGAGGAAATCAGACGTGTGGCGAGCACCTGATCGCTGTCCCCTTTGCTTTCACTGTGGCGAAGCTGGGCATGTCTACCGACAGTGCTTCTATCGAGAGCTCGGACAACGCGGATTCTCAGCGAACTCGCCGCGACCTAGGTTAGGCCAGCGTCCTCCTGAAATTGAAGAATACGTTGCCCAGCAGCGCGGATCTCCATCAGCTCGACACCAGTCACGCTCCCCTTCGCCGCGGCGGTTTTCTCCGACTCGCCGTACGTATTCAAGCGTGGTGCAGGGTCGGTCGCCCAGCCCACGACAGGAAAACTAACCACAGCGACCTTTGGGGGCGAGGCCGCTCAGTCTGGACGTGCTCAAGGACCCCTACTGACGCGTACGCGGACCGACGATACATCGACGACGACAGTACCTGCTGATTACGGAAGAATTTCTTTAGACATTCCTGTACTGCTTGACGGTCGTGAATTGACTGCTTTAGTGGACACTGGAGCGGATTATTCTATAATCAGCGAAAAACTGGCCACCCTTCTGAAGAAAGTGACCACGCCTTGGATTTAAACGCCAGTTCGTACAGCTGGCGGGCACATCGTCACACCACTCGGCATGTCCACGGCACGAATGCTGAATCACGGCTCTACGTTTGTTGCCAGTTTGAGCATTCTCCCTCAGTGTTCGCGAGACCTAATCATCGGCATGGACTTTCTCAGGGAGCACGGCGCTATCATCAAAATTCGACAACGCCTCGTCACTTTCTCGACAAAGAGCGCCACAGCGACGACCAACACCACCCACCCTCGAGCATCTCTTTGTGTCATCGATGACGTTGTCACGTTACCACCGCGTGCAAGTGTCGTGGTTCAAGTGGCATGTGACAAGCTCATACACCGTGAAGCGGTCGTAGAAAGCAATCGCTCTCTCCTGCTTTCTCATGGTGTTTGCGCAACAAGAAGCCTTGTCGATCTCCACGATGGCCACTGTGAGGTTCTTGTCACCAACTTCAGCTACGAACACCGGCACCTCTTCCCCGGTACTGTCATCGCCTACGCCGACCCGATCGCTGATGTCACCGAGTGTTCTGTTTCCGAGGCAATCGGCACTGCTGAAGCACCTCTACGCAACGTCTACATTAGTACAACGCTTCCTGAAGAGAACAGTCAACCCGTGCGCGAGCTGTTGCTTGAGTTCCACTCTTGCTTAGCATGGTCGTCGAAGCTACGTGAAACATCGATTACGAAACACCGTATCATCACCTATGACGACGTGCCCCCCATACGGCAACAGCCTTATCGTGTTTCCCCTACTGAACGACATGCTATTCAAACGCAGATGAAGGAAATGCTTCAAGACGGCGTAATCCAGCCTTCATGCAGTCCCTGGTCATCGCCAGTCGCTCTTGTTAAAAAGAAAGATGGCACGCTTCGATTTTGTGTAGATTACCGGAAGCTAAACAGCGTCACAAAGAAAGACGTGTACCCGTTGCCTCTTGTCGATGATTCTCTGGACAGGCTGAGGCACGCGAAGTATTTCTCCTCTATCGATCTGGAAAGTGGCTACTGGCAAATTGAAGTAGATGAGCGCGACCGCGAGAAAACTGCTTTCGTAACTCCGGACGGCCTTTACGAATTTAGAGTACTCCCTTTCGGCCTCTGTTCCGCTCCAGCCACATTCCAGCGAATGATGGATACCGTTCTCGCTGACCTCAAATGGAAAAGCTGCCTCGTCTATCTCGATGATGTCGTTGTCTTTTTGGAAACTTTTGACGAGCACCTTCGACGCTTTCGGAATATACTCGAAGCCATTCAATCGGCTGAGATTACACTCAAGCCAGAGAAATGCCATTTCGGTTACGATGAACTGAAGTTCCTTGGTCACGTCGTAAGCGCGGCAGCTGTTCGGCCCGATCCCGAGAAGACTGCTGCCGCAGCAGCTTTTCCCGCTCCAACCAATAAGAAAAGTGTGCGACGATTTTTGGGCTTGTGTGCATATTATCGACGCTTCATTTAAAATTTTTCGAAGATTGCAGATCCGCTATTTCGCCTTTCGCGTGACGACTCGCCATTCCTCTGGACTGATGAACAACAGACCGCCTTTGTGGAGCTACAACGTCGCTTGTCTTCTCCTCCCTTGCTCGGTCATATTGATATGGATGCTGACACAGAAGTACGTACTGACGCCAGCAATATCGGTCTCGGAGCTATCCTGGTGCAGCGACAAGACGGGACTGAACGAGTTATCGCCTACGCGAGCCGCACTCTGTCACGCGCAGAGTCCAATTATTCCACCACAGAGAAGGAATGCCTCGCGGTTATTTGGGCTACCACAAAGTTTAGGCCGTATCTCTACGGGCGGCCATTTAAAGTTGTGACCGACCATCACGTTTTTTGCTGGTTGACCAACCTCCGAGACCCTTCTGGACGATTGGCACGTTGGAGTCTGCTGCTCCAGGAATTTAACATCACCATCGTGTACAAGTCAGGCAGGAAACATGAAGATGCTGACGCGTTATCACAGGCACCTGTTAAATCTCAGAACCCTGACGAGGAAGACGACAAAGCCTTTCTGGGAGCCCCCAGCGGGCCGGATCTGCTTGCTAAACAGCGATCGGACGCTGAGTTAAGACCCGTCATCGATCACTTAGAAGGCGGCATCACGTCCATTCCTCGCCCACTTTCGCAACGGTTGTCGTCATTTTGCCTACGAGGGGGCATCTTATACAAAAGAAACACAGGTGCCGGCCACAACCCACATCTGCTAGTAGTTCCTCAAGCTCTTCGCGACGACATCCTATTAGCCTGCCACGACGAGCCGACATCTGTTCACCTGGGCTACTCAAGGACTCTGGACAGGGTGCGGCAACTGTACTACTGGCCTAGACTGACTGCTTGTGTCAAACGCTACGTGAAAGGATGCCGTGAATGCCAGCGCCGCAAGTCACCACCCGTCAAGCCTGCAGGCCTTCTACAACCCATCGACCCTCCGCGTACGTCGTTTGATCAAGTTGGAATGGACCTTCTTGGACCATTTCCCTTGTCTTCCTCCGGCAATAAGTGGATCATTGTCGCAACTGACTACTTGACGCGTTACGCTGAGACGAAGGCACTACCACGCGGGACAGCATCTGAAGCTGCCCAGTTTTTTATGCATCACATTGTGTTTCGGCATGGCGCACCGTCATTCATCATCACTGACCGAGGGACGGCACTTACGGCAAAGCTTATGAACGACATCTTCAAGCTGAGTTACACGAGTCATCAAAAGGCCATTGGATACCACCCTCAGACTAACGGTTTGACAGAAAGACTAAACAAAACACTGGCAGACATGATCGCTATGTACGTGGATGTGCAGCACATAACGTGGCACGAAATCCTACAGTACGTAACGTTTGCGTACAACACTGCCACGCAGGAAACTACACGCTTCCCGCCATTCAGCCTCGTTTATGGTCGAGATGTCCAAACTATGCTAGACACCTGTGATTCTATATGAAGATACCGACCAGCTCAACCAGTTAGCTCCTGACGTCGAGGAGAACATTCAGCGCGCCGAGGAAGCGCGTCAGCTGGCCCTCGTACACATAAGACAGCAGCAGTGTACCGATGCAATAAGGTACAATCTCCACCATCGACAAGTGACCTATGAGCCTGGTGACCAAGTTTGGGTTTGGACACCCATTAGAGAGCGAGGCCTCAGCGACAAACTCCTCAGCAAGTACTTCTGACCATACGCAGTACTAAGGCGTGTAAGCGACGTGAACTATGAAGTGATTCCAGATGGAGACCTGCCATCGCCCAAGCGCTGTTTACCACGCGCAGAGACTGTACATGTGGTCCGCCTCAAGCCGTATTTTACACGGTGAAGTGCACTAGTGAAACAGCCTTTTTTTTGCTGTCGTCGCGTCTTCCTCCAAAGAACTGCGAAGCGTTTTTTTTTTGTTCCCGACCACAGAACACATTTTTCCGTGTGCATTTCCGTATGTGTGCTAGCGCGTTCCCCCCCCCCCCACTTTTTTTTGTCCTAATAATTTGTGTAGTTTCCATGTACATTTTGTGTTTGAGCATCGAGTCGATGCTCCATTGGGAGGGGGAATAATGCCACCTGGTGTTTTGAGCCAGCGTTGCGTGCCCAGCAAAAACGGTGACTGAAGACAACGCAGTCACGGATCTTGCGCCAGCTGGAAAACCGTCCTTCTTGTGTCTGACATTTTCGTGTCTGGCTGCTGATACTGCTGCTTATTCTTGCCTTAGTGCGCGACAATATATATATATATACATATATATATATATATATATATATATATATATATATATATATATATATATATATATATATGTGTGTGTGTGTGTGTGTGTGTGTGTGTGTGTGTGTGTGTGTGTGTGTGTGTGTGTGTGTGTGTGTGTGTGTGTTTCATCTCATCTATGGGATATACTGCGACCGCTGTTGCTTTATTTCTGCGTATAGTAGTTTTTATTTAATGCGAGGGTAAATGCCTCAGCGCATGCAAGGGTCTGGGGTGGGGGTGAATAAGGATGACTAAATGAATGAAAAAAGACTTGCTGACCTAATGAAGTCCAAGAGGGATCGATAATGTGGTCCCTGCGTCCAAGCAGTGTAATGGCTCGGATTATGCGGCGAGAGACCTGGTGCTGCGAGTTGTCGGAGCCTCGTCGGTTTCAATGCAGGGCAAACCCACAGCAGGTGGTGGATGTCGGCTTCTGCATTTCGCGACTTACCGAGTGGACACCTAGGGCGAGGATATAACTGGCGAAAGTGCGGCCACTTCCGAGTTACGGCAGGAGTGAGAAGAACCCCGACCCGGATCCTCCGAAGCGCAACCTCCTCTGCACGGGCAAGACCACGGCGGAGGTTTACCGCGCACGGAGGTATGAGAGCACGTGTGCGGCGCCGCAGGGGCTCCTTTCTTGTTAAAAGGAGGGTGGCATCATCTAGGTGAAAGAGTTGAGGCAGTGACGAAAGAGGTCGCTAGGCGGGTCGCAGAATCCGCACCGCTTTGGAAGCTTGGAAGGTCGCGTGGGAACCAGTCGACCGATATTGGCTGCGGGATGCGTGCCGCCAGAAGATGGATCTGTTGGCATATGTCAGGGCTGCGACTGACGCGTCGAAGAAGCCGCGTCGCCTGGAGAGCATCAGTGCGGATGACGATGCGGGCTGTGGGGACCATGGGAAAGGCGGCCACAGAGCACAACGCTTCTCGGGCAGCAAGGAGCTCAGCACAAAAGGAGGAAGGAGGTTCTTGGATTTGAAACCGGGTCGACTTATTAAGGGCAGGTGCTTATGGGCAATAAATTGCAGTGGTTGTTTCAAAGCCCTGAAAGCTTGCATCAACGTAAAGGACGCTGGAGCCAAGTGGCAGGTGGGCATCTTGAGCTAGAATTCGGTCACGAAGCGACGCCGCCGCATGAGTTGATGTCGGCGATGTATAACAGTTGACTTGTTATCACTCAGTAGTTAAGAGAACGATTTTAAGGGAGGAGAAAAAAAAGAAGGAAAGGAAAGTTACTGAAGCATAATTGCAGCGCCGGGGTTTTAAAGCGCACCCGCGGTTGAGAAACGGAAGGATATATAAACGTGCGTGGCCATGGTATGCACGCGAAAAACTGCCTTAATAAATTTAGATACTTGAGAAACAGTTTCGTTAACAACCGATAACACGGCAATCAGCACTAGAATACGACGAGAGGAATTATTGAGACATGGAAAATTCCCTTGAACTAAGCATGCTTTGCGAGAGAAATGCTTGTAAGGATGGCGTCCGCACGAGACTACACCAGGCGCCTTACTCAGACATGGAGCTGTGTGGACAGGCCGCCATTGGAATCTGCAATGAGCTACGCAGCCATGAGCTCCACACCAATCCACACAGCCATGAGCTGTATGGACATGGAGCTGTCCGGACAGGCCGCCATTGGACTCTGAACCTGGCAACGTTTAACGTTAGAACGTGATCTAGTGAGGCGAGTCTAGCAGTGATATTGGAGGAATTATAGGGTAGTAAATGGGATATAATAGGGCTCAGTGACGTTAGGAGGACAAAAAAAGCATATACAGTGCTAAAAAGCTGGTGCGTACTGTGCTACCGGGGCACAGCGGAGAGACGGGAACTAGGAGTCGGATTCCTGATTAATAAGGATATCGCTGGTAACATACATGAATTCTATAGCGTTAACGAGAGGGTGGCAAATCTTGTTGTGAAACTTAATAAGAGGTTTAAATTGAAGGTAGTACAGGTCTACGCCCCTACATCCAGTCATGATGACCAGGAAGTCGAAAGCTTTTATGAAGACGTGGAATCAGCGATGGGTAAAGTCAAAGCAAAATACACTATACTGATGGCCTACTTCAATGCTAAGGTAGGCAAGAAGCAGGCTGGAGACAATTTAGTGGGGGAATATGGCATAGGCTTTAGGAATAGCAGGGGGGAGTTATTAGTCGAATTTGCAGAACAGAATAATATGCCGACAACGAATACCTCCTTCCGCAAGCGGGTTAGCCGAAAGTGGACGTGGAGGAGCCCAAATGGCGAGACTAGAAATGAAATAGACTTCAGACTCTGCACTACTCTGGCATCATACAAGATGTGGACATGCTCGGCAAGGTGCGCTGCAATGACCATAGGGTGGTAAGAACTCGAATTAGCCTAGGCTTGAGGAGGGAACGGAAGAAACTGGTACATAAGGAGCCAATCAATGAGTTAGCGGTAATAGGCAAACTAGAGGAATTCCGGATCAAGCTACAGAACAGGTATTCGGCTTTAACTGAGGAAGAGGACCTTAGTGTTGAAGCAATGAACGACAATCTTATGGGCATCATTAAGGAGTGTGCAATAGAAGCTGATGGTAACTCCGTTATACAGGATACCAGTAAGCTATCGCACGAGACGAGATCTGATCAAGAAACGCCAATGTATGTGTGGTGACGAGCGACCACGTAGACCGGTAAAGTCTCGGACTCTCGCATGAGAGGAAGAACCGACACTCGATCTCTTAGCGTAGCATTCTTTTTAATAATCTCTTTCGGAACGCTAGCCCGTGCCGGAGCGTGCCAGCCGCTCGTGCCTCGTGTAGACGCGAGCGTTTACGTCATCTCTCATGCGACGCCGATGCTGCTGCCTCTACAGAGGGCTCTCCCCCTAGAGAGGAGGAAAATTCGACGAACGATTGAAAGTCCACGCGACACGGAGTGTCCTAGCGTTGGTCTTGGGTGTCACGTGCGCAGGCGGCGGCGAAGGATGCAGCAGGGTCGCGTCGCATATTGGTGGAGTTGATGGCGCGGGTGCTTCGATGTAGGCGGGTTTGAGACGTTCCAGGACAATTGTGTCTGATCGGCCGTTGACATTCACAACAAACGTCGTCGGACGACGCTCTAGAACACAATATGGCCCGGAGTACTGTGGTTGCAAGGGCTTCCGCACGGCACAGTTACGCACGAAAACGTGGGTAGTAGAGGTGAGTGCGGGAAAAACGTACGGGGACCTTGCTTCTTGTGAACGTGTAGGCACGGGGCGTATCTGGCTGAAGAAAGCTTGCAGTTCGGCAACGTAGTCGGCAGGTGATGGCATAGGGGTTTTGGTGGTGGCGACAAAGAAATCGCACGGAAGGCGTAGGTGAGTGCCGTAGACTAGCTGAGCACAGGAGCAAACTAGGTCACTCTTGAGTGTGGCTCTGATGCCAAGACGAGGGGCAAATGTAGGACCCACTTCTCCGGCGATTCATGTGCCATAAGGGAGGCCTTGAGATGCCGGTGAAAACGTTCAACTAGTCCGTTGGACTGCGGGTGGTAAGCAGTTGTGTGAAAACGTGTCGTTCCGAGTAGTTTGAGTAGCTCGTTGATGAGCGCTGTGTCAAACTGTCGACCGCGATCTGTGATTATTGTGCATGGGCAGCCGAACCTTGCGATCCACGTAGACATAAAAGCTGCTGCAACTGTGGGCGCTGAAATGTCAGGTATAGGTGTAGCTTCTGGCCACCGTGTATAACGGT
The DNA here is from genome assembly GCF_050947875.1 of Dermacentor variabilis. NCBI lineage: Eukaryota > Metazoa > Arthropoda > Arachnida > Ixodida > Ixodidae > Dermacentor > Dermacentor variabilis. Next base: position 44,716,627 of record NC_134573.1, on the reverse strand, counting down.
CGATGCATGTCAGTATGTAGCATTACCCTTTCGAAGGTGGGAGAGGGCCGACGAGGTCCAGGTGTACGGTGTCAAAACGAGCATCCGGTGGAAGAAAAGAGTTGGCAGGCGGAATAGGGTGACGCTGGATCTTCGAACGTTGACACGACAAACAGCAGCGAACCCAATCGCGAACTTGCGCGTTTAGCCGAGGCCAAACGAAACGACTGGAAAGAAGCTTCTGTGTCGCGCGTATGCCAGGGTGCGACAGGTTGTGCACGGTTTCGAATAGACGTCTGCGAAGGGATGCGGGAATTTATGGTCTAGGTGTGTCGTTGGAAGTGTCGCAGACGACGGACGTACCATCTGGGGTCACAACGACGTCTTCCAATTTCAGGGATGTTGACGAATTCCGGAGTGTACGAAGTTCAGTGTCGTCACGATGTTCACTGGCGAGTAAGTCGGCCTCGATGATGCAATGTTCCGATGTCAACGTGGAAAAGACATTGACACGACTCAGAACGCCGGCTGGAACGTTGTCGGTGCCCTTGATGTGGCGGAACGTTGTTGTAAACTCGGAGATGTAGGAGAGGTGTCGAATCTCGCGGGGCGAGTAACAGGACGCCGAACGATTCGTTGCGTGAACAAGGGGCTTGTGGTCAGTGAAGACAGTGAATGCACGGCCTTCGAGAAAATGGAGAAAATGCTTGATAGCCAGGTAAAGAGCGAGTAATTCACGGCCGAACACGCTGTAGCGGGACTGCGCAGGCTTCAGTTTCTTGGAGAAAAAAGCGAGTGGATGCCATGTATTGTCGATGAATTGCTGCAGAACGGCACCAACGGTGGTGTTGTAAGCGTCGGTAATGATGGCAGTGGGTGCGTCTGGCTTTGGGTGTCGAAGCAGCATGGCGCCGGTGAGGGCGGACTTGAGTCTTGTGAAAGCGTCGGTAGCCTCTTCAGTCCACTGAAGCACTTGTTTGCGTTTGTTTACCAGGAAAGCGTCTAGCGGAGCCATAAGTCGTGCGCACTCTGGAATGAATCGGCGGTAGAAATTGACGAATCCGAGAAATTGGCGAAGCTTGGTGAGTGTGGTCTGTCGGGGAAGGTTTTCGATGACGCGAATCTTGGACGGCAGAGGTCGAACGCCGTTAGCGTCGACGATATGACCGAGGAACTCGAGTTCGGGTTGACCGAATTCAGTCTCGGCAGCGTTGATGACAATTCCTTTACTGGCAAGGCGTGAAAACAACAACCGCAAGTGGTGAAGATGTTCTTCTGTCGAAGAGCTTGCGACGAGAAGGTCGTCATTGTATGCAAAAACGAAAGGCAAACCTCGGGTGACGGAATCGATGAAACGCTGAAAGGATTGGCCCGCGTTCCATAAATCGAAAGGCAAGCGGAGAAATTCGAAAAGACCGAAGGGTGTGGTGATGGCGGTCTTGGGAATGTCTTCTTCAGCGACCGGTAGTTGATGATAGGGGCGAACGACATCGATCGTAGAAAAGATCGTCGCACCGTGCAATGCTACCGTGAAGTCCTGAATGTTCGGTAGATGTTAGCGATCAGGAACTGTGACGTTGTTTAGTGCCCGGTAATCGCCGCATGGGCGCCAGTCTCCCGTCTTCTTAGGCACCATGTGCAGTGGTGATGCCCACTTACTGGAGGAAGGGCGGATGATGCCAAGTTGCAGCATGTGCTCGAACTCCGCGCGAGCGATCTTGAGTTTCTCCGGGGACAATCGCCGGGGTCGGAAATAGACCGGTGGGCCGGAGGTGACGATGTGATGGCACACGTCATGTTGCACCGGTTGCGTCCAGTCCGGTAGGCGCGTCAAAGTGGGAAACTCGCGTAGGAGCGCGGCGAAAGGTTCGTCGAACATGGCAGAAATAGGCGCTATGGGCGATGTGCCTGATGATGGGACGCCAGGAACGGATAGCTGGGTCACGGAGTCGATGAGGCGGCGTCGTTGGATGTCCACAAAGAGACCGTAGTTATGCAAGAAGTCTGCTCCAATGACTGCATGACGGACGTCTGCAACCAGGAAAATCCAGCAGAACGCTCGTCGAAGGCCAAGGTTTAGCATGACGGAGCATGACGAGAAAACTAGAACCCTGGTGCCGTTGACGGCTTGGAAAAACAACACAGGTGTCGCCTTTCGGTCGGAGTGCTGGTCGGGGAGAATGCTCGCGTCAGCACCTGTGTGGACTAAGAATCGTTGTGCCGTAACTCTGTCCGTCACGTAGAAAAGGCGACTTGTGTGCTGGACCGGACCACTCGTCGCCGTTAGAGGTCGGCCGGCCTGCTTCTCTGCCAAGCGCACGGACGCCGACAGTGACGAGCGTCGTTTCCAAAACGGCGGGGTTAGTAGCAAACACCAGGCGTTGTAGTTGATGTTTCATTGCGGGTACCCGTGCGTCTTGATCTGCTGGAACTACGGCTGCGTGGGCGACGAGACGTGCGGCGATGTTCCGCTCCACAGACGATGCGTTCCAGGCGCTCACACAAGGAGTCGAGCGGAGATTCCACTGCGGAAGAGCAGGGAAGAGTTTGCAGAGCGGTTGTATTGTCACCCGGAGACGGTGCCATGGCTGCGATGGTTGGGGTGCCCGTGTGCTTAGATTTAGGTGCACGTTAAAGAACCCCAGGTGGTCAAAATTTCCGGAGTCCTCCACTACGGCGTGCCTCATAATCAGAAAGTGGTTTTGGCACGTAAAACCCCAAATATTATTTTTAATATTATGGTTGGGGTGGCTACTTCCATGACTTTGTCGGCCAAATCGGCAAGTGCGGTAAGGTCCATGGTAGAGGCTGTCGCCAGGACCATCTGCACGTTAGCCGGGAGTCGTTGCAAAAACAATTCGCGCAACAGCGTGTCGTCGATGGATCTCGCGTTGTTTCCGAGCAGCTGGCTCATTCGGCGAAGAACTTGACTAGGGCGTCGGTCGCCGAGTTCTTCAGCGGACAGAAGCTGCTGGATGCGAGAACGCTGTGAAGCTGCTGTGCGCTGTAGCAGTGCTGCCTAGAGATCGTCATAGGCGGCGGCAGAGAATGGGGAGTTCAACAAATCTGCTACCTCGTCAATGGCGGCGGGCGAGAGCGCTGCGACGGCGCAATGGAACTTCGAGGCTTGAGAGCGGATACCAGCGACTTGAAATTGCGCTTCGGCCTGAAGAAACCACGCCGAAGGATGCTGGTCCCAGTACTGTGGGAGGCGGACAGCGATGGCGGAACAGGAGGGCTCACCGCGTTCCTCAGGAGGGTTCTGGCCTTGAGCTCTCGTAGCGTCGGTCTGGTCCATGGTCGTCTCTACCTCAGGAGCGTATGGCAGTATAACGTCCGGAGTCACCAAACTGTGGCGACAAGCGACCACGTCGACCGGTAAAGTCTCGGACTCTCGCAGGAGAGGAACAACCGACACTCGATCTCTTAGCGTAGCATTCTTTTTAATAATCTCTTTCGGAACGCTAGCCCGTGCCGGAGCGTGCCAGCCGCTCGTGCCTCGTGTAGACGCGAGCGTCTACGTCATCTCTCGCGCGACGCCGATGCTGCTGCCGCTACATATGAAAGCCTTCAACTCTACAGCTAGAATAGAACTGGCAGAACTTTCTAAGTTAATCAACAAGCGTAAGACAGCTGACATAAGTAACTATAATATGGATAGAATTGGACATGCCCTCAGGAACGGAGGAAGCCTAAAAGCAGTGAAGAAGAAATTAGGGATAGGGAAGAATCGGATGTATGCGTTAAGAGATAAAGCCGGCAATATAGTTACTACTATGGATGAGATAGCTCAAGTGGCTGAGGAGTTCTATAGAGATTTATACAGTGCCAGTAGCACCCACGACGACAATGTGAGATAGAATAGTCTAGAGGAATTTGAAATCACACAGGTAACGCCGGAAGAAGTAAAGAACGCCTTGGGAGATATGGAAAGGGGAAAGGCAGCTGGGGAGGATCCGGTAACAGCAGTGTTGAAGGATGGTGGGAACATCGTTCTAGAAAGACTGGCCACCCTATATACACAATCCCTCATGACCTCGAGCGTACCGGAATCTTGGAAGAACGCTAACATAATCCTAATTCATAAGAAAGGGGACGCCAAGGACTTGAAAAATTATAGACCCATCAGCTTCCTGTCCGTTGCCTTCAAAGTATTTACTAAGGTAATCGCAAATAGAATCAGGAACACCTTAGACTTCTGTCAGCCAAAGGACCAGGCATGATTCCGTAAAGGCTAGTCAACAATAGACCACACTCACACTATCAATCAGGTGATAGAGAAATGTGCGGAATATAACCAACCCTTATATATAGCTTTCCTTGATTACGAAAAAGCGTTTGATTAAGTCGAAACCTCAGCAGTCATGGAGGCATTACGCAATCCGGGTGTAGATACGTCATATGTAAAAATACTGAAAGATATCTATAGCGGCTCCACAGCCACCGTAGTTCTCCATAAAGAAAGCAACAAAATCCCAATAAAGAAAGGCGTCAGACAAGGAGATAAGATCTCTCCAATGCTATTCACTGCGTGTTTACAGGAGGTATTCAAAGACCTGGAGTGGGAAGAATTGGGGATAAAAGTTAATGGATAATACCTTAGCAATTTCCGATTCGCTGATGATATTGCCTTGCTTAGTAACTCAGGAGACCAATTGCAATGCATTCTAACTGACCTGGAGAGGCAAAGCAGAAGGGTGGGTCTGAAAATTAATCTGCTGCAAACTAACGCAATGTTTAACAGTCTAGGAAGAGAAGAGCAACTTACGATAGGTAGCGAGGCACTGGAAGTGGTAAGGGAATACATCTACTTAGGGAAGGTAGTGACCACGGATCAGGATCATGAGGCTGATCCCCGTGCTACTTTCCTTGCTTCCTTACACTGCTGCCGGACAACCGACTTGACTTTACTTTGAAACTTGTTGCCCAAAGTTTCTTGCCATGAGTAAGGGTGACAAGAAAGATGTTTCGACACTAATATCTGATTTTCAACGGGAAATACGTGCTGAAATAAGGTTGCTGAAAGAAAGCTTAAAATTCTGCAGTGATACATGTGATGATGTGAAAGAAATAGGAACCGACATTAAAGCACTCAGAGCCGAAATAAAAACACTAGTTTTCCAGAACGAAAAACTAAAGACCGAGAACCAGCGGCTTGAAAAGAAAATTGAAGAACTTGAGCAATATCAAAGAAGTAACAATCTCGAAATAAAAGGTGCACCCGAGGAGCTTGACTCAACGATCGTGATTAAAAAGATAGGTGAGCTCGTAGGCGAGCCAATCTGTGATAGTGATATTGACATCTGCCACAGGGTATTCACGGAAAAAAAGACTGAACGAAACATTGTTGTCCGGTTCATTTCACGCACAAAACATAATGCGCTACTCGCGAAATCAAAGAAGCAGAAGATGGTTTCGACTGACCTAGGCCACAAGGGCACAGAAAGTGCTATATATGTTAACAAGCACCTGACACGACAGAACAAGCAGCTCCTTGGTGCAGCCATAGCAAAAAGAAATCCGCAATATGGAAATATGTATGGACTATTGGAGGAAAAATTCTGGCTCGCAAAGATGAAACGTCAGATGTAATCCGCATAACAAGTACTGCTGACTTAGATCTCATCAAGTGAAAAAATGGAGGACAAAATGGACAAAAATTATTTTTCCTTGTCAATGGAAAAAACAGCACGGATGAGTAGTGATGCTTGTTCTAGATCTGGTTTTATCTTAATACATCAAAATATAAGAAGTCTTAAGAATAAGAAGGAAGAATTTGATATATTTTTGCGTTCTCTTCATGCTGACCCTGATGCAATACTGTTCACAGAGACATGGCTGTGTAATATTGACATGTGTCCTGAATTGCCCAATTATTCTGCAGTGCGATTGCATCGCGCTGGAAGAGGCGGAGGGTTAGCTATGTAGATGAAGCAGCAATATTCCTTTCAAGTACTTGATGGTCTTTCTATGAGTAGTGGTGACATAGAATGACTTGCGATAGAAACGAAATCCTTTCTGCGCACTGTAGTATACAGACCCCCAAATGGATACAAGCGCCGTTTTCTAAGGCATTTAGAACAACTTATGTATTGTTTTAATGACATAAAAAAACGATATTTCATCATGGGTGATGTGAACATTAATATGATGAGTCAACATTTGTATGCGCTTGATCTGTTAAACCTTATAGCATCCTATGGATGAGAAAATTCTATTTTAGAGCTTACCCGTGCTACTCACAACAGCTCCACATCTATCGATATCTGTATAACAAGCGTAAACAAAAACGATTACAACGCAGGCATATTGTGCTCAGGCCTTAGTGATCACCTACCTATATATATTTGTACACAAAACTTATTCATTAAAGAAAAACGTCCAAATCTCCCGCGATATAGAAGTATTAATGACAAAACTCTTCTTAAGTTTAGCGAATTAATTAAACGAGCTGACTGGTCACGTGTGTATGTGCAAGAAAATCCAGATAAAGCATATGACACTTTTTAAGAAATCTTCGTGCAATGTTACAACACTGCTTTTTCGCTACAGCAGTTCAAAATAAGAAAGGGTAAAATTAGAAAGCCATGGATAAATAGTGACCTTTTAAAAAGAATCAAGCAAAAGAACGCACTTTTTCACAGATTTCTAGCTACCAGAGATATTACAATATTGCGCGAGTTCAAACAATTTCGCAACAGGTTAAACAGGGACACTATAAAAGCAACAATAGCCTATTATGAAGTAATGTTCTCGCGCATAAAGTCAGACCCTGCAAAAGTATGGAAGCAAATTAATTCTTTATCTGGAAGAACAGTGTCATGCAATACACCCAAAGAAATAAAAGTTAATGATATTATTTTAGAAGGCAGGGAGCTTGCGAATGCAATTAATCATTACTTCGTGAATGTGGCTGTTAGCGATGAGGATACAATGCAATATGAAATTGAACTAGGTAACCAGGTGAATTCTCTCGTGTTGAACGAGGTATCACCAGAAGAAGTCCGCAGATACATATCAGAACTAAGGACCAACATTTCAAGTGGTTACGATGACGTAAGAGTGGCTCCAGTTAAGGCTGTTGCATCTATACTTAGCCCGGTATTAGCATACCTTATAAATTTTTCGTTTCTGGAGGGAACTTTCCCAACAAAACTTAAAGTGGCGAAAGTTACTCCTATCCATAAAGGCGGCATTACTTCTAAATTAACAAATTATCGACCGATATCCGTGCTACCAGTCTTCTCGAAAATATATGAAAAATGCATAAACAACCGTCTTACGAAATATCTCGACAAACACAGCCTATTATCGCCATATCAACATGGTTTCCGAAAAAACAAAATGACGAAAGAGGCTCTAATAAGTTTAAAAAACCACATGATGGAAAATATTGAAAATAAGATGTTCACTTTGGGTGTCTTCCTTGATCTGCGTAAAGCTTTCGATTCAGTTGACCATCATATCCTATTGCTGAAATTAAGCCGCTACGGAATTCGTGGTGTTGTCCTGGACTTATTTAAAAGCTATTTATCATCAAGATATCAATTTGTTGGCATAGACAATGTAGAGTCCCAGTACTTAAGCGTAATAAAAGGAGTTCCACAGGGATCTATATTACGTCCCGTGCTTTTCCTTCTATATATCAATGATATTACAGATGTTCATATACACAAGAAATTACAATGTTTGCTGACGACACTAGCCTGTTCTTCACAGGATCTACTATTCATGAAGTAGAAGCTTCAGCAAATTTATACCTCACTAAACTTTCAGGTTGGCTAACAAAAAATAAACTAAAACTAAACACACAAAAACTAAATTTGTTATGTTGAGGCCTATTAACAAGCACATCCGCGGTGATGTAATAATTTATTATAATGACCAACGCATCAAGCAAGCAAACACACAGAAATTCCTAGGAGTCTGGTTCCATGAACACCTGTCATGGACACCACACGTGAAACATCTCTTAACTGATCTGGCTCGCTCTGTAGTATGTCTCAGTAAAATCGCTTCCCTTCTCCCTTCGTGGTTAACTAAATCACTCTACTATACGTTATTTTACTCGAAACTACTATACGGAATGCTGGTGTGGGGAACAACAACTGAAACAAATTATGATAGGTTAATAATCCTGCAGAAGCGCGTGCTTCGTATTCTGGAAAAATATAAAGGTCATGCCAAGGACCTAGCCACTGAACCACTTTTTCTCAAACATGAAATCCTATCCGCAAAAAAAGTATATAATCTAGAGTTGATGCAACACATACATAAACACAAATTACAGGATGCCTTCCCAAGAACTGTATTCACGAAATATAGGTTCAGAAGCTCTAGCCAACAAACTAAAAAAATACGCACGAACTATGGAAAACAGGCCATTGAACATAAAGCAGTGCAATTATTAAACCTCCATGAATCGAATATTGACCTTACATAACAAGCCAAGAAGCTCAAGCGCAATTATAGATCTATCCTTCTGACTACTAACCTCATAGCCGATGCATAAATGTTGTCAAATTATGTTTTGTATATTTTGAGATAAATGTTTTTCATTTATATATATATATATATATATATATATATATATATATATATATATATATATATATATATATATTTTTTTTTGTTGCTGGAAATCGCGAAAACTTTAAAAAAATTTTAGATTCCATATCAATATATCTTTTTTAAATGTATAATGTATTGTAGAGCGTGTTGCATATACATGTATAAACAAATACGTATGTGATCCGATGTAGAGAAGCAGATGCATTGTACTTAATGAATCGTATATTGAGTCGTGTCAATTGCTGTAGACTGTCTTGTTCATCAGGGGGCCAAGACCTCGTCAGGCTTTCTCGCCTTTAGTCTTTGCCTCCCGCAGGGAAATTTTGTATTCTTCCTGCAAAATAAAATAACCAGCGAGAATAAGAATGGGTTGGCGTGCGTTTGGCAGGCATTCTCAAATCATGAACAGCAGGTTGCCACTATCACTCAAGAGAAAAGTGTATAACAGCTCTGTCTTACCAGTACTCACGTATGGGGCAGAAACCTAGAGGCTAACGAAAAAGGTTCTGCTTAAATTGAGGAGGACGCAATGAGCTATGCAAAGAAGAATGATGGGTGTAACGTTAAGGGATAAGAGCAGATTGGGTGAGGGAACAAACGCGGGTTAATGACATCTTAGTTGAAATCAAGCAAGCGAAATGGGCATGGGCAGGACATGTAATGAGGAGGGAAGATAACAGATGGTTATTAAGGGTTACGGACTGGATTCCAAGGGAAGGGAAGCATAGCAGGGGGGGGGGGAAGAAAGTTAAGTGGGCGGATGACATTAAGAAGTTTGCAGGGACAACATGGCCACAGTTAGTACATGACCAGGGTAGTTGGAGAAGCATGGGAGAGGCCTTTGCCCTGCAGTGGGCTTAACCAGGCTGATGATGATGATTCCTGCCCATCGACGTGGCCTTGCACTATAAATGTAAAATGTCACCTGTAAAGCTGAGCATCCACTCTTACATTTCAAACGCTTTTTGAATGCTCGGAAGTTATGCGTATAAGCACATTCTGACAGCAAATGTGCACTACCTTAATTTAAGGACGATCCAAATGGCATGTTTGTGCACAGCCGAGCTGTTCTACCGTGCCTGCAGGAATACAGCATTGTCCAGTGGCACCGTATGGTCCATGAGTAACAGTGAACAACTAGCAAGCAAAGCGGCTGATAATACTAAGCTTACCCATATGTAGGAGCATTATATTGTCTAACCCACATGCAAAGGGGCTTTCATAGTACTCAATAACAATAGCTCTGATTTGCGAAGTTGTATTAGTGGACACACACAGCGCTGAAACAAAGTCTGTGCAATGGTGAGCAATGCGCCAAGGAATGAAAGATTACTTGTGATGAGCAGATTTGAATATTGGATGTGAATGCATACCCAATTCACCAGTATGCGTGTTTTGTTATTCAACGATTTTACATTTGTCACAGAGGCTAAGCCCCTGCGGCCTCTTGACTACAAATTTCTGTGCTGTTACAGTGCTAATTGGGGTATCATTTATTTGGCTACCAGAAAGGTGAAAGATAATAGAGCACAAAAATCTTTCAGTTTTACTCAGAACACCTTGTGCATTATTCATAAAACTGAGCCTGAGGAACTATTCGCTGGTTTGTTATGCAAACAAAAAAATGACAATGAATGTTTCCTCACTTTTTGTGCGGCCTGTCTTCTGCCATATGAGCCTTCATTTCACTGTCATGTGCATTTTAAAGCAGCTACTAATTAAGAAAGACAAATGAAATCACTAACTACATCAACCTTTTCACACCAAGAGAGGTCACTGAAATCGCTGCTAAGCTAAGTAACTTGATAATCTCGGTTTGCTTTCAAATAAAATACAGTTACTGGCCAGCTGTTTATGTTATGCTATACATTTCTCATTTTCCTAAAATATGGCTGTGTATCAGCTAGCTAGATTGTTACAGCAAATATACATAAACAACATGCCGCCCACGCCCAACTATCTCAAATAACCTGAGTAGAGCTTAGAATAGTTCATTTATCATCTGCATCCTGCGTGAGCTTATTTTCTATATGTAGAGCAATCAAAAGAGAACATGCATGTATGATGCTGACAGTATCAAAAAGTCTCAAGTCGATCATCCTTGTTAGTTGCCATGGGTGAGAGAGGGATCATGCCAGTCATGACACTGCTTAATTTTATGCACTTTGGTAATGTTTTGTACATTGTTGAAATGTTAAATTAGGTATGTCAAAGCGGTAAGGTGGCATTAGATTGGCCACCGGCTGGCAAGAAAGATTGCAAATGTTTTATTTCGCTCCAAATAAGTGCTCTGATCAGCAATACAAATTATTTGCTTTCAAGTAAATACTATCCTTGGAAACATTTCATGCGTACATATCCGCAAAGGTAACCGTTATACGTACATACTGATTTTATGCCAGTCATAAGGAATTGTACACTCACTGCTTAACTTTAAATTCCTTGCTGCATGAAGTTAATCAGTTATGCACAACCTTCTTGCACATGGTGAGAACTTCATTGCACTTCATTTAAGGATATATTTTGTTTGGAAAGTTTAGAAGCAGCAAGTAATAAATTTCTAACACGCACGTTTGATACCTCATCTTTGGTAGCTTTATATATGTAAAAAAGGGAAAGGCATTTCATGCATCCAAGTGTTTCAAGCACTCTCTTAAAATTGCCAGAGTGACAAAAAAGCATGAGCAAGCAAATGAAAGCATATCAGCAAGCTGTACCCGGAGCCTCATACCCGTGCTTAGTATTAGAAAGGTGTGTCCTGGCGACCTACGCAGCTGTATTCCACCACAGATCTGCGTGTGTTCCGTATTCTTGCGAGCTGTCACTAGCACTACAGAAGCTGCGCCATCGCGCCGAACACGGGGATTTCAGACGAGTCGCTTCCGGCGACACTATTACTTTCGCGTGACATAGAGCTAAGCAAGTTGGATCATTAGAGAGGTTTTGCTCAACCAACCAAGGCAGCGCAGACTGAAAGTAATCGTCCATGTCGCATCTAACGACAATCGCATCATGTCGCATGTTGCGACATGATACGATTGCAATACATATTGAAAAGGCGGCGCAGATAAGATGACTGTGCAGTGTTTCGAAGAAGGATGAGGGTACAAAGGCGCTGCAGAACAGAGTGTGGCAGCCTAGCGTCGCATTTTCACCGTGACGCGGAAACTTGAAATCACATCTGCATAAATATACCAGTGTCGTATGCTGCAGCACCTCCTCTACGCAAAAGAGGCAGTGTCTGCTGTCAAAGGTAGTTGCCAACCTTGAACTCCTTTCCTCCGCCCAACGGTTGCCAGCTGTCGACAGGCCGCATCACCCAATAGGAGTGCGCGTGTGATCAGTTCGTGCGGATTGAGCGCGCACCGAATTGCGTGACAGCATCCGCCTTTTGGGCGTCCGCACGCGGGCGGACGAGGAGCGGACAGGCGGATTGACCATGTTTTGGCTGCGTGCTTTTTCGTCCCGCGAACGGCCTTGGGGGAATGGGAGGGAGAGGGGGACGGCGTTGCGTTCCGGCAACAACAGCGCATTTCGCGACCGGGTTCAACGGAAACTAAAAGCCCAACCACATGCGGCTAATGGTGCCCGCCTGGCTACGCGTCACGCGTCAGCGAGGCCATGCGCGCCTGTCCCACGCGTCTAGAGAGGGGAGGCGCGCAGGCAGCGCGGGCGTCAGGGAGGTCTTCATCTTGGGCGTCATTTTGAGCGTACGCGACGGAAGTGGCAGCTTGTGCACCGACGTCACGTAGCCCGCATGTACACTTCCGGCGGTTCGGAAAAACAGGTTGTTGAAGTTTCGGAATCGTACCGAGGCGCCGGGAGTCGTTGCTGGTTTCGCTGTTGTTTGGCGTCGCTGGAACACCGATGCTACGGCGGCCATCAGCAACGAAGCGCTGATCGCCTGCGTTGAGGCTCGGCCTGCGCTTTGGCAAGCGAAGCACGAGCAGCACAAGAAGCACATGACGAGGTGCTTTTGGACCGAGGTGTCGAGGATAGTCACGCCCGACAGTACCGTAGCAGGTAAGTACTCGGTGTTTTATACGGGAGTCATGCGGGAGCAGTTTTAATCGTGATCGAGCCCGATCGGGATCGCGTTTTGTGATCACGATTGCATGTACTCCGCAATCTGCGTAGAGCTGATCGCGATCCAGAAATTTCATCGCACTCGATCGCGATCGCAGCCTGTGTGGAACCGGTATATGCTGACTCTCTTAGCCGACTCTCCAATGTCTAGAACGCGTTTCATCTCTGCAGATGACATTATCACAGCACTGCAGAAAAGATGGAAGTCATTGCCAGATCAATTTCGACGCCTTTTGAAGACGCTTCAGGAAGAGAAGAGCGGCGCCGGGGCAGACGATGTTCAGAACGACGTCATCAGGCCGTTTTTCGGTCAGACAATGTTCCTGCGCGACACAATGGAGTATAGACTGTAAGTGATTTTAATGTTTCCATCTCAGACGGCGTGTTAAAAATTAAACACGGGATGCTAGTGCTTTCCCTTTACCACGTCGACCGGAGATGCTGTATGTTTATATTGTAGCTGGTAATGTGCCGCCTTGTGGGGAACTCAAAATCGCGCTTACATGAGTAAATCGGCAGGTAGCATGCACTATAGTCAGCTTTGCCTAATAGGCGATAAAAGATTTGTGCAGCATCGCTACACCGACTATGGCATATTTCGGTAAATGTGACCCTGTCAGGGGACACATGCAGTACAAAGATATATATTTGTATACTTATTCATTTATTCAGTTACCCACAAAGCTAGTTTAGCTTTGCAGTGGGGAGCAGAGAAAGCAAAATACAGGTACAAAATAACAACTAATGTAACCCATAAAACCTAGCATTATAAAGCACCAGACAGAAGTGCAGGGAATATCACAAACTATCAGCACAAATAAAAAGAAAAAGACTTGCCTGACGCACACACAAAAGGAAAACGTTGGCAATAGTCACCACATATCACAATATGCATGTGGACTGTTAGATGCAAGTGATTTCTCTTGATTTTATACACTGATCATAGAATGCAGTGTGTAAGTCAACAGGCAGTATTTATCTGAGTATTTAGTATTGTTATATTCACGTTTGTTGACTGCAATGAACAGCTTTAATTTCGCATTTTGTTGCTTGCCAGCTCATTGCAAATCAGTGTTTCATCACAAACCATATTTTACCTAGCTCACTCAAGGATTCATTCACTGCCCTCATACTGTAGCGAAGTAAATGCAGAGAAGTATTAGTGACATTCTCAGCTATGTAATTGATGATACTGGTTTTTGTGTCTGCTCGGCAGGGTTTTACCTAATTATCACCTTCGATTATTTTGCGCATCCCAAGCGCTGTGGTCATCGCTTTAAGCGAAGCGTTCAGAATGTTTTCGGACAGCGCTGTTCTTCCTTAGAAAACATTTGCAAGTAAAGACTACATGATCCAATTAGCCACGTTTTCACTCTGGAAAAAAGGATTGCTGGAATTTTATGTGCCAACACCACGATCTGATTACATTGTTATATCTGGTATTTGTACCGTGTCCTGCACTGGTCACTCGTGCAATACTGTAGCTAGTAGTCAGCTGGGATGACGATGGTTCAACGACTACATTATTTTAGTATGATGCATTCAGTAAGAGCTATTTCACAAGACGGCAGCAGCAGAAAGAAAGAAGAGGCATAGAAGTCATTGCTTGTGGAAGCTTTCTAGAGGGGTTTGCTCACTAAAATAAGCTTCACTGATCCAATAAAACCCTTTACAAGGCAGATGGCAAGATGAAAAAGATTGTTATACATGACTTCCTAAATACAAACAACAAATGCACTGACTGCTACAAAGCTTCGCACTGTGTTCAAATTTGCATTCAGTTTAAAAATAGCTTAGTAAGACATGAATTTTAAAAAAAGATGAAAGGAAAACAAAGTTACAAGCCAAGAACATTTCAGGTAAGAATTGTAAACAGGAAAAAGGATTATGGTAAAGAAAGACATAACAATACTCTTACTCTATGTTTAGAAAGTACAAGCGTAGGTCTTTCATCGTGAAATTTATTAAATGGTTGTACTGATTAAGTGTAGTGGAGTGCTTGTTGTTAATAATTATTTCGAAACTGAAACATTCAAGATATTGTTACGTGTAGCTGATGTACAAGTCTATTTACAATATATTTACACGTAGACCAATGCTGGTAAAGATGGCAACGCTATATCAAGCGGCGCCACGTCGTCTTGTTCCTCTCAGTGTAGCCACACTGTGGCGGCTGTTCCGTAGCATCACCCCCGGCAGTAGAAGCACCGTCCCGGTGCTTAATCTACACATCCGCGGTGAAAGGTGTGTGGTATGGCTTTAGTCTCGCCACGTGAACGATGTCACTTGCAGCCGACAATGACGCTGAGAGGTTGGCGGGGATGACTTCACACGTGACATCGGTCACTTGGCGCACCACACGGTGTGGGCCAGGGTAGCGCGACAGCAGCTTTTCGGAAAGGCCCACACGTTGAATGGGTGACCAGAGAAGCACCAGAGAACCCGAAGTAAACCGCACGTCGCGATGGTGGCAATCATAGAAGTGTCTCCGATGCTCCTGCCAAGCCTCGAGACGGGTGCGGGCGAGCTGGCGTACATGGCCGACGTGTGCGATCGCGTCGCGGGAGTATTCAGTGGCTGAACGTGTGGCCGAGGGCAACAAAGTGTCTAAGGGCAACGCGGGTTCTCGGCCATATAGGAGATAGAATGGTGAATAGCGGGCGGTGTCGTGACGCGATGAATTATACGCGAACGTCACATATGGTAAGTCAAGATCCCAGTCGTGGTGGTCAGTCGCAACATACTTTGAAAGCATGTCGGTGATGGTCCGCTTGAGGCGCTCCATGAGGCCGTTGGTCTGTGGGTGGTAGGACGTGCTGAACTTGTGCTTTGTCGAGCAGGAGCGGAGGATGTCCTCGACGACTGCCGACAGAAAGCTGCGGCCACGGTCAGTGAGTAATTGGCGCGGAGCACCGTGCACTAAAATGATGTCATAGAGTGGAAAGTCAGCAACGTCAGTAGCACAACTTGTCGGGAGGGCTCTTGTGATTGCGTACCGCGTAGCATAATCAGTAGCGATGGCGACCCACTTATTTCCGGAGCCCGAGAGGTGAAACGGTCCAAGAAAGTCTAGACGAACACGGAAAAATGGTTCCGGTGGGATGTCGATCGGCCGGAGACATCCAGCTGGAGGTGTGGAGGGCTTCTTCCGGCACTGACAGGGCTCCCAAGCGGCAACGTAGCGCCGCACGGAGCGGGCGCGACCCGCCCAAAAGAATCGACGGCGTACACGGTCGTATGTGCGCAAGACGCCCAAGTGTCCAGCCATGGGAGCGTCGTGAAGTTGTTGGAGTGCAGTCGAACGCAGGTGTGACGGAATTACGAGCAGAAGGTTAAGGCCGTGTGGATCGAGATTGCGGTGGTATAGTGTCTCCTCCTTAAGGAGAAACATCCGGAGAGAGGCATCGCCAGGCGTTGACTCCGGATGGACGATGAGGGCTCGTATGAAGGATCGCGGCGTTGCTCGTTGCTGATTTCAAGCAACTGGGACACAGAGAAAACGCAAGCGATGGCGTCAGCATCAGCGGGGTAGCGGGACAAACAATAGGCATCCTGGTGCAAGCGTCCCGTCTTATATACCACGGAAAAGGTATAGTCTTGCAGGCGTAACGCCCAGCGATCGATACGTCCCGTGGGGTCCTTGAGCGAGGATAGCCAGCAGAGCGCGTGATGATCAGTGATGACACACAAGGGGCGTCCGTACAATTATGGACGAAACTTGGCAACTGCCCACACAAGTGCGAGGCACTCGCCCTCTGTGATTGAATAATTGCGCTCGGCGGGTGACAGAAGTCGGCTGGCATTGGCTATAACACGATCATGTCCACGCTGGCGTTGTGCTAACACTGCTCCTATGCCGTGACCACTGGCATCAGTTCGAACTTCCGCTGAGGCAGACGGGTCAAAATGGGCCAGAATTGGAGGCGTGGTAAGGAAAGTAGTGAGCTGCGAAAAAGATGCGCCATGGTTAGGTCCCCAAGAAAATAGGGCGTCATTATGCAAGAGGTCGGTA
Organism: Dermacentor variabilis; assembly: GCF_050947875.1. NCBI lineage: Eukaryota > Metazoa > Arthropoda > Arachnida > Ixodida > Ixodidae > Dermacentor > Dermacentor variabilis. The sequence continues at coordinate 44,699,979 of NC_134573.1, read as the reverse complement.
AGGGGACGTGCGATGGTCGCAAAATCCTTCACAAAGCATCGGAAATAAGAGCACAGCCCTAGGAAACTACGAACGTCCTTGGTAGACTTCGGAACAGGAAAGTTCGTAATGGCGCGAATTTTGTCCGGATCAGGTCGCACGCCTCTGGCGTCCACGAGGTGTCCAAGGACGGTGATTTGGCGGCGAGCGCAGTGACATTTTGACGAGTTCAACTGGAGACCGGCGCGGCGGAACACGTCAAGAATCGCCGAAAGATGGTCTAGATGCGTGTCAAATGTGGGCGAATAAACGATGACATCGTCCAGATAGCACACACAGGTGGATCACTTGAACCCCTGAAGCAAAGAGTACATCATTCGTTCGAAGGTGGCGGGCGCGTTACAGAGACCAAAATGCATCCCCTTGAACTGATAAAGGCCGTCAAGGGTAATAAATGCCGTCTTCTCTCTGTCCATGTCGCCGACGGATATCTGCCAGTAGCCGGACCGTAAGTCGATAGAAGAAAAATAGGTGGCACCGTACAGGCAGTCTAGAGCGTCATCAATACGTGGCAGAGGGTACACGTCCTTTTTTGTGATTTTGTTCAGGTGGCGATAATCTACACAAAAACGCCACGTGCCATCCTTCTTTTTGACAAGTAGGACAGGAGAATCCCAGGGACTACAAGAAGCCTCAATAATGTCCTTTTCAAACATCTTTTTCACTTCCTGTTGGATAACAGCTCGTTCGGACGCAGAAACACGATATGGACGTCGGTTAATAGGTTTCGTATCGCCAGTGTTTATGCGATGGATCACGACGGACGTTTGACCTAAGGGTCGATTGTCAAAGTCAAAAATGTCGCTATAGCCTTCGCCTTCAAGATCGCGGCAAAGAGCTTGAGCTTCAACAGGTGTAACGTCAGAGGAAACCATCTTCTCAATGTCGACGTCAGTACCGTGCGATGACGTCACGGTATGGGCTGAGCTGTGACGATCTTCCACTGTGAATGACTCGATCTCACCATCCTGCAAAGCGCTAATTATAGCCAATGAAATCCCCTGAGGCAGAACTTGCGCGGTTAGCGCGAAATTGACAAGGGGAAGGCCGGTGCGGTTACCAGTAATTGTCAGTACAGTGTGCGGCACGGTAACACCATGTGTAAGTATAACTGCCGGAATAGGTGCCACCACGTAATTACCGTCAGGTACAGCTGGTGAGGACAACAAGTCGACGTGTGTCACAGATTGAGGCGGTAGGCGAATAAAACCCATGCAGCTCAAACGGTTTGGAGGCGGGTCCACATGGTCGGCAAGAAGAGGCAAGTCAAGGCGAAGTGAGCCGGCCGAACAGTCAATGAGGGCAGAATGCTTGGCAAGGAAATCCAGACCGAGAATGAGTTCGTGAGGGCAATGCTCGATGACGGTGAAGAGAACGACGTTGTGTCTCTCAGCAATGGTGAGGCAGGCAGAGTACATGCCAACAATAGCGACAGTCCCTCCGTCGGCGACTTGTACAACTCGGTTCGGGACAGGCGTCAGAACTTTCTTGAGCCGACGGCGAAGAGCAGCACTCATGCACTATCTCGAGTACGACGTATCACTAGCGTTAGGCACGCAGATATCGTAAGTGCTTAAATGAATCTGAAGGGGAAAAAAACAAAAAATACAAAAGCTACACTTCAGTGCATGCAAAAAATGTTCCTTCTGGTTGCGTACGCAAGCCGCTCTTGTCCCTACAAAACTGACTAACAGCTTGGCCGTTGCTCTCTAATGAAAATGACACCTTAAGACAAATGTGGAGGAACTTGAGCCATTAATTTTTTTTCCTTTAGACCGGCACATTAGTTGCACATTCAGAATATGTGCAAACCTTATTACGTCCACATGCAGGACACCCGGAAGCGTTCCACCAGTGCCCCCATCAAGTGAGGAGGAAAATGCTGCGGACATCTTAACAAAGATGCGCCAGTTTTCCAATCTGACAGCGCTTGAAGCACCGTCACCGTCAGCTGGTCACACGCGGAAGCAGCGATATTGTCTGCGGCGTCGCACGAGTCTGCAGAATCACAGGACATTTTGGAACATCTTGATTCACTGCTGCTTGAAGAAGTGCTGTACACTGCAAAGGCTTCCGAAGCACACCACAGCAGGCCGCAATCATAAGCATCGCTGGCTTCAGCAGACAGAGCTAGGAAGGTTGGGAAGCGTTGCATCTGAAGCAACAACATCAAGAGGGGGGAAAAGGAAAAAGAAAGATGAGGGTCAAATAATATTACAGGAATTAGGCAATGTAAACACAGGATAACCACAGGATAACCACAGGATAACCTTGAACGTTTTGCTGTATCTCTGCTCGAACACATGAGACAAGCATCTTGACATGAAAATTAAACTGATGCAACGAGTAAAGGAATTCAAGGATCAGTGTATTTTTAAACGCATGCCTTTTGCATAATAAAGCCAAGAGACAATGAAAGAAAGGAAATCATTGAGGAATTAATTGTTTTATATTGAGATGTGGAAATGAGGAGGAAAAGGAAAATGAAAGTGGATGAAAAGATTACTTCCGATTGGTGGGAGACAAACCCACAACTTTCCGATTATGCTTGCGTTGCTCTACCAATGAAGCTGCTGCAATGGTTATCCCTTTGCAAGCTTTCTTGAGGAGATATGTGCATGTACTAGATCTCGCCCTGGTAGCGCTAGCCAGCAACAACACTCCCAGAGCCTTATCTAGTACATATAAACCCCCTAAGAAACTGATCGAGGTATAGTCTCCACTGTAGCTCAATTGGTTTTCGGTTTACGTCCCACCAGTGGCAAGTTACCTTTTGTCCACTTTCATTTCCCTTCTCCTTGTAACGTCGACATTACAAATAAAATGACAGTTATTTCCCTCTATGGTTTACTACATTTCCTTCTCTGTTGATTTCATATCAAAGCTCCTCAGTACTTCTTTTTATTTAAAAAATAAATTATGGGGTTTCACGTGCCAAAACCACTTTGTCATATGAAGCACACCGTAATGGGGGACTCAGGAAATTTGGACCACCTGGGTTTCTCTAACGTGCACCTAAATCTAAGTACTTGGTGTTTTCGCATTTCGCCCCCATTTAAATGCGGCCGCCGTGGCCGGATTTTGATCCCGCGACCTCGTGCTTAGCAGCCCAACATCATAGCCACTAAGCAACCACGGCGCGTCTTCTTTTTGTTCATTTCATATTGTGTTGTGTCTGCATTTTTGCGCACGATTATTCAAGAACTTCATAAAGTTGATACCTGTAGGCCTAGTTGGTTAGCCATTGCTACAGTAGAGATTTGTGAACATGTTTTAGAAACCCACCTCCTCCTCCTCTTCATCATCATCAACAGCAGCAACAGCAGCAGTAGCAGCAGCAGCAGTAGCCTATTGTATGTCCCCTGCAGGACGAAGGGCTCTCCCTGCGGCCTCCAATTACCCCTGTCCGGCGCCACCTACGGAGAGAAACAAACACAAGCACTGACTTGGAACTAAAGGTCTGTTGTTCCAAGACAAGTGTTTATCTCTTTGATGCGTCCAGACTCATTCAACCTGTTTTGCAGCAAAGAACCTTTTTGAGTTCACCACCTGTGCATGCCTGAGTTTGTGCATGCACCTACGGCTGCCTGTACATGCCTGTAAAGAAAAAAATTGTAATGGGCCTTTTACCAGTGTAATTTGAAAATTTACACTGGTAAAAGCTACGCCAAACTTTTAAAAAGCAGAGCAATATAATTCACAATAAAGTAATTGCTATCATTGGAGTGCAAAGACTGGCTGCCGCTAGATAATGAGCAATTGTAGTGGTTCGCGAGCATTTGTAGTTTCAAATATGATGGGAATTAGACAGTAACTATTCGTACTTGAAAATTAACCATTTGGTTTTTATTTTGCAGTATCCAAACTAAATAAATATTTCGCAATAATGAACTGTTACAGTTTGGTTACTGTTTCTTCGTCTGCTAAACAAAGTGGTGTGTCTCAAATTATCAGAATTGAAACAATAACAAAAGTTTTCGAAGCAATGCACAAACGAATTGGTTAATGCAGGCTTTGTTTTTCGTTTTGCAGCTGAAGCCTACGCGATAATCTGTGGTTTTTGCTTCTAGACTATCATTTAGTCTTTTTTGGCAGCATAGTTCTGCATCAGTTTTATCTTTTACACTACCATAAGCTATGTTTTTTCGCAAAGGGCCCTATTACACATCTCTACAGCACACAAGTCCTCTAGCAGCTTTCTTTATACCACAACATCTGATATCTTTCAGGCAACCATTATTCAGCGCTTATGAAAAGCCAGTCATACCGCAGTCATTAATTCTTAGAACTCCTGTTTCCAACCAGGCCTTAATGATTCACAGACTATTTGTGCAGTTTTATTTATGACAGTGCTTTTTAAAATTGACCCTAATTAACCCTCGTAGCCTTCTTTTTTTCCGCTATTCAGTACCAGTGTGGTGCCTAGTTATATCAAAACAAATATTGCTATTGTAAATATATGAGTCTGCTTTGACTAATCGATATTCCATTCGCATCCAACAAAGTTGATATTCACCTACCTATAAAAATTTGTGCAAGTAATATGCATGATTAAGGGTTAAGATTATCAATTTTCTTACGCGGTTATCGGAACAAAGAAGAAACTTATGAAGACTGATGAGATAAGCGCCAAGTTTACATGCACAGCAGTATCTTAACATGTGTGCCAGCAATGTCCCTCATAGCTATGTGACATTACCTTCATAAAGTGGTCTTTCAGCCTTCCCAGAATGCTCGGCGGGCCACATGAATGCAGAGTGAAGCCGTTTCAATCCCCACATGGTAAGCCAAGGCAGCATCTTTTATGTCTTGCCCGGATGCCAAGTAGCTGGAATGAAAGTTGGAAAAAATTAGTGCCCAATTCTCAGTTGTTGTTTGCATATTAATTATGACGACATGACTTTTCTTGACAATTATTTTCATGGCTTTGGGTGCACTTTTTAGGTGACATACGCTGAAAATAATTTGTGCAGCTTAACTACCACATGCATGTGCAAGCATTCCCCATTGCATGTTTTCCAAGTTGTGCAAGGACAAAAGCGCTGAGGTAGCTTTTGTGTGATACCATTCAATGGCAAAGATTTGGGATTAAGTTAGCTCATAACTACTACACTGGTGATTCACCAAGTGCGAACTCTTATTCGCTGTGATATTTTTAGGTATTTCTTTTTTCACTAGCATTGTAAGTGGCTTCGTTATTTATTTTGTCTTACTTCAATGTGTTGTGACCCTTCCCTGCTTTCGCTGCCGAAAGGCAGCTAGCAATAATATGTAAATAAATAAAATAAATCGTATATTAAGTGACAAAGAAATGGTGTTTGCTCTTTAGGCCGCACATTCTGTACTCCTCCAATCGCATATTATTTCTGCAGGGGCAACTAGCCTTTACAAGCCTCAATGGTATAGCAAGTCGCCCTTCAGGCTCCAGGGGTTCTCGAATGTGGCGCTGCCATGTGAGGTCCTGTGCTACAAAGCTCAAGAGCTTGTCAGAGAGCTGCGGCGTCATGCGAAAGAACTTATAGAAAAATCCGTGGTCAGCGTGACGCATCCGCGGAATCTGTAAAAAAAAAGGTGCATTATTACCTGACAGAAGGCCCTTGACCTACCCACGTATTCGCGCAAGTACCAGGAGCTGTACACTTTTAACTGACAAACATGCATAGCCACTGGCCCCGATTAACTTCACCCCTTGCATTGTTTATATGCTCGAATACAAACAGTATGTCGGCAAAACGGGGCAACCATTGGCTGTTAGAATAAACAAAAATTGTACGGCCACTGCCAAAAAACTTTCGAAAGCACTGGTACAGCACTTTAACCTGCCCAGGTCACAATTTGATTACATTACACTTCATATTCTACAGTCACACTTCGGAGAGGCAGGAAATATAAGGAATCATATTTCATGCATAAGTTTACTATGTGACCAACGCCTATAATGTTTCAAAAGGTGCTCTTGAATGGCAGGTATATTACTAGCAGTCCTTAACATTTTGTAGGTGTGCGCAAATAGCAAACAGTAGATTTAAAATTGAATATCGAATCAAATGAAGAAAAATAAACGAAATGTGTGGATATCGAATAAAATATCGAATAGCAGAAAATTTATTACAAAACCTAATCCTAACAAATTTTGTGCAAGAAAGTAGGGTGCTGCAAAAGCTCTGTATATTGAGTATGCTCTACTGTTAATGAAGGGAGCTCCAAATTAGTATTCTAGCACTGGCTACAGCTTAGTTCTAGCATATGAAGGTCTGGAAAATACTGTTATTATTTGTATGTTGAATGGAATCAAGTGCTTCGACTTTGGCTCACCGCACATGTCCCACCGCATCGATCATCATCACAAAGTAGGCATTCCCGTATGCAACACACACACCTTATTTTACTCATTTTTACCTCGTACATCAAAAGAGTGGAGCGGAGTCACCGTTGACATTGTTACTATTAATGATGACGACATCTTCCACGATGCATTAGCTAACAGTGTATGATTATGCTATGTGATGTATTAGCTAACATTCCATAATTACGAGTTTCATTTGTATGAATTAACTGCACTGCCTGCTTCTTGTTCAATTATTTCTGTGTACGTCGAATCATTACGAGCTTCATTCGTATGAATTAACGTCACTCACAGCTTTGTGTTCAATTATTTTTGTGCAACAACCCACTCCCCTCTGTAACGCCAATTGGGCCTGAGGGTATAATAAAGAAAGTTGCAGTCTTGCCCGAAAGATGAAACATCGGTTGCGATAGAAAATTAGTGCACAGCTATACGAATTAAGCACCAAAGCTTTATCGGCCGTGTAAACTGGGAAACATTCGCTTATTAACCAAATGAACAAGCATGGTGTCAGCGCACACGGATAAACATCAACACATCACACTAAAATGAGCGCGGACACTCACTGGCAAAACGTTGGTGTGGGCATGAATGGCAGCAGCCGGGAGCGAAGTGATCTTCGTGCGGTCTATCGCTTCAACGTTAGAGCGGCGAGAACACAGCGCGCACAAAGGTATGAGCCGTCTGCAGATCACTTGCAGGAGAGGGCGCACGCATCCGTGCAAATTACGCACTTATTGGCGGAGTCGAAGCCGCCACCTCTTCTACCTCCCCTCCCCTCCACGCTGCCTCCCTGCTTGCCTCTATATATGGCGCGCGAGATTGAGCCACATTGAGCCGCGATCGTTAAAAGCCCAGCCACACGTAGCACGGTATAAGCGTCTCGCTACGCGTACCCGTAAGCGTACGCGTCTTTGAGCGGTTACGCGGGTGATGAAGGGAAGGGCGACCAGCCACACGATACGCGCACATGTGCGCGACTCACTGTGCGCTGCACAGGGCTGACAGACCAGCGTCGCCGCAAACGTTAGTGCTTGGGTTTGAGAAAAGTTTATCCTTAATTTCATTGTGACTAGCCTTTCTCTTTAATTTATCGATCTTAGAGCTCCCACATTGTTTTCAAGCTCAGAAATGTACGCCGTTTTATCTACACGTCGTTACGGGAAGCAAAGCTCCATCCATGATCAACATCACCACTGTTGATGCGCACGCACCATAGCGTCTGCTCGCCCACACTGCAGATGCGCGACCACACACGATGTTGCTGCCAAGATTTTTCTTATCCGCTTGCTTCTCCAGCTTCAGCGTTCTCTGCCCGCAATGTGCGACACGAAAATGAAGCTTGTGCTTCTTGCATAGACGCTTTTGCTACTGCTGCTTCTGCGAACGCGGCGGGAGCGCAGAAAGCGTCTGCAGCGACTTTGGTGGCTCCGGTTTGTCTTTCAATGTCGCAAAGAAGTCCACTCGGAGCTACCATCCTGTGCGGACATGAGGTTTGGAGCTCCTGCGTCAGCACCAGACGCTACAGCGTCTCACGCGCTCTTCCTCGCCCTATTCCGAGCACGACAACGGACGCTTCCTGCGACCTTCCACGGCGACGTCAAGATCACCACCGATGCAGCAGGGACGCTCGCGGCGTCTCTGAGCCGTAGTGCTCGAGCTAAGCCTCAGCGTGGTCAGGATCGGCGTCCAGGGACAGCTGACCTTGTACAACACCGCGAGAACCCGTTGACCACGATCATGGATGTGGAAGCCACCGACGGCGACGATCCAGCAACAGAAGGATATCCAGAGGACCCAGCGGATGGATCATGGCTCACGGCTCGCGGCCGGCGGAGAAGCCACGCCAACGTTAAGTCTGACCCAGCAGCCCTCTGCCAAGAGACGCAGCATTCGAACCAAACTGTACCACGACGACCCCAGAGGCCCCCACCTCTGCCCATTGAGGATTTTAATGTCATCCTGCGCCCGAGAAACGGTCTCACATTCGGTGAGTGGCCTCGCCACACTCTGACTCGCGCCGTCGGCATCGAGGCGTGCCTCAAGGAACAAGAGGTCGACGAACTTCACCTACGTGTTCAAAGTGCCCAAAACATCGCCCTCATCAGCACGCCAAGTGAAAGAATAGCGACCAGCCTTAACAAGATGGCATCGCTTGCACTTGGCCCGCATCGCTACCCCATCTCAACATACATCGCCTCCCCCGATAATTCCTGCAAAGGAGTCATCACGGGTCCCGACACAGGGACTACATCAACCGTACTTTTAGATCACCTGTTGGCACCTGGGGTGGAAATCCTCGTTGCTCGCATGATGGGGTGAACAACCACGGCCATCATAACATTTGCTGGCCTCGAGGTACCGCGCTACGTTAAGTATTATGGGGCCGAGTAACGATGCTACATACACACCGCGAGGGCCCAGGTGTGCAGCGTATGCCTCACAGTGGGCCACCGTGCGGATGTCTGCCCCACGCCAAGCTTCAAGCGCTGCACCACATGTGGGACTGAAAACCCATCCACCACCGAACCTCACCAGTGCCAGCCCCGGTGCCTGACGTACAAAGGGGATCATCCGACAACCGATCCCAGCTGTCCGGGCCGGGCACGAAAGCCACCCAACAAGCAATGAGTGCGCCAGGAACTCGAGAAACAAAAACGGCAACAGCATCGTCCTCTGGCCCAATCTAGAGAGCGACGAAGCCGATCGCGGTCCCGTTCCCGATCCCGGTCCCGATCCCGGTCCCGATCCCGGTCACGACCTCGGAGCCGAGGCCCCTGCGAGTGTTATAAGAACCGCGAGCGGGTACCGCCATCAACTTCATCATCATCCTCATCACCACCGTCGTCACCACCACCAGTGGCACCACCACCGGCGAAGAAGTCGCCACCACTACCGCAACAGCTACCATTAGCAGCACCCGAAGGGCCAGCCGGACCTAAAGGGGTAAGTTGGGTGGAGGGCCCGCCACCTTCACTGCGCAAATCTCCCTCCCACTCATGCGAACCTCAGTCCCTACCTGAAACCCAATCCAAATCCCAGGCGCCTCGCGCGAAGATCCCTCCCCAGTCCACAACTGCATTGTGCCGCGACCTCCAGCAGGAGCTTCAACGAGAATTGCACCGTGCTATACAGGAGATGCGAGAAAGCATTCTCACGGAGGTGAAGGAAATGATCCGAGCCGCCTTTGTAGGCTTACAAACCACCGTGCTGAAACAAATGCTACATGAAATTACTAACGAACTCAAGCAGAGCGTGAGAGAGCTCACGGCACAACCCCTTCCCCCTAAATCATCATCCTCCTCATCCTCATTAGTCGCACGCGCTACACCAACCTCAGCGCCGTCACTAGCGAGAACCGAGCCCGCTCACCTGTACGTTCGCCCAGCCCAGCTACAGAATTATGGCTCCTCCAATGCAAATGCAAAATAGAACGGCGGGACTGACGATGTGGCAATGGAATTGCAGGGGTTACCGATATAAACGGGGCTTGCTGCAACAGTACGTTGCCGCATCGTCAGAACCGCCGGACATCATACTTCTCCAAGAGCCGGGCGCCACCCTTGTAACTATCAGTGGCTGCGAGGCCATTAGGGGCTCGGACGAGGCGAAAATGTGCGCGCTTGTGTCCAAGAAACTCGCCTATACGCATACTACTCTCACGTCAGATATCCCTCATCAAATCATTGAGGTTGTCCCCGCGGACACGAGACAAAATAGCCTGTACATCTTAAATGTATACAGTGCACCCCGGGCTCGGTGGGACAATTTTCAGTATCTACTCTTGGAACTCATCAAGTTGGGCCCGGTGTCCGTAGTGTGCGGTGACTTCAATGCCGCACACGTTGCCTGGGGCTATCGCAGTAACACACCATAGGTCACCCGTCTTTCGGACCTCACACATAATCACCGATTCACCGTCACAACAGATCATACCCAGCCTAGTCGCCAGGGAAATAGCGTCGAGAGAGACCGGATCTCACTTTCAGAGGGGGGTCCAGGGCGAGTGGCTAAACACTTGCGAGACGCTGGGTAGCGATCACCACATTCTCATCATCCACATCAATCACACAAGTTACAAACGCCCTGAATAGAAAATTTGCATTACAAATTGAACCAAACTTTGCGAAATCCGTAAGAATCGAGCCACAGGACATGAAAGCCCCAAAAATTATGCCAGTTGGCTCAGTGATTTACACAATGATCTAAACAAAACAAAACGACTAGCCCCATAACCACGACGACACAGACCCCCGAGGTCGACCCGCATCTCCTACAGCTGCGGGACGTGTGCCGAGGTCTCACGAAGCGATGGAAGCAGTAAAAGTTCAATCGAAAATTGCGCTACAGAATATCCCAAATTACGAGAGCAGCCCAGGAATACGCAGACCAGCTAACCAGTGCTAACTGGCAAACGTTTTGTGATAAGCTAAGTGGTACGCTGGGCACCGTGAGAACGTGGGCAGTCCTTCGGTCGCTAATAAATCCGAGAAACACGAAATCCCATAAAAACGGGCAGCTTCAAATTTTCCTCCACCAGTACGGAGGAGACGGAGACCAGCTCCTGGAGGACCTTAAACAAAGGTATCTCTCCTGTGGCTCTAAGCCAAGCTATCCGGACTAACCGTATAGAGAAGAAAGTGACCCGCTAGGCACTGTCCAAGAAATCAATGCCGCACTCGTAGACATTCATAGGAACACCGCACCCGGAGAGGACGGTATACGTTATACTCTACTGCGAAATCTCCCGGATGAGGACCTGGAAACGATCTGTGTTATGTACAATCAGCACTGGCACGCCGGCACCCTTCCTCTAGATTGGCGACGTACCGAGATCACTTTCATGCTCAAGCCCGGAAAACCCCTGTCGATCCAAAATTTGCGGCCGATTTCCCTCACATCGTGCATCGGAATGCTGCTTGAGTATGTAATCCTAAAACGGCTTGAACCTTTTTTGGAGATGCAAAATTTCTTCTCCCACACAGAGTTTGGATTTCACCCCCATTTGTCCGCTCACGATGTTGTTCTTCAGATAAAAGAGGATCTCGTTGACCCCCCCCCCATAAGGGCTCCGACGATAGCTCTTTTGGCGCTTGATGTCAAAGGATCTTTCGACAACGTTTCCCATGGTCTCATCCTTCAGAACCTGGCCCAATTACGTGCGAGCCTTCCTCAAGGACCGTGTAGCCACAGTGGGAATGGGCCCATATCGGTCAACAGATATTAAAGTTACCGGAGCGGGGACACCTCAGGGGTCGGTGCTCTCGCCGACGCTATTCAACATAGCTATGACGAGACTACCCCAGTTACTGGAAAAGGTTGAAGGGCTATACCACGCGGTTTATGATGACGATTTGACTCTTTCGACGTGCACCGGCTGGGATGGAGACATTCAGGACCGCCTACAGACGGCGGTGGATATAGTGCAGGCGTACCTCGCGACTGGAGACCTCGAATGTGCGCCAAATAAATCAGAACTATTACGAATCCGACCCCGAAGCAGCTATGAAACGCAAATTTCAGTGATTGAAGTGAGAATACAAGGCATACCAATTCCCACTGCACAAAGGGTGCGAATCCTTTGTTATCACCTACAATCCAATGCCAAAGCTCACTTCACGGTAGATCTCCTTGGTCGACAGTGCGAGCAAATCATCGGTATGATGAGGCGTGTTAGTAACCGCCACTCAGGACTCAAGGAAACCGATATGCTGCGGTTGGTCAAGGCATGCATTATCAGCCGGCTAACCTATCACCTCCCATACCACAACCTGACGCTCTCTCAGACCAAACCTATAAACACAATTATTAGAAGAGTCGTTAAGCAAGCACTCGAAATTCCTGTATATGCTTCCACGGAACGACTACTTGCTCTCGGGGTACACAATATCATCGAGGAACACATCAAAGCACACAGAATGGCACAACTCGAGCGATTGAGACTGACCCCTACAGGCAGGCATTTGCTCTCGCGGCTGGGCTACCCACAGCATTCACCCTCTACGCGAGAGCATGTCCCGGTCCCATCAAACATCCGAACCGTACTCCCCATAGCGCCCATACCTCGCAATATGCATCCATAGCATCATAATGGTCGCCGGGATGCACGTGCTAGATACCTTCGGAAACTCCTCAACGCTCAGCCGGAAGGCACCGTCTATTATACCGACGCTGCCCACTATGCTCTTGCGACCAGAAACAAAGAAAGACAGGTGCCGGTGGTGGCGGACGATCAGGGTAATATCGTCACCTCGTGTAGCGTCCAAACCGAGGCTACGCTCACAGGGGAGACGTTGGCCATAGCACTCGCCTTCAACCACATCGTCGGTCACATGAAAAGATCACCAAAACACGACCACATCATCATTGCAGACTCACAAGGCGCATGTCGAGCCTACCTCAGGGGTCATATACCTGAGGAAGCCAATCGCGCTCGCACCAGCACACGTAATCTCCCCGCCATTCCAGGTCCCTCAATACCACGCAACAGGCTGATTTTGACACCTGCTTATGCCTCACTGTCGGGCAATGACCGCGCTCATGCCGCTGCCCGATAGCTAACCTGCCGGGCACCTGGCAGTGAGGCGAGCAACCCATATCAAGCCTCCCAGAATTTGCCCAACACATACCGGGACACTCTAGACATTTACAGACTAGGGCGCTTGCAATATCACCCTCCTCCCGAATCCTTCTCCCGGGATGAAGCCGTATCCCTGTGACGGCTTCAAACCAACTTATATCCGAACCTCCTCCTTCTCAAGAAGCTCTCCCCAACCTTATATCCCACTGCCTGCCCAGGGTGCGGTGCACCACCGACGACATTCCACGTCGCGATTGAGTGCCAAAAACCACCTAAGGATATCCCTCTTCTACCATCCCCCTAGCCAACATATGCGCAGTGGGAGGTGATCCTCCGTCGCTCCGAGCCTCAGGTCTGGCTGGCCCTGATTCGAGCACGAGCGGTAGCGACAGCCATTGGTGCCCTGGAATGAGGGCCCCAACCACATAAATCCTTTCACTTTATAATAAAGTTTCTTCTCTCTCTCTCGCAAAGAAGCACTTTACTACACGGCTGCGCGTAACCGCTTTCCTTTCGATTATCTACAGTGGTAGAACAAGGAGCCAGCGTTGGGAAATGGGATCTTGTCTTCGTCAGGACAGCAGTTACTTTCCTTACCAGCGTTTTTAAGAGCATGCATAGGAAGCACAGATGAAAAGGATAAAATCGTTATGCGGGAATAGCACACACAGCGTGCAAACGCCACTATTTCCCGAGCGGCACCGCGTCGTCGGTACAAGGTTCGTCCAGGTTGACAGCATCGATGTAGCGATAACGTAACGTACGCGAACAGACGGAACGATTGGAGCATGGCGTATTTCGGAAAGCGCGAAAGCATGGGCGAAGATCGGGCTGATTAGCCGCCAGATATACGCAGCTCGTGTATTAGATACGCGGTGACGATACTTGACGCCACTTCAACATCTCTCTGTATAACCCTTGCAGGCGTAGGCATTAGCACATACCTTCACTAACTATGAAGCTTCAGAGGGGGAGTACTTGGTCATGTTGAAAAACATGGTGATACAGCTTGTGAAACGGGGGTAAACGAGAAACTTTTCTGCGAGATGCTCAAGAAGGAAGTGCTAGGGAAGTTTCATGGTGGAGATGCTCGCAGTTCAGTTATAATTAGATTATATAAAACGAACGAAGTTATTCTGGACAAGTTCAATCGAATTTAGTAAGTTGTCATAGCTGAGGCCCCACGCGGCTGTAGGATATTCCAGTTTTCAACGTATTAGTGACTTATAAAGCTGCAGTGTTAAGCTACATCGAGCAGTGGAAAGGCTACGACGC